>NC_064670.1:61010676-63410676 GCF_943734685.1 Anopheles coluzzii
TTTGAGACAATTGGTTTGTCTATTGTTTGCTGTGAGACGTTTGGATATACTTTTAGATTTACCTTACTATGGATTGGAAGAAGAATTCACCAGCATTGTAGGCATGAGTGCTCGTTCTGCAGATATCAGTGATTGCATACAATATGATTTTCTGTATTCATTTTATATGAACAAAAAAAATTTACGTAGAAGTAAGAGAAATATTGTTCTCACTATTAACTGAGTCCCTAATAACCTTTTTAATGTATGATATATTTATTTATTTTTTATTTAGGCGCTATTATATCTTATGAAGAATGCATGAGAAATTGTTTTGAATGTAGCAGTCTCAATCACCTTAACAGATACTTTAATTGTATAATGAAATGTTTAAATTCGTTGAGCGTCACCAAAGAATCTTATGCTTGGATTGATTGTCCAATCATCGATAAAATCGAGGTACGCAAACATCGTCTAACAGAAATTAGAATAACAATAATATTTTTATGTTTTCTTTTCAGGCAAGCCATATCGCCCAGGACGACAAAATTGAAATAGTTGATGCAAAACGACTTGAAGAACAGCTAATAACTGTGCATTGTGCTCTTTTGCTTTCTACAAAAAATGACGGTTGCAAGCTTGTTACATCGCTTGATGCCACCAATCTAATTTCATTAATGTTGAAGCAAAAACTATATCGTTCTGCAATGAAATTAGCGCGATGCCGTGCGCGGTCCATGGTGCCAACCATTTACGAACATTTAACGAGCTCCTGCATAGAAGCATCCTCTTCCGCGAATTTTACTGCGTCGACGATTGATGCAATTGAAGATGATGCTGGTATACCATGGCTAAATGATAATGGTGTGTCAGATGTATTGTCTGTTTCTCATAGTGTTACATCTGTATGGAACTATCTACGTTATACTTTGGACCAAGAAGAGGATACTCTGGTTATCGACGCATATTTGGCGGTACTTAATCGCATTCTATCAAGATGTGCGTATATTCCGTCATGGCTGAAAAACTGGTGCTTCGAAAATATACCCATCCAGTTCATTCGTGCTTATCTACGCCATGGTCGTTTGGAAGAAGCTTACGAATATACAATAGAGTTGTTTCGGACGAATTTTTTTAGTGCCGGCCGATTTAATCAGCATACAATTTTCCCACTAACGATGTGTGAGTATTTGCTGTATGAACTGGATAATTCTTCAATCCATGATAAAGTGAGTACAATCAATGGAAGTAATTTACCCAATGCAAAAACTAATCTTTTTTTTTCTCTTAGAAGAAGCATCTGGAATGTTATTTGCGAATAATTGAAGTGGCTCTTTAATGCATATACACATAAATGTGCTTCAAATTATTAAAAAATAGAAAATTTTCTAAGAAATAAAGTATCTTTCAACATATCTCCAACAAATAATTTATTTGCGTGTATTTGGTGTTCGGTATTAAAAACATGCATTTTCCTCTGTAATTAGGCTGACCTGATGAAATTGATGAAAAACCGGGACACATAGAAAAACAAAATTTGGACATTGAATATCTTTAAGAATGTTTACTCTAGTTTTCGAAATTATACAAACAATTGGCATAATTATAGTTTTATTTCGACGTTTAAAATGAGTATGTTGACGCTTATTTCATATGTTGTATGTGTATTTGGCCATATTACGACTATTACGCAGTAATGGGTTATTTTTTTGTAATTTTCTCATAGATCTTTAGAATCAAGCATACATGGTTTCCCAAGTCACTTGCGAATGTAAACGTTGTTGTTCAACGCCTGCAACATCCCAAATAACCAAATCGTCCTTAACCCACTGTAAAACCACTTCAAACCCACGTGGGTTTGTGATGGTCGATTCAGTCGTTAACCCACCAAATTTTAGAACAATCGGAGCTGCCAGTTCCGATCCGATGTATTTATCTTGCCCACCTTTAACCCACCTTTTCCAAAAATGCTTTGAGGAAAAGTTTGGTCAAGGGTTGGCTAAGGTCAATATGCTGAACAGGATTTTAACTCTTCGATTGATTACATTCATTCACTTACATCACTGCACTTAAACTTCCGCAATATTAGTAGTCTATAAACTATGCACTGACCAGCGAAATGGAAGAGTTCGATCGCAAGTAAACAAACACACATATACACATATTACACATGAATATTTTACAACAAACCAACTTAAACACACACGTTTAATTGCTTCCTTGGCACAATTAAATATCATTTTATTACAGGTGAAATATGTTGATTAAATAAATTGTCCGTGCATAAAAAACTAACTTCAACAACAAGTGGCTGCTTCTGTGGCCGTGTGGCTTAACCCACCAAACTGATAGTTTTTTAGCTTTGTTTGATGGAACTGAATTTTTAGTACAAGAAATTGGTGGCGTTTTCGGTATCTTGGTTATATGGGATGTTAATCGACATCAAGCTGATATTTCATTTCCATCATCATAATTTTAAATTTCCTCAGTAAGATTTTCAACACGACTCAAGCTGGATCAATCGATGTAGTTTGACAGTTCTTTGTTATGTGTTGAAACAGAAATTTCATATCGTCTAGCGCACATAACTTATAGCCTAAACACATTTATAAACCTTTTTTCCAATCGCAGCAAGAAAAAAAAATATTATGAATAATAATACCAAGCAGTGGCGGATTTCGGGTGTAGGGGGCCCTAAGCGTTTAAAGGAGTGGAGGCCCCCGGATAATGTCGAGCGGGGGAGGGAGGGTGCATTATGTTGCATTAGGTTTTGGATGAAACACATTTTAATGGTTTGTTGGCGGGGGGAGGAGGGGGGGGTCCTCCGGATTCCTGTAGTGGGCCCCTATAGTTTGAGTCCCTTCATCCATGGGACCCCTATCTCGCACAGAAGCTCTTGCTGAGCCTACTGTACACACTGTTCTATTTGCTGGAATTACCATACACGGGGCCCCTAAATTGACGGGGCTCCCCGCGGCCGCTCAGTCCGCGCACCGTTAAATGTGCCACTGATACCAAGTGTAAACATTTTTACGTAGGCCCGTGTCTGTGCTCCATCGTATGCGATTTTATCGCACGTGCTGTCAAACGCTTTTTCGTGTCATATTGCGATTATTTGGACGATTTTAATAATATAACGATTATAAAAAATTAAGTTGAGATTGTTCCTACAAAACACCACACATTTAGTTTGACAGATAAAATCGGATGGGGCGTCCGACGAAATCAAAATGATGAAAGCGTAGTAAGTAATGATAAGATTTGATAAAAGGACCATCAATACACACGTATTGCTAAAAAATAACCATTAAAATACTGCAATAGCAGCCAAAACACTTAAAAACTATTAAAAGGCGTTTGAAGAGTATGCTTAAAGAATTCATCTATTTAGCTTTTTACTCATATACGCTGGCCAAACACTACGTAGACATGAATTAAATTTATTATTATCAATCTGCCTAGTGCCGTCGTTCTAAATTAATGCATTTCTGTTGTTTCAATTGCTTTTCGAGCGGTCAGTGAGGCACTAAAGACGGGGGGGTTAAAGGAATGGAGCATGAAGGCAAACATCGTATCTTAATCCCGTGCATAACCTATCCTACCATTGATCAAGGTTACAAAACATGTACAACGGCCTCATTCCTTCATTTGATCAGCGTTTGGCAATTTTTTGACACTAATTGTGTGTCAAACTATCATGTAAGCAGTAATCATTTACCGTTTATCTAACGAAAGAAGCGGTTGAATGTCCAAAAAATCAAATATAACCCAAGAATCAGTGCATTTTATGATGGCCAATAAGATCCGGAGAATAGATAGGTCACATTTGGTTGATGGGCCACGCTGTATTTCATTGTAGCTGGTCATGTTTTGGCTTGAATGAGAGAGTTGTTGCAAACATGTTTTATTGAATAATACCACACGCAGAAAGTGGATAAATCTGGTAGGAAGTGTTGAGATACCAATTCAATTCGTAGAAACCGTGCTTAATATATTCACATATACAACTGTACACTTGTAAATACCTTGAACTAGAATCTAGAATAAAAACCTCAGTTGAGCATTGGCAATCGACAGCAACGGTTGTATTTACTGCGCTCAATACGCTCAATAGGTTATGGGCCCAGTCCCGCCTGAACACGTTTAATCCAGTACTGCGAAAACGAATACCGGCTTCTTTTGTGAAGTGATTGTTTAACGGACAGTGCAGTGAAAACTGGTGGTGTTGAACCATGGAAGATGATAAAGTTGTGTTGTTACCATTGCTTAATGGAACGAACTTTGCTTCATGGAAATATAGAATGTTAATTCTATTAGAAGAAAAAGGACTTTCCGAATGTATCCAGAAAGAACGAAAAGATGGTGATGATCTTAGTAAAAATGACAAGAAGTGTAAACTTTTACTGATCTCACGTATAGCAGATTCGCAGTTGGAATATGTTCGCGATAAACATACTCCGAAAGAAATATGGGATACACTCCATAGTATTTACGAAAGAAAAAGTTTAGCGTCCCGAATGTTCTTGAAGAAAAAGTTGCTTGCGCTGAAACACCAAAGTGGCTCGCTTCGAGAGCATTTCTTGGAATTCGACAAATTGGTGCGCGATTACAAAGCAACTGGTGGACAAATGGACGATGAAGATGTGATTTGCCATCTTCTTCTTACTTTGAATTCGTCGTATGCAACGCTTGTGACGGCTTTGGAAACAATGCCGGAGAATAGCTTAACTGTCGATTTCGTGAAAAGTTGAAAAAAGTCGACTGCTTGACGAAGAGACAAAGCATCAAAGTGGTAGTGTGGTGGACAGCTCGAGTTCGGAACCAGCGGCGTTTTCTAGTGCAAACAGTTGGCAGCGAAAACCACAGCAGCAAACGAGAACAATAAAATGTTTTGTGTGTAAAAAGAACGGCCACAAGGCAAATCAGTGTCCAGAAAAGAACAAAGCAACGGGAAGAAACCCAACAAACAAATCCAGCGCGTACCTTGGTGGTGACGATGACGATTCGCGTGGTGTGTTTTTCGTGAACAATGGGAAATTTCCGATGAATTCTGACGGAACATGGATTGTCGATTCTGGGTCGTCGGAGCATATATCGAATAATAAGAGTTTATTTCGCGAGTTAAGGAAATTAAGTTCACCAGTGAATATTTCGGTCGCGAAAGAAAATCAGTTTATTACAGCTTGGCATGAAGGTGATATAGTATTTGATCGTGGTGGTAGTGATGAAATTCCAGTTACCCTGAAAAACGTTTTGTATGTGCCGGAAGCTCCTACAAATTTGTTATCCATACGGAAAATAACAAATAGTGGTTTTAAAGTTATTTTTGATGATGGGTGCGTAGAAGTGTTAACAAAACGAGGGAAATTAATAGTGAAAGGAGAGTTACGTGGAAAACTGTATTGGTTGAATTTCAACAATTCGAACACTCATGAGGCGTATTATTCTTGTGGACAAATTCCACGGAACCTAGAACAATGGTATCGTCGATTTGGCCATCTTAGTTTCAAAAATTTGGATAAGCTGATGAAAGGTGATATGGTTCGCGGTTTGAATGTGTCGGACAAAAGAAGCCTCAGAAACGAAAATGTGTTTTGTGAAGCATGCAATACAGCACATCTCTGACGATGAAAACGATGATGACGAACCAAATGTGCAAATCGAGAAATCTGGTGAAACATCTGAACCGAGCACAGTAGACGAAAGTTTCCGGACATGCGACGAAGAAGAAGCGATGGATGATTGATCTGATGAACGCGAAGAAGCTGAATCATCGAGTCGTCGATCTGATAGAGAACGTAAACCACCCGGATGGCATGAAAACTATGAGGTGGATTATGTGGGGTTTACATTAAGTGCAACAACTTTTGTGAACGATTTACCGCGATCTTTAGAAAAAGCAAAGAATAGGCCTGATTGGAATAAGTGGAAAATAGCAGTCCAAGATGAAATGAATTCGCTTGAGAGTAACAAAACATGGTCTTTAGTACAACTCCCAAAAGGTAGAAAAACAATATCATGCAAATGGGGTTTCAAGATAAAGAGGGAAAATGAACAAGAAGTTAGATACAAGGCTCGTTTAGTAGCCCGCGGATTTTCGCAAAGACAGGGTTTTGATTACACTAACACTTACTCCCCAGTTGCAAGGTTAGATACCATAAGAACGGTGTTTGTTATAGCAAACTACAAAAATTGGTATATTCATCAAATGGACGTATGTACAGCATTTTTGAATGGTGAAATAAGTGAGGAAATTTATATGGAACAACCAGAAGGTTTTGATCTCGGAAAGGGTCTAGTTTGTTGTCTGAAAAAATATTTATACGGCTTAAAACAAGCCTCTAGAGCATGGAATAGGAAGTTCAATGAATTTGTTGAAAACTTAAATTTCTTACCTAGTAATAATGATCCTTGCTTATACACAAGAGGAAGTGGCTCGAAAAGAATTATTATGATTTTATATGTAGATGATTTACTAATCGTGGGAGAGAGTTTAGATATGATAGGAACAGTAAAGTAAGCTCTATCAGAACAAATAAAAAAGAACAGATAGTGAAGAAGTTAAGCATTTCTTAGGAATGGACATAGAACGCTGCAAAGAAAACAAATTACTGTACATTCATCAGAAAACTTTTCTTAATAATTTGTTGTTGCGGTTTAATATGAGTGATTGTAAATCAGTTGCAACTCCTATCGAATGTAATTTGAATTTAGAGAAAGGCAAAGAGAACGAACGAATTGATAAACCGTATCGGGAATTGATATGCTGTCTAATGTATGTGGCACTAACATCCCGTCCAGACCTTTGCGCAGCAATGATTTATTTTAGCCAGTTCCAAAGTTGCCCTAATGAAGAACATTAGGTACATTTGAAAAGAATACTGAGATATATTAAGGGAACGTTAGATTTAAAATTGATATACGAAGGAAATGTAGATAGGGAGATATTAAAAGCATTTGCAGATGCCGATTGGGCTAGCAACAAATTAGATAGAAAATCGTTATCAGGATATATTTTCAAGGTCTATGGAGCAACAGTTTGTTGGCTCACAAGGAAACAATCAACAATAGCATTGTCGTCCACAGAAGCAGAATTAATTTATCTTACTAATGCAGTATGTCACGGAGCATGGTTGGAACGATTGCTTGAAGACTTAGGTTGCAAGCTAAGTAGTCCAGTTCCTTATTATGAGGATAATCAGTCCACAATACGTGTAGCTGAAGATCAACGAAACTTAGGTCGGCTGAAGCATATGAATGTGAAGCATCTTTTTATAAGAGATAGAATCCAGAGCGGAAAGATTATTTTAAAGTACATAGCTTCAGCAGAACAACAGGCTGACATAATGACGAAAGGTTTGCCTAGACAAAGTTTCACTATGCAAAGAATGAACTTAGGATTGTAAGGGATATTGAATTGAGGAGGAGTGTTGAGATACCAATTCAATTCGTAGAAACCGTGCTTAATATATTCACATATACAACTGTACACTTGCACATATACCTTGAACTAGAATCTGGAATAAAAACCTCAGTTGAGCATTGACAATCGACAGCAACGGTTGTGTTTACTGCGCTCGCATACGCTCAATAGGGAGAATCAAATAATTCAAAAAATTATGTCAAATTAGGCTCTACTAACATATTAAAACAAGTTTGACTCGTCAAGGTCATACGGCCACCTTCTAGAATAGTCTACTATTCTACCAATCTACTAAGATGCATCATCAATATCTCGTGTAATGGTAGTACGATGGAGTCATGATACTAGGGCTCAGTGAGGAAAGGTGAGCTAAAAAATTATTCAAATTTATGGGAAAAGAGATTTGTAAACATATTCTCAGATCCAGTTCTGGGAAATTTCACTTAAAGGTACCACATGTTTCAAGGTCAGTCGAGTGGGAGAACATACAGAGCATTGTTATATGCCCAAAACACCAAACCTGCTGAAACAAAATTGATGAAAACGATTTCGTAGACTCTCAATATGATATCAATTGCCAATTTTTCAATGGAACTAGGCCACGTGATCCGGAAATGCAATATTTTTCGCAGAGATTAATTGAAACAAGTCTTGTAGGATGAGTGCGTTAAAAATGCGCCCGTTTTGAGGTTCAAATGACTTATGGCGTTGATCGAGTAGTCACCAATAGTAGTCATAAATGCAATAAAATGTCATAGATAGTCATAAATGCAATAAAATAAAAAAACCATGACATTTTTTGATTCCATAATCTTTGTTGTCTAACGTATATCACGCCAAAAACCTGATAGACGAGTACTATTTGCGCGCCCTTGAAACAACTTTTTTTTAGTTTTTTTTTAATAATTGAATTATTATTGTAGGGTAACTGTACCAGTTTTCGGCAGGGTAGCTAAAAACGTGAAATTCTGCACAAATGCGGTAAAAAATTTCACAAAATACAATTTTGTAGTGAAGGTGTACTTATTTGATATTCACATACGAAGTTTCACACCATTTCATTACGTATTTTCCAAAATATCAAATAAATTGTGCTTTTTTTCGGCAGCTTTGCTGTCAGCCAATCGTTCGGCAGGTTTTGTGATTAAGAGAATCAGAACAGTAAAACAATGAAAAAGTGGTGTATATTAAAGATTTTATGCTTATTTAATTTATTCTAACTTGTTCGGAATTTTAAAATCACGATAAACAGGTTATTTTTCACTTTAAATACTGCCGAAAATAGGTACACAGTAAATGTTCATTTTTGACAGCTCAATGTTGTGGGCTCCTGCCGAAACTCGGAACAATAACACACTTTGAATTTGGCTGAATATTCCTTTTAAAATTGATCAGAATACTACAATGCGTATGTCGACACATAATATGACCTTTCTTGTACCAAATATCACCAATTTTAAGACAAACAATGCACTAACATAAGAGAAAAATAAATATTTGTAAGCCAGTTCGCACCGTACGCTATAACCATCAAACTGTCAATGGCTGCTCTGTTTAAACGTCGGATCAAAATGACTGTCAAAACGGGCCTAAATAAGCAACATAAAATTAATAATTAAAGTGCTTTTTAACACCAATATTAGGAAAGTAAGAGTGTTAAATTGCTTTAAACATTTTTTTGTACATATTCACATTGATACAAACATTTTCTGACCCGTATTCACGCTGCCGAAAATAGGAACACAGCCTGCCGAAAATAGGAGCAAAATCAATGTTTGCATTTTCACGAATATTTATGAAAAAGGGCTTTGAACCGTCAAATAAAAAATATTGTAACATACTATGATAGTTTATCAACCAGAATTACAACACTTTCAAGAAAAATAATGAAAAATATTGATGTGTGAGCAATTTTTGTGAAACTGCTGCACTAGCCTGCCGAAAACTGGTACAGTTACCCTACTTGTTATAACTCGTGGAAGGAAGACACATGTGTTTCGTTCGCAGTTCAGACACAGAGTGCCGTTTAGTTTGCTACCCAACCAGCAGTTTCTGTCGATGGACAGCTGTCAGACGTATATGACAACTCTCTCCTCCTAACAATATAAAGTGATTACAGGCGGTCCCCGAGATACACGGTTAATGGGGACCGAAAACGGCCGCAAAATACCGCGTATCTCGAATTTCCGAAGTCGAATCTCGTGATTTCCAGCTAAAATATCACAAATTTTCGTGTAATTTTGCAAGTAGGGGGCGTTTTTAGTCACTTTGTGCATTATTTGATATGATTCTGACTGAATATAACTGTTTTAAACCTTTTGAAATAGTTTTTAACATTCGATCAAAACGGAAATTATTTGGCAATTTGCAATTGATGTGTCAAATCAGTACAATTTGCTCAAAGAATTGTCAAATTTAGAAAACCGCGTATCTCCGAATCCGCGTATAAGAGGTACCGTCCCAAGTGCCACAAATCCACTAAACGACCACTAAACGGCTTCTAAACGACTCAAATTCTCTACCTAAACGGAATATAGAAAGACTTCGTTTAGCAGACGGCAAACGACTCATGCATTCTAAAAATAGCAAAAAAGCTGGTGGCGCTCTCTGTTGATGGGATACCCCCCAACCAGTTGAGCTTCCTCGCTTGGAGGAGAGCTTTCTCATTTCCTCTGTACTGTTGTATGGTTTCGCATTGAAGTTATGCATCGCTAGAACTAGAACGACGATACGATTGTTTAAATACTAAACTCCAACGGAAACTGTGATATAGAAATGATGACCACACCGTTTGGTTGTCTTCTGTCTAATGCCCGTTTATTTCACCTTCATGCGGTTTGTCGCTTTGACAGATTGACGTTGTCGGAGCTGTCTGAACCTGCACGTCACTGATTAAAGTGCAGGGCTGCCAAACACCACAGAAACCACCAGCACTGAAGCAAGTGAAATTTGAGTAATGGTCGTTGGTGTTGATACCCACATATCTGACCACACGACCATTCATATAGATTTTTGCTCAGAAAGTTATAAGGCTATATAGGTCATGATAAGATGAAACTTGTCGAAACACATTGCAAGAAAAGGATAGTAATGTAATAATCAGTTTTAATACGCCATCTATTGATCAAACCAATGAAGCTGTGGAGCTTTCATTTTTTTTCTATGGATATTCAATTTTCCAGTCGTTTAAGCTTAATCTGTGGCGCTTGGGGTGTATCTCGGGGACCGCCTGTACTTGCTAAAATGTGAAAGACAATTCATATTTACATTCTTAATTAAAGTAATAATCCCTAATCACGGTATCGAATTGGTGGTTGTCGAGTTCTTGTTGATCTCCTAACTTGAGTTTGAGATTCTTCTCCACAAGCTAAATCTTCATTAATATTATCAACATTATTACATCTCCGTTTCTGAATCATGAGGGAGTTGAAACTCTTCCATTCTATCTAGCAGATAAAATGATTCATCTATCCAAGGTTCTATGTTTTGGTTACTACTATGGTGGATTGATATTTCTTCAGGACCAGATCTTATTTGGTTTATGTGCCTTTTCCACATCCTTCCATCGTCTAATAGTATTTCTTAATGCAGTTTTCCTAGCTTCTTTGTAATCGTTCCAAATTTCCACTTTTCGGTCTGGGAAAGGAAATCTCTTGCTGCTACTCTTTCGTTTACTGCAAATGATCTTGTCGTTTTGTCTACTACTTCAGTGTTGGGAAAACTGAGCGCAGCACCGCTACTCAACCCTGTCGCCACGTGACAACCCAGATAGCAAAGCCGAAGGCCTTTGTATGGGAGCCATCGCGCTGATCAAGGCTCACTTTTTCGCGCGCATAAAGCAAAAAGTGCGCGAAGGCGAAAAAAACCCGAAAGCGCTTCGTGTCCTCTCTCGTGTTTCTAGTTTTATTCTCTCTCGCATGTCATCACTCTCTCCCAGTTTTTCGGATTGAAATGAGAATTCACTCTCTTGATTTGGTTGCGGCAGTCTAGCTGCTTCACACTCTTTATTCTCTTCTTTTTGCAGTTCCCACAAGAGGATTCACACATGTGTTCTCACATACTTAAATACACACACACACACACGGTGGTTGGAAGCCTGGTGCGGCTGTTTCCAATTCTGCCTTTTCTTTTTCCCTCTTCACACCGCGCTGGAGCCCGTGGTGGTGCGCGTGTTCAGCCTGCTTGGTTCAGGAAAGATGTCATCAGATTTGGCGCGCCTCAACCGCGGTGTTGTATGAAGGCTGTTGATGAAAATACACAATTAATAGACACACTTTGTTAAAAAGATTACACTTCATTTAAAGATGTGACAAACTTACCTTTGTGCTTGAGGATCAATTGAAACTTGAACGCCTGTGCACACAGTGTCACACTTTTTAAGTAGTTTGAGGAACAACTAGCGGTAGCAGCACACATCTGAAACTTGTAATGTGCAAAACATTGCATATTAGAATAATATTAGAATTAGAATAAATGTCACATAGCACTAGACACTTAGAAAAAGACACTTACCCAAACAATTAGATGATAAAAATTCGTCCTCCGATGAAGCAGAAAGAACACCGCGGATGGCGCAGTATGGAAAGTGTTTCACGCAGGAAAAATAGTTCACGCAGCACACAAACACACACTCTCACATCCACGGTTCAGAGCACACTGAAGTCGCTCTTTGGCTTGGATGGAAAAGAGCAAACACCCTGATGAGTGCGATGGAAGAAAATAAATGATGATGATGATGATGATGAGTCCCACCTCTTACCCCGATATAGTATTGAGAGGAACGATTGTATCTTATCGATAATTGTGTTGTTGTAAATTAGTAATTATGCAAATAATCAAATCATAAGGCAAGTAAGTATTTCAAGAACGTGGTGGCTACAAAACTTCTTTCTTCTCTTTATGAAGCAGTCATGGTCGGTCTCAATACATGGTACCTGCTTTCGTTTCTCTTGTATAGCCGGTTCAACCTACAACCAACTAATGGCGATAGAGAACCACTTTCAAAACTCTCTCACAGCGTACTTTTTCCTTATTCCGTTACTGTACAATTTATGACGATTCACGTTTCGGGTTGCATTGGACCAGACCACTACCCCCAGGAAAGTTATCAAATTATATATACTATTTTTCGCGCGCGTGTCTCAATGCTATATCGACTCATTCTTTTCCTTTATTTTTGTTTTTGTGTTAACTTGTTTATTTATTTTAACTTTTTTAAATTTAATTTTAAAAAGATATATAGAAAAAGATAAAAGCAAAAAACAAAAAAAAAAGCTAAAATCATCATCATCATCAAAGCTGGTGATGACAAGTGAGGTTTACACAACTAGTGACTAAAACATTTATTTATCAATTTATATTTCATTCACGCTTTCGCTTTCGTCTTTTCTAAATTAATCTACTTCCTTACTATTGTCACAACAGTCATACTTCATACAATAGTGGCCTTGATGTGAGTTGCACACAGTCTCTTAAATTGGGGTATAGTCTCTGCATTACAAACTACTCTGGGCATCATATTAAAAGTTTGTATGCCTTTGAAAAACAAAGAGTTCATTGCTGATGCTGTCTCAACCTTAGGAACTCTCGGATCTGCTGCTCTTCTTGTGTTGCAGTCGTGCACATTTAATCCTCGAACAACCCGATCACAAAGATATTGAGGCAAGTGACTGTTCAGGAGTTTATAAACAAAAATCATTGTTTGGTACATTACCCGCTGTTTCACCGACATCCATTTTAGGGTATCCAGCATAATCAATGACGACGTATACCATCCGCATCCTAGAATAGCTCGCATTGCTCTGTTTTGCAGTTTTTGCATTCTTGTCATTTGTCCTGCATTAGCCATAAAAAGAATTGACGGACAAAAATCCAGATGTGGAGCCATAAGAGACTTGTAAAGCTGTATCTTTGCAAAAACACTTAAGTCTTTTTTTAGTCGACAAATAATCCCGCATTTTTTCGCCATTTTCTTAATGATATCATCAATATGGCTTTTAAATTTCAGTTCTTCATCTATTCTGACTCCAAGATATTTTATTTCTTTAACTCTCTCTATGGCCTCGTCATCAATATTGATCTGTAAGTTAAAGAGAGTCTTGGTACGGGACAGCACTAACATTTTAGTTTTTTTTGCATTTAATTTCAATTTTTTGTACTTCAACCATTGATCTAGCGAGGCCAGATCCTCATTCAGCTTCGTTGTTGCTTCTTTTACAGAGCTACAAGAGAGAAAGACCACCGTGTCGTCAGCAAAGAGATTAATATCACAAAATTTTAATACATTTTTCATGTCATTTATATACATAATAAACAAAATAGGACCAAGCACACTTCCTTGGGGGACTCCCAATGAGTTTTCAAGAGATTCCGATGTTGTGGTTTTAAAACGAGTTCTCTGAGTTCTCCCTTCTAAATAATTTTTAAACCAATCAAGTTCTTGTCCCACAATACCGAAGTTTTTTAAGGCATTGATTAACAAAGGTCTCGATATTGTTTCAAAGGCTCTTTTCAAATCTAAAAAGACAGCTAATGTTATATGTTTTTTGTTTAAATTGGTTTTCCACTTCTCAAGTACAAGGTTCAGAGCTGTTTCACAGGAATGAGATTCTCTATATCCTGATTGTTCTGGAACTAATAATTTATTTTCCTTTAAGTATTGAACCAATTGCTCCTTCACCACGAGTTCTAAAATTTTTTCTAGGGTGTTTAGCATATTTATCGGTCTGAACTCTTCTGCAATGATTGTACCATTAATCTTAGGGATGGGAATCACTATTGATTCGACGTGTGTTGGAAAATGACGTGTGTTCAACAGGGATGGGTAGAATCCAACACACGAAGTGTGCAGGAGAATTCTCTTCGTGTGGCAAGAGAGAATTGACTAACACCCTGATGAGCGAGAACGCAACAAACGTTGTGGAATGTAGAAACGGGATAGGAATAGTAAGCGAAGGCAGTTTGTGGACATGAGGGGGTTGAAACTAGAGTTGTGTCTCAAGTACCAGAACTGTACGATTCATTCAATTCATCCTAAAGAACGAACGATCTACGTTCATCTAATCAACGTTCATCGATTCTTTAAAAATCATAATGCACTGAGTTGGTCACCAAAATAACGTCCTAAATAACGCCGCCAAAATAACGGACGTTATAGTACGCCAGGTCGTTCATTTTCCCCATACAAATATGAACGTGAACCGTATGACCAGGACGTTCACGAAAAGAACGACCTATCCGTCGAAATAAAGAACGTCCTAGTACGCTAGGTCGTTCATTCCCGTCATACAAATATGAACGTGAACCGTAATACCAGGACCATGTAATGAACGTCCTACACGTCGAAATGAAGAACATCCTAGTACACCAGGTCGTTCCTTTTCCCCATACAAATATGAACGTGAACCGTATGACCAGGACATTCACGAAAAGAACGACCTATCCGTCGAAATAAAGAACGTCCTAGTACACTAGGTCGTTCATTCCCGTCATACAAATATGAATGTGAACCGTAATACCAGTACGTTCATGAAAAGAACGTCCTACCAATCGTAATAAGGATCTTCCTGGTCTGCCTAATAATTTTCAAGATGCAAAACAATTTACAATTTGCAATACAATAAAACAATTTACCATATTTTATTCAACTGAAATGAACGAATGAATCGCGATTCACGTTCAGTTCATCAGAATGAAAGAACTAGTACGTTCACGTTCATGGAAATGAACCGAATTGCCCAAGCCTAGTTGAAACTGGGAGAAAAAAGCTTCGGTTGCTACTTGGGAAGGGCTTGACGTACGCGTTCGGCTAAGCTAGGCGCTGCTCGGCTAAGTTCGCGAATGAAGGGCTCGGGATCGGCCTCTTCATCTTTTATCCGCCGACCCGGACGGACGTAGCGCGTGTTCGTCCCGTCCCCATTAACCGTGTATCTCGGGGACCGCCTGTATATTTAAAATATTTTATGACATACCCAAGCTCCCGACCACGCTGGTTTTCGCTGGTCTTTTCGGGGATAATTCGTTAACGAATTATCCCCGAAAAGACCAGCGAAATACAGATCATTTTCGGGGATAGTGAACACACGTGAAGGATGAACCCATGCAAAAAAGAGCTAAAAATAGAAATGAACATTCGGATTCATTCCCTTCCCTCATATTCCAATTCATGCTCATGCTTCATCCTTGATGCTACCAACCACATCGCTAATTCTACTTCGAATCACTTTGCCAGTTGCGCCACCATATTATTATTCATGATCGTGCTATTTGCTTGTTTTGTTGTATGAAGGGGTACTGATACTAAATGAATTAAAAGAAATAAATAAAACAATAAAAATAATAGATTGACTATTAAACACGCATTTCTAACAATGAGTAAAGGAGTCTGAAGTTACTGGAGCTGCATGTTTTAAAAAGAAATCAAAACTTTAAATCATCAATGAAAACAATAAAAATGGAATTGAACTCATGTCGACCATGGTGCAAACATTACACCATTACCATTTGACCACTACTAGTTCATGAACATCGTTATCTATCAGTTTTAAACCCTTCAAATATAGCACAATGAACAAAAAGATGTGTAAAAGTTCATCGATGCGTGTGAGAGAGTAGAGCTGATGAATAGAAATAGATGGCATGAGTTTGTGTTCATTATCCCCGAAAAATTTCGCTTGGGTACACGATCACATTCCAATTTACTTTTTCACTCACTTTTCTCGTCCCTTCACTAGTCTGAATATTTACGCTTCCTTACTAATCTTCGTCACTCTTGCGGATTTGTATTCTGCTCCGTTCTCCTCGCTGGTTGGATTGCTTCTCTCGACGGTCTACTCTGTCTTTCATTGCACTTCTCTTGGCGTTCGCCCGGTGAGACTTTCGAACTCAATCGCCAAGGGTGTCGAACGGTTTCGTCGCAACAAAATCCCGTTCCGAAGATTTTCTGGTGTACGCGTGTCGTGTCAATCGAGCTTGTGTCGATTTCCAGCTAAAAGGGATGAGCGAAGAGCAGCTTAAGTGTCGTTGGGGGCAAAACCGAAATAGAGCACGATACAAATTTGGCCAATCTGCTTCAACGCATAAGGGAGTTTGGATTCACTATCCGTGCCGAGAAATGTGCATTTAGGATGCAGAAAATCGAATACCTCGGCCATATAATCGATCGTAATGGAATCAGACCCAACCCGACAAAGATAAATGCGATTAATAATTTACCAGCACCAACAAACATACAGGAGGTTCGCTCATTTTTGGGTGCTATTAATTATTATGGCAAATTTGTTCCCAGGATGCGGGATTTGAGGTACCCCCTGGACGAGTTACTAAAGGACGGTAACCAGTTCCTCTGGACGAAGCAGTGCGAGGAGGCCTTCAATAAATTTAAACGTATTTTAACATCTGACCTGCTTTTAACTCACTATGACCCTAGAGCTGAAATCATCGTAGCCGCAGACGCCTCCTCCTTCGGACTGGGTGCAACAATAAGTCACACATTTAAAGACGGGTCAACAAAAGTGGTTCAACACGCGTCCCGTGCATTAACAAAAGCCGAAGCAGCATATAGCCAAATAGACCGCGAGGGATTGGCTATCATTTTTGCGGTGACGCGTTTTATGCTGTACGGTAGACATTTCCGGCTTCAAACCGATCATCGACCCCTGCTACGAATCTTTGGCTCCAAAAAGGGAATCCCTGTCTACACGGCGAATCGGCTCCAAAGATTCGCACTAACATTGCAGCTGTACCAACGGACAAATTCGGCAACGCAGACGTACTATCCCAGCTTATTGACAAGCATGCTAAGCCGGACCCAGAATATATGATCGCCAGCATCGAGCTTGAGGAAGCTGTAAGTTCTGTAGCCATAAAATCACTAAACACTTTTCCGATTCGTTTTAGAGAAGTTGAAAAGGCTACATGCAACGATGTTTTACTTCGTAACGTATATCGGTACGTCACGGACGGTTGGCCAAGGAACGTCACATTCGGCAAGGATCTGGCACGCTTTTACAGCCGGAAGGACGCCTTAACAAGCGTTGGGAACTGCATTTTGTTCGGGGAGAGGGTAGTCATCCCCGCGGCTTTGCAGACGAGGTGCCTGAAGCAGCTCCATCAGGGACATCCAGGCATACAGCGGATGAAGGCGATAGCGCGCAGTTTCGTCTACTGGCCATCATTGGACGACGACATCACTGGCTGCGTCGCTACTTGCGATGCTTGCCAGGCCGCAGCAAAGTCTCCACGTATGTCTGCACCAGCGCCCTGGCCAAAACCATCAGCTCCCTGGCAGCGAGTGCACATCGACTACGCCGGACCAATCGATGGTGCATACTTCTTGGTCGCAGTTGACGCCTTCACGAAGTGGCCCGAAATCGTGAAAACAGCAAGTATAACCTCACATTCCACAATTCTTCTTTTGAGAGGAATATTTGCCAGTTTCGGACCACCAGTCACACTGGTCAGCGACAACGGGACTCAGTTTACCAGTGAAGTTTTCAAGGAGTTCTGCGACGCTAACGGCATTGAACATATCACGACTGCACCGTTCCATCCCCAATCGAACGGCCAAGCCGAGCGGTTCGTGGATACCTTCAAGCGGGCCTTGAAGAAAATTCGAATCGAGAAGGCATCGCTTGAGGAGGCTTTGGATCTGTTCCTGCAAACGTACCGTTCCACCCCGAATCCAATGTTGGACCAACGCACGCCTGCCGAAGTCATGTTCAACCGGGCGACGCGGACGGTTCATCATCTGCTGCGGCCCTCACCATCACGAGAGTCTTCAGCGAATAGCGGTTTCCCCAAATGGCGTCCTGGAGATTTGGTTTACGCCAAAATATTTCGCGGCAATTCATGGAGTTGGATTGCAGGGGAGATCATCCGCAGCATCGGTACCGTAATGTACGAAGTCATCACAACGGAGCAACGGAGGCTTCGGCGCCACGTGAATCAGCTCCGTCGTCGTACTACAGTCTCTAGGAAACAAGGAGAGCGGGATGAAGATAATCTGCCGCTACAGATCCTGTTAGAGGAGTGGGGTTTGCCCACGGAACAAAGCTCCACTCCCTTGTCCGAGCCATCAGCGCCTGTGCCCACATCGCAGCCGGATGTCTCAGCATCATCTCCGGCAGCCCCTGTGTTTCGGGAAGCAGCACATCCATCCTTGGGTGTCGAGGACGTCAACCACCAGCAGGCACGACTACCACGACGTTCTTCTAGGAGTAGAAGACTGCCTCGTAGGTTCAGCGCGTACCGGCTGAATTAAAAGGGGGAGGTGTTGGGAAAACTGAGCGCAGCACCGCTACTCAACCCTGTCGCCACGTGACAAGGGCTTGACGTACGCGTTCGGCTAAGCTCGGCGCTGCTCGGTTAAGTTCGCGAATGAAGGGCTCGGGATCGGCCTCTTCATCTTTTATCCGCCGACCCGGACGGACGTAGCGCGTGCTCGTCCCGTTTTATCTTGTACAGTGCGTGTCTTGTAAACGCGTCTATTTTATGTAATATTTAATATGTTAAAATAAATAAGTGATAAGTTGCAAACCATAAAATTCAGGATTGGTTTCCTTTTGATTTTTGGTACCATAACATCAAGCCGAGACCGTATCTGTCTGTTTAACATTAACCGCGAAGGACTTTCCCCTGTGCTTGGATGAGTTGTTTTCCTGTACACTAGCAGTATGTTTTGTAACTTTTTTGGAATTTCAGATTTATGGCATTGCACAGTTTTAATTTTATCTTTAATTGTTTGTACATATCTTTCTGCCTGACCATTTGTTGCGGGATGGTAAGGAGCTCCTGTTTTCTGGGTTATTCCGTTAGATTTTAAGAATGTTTGTAATTTTTCTGACATGAATTGTGTACCTCTATCGGTCACTAAAATTGATGGTAAGCCAAAAATGGCAAAAATTTCTCGCATTTTGTCTATAGTAGTGTCTGTATTTATATCCGGTGTTATTTTTACTTCAGGCCATTTGCTGTACGCATCTACTAGAATAAGAAAATATATACCCATAAATGGCCCACCGTAATCCGCATGTACTCTTTCAAAAACTGATTGTGGACGCTCCCATACATGAGTTGGTACTTTAGGAGGATCTTTTCTTACTTTTGCACAAGAGACACAGTTTTTTAATAATCTTTCTATGTCTTTATCCATATTTTTCCACCAACAATAAGATCTCATGCGATTTCATGCGTGATATGCCAAAGTGGCCTTCATGAAGTTCGTTTAAGACTCGATTTCGTAATTGAGGTGGAACGTAGACCCTAGCGCCTCTCATAAGACATCCCTTTTGAAGGGAAAATTGTGTCTGGTCGATTCCAAAACGATCGTTAATGGATACTGTTCTCCCTGAATTTAATCCGTCTATTAGTAATTGAACATTTATGTCTTTGCTAGTCTCTTCACTAAGTTCTTCTACTGATACGTGAAGTTTTTTTTATTTGATTTAGTTCAATTTCATTGGGTTCTTCTGTATCCTCCAGCTAAATATTTCGGATTGGCAATCGTGACATTTCGTCAGCATTTCCGTGTTCTTTTGATGGTCGATATCTAATCTCAAAATTGAATGATTCTAGAAATACAGCGTAATGTTGCATGCGAGTTGCTGATAGCGTTGGCAAACCTTTCTGTGGTGATAGAATTTGAGAAACTGGCTTGTTATCGGTTATTAAGACAAATTTTCTTCCATAAAGATATCGGTAAAACTTGTTAACTCCGAAAATAATCGCATTTGCTTCTTTATTCACCTGAGTACATTTTTGTTGGGTTGGTGATAGTGTTTGAGATGCGTATTGAATTGGATAGTCTTTGCCATCTGGATAGATGTGACTTAAAACGGCGCCAACTCCGTAGGGCGAAGCATCTACTGCTAGAGCTATTGGTAAGCTAGGATCGTAGTGTATCAAGATCCGTTCAGATTGCATTTCATTTTTGATCCATTCAAATGCCCCATTCCATTCGAAAGGAATTTCGTTTTTAAGTAAATTATTTATGGGATAAATCTTTGCGCTTAAATTTGGGATAAATCTCGCGTAATTATTCACAAGGCCTACAAAAGCTCTTACCTCATCTTTGTTCCTTGGTTTTGGCATTTGTTGAATGGCAGTAATTTTCTCCTTCATTTTGTGAATACCGTACTTGTCGTTCCTGTATCCACAGTATTCCATGCAATCTGCAAGGAAATTACATTTGCTTTCATTCACTCTCATATTATGGTCTTGAAATCGTTTTAAAACAGTGCGCAGTCTTTCCACATGGGTCTTGTCATCAGGAGCTGTTAGTTTAACATCATCTAAAAATACAGAAATGCCTGGAATTCCTTGGAGAATCTGTGTGATTTCTCTTCCCAAGCGCCACAGATTAAGCTTAAACGACTGGAAAATTGAATATCCATAGAAAAAAAATGAAAGCTCCACAGCTTCATTGGTTTGATCAATAGATGGCGTATTACAACTCATCATTATATTGCTATCCTTTTCTTGCAATGTGTTTCGACAAGTTTCATCTTGCATTACCTATATAGCCTTCTAACTTTCTAAGCAAAAATCCATATGAATGGTCGTGTGGTCAGATACGTGGGTATCAACACCAACGACCATTACTCAAATCTCACTTGCTTCAGTGCTGGTGGTTTCCGTTGGAGTTTAGTATTTAAACAATCGTATCGCCGTTCTGCTAAACGAAGTCTTTCTATATTCCGTTTAGGTAGAGTGCTTGAGTCGTTTAGAAGCCGTTTAGTGGTCGTTTAGTGGATTTGTGGCACTTGGGTCATCTTAAAGCAATTAACTTTTTTTCATCGCATTTTAAAATATTTTTTATTCTATTAGTGTACACTGGTCGGTCGCCTGGATGGGAAAAAACAGTAATAAAAATGCCGATTGGGAATATTTTAAGGGATGTAACGCTTCTCCAATGTAACGTAGACCCAACCCAAGCGAAATTTTTCGGGGATAATGAACATAAACTCAAGAAATCAAAACTTTAAATCATCAATGAAAACAATAAAAATGGAATTGAACTCATGTCGACCATGGTGCAAACATTAGACCATTACCATTTGACCTTTACTAGTTCATAAACATGAATCGTTATCTTTCAGTTTTAAACCCTTCAAATATAGCACAATGAACAAAGAGATGTGTAAAAGTTCATCGATGCGTGTGAGAAAGTAGAGCTGATGAATTGAAAGAGATGGCATGAGTTTATGTTCATCATCCCCGAAAAATTTCGCTTGGGGAGGGCTTAACCAAAGTTCATTATACAGGTGGGCTTATCCCGAGCAATTTGACAGCCGTGCTGTAGAAAAATGAAAACGAAATGACGGGAGGGAATTCGATCATTTGTTGATGTATGCGTGTGAATTCCAATGGCTGTTTTAGTTGATGTGTCGTAGCAAAGTGGGTATAGGGACTAGATGGGCTTCAAGGTGGATTTAAAAATATCAGGTGGTGGACTCTAGTGCATTTTGACAATTCGTCACTTGACGTAAGGTGTGTTTATTAAGGAGGTGAATTGTTAGCGCGTTTTCCGGGCGCCATCATTGAGTATTGTTATGTCAAATCGCATACAATTTTCTATACCCCCCTCCAGCCCTCCCCGATTTTAATACCGGAGCCCCCAGTATTGTTATGTCAAGTCGTGAAATGTCAATTTGCTCTGAAGCACTTCACCTCCTAATATCCATACACCTTGGTGTCAAGTCGAGAAATGTCATTTTGCTCTGAACAACTTTATCTTGTCATTTATAACACCTTGCTCTTGATCAATCAGCATCGTTGGGTCGTGAAATTCCACTCTTTTATTCTCCTCATTATTACATTCTTTTCAATAAAGTGAAATCAATACGCAACACATTCTTTAAAAATATATTTTGGACTTTGCGAGTTCTTATTTAACATTAAAACATGGATTATAGTGTATTATTTTGTGTTATTCCATGAATTTATTCTATAATTCATTGTGTTTTCGACATTTTTGATGATAAAAATTAAGAAAGCATTTTTTTTTAAATTTTCACATTAATTCCTCATTATCTACGAGCCGCATGGACAATTTACGTGAGATTAAAACTCTTACTCACATGATTTTAAATTTCGTGCATAAACAAATCATCAAATCTTTTGTTATGTAGAATATACAAAATCCCATCTTTATAATATGGCCACCTTGGCAGAGATCGTACCTTTAGTTTAAGTACCGTGTAAAGAATTACCGTCTCGCTCTAACAACCTTGACATAAAATGTCATATGAACTGTCAAAAAATAAAAAAGAAAAGCCAATCTACGTTGAAGATTCAGAGAGACAAAACGTGTTTTAAGGCTTATGTAATTTTACAGTTAATATATCTATTTTTTCGATAAAACCAATAGACACACAAAAATGCACATAATAACAAAGAAATCTGTTTTATTTGCTAAGCTTTGTGTGCGGAAACCAATGGTTATCGGTTCTAAAATGACGTAAAGTCCCTCAACTATGGCGACCCTCCAAAGGCCGTAATCCACCACCTGATATTTTTAATCCACCTTGATGGGCTTATAGGTTTGGCGGGAAGGCCATACCCAAGCGGAAATTTTCGGACGATAACTCATACACTCTCATAATTTGACAAGCAATATATGATTGTATGTGTGGTTCTTCCATTCGTAACATTTCGCTCTCCAAGCCAAGCGTTGAAGCAGGTTATGTGTATTTCTTTTTGTGTATTACGTTTAGCTTGCATCAGTTGTGTTCTTTCGTATCGTATAAATACCAACAATTTAAAAACTATTTAACCTCAAAATGTGTAACGCTAGACGTGCAATGAAGATAGCAAATATGCCATTGCACGCTGTTGTGGTTTTATGTCGGATGCATGGACGTAATTACAACGGCGAAGACGATTCACTTTGCATCGACATAACGTATAAAAACTTTATTCCCTAATTATATACTACTAATCCACGGGCCCGTGTTCAATCCTATCTGCCCTAGCTCAGCCGCACGAATGTCCCTACTCTCTCTCTTCGCTCCCTTATCCCCCCCCTTCTGCTTCTCTGGTCAGCGACCCGGGAACTCACGCACATCCTTTCACGCACACATCATACGACAGCCGTCGACTGCTGTCGGTGAGTGGCACACCCAGGTAGACAGAAAGGCTAGGTCTGATCGGACCACAACATCTCCCCCTTTTAATTAGAGCTGATACTCGTCGAACCTACGCGCAATTCTTCTAAGCATAGAAGAGCGGCGAGGTGAATGTACCAGCTCAATGTTACTGCTCCTGGGCTAAATTGACATTTGCTCCCTAGCTACTGGTTTAGATGGATTCGAAGGGGCAGAATTAGAATATAAAAAATCTAAATTTGTACGGGCTTGTTTTTTTTCATGTATACGTGATGGGCTCGGTACCAAAGCTGAATGTAGTGAGTATATGGTTGTAGCTGTACCAGATTGACAAGTGCTCGGGATGTCTGCCCTGTCGCTGCCGAGAGGTTTCCAGTACACAGATTTCCTCGCTAAAGCCTTCATTTGTACGGTGCCGGGGTGTCCTTGCTGCATTTGGGCCCAATCACGTAATTTAAGCTTTTGCGGCATGACCCTTCGCTCCCCGAGTAAAATGCATTTGTCCTCCGAAGGAAACGATTTCTTCTGCTGGCAAGAGTGTGCTGAGCTTGACTCAAGAGATGCATTTGGTGGCCATCCTTCTTTACTTAGCTTGCGCACCTTTGGCTCCGATGAATTGACTTGCTGTGCATCTACAAAAGTAATAGGAAACGGATTAGTGGCTTGAATGGCTAAAACCTTTAAATTATCTTCCGAACGATTGTTGCTCAATGTGGGCTGGGTTGAGATTTGACTGCAAAAACTGTCCATCGGCACTGTTGCCAGATTGAATAGATCAATCAAGTCCGCTCCAAGCAGCAAAATGTTCGCCTCTGCCACTCGGATCGTAGCCAGCTTCGTGACGCTCCTTATCGTAACATTTGCTCGAAATTCGCCGCATAGAGTAAAACTATCGCCTGTAGCTGTTCTCACTCGAACTTTTGGTTGACTCAAGGGCGGTTTCCCGATGCGATGCCACTGTTGCCGATCGATGATCGTTATGTCGGATCCTGTATCCAACTGAAGTTTGGCCGACACGCGCCCAATAGTAAGGTCAACATATTTACGCTTCCCTACAGCTCTGCATTCGTTAATGGCTACGACGCTCACTTGTGACCTTCTCCGAAAACCGCGTCGTCCCCCTCGCTGATGAGGCTTTAGACAGTACCCCTCGCGGTGTCCGATGCGATTGCAATTGCGGCATTTATGCGTTTTATATGTGCAATCGCGTGACCAATGATACGCTCCACACAACCAGCATGGATTAGATGGTTGATTTTCTGATGAAGATACTTTATGCTGTGCATTCTGATCATGCTGAATGTGACGTGTTGATGAGTTATGGCTTGTTCTTCTAATTGCTAACACTTGCTCTTCACTGCCCGACGCTATCATGTTGCTATCATTCTTTAAGCTGGCGATACGCTGACACTCAGCTGCCAATTGCTCAAGTGTTAGATCACTCCGTCGCTCAATTTCTGCTAACAGCCTTGTTCGCATGTCTGCGTCAGCCTCGTTCTTTAAACCACATGCAAATATAAGGCATTTAAATTGGTTTTCGCTCATACCTGCCAACTCGAAATTCTCGCATGCTCGGTTTACTTTACAGGCGTAAGCTATAACGTCCTCTCCCCCTGATTTTGCGATCTGCAAACATTTGTACCGCTTGCTCAATACTGATTCTGCGTGGCCAAAAAGAAGCTTAAGCTTCTGCACTGTACTATTGAACGATAAATCTCGCGGTAAACTGGGCAGAATGAAACTTATAAAACGCTGATGCTCTGCTGTTCCCAATTTACGCACAAGTAATCGGGTTTTGGCCATTTCATCGAGCCGGGAGGCATCATTTGCGAATAAGTCTTCGTAACGTGAAAACCATGCCTCGAACGTTACGCCAGACTCAGCCTCGAACCTGAACTCACTGATGCTATTCGCTAAGACATCCATAATATGTTCTGGATTATGTGTTGCGGGAGGTGGCTGCTGCTGCTGCTGCTGTTGCTGTGGTGTTGGATGAGAATGCTGGTGCAGTAGTTGAGCCATAATTTGCTGCTGCTGTTTCATTTGCTGCTGCATCAGACTTAGCATTTGCAACATGATCGTCCCTTCGGCTGATGATGCTGATGCAGCTGGGGCCAATGATGGCGGGTTGGCAGCATTTTGCGATGGCGGGTTCGCGGATTGTGCGGCTGGCTGGTAGTTAAACACGGAAGCCGTGTTGAACAGCTCCGATAAACGTCGTTGCTCCTCCGTTGGTGGGTCTCCTCCGGGGCTGCTCATCTTGCGCTTTTTCCTTGACGGCGGAATTTTTTTCACACAGATCGACGCGCGAAAGACTTTACGACGCGGATTAATGGTAACGAGCACGAAGAACGCAACGCGATGGCGGAACTTTGTGTCCGATTTTTCACACACACAAGTAATAAATTAAAAATTGAATAAATAACACTTTAAAACCTCGTCGCCACTTTTATGTCGGATGCATGGACGTAATTACAACGGCGAAGACGATTCACTTTGCATCGACATAACGTATAAAAACTTTATTCCCTAATTATATACTACTAATCCACGGGCCCGTGTTCAATCCTATCTGCCCTAGCTCAGCCGCACGAATGTCCCTACTCTCTCTCTTCGCTCCCTTATCCCCCCCCTTCTGCTTCTCTGGTCAGCGACCCGGGAACTCACGCACATCCTTTCACGCACACATCATACGACAGCCGTCGACTGCTGTCGGTGAGTGGCACACCCAGGTAGACAGAAAGGCTAGGTCTGATCGGACCACAACATGTGGTTATGTGCCGAAAAAAATCTGAATCTCGTACACTGTTTCGTTTGTCAAATCGTGCACGAAATATCAATCGAAAAAACAGCCGAAAAGTGACATTTTCACTCGTTTGGGTATGTGCCGAAAAAAGTCTGAATTTCGTACACTATTTCGTTTGTCAAATCGTGCACGAAATATCAATCGAAAACACAGCCGAAAAGTGACTTTTTCACTCGCTTGGGTATTGGACGAACGAATGACAGGAGGGGATTCGATTGTGATACGTAGTTTTTCACCCACACTACGACACATCAACCAAAATAGCCATTGGAATTCACACGCATACATCAACAAATGATCGAATCTCCTCCTGTCATTTCGTTTTAATTTTTCTACAGTACGGCTGTCAATTTGTTCGGGATAAGCCCACCTGTATAATAAACCCACTTTGTGTCGTAGTGTGTGTGAAAAACTACGTATACCAAAGACCGTAAAGATATCAGGTCAAGTTATAAGCCCGTTTTGACAGCTAGGTGGAAGAAGAATCGCCCGGATGACAATTTCAGCACGGAAAATCGGGTTGACATATGATGCAAGTCGCTTTCCGTTCCGCTTTTCAGACGAAAGCGATCTCACTATGAGCAGCGTGCTGTGAGAAAAAAGGAAGGGGAAAATCAGTGCAATCATCGTCATGGTAGTCATGGCGAAAAAAAGGTATTCTCCCCTCTTTCACTTTTTTCCATCGTTACATCCCTAGTACACTCTGACTCTTCCTTTCTATTCAGTTCATCTGTTGACTTGTTGTACTGCCGTGGTTGGATTTGATCCGCAGTACATCAAGTCAGAACAGCTCTATTAAACATGTAAACCATTGAAGGCTTCGAAATTTGGGTCGTTGAAAAGGCACTAGTAGACGCATCGAACCTTGAAGCAGAAATAGATCCACGCACAAGTGAAAATATGGACGATGATATCGAGTTGCCTTTGATGATTGCATGGTGTTCAAGAAACAACAAGGAATGATGAAGAGCAAACGATGGAGAGTGCAAGTAATGAATTTTGTTTTCGTGAATTGTGGAAACTAAATTTGATTCTTTTTGAATGGAAGCTGCTGATTTAGGATCCAAGCTAGACAAAGAAAAAGGATTTGAATAAAAGAATTGTAAACAGAATGTATAAATCCTCCAAGTGCAAATTATGACTAAAGCAATTTCAATATGACTAGCAGTGGAAAAGCAGTGTACGCTCTCTAAGCATGGATGAATTTGAAGATAACGGAGGATGTAAGAACACTGCAAAACAGCACATGTTATGTACATGTGGCCAGCCGGCTCTGTCAATCAATTTACACTACAAACCATTAAAAGCACGTGATTTTATTCAGCTTTTTAGGGTTCATTGTCACGTGTAATTTTCAAGCTTATAAGGCAGGCTTTTAGGCTTTAGGCCTTTCTATGATTTATAGGAATATTTTAGAATTGTGCATGCAGGTCAACACCACAAAATACATCACGAATCAATACTGTTGCGTATTGAATTCACTTTATTCAATAAAAAATGTAATAATGAGGAGAATAAAAGAGTGGAAGTTCACGAGCCAACGATGCTGATTGATCTAGAGCTCTTTTAGTTGATGCCAGGTCGGGGTGCATCCGGACGGCATCCAGGTTGTGTCACGTCAGGAGCGATGACAATCATCACCGCTCATACATAGGGTGTTCCATATACAACATTTCCTCCCTCTTGTATGAAGATCCTGGTTCACTCTAGGATGGCGAGTAGCGTAGAGGAGGGCGACGTTGTCTTTGGGACCTGCGGGCTACTGGCGGTGAGTCTTCGCTTGACGATGAGGTTAATTGTTGCGGGCTGCTCATAGGTGTTCCAAACACAATATCTGATGAAATGGACTCATCTGAAGACGTTGCTGTTTCGTTGGCTTCATTATTGATTGGTGGTTGCTGCGTCTCAGTGTTCGCATAGAAGTCCAGTCGACGAGGTACGTCTTCATCGGTCTCTTCGAAGCTGACGTTGCCTTGGAAGCTTCGAATCTGGTCGACATGTCGCTTAAGCATCTTTCCGTTAGATCTGATTTGATAATGAAGATCACCCAAGCAGGCTTCGATGACTCCTACAATCCATTTGTCCGTTCGTGGGTTTCCAGAAAGACAGTACACTTTCTGTCCAACTGAGAATGTACGGAAAGTCGGTTCGAATGTGGATTGTTGCTTCTGATGCATCCGTGTGTTGATATCTTGTGGTCGCACAAGATCAATGCGCGTGCGAATGTTTCGACCTAAGAACAACTTTGCTGGCGGACTTCCTGTTTCGGTGTGAGGAGCCTTTCGGTATTGTAGCAGAAACGTGTTAAGATTCTTTTGCAAAGTGTCTTTTGTTGTACCCATAGCTGTCAACGCCTTTTTTACGGTTTGAACATACCGTTCTGCTTGGCCGTTTGTAGCCGGATGGTAGGGGGCTGTCAGCTTATGGTACTTAACGCCTGTGTTTTTGAGGTAAGACGTGAAATCGGCTGATGCAAATTGTGGACCGTTGTCGGAGACTACCGTTACTGGTGCTCCATAAGCTGCGAATAGTTCATCCAGTAAACTGATCGTTGCGTTTGTTGTAGTTGATGTGGTTACCTTTACCTCGAACCATTTGCTGTATGCATCCACAACTACTAATAGCATAGCGCCTGCCACGGGACCTGCATAGTCGATATGTATGCGTTCCCAAGGTGCGTTAGGGTATTCCCAATGGTGTTTGTTGAATTTTGGTGGACTTGTGGCTTGTCGTGCACATTCTGTGCAAGATTTAGCTGTTTGCTCGATTTCGGAATCAATTCCTGGCCAATAGACATATGATCGTGCCAACCCTTTCATTTTGACGATTCCAATGTGAGCTGCATGTAAATCGTTCATTATGGCTTTGCGCAGGGAAGCCGGAATTACGACGCGATGCTCGAACATCAGGCAGTTCGCTGTTAGGGTATATTTTGCCTCGGGTGCTTTATAACCCATTCTCGCGAGGTCTCTACCGTGTTCAAGATCTTGGATTATTTTGCCTAGTTGGATGTCTTTGCGCGTTTCACGTGCAATGTGTTCTGCTCTAATTGGGAGTTGCTGAATCTGTTTGAGAATAAAATGATCGAATTCATCATCCATATTTCCTCCCTCGTGTGAAAATTGTCTATTGCTCTGGTTTTCTGTTGGCGCATTTGGGATTCTGGAGCAGTAATCGGCGTTTGTATTCTGGTTTGTGGGCCTGTAGACAATATCGAAATTGAAATGTGCCAGATAGTCGGCGTAGTTGGCCATTCGACTAATGCACAAAGTAGGCAAAGACTTTTCTGGGTGCAGTATTTGAGTAAGGGGCTTATGATCAGTGATTAGAGTGAATTTTCGCGCATAGAGGTAATGGAAAAACTTTTTCACTGCCCACACTATCGCAAGAGCCTCCTTATCAATCATAGGGTATCGTTGTTCAGTTTGCGACATTGTACAACTAGCATACGCGATCGGTCGTTCTGATCCATTGCTCAATCGATGTGAGAGAACAGCGCCGAGACCGGTTTTGCTAGCGTCTGTTGCGAGAATCAGTGGTAACGATGGATCATACTGCATCAGCACTTGTGGTGAAATTAGCGCAAGTTTTATGTCTTGGTAGGCCTTCTCTGCTGCTTGTGTCCACTCAAAAGGATCGGTAAGCAGTACATCTCGAAGAGGACGTGCCCTACAAGAGAGATTGGGTATGAATGAGGAATAATAAGTTGCCTTACCAAGAAATAATTGTAGTTCCTCTGGTGTAGTTGGTGTTGGAGCGTCGCGTATGGCTTTTATGTGTTTGTCTGATTTGTGCAGGCCGTGACTATCGATGCGATGACCCAAGCATTCGAGGGATGATGTCGCAAAGATGCATTTGGAACGATTTAGTCGAAGACCGTTTCGTCGCATTTGTTCCAATGTCTCGTTCAGCGCTGCTAGCATCTCTTCGAAGTCTTTCGCAAATACAATGACGTCATCGAAAAAACTGACAACATTGGTCAAACCTTGAAGGATCGTCTCCATACGTCGCTGCCAAATAGCTGGTATGTTTGCAGCACCATACACCGCTCTCTTGGGACGGATCAGTCCATGTGTCGATGTGTTTAGCGTCAAAATATGCCGGAAGTCTTCGTCGATTGGAAGGTGCGTGTAAGCATCCGTTACGTCGAGGTGGCAAAACAGGGCAGCTCCTTTCATTTTGTTGAAGATGTCTTCGATTTTTGGTATTGGGTGTTCGTCGATAATCATTTTGGGATTTACAGTCGGTTTGTAGTTCCCGGTTATCCGAATACCTCCGTTCTTTTTAATGACGATATGGGTCGGTGAAGCCCATTCTGAAACTTCAACTTTTTCGTAGAATCCGGAAGCAAGTTTCTTGTCGATCTCTGATGCGTAGCGTTCTCGAAGAGCGAGTGGTACATCTCGTGCTCGAGCGAAAACCGGAGTGGTATCGGGTTTTAAGTGTACCTTCGCTGGTGGCCCTACAAGCATACCTGGAACGTCGCTAAAGATATTGTTAAAGTCTTCGAGCAGTTTCGACAGTTGAGCTGCTTGTTCCCGAGTTGGTTCGATGCTTGAGAGTACGTTTACTGGTACAGTTGAAGTAAACAGTTCACGAAAATTGATCTCATTTGTGAACTGTGCTATCCAATCGCGTCCGAAAAGCGAGTCATACTTCCCTTCTACAACATATAAGAAAAGATTGTTAGATGTGGTTCCAAGTGAAACTTGGACGAACAGGCGACCAATGCAGTTGATACGATGTCCTGTGTAACTTGAAAATTGGCGGTCTGACGGTTGCAGCGAATATTTCGGCAGTATTTTACGTAATGTGGTTTCGCTGATTATGCCGCATGGTGCTCCGGTGTCCAATTCCATCGTCAGGGGAAAACCGTTGATCTTCACGTTAAGCATTTTCTTGTTCACGGACGGCATATTGTTGATACAATGTAGCGATTGTACCACGTCGATATCGGAGTTCTGCTGCGACTGAACCTGTGCAGTTGGTAAAAGTTTCCGTTCAGATCTACATACCTTTGCAATATGGCCCTTTCGATTGCATTTGTTGCATTTAGCGGTGCGAAAACGGCATTGGCTTCGCAAGTGTTGTCCTCCACACCCATTACAGGAATTTGTACGTTGTGTGCCGCTCTCGTAGAATGTGTTCGGTGGTCGATCGGATGATTCACTGCTCGTCTGCCGGTTACGGTTAGCAGGTGCTATACGGCGTTGTTGTTGTTTTGTGCGCGGTTTTTCAAACCCAAGCCGGTGTGTTGTTTCTGATACGGGTGAAACAGTGCCTACTTGTCGAGCCGTGTTGTGTGTGGCTTCCATAGCGATGGCGATGTCGAAAGCTTCTTTGAAAGTCGTAGGGTTCTTTGCAACAATTGTATCACAAATTGCGCGTTCATCGAAACCATGAAGCATTTGTTCGATTAACATTCGGTCAAGAAAAGTTCCATATTCGCAGGAGGCAGCACCTTGTTTAAGCCGCAATACAAACTGGGCAATTGTCTCTCCTTTCTGTTGTCGAATGTTCCGGAACTTGATACTTTCCACGAACTTGTTTTTCGCTTGGTCGAAGTGCCGCTGTAGAATTTGGCGAAGTTCTTCGTATGGAATTTCTTCTGGATTCTTGGGCGTTATCAAGAACTTAAAGGCGTTGTTAAGCTCTGACCCCATGTGTACGCGTGCGTAGTCGGCGTATTTTTCCTTGGGAATGTTGTTGAGTTGGAGCGCCCATTCAAGCCGGTCGAAATAATCAGCGACAGACATCCCCTCAGTTCGTTGGTATGGCTCGTGAGAAAATGGCGGTAGTTTTTGCTGGGACGAAGCTGCGACGTCTTCTCTGGCCTGGCCAACAGCAGTGCCAATTGCGGATTGCAAGGCTCGCGCAATCATGCTTGAAAGTGTTGCCATTGTTTCATTGTCGATGGTAGCCATTTTGTCTCTCTCATTCACGCAATACGCAGTTTTGCAATTCTGTGGATCAGATTCCTAATCGCACTTTTACTGGATCGCCTTTTGTTAGGATCCCACTTCTGACACCAAAAATGTTGCGTATTGAATTCACTTTATTCAATAAAAAATGTAATAATGAGGAGAATAAAAGAGTGGAAGTTCACGAGCCAACGATGCTGATTGATCTAGAGCTCTTTTAGTTGATGCCAGGTCGGGGTGCATCCGGACGGCATCCAGGTTGTGTCACGTCAGGAGCGATGACAATCATCACCGCTCATACATAGGGTGTTCCATATACAACAAATACAATTATATTATTTTTTAAAGTAATAGATTAGATGTGTACTTCCTTCAGTTTTAATGTGTATTTAGTTGTTTAAGCGTCGAACATCTGGGTCGGCCAGGGGCCCCAAAAATGGCACCTACCATCCGCTCACAAGCATAATTGCTACTCAATCCTTCTCTAGTTGGGATATTTGATAAAATCCCCTGCTAGACGCTTCAACCAAGCCACTACTTTTGTGTGACCGCTTAGGGCCTCCATTCGTCTTAATCCGCCATTGCTAACAATCATGGCAATCCAAAACATGGCCTTTCATGAAATATTGGATGGTATTGCGGCCCAGCCACACTCGTTTCCTTTGCCATTATTTTCGCTTTTTGTAGACCATTATTTTCCGTGTTAAATTCGACTCGATGCGTATTCTCTTTAAGTGTTTTCAATCCATGTATTCTTCTTGATTTTCAACGTTAATGGTCATCGCACAACTGGGTATCTTCTTCATCGTTAAACGCTGCTTCATGTTTTGTTGATGCCTGTGACGGAGAAAGAATCACCTTCTGCAATTTAAAAACGTTTTCTAACATGGACAACAGCACTCTGTTGGGTGTTTTACACTTACCAAGAGGCTGTAAATCAACTATTAGTAAGGGAAAATGTTCATCATCTTCCCATGTTTGCCCTCACGTTTTCTTCAAAGCATCGTGTGTCCGATACAACATTTCACTATATTTTAACTGATTTGGGATATTTGATATGCTGTTTCAACAAAAGAATCGAGAAATGTAGCCCACGGTCAATTATTGCACGTTTTACAAATGTAAACAATTCGTAGATGATCCAATGTTCTCCTAAAACCACAACACAATGGCGGCTCGATGTGGGGAAGAAATTTTTACTCACTCCAAAATCCGACCTCATCATAATTTCATCATGTGAGCGGCTGTTGCCCGATCATCTCATTAGAGCAATCATCGGCGATAGATTTGCTCACCATACAAACAAAATCATCTCGCCTCAGCGAGGGGAAAAAACAAGCTTGCTCAGTACGCAGGAGGAAACGATCCCATATAACCAAGATACCGAAAACGCCACCAATTTCTTGTACTAAAAATCCAATTCCATTAAACAAAGCTAAAAAACTATCAGTTTGGTGGGTTAAGCCACACGGCCACAGAAGCAGCCACTTCAATGTTGTTGAAGTTAGTTTTTTATGCACGGGCAATTTATTTGCTCAACATGTTTCACCTGTAATAAAATGTTATTTAATTGTGCAAAGGAAGTAATTAAACGTGTGTGTTTAAGTTGGTTTGTTGTAAAATATTCATGTGTAATATGTGTATATGTGTGTTTGTTTACTTGCGATCGAACTCTTCCATTTCGCTGGTCAGTGCATAGTTTATAGACTACTAATATTGCGGAAGTTTAAGTGCAGTGATGTAAGTGAATGAATGTAATCAATCGAAGAGTTAAAATCCTGTTCAGCATATTGACCTTAGCCAACCCTTGACCAAACTTTTCCTCAAAGCATTTTTGGAAAAGGTGGGTTAAGGGTGGGCAAGATAAATACATCGGATCGGAACTGGCAGCTCCGATTGTTCTAAAATTTGGTGGGTTAACGACTGAATCGACCACCACAAACCCACGTGGGTTTGAGGTGGTTTTACAGTGGGTTAAGAACGATTTGGTTATTTCGGATCATAGCCTCTCAGTATGGATTGAAGCTGCTGTCATTGAGCTCGCCATAGTGAGAGCAGGCTGGATTGTCATCCGGGCGACGAAGAAAACTGACAGTTAGTTTTCCGCTTTTGACGAACGCTTCAAGTTCTTGAAGGAAAATTTCCATTTTATACCACGGACTGTGTTCTAAAAACTAAAATATTCACCCAAATTGATCTCCACCAAATATTGACCATGCAAAACGTAAACAATCCATCAATACATATACAAGCGGAAACCCATCTGTCAAAATCGGAGCCCAGGGGGGGGGGGGGGGGATCGCCAAAAGCGCTATCCCTACTAGCAAAGAGAATGTAAAAGTGTTCGTCTTTCAGGCGAGGGGCATGTAGAAGCAGGGGGAGACGGTTGGAAATACAGTGGAGCGCCGTTTATCCGGGCTTCTCGGGTTTTGACCTCGCCCGGATGAGCGAATAACACGGAAAATGAGTCAAATGATGCCCAAATAACCAAGATGCCGAAAACGCCACCAATTTCCTGTACTAAAAATCCAGTTGCATCGAACAAAGCCAAAAAACTGTCAGTTTGGTGGGTTAAACCACACATCTACAGAAGCGGCCACTTCAATGTTTGTTAAAGTCAGTTTTTTTATGCACGGGTAAATCATTTACTCAACATGTATCTACCCAAAATGTGTTTAATTGTGCAAAGGAAGCAATAAAACTTGTGTGTTTAAGTTCATTTGTTGTGAAACATATTTGTGTAAGATGTGGATGCGTGTGTTTGTTTACTTGTAAATGGACTTTCATTTCGCTGGTCAGTGCACAGTTTATTTATTAATAATATTGCCGAATTTATGCTGTGTTGTAAGTGAATGAGTTAAAGTAATCGATGTGTTAAAATCATGTTCAGCATATTGACCTTAGCCCGCACTTGATCCATCTTTTTCTCGTCAACATGTTTGGAAATGGTGGGTAAAGTGTGGGTAAGGTCAATACATCTTATTAAAACTGACAGCTCCGATTGTTCTAAAATTTGGTGGGTTAGCGACTGAATCGACCACCACTAAACCACGTGGGTTTGAAGTGGCTTTACAGTGGGTTAAGGCCGATTTGGTTATTTGGGTATATTTTATCACCAATTCCTGGTTATGTTTTGGAAATTTTTCTTATTTTTTGATAAAAATAACCCAGTTTTTACTAACTTCATGTTTTTCCAAAGAGAATATTTAAAATTTGCCATGCATTATAGTGTTTTTGTTATGACAATGTGCTCTTATAACCGCTTTTTCAAATATCCTCCTCATAACGCAATGTTACTTCCCAAATGACAATCCAGCCTGCTCTCACTATGGCGAGCTCAATGACAGCTGCTTCAACTCATACTGAGAGGCTATCATCGTTTCCTCCTGCGTACTGAGCAAGCTTGTTTTTTCCCCTCGCTGAGGCGAGATGATTTTGTTTGTATGGTGAGCAAATCTATCGCCGATGATTGCTCTAATGAGATGATCAAGCAACAGCCGCTCACATGATGAAATCATGATGAGGTCGGATTTTGGAGTGAGTAAAAATTTCTTCCCCACATCGAGCCGTGTGATTGTGTTGTGGTTTTAGGAGAACATTGGATCATCTACGAATTGTTTACATTTGTAAAACGTGCAATAATTGACCGCGGGCTACATTTCTCGATTCTTTTGTTGAAAAAGCATATCAAATATCCCAAATCAGTTAAAATATAGTGAAATGTTGTATCGGACACACGATGCTTTGAAGAAAACGTGAGGGCAAACATGGGAAGATGATGAACATTGTCCCTTACTAATAGTTGATTTACAGCCTCTTGGTAAGTGTAAAACACCCAACAGAGTGCTGTTGTCCATGTTAGAAAACGTTTTTAAATTGCAGAGGGTGATTCTTTCTCCGTCACAGGCATCAACAAAACATGAAGCAGCGTTTAACGATGAAGAAGATACCCAGTTGTGCGATGACCATTAACCGTTAACGTTGGAAATTAAGAGGAATATTACATGGATCGAAAATACCTAGAGAGCCTAGAACCTACCTAACACCCAGAAATACCGCATCGAGTCGAATTTAGAACGTAAATAATCGTCCACAAAAGGCCATCTTTTGGATTGTGGGTGATTGTTAGCAGTGGCGGATTAAGACGAGTGGAGGCCCTAAGCGATCACTCGAAATTAGAGGCTTGATTGAAGCGTGTAGCAAAGGATTGTATCAAATGTCCTAACCAGAGATTGAGTAGCAATTTTACTTGTGAGCGGGGCGTAGGTGCCATTTTTGGGGCCCCTGGCCGACACAGATGTTCGACACTTAAACAACTGAATACGATGGAACACATTAAAACTGAGAGAAATACACATCTAATCAATTACTTTAAAAAATAATATAATTGTATTGATTCGTGATGTATTTTGTAGTTTTGACCTGCATGCACAATTCTAAAATATTCCTATGAATCACAGACAGGCCTAAAGCCTAAAGGCCTGCCTAATAAACTTGAAAATTACACGCGGCAAAGAACCCTAAAAAAGTTAAATAAAATCACGTGCTTTTAATGGTTTGTAGTGTAAATTGATTGACAGAGCCGGCTGGCCACATGTACATAACATGTTCTGTTTTTCAGTGTTCTTACATCCTCCGTTATTTTCAAATTCATCCATGCTTAGAGAGCGTACACTGCTTTTCCACTGCTAGTCATATTGAAATTGCTTTAGTCATAATTTGCACTTGGAGGATTTATACATTCTGTTTACAATTCTTTTATTCAAATCCTTTTTCTTTGTCTAGCTTGGATCCTAAATCAGCAACTTCCATTCAAAAAGAATCAAATTTAGTTTCCACAATTCACGAAAACAAAATTCATTACTTGCACTCTCCATCGTTTGCTCTTCATCATTCCTTGTTGTTTCTTGAACACCATGCAATCATCAAAGGCAACTCGATATCATCGTCCATATTTTCACTTGTGCGTGGATCTATTTCTGCTTCAAGGTTCGATGCGTCTACTAGTGCCTTTACAACGATCCAAATTTCGAAGCCTTCAATGGTTTACATGTTTAATTGAGATGTTCTGACTTGATGTACTACGGATCAAATCCAACTATGGCAGTACAACAAGTCAACAGAAGAACTTGAATAGAAAGGAAGAGTCAGAGTGTACTAGGGATGTAAGCGTGGAAAAAAGTAAAAGAGGGGAATACCTTTTTTTCGCCATGACTACCATGACGATGATTGCACTGATTTTCCCCTTCCTTTTTTCTCACAGCACGCTGCTCATAGTGAGATCGCTTTCGTCTGAAAAGCGGAACGGAAAGCGACTTGCATCAAATGTCAACCAGATTTTCCGTGCTGAAATTGTCATCCGGGTTTTGTATTGAACTGTCATTTCTCAACAGCACGGATAAACGGAAAGCCGGATAAAACACTCACACAATCACACATGTGTGAATGTGTGCGTTCACTTTCAGCCAGCGCGCTCAGTTTGGTTTTCTCGCAGCGGCTTGCTGGTGTCGGTGTCTCGCCTCGGTCGTATTTTCAAGTGTTGAAGTGTTGTGCGCATTGAAATAAAGCAGCGTTAATCTTTCATAATTCAACATGAATATGTAAATTATGCTGCTTTATTTCAATGCTTTTTTTACAGTATTCAACACACACAACATACAGGCAGTAAGGCGGGTGCTTGAAGTGACGATTTTTTTTAATTATTTATAATAAAAAATATGTGTGGTTTTGTGGCAAGATTGTGGTTAGCGATGTGTGGAACTGTGCCTTAAGTTTCAATAAAGTGTTAAAATATCAAACGAGTTTGATGTATTTAAGTTTTATTTCGATGGATGCGATTTTATTACGCTGCAAATCAAAGTGAACGAAAGCGCACAGCGCACAACGCGCATTGAAAGAAACGAGGGGGAGGGGGTGTTCAGCGCAGCGCGCAAGTGCGGCAACAGCGCAGCGCAAACCGGAAGAAACGCGAGAGAGCAAGAACAGCTGATCCGCGCATCCAGCGCAGCGCGAAAGGAAAAAACGGGAGGGAGGGGGTATCAGCTGATCAGCTGTTTTGTATCGCGAGAGCGCCCCGTGTAATTTGAAGGCACGCGACAGAGCGCTGCGCGCGCTCACTCTCAATTCGGAAAAAAATCACTGCTGCTTGGCCGCCATGTCCAATACAAAATCGACCGAACCCCTTCCCCCTGTTTCTACATGCCCCTCGCCTGTAAATTTCGCTCTCTTTGCCTGTAGGGATAACTACACCTGATTATACATTTCACCTTGACGTATACCAGGGGCCTCCAAACTTTTCAGCTCGCGGGCCGCATTGCTTCAAAAATAACTATATTGAGGGCCATTTGACGCTACCTTTAAATAAGGAGTGAACGTTTAAATCTCGTTTTTACAACAATATACTAACGATACTAATACAGTTTCGTATTACTAAAGCTTGATGTTTGTCTAAAAAAAGTAAAAAATACATTTTTATTTGAATAAGTCATAATAACTCAATACAGTAGAAGGTCGATTATCCGGGCAGCTCGGGACCGGACGGTTGCCGGTTAATCGATTTGCACGGATAATGGTCCAAGATATGTCATTTTCATATAAAAATTATTATATTACTTGTTTTTATGATTAATCCAACTTGAATAAATCGATTAATCGTTATTAAAATATTATTTTAATCAATAACTACAGGTTTAACAACTGTTCATGAACAAAAATGAATTTCGAAAATACCCAAGCGAAATTTTTCGGGGATAATGAACACAAACTCATGCCATCTATTTCTATTCATCAGCTCTACTCTCTCACACGCATCGATGAACTTTTACACATCTTTTTTTCCATTGTGCTATATTTGAAGGGTTTAAAACTGATAGATAACGATGTTCATGAACTAGTAGTGGTCAAATGGTAATGGTGTAATGTTTGCACCATGGTCGACATGAGTTCAATTCCATTTTTATTGTTTTCATTGATGATTTAAAGTTTTGATTTCTTTTTAAAACATGCAGCTCCAGTAACTTCAGACTCCTTTACTCATTGTTAGAAATGCGTGTGTAATAGTCAATCTATTATTTTTATTGTTTTATTTATTTCTTTTAATTCATTTAGTATCAGTACCCCTTCATACAACAAAACAAGCAAATAGCACGATCATTATTATTTGTTTATTTGTTTATTTGTAAATGTTAAGTGATTGGCCATAATTGGCCTTATCACTGATCTTATAAACTAAACTTATAATAACATAAAGCATCACGGTACAATGTAACATCAGCACAAAATAAATAACACAGAGTATCACAGCAAGAAAAACAGGTTAAATTAGGGAATTCCAGTCAAAAGAGTCATAATGTGCATTAAATCTGATAGCCATCGCAGTCAAAGGTTCATTATCGCTATATGCACGTCTAGTTTGGTCAACTCTTAGTAGCCTAAAGTTTCTTAAAATACGAGCAGGTACGTGGAAATTAACTCTAGCTAAAAGGTCCGGTGAATCTATCTCTCCTAGGATGATTTTTTTCATGAACAATATTTGCGCCGTTTCGCGACGAGTAGCGAGAGATTCGAGTCCAAAAATTAAACACCGGGCATGATAACTAGGTCTCGCTGCTACGTTACGCCAGGGTGTGAACCGTAAGACCAAACGGGTGAATTTTTTCTGCACTGACTCAATCTTGTTCGACCATAACGACGACGATGGGCACCAAACTACTGAGGAGTATTCTAAGATGGATCTGACTAGTGATTTGTAGAGTGCGACAAGACAATGTGGGTCGGAGAATTCTCTCGACTGCCTGCGTATAAATCCTAGCATTCTGTTCGCTCTATCAATAATTTCGTTATGATGCACATGAAAGTCAAGTTTACGGTCAAGAGTAACTCCTAAGTCTTTTACTGCACTGTGTCGTTGTAATTGTGTACCGGAGATGCAGTAGTTAAACACTATTGGACAATTAGAACGGTGAAACGACATGGACAAACATTTATCAACAGAAATTTGTAGGTCGTTGTTCAGACACCAGTCGGAAAAAGAGTCGATCGATGCTTGCAGGACATAACAATCACCAAAACACCTCACAGGAAAAAAAAGTCTAAGATCGTCCGCATACAATAAACATTCAGATTCCCTTACTACAGTAGTAACGTCATTGAAAAATAGAGAAAACAGCAAGGGTCCAAGGTTACTACCCTGTGGCACGCCTGAACAACTCACGAATTCCCTAGATGTCATACAATCAACTTTGACGCGATATCGACGATTGGTGAGGTAAGATTCGAACCACTCCACTAAAGAGGCAGAGAATCCAAGACGAGCAAGCTTCGCCAACAACAAGCGATGATTCACCCGATCAAAGGCAGCCTTAAGGTCGGTATAGATGACATCCATCTGGGCTCCCGAAGCGAATGCAGCATGGCAGTGAGATACAAACTCCACCAAATTGGTGGTCACACTGCGGCGAGGGAAGAACCCGTGTTGGCGTGTTGATATCAGCGAGCGGCAACAGTTCAAGAGCGAGTTCTGGACGACGACTTCAAAAACCTTAGCACCTGCAGGCAAAGTAGTAATGCCACGGTAGTTTTCCACTAAGCTCTTATCCCCCTTTTTATGCACAGGAAACATGTAGGACGATTTCCATGCTGCTGGAAACATACGCTGATTGAGCGAGAGTGTGAAGATACGAGCCAGAGGTCCGGCCAAAACTTCGCTGCATTTGGCCAGAACTGCGGTTGGAATACCATCAGGTCCAGGGTTGTAGGATGGTTTGACCTGCTTGAGCGCCTTTAGCACAGAATCTCTGGAGATGTTTATGTCACGCACATTAACATCGACAGCGTCGGAGGGCACGTTATTGAGAGCAGCATCCAATGAGAAGCCAGGAGCTTCAGTGGCAAACGAACTCATGAAACGATCAGCAAATAAATTGCAGGTTTCCTCTTTGGTACACGAAGTTGTTCCATTAAAGGAAACTATAGCTGGCAGGGAGCTGTTTTTCCGTTTTGTGTCGACATACCTCCAAAATTTTTTCGGTTTTCTTCTTAAGCTGAACTGTATACGGATCAAAAAACGAGAGTGAAGTTGTCTATTATAGCTTCGATATACATTGTGTGCAGCGATGAACCGCAATCTCGATTGTTGTGTTCCACTGTTTTGATAAAACCGATAGCAGGAAGATTTGTTTCGTTTTAAGCGGCGTAATTGAGCATTACCCCACGGTGGACCCTGTCGTGGACGTTTTATAGGGCAACAGGCAGATAAATGTTCCGCAAATTTCCGATTGAACATATCGAGTGCATGGTTTACGTCCGGGTTTCCATCAAGGAATGACCAGTCAGAAGATTGCAGTAGATCATTTAGAATCGAAAAGTTAGTGCGACTGTAGTCGAGCATGCCTAATTCTTGATGTGATGTTGTATGATGTTCTGCTTTGGCTAAGCCGTTCGGCAGGCACAGCTCTATAGGCGGATGATAGCAATCAATAGCAACTATAGGGAAGGGTGTTATTGTCGGTGGAGAGCATTGTTGCAGGATATCGTCGCATACAAAGATCAAATCGAGGTAGTTAATCGACGCATTATGAATTTTGTTAATCTGGTACAGTCCGTTGCTATTCATACAATCAAGAAGAAGGCGACAGTTGTCCGTGATCCTCGAGCTTTCGTAGTCAACTTGGAGCATAATTGGATTTGTTTCATCGGGTATCCAATTCAGGTTTGACAAATTGAAGTCCCCGAATAACAAACACATTTCATTAGCTTTACATGCTACGTCATCAATAGTTGAACAGATTGTATGAATAACCGACGTGTTATTTGCCATGTCAGGAGGAACATACATTGCGCCGATAACATACGTTTTCTTAATGCTGTAAATCTTTAACCAAAGTTGCTCGACAGTGTCTGTTGTAGAACATAAGAGTACTCGCAAATGTGAGGCGACAGCTATGAGAACCCCACCACCTTTGGTTTTCCTACTATTTCTGTCATTACGGTCCTTTCTGAAGACGTTATAATGGTCCGGAAACAACTGTGCCGAGTTAATAGAGGAGTCCAACCATGTTTCAGTCAGGATAATGACGTCGTAATGAGTAGTAGAAACATAATCGAATACCTCATGACATTTAGTTTTTAGTCCTCTTACATTTTGATATAAAAATAACAAATCGTCAGTATTATTTAAGGAGGCAACCCCTGCAGGAATGACATGACCGTCGTGCGTTTGTGTGAGTGTAGTTGCGCCACCATATTATCATGAATAATAATATGGTGGCGCAACTGGCAAAGTGATTCGAAGTAGAATTAGCGATGTGGTTGGTAGCATCAAGGATGAAGCATGAGCATGAATTGGAATATGAGGGAAGGGAATGAATCCGAATGTTCATTTCTATTTTTAGCTCTTTTTTGCATGGGTTCATCCTTCACGTGTGTTCACTATCCCCGAAAATGATCTGTATTTCGCTGGTCTTTTCGGGGATAATTCGTTAACGAATTATCCCCGAAAAGACCAGCGAAAACCAGCGTGGTCGGGAGCTTGGGTTGGGTGGTGTCGGTGTCTCGCTCGCACTAGTGCAGCGAGTGTTACCGTCCAAATAGACATACAGCGACAACGTCGCGCGCGACAAAAAGTAGCTCAATTTTGCAAACAGAGCTACTCGTCGCACGCGTAATTTTTGCTTCATCCGAAATAATCGAATTATCTACTTTGTTTACAAGCCAGATTAATGCCAAACGCAAAAAAATAGATTTGAACACATTTGTACCTATTTTTGTGTGTTTTCAAATAAAAAACAAGTTGGTTGACTGTGTCAAATTAGCTACTTTTATCTAAACCGAGTGAAATTTTGAGCTATTTTTTGTCGCGCGCGAAGTTGTTGCTCTATGTCTATTTGGACGGTCACGGCGAACACTTGAACTTGTTTTATATTGGAAGACATACAAAAATAGGTTAAAATGTGTTCAAATTTAATTTTTTGTGATTGGCTTGTAAAAAAACTAGATAATTCGATTATTTCGGATGAAGCAAAAATTACGCGCGCGACGAGTAGCTCTGTTTGCAAAATTGAGCTACTTTTTGTCGCGCGCGACGTTGTCGCTGTATGTCTATTTGGACGGTAACACTCGCTGCACTAGTGCGAGCGAGACACCGACACCACCCAACCCAAGCTCCCGACCACGCTGGTTTTCGCTGGTCTTTTCGGGGATAATTCGTTAACGAATTATCCCCGAAAAGACCAGCGAAATACAGATCATTTTCGGGGATAGTGAACAAACGTGAAGGATGAACCCATGCAAAAAAGAGCTAAAAATATAAATTAACATTTGAATTCACTCCCTCCCCTTATGTTCCAATTCACGCTCATGCTTCATCCTTGATGCTACCAACCACATCGCTAGTTCTACTTCGAATCACTTTGCCAGTTGCGCCACCATATTATTATTCATTATCGTGCTATTTGCTAGTTTTGTATGAAGGGGTACTGTTACTAAATGAATTAAAAGAAATAAATAAAACAATAAAAATAACAGATTAACTTTTGAACACACATTTCTAACAATGGGTAAAGGGATCTGAAGTTATTGGAGCTGGATGTTTTAAAAATAAAAGAAAACTTTAACTCATCAATGAAAATGGAATTGAACTCAGGTCGACCATGGTGCAAATATTACACCCTTACCATTTGGCCATAACTACTTCATGAACATGAATCGTTATCAATCAGTTTTAAACCCTTTAAATGAACAAAGAGATGTGTAAAAGTTCATCGATGCGTGTGAGAGAGTAGGGCTAATGAATAGAAAGAGATGGCATGAGTTTGTGTTCATTATCCCCGAAAAATTTCGCTTGGGCAGCAAGCCGCTGCGAGAAAACCAAACTGAGCGCGCAGGCTGAAAGCGAACGCACACATTTACACATAACACACAAGCTGTGTAAAAACCAAAACAACGTAATTCCGCATATTTCCAACCGTCTCCACCTGCTTCTACATGCCCCTCGCCAGAAAGTCACACACTTTTTCATTCTCATTGCTGGTAGGGGAATTTTGCTGATATTTGGATATGATAAATTAATTTTTTTTGTATACATTTGTTTAGAACTAAAAATTTGTATATTGCATCCACACTCCATAAATCAGCATTTTACACGTTATAATGCAGCTGCTGCCTGTAAACAAATATCGACGGCTGTTGTCAAACTGAATCTCAAAATGGCTACATGCCAAACGCTAACCGTAGCAATAGACGATGCGCAATCCAAGGTGTTATAAATGACAAGGTGAAGTTGTTCAGAGCAAAATGACATTTCTCGACTTAACATTTCTCTTCCGGTGGCTCCGGTATAAAAATCGGTGAGGGGTGGTGCGGGGTAATGAAATTTGTATGCAGAGAGTGACAGATGTCCCCCACAATGTCGCCCAGCAAAAGCGATAAAAATCAACCTTCTAAATACATTATCCTTGGTCAAATCAAGGTGTTATAAATGACAAGGTGAAGTTGTTCAGAGCAAAATGACATTTCTCGACTTAACATTTCTCTTCCGGTGGCTCCGGTATAAAAATCGGTGAGGGGTGGTGCGGGGTAATGAAATTTGTATGCAGAGAGTGACAGATGTCCCCCACAATGTCGCCCAGCAAAAGCGATAAAAATCAACCTTCTAAATACATTATCCTTGGGTCAAATCCTTTATAAAAATTTGACAGGCTGTGCGATAAAATGGCCAAGGTGTATGGATATTAGGAGGTGAAGTGCTTCAGAGCAAATTGACATTTCACGACTTGACATAACAATACTGGTGGCTCCGGTATTAAAATCGGAAAGGGGGGTAGGGGGGTATAGAAAATTGTATGCGATTTGACATAACAATACTCAATGATGGCGCCCGGAAAACGCGCTAGCAATTCACCTCCTTAATAAACACACCTTGAAAATGGCATGCGAAAAATCGTTGCCACCGCCCTAAGCCCACCTGATATATGCACTCACTTTGTTCCACCACCTGATATTTTTAAATCCACCTTGAGCAGAAGAGATAAAAATCAGCCTTCTAAATTCATACACCTTGGGATAAGCCCATCTGTTTATTATACCCACTTTGATAGTTGCTCGAAAACTGCTATACAATGCAAACAGCCCAGGTGACAACTGTTCTACATTTTTAGCTTAAACTCCTTGCGAACAGCTCGATTGAACCCATTGCCTCATATGAACGCTTGAAAACATGGGTGTGTGAGTGAACAACGATGTGTTGAAGCGTTGAAGTTTATGTCAGAACTTCGGTAGAAGCCGGACAAACAAGAAGCTTGCAGTTTCGTCCTCGGTGTTCAACAGCCAAAACACTGAGTAAAAAGAAATAAACGATCTATCCAGGAGCATCAGAATAGCTGAGAAACGCAGGGAAAATAACAAAACAACGTGAAAGAGTGTTTTATAATAAACTTGTTGTTTAATATGGATTGAACAGTACGCATGTTTTGTTTTGGGCCGGTAGCTTGTGCACAACGTGATGACATTTCTCAAAATGGCACCAGAAAAAACGCTTCACACTGACGTTTCAACTGTTATAATAAGCTTAAACTCTGCAATATCGCTTGCTCTTTAAGCCAATTTTAAGCCTGCTCTTTAAGCTTCCAGCAACTCGAAAAACGCTAACAATCTGCTCGAAAATGTCACTTGGGAGCTGACAGTCTGAAATTTCAGCATACGAACTAAATACGAACTTCGGAGCGTACGATAAAAGGAAAGGGCTCTTTTCATGTTTTTGTACATCACCATCAGAAAATTAAATACGCTTTATCGACGTGGGCAGAAAAAATCTACTCGGGTGCAAATCGAAAATGAGCATTCCGAATTCCGTTTTTCCGACTGGCATTTATTTGTCAAACCCTAGCCGGCATCGCGAATAAATGAACTCTTTTTAACATTCGTTTAAAGTTCATTTTGGTTTAACAGAGTTCATTTGTTGTTCATTCCTGTTAAAATAAACGACCGTCAAAACAGTTAACGACTGCTCGATATCGCGTATAAGCAAACACGGGGAAAAAATTCGAGCAGTATAATTAAACGACTGTTAATTTGTATCGCATACGCTCTTGACAGTCGTTTCGCGATGCCAAATTCTAGCAATTTTTAACGACTCTGGTTAATTTTTAACGACTGTTAATTTTAAACCAATTCATTCGCGATGCCAGCTCCTGTTTGATGGATAGATTCCAGAATCGAATGACACTATTTTCTTCCCTCTAGTTAGGCTTTTATGCTGTTGGAGTCCTGGGGTAAGAATTCGAGCAGATGATAATGCTCGCAACCCTCGCAATGTTTAGCGGGGGCTTAAGTTATACACATCTTGATGAAGGGAAGTTTTAGTTGTCAAACGCAATGGGGAATGTGGCTATGGCTGTATCAACGCCATTTTAGAAATTGTGAGATCTGTTCTTCGACAGAAAATGGTGAATAAAGCGTGTTCAACTGAAAATTATTAGCGTGAAAAGTCTTGTTCTACCTGTTTATCTCTGTTTATTTGGACATTCGTGATATTTTACTTCGTTGATGAAGTAAGTTTCCATAAAATCTGTATTCTTAGTGCCAAAGTGTTTAGAGAAATGGTTATAATTGTAAATGTTGCAAACTGCTTTCGCGGGTGGTTTTTATTCGACGAATATGTAATTTTTGTACATTACAAATGATTTCGATTTTTTGTGGTTTATTTTGTGTGAACTAGTTACATCACTATATTTTGTGACTCTGAATATCTTTGTATTAATTGATAAATGTTCAACCATTATCAACATCTAACTGGCAGAAAGTCCCAAAAGTTGATAGCAAGTAAAATGAACGACCATGAAAGCTTTGAGGCGAACTTTTGTGCTCGTGTTAATTCACACACTGAGAGATAAATTATTTTATGTTCAGGGTTCGTCGGCGTTTTTAAATGTGTGAGTTGAAGTTGACAAGTAGAAAAATGGGTAAAATGTAACGTATTATAATAATAACGAATTAAATTCATCTGAATCGTTTAATTAAACAGTTATTTCATATAAACAATTTCGCACTAATGTGCGACGTTGAATGCAAAAGAAAATACGCAGAATATGTATTTTATGGACAATCGAGTTTACCAACACTGTCAAAATGTAATTACATGGAACGTATAAAATACGGATTACATATGTATTGGTGGGACATTTGATGAATTTATTGAGTTTTATGGATATCGAATAGCCCACAGGAAACAGGTAGAGGATCGATTGAAATGATAATGAAATAAATCACAATTGATCAACAAAATCTCTCAGCGGTCAAAACTATTTCACGAATATGTTGTACTTTATTGAGAACCTATCATATCAATGGAATTGTTGTCTAAAGTTTTTTTTTCTTTCTCTAAATTAACAGTTAAATTCAATCAGGTCACTGTTGGATGCATACTTTCGTGGCATTGTGCCACTTCAGTACTTCTTGAAAAGCAACTCAAGACCAGTAGCGAATTAAATCTGCCTGATGAAATCCCTCTTAAGGAGTGAAGTATTCCAGGAAAGGATTCTATAATCAACATACCATTTGTAATAGACATTACTTTGCGGCGACAACTGTGAAGGTGAGTAAACATTTGCTCTTACTAGGTGTCACAAAACGATGCAATATGCAAATAAATGTTTTCGGATGGAAATATGCTTTATATATTTGGTTGGTCGATGAAAACGAAAGCGATTTAATGTTTTGAAAATGATACGGTGTTAATAACATTTGATAACTTTGACTTTGATAACATTACATTTTCCTATCAAAGTAAAATTTTAGCTTGTTTAAACAGTTGGTTTGCTTTTAACTCTTTAAAAAAACTGTCATCACTTTTACGGGACACACGGGAATACAGATAGCATTTTACTACAACGGCAGTTCACGATGTTGAGAAATTCAACTGAATCGAAGTACTAACAGTTTCTTTTTTGTGTGTTCTGACCATTTCGATAGTTCTGACTTCCAATCTATTCGTCTGATCCATCCTTTTCGATCTTTGTGACCGTTCTGAAACCGATTAGTAAGTTCAAAACATTGAACCTTTTTCTGATCTTTCGGTATGGCAGCTTATATACTTGTGACAACTTGTGAAACATTGACTGCATTCGCTAAGAACAAATCCCAGCACTATAGGAAGGGAAGCAGCAAATCGATATTGATGTGCTATTCTCTTTGTCCTCAATTAAAATGATAGTAGCGCTCTGTTAAAGCAAGTGATATTTGGTTCTTTTAGTGATCCCTTGTTCCAGTTCTGTACTGTCTCACAAGGTATAATTGTAACGGAATTTTCCCGTTATGTATGTTCTGTTTAGGGAAGTGTTGCAAGTGTATCAGTTTCTTATCCATTTCTCAATGCGAGAGTGCACACAGCACGTCGAACACCGCAAAAAATCGAAAACAGTCGAAGTCGTACGAAACCAAAAAAACAATTCAATTGCGTTCCGGTTTCGTCGGACGCCGCATCTGGTTTTATCCGTCAAACTAATTGTGTGGCGTTTTATAGGAACAACCTCACTCTCACCTGTTTCTAGCTATGTTTGAATCTCGTGCCGTTTGCATAAAATCGCAAACCGCCTGCTTCGAATCGCATACCACTACGATCGAATGCGTGCATCTACGGTTGAATCGCAGCATGCCAGTACGGATGAATCGCATACTAGTGGTGGGCAAAACGGCTCCGAAGCCGGAGCCGGCTCCGACCGGCTCCAGACAATTTCGAAAAAACGACAATTCCCAAAACGCTCCGCTCCCTTGACTCCGGAACCGGCTCCGCTTCCACGGCTCCGGAGCCGGCTCCGCTCCCACGGAGACGGCTCCAGAGCCGTCGGAGCGGAGCCGGTTCCGGAGCCGTTGGTGCGGAGCCGTTGGTGCGGAGCCGGCTCCGGGAAAAGGTAGAAGCCGGCTCCGGAGCCGTTGGTGCGCTCCGAAACGCCCATCACTATCGCATACCACTACGGTCGAAACGTGTGCCATTATGATCGAATCGTGTGCCGCTACCATTAGATTTCTGAAAGCCACCTTTCAGAAATCCAATTGTAGTGGCACACGATTCGTCCATACTGGAACGCTATTCTACCATAGTGGAACGGGATTTAACCGTATTGGCACGCGATTCAACCGTAGATACACGCATTTGATCATAGTGGCATGCGATTCCAAGCAGGCGGTTTGCGATTCGATGCAAACGACACGTGATTCGAACGTAGCTGGAAACAGGTGTAATTTTTCATAACCGTTAAACCAGCGGTCGGCAAACTTTTGAGACAAAGGGCCAAATTTAGTATATGATCTAAAGCCGCGGGTCAGGAGAAAGCGGTTTTTCTATTCTTGTGATTTAATTGTTACATTATATAATTTTAGAAACAAAATAATTGGTTAATGATATCAAGCAATGCGATTGGTATTATTGCTGTTTTCCTATAATTGTGTCATCCAAGTGTGGTTCAAAATTGATAATACCTATTTATTTTTTTAATACAGCGCCTACCACAACTATATGGACAGTTGTTTTTCGCGATTTACGAAAAATTCATAAGAGATCGATAAAAACAGTGAATGTATGAGTTGTGCAGAATACTATTTCACATCTTTGTATATTTTTTCAAATTTTTTTAACAGATTTTTACACGACTTACGACGAAAAAACAAATTTATGGTCGTACCATAACTATAAAGACACTTCGAAAAACAGGTTTTATGTGCTAACTAACGCATTTAAAAATCATTCAAAAATATAAATAACATATTCTACAAAGGTTTTAAAGAAATACATTTTTGAACGATTTTTTAAAATTGTTCTTATAACTTATTTTAAGGTTTTAAAAGTTTTATAAGAGTAATTATCAAAAGATATTTTTTTCGAATGTAATGATTGTTTTGAAAATGCAAACCAAAGTATGTAAAAAGTTTTTCAAAAATTATTTTGAAATCGCAATGAGAACCTTTTCAATTTTGTGAACAACGGTTTAAACCTGATCCGATCAAACAAAAGCGACACAAAAAGCTCAACAACGATTTTTTAGCAGAATCTAAATATTTGCTGTTGTTACATACATAGTTAAGGAATGTAATCCTAGTCCGATATTTTTTTCCTCCCACCACCCACTTCACCATCGATGTTCTCATAGACCGCTATAAAGTCGCCGGTAGCCGTCTGCTTGTAAGTTTAGTTTTTTTTTTTGTGAACGAAAATTTTTTTTTGTGAATTTTTTTGATGTTCAAAAAAAAATTTTTTTTGAAATTACTCTTATAAAATTTTTAAACCTTAAAATAAGTTATAAAAACATTTTTAAAAAATCGTTTAAAAATGTATTTCTTTAAAACCTTTGTAGAATATGTTATTTATATTTTTGAATGATTTTTAAATGCGTTAGTTAGCACATAAAACCTGTTTTTCGAAGTGTCTTTATAGTTATGGTACGACCATAAATTTGTTTTTTCGTCGTAAGTCGTGTAAAAATGTGTTAAAAAAATTTGAAAAATTATACAAAGATGTGAAATAGTATTCTGCACAACTCATACATTCACTGTTTTTATCTATCTCTTATGGATTTTCCGCAAATCGTAAAAAACAACTGTCCATATAGTTGTGGTAGGCGCTGTATAGAAAAATATAAATCATAAAATCTCGTATGCGACCTTCATTTCGATAGTATTATTGTGGTGTTAAAATAATGTTAATATTACATGACGGTTACATTAAAAAATGGACAACAATTGTCGTTTTTGCATGGGTTTATCTTAATCCGCACTAACAAAACGTTTATTGCACTTTGAGCGCAACGCAATCATTTCAGGTGAATTTCGACAGAATTTCGATATAACACCCTAGTCCGCAAACTAGTCCAACATCCGTCACCTGGGTCCTATCGATTTTTTCTACACCAACGTGATGCAAAAACTGTACTCTAACAATTTTGTAGCGAAAACTTAATAGGAATTGATGAAAATCGAAGGCAGAACATAAATCATACATGTCTTCGCCCACCATGGTGACAATTCCCAATAACTGACGAAAGGCAATTCGCAAAGTCTTGAACTTATTTGTGCAAGTAATTTGAAATAATTCCCTTTCAACAGATGTAAATGTAAAGAAATTATCTTTCCTAGTTTTTTTCTACAGCCAGCCGAAAACGGCATATTTTTTCATGCAAAAGTTATTGATATTGACTTCGAGTTCGAACATACTGAACGGTCCGTCATTCCATAGTACTTTAATTAAAAGTTGAAAAAGTACGATGGTTTAATATGATATACTAAAAGATCTTCAATAATTTGTGTACGAATCGTTTCTTCCCATCTTTCTAAATCAGTCAAATCCTTTCGCGGGCTGGATTTAATGTTGCGGCGAGCCGCATTTGGCCCGCGTGCCGGACTTTGCCGAACGCGCTGAACTATTAAAATCATTTAAATACAGGTAGTCCTCGAGATTCTCGGCACCTCAGTTCTTTAAGCAAATTGTACTGATTTCTGACACATCAATTGTAAAATGCTAAGTAATTTCCCTTTTGATCGAATGTTAAAAATCATTTGAAAGGATATAAAACAATTATATTTAGTCATAATCATATTAAATAATAAATTAATAGGCTGAAATCATCCCCTACTTGCAACATTATACAAAAATTGATATTTTGGGTAGAAATCACGAGATTTGACTTCTGCGGAAATTCGGGATATGTTGTTTTTTGCGGCCGTTTTCGGTTCCCAATAACCTTTAAGTTGGCAACCGGATACCCGGGTATTTTTTTCAACTTCGAACTGCAATAACTTTTGATTCATTTCTTTTATTGACCTGAAATTTTCCGTAGCCTCCCAAATTTTAATTTCTGATTTTTTGGTGCTGCAATTTTAAACAGTCTGTAAGTATTTTATTTTGATTTTTTTTAACTTTCCTACGTAAGTTGGCAACCAGCATACCCGGGTATTCCATACATTTTGTATGGAGAATGACGTTTCTCTTCTTCCTCTTTTCGTATTGTGCTTATTTTCGAGTCAAATTCAAGCGATTCCAAATTTGAATTTGACCGTTATTTTTATAATAAAATGAAAAAACTTAATGAATTAATGAAATAGAAAAGAATATATGGTCGGCATTACTTGCTTACAGCATTAAAATATAGAAAGCATTGTTTACCTATGAAAATCGTTATTTTTTTGCATCAAAACATGTGGAATACCCGGGTATGCCGGTTGCCAACTTACGTGTGTAAATCTGGTTGCCAACTCTACGGTTAACCGTGTATTTCGGGGACCGATCGAAAAACTGTTTGCGAACAGCAAGTGCGATAAAATCTGGAGATGGAGCACATACACGGCCCTAACCCCGGAGCAGAACCGAAAGATAACCGATTTAAGAGCGTGCTGCAAACCATTGCTTAACATAAAAGATGATTTACAAAATGTGTCATTTTCATTAGGACTGTATGCGAGCGCCTACACGAGTAGTCCAAAACAGCCGAAGTCATACAAAATCATGAAAAAGTCTGCGCCCTTTTGTTCCGGCATCCTCGTGAAGTTTACCGAGTCGAACCGAATAGTTGTGTTCGATAAACATGTGTGCGTATCAGGTAGCAGCATTTGTACTGCTTACCTGCCGTATGCCGCTGTGATACCGAGCGAGACGCATAGACAACGCGTCTAGAGGACATGTGTAGCCGTGAGGATTTTTTTCTGTGTCTCTTTTGCCTTGTCCTTGCCTTTAGATCCGGATGAGTGAAGCATGCACACCTTTCGGGTACGTTCGTGGTATAAGCTCTGTCTCTCTCATGTTAATGGTGAAGATAGAATCGTATGCCATCGGCTCTGCATTCGAGCGTGGGCAGGCCCGTGGACGCCGTTTGTACGCACCCTATAGGACGGCATGTCCGCGTAGGAGGTTACGCCAAATAGAAGAAGTAATTATCATTGTATTATTTCCCTACCACTCTCCCACGCGACGATTGAAGCGATACGGAGAACAATAGCACTGCCCGAGTCGCACTCATACAAAACACTGAACGGGTTAAACATGAATAATAAATCGTTAAGGCCAATATTAGTTTAAAAAGTATTTTAAATCGAAAATAAGTTTATATCTATATTTATATTTATTCATTAATCCATCGGGATTTTAAAGATCTTACATGAATGTACTTAAATTAGTGCTTATGAACTGTGTAAGGTGGTACATACATCGATGCTGAGTGTGTTGAGCAAAATTTTGGAGCGGTTGCTTCAGCGGAGGTTGACATCCACCTGCAGTCCAACGGGGGACAATCGGACGCCCAATACGGTTTCCGTAAAGGGCGTTCGACCGTGAATGCCATCACTCGGGCTCTGGACAAGAAGCGAAAGGGGGATCGCTTCTATGTGGTGGTAACTGTGGACGTCCGGAATGCCTTAAATTCGGCAAACTGGACAACCATCGGCCAAGCTCTGCAGCGTAAAAACACTCCGCCTTATTTGCAGGCATTGCTGCGTAACTATTTTGTTGGCCGAACGCTCCACTACGATACGGATGAAGGAATAGTGTCGAGGACTGTATCTGCTGGCGTTCCTCAGGGCTTGGTTCTAGGACCAACACTGTGGAACGTCATGTCCGACGACCTACTCCGCTTGCCGCTCGAAGGACTACGAGCGGACATCATTGGTTTTGCTGACGACGTGGCCTTTACATTTTTGTGAAGGACCACGGAACAGGTTAGTATTTTGGCAAATTCTAACCTGGAGGGTAAAAGTAAGGCTCAGCCCTCTACGTTACCCAGGAGAAGCGTTACATGCCTTGAAATATTCCCAAGCAGCATTTTTGTCATCCATGCGACCGACCAGAGTACATTATTTTATTAAAGAATATTTTCAACTGCGATACAAATAAAAAAAAAATCCTTTAAGATTAACCAACATCTAGGACATTACATTCTAAAACAGAAGTAATATATATAGTTTATGAGAAATATTCAAGAAAAAATCTAAAAAAAACCCTTGAAGCTTTAAATTGGAGTAACATTCCCAATAAGTAGAACATAAAAAATATGTAAAATATATTTATTTAAGCTAAATATTTGAAAAATATTTTTTTTTTATGAAATCTATGTTTGTGGCCATTTTAAATCATAATTGCATTTAGTTGAAAAACACTCTTATTAGGACAATGAGAAGGTCAATAAATGCATTTACATTTTTTAGGTTAATAATTACATTTACACATTGATTATGATTTTAATATCATAATTTTACCCATAGGTGGCTAGGCAATATTTTTAAAGTTGCTATAACACTAATGGATATCAAACGTAGTAAGGTATAAGTCATATAATAACTTTTTTATTCTAATGAATTATCAATGAATCTAAACCTTATGAAAGATTGCTGAAAATTCATAAGGTTTAGATTATTAGACATTAATATCTATCAATTTGCTCATCCACGGCGGTTAAAACAGGCGTTCAAAAATGTTGCTTGGGTTTGTGATAAACAGGCGTTACGCGTAACGCTAGCGTAACGTAGAGGGCTGAGCCTTACTTTTACCAAATATTCCAGTCGATCTGTCACACCGGGTGTTATAAACAACGCTCCTAAGATGTCAGACAAAGGGCTGCTGAAATCAAATGCTCCTAGTCAGTAATCCATTGCACGTATTCAAAAGTAGAGAATGCTGATCAAGAATCTATTGCGACTAATTAAACAAAATATGCTGCTAGTCTAAACTCAATTGAAAAACCCTGTAATACGCCCAATCTGTTACAAGATGTTAAGATTTGTATTATGTATTGCATTATCCGGCGCTACAACCGCTTTGCGGTCTTGGCCTGCCTCAGGAGTGTCCGAAACCGCGCCTTCGTCAGCCAGTCCGTTATCCCGGCCTTAATGGTGGACGCCTCCACGCCATCTTGCCACCTCAATTAGGGCCTACCACGCCTCCTCTGTCCTTGTGGACGGCCTAAAAAGACTTTACGGGCTGGGTCGTCCGTTTCCATGCGTACAACATGGCCAGCCAACCGGAGCCTGGCGAGCTTGATACGCTGCACGACAGTGAGGTCGCCGTACATCTCGTATAGCTCGTCATTATAGCGGCTCCTCTATTGTCCTTCCACACATACGGGGCCAAGTATCCTTCTGAGCATCTTCCTCTCGAACGCGGCTAAGAGGGGTTCGTCAGATTTGGACAGTGTCCATGTCTCAGAGGCGTATGTGAGTACCGGGACTATATAGGTACTATATAGTCCCAGCTTCGTCCGTCGCGACAGGTTCTTTGAGGTGAACTGCTTTTTTTAAGCAGTTAAGATTTAAAGTTTGTTAAATCTTCCTATCATATATAATTGCAATGACACCCAAGGAAACATAACTGGCCATATATGATAGCTATGGCTCATAAAGCGTTAAATCCGCAAGGAATTAGGAATGTCATTCATTCCCGCAAAGATACAATTCCGCAAAGATTTAATATCGCTCTGAATTGCAGTAAAGAAGAAAGATCAATTCCGTAAAGAGTTTCAAAGGTGTACCAAGATTGAATTCCGTATTGAGTTGCAAAGGAGTCACAAGATTTTATTCCTAAGGAGAGTCGATTCTGATAGGGATTAATACAGGAATCGAACAGGAGGAAGCAACAACGGAATGAAATGCAAGAACACCAACAGAGAGAACAAAGAATAAATTATAGCGGTAAAGAGAGAGAACAAAACAAATATCTCGTAAAATCATTCCAGTCTCTCTCCATAAACTAGATTACAGTGTGAGACAAAAAATGAGAAGTAGTTGTTTTTAATGGATAACTAGGTGGCCCAACAGTAAACCTAGTTTTTTTTTTTTTTTTAAACCTAGTTTTACCAAAAATACTAATAGTTGACGATTAAGTATTATAAATCGTAAATATTGGTGTCTGAGTACAGATTTCTTTTTTGAATTATTTTGAACTGTAAATTAACCCGTTGTGCAAAATCGAGCAGTTTTCTGCGTAGTTGTCAAAACCGACGCAAAAAACTACGCCAGAATTTGTAAACTGGAATTTGTAAAAACTGCTCTGGCCAGCGCATTAATAGCAGATTTTAGGTACCTAACGCCCTCTGTTAAGGGAATGGGAAGACTATTTCAGACGGCGGAGCAAAAAACGGCCAAAAAATTCAAAAATATTGGCACCTATTTTACTCTCTTCCTCTCCCTGCTTCTCTTCGTTGTCTTTTCTTACTTGCGCTCAAGGATGTTATATGAGACCAGGTGGTGGAAAAACCCACCTGAAGCCATTGCAGATCTCGTGTGTCACTTCTTCCAAGTTTTAGTACGCGATTATTGAAACTACCTTCATTTACCACTTGACGTAAATAAGATAATCATTATAAAGATTTTTCTCATCCGAATCAACCGTTTGTTTCGTTGAATATATTAAAAATACAACAAAAAAAAATTATACGGATTTGAAAGATGTATGGGATTTGACATGAGGACTCTTGCTGGATTGAGAACCCGCACGTCAAGAGGTTGTTTGTAGGCTTGAGCAATTTGATTCTTTTCAGTGAACGCGTGCGATGTAGTTCGTTCAGTATGATGAACTGAACGCGTGCGGTAAGTCAGTCGCTCAATTGGTGCTAACTACCTTTTTTTAAATATCATGTTCAATTTTATCGAAATCTTAATGCAAGCTACAGAAAGTTGCTGCATTTAAGGCTGCATTTTTAATTATAAATACAGTCAGTCCGAGATACGCGGTTTATGCCTAACTAGGCAACTAGCTTTTTACATTAAGCCATTTGTGTATTACAATTCACTCATAAATTTTTAAAATTTCTGGGTTTTAAGAGGTTCTCAAATTTTGGCTAAACAGTCATCTATCTTGCATTTGAGAATCCTTTGAGCCAATTGTACTGATAGCTCACAAGAACTTAGAAAACGTAGCTCGAGAACAGACTGTATATACTTACGTTGATTTGTAATCAAAGCTGATCTAAACTAGTAAAATCTACAAGCTTTCTCTTTTATGTTGCTGTGCTCTTAACAAGTTCTTTTTGTGCGACTGAACTAACCAAACGTGCGTGCGGCAGTGTGCGACAAGAGTTCTTTTTGTGCGGCTGTGTGCGATTGATCAAACCGACCACGCCAGCAATATGTGCATTCTTTCTCGCTCAAAGTGCGATCGATCTTCTTGTGTCATTGTGTGTGACAAATTTTGCCGACCCAAAACGAATGTTTTTTTTCGTTCAGTCTATGACACCGACAGTTATCTTGCATCTTGTTCGGAGCACATTTCTGTTAAATCTGTATACGTGCGGAAGACCTACCCGTTCACTTTTTCGTGTGCGGCGATCAACCGCACACTATAATGAACTGCGTATGAGTGTGCGGCATAGGTCTCGCACAATTGCCTAGTTGTTTGTCAAATTGCTCTGTATTCCATCACCTGGTCTCATAAACCTCCTTGCTTGCGCTCCAGCCCGTGCCTTCTGTCATCAGCTGATTGTGTGTTGTGTATGCGTTGGTAAATATAGCGGAATTTAGGGAAAGTGTGCCACCTTAAGCATTTCTTCAACTCACTAAAACGTGAGTTTCGCTTGAAATAAACTACTTGACTATAAAAATTCATGTGTTGGAGGCGAGCTGAACTTAGGGACATAAGGACGTAAGGACGGCAGACACAGATTCACGTGTTTTTCTGTTAACAGTTCAGCGTGAATTAACTTCTTTATTATTTTTGACAGTTCACATCTTTTTGACATTTGTATAAATGCAAAGGTATGTACATATGTGTCATTTGACGCCATTTTTAATGCCTACACATGACAGTTCGGATTCTGTTTGTCTACAATAGATTCTTAAACTATCAAGGTTAATTAATCCTCCTTTTTTAGCAAATTACCCATCTACAATCTCTTCTTCATCGCAACATCTTCTTGCATATTTTAACATGTTTCTATAAAATCCGTCGCAATCCTGTCGTGTAACCAGTTCGGCACCTTCTTTTATAGCCTTCACTAATTCTGTTCATTTATCTGGCGAGCGCGTTGAACAATATCCTTCCATTTCGAAAATAAATTCTCAATTGGATTGAAAAAAGGGGAATATGGTGGAAGGTATTCTAATCGAATGTTATTTTCCTCCGCAAATTGTTTGACAGTGTTGGTTTTGTGGAAGGCAACATTGTCCATAAAAAATATAGGATCTGTAATGTTAATGTTAAACCTTCCTTATTTTTTCGTAAAAACTGAAATAGAGTTTGATTGAATGCTCCGTCCTTTGATTCGTAGGCTAAGATGCCATTTCTGGTCATACAACAGCAAATTGTTATATTCGAGCTCCTAAAAGAAGACACTATATAAGAGGCAGGTTTTCCGGCATCTGACCAACCACTTTTGCATCGCAAAGAAACGTTGAAGCCCACTTCATCAACGAACATGAAATTGGCGTCATTGAGTTCCGCTTGCCAGTCCATAAAACGTAGCGCATACTCTTTTCTTACTTCTTACGTTGTCCGGAGCTTTTGGACGCTCAGGAAGCAGCTGCACCCTTTTTAATGTGTAGTTGAAATGGGAAAGATAATTTCTAATTGTAGAAATACGCACATGAACGCCAAACTCTTCTGCAGATTCTTGGGTTATTTTCTTTAGGCTCATAGAACAATCTTCATCCATCCAACTTTTTAAGGTTTGTAGCTGCTATCCCGTAAGTATGTTATTGTGGGCACTTCCCTTGTTGTTTAAATTAATGTTAATCTCGCCGTCTTTCACATATTTCTTTACAATCTGAGAAACAGTTTGGATGTTGAGGTCCATGGTTTTAGCAATATGTGTCATCCTATATTGGTCCAAGTATAATTTAACCATTTTTTGTTTATTCTCATATGTAATTGTTACAGTCCATGATTTTATCAATACCCGTCATCCTATACGGGTCCAAGTATAATATAACCATTTTTTGTTTTTTTCCAATTTAATTAATTTTGCTTGGAATACACTGTGCTGATGCTTGTGAGCCGGTTTCGATACAAAGTAAATTGTTTAATTATTTATTTCTCGTTCAATGGATAACAATGGATCCGTGGGAATGTTCTTAAGTCTAATATTAGTTTTAAAAAAGTAGAAACATTAACTTAATAATTCGTTTCTAAGGCAGTTTTTAAAGGATTGCACTGAGGTTCCAAAATCAAACAAATTACGAACTTCGTTAAACACCCTAATCATCGAGATGATGGGGGGGTCTCTAGATCCACATCCAGTTCGACTACGGTTTAGGGCAAGTAACGCATGAGAACCAAACTGAACAACAGGCGCGTAAAAGTTTAACTGCTGGAGCAGGGATGGACAGCCACAAACAGTTGTTGCGCGGTACGGCGTCTGATGTGGAGCGGTTGCAGTCCGAGAAGCTGAAGTAAGGTGGTAACTGACTGCCAGGTTGCCAAGATAACAAGCGTGTTGCGTATCGGAATAAGCGACGCTGTATCGATTCCATTCTCTCAGAAAGTCTTTGGGTTGAGGGCTTCCAGACAACACAGGCGTATTCGAGTACCGGGCGGATAATACCGCTTTATAACGCTTTGATGCAGACTGGGTCTTTTAAATCTCTTGTTATCCGAAACAACATGCCAAGCAATTGATTACCTCGAGTAATCATCTCCTCCATTTGCTGATCAAATGACAGCTTTGAATCAAGTATGTCTCCGAGATCCTTCATAGCATTAGTGCGTTCTATTGGTAAACCATTAACTGTGAAGCTGGTGTTCCTAATTTCTCGTGCTTGTGTGAGTGAAGTGACTTGACATTTTTCAATGTAGAGGCTCAGGCGGTTTCGATTGCACCATTGGTGAAAATCGAAAAGGTATTGCTGTAGCTCGGAGTGGCCTGTGTCATTCTTTATCGTCATGTAGATTTTAATGTCAAGGCAGACATGATTCGCTGCTGGTACGACATACGATAGGTCGTTGATGAACAGTACGAACAGTAATGGACCCAGGTTGCTACCTTGTGGCACACCAGATGATGCAATAAAAGACCTTGAATGGCACTGTTGGAAAGATACAGCATACGATCGATTGACAAGGTACGATTCTAACCAGCATATTAAATTTCGCCGAAGTCCCAACTTATTCATCTTGGCTAAAAGGATGTTGTGATCGATGCTATCAAAAGCAGCCTTTAAATCCATATAAACCGCATCTATCCATGTTACGGAGACATTGTCGGAGTCGGCTCCGGGAAAAAGTCGGAGCTGGCTCCGGAGCCGTTAGTCCGGAGCCGGCTCCGGAGCCGTTGGTGCGCTCCGAAACGCCCATCACTACTAGCAACAAACAAACGCCATATTGACATTTCGCAATGTGACATTTTCAGGGCTGAGCAAAAGCCCAAATCAAAAATCCACAGCGGCTTGCAACATTGGACAGTGTCATTGCACTCCATACAATACTGTAAGAAAAAATCCGTTATATGAATGTAAACTTCCACAGAATGCTTGCAAAGTTCCACTAGTCAGTTGAAACATTCCACCAAGTGATTGAAATGTTCCATTATATGATTCGAAACCCTGTAATTGGAAATTTTCACGTTTGTTGCTCTAGTGTATGTATTTCTACATGATTTGAGTCACCAATGAACCCTTTTTGACCGCCAACTGTATCGTTATGGTTTGTTTCTGGTCGGTTTTTCCGGGTTGGAATGCGCTCATTATTATTGCTTACCATATCGCAATTGCAATGCACACCATACCGCTGCATGCTACAAAAATGTTTACATTCGAAATATGGTGCTAAACTTGCCCCAAATTGAGGGTGCTCTTTTGCTATTGATCATTAAACTCATTAAATCATTAAACTTCATCATTAAAAAACTCTTAAAGCGATATATAATTGTTTGGAAGTCGGCCACACACACACGCACACGAACACGCACACGCACACGCACACGCACACGCACACGCACACGCACACGCACACGCACACGCACACGCACACGCACACGCACACGCACACGCACACGCACACGCACACGCACACGCACACGCACACGCACACGCACACGCACACGCACACGCACACGCACACACACACACACACACACGCACACGCACACGCACACGCACACGCACACGCACACGCACACGCACACGCACACGCACACGCACACGCACACGCACACACACACACACACACACATACACACACACACTCACTCACGCACGCACACGCACACATATACACACGCATTCACACACTCACACGCATTCACACACACGCATTCACACACACCCATTCACACACACACATTCACACACACATTCACACACACACATTCACACACACACATTCACACACAAACACACACACACACACACACGCACACACACACACACACACACACACACACACACACACACACACACACACACACACACACACACACACACACACACACACGCATTCACACACACGAACAGGAAAACCTCGAAAAGGAGCCATATTTGGCTGTACGGTATAACAGGACACAAGGGTCTGCCAGGCAGATGAAAAGCTAAAATTGACTCGGTTGTAAAAGCCTATAGCGGGCTAGCCTGCCTCCCACAATTGCTGTGTTTTGCAGCAGGATTATTAATCCTAATAATGGTTAAATCATGTTTGAACCTTGTTAAAACGCTGATTTAATACAACAAAAACATAATAAAACATATTCCAACATTGAATCAGATTCTAAAAATTAACCTCTATTCTAGGTGATGCTGGTAATTTGCTACAACGGAATACAGAACAGAGTAAACACTACCTACATAAAAAACTAAACAAAAAATAGTTTTTTTTGCTGATGAAGATTTACTGACAGTATGAGCACCTTGGGGGGATCTAGGGGAGAGCGTAATGCCAAACCCAAATTCGCAGCATTAGACATTAATAAGCTGTACATAACCAGCCGTGTAAGTTCAATATACGATGTACGAAAATATATTATTGTGTTTGTACAAAAAATGTTTAATAAATCTTGAACAATTTCAGGGAGAATCGTTTGAGCCATCGACACAAAAAAGTACTGCTCCTCGCAAGCATGGCATGCAAAGTTTGGGAAAGGTTCCAACGGCCCGTCGTCCACCAGCAAACCTTCCATCTTTAAAAGCAGAAGTAGGAAATCCCGGCGAACAGTCTGGCAGCTGGACTAACGAACTTAACGAAGGACAATACGTCAGCCAGAGTCCAAATCATTCAACGGAAGAAGTCAACAAAATACCAAATTTATCTATTTCTAAAAGTTCGACTCAACGCCACACTTCGTCTCCTAACATTTCAAAACCGGGCGAATTATCATGGAACACGGTAGTGCAAATGATTAAGCAATACTTTTGATAAAACCTTAATTTAATTTTCTCAATTTCATGTAGAGCGAGTTCCCTTCATTGGACGGCACTGGTTCGTATGGGGGGGGAACAACAAAATCTCAACTATTCCAAGAACATTATTCCGGAACTTCTCAAACCAATCATCAAGCCGACATTCGTTCACAATTGAAAGCACCTTGCGGCCAAGGAACCAGTATTGCTACGGAGGATTTAGATGGTGGTGGAAACTTCCTAGGTGGTTTGAACAGTTGTCAGGTCACAGCGGGATCGTCTCAATCGTCTCCTCTGCCCCCCCAGTTCAGAGCTCTTTTGCCACCCTTTATGCAACGAGGGAGCGAAAGCGTTTTGTTAGGAAACGAAAACGAAGGAGGCTCCTTGTCGCCAATACCTTCACAAACTTCAATTTTTTCTACGATACCAGGAATGTGCAACGATTCCAAAAACAGCAGTACTGCCCATAATGTGACCACCAATTACAATACGGACAACAGAAAAATGAACAGCAATGGTGGCAACAACTGCAGCAGCAGCAGCCATAAATCCAACAATAATGGAGAAAAGATTAGCAACGTTGCGGTTAATACCGGAACAAATGTAACTATAATATCCAGTCAGTTTTCGAAGACACAATCTTCAAGCTTATCGACTCATTCGCAGCAACAACAACTAAATAACCGTATTGGTGGAGGAAACTCTTATTCTTCAATTCCTTCAACCAGAAGCGGGCGTGTTGTTAGGGGAGGAAATGGTGGGAGCAACAATACATCGAGTGAAGGAGGCAATGACAAAACTGGTGGAATCGCCTATGATAATAGTTATCAGAATGCAAATCGACGAGGGGGTTCCAATCATCTTCCGCGTTATGCCAACCGTGGAACTTCAGGTGGTGGTGTTGGTAATTATAATAATACTATCGGTAATTTGCGTAGTAATGGAGGGAATGTGATTGGTTCAGGTGAAGTTGGTAGCCCGAGCGGATTCAATGATGAAAATCGCAATTCACATCCACCATATGGATCAAGTGTTTTAGCAGAGCAAGAAGTTGTAGTGCGACCTATCATACGAGATGAAGAATTGCAAAGATTAGAAGCAATTGCAAAGGACGAAGGATGGGCTAAAGATTCTGAATTTGATTATAATCAAAAATTAGAATTTTCTGATGATGAATCAGAGTTAAATCAAATACCAACTGCTATGAAAGTAAAGGATATGGCTACAGATATAAATATAATATCAGTTAAAGCAGAAAAGGAGCAGCAAGAACATGAAATATTTGATAAATCTGATCGTACTCTGGATGTAAGTGTAGCGCATAGAGAAAGAGATCCAAATCAAGACTCTATGCAAATAAATTGTAGCAGCGGTGTGCGTAGTTTAGTTGGAGAAGGCAGTGCAATCAATGTAAACATGACGGCAGGGGGATTGGATGCAGCAGAAGCAAAAGAGCGCTTAAAACAACGCCAGGAAGAGGATCTTAAACGTGATATTGAACGTAAACTGGCTGCCGCTAGAAAGTTACAGGAACTGGAAGAAAAGCTTAGCAGAAAAAAAACAGAGGAATCAATAGATGCAAAAGCAGGCAATAATGATATTAGCAAAAGTGGTAATATTGCCTCGACTATCAATATCTCTACAACGTTAGGAAACAAACTGGAAGAGGAAAAAGTTTTTGAACCTGTATCGGAACATAACAACGAACGTGTAATATCCGTTAAAATTCGTGGTAAAAGTGGCGAACGAACTAATTTGAAAGATGCACGTTATGAATTTGGCACCGGTTCACGACATGATCGCGAAACGGGAAACATCAGTGGCAGTACTAGCAGTAATTGGGACATGCCAGGATTCTCAAAGACATTTCAATCAAATTTGCCCCCAAGGTTTCAAAGGCGCAAACTGGAGCGAAACACTTCTGGTGCAAATTTGTTGACGAGTAATAATAATAGTGTTGGTCTTGTTTCACCTCGAATCGGAAACACTGGTCCTTGTGGTAGCAATTCTGTTGGTGAGATAAAAAGTGGAATTCCCTTTGCCCAACAGTATGATCCACGGTTTATTCATAATCAACAGACATACGGAAAAAATTGTAACGCAATGACAAGTTCATCACGTCGAACAGCAGTTTCTGTACGGGATCGTGATGAACGCCAGAGGCATCATTATGATGCAGTTGAACATAATCAACGCGAGGTAATGAAAACAAAAAAAGAATCATTTGAAGACGGCAATCGTTTTAATAATGCTACTGGTGGTACCCAAGAATTGAATAGTTATGTCAACAGCAAGCAAAACATTGGTTGTGTAACGCCGCAATTAGACCGTAACTTATCAGAATCGTCTAATCGTAAAACAAGTGTTTCAAGTGATGATAATCATCATACAAGCCAACCACACCATAAACCGGTTATTCGAAATGTCGGAAGCAATACTAAAGTATCTGGAAATTATGTGCGTGAGAAATCATGGGATATGGAAGATCAAAAAGAATCGTCTGCGTCATCCTCTGCTTCTTTTAGTGGCAGTGATGTTCACCGCGAAACGCCCCCACGTTCTGATTGTGACTTGCCTAAACAGATATTACACCGGGTGAAAGAAACAACGCCCCAATCATCATCCGATTCAATAAAAGATGAAAAAATGTCATTTAAGCAACGTATTAAGAAAACCGTTGATTGTGAATCAAATCAAAATGATGAAGAGATTCACAGATGTGAGCATCTGTCATTTGACGGTGCTACAATAGAAGATAATAGCGTTGGTAGTTCGAATACGTCACTAGACCCTGAGGACTCTTCCCCTGGCGCTGCAATGGATAAAGCAAGCCTATTATCTAGGTCGGATGGATATGCTTGTTTTGGAATAGGAGAAACGAATGAAAAAGAAAATGTTGAATTAAATCAATTAGAATGCCCCAAAGATACAACACATGAGACTTCACATCTTTCAAGATCGCTAGGCTACACAGATGATAACAAACAAATAACTTCTACGACGATATCGCATCAACCACATCAAAATAGCTTAAAAAAGAAAGATGCAACAACAACCCAACATTCTCGCGATAGTCGAAGGCATGATTCTCGCAGTGGCGTTCGTGGTGGCGGGGGCTACAGTGTTGGATTCCATCGAGCAGATGGGACGGGATGCATGTCCAGTAGAGGCGGTTCTTTGAATTGGAATAGACCTCGTGGTGGCAGTAGAACTGGTGGAGCTGGTCGTGGTTACCATCAAGATTGCTGGAGCGAATCTGAATATTCGGAAGAGAGTTTTGACGAACAAACAAAACATCATGTACATCAAAAGATATATAACCATTCAATGTCTGTTACTGTTGGAATACATAGTACAGCTAATGCGGATTCGACTATTTTTGGGGGTGCAAAGGAAGGATTCGTACCACGTGGTGAACCATCACGACGAGGCCGAGGAGGGGGGAATATTGGCTCTATTGTTTCTGTTGTTAATCCTTCGAGTGCAAATAATCGCCAGAAACAACAAGGAGTCTTCTCTGGCTCTATTACATCTATCGAGGAAAGTGTAGCCATCAGCAAAAAAGTTGACGGATATGGATGCACTAATTCAAAAAACCCATTTAGTTCCAGTACAGTTGATGACGATGATAGACAAACAAAACATTCTGTTGTAGACCATTCGAACAGCACTGTTACCTCTGTAATATCTCCTATACGGGACGATCGCACAGTTCAACATAACAAAAGACCATTGTCTTTGTGTGATGCTTATAATACGTCGGATGATGTTTTATCACTTGAAAAAGAAAATCCCATTTCGAAGATCCTAGAGAGGGAACATAGTGCAATAGATATTCGTAATGACGAATCTCATTCTCGAGAGGATAGTCATAAATCAGATGGTAGATCAAATTCCACAGATCATTGTTTGGCAGTGATGAAACAAACTAGTGATGAATGCGATTCTAATAAGTCCACGGCTGCGTCATTGGTAGACGATACCAAGACAAATACAACAAAAAATGGTAGTACTACAACTTTACAACAACAGTCAACAAATTTATCCACCATATCAGGATCTGTTGGTAAATTGAATAACTCTATGGACAGTAATGTGCGAGGAAAGGCTATTGTTGGAAATTTTAGAGGCGGTTCCATCAATGTAATTACATTGCGCCAGCAGCAATCTGTATCACAAAGCCAAGGAGGGGGTAAATCATCTACCACTGAAGCGAGCAGCGATTCATTAGTTTCAGTGAATACATCAAATTCTAATCAATTAATCACAACATCAAACAGTAACAACGACAATGACTCCATGCCGTCAGGAACATCAGGAACACGTTCTTCAACATTATCAGTAGAAGGAGACATAAAGTGTGTAACAGATCAGCGTCACTTAACACAACAAGGTGTAACAGAAAAACTGAATGCTTCTTCCACAGTTAGCTCCAACACTGACAATGATAAGCATCATCTTGATGGCAATAATGCTCCAGTTAACACCACGATGATATTCGACAACACGAACTTCAAATCAGCCGTATCCGCGTTGAGTGTAAACAACACAAACACAGTAGGTGATTGTGGCGGAACGGGTGTAGACGCTTCCATAACAAATCTGAAACGTCAACAAAGTGGCAATAGTGTCATAAATGTTGATGCAAAAGTAAAATCAGGTTTAATGAATGAGAAAGTTATTACTGGTGCTTCTAATGCAGTTGGTTCAATAATGAAGTCACCACAATCTTTGACATCTAATACGTCAGCACATCGTCCAACAACTTCGATACCAGTAACGACATCAAGTGAAGGAAGTTCGCAACATAGCATCGTTGGTAATTCTCAAAGAACAGTGCTTTCTGCAGGTGTTACAAAACAACAGTCGTCCACTATTATCACAAGTACCCTGCAAGGAATTCCGTTTCAAAAAAGTGAGACCGATTATAAGGAAGTAAAACCATTTGCCTTTGAGACTGATATTAGCCATTTAATTGAAGGTGACAAAGGTATTAAGCAACAATCTACAGTATCGGCTGGATTGTGTTTATCAAAATCAATAGAAGTCGACGGAGGTAACGGTCATGGAAGAGTGTCTGCGTCAGTACAAAATATAATTTCTCCTTCGACAGCCGATTTGAACATGAAAATAGCAAGTGTAAAGAAAGTTTGGGAAATGCCCACTGTACCAGAACAAACAGGATCGGGAACAGTAAATAGTGGCGGCGGAGGTAGTGCTACATGCAACGTCAATATGGCAAATGAACATTCAGTTAGTGGTAGTGGAAATGTTCCTAGTGGAAATAATGTTCATTTAAAATCAAATTTCGTAAGGACACAACATACATCCCATCAACCACAGTATCAACATTCCCATGCTGGAACTGCTGGTCATCACTCTCACCAAGCGCATGGTACCCATTCTTCTTATGGAGCAGCATTTGGATCAGAATCAGATTCCTTAGTGGAACATTTTAATAGCTCCAATAATGTTTGCAATATTCCCAATCCCACGGGATCGAACAATGGATGCGACATTAATACTGGAATTACTCTCAACAACGAATGTAATGACCCTTCTAATCAGGGATATGGTCTGAGTCATCATCACTCTCAACAACAGCCGACAAAGGTTCATCAACAGACGCATCAACTGCAACAGCAACATCCCCACCAACAGCAAGATCTACATCATCAACGACAGGCACACAATATGCAAGAATCAGCTCAATCGACTACGCAACAACATACGCAACAGCCACAGAAACAATTACAGCATCCATCACAACACTCATTGCAACATCATTCGCAACAACTTCAACGTCAGCAGCAACAACATAAGGAGCAAAGTCAACACATTCAACAATTGCAACAAATGCATCAACAATCGCAACAGCAACATAAACCACAAACGCAGTCGCAATCACAATCGCATCCTCCGACGCAACCGCCTTCGCAATCGCTGCCACAATCACAAGCACAAACTTCTCAATCACAATTAAAGGTGCAGCACTCACCGCAACAGCAATCGCAACAAATACCCCAACAACTTTCACAGTCTCAGTCACAACATTCACATTCGCATCAGCAGCACCAACCTCATAAACAATCACAAATTCAACAGCAGTTGCAACAGCATCCTGCGCAACAACTTCCGCAACAATTGCAGCAAACACATCATCAGCAAACACTACAATTACAACATCAGCAACAGACACAACAGACACAACATGTTTCCTCTGTTAATGTTCAACAGCATCAAGCTGCAGTGGCCGTTACTATGGGTCTGAACAAACACCCAGTGGCAGATGTATTGGCAGCGGCAGTCGCTGCGAATAATGTTAATGTGTGCAAGGTTAAACCCACGCAACAAAGCAGTGCTGGTGGTATGCATCAATCTAATAGTATGGGTTTGTCACCCCCCCCACAAATGCAAAGCGGATCAATTCCTTCTGCTCCACAACCGTTCTACCCGGCACAGTACGGCGTATCTGCTGTTCCATCACCTCCTGCTGTGTTATATAATTCAGCTGCTGCTGCTGCCGCCATGAATTCTCAAGGTGGATTATACAACGCATTCCAAATCGAACCAAGTGGTCGTTCACAATTTTCACAGTTTCCTGGACACTATGGAACATCAGGTACAACTGGAGGGCCATATAATACATATATGACTCCGACCGCGACAAATATGCAAACGGGACCTACACCTGAGATGTTCCAAAGCCTTTCATCTCAGTTTCGCATGGGTTCAGTCCAATCTCCGTACAACCAAACAACTCAAATGGGAAACCCAAATACCATGCTGATATCATCAAATAATACTTCGTTAATGTCCTCATCAGTAAAAACTTCCACGCAACAGATAGGTGCTATTGGACAACCTAAACCTAATGGCGGTGGATCGGTTAATCAACCACCGTTTGGACAGCAGTATCTTAACATGTTTCCGCCTGCTCCATTGCAAAACACGGCAGCTAACTACTATTCAAATTCGGGTGGGGGACAAAACGCTTTTTTCGGCGCAGCAAGTGCTACAGGTGCTGCAACGCAGAGTGCGTACGGTATACCACCAGCAGCAGTAGCTGCGTCTAACATGTTTGGTGGTCATGGTGGGCAAAATCCTTCAAACACTTCCCAACCTCCGCCACCTCAGCAACAGATGCCCAACTACTCTTCCCAATTTTTAAATTCGCCGCTTTTAGCTGCTACTAATCCAACATTGGGACAACAACAATACCGAGGAGCGCCAAACAATGCTTCTCAACATTCTGGAGCTAATTCCTCTAGTTACATAAAATCAAACCAATCTCCACAATCATCCCATATTCAGCAACAACAGCAAGCACAACAGCAACAGGATACAGTGAGTTATTATTCATTCTATCACAAATAGGCTTTGAGTATGCCTGCGTTTTAGTGTAACGCATAACATTAATGGTCATGTATAGAGAATAGGGTATTAAGAACATACTGAGAATAAGTTGTTGGAAGATGAAGCTCATTATAGTTGCTTCACAATAATTATATTTTTCGTCGCGTACAATCTCAGTCTATGGTTTTGATTTATTCAGCCTATAGTTTAGTTTTTCATAGCAATCTGCATGTTCGTCTGGCTTGCGCAAAATAAAATAGGAAGTTTATAAAATCATTTGTTCCCTTCAATTGTCATTTTATGTTTTATTTAATCGCAAAAAAAATGGTTTACAAATATTTAAATAAAATGTGTGTAAAAACATTTACTTACCTCAAGGTCCTAGTCTGTCAACTTTTCCCGAAATTGGATTGCTACCATACACCATACATTTTACCATACAAACAAAAAAACAAACAAACAAACTAACTAACTAACTAACTAACAAACAAACAAAAAACAAACAATATATCTGACAAATAATATATTATATATAGACAGATCGATAAAAACATCAGCTGGTCTTTTGGTACACTCGTCGACTCGTACGACTTCAAAAAATGCCCGTCATGGGTTCAAGCCTCAAATAGACTATGCCGCCATACGTACAACTGTCCAAAGACTATGTAGGAACGATGTAAAGTAATATATGATAATTTGATAAGTAGCCAAAAGTTCGTTACAGGCAGTTTAACATCTAAGAGCCCTTTTCGATTCAAATTTTAATTATGATTTTCATGATAAATCGGTCTGGTGCTCACTAGAAATTTGTAAATTGGTTATTGAATGTTTCATTTGGAATAAAATATTCTCCCTGATCCTTCAGGATCGTCTTGTCCCGCACGTCGGACAGATAGTGGGAAACTATCAAAGAGGATTCCGAAACTGAAAATCAACCACTGATCAGATATTCACTATGCAGTAGATCTTGGAGAAGATGGCTGAATACAGAAACGACACATACCATCTCTTCATTGACTTCAAAGCCGCATATGATAGCATAGCCAAGGTAAAACAGTATGACGCTATGAGCTCTTTTGGAATCCCGGCCAAACTGATAAGGCTAGTTAGAATAACTATGACCAACGTCACTTGCCAGGTGAGGGTGGATGGAAAACTCTCAGGACCTTTTGCTATCATCAAAGGTCTGCGCTAGGGAGACGGGCTTGCATGTTTCCTATTCATCCTGGCGCTAGAGAGGGCCATCCGCGGCTCGAGGGTAGAGACTACGGGAATCATCTTCTATAAGTCAACCCAGATCCTGGTATACGCTGATGATATAGACATCATTGGTCTGCGGCTCTCCTATGAAGCAGAAGCCTACCAAGGGATCGAGCAGGTGGCAGAGAACCTCGGTTTGCAGATAAACCAGGCAAAGACCAAACTGATGGTGGCAACATCAGCGGGTCTACCAATAAATAATCAGAATCTACGTAGGCGTGACGTACAGCTAGGTGAACGCACTTTTGAAGTCGTCCCTCAATTAACCTATTTGGGGTCAAAGGTCAGTAACGACAATAGCATGGAAGCTGTGTTGCGCGCAAAGATGCTGGCTGCCAACCGGTCATTCTACAGCCTGAAAAATCAGTTCACCTCAAAGAACCTGTCGCGACGGACGAAGCTGGGACTATATAGTACCTATATAGTTCCGGTACTCACATACGCCTCTGAGACATGGACACTGTCCAAATCTGACGAAACCCTCTTAGCCGCGTTCGAGAGGAAGATGCTCAGAAGGATACTTGGCCCCGTATGTGTGGAAGGACAATAGAGGAGCCGCTATAATGATGAGCTATACGAGATGTACGGCGACCTTACTGTTGCCAGCGTATCAAGCTCGCCAGGCTCCGGTTGGCTGGCCATGTTGTACGCATGGAAACGGACGACCCAGCCCGTAAAGTCTTTTTAGGCCGTCCACAAGAACAGGGGAGGCGTGGTAGGCCCAAATTGAGTTGGCAGGATGGCTCGGAGGCGTCTGCCATTAAGGCCGGGATAACGGACTGGCAGACGAAGGCGTGAGACCGTGAGTGGTTTCGGACAATCGTGAAGCAGGCCAAGACTGTAAAGCGCTTGTAGTGCCGGATAAGTAAGAAAGTATCTAAGTGGGTATATATACAGGTGAGCTTATCCCTAGGTGCATGAATTTAAAAGGCTGATTTTTATCGCTTCTGTTTCTGAATGAAGATTTTTAGAGTGATTTGTCTATTCGTCAAGCCTTCAAAAAGCTTGTTTGAACAAACGTTTTTAGCCCTTCTGTCCAAAAGTGATATTTAAATTTGGTTATAAAAAAAAACATGCTATGGGACCACCTGGCCTACATACACTTCGATTCTAGATTCCATTACCAGATCTCTTGAATCCACCTTGAGATGTATGTAAACCACCTTGTTTTGCCATTTTTTGAGTAGGTACCCAAATCCAATTCTAACAACGAGGCTAGAATAATCTGTATGGAGTGTTTACATGATTTCAGCCTCCAACTGTCAAACTCCATACAAAACACTGACTAGAATAGTGAAGGGCCCAAATAACGGTTTTAGAGTTTGATGAGTTTTCCAGGGCTTTCTGCTGTCAAAAGGCATCCAAGATGGCCAAACAGAATTTGGCTAATACTAATAATATAATAATTCCTACATAGTCCTTGGGACTGACTGTACTGCTATGGGGGGCAATCCAAAAGTCACTGGAAGCCAACCTCACAAGTGGTACAGGCAGGCCTTAACCGACAGCGATGTAACGATGTACAGACAGATGTAAAATTAATTGTCATTTATGACCAAAATTCGTCTTGTTGTTGTTTGGGGTAACAGTGCTATCAACGTTGTTGGTTTCGCTAATGACCTTGGTTATTTGGTGTCAAACGGACTTCTTGGCCCCTAAACTTTTTTTAATTAATTAATTAGTTAATTAATTAATTTATTTATTTATTAATAATGTATTTTTTTATTAAGCTATTCCACACATAATCCCTAACTTATTCCCCTAACATCTGCCTAAATCCGGTGTCGCCAAAATTGGAAATTGATAAATTATTCTCTTTAAATGCGTTGGTCGTTACATTAAAATCAAAGTGATGGGACCATGTATTGAATTGCCTTGTCATAGCTAGTGACGGTTCGTTGTATCCATATAAGGTACGCCTGTTCTCATCAACAAGCAAGTTACGAGATCGAAGAGGTCCCAAAGGCACGTAGAAGTTGCCTCTTCTAAAAAACAAAGTATTTCCTTTGTTAAAATATTTTAGCAATAAATACACATTGGTTGACCTTAAAACGGTGTTGAGCGTCTGTAGGCCAAGCAGAAGGCAACGCGAACGATAACTTAGCATAGTTGTAAGTCCTTTGAATTGGTCGCATTTTAAAGCATTACAAGACTTGCGTTGTATATATGTATATTTATTAAATGATCGACGGACCTCATAAGCCCTCTCGATATATGTAAGGGTACAATAGGAATATAACATAAATAGTCACACGCTTTACAATAACACAATAATAACAACAATAACAATTACAAGGACGCTAAAGATTCTGGCGAGAGGCGCGAAGTAAATTAATGCGACTCAACACATTTGCCATCGTCATGCCGGGCTAATACGCATCAGATTCCGCATTCAGAGCAAGACATATACGCAAAAACGGGTCTCGGGAGGCGAAGGCGGTCCTTGTCTCTGGGATGGCCAGCATCGCCCGAGGGCGGAGAGTTCTTGCAGGCACGTACAGCTGTATCGACGAGAGCAAAACCGGACAATCGATGCTACCATTGAGAAGCCCAACGATAAAAGCCAGCCTAGCATTTCGTATTCGGTCGTCGAGTTGGGGTAACCCGAGCAACAAACACCTTGTTGCGTAGTCGTTGTTGCTGCCCCGCGAACGGAGCGCGAAACGGGTAGCCCTACGCTGGATGAACTCCAAGCGCGCAACCCCCCGAGCAGAGGAGGACCACCACACAACGCTGCCATAATCCAGCACTGATCGAATAAGAGCACAATAAAGAGTTTTGGTGCAGATTGGGTCAGACAGCTCGCGAGTCATGTTAACGACTAAACCTAACAATTGACTGCATCTTGTCACAACGTGATCTAGGTGTTGCTCAAACGTGAGTCTCGCGTCGACGAAAACACCCAAGTCCTTGACACAATCGACTCTCTGCAAAGTTTGCCCGTTTAGCGTGTAGTCGAAATGCACTGGAGAGCGCGAACGGCTGATGGTGATGGTAACACACTTATCAACACAAATGGTTAAGGAGTTTCGCGTGCACCAGTTATCGAATTCTTCTAGTGAAGCCTGGAGTATGCGATGGTCGTCTGGTCCCTGGATTTGCCGAAAGATTTTGGTGTCGTCCGCATAGAGCAGGTGATTATCCATAGGAAGGATCGTGGAGACATCATTTATATAAAGGACAAATAGTAAAGGTCCCAGATTGCTGCCTTGAGGGACGCCAGAAGAAGCACGGAGGGATCTAGATAAATGGGTTGTATTGCCTCTATTCTATTAATTGTCGTAGTGCAGTTCTGCGACCATAGTACCGAGCAGTACTCTACGCACGAGCGCACAAGACAAGTAAATAGCGACTTAAGACACAAGACATCACTACATTCACAGAATTATCGAAAGATAAAACTTAGCATCTTGTATGCCTTGCTAACAGTGTTGTCACTATGTGGATGGAAATTAAACTAGAATCTAGTATAACACCTGATCACAAACTTCCTGGCGATGATCTAACACACTGCCCAGCAACGAATAATTATACTTGATCGTTTTTTAAAGTCTATGAAATGATGTCATATAACAAATTTTACAAAAAGGTTCTCATTTTCAATCTCTCACTATAGAGCGTTACTTTTACACTCTATAGTGAGACGATGTTGGTTAGTGAGTTGATGTTAGGTGCGGATAGCTTGGATGATTTTTGTACCGTGTTGGTTTTCTTGCACTTTTGGCACCGACATAGCGATTCATCGATGTAGGCGTTGGACGAAAGACGTCAAGGATGTTTTCGTCAAACGAACAGACAGAATATCGCCCTCACGTATGTGAAATTGTGTTATATTTATGAAGTGATCTAAACAGCATAAAGATTCAAAAAGTACAGTTAAGCTTAAAATTAGTTGCCGCAGCTTCCGTGGTATATTGGTACGGGTAACCAGTGGATCGCGGGCCACCGCCAGACTGATTGGCTGATCGTTATTGGTCGCATGGTGTACTGTTGATGTCTGGATTGCTGCAGGACGACACCAAAATATCCAGAACTCTACAGGCAGCAATCTCATTTCAAATGTTCAATCATCTGCGTCACCTATTTGCCCTTATATTGGTGGAGGAAATGTCGCATTATCCTTTCTTATTGAAGAACGCAAACGTGAACACAAAAGTGAAGATTTACACTCGCAAAATCAAGATCAGTACACCATCGAAGACTCCGAACAGAATCAGATACTGCGAGCTTTCGAGAACCTCAAAGCGCTGCGAATCATTGATTAGTATCTGTGCGAAATGACGCCGCGGAAGGCGCTAACGATATTTCCGACCATGCTGCATTTAGACGACTTTGTGCAGATATTGCTAGACTTTCTAAAATGCGTCTTATCCGCAGCCGAAATATTTTCCCTGGTGGATGCGGAATACTCTTATGCTATGCTGTTATGCTGTTATGCTCGATAAGTTGTACAACATATTAGTAAACGTGAACCGATTGAACAACGAACAATGAACGGTGTGCGATGATATTGCCGCAGCAGTGGACAGCTACGATTTGACAGAACAATCCAGCGGAGAGGAGACACACAATGGACAGGTTTTTTCCTTGATTGACCTGGTGGCATCGGAAATCCGTTTATGCTCGAAACTGTTCTTGCATTTAATCGAAAATTGCAATCGCAGTGGCTTCGAATGGAATTGCTACTCTGCTGTTGGCCATAGAAAACACGCTACACTCTACATTCAAGCTATCGCTCATACTGGACGCTCAAAGTTCCTATTATATCCGTGTACAGTAAAGGTCTGAAGCATTGTATTCGGCGGAGCATGATTTGGGGCAAATTTAGGGTATTGCATTTGCGGGAAAACATGCGCGTGCAGACAGCCCCCCAACGGGACAAAAGTAGAAAGCTTGGAGCAAAATAATCGTTTGTCTCCCTCAATCCTTTATACCGCGCTTGCTTGCACTCATGCGCGAGCGCTCGAGTATATTCTCTCAGAACTGAGCATTCGCAGTTCAACCCGTGCAGTGAGAATGTATGTGTTAATGTGCAGCGAAATTTGTCTCTGTATCTCAATCCCCCACCCCCAAAAAACCACATTCACTCTCCGCGCACTCTTACAATTTTGGCGCGCACGCTACGTACAACACAATACAAAAGGTCGTTTTAACCGCGCGCATTGATCAAAGTCGCGATGGTTCAATCGGTACGCCGACGCTGATATGGTGTCAGAGATATGGTGTGAAGAAAAAGTTTTTCTGACCAAATCGACAACACACACGCGACGACACACATCGTCACATCGACCACCGTCGATGGAAGTGTGATGATCTGTGGAAAAATAGATCTGTGGGGCGAGTGAGAAGGGGGAGGGGCGTAGAACAAGAACGTAAGCGTGAGTGAGTCGTCGCGTGCGTGTGTGTGGTGGTGTACACGCGAGAACTCATTTTTTTGCTCTTTCCGGGAACCCACATGTTTCTACATTCTTCTGATTTTAAGCAACAAAAGTAGAAGGGAAGTAGAAGGCTACTTCATTTCTACTTTCCTTGCTACTTTCGAGCGTTTTGACTCGACTTTGGGCCAGGCCTTGGTGAAGAACGGAAAGAGTTCGTAGAATTTCTGCTCTGCATCGGCGAGAGTCATACGACATACGACATGAGACATTCCCGGGGTTCGGTAAGGCACATGCCAAGATACCACGGGACTTTATAATACCTGGAACATCTGATCCCAAAGGTTACGTAAATTTATCGCAAACATTGTGAATTTTGATACGTAAATTATGTATTTCAAGGGGTACACGATCCACAATTTAGGTAATAAAATATTAAGTAAATGAAAATTAAGAAATCATAAATCAATATACTGCAATATATGTTATAAATAATATCTTCTTCTTCTTCTTCTTTGGCTCAACAACTGATGTCGGTCAAGGCCTGCCTGTACCCACTTGCGGGCTTGGCTTTCAGTGACTAATTGATTCCCCCCCATAGCAGGATAGTCAGTCGTACGTATGGCGGCGCGGTCTATTTGGGGATGAACCCATGACGGGCATGTTGTTAAGTCGTACGAGTTGACGACTGTACTACTAGACCGGCTATATAAAGAATATAAGCACACAGAAATAAATCTTTCACAAAGGATCCAAAAACAAAATGGGTAATTGAAGTGTAATTCCTATATGCCCTCCGATGAACGTTGCGTAGCCCTGTAACCGGGCCATTTTAACTAGTAATAATAAAAAATATCAAGGGATAGCTCTAGATCATTTTTTAACTCCAAGTGTTAAACACCAAGTTTGAGTCTCTTCGTCCATGAGACCCCTATTGAGCACAGAAGCTCTCGATGAGACTGCTGTACGCACTGTTGTATATGCAGGAATTACCATCCACGGGGCCCCTAATTTGACAGAGCCCTCGCAGCCGCTCAGTCCGCGTACCGTTAACTCCGCCACTGCCAAAGAGACGAAAGACCTCCGCAGTAGCCAAATCCTCTATAAATTGTTCAAACAACAACAACACCTGCGCAATACCAATCAATGTGTAAACATCGCTGTGTCGTTGAATAAACCAGCGTTACTTAGAAATTGTATATCCTGTGTTCTCTAAAATATCTCATCCAACTGAACCAACAGGTTATGGGCCCAGGACTATGGCGAAGTGAATAAGTAAATTATGATTTTAGAAACATGGTAGCTGTTGGGAGCCTGTGTCTACCGCAAGGTGTCTTTATTAAGGAGGTGAATTGTTAGCGCGTTTTCCGGGCGCCATCATTGAGTATTGTTATGTAAAATCGCATACAATTTTCTATACCCCCCTCCAACCCTCCCTGATTTTAATACCGGAGCCCCCAGTATTGTTATGTCAAGTCGTGAAATGTCAATTTGCTCTGAAGCACTTCACCTCCTAATATCCATACACCTTGTGTCTACCGCGCTTATATGCCACTCGTAGGTGACAGTTGCTGGTCACCTTGATGACATGTACACCGGGATGCTGGAGAGCTCACGGAGAAACGCTCTCTCCTGTATCGACCGTCGACGAGACAGTCCCCAAACGAGGGAAAATGTATAATTTTCACTTTTCGGCTGTTTTTTCGATTGATATTTTGTGCACGATTTGACAAACGAAACAGTGTACGAGATTCAGATTTTTTTCGGCACATAACCACAACAGCGTGCAATGGCATACAGTCATTATCCGATATACGCTATCGCACGGGACCGAGCGCAATAGCGTATCTCGAGTTTTCGCGTATAGCGGATTCCTATGGAAAAATAGTTTACATTACCGGTTCAAGGGTTGAAATATAGCGTCACAGAGTTTTGCATTGAAGTTTTTTTGTTATAAAACAGGTATCTTTTGCACAAATTTAATGCAAAATGCATTAAGAACACTAAGGAAATTCAAAAAGAGCATAAAATATTTCAAATAATTAAAATATTTGCAAAAAACAAATGGAGCTGTCAAATTTAGAGGAATCGCGTACTGCGAATTCGCGTATATCGAGCATCGCGTACTGCGGATAATTGCTGTATTTGCTATCTTCATTGCACGTCTAGCGTTACACATTTTGAGGTTAAATAGTTTTTAAATTGTTGGTATTTATATGAATGATACGATACGAAAGAACACAACTGATGCAAGCTAAACGTAATACACAAAAAGAAATACACATAACCTGCTTCAACGCTTGGCTTGGAGAGCGAAATGTTACGAATGGAAGAACCACACATACAATCATATATTGCTTGTCAAATTATGAGAGTGTATGAGTTATCGTCCGAAAATTTCCGCTTGGGTCGGGGCGAGTACCGGTTTCGAAAGACGAAATCCGTTCGACGCTCATGAGAGAATGAGAATCATGAGATACAACTGTCAAGCATTTAAACACGTTTATATCTACCATTCAAGGATGGTTAAGTTTTGAATTTAGATTTTTTTGCCGTTGGTATTGGATTTCATTCGTTACATCATTATTGGATGATTTTTTATCAATTATAAGGCAGCTTTACTCACTTTCTTGAAATTTGAATTTAACGAATTAAACGACAGGATTGGATTTACTTTATAAAAATGTATAAAAATGCTGATTGATTTTATTTAAAAGAGTTATAAACGTTATTTACATGGTGAAAATGTTAAGCGATATTTTTCTATAAAGTTTTCAGCAATGTAAGAAATATATATGAAAAACATCAAATTTGACCTTTACATGAATATTCAAATATCTCTCTCTCTCTCTCGCGCTCTCTCTCTCTCGCGCGCTCTCTCTCTCTCTCTCGCTCTCTCTCTCTCTCTCGCTCTCTCTCTCTCTCTCTCTCTCTCTCTCTCTCTCTCTCTCTCTCTCTCTCTCTCTCTCTCTCTCTCTCTCTCTTTCTCTCTCTCTCTCTCTCTATATATATGTATATATTTATATATATATATATACATAAATATATATATATATATATATACATATATATATATATATATATATATATATATATATATATATATATATATATATATATATATATATATATATATATATATATATATATATATATATATATTTAAATAACTTTAATATTATACATATTCCGATATATTTTATGATTTTATATTTTTATATAAATTTTCAAAACTGATCAACACTTTTTTTTATTGGAATTAGATCACAAAACATTTTCAAAATGTTACATACCTCTAAGTTCAATTCATTTCTATCATTTAAAGCTAAATTTAAAGCAAAACGTTTCATAGAAAACAACATTCGTTCCAAATCCGCAGTGCAAAACCTCGCGGATTTCTCCCCATACAAACGGGAACGTTCGACCCCGGCAAGTAGAACTCATTCTTTCACGCGCTTCTTACGGTCTCTCAATGGTACGTTATTTTAAGCCAAGAGAGCGCCTTCTGACAACCGCGGCGAACGGATATCGTCGTTTGAAGCCCATAGTCGCCCCGAGTATCGCTTCCTGACCATTCAAATAGGCATAGAGCGACAACGTCGTGCGCGACGAAAAATAGCTCAAAATTTCACTCTGTGTGTTTGAAAACACACAAAAATAGGTTGAAATGTGTTCAAATCTAATTTTTTGTGTGGCATTAATATGGCTTATAAACAAACAAGATAATTCGATTATTTCGGATGAAGCAAAAATGTCGCGCGAGACGAATAGCTCTGTTTGCAAAATTGAGCTACTTTTTGTGAATTCCATCCCAATTTATGAATTCTATTCCAAAAATTGCGGTGAGGGCGTTTTGCATCGAGCGAACTAAATGAAAGTCAGATTTATTATTATTATTATTATTTATTCCGAAAGTTATCCAGCTGGCATAAGCTTACATAACATACTTATTTCTATAGTTACAGGGTTTCGAATCATATAAGGGAATAGTTCAATCACTTAGGGGAATGTTGCAAATCGGTAGGGGAATATTGCATGCAAGCTGTGGATGTTTGCAATCACTTAGGGGAGTTGTGCAATCGATTAGGGGAATGTTGCAAGCGTACTGTGGAGCTGTCATCAGACTGTGGGTGCCGGTGTAAAAAGCTACGAATTAATACCGATGATGTTTTTTTAAAAACATCGTTTGGAGTTTTTAAAATAATAATTTCCTGGTTCTTAACTTTCTACTGGGGGCCTGAAAGTTCAATTTACTCAGAATAACAAGCTAACAAGTTTGTGTATAAATAAGCACTGTGCCGTCTTTCTTCTATGTTGCAGAGGTTCTAGTCCAAATAACAGGCACCTTGTACGGTAAGAGGGACAAACAGAATTACGAGACCACGGAAGACGGTAAAACAATGAACGAGTGAGCTTGCGTTGAACCGATTCTAGCCTATCTATTAAATATTGCTGTGTCGGAGTCCAAATAATACTAGCGAATTGTAAGGTAGGACGGACAATTGCACAATACAGAGCTTTTATACTGAATGGATCTTTGAAGTCTTTCGCAACACGCAAAATGAATCCTAACAAACGGAAGGATTTACTCATAGTATTTACAATTGTATCGAAATTATTGTATCGAAAGTATTACTTCATAGTGGTTCTGTAACGTTAGTCTACTATCTAAATGAACGCCTAAATCGCGAATCACATTTTTACGCGGCACTGATCTATCATCAATTTTATAATCGTAAACAATGGGGGTTCTTTTTCTAGTGTAGGATATAACAGAGCATTTCGATATGTTGAGACGCATGTGTAGTGACCGGAGGAGGAAATATGCTTTTCGGATCTCATTAATACGCCACGCACTCAGTGGCGGATTATAGGTATCGGGGGCCCTAGGCCGTAAGACGAGTTGAGGCCTTCTGTAAATTTTTTTGTGACGGGGGGAAGGGGGGGGGGGGGGGAGTGCTGACCAATTGATTCGCCAGCCTCGGGGCCCCAACGTTCCATCCTTGGGGGCCCTTGTCGCTACTCGGTACTCTGTCCATACGGCATACTATAAAATGGCGATCTACGAGGCCCCTAAATCGGCGGGCCCCAGGCGACCGCCTAGTCCGCCTACCGTTAGATCCGCCACTGAAATCAACGCGTATCTTTGGCTATTATTGCCGAATGGACTTCCAATTTTGTGTTAATATGTCGATCTCTATATGCTCACTGGTATTCAATAAATGAGAATTATACATTTTTCATTCGTAATTCAATTTATGAAGCTCAAATTTGTATCTCTGAATTTCAGAATCACCAACCCGGGTGCGTCATAATTTAGCCGAGACAGCTATGTATCATTTATCATGTAAGAGCGGGACATTTTTAACATGGTGTGCGTAATAACCTTAAGTTAAATCGATGCAAGATTTCCTAGGCTTGGGGTTGGCCCTAGGGTGGGGGTCGGTACAACGATACTCTCCCGCTTCTATACAAACTACAAGACGCGCTCTCTCAATGTTCGCGACCATGCGCGAGCATCCTTTCGTGTGCTTGTGTTAGTTTCTTTCATGTTGCGCTGTGTGCGTTTCTTTCGGTCAGCGATCGTTCACACTCGCTGCGTATTTTTTGGTTATCTAAAGCTAAACAAAAACACAAACACACTCTTAGGTCTTTTTTTCATCACTTTAATTAAACTTTTATACCTTATGTTGGCACGATATCGACCGCGTGTGATCGGACAGGGAACAGTAATGTTTACAAACAATTAAGCTGACTTGACAACTTGATCTAATACCTAAAATACCCGGTAGATGGAGTACAAGATTCACAAAGAGAGATAACACGATTAGATTGTGCGACAACCAGATCTCCGTAATTAGGGCCAATTAGGGAGCAGGTCAAATAGGGTCAAGTAGCACAGCTGATCGAGGAACAGGGCGCCATCGCGAAACGCGGTTAGTAGCAAAAGTTAACCCAGAAAGAACAAACGAATTTTTAAACTGCGCAATAAATAGAAACATACATAGCCAGTTCTAAAAACGTCTACCAAGCTACTAATAATAAATAGATAGCTACATCCGTAGCAACAGGAGCGTTTTGTGCTGCACCTCGCTATTTGTGACAACGCAACGGGATCTCAACAAGCATGACTTGGAACCGTGTGCATTCAAACAAGGCTTGCATGAAACCTTTTTTGTCACAACTTGCAACTGTTTTTGCAAATTAATGTGTCGTAGTGTATTACAGACTTCTGTATGTTCTCTTTTGTTCTGCATTTGACACTCTTTATAACTCACGCATTTTTCCGGTCGCGAGTGTATGTTGACGTGCGGATCGTGATGCGGTTCGGAGGGTCGCCGCGTCATCACAGAATTTTTGATACAAATTGCTGCATCCACGACTGCCACTGTCGTAGGATTTGCAAGTGGCTTCTCGGTGTACGCGGATTCACTAACTCGAACAGCACTTGTTGTCTCGCTACGCTGATGCTGCTGGTGCTGATGCTGCGGCTGCTGATGCTGCTGCTGCTGATGCTGCTGCTGTTGCTGCTGCTGATGCTGCTGCTGATGCTTGATCTGTGCATCGGTCACAGATCGAATTGATGCCCTTTTTTCCTCGAGCTGAAGCCGAATCTTTAAATGTTCGAGCTTTAGGTTAGCCATTTTGAGCTCGTACTCTTTTATGGCCATCTCCCGTTCTCGCTGATGCACTTCCATAAGCTTTTCGAGTGCCGCTTGCCTAGACCTTTTATGTTGCGCTGTTGTCGGTGAATTTGTGGTAGGAGGCCTTTTTGCAGCATGGAATGTAGTGGGCTCTTTTTCCTCTGTAGCCAGCTTATTCGCCGAGGCTTCGCCCTCGCTATGAGCTGCTCTTTTGGCTCTTTTGTCGCCTTCGCAGCTTTCAGCAGGCACCCCAGTCATCGCAATGGCTTATTTAGAGGACTTTAGACGGCCCATCTCCTTAGCTTCGCACTTTGCCACCTTCATCACACACAAATTGCACCAAGATTTTGACATCACAGTGACGCCGACACACCCGTAATGGTACCACTTTCTGCACTTTTCGCAAGGCACCATATCTTCCACGGTGTTATGCCGCTCGCAGCTACCACAATCAAATCCGCGCTTGGTCATCGCGAACACTTTTATAAAAATAACTTGCGTTAGAAAATTTCGCACGATTTTTTAAATGTTGCTACGGATGTAGCTATCTATTTATTATTAGTAGCTTGGTAGACGTTTTTAGAACTGGCTATGTATGTTTCTATTTATTGCGCAGTTTAAAAATTCGTCTGTTCTTTCTGGGTTAACTTTTGCTACTAACCGCGTTTCGCGATGGCGCCCTGTTCCTCGATCAGCTGTGCTACTTGACCCTATTTGACCTGCTCCCTAATTGGCCCTAATTACGGAGATCTGGTTGTCGCACAATCTAATCGTGTTATCTCTCTTTGTGAATCTTGTACTCCATCTACCGGATATTTTAGGTATTAGATCAAGTTGTCAAGTCAGCTTAATTGTTTGTAAACATTACTGTTCCCTGTCCGATCACACGCGGTCGATATCGTGCCAACACGTTAACAATACCTGATTTCACACATTTACGTACGGTAACACACAATATTTTACTTTTAAAATAGATCGCTCCATCGGTGCAAACGTTGAAGTGGCCCACGTTGATTACTGTAAAAAAGGTACGAAATAAAGCTGCGTGATGTATATAACATACATTGCGATTCAATCCCGCAGCTTCATTTCAATGCGCACAACACTTAAACTTCTTTTGGCTCAACAACCTTCGTCGGTCAAGGCCTGCCTGCCTGTACCACTTGTGGGCTTGGCTTTTAGTGACTTATTGATTTTCTCCCATAGCAGGATAGTCAGTCCTACGTATGGCGGCACGGTCCATTTGGGGCTTGAACTCTTGATGAGCCTGTCGTTAAGTCATACGAGTACGACTGTACAACGAGACCGGCTACACTTGAACACTTCACAAAATTATTACACCAAACGCTCACGACTTACGACGCGCGTCTACTCGCTGCGGATCCTTGAGCTGTACTGACGATTTCGGGTAGTAGCAAGAACGAGAGCAAACAGAGAATCTTTCAGGGCTGCAGTGCAAAGGAAACATCGATACCAGCACGACGCTGCAAACAGATAAATCTTAGCACGCTGGCCGAAAGTAAACGCACACATTTACACATTTGTAACTGTGTTAGTGCCAACACTGTGTAGAAACCAAAACGCGCACTCTCCTCCCTGTGTTTCACACATTTTCTTCTTGTTTCTACGTTCCCGCGCCTGTAAATCGTTCTCTCTTTCTCTTTGTTTGTAGGGTAGGTTTTTACGCACACCATGTTAAAAATATCCCGCTCTATGTTTGTAGGAGGATCAACTAAGCTCATCATCGGTTACGGTGTATACGGTATACGGTATCACTATCGGTTTGCAACAATACCCTAAACTGTTGACTTATTCCAATATTCAAAACCCCGGATGGTTGGGGCTATAATAATACTTACGATTGATGCGTGAGATGGCGGGTTTTGGGTTTTGTTGGCGAACGTTCATCTGTAATAGAACGAAATGATGAATAATTTTGAGCACACACACACACAAAAATACACCCAACCTCCCTCTAAGCCAATTCCTAGGCGACCCAAAGCAGAAGCCTCCCGTCAAACATTGCGAGGGTTGCAAGGAGTATCATCTGCTCGAAATCTTATGGTATTTTCAATAATCTTTGTTTTTTCTTCAGTAATTATTTTTCCTGCAGTGTTATTTATCAAAAAGATCAGTCTTTCAATTTTTGTAGATTTTTTCAAAATAAAATGTTAAAATTCATTTTTTTTTTTCAAAATAAAATATATATTGAATTCAAAGATCTGCCACAAGAAGTTATGGGAGATACGAGACAAGTATAAATTCTCAGAATGAAGCAACTGTCAAACGTCGTCACATTTGGGAGGTGACGAAAGTAGATTACAGGCGGTCCCCGAGATACACGGTTATTGGGGACCGAAAACGGCCGCAAAATACCGCGTATCTCGAATTTCCGCGTAAGTCGAATCTCGTGATTTCCAGCCAAAATATCACTAATTTCCGTGGAATTTTGCAAGTAGGGGGTGGGTTTAGCCACCAAATTAATTATTTGATATGTTTCTAAATAATTGAACAGTTTTAAACCTTTTTAAATGGCATTTTACATTCGATCAACACGGAAATTATTTGGTATTTCACAATGGATGTGTCAAATCAGTACAATTTGCTCCAAGAACTGTCAAATTTTGAAAACCGCGTATCTCCGAATCCGCGTATAAGAGGTACCGTGTATCTCGGGGACCGCCTGTACTTATTTAGGAAACAGTTCGACCTTGGTAATCCCGCAGTGCAAGTGACAGCGATTTGCGAGGGCGCGCGAGGGCTCGCACGCCATACAAGTTCACTGCTCCAGAGCCCTCGCATTAAAGAGCTGGCGAGCCTTGGAAGTGTCATATGAGCGAGACAGCTGTATGTCAAGTGTATGGCTATCTCTTTCTGGCAAGAAAAAAGCTCCAAAATGCAACGGTGTTGGTGGACAAAATTTAAATGGCCAAAAATTTTGACCACACACACTCTCTCTCCCGATGCCTTCCCCTGTCCTCTCTTCCTTCAGGCCCCTTCCTCTTATTTGCGCGCGCCGCTCGCTTGTGTGCGATAGCTCATCAGCTGGTACTGGTATATGGTAGGGTTGTAGTTGTATCTTGAATTGGCGATTGGTACATATATATGTAGTGTATTTGGTTTTACCTGTGACCTTGACGATGCGAAAGCCGGTCAATTCTGGTGTTGAAGCAATATTTGTGCTATGCTGGTGGTTGCCGTTCCGTGCCGTTTCTGATGTGGCCATTTGATCGCCATGAGGATCAACGGTTATGAAGCCAATTTCAAACGAGCGAAAGTGAAGGAATAATTCTGTACCGGAAATTTGATTTTTTATCAAGTGTGATACTCCAATGTTGATCTCAACCCGATGTAAGCTGGTTTTAACGGCCATATGAGATAATGTACTCATGTGTTAAAAAATGTCGCTTTTTTTCTTTCCTGATATTCCCGAAAATTGACCCATAATTCAAATACGATTTGACTATTTTCATTGATTCCTCATACAACGCATGGAAAGAGGTAAACTGGCTTCGCCAATTCATTCATCTCCGCTCCCAACCATTCATCACCCGAACCACCCACAATCTCATCATTCCATCCACATGCAACGACATTTCCCTCTTCTTTAACAGCAAAGGTCTCAACCGAAGCTTCTACAGACTGCTGCTTTCCATTTTCCTGTTTCTTCTTCTTCTATTTGCCGTATCCATCTACCCGGTCATGCCAGCCAATGCAAGCTTTAGCGTCTTTTTTTAGTACCACACACCCGGCTGGCCAGTCCTTACTACGAGGGGACCGTCTATATGAGGCTTAAACCTATGACGGGCATGATATTATCATCCTTTATGTATCCAGTGTCGGATCTAACGGTAGGCGAACTAGGCGGTCGCCTGGGGCCCCGCCGATTAAGGGGCCCCGTAGATCGCCATTCTATAGTATGCCGTATGGACAGAGTACCAGCGACAAGGGCCCCCGGAAGGATGGACGTTGGGGCCCCGAGGCTGGCGAATCAATTTTAGAGCCTGTGACTGATGATCGTAGGGCCCCCCGACGGCGTTCAAACTCCCAACAGCCATTTTAGTGCCGCTACCACCTCACCCCCCCCCCCCCCCCCCCCCCCACGGACCACCATTTACCATTTACAGGGGGCCTCAACTCGTCTTACCGCCAAGGGCCCCCGATACCCTTAATCCGCCACTGTATGTATCCTGACCACTCTGACCACTCTCGGTTCCGTGTCAAGATCCTCATTGAGCACATCACACGCTGACAGCGCCTTTTTCAACGGTGAGCCCTCAGGATCGGGCCGTGATCCGTGCACATCAGTTTGAACGTGTAACCAACTGATAATAAAACGTTAGAAACGGAATCTCTCATCCGCAGGTACCCATCTTCTACCATCTGTTACACATTCTTTGACACGCCAAACAGCTTCCTTTTGTCTGTCCTTGCGAACGACTATGGGCTGGATCGTTCACTACCATGACATGGCCAACCCATCGCGGACAGGCGAGTATGGTGCGCTACAAGCTACCAGATCCACCTAGTTAATCCAATGATAGACTAGCCGCATCCTTGCTGTTGGGGTTTGTAAAACAAGAGACGAGGCAAAGTGACATGCGTAATCAAAAAGCAGTCCGCAAAACATCCAGATAAAATAAACTAGTGAACGTGCATACAAACCTTCTAACAAACTAAACATATGTCATCATCTTTATTCCCCCTTTAAAAATGCGTAGTGTTTTATGAGAATATAAACTAGATTTATTTATCTAAAATGTAGTGTAAAACCCGCACATACGAGTGGATGCCGCCCCTTGACACACACGCGCGTGTCAAAACACTTAACTTAAAATTATGTATATCGATGTATGCCTTAAAGCGTACTTAAGTCTAATCTTAACTCGTTAACATCATCACAATAACACTATTAACGTGACGTCGTATAGATGTGTGAAAGTGGGTTAATGTTACCAATTTGCCGCTGGAGATGAGTGTTAGTCGCCTTTCCGGAGTTATTCGGTGGCATGTTGGTGCTGCCAGCGAGCGGCCGTCGATGAAATCGATACACCTGAGGGAACATAAAACATTTGTTTTAGAGGGAAGATAAAACAACAGATCAAGATGTAGCGATAGTGCATCTAAAAGGAACTCACTTGTGAGATTTTTTCTCCTGCCAGGAAATTTGACCGCAATCAGTAGTGCGGTCGGTTCGGTCCTGTTGCTGCTGCAGCTATTGTGAGGCAGAGGATAATGATCCAAAGGGTTGCATTCCTGCCCCGAACGTTGTTAACGAGCGCGCTCGACATTGTCTCACGGCGCAATCGGGGCACCCGGTGCCGGCTGGGCCTCTAGCGTGTTGTGCTGGTAGAGCCCGACTCGTCGCCGTACAGCTTCCGGAGGATGTTCTTAAATGGTTCCTCGTAAGCCCACGTTCCAGGATAGAGGAAAATTGGCTGCAAAAAAGGAATAAACACCATGATTAGCATCCTAGTCGGTAGCTTCGCCAAACAATCTTCTTCTTCTTTCGTGGCCCACTTACAACTTACCGAATCATATACAACGCAACGTACAGTCGCAAACACCTGCCGCAGGCCCATATCATTTCTGCATTATATCTGCAAGTTAAAAGAGGCCATATTCTATTAAAATAATTTTTCTTTATCATGATAATCGCTGGATAACACTTACCCGCTGTCTTGTGCTGTGTTGTTCACCACATCACTTTCCTACGCCGGTACATGCACGTAACGCTTCCGACGGAGCCAGCACGCATTGGGCAGGACTTCTACCACTAACTTTTGCTAAAATGGCACTTACTTACGTAAAATTAAGACCTTAATTATTAAAAAAACTTACCAAAATTGATCAGCCAACAACACTGTTTACGTTTTTTTACACACACAACTTGACTTCTACAGTGACAGCAGCCGCATAGCACCAACACAACGAAAGCAGTCAGGCGAGACGTCAGACGATCTTAGTTAGGGGTAGGAAGGAGATCGGTGGTGAGGGACGTGAAAGCTCAGCTCGACAGAATCGCTATAGGAGGAAGCGAGGCAACTAGACTAGACTAGATAAATTAGAGCGAGAGGTACCTCACCAACCCTCGCATTGTTTGCCGGGATGTTTTCATAGGGGTTAAACACAGCATTTAATGGAACCCAAACCGCACACATTAAGATACGAATAAAATGAAAGCAGCTAATAAAATAAAGCTTGGCTGGTCGATCTATCCTGTACAGATATTCCCAGTCACAAAACGGTGCTACAACCGTTGGGATTATGACCACATGTCGTGAAACTGCAAAGGCCGGAATAGATCCAAGCTAAATCTTCAATGTAGAGAAGAAGTACATAAAGCCCGCAGCTGTACTAAACCAGCCAAGCTCCTCACTTGCCCTGAAGGCAGAAATTTTCACCAGATAGGACGGGATAGGACGGACGGGTGTACATTAACAAGGAAAGCATGGAAGTAATCCAAGTCAACCTTAACCATTGCAAAGCAGAACAGCATATTTTGTGGCAAGTGGTGGCAGCAGAAGAAAAAGGAGATGTAGCGGTTAATTATGTGCCTTACCAGGCGCTCACACGCACCATGAATTGGATCGCACACAAAACCACCAGCAATTTCGGTCATGGAAAGAATCCCTGTACAAAGCTTGGTCTCCAGTAAATTTGAGTCTTGTCATCGCTTTAATTTACGGAGTCGACTTTTGTGGTTGCTATGCTCCCCTTAGCTGGGAGCATGACTGATTTGTCATCATGCTGGATAATCTTACTGCTGAGTTAGTGGGAGTCCAGTTGTTGTTGCAGAGGACTTTAACGCCTGAGCAGTAGAATGGAGTAGCAAGCACACTAATAGCAGGGGTGATGCAACGCTGTTTAGTCTAGCTCGGCTAGATGTAGTACTATGCAATACTAGCACAACTCTGACATACAATAGACACGGCAGGTCATCTATTATAGATATCACCTTTTGTAGCGCACTACTAACTCACAACCTGAACTCACGAGTCAGCGAAGCTTAGATTCTCAGTGACCACCGTATGGCTCGCTATACTGTAGGAAAAATTGATGACAAAGCTTTAGCATCACATAATACTACGTGTGGATGGAGAACTCAGTTTTTCAACAAAGCACTGTTTGAAGCAGCGCTTACATTTGGTGATTTCGCAGATGTCGGAAGTGCATCTGACCTGGCAAATAGGTCTGGCCAGGGCATCCGATGCCTCAATTCCAAGGAAAAAAACATTCAAACCAAATCCGTCGTTCGGTATATTGGTGGAACCAGTCTATAAAGAGCACCAGAGATGCACGCTGTGCTGCACGCAGAAAACATTTGTGAAAGCCAGATCTGATCTCAAGAGGGAAATTAAGAATAGCAAGAATCGCTGCTTCCTAGATATGTGCACAGCAATCGCCCACAATCCCTGTGGGTCCTGCATTCAAGGAAATAATACACAAAACGAAGCCCTTCCACAAGCTTGTCGAACAATGTCCCTTAAAGCTTCGGGGTATAATACAGCAACTGTTTCCAGTCCACGACCCCCTAATAGCCACGGAAACGGTAGAAAAAATGACATGTGGATGCAAGAAGTACACCTCAAAATAGCACATGTGAAAACTGATATTATATATTTATACTGATAAACAGTCAGAAACACATTAAAAAAGCAGACATTGTTGTAGGGGCAGTCCGCATTCGGTCTGGTATCTGAAATATTTGGAAGGCATAATTGATGATCGGTTGAACTTCCATAAGCATGTTGGGCCACGCTTGCAACAAGGCAGTGAAGATCGTCATCTCGCTCGTCTCATTCATGCCCTACATGGGTGGTCCAGCTAGCTGCACAAGACGACTCCACGCCGATATAGCAATTTCTGCACTGAGATACGGAGCGCCAGTATGCGCGCATATCTTGAGGCAAAAGCAACACCAGAGTTCTGTTAATAGAGTCCACAGACGATTGACTATACGTGTTACCAGAGCCTGTAAGACAATTTCTTACAACGATATATGGTTACAAGTGTCTGTGGGATCGCAAGCATGATGCCTGAATGTCTGACCCTGGTTGAATTCCTGTGCATGGGTGCTTCAGGATCTATCTGCATCGCTTCCACCATGCCTCCTGTCCCAGATGCCCTCTATGTACGGTTGCAGAAGAGACAGCTGAACACGTCCTGCTTTATTTTCCGAGATCCCCGAAACATATAGTGCTGAATTTGAGACCATGCGGGCAATGGTGCAAAAGCTAATAAACCAATCGAGGGTAAATCAATCAGCGGCTTGGTCTTGCCTAAGTGCGTTTTCTCGTTCCTGCGAATGCCAGATGTGTGCCCTTCGTGATAAACCGTGAGGGGCCTAACGTGTATGTGCTAATTGTGTAGTGATTATCGTGAACCTCTTGAAAAAGGTCCGGGTGCCACAGCACCGCCCCTCGCATGAAGTAATATTGAAAGGTGACCCCGAGGCGTGAAACGGCTTATACATATTTTCCCGTAGATCTCGAAACGGCCAAGTAAATTTCTTTCTCCCTCAACGGATGGGCACAGTTCAATGGGGAAGCAAGAGGACGAACAAAATAGGCGATGCAGTGCTTGAGAATTTAGCCCGATTGAACGTAGTGTTGGGAAATGTCGGTTCCTCGATCGTAGATATCATGTTCTGCAGTCCAGTCCTAGCCTGGAATCTAAACTGGTGAGTGTGTAAAGTGTTTACCCTCAGCAACCACATGGTAGTTCGCTACTCAATACACAAAATAAATGATTTAATAGTACTACCTGTTACGAGCATCTGAGGCTGGTTAATAGAGCCAGAGTTTGTAGCTGAACTTTCTAAGCCATGTGACATTACAATGCCTAGGAGGAAACCCCCTTGCCATGTACGGCGTCCAGTATACTGCTAAAACGCTACGATTGCAAAGCTTCGGGATGTATGCACTAAGGCGCGAAAAAAACTACAACGAACTGGACATCTCCAGCAATGAAGGAATCTCTCAGATTGCATTCCAGGTCAGGACTAAAGAGAGAGATAAAAGCAAGCAAAAGGCGCTAAGCTTCTTTCTGGAACTCTGCACTTGTTGAATCGTAGAATCTCAATTATTAGGGATCAGTCGATTTGGTTCGATGGTCTTGAACGCATTACATAACCTAGGTCCAAAGCTCAACGGTCCAAGTCGGTCAAATTAATAACATCAAAGAAGTTTAGGTAGCCGCGACTGTATGAGGCAAATAGAAACTAATGTTTGCACCATTGCTTCCAATGACACATTACATCCAATGATTACACATAGCAAGATAGTCAGTCCTGCGTATGGGGGCACGGTCCATATGGGGCTTGAACCCATGACGGGCATGTCGGTGATGTTAAGAACTATTCCAACACATTTAACGTTGTTCGCTTTTCTAAAAGCACTACGTGGCCCAAGGTTGTAGCATAGAGGTTATTCATAACACCACACGTACCTGTCCTACGTCCCAGGTGACAACATGAGGAGGCTGACTGGGTAAAATACAAAATATGACAATTCACATTACCTTTAGATGATCCCCCTTCCCTTACCCGATTTACAGCGACAATAACAAACGCAGTGTAGCAGATTTACTGCTAACAGTAGGTCACATCTAACTTAGCATTGCCAAAAGCCAGGTAAAAAGACGTTAACCACCAGAAGCGCAAGCGCATAGCCAGCAGCCAGGTAAAGAAACGTTAAACACCAGAAGCGTAAACGTTCTCGTGTTTTACCCCAGAACATAAATAAGGAAAACGCGCCACAGATAAGCAATTAAACTTCCGTAAAACTCAGGCATAAACAGGAAAACGTTCGCTACATCCACAATGCACGGATAGTTGATAAAACACAGGCACGCTAGGTATAATTTAAGAAACACCTGTAAAAACCCAAACCCGGAAAACCAAATGAAATCTCACATTTGACAAAAATCTGGTTGCCAAATGTGTCACAACTTTCACACCATCTCTCTTATAAATAAAGGTCGAATTGATGGCGAAGTCAGTTCACCTTCCTTAGACACGTAGATCACTCGTGTTCTGGTGCATCTCACCAATTTGCTGATTCCGCCGAAGGCTCTGCCCAATTTGATAATCATTTTTGGTTATCAGCTGTTCAGTCAGTTGACCGATCAGCATTACCCTCATCGAAGTAAAGTGCACGTTTGCACTAGTTCCACCCAACTTCTCCCACGGTGTCCGATTCCGCCTCGGTCATCAACTCGACGCGCAAGGTCGATCCAGTCCGCGATTCCGCCGACGTAAGAAAGTGCTTCTTTTCGAACTTAGCGTAAGTGTGAACGGGTTGACGTAACCGATACGCGACGAATGTGTATACATTTTGGTGTCGCGTTCCGTACGATCCCCTTCCTCGTCCCACACCCCTTTCACTGCGCTCCGCGCATTGACTCGCCGAAACGGTTTGAGAAGCGCGGCCGAACCTACCACATGGCGACCGTGACAGTCTCCGAACCTACCACATGGCGACCGTGACAGCGTAGCAAAAACAAAGCTACAAGAACGTTAAAGTGCAGTGGAAAAAATAAAAAAATAAAAAGTGCAGTGCTGTGGAGAAAAAGATATACGCAAAGTGCGGTGCGTGGAAAAAAAAATACAGTAGAAAGAAAAAGGTTAAAGAATGAACGGTGTCAGTTTTTACCACATAACCATTATCGTGAGAACTCAATACAGTGCCCCAATAATCTAATAAGCAATAAAGTGATCTTTAATCGATTTTTAACAAAGTGCGAGTGGTGCAGTTTGAGGCATAAGGTAACACCAAACGCGGGAAATAAATAAAAACGTTCCAAGTGCAATCTAAAAGTGGCACAAGTTTAAAAGTTAGCAAAAACACATCGTTGCGCACAAGTATCAAGTACCCGAAAAGCAGTGCAGGAAGTGAAATCGCAGTGTCAGTAAACTGAAAAAAGTAGAGAGTGTGTATATTTATTCTGGCATAACACATATAAGCTATGGGTCACGACAACTCAAAACCGGAAACAAACGTTAAGGGCAATAACGACCTCACCATCGTTCAGACCCAAAACATACACACTGAACAACACGAGGCACACGAGTTCAAACTTAACCTGATTTTGGCTCGCGTTGATTGTTATTGCAAAAGCGCTCAAAATAGTGTACAAAATAGTGAAAAATCAGGCGAAAGAACAAGCTGTAAAGATGTTGTCTTTACCTAAAGAAATAGTGAAGAAAAAAAAAAGAAAAAAAAAACATTAGTGAAGTAATAATTCGGATATAAAAGACAAAGTGCCGATCAAGTGTTCATCAGACGACAACTACAAGCCGCAAACCAGGAAGACGCACACTGCCCACCTGCAAGCCGCCGTAGCCGCCCACCTACAAGGAAGTCGTAGCCGCCTACAAGGAAGTCGTAGCCGCCTACCAGGAAGACCAAGCCGCCCACCAGCAAGCAGCCTACCAGGAAGACCAAGCGCCCACCAGCAAGCCATCCAATCCAATCCAAATTTCGACCATACGACTAAACTAAAAGAAATTGTTAGGAGACAAGAACTTATTTACAGATCCCTACAGCAAAACAAAGGGAACATTAGACAGTGCGCATTGGCCACATACAGATTACAAGTAGACGAAATATATTCCGTGTTCAGGAAAGAAATAGAGACCAACTACGACAAATACAGCGACTCAGAAATCAAGTTCTACAACAACATTATCCAAAATTTAATCCCAACATAGTAGAAAAAGTTAACAACGAGACAATTAACACCGACAACAACACTAGCGACTTGAATGAGACATTAAAATCACACAAAAAACTAACGTTAAAAACCACAGTTATAATATCAATTTTATCTATATATAAAAGACAAAAACAAATCGTTCCGACAGCGAACATTGACCACACAGCTATTAAAACAAATACGAGCGTAGACTCAAGTTACAAACCAAACATGGATGCTTTAGAGATCCTAAAAACGGCCACCAGCCTCATACCTACATTTAGCGGTAGATATGACGAAGCTGAAGCCATGTTAGCTGCTTTAGAAACAATGAAAGAAGCAGTGGATGAACAGCACCACAGACTAATAATGCGGGTGGTACAATCAAAACTAAAGGGGAAGGGCAGAAAAATCATCGGAAAAACGGTGACCAACATAGAAGACGCTCTGGCAAAAATCGGTGCATATGTTAAGAAAACAGAGTCGCCAGAAGATATTGCCACCGCAATTCATGCATTAAAACAAAAAACAACACCAAAGGATTTTGGTGAAGAAATACAAGCTCTGGCAGAAGAGCTAGAACAAGCATATCTTGGGGAGGACGTTGCACCAGCACTGGCAACGGCAAAAACCAACAAGATAGCAATGGCAGCTTTTGGAAAAGGGCTCAAAAAAGAAATCCATCAGGCGATAGTATTGTCCGGTACCATTCCCACCTTTGATGCAGCTATTAGAGCAATTATTAGCATCGATAAGACGAATCAAAGCACGCAGGACAAAAAGTCAGACAATAGACAGAATGGGCAGGAGAATAGATACAGCTCGAATCAGCGTCAGACAAACACTCGTGGTATAGACCAACGTCAAAACAATAACAACTGGAGATCCCCACCCCAGCAAAACAATAACAGTTGGAGATCCCAACCACAGCAAAATAATAACAATTGGAGGTCACCACAAACACAAAACGGTAGACAGGGAGCCGGGTACAACACCCGAAACAGGCAACCCGCCGGCCCAAATTTTTTAGGGCAACGCGAACCGCAAAGGGCAATCCTTTACACGCAAATGGAGACCCAGAACCCACAGGTGGACCAGCCCTCCACAAGCCATTACGGGCAACATACACAATAAATGTGCAAAAATCAAATTTTATTAGGACAAGATTAGGTCTAGCAGATTCAATATGCAACCTATTTGTAGATTCAGGTTCCGACATTTCTATCATCAAAGGCAACAAAGTAAGACCTACACAAATTTATAAACCAAAAGATATAGTGGATATCATAAGCGTAGGAGAAGGAACAATACCCGACAGACAAAGAGAGCGAAATTTACAGGCGAGGGGCATGTAGAAACAGGGGGAAGGGGTTCGGTCGAAGTTGTATTGTCCGCCATAGTCGAGCGGAAGCGATTTTTTTCCGAATTGAGAGTGAGCGCGCGCAGCGCTCTCTCGCATGCCTTCAAATTACACGGGGCGCTCTCGCGATACAAAACAGCTGATCAGCTGATACCCCCTCCCTCCCGTTTTTTTCCTCTCGCGCTGCGCTGGATGCGCGGATCAGCTGTTCTTGCTCTCTCGCGTTTCTTTCGGTTTGCGCTGCGCTGTTGCCGCACTTGCGCGCTGCGCTGAACACCCCCTCCCCCTCGTTTCTTTCGTTGCGCGTTGTGCGCTGTGCGCTTTCGTTCACTTTGATTTGCTGCGTAATAAAATCGCATCCATCGAAATAAATTTAATTACATCAAACTCGTTTGATATTTTAACACTTTATTGAAACTTAAGGCACAGTTCCACACATCGCTAACCACAATCTTGCCACAAAACCACACATATTTTTTATTATAAATAATAAAAAAAAATCGTCACTTCAAGCACCCGCTTTACTGCCTGTATGTTGTTCATGTTGAATACTGTAAAAAAGCATTGAAATAAAGCAGCATAATTTACATATTCATGTTGAATTATGAAAGATTAACGCTGCTTTATTTCAATGCGCACAACACTTCATCAATTGAAAATACGGCCGAGGCCGTAATAATGTGAATTGAAATAAACAACACTTCAACACTTCACTTCAAATAACATCAAGCGCCCGGGACTTAGGCTAAAATGCGCGCGGCCTCACACTGCGAAGGCTTGAACTGTACTGACGATTTTGTGTGGTAGCAAGAAAGGGAACGCACGAGGAACACTCGCTGCACTAGTGCGAGCGAGACACCGACACCAGCAAGCCGCTGCGAGAAAACCAAACTGAGCGCGCTGGCTGAAAGTGAACGCACACATTCACACATGTGTGATTGTGTGAGTGCAAAAACTGTGTAGAAAGCAAAACACGCTCTCGCCGCCGCGTAATTCCGCGTATTTCCAACCGTCTCCCCCTGCTTCTACATGCCCCTCGCCAGAAAGACGCACACTTTTACATTCTCATTGCTACCCAAGCGAGTCAACACGCTCGAAAGTAGCAAGGAAAGTAGAAATGAAGTAGCCTTCTACTTCCCTTCTACTTTTGTTGCTTAAAATCAGAAGAATGTAGAAACATGTGGGTTCTAGGAAAGAGCAAAAAATGAGTTCTTGAGTGTACACACACGCACACGCGACGACTCACACTTACGTTCTTGTTCTACGCCCCTCCCCCTTCTCACTCGCCCCACAGATCTATTTTTAGATCATCACACTTCCATCGACGGCGGTCGATGTGACGATGTGTGTCGTCGCGTGTGTGTTGTCGATTTGGTCAGAAAAACTTTTTCTTCACATCAAATCTCTGACATGGAGCGTTGGCGTACCGATTGAACCATCGCGACTTTGATCAGTGCGCGCGGTTAAAACGACCTTTTGTATTGTGTTGTACGTAGCGTGCGCGCCAAAATTGTAAGAGTGCGCGGAGAGTGAATGTGGTTTTTTGGGGGTGGGGGATTGAGATACAGAGACAAATTTCGCTGCACATTAACACATACATTCTCACTGCACGGCTTGAACTGCGAATGCTCAGTTCTGAGAGAATATACTCGAGCGCTCGCGCATGAGTGCAAGCAAGCGCGGTATAGAGGATAGAGGGAGACAAACGATTATTTTGCTCCAAACTTTCTACTTTTGTCCCGTTGGGTAGTAGGGTCATACCTCCAGTGGCGGATCAAGGGTATTGGGGGCCCAAGGCAGAACGACGAGTTGAGGCCCTCTGTAAATGGTAAATGTTGTTGGGTGGGGGGGGGGGGTGGTTGCGGCACTAAGCTTGTTGTTGGGAGATTGAACAGTAAACTTGAAATGCCGTCGGGGCCCCCTTCGATCATCATTCGCAAACTCTAAATTTTTTGCTGACCGTGGGGGGGGGGGGGGGGGGCGGGGTGCAAATGATTCGCCAGCCTCGAGGCCTCAACGTCCATCCTTCCGAGGGCCCTTGTCGCTACTCTGTCCATACGGCATACTATTAAATGGCGATCTACGAGGCCCCTAAATCGGCGGGGCCCCAGGCGACCGCCTAGTCCGCCTACCGTTTGATCCGCCACTGCAGTAGTGCAAACAACCAGCGTATTGTATGGTTAGGAACAGAATGAATTTATTTTAGATACAAACTTATAACCACAGTGAATTATTATAGTATGCCGATATTTTGTATAACTATTGAATATTACGTCTGTAAGGTTTGGAGGTGTAACACAGAATGAACATTTATTAACACATAACCAAAGGCTACTCCAATTCGATAATTACTATTCTAACATCCCCCCTTAATCGAGAATTGGCTTAATTCCAAGCGCCTCTCGACCAGTTTCAAACTTGCTTACAGGAAGCACCTTAGTTAGCAAGTCAGCTTCTTGATTTTTAGAGCAAACATGTTTCAGCTGAATTAAATTTCTTGCAATGCTCTGCCTGACAAAATGGTGTCTTACACCTGTTTCCATCTACGTTCGAATCTCGTGCCATTTGCATCGAATCGCAAACCGCCTGCTTCGAATCGCATGCCACTACGATCGAATGCGTGCAACCATAGCTGAATCGCGTTCCACTACGGTCGAATCATGTGCCAGTACGATCGAATCGTATGCCGCTACCATTGGATTTCTGAATGGTAGAGCATAGTAAACTGTTTGTTCACGTTTGAAAGCTGCTTCTTTCTTCGCCAATGGCAATTCGTTTGTAAAATTCTAATAAAAGGTAATTATTCACAGATTTCACGTAAAATCCTTGATATCAACGAATATCGTGGTCCCTTGTTAATGGTAAAATCCTTGTTTTCAACTAATATTCTGTGTTCGTTGTTGATGGTATAATTCATGGTTTTAACCAATATTCAAGGGGTTTACCTATAATCAGAGAATTCCTTTTTATTAGTATTTTACTAGCAAAATGCCGTCGGTGAAGAAAGAAAAAGCTTTCAAACGTAAACAAACAGTTTACTATGCTCTTGCTTTCAGAAATCCAATGGTAGCGGCACACGATTCGATCGTAGTGGCATATGATTCGACCGTAGTGGAACGCGATTCAACCGTACTGGCACGCGGTTCAACCGTGGATGCACACATTCGATCGTAGTAGCATGCGGTTCGAAGCAGGCGGTTTGCGATTCGAACGTAGCTGGAAACAGGTGTATATCGATATGTTTACTTCTGGATGAGTAACCAATTTGCTTTTCTGCCAGATAGATAGCACTCCGATTATCACAATAAATCGTCACTGGCTCTACACATCCTAACAGTTCTTGTCGAAATCCCTTCCACCAAACAGCTTCCTGAGTAACTGCTGAAACTGCCATGTATTCGGCTTCCGTCGTTGAAAGTGCTACTGTTGATTGTGTACGGCAATTCCAGGCAACTGGACCTCCAGACTGTTTCATCACATAACCAGTGATAGAATGACGGTTATCTGTTTCATTGCCCCAATCTGCTTCACAAAAACCTTACAAATTTCCACCGCTTGTACTGTTGTACATAAACTTCGTGGTTTTCGTTCCTTTTAAATAACGAAGAATTCATTTCGCTGCAATCCAATGGGGTTTTCCAGGATCATTGCAGTAATGACTCACTGCATTCACAGCAAAACTTATATTTGGTCTAGTTCCTTGAGCCAAGTACTGCAAGCCACCTATTAGTTCCCGGTATGGTACATTTTCCATCTGCTTGAGCTCTTCTTCTGTCTATGGACTCATCTGCTTGGACAGTTTCTGTCCTGGATCCGCTGGCATACGCACAGTGTTGCAATCTGCTACACCATAACAATTCAAAAGTGAATATATGTACTGTTCTTAGTCCAACAGTACTACGCCATCTACTCTGGTCACTCGTATTCCAAGAACTTTGTTAGCGAGACCCAAGTCCTTCATTTTAACAGCTTCGTCAGCTGTTTCTTTTAATTCTTCTCCCAGCTATTACTGTTCGAGAAGATCAATAAATCATCTACGTAAACTGATACTATAAGAATGCTTCTATCATTAATGTTATAGTACACGCAAGTATCGTAAATGGACTGCTTCAACCCAATGCGTTTCAGCTCAGCATCTAATTTCATACTCTACTAGCTTGCTTCAGTCCATCGCTTTGTTCAGTTTACAGACCTTGTGTGGTGCTTCTTAACTCACGAACCCCTCTGGCTGCTCTGTATATTTCCTCTTCCTCCAGATCTCCTTGGAGGAACGCTGTCACTGCGTCCATCTGCAGTATCTTCAGGTCCATTTTGACAACCAAGGACATTAAATATCACACGGTAGCCAATCGAACAACAGGTGCATATGTCTCGTTGTAATCGACACCTTTGACTTGAGAGAAGCCCTTTATAACTAACCTGGCTTTGAATCTCTCCACCGAGCCATCTGCATTTGTTGCCCGACCTCTCCGCCGCACCGAGCAGCCGCGAAGGTAGCTGGTGTCTGGGTCCGCCGTGGAGACGAGCAGCAATTCGAACTAAGCCCCGCTTCACTAACACCGCCAGGAACTCCGCCTTCTAGATCCCTTTGGCAAAAGTTCGCGCCTCACAGCGACTGCCTTCCAGCTAGTTTCCCCAGGCTTTCTGGGGGCTATGCAGATGGAAGGGGAACCTTTACCGCAGAAACTCTCAAGAGGAGAAGCTCAAGGAGTAGAGAGTGAGCGAGCAGAGATCGGATTCGACTTCGCCTTTTTGCCTACTGGATTACCACTGGAGGGGTCCAATAGCGGATCAATAAGCTTTCGAAGATTATATCGTTTCGGGAGTGAAATAATATATTGCGTTTCGTTTCTCTTGCTTAGCTCATTTTGTTTATTTTCAGTTAGGAAAGGATTTTACAGCGTGTCTTTCTAGCGATGGATAACATCCTTTTCTAGGAAAAATATTCTTCCTTAGGTGAGGCGAAAAATATATTAGGATCGAACGCGATCCTCTACTACCGCGCCCTGGACACCTATCTCTAACGCTAAATTATGTTTCTAATTCTGTGTAGTGCATACTAGGTTTTTATTAGGAAATTCCTGCCCTTAGTCGAAAAATGTCCTGATGAGGACGAAGAGAAAAATATTTATTCGAGGATCGAACGCGATCCTTTTTAATAGTGTACCGCATTCCTGCCGCATGCACTACCTAGTACGCTCGGATACTAGGCGCTTAGAACCATAGAGGATGCTCTATTCTAATTCACTTATCTGCCTATCGTACGCGCTACTACCACCATCACATACACAGCGCGTTCGCTCGCTTGTGCTCGCATCTGATAAGCCTGAGCGACAGCATTGGTTTTCACCGTATACGCCCACTTCGATCGTAAGGCTTTACGACCAGCAGGCAAACTTGTCAGGTCCCATGTTCGATTTTCTTGCAAGGCATCAAATTCTGATTTCATAGCATTCTTCCAACGGTTGCTATCTTCATTGGAAACAGCTTCTCGATACGTACTAGGTTCATCAGCGATCACCGAAACTACGGTACAGGATTCACCAAAATCTCGTATCTGAAAACTGTGAAGAACTTTTAACCGCGGCACTGCAATTCATTACGAAAACCCGGTACTTGCCTGGGGTAATGCGCTTCCTCACACTGCGCCTTACCAACATACGTGGGTCCTCTAATTGTGGAGGGAGCGCGGCAAGCTGCTCGATCAGTTGATGATGTTGAACAGCTGCTGCTTCATCGCCATTAGGATCATCGTACTCTGAATCGCCGTCATCGTCTTCAATATCATTTCGGTCTTCACTTGACTCCAAACGTTCATCTTCTTGATGCTGTATGACAGGCTGTACATACAATTCTCCAAGATCAACTTCAGACGATCTTGGACACTGCACACTCGTCCAGGAATATGACATCCCGACTGACGATGATTTTCTTCGTCTTCGAGTTGTAAACTCGATACGCCTTGAAACTGCTGCTGTATCCCATGAAAATGCCATACTCGGATTTGGCATCCCATTTCTGTCTCTTCTCTTTCGGAACATGACACATCACCTTTGCTCTAAATATACGAAGATGCGCCAAATTCGGTCTTTTTCCAGTAAAGGCTTCTTCAGGTGTCATTTGCAGTCCGATAGTTGGTGATCGGTTGATCACATATGATGCCGTCGCAACTGCTTCATCCCAAAAACGCTTCGGCAGATTGGTTCACACAGCATACTCCTCGCCTTTTCTACAATTGTCCTATTCATACGTTCCGCTAATCCATTCTGCTACGGAGTGTATGGAGCGGATGTCTCGTGATGAATACCGGACCGACAAAGGAATTGCTTCATTTCACGATTCATATATTTCTTCCCATTGTCTGATCTGAGACGCTTAATTTTCTCACCCTTTTGATTCTCGGCAAAGCTCTTAAAATGTTGAAATGCTTCTAAAACTTCAGTTTTGGTTTTTAGAAAGTAAACAAACGCCTTTCTGCTCGAGTCGTCAATAAAAGTGAGAAAATATCGACTTCCTCCTATCGATACTATCTCCATGGGTCAAGTCGGAATGAATCAGCTTCAACACACGGTTCACACGTTGTCCCTTGGAATGAAACGGTTGACGATAGTTCTTACCTTGTATACATGGTATTCACTGTATTCCAACCGTCATGTTGAATTCAACACCGCTTGCCATATTACCAAGCCGTTTCATGCATCCAATAGACATGTGACACAGCCTACGATGCCAAAGTTGAAAGCTGTCATCCATCCGGCTGACCATGTTCACCGATGATCCGGTTGCTCTTTTCAATCTGTACAAAACGCCAGATTCTTGACCGATCGCAACCACTTCGTTAGTTGGACTGACCACCTTACACGTCTGTTTTCGGAACGTCATTCGGAACGTAGTACTTCTGACACATCTTGCTAACGGATAAAAGATTCACTGCCAATTCCGGTATAAACAGGACATCGTTCATCGAAATTTCACACGTTGACCTTCCAACATCTGCCGATACTTTCACCAAACCTTTTGCAACCACTGGAACAGCAGTGTTGTTGGCTACGTTGATGCTTGACGAAACATTCTCTGCATCAACCAACAAGTTGCTATTTCGGTACAAATGAGACGTTGCGCCAGAATCAAAAATCCATTCTTCCTCCGCTGCTGCAGGCGACTGACATGCATTAAAAGCTGCGAAAAATGCAGCATTACCACTGCTGCTGTGCTTCTCTTCTTTCTTCTTGTCAGATGATTGACTCGAACACTGAGATGCATAGTGGCCCATTTTCTTGCATCGGTAGCACTGAATACTAGATTTAGATTTATCGCTACGCTTCTTCATCGTCGATTTCGAGTTGCTCAGGAATGCTTCCACAGCCTGCTTTTCGCTCGAAACTTTAACATCTTGCAAGATTTTCGCTTTCACTATATCCGCAGTCAGCTTGATTCCGGATGACTCCAGGTCAAGGATCATAGGATCATATTGCTTTGGCAAGCCTTTCATGAGCAAACTGGCCAACCAAGCGTCATCGACCTTAAATCCAACTTCTGCCATCTGATGACTCGTCGTGAACAACTCATTCACATACTGCTGAGTCGTCTGACAAATGATGTCTTCATCACGTTCAGCTCCAACCATACGAATACCTGTGAGCCGTTGCAGTAGACCAATCTTCCTGGTTGATCCACTATGCTCGTACGTGTTCCAAAGATTGTCCCACGCATTTTTAGCATCCCGCAACAGTCCGTATATGCTTGAATCAATGCTGAGACATATTGTAGCCAATGCTTGCAGGGAAATTTCTTCGCTCACTGCCGGTTCACCTTCAGCTACCTCCTTCACTGCGTACCAGGTCTTCTCCTTAATCAGGACCATCTTGGTGGCGAAAGATCAAGAGCTGTAGTTTTCCCATCCTCGAAGTATTTCCCGCAAAGGCAGAGAAAATGATGCTCCTGCTTGTCTCGGATTCGTCATGCTTCACAAAAATGCTTTCGACAATTTTTTTTTTATTAATAAAACCGTATCTTGAGGATTTCTTCAAAAAACAGATTCGTAGCCTGGGCCCATAACCTATTGAATATTACGTCTGTAAGGTTTGGAGGTGTAACACAGAATGAACATTTATTAACACATAACCAAAGGCTACTCCAATTCGATGGTTACTATTCTAACAATAACGAATTACTTTAAACTCATAACAATGTCCTTCAATAGTTTCATTAACCACATCAACTCGCAGCTGGCTTCAGAGAGTGCCACGTACTCCGCTTCGGTTGACGAAAGTGTGACGCATGGTTGTCTTCGAGCTGCCCAACTGATTGGTCCTCCGAGATGAAACACGAAACCGGTATTCGACTTTCGGTCCGTCTTATCACCAACCCAATCAGCATCAACGAACACTACTAGTGGTGCTGGTGAACCTATTCGCAAATTCCACTCCGCAGTTGACTGAAGATAACGTAGCGTTAGTTTTGCTTCGGTCCAGTCTACTTCCGTTGGAAGACTCACCTTGCGTCCTAGGATCGAAGCGCTGATGGCGATGTCCGGTCTGGTATTCACTGCGATGTACAGAAGAGCACCCACTAGGCTCTGGAACTCGTCGTTTCTAGGCATGGCTACCCAAGATCCATCGGTATCAAAGATCGTTTCGAAATCGATTGTCCAAACCGTTGAGCTATTTTATTTATGTAGTTTTGCTGGTTCAGGAAAAATTATCCACCTGATCGTCTCACTCGTATTCCCAAATAGTACCGTATGTCACCAACACACGTAATGATTTTCAAGGTGCATACGAACAGCTTCATATTCTGCTTCCGTGTTGCTCATTATGAATATATCATCCACATAGAGTAATATGAACGATTTCTTCTGTTTTCTTGAAGTTTTAACAAACAAGCATGGGTCTGCTACCGATGGTATGTAACCCAGTAGATTCAAGACTTCAGTAATTTTCGTATACCACACCCGTCCAGCTTGCTTTAGACTGTAAAGACTTTTTCTGATTTTCAATACGTCATCTTTAACTTTTACTTTATTTGCTTTATTTGTATATTTATTAAATGATCGACGGACCTCATAAGCCCTCTCGACATATGTAAGGGTACAATAGGAATATAACATAAATAGTCACACGCTTTACAATAACACAATAATAACAACAATAACAATTACAAGGACGCTAAAGATTCTGACGAGAGGCGCGAAGTAAATTAATGCGACTCAACACATTGGCCATCGTCATGCCGGGCTCATACGCATCAGATTTCGCATTCAGAGCAAGACATATACGCAAAAACGGGTCTCGGGAGGCGAAGGCGGTCCTTGTCTCTGGGATGGCCAGCATCGCCCGAGGGCGGAGAGTTCTTGCAGGCACGTACAGCTGTATCGACGAGAGCAAAACCGGACAATCGATGCTACCATTGAGAAGCCCAACGATAAAAGCCAGCCTAGCATTTCGTATTCGGTCGTCGAGTTGGGGTAACCCGAGCAACAAACACCTTGTTGTGTAGTCGTTGTTGCTGCCCCGCGAACGGAGCGCGAAACGGGTAGCCCTACGCTGGATGAACTCCAAGCGCGCAACCCCCCGAGCAGATAAGGGCCACCACACAACGCTGCCATAATCCAGCACTGATCGAATAAGAGCACAATAAAGAATGTTGGTGCAGATTGGGTCAGAGAGCTCGCGAGTCATGTTAACGACTAAACCTAACAATTGACTGCATCTTGTCACAACGTGATCTAGGTGTTGCTCAAACGTGAGTCTCGCGTCGACGAAAACACCCAAGTCCTTGACACAATCGACTCTCTGCAAAGTTTGCCCGTTTAGCGTGTAGTCGAAATGCACTGGAGAGCGCGAACGGCTGATGGTGATGGTAACACACTTATCAACACAAATGGTTAAGGAGTTTCGCGTGCACCAGTTATCGAATTCTTCTAGTGAAGCCTGGAGTATACGATAGCCGTCTGGTCCCTGGATTTGCCGAAAGATTTTGGTGTCGTCCGCATAGAGCAGGTGATTATCCGCAGGAAGGATCGTGGAGACATAATTTATATAAAGGACAAATAGTAAAGGTCCCAGATTGCTGCCTTGAGGGACGCCAGAAGAAGCACGGAGGGATCTAGATAAATGGGGCCCCATCCTAACGGAACGCTGTCAAACGACAGTAGCACCTATCCTTGCAAAATTGTTCAATGCATTGCTAGCCAATGGCTACTTTCCCAAAACATGGAGGAAATCTTGGATGGTTCCTATTTACAAAAAGGGCGACAGGACAGATGCCATCAACTACCGGGGTATTACATCCTTGTGTGCCATTGCCAAGGTGTTCGAACTAGTGATATACAAAAATCTGCTACATGCATGCCGCAGCTACCTAAGCCCGTATCAACATGGGTTCGTGCCAAAAAAGTCGACTACCACGAACCTGGTTGAATTTGTAACCTATTGCACTAGTCAAATTGATGCCGGAGCTCAAGTCGATGCATTTTATACAAATCTGAAAGCAGCATTCGACTCTCTTCCGCACGCAATTCTTCTCGCTAAACTCGATAAGCTAGGACTTCCCAGCTCGCTCGTACAGTGGCTTAAGTCTTACCTAATTAATCGCACATACATCGTGAAAATTGATAAGCACATGTCCAAAGAAATAGTCAGCAGCTCGGGTGTGCCACAAGGAAGCAATATTGGCCCGCTTCTCTTCATATTGTTCATGAACGATGTTACCCTCGCTCTACCTCCCGACAGTATCAGTCTGTTTGCCGACGACGCAAAAATTTTTGCGCCTGTTAACAACACAGGTGATTGTACATTCCTGCAAGACTGCATCGAAATTTTCTGTTCGTGGTGCAAGCGTAATGGACTGACTATCTGCATCGAGAAATGCTACTGTGTGTCTTTTAGTCGATGCAGGAGCCCAGTCACTGGTACCTACTTCATAGACGGCACTGCAATTAATCGACAAAATCATGCCAAAGACCTGGGCGTTCTGCTTGACTCTAGTTTGAACTTTAAACAGCATATTGATGACGTTGTAACTAGAGGAAATCAATTACTTGGCGTGGTTATCCGGACAACTAATGAATTCCGCAACCCCATGTGCATCAAAGCTGTCTACAACTGTATCGTTCGTTCGGTTCTGGAATATTCGTGCGTAGTCTGGAGCCCAACTACCGCTTCTTCAATTGCTCGACTTGAGGCGATTCAACGTAAACTCACGCGATATGCCCTACGCCTACTTCCCTGGCAGGATCGCAATAATCTTCCTCCGTATGCTGCGCGGTGCCGTCTTCTAGGCCTTGAACCTCTTTCGGTTAGAAGACGCAATGCACAGTGTTCTTTCATCGCTGGATTGCTAAATGGCTCTATCGACTCATCGCCTTTGTTGCATCGAGTCGATATCTATGCACCATCCCGAACACTTAAGTCTAGAGAAACTCTACGGCTCGCTCAACCCCGTTCCAGCGCTGGTCGGTCTGACCCTATGTTCCGCATGTCGGCTGTCTTCAACACTGTCTCGGATTGCTTCGACTTCGACATCTCAACTCAGTGCTTCAAGGAATGTCTCCGGCTTTTGCCATGGCCGCAGTGAATTGCGCTGCAAATCATGTTTTGTAATGTTTTTTTTTTTTAAATGAACTGTTACATCTTAATTAGGCCATAGGGCCCGTTGAAGATTAATAAATAAATAATAATAATAATAATAAGTGCGGCCCATTAGGTATGATCTCAGCCAAGCAACTAGAGGATCTGGGAGGCCAAGTCTGTCGAGTTTTGCTAGTAATATGACGTGAGATATCCTATCGAAGGCGGCTTTTAAATCGATGTAAATGACATCTACTTGAAGGCGAGCATCAATGGATTTATGGCAGCTACTGACGAATTGGATAAGGTTTGTGGTTGTTGATCTGTTAGGGACAAATCCGTGCTGATTCGGGCTGATGTAATTGCGGGCAGAGGCCAGTAACGGTTCATAAACAAGAAGCTCAAGCACTTTTGCAATGGCCCCTAGCGATGTAATGCCGCGATAGTTAGAAGCCTCATTCTTGCAGCCTTTCTTATGGATTGGTGTTAACCATGAGACCTGCCAGGAGCCAGGAAAGGTGCATGAACGTAGTGATTCCTCGAAGATTTTTACTAGTATCGGAGCAATCGACGCAGTGCACTTTTTCAGGATCACTGCCGGGATGCCATCAGGGCCGGCGGTGTAGGACATCTTTAGGCGGTCTATGGCGCGGGTGACTGACGAGGTATTAATGACCGGAAGCATGGGACGAAGTGCATCTGCGGGTGTGTTAGTAAGTGCAGCATGAAGAGCCTCAGGTGCATGTTTTCAGAAACAAAAGTGTCCTCAAAACGTGTAGCAAACAATTCGCACATATCTGGGAGTGTGCAAACTCGGTTATTAACTCCGTTATGAAAACCTATCGGCTGCTTCATGAAAATGGTTTCCTCTAGTTCGCCATGGAGGTACGCCGTCGTCACGTCTATATTAGGCTTGGGCAATTCGGTTCATTTCTATGAACGTAAACGTACTAGTTCTTTCATTCAGATGAACTGAACGTGAATCGCGATTCATTCGTTCATTTCAGTTGAATAAAATATGGTAAATTGTTTTATTGTATTGCAAATTGTAAATTGTTTTGCATCTTGAAAATTATTAGGCAGACCAGGAAGATCCTTATTACGATTGGTAGGACGTTCTTTTCATGAACGTACTGGTATTACGGTTCACATTCATATTTGTATTGCGGGAATGAACGACCTAGTGTACTAGGACGTTCTTTATTTCGACGGATAGGTCGTTCTTTTCGTGAATGTCCTGGTCATACGGTTCACGTTCATATTTGTATGGGGAAAATGAACGACCTGGTGTACTAGGACGTTCTTCATTTCGACGTTCATTACATGGTCCTGGTATTACGGTTCACGTTCATATTTGTATGACGGGAATGAACGACCTAGCGTACTAGGACGTTCTTTATTTCGACGAATAGGTCGTTCTTTTCGTGAACGTCCTGGTCATACGGTTCATATTTGTATGGGGAAAATGAACGACCTGGCGTACTATAACGTTCATTATTTTGGCGGCGTTTATTTTGAATCGTACAGTTCTGGTACTTGAGGCACAACTCTAGTCACGACTAATGATGATTGTTTTCGTGTCTCCAGGTTTACGAATCGAAACGCCTTCTGATTTTCCGCGTATCCGACTAACACCAACTTTGCAGCCTTTTTATCCAACTTACGCCGTTTAAGGAATGTGTACGAAAGTTTCTGATCCAAATACTGCAAGATGTTCATACGAAGGATACTTTCCGTGCCACATTTTGTAAGGTGTCGATTCCAGTAAGGAGGATGGCAAGCGTTTTTGTAAATAATTGGCAGTAGTGATCGCTTCACCCCAGAACACCTTGTCCATGTTCGATTCTGCCAACATGCATCTCATCATCTCTACTAGGTACCGGTTCTACAGCCACGCCATTTTGTTGTGCAGAATATGGGGCAGTTTGTTGACGCACGATGTCGTGATCTACAAAGATTTTTTTTAAGAATTGCTCCTGTACTCACAAACACCATCCGATCTAATAACTTTCGGATAGTGTCAAAACTGTGTATTAATCATGGCGCAATATTCTCTGATCCGGTTTTCTGTCTCACACTTGTTTTGCAACAGGTAGATAATTGTATACCGACTAAAATCATCAATCATAGTCATAAAAATATCGGCTTGCTCGGTCTGTTGATGCTTCAAACGGTCCTCCCAAGTCCGTATGTACCAGTTCGCCAACACCAGATGCCCTTGAAGATGAAGAACTTGGGAATGATGAATCAAATAGATTTCACGTGACATCGGTTGATGTTCAAGCTGCTTCCCAAATTCTTCCGCGCAATCTTCATTATTGCTTCGATGTCACGATGGCCAAATCGACGATGTCATAGAAGTTTACAGGAAGCTTCATGGTTTTAATCTACCAACATGGCTTGTTCAGTCTGTTTTAGATAAGACAGACCACCTTTACGTTCACCAATCAGCAATACTTGTTTTCCTTTCAGGACACGACACCTAAACCTATCGAAAAACACTTCGAATCCATTATCGGTAATTTTACTTACCGATAATAGGTTTGTCGTCAAAGATGGTACATGATACACCCTGTCCAAGGAAATTTTCTTGCGTTTTCCGTTTCCATCCATGGAAAACAATTGCAGTTTCCGACACCAGCTGACTTTATGGAGTCTCCGTTCGCTAATGAAATTGAGGATTGCTTCAATTTATCTATTAACTTCAAAATAGACGTATCATTCGTCACATGAGAAGTTGCACCAGAATCGAAACACCATGGTGCAGTTTCGTTCCCTTCTCCAATGAACAAACATACTTTCTCTCGATTGTCTTCATTAGCGACGTTGACGTTTTCACCATCTAGCTTACTTATTTTGTCTGCAGCCCATTTTCTACAGTCTTTTCTTATGTGCCAATTCTTCTTGCAATAATGGCACTGTTTTTCTTGTTGGTTGTTAGTTTCCTGTCCTTCCAAAATTTCGTGTTGTTCTTTCCTCCAGATAGTAACTGTTATGTTTGCTTAATAATGATCTTTATTTAAACACTTAAAACTTTACATTATAATAAATACACACGAAACATACATATGTTAAAACGTACGACACTTTACAACGTAGGCCGCGCGCCAGCCGCACCGAGCGCCCCTGCCGAGAGCTCCTGCTCGATCGGCCTTCGTGCACATTCTGCTCGGCACTCGGCAGTGTGCGACAGTGTGCGTGTACACACTGTCGTCCCCCTGGACGTTGACCGGTGGCAGCGCAACTGCCACGGCAAGTCCAGGGGTCGACACGCACGGCTGCCCACAACAGTAACGCTTTATTTTCATCTGCACCATCAGCTCGACGTCTGCCAACCAACAATTTGCCTTTTACATAATCCACCGTAAGATCTTCATCAGGCCTACTTTCCGAAGCCACAATCAAACCATCAAATTTTTGCAAACTGGACAACATTAACGCGACAAAGAATGGATCTTTCATTTCTTCTCCCAGTGCAATTAAACGAAGTCGAAGAGAACATAGTTCTTTGAGATGGTTAGAAATGTCTCCACCTTCAGTCGATTTTGTGGCAAACATTTTTTGCATGACGTGTATTTTGCTGGACAAAGATAAACGCTCATGATAGCTTTTTATGGCATCCCACATGTCTTACAATGAACTCGTTTGCACGACATGGATGAGTTGGCTGCCGTCCAACGACAGACCGATCAGTGCCCTAGCACGCTCATCATTCGCAATCCATGAAGCGTCGGGATTTGTTGGTTTCGAATCTTTCACGACAGTCAGCACCTTTTCCCTTGCTAACAAAAGTTCCAACGTGAATTTCCATATTGCGTAATTTTGATCGTTCAACTTTTAAATGGTGACGTGTGATTCAGACATGTTTCTAGATTTAAGTTTTCAGTGTTTCTTCAAGATTAAAGCATTTCAAGAAGTTATCAGTATTTCTTCAAGATTAAAATTTTCGATAGATGATACACAACCGGTCTCAGCCGGTCTCATGGTACAGTCGTAAACTCGCACATGCCCGTCATGGCACTAAATAGACCGTGCCGCCATACGTAGAACTGACTATCCTGCTGTGGGGGGTAATCCAAAAAAAGTCACTGAAAGCCAACCCCACAAGTGTACAGGCAGGCCTTGACCGACAACGGTTGTTGAGCCAAAAGAAGAAGAAGAAGATACACAAACTTCAATATTACACAACGAACTTACGAACTTAACACTTGTTCGACAGTACTTCTGGACCCATAACCTGTTGAGCGGAGTTATAACACAGTGGAATAAAGGAGCAGAAAGTAAACAATGAACTTGAATGTAATGTATTTTAAACAAGACTGACAATATTAAGCATTTTCTAAAGACTACTATGATGTGTTCGGTCTCGGTCAGACTTCGGCAAAGTCGGTAAAGTCGGTCTCGTGGTACAGTCGTCAACTCGTACGACTTAACAACATGCCCGTCATGGGTTGAATCCCCAAATAGACCGCGCCGCCATACGTAGGACGGACTATCCTGCTATGGGGGGGGGGGGGGGGGGAATCAATTAGTCACTGAAAGTCAAGCCCACAAGTGGGTACAGGCAGGCAGGCCTTGACCGACATCGGTTGTTGAGCCAAAGAAGAAGAAGAAGAAGAAGACTATGATGTGTTCAGTGCACACATGTTGCTTTCTCAACAAAAACTTTTTGCGACAATCGCAGAACTTTTTGGGATAATTGCAGAATTTTTAGCGACAATCGCAATATGTTCTGCGCAAATCTTAAGAAGTTTAGCGATTATCATCAAAAGTTCTGGGATAATCGCAGAACTTCTTGCGATAATCGCAGGACTTTTTGCGACAATTGCAGAACTTTTTGCGACAATCGCAAAACTATTTGCCATAATCGCAGAACTTCTTGTGACACACACAGGCTACTTTAATTGTTGGCGGGGGGGGGGGTTGTTCAAATGATTCAAATGAGTCGCCAGTCTCGGCGACGTTCATAATCGCGGAGACCCTAGGAACTTGTACTCTGTTCACTTTTATACACACTGCATAATATACACTACCGTTCTACGGGACCCCTGAATCGGCGGGGCCTCAGGCGACCGCCTAGTTTGCCTAACGTTAGATCCGCCGCTGCATACGGCATACTATAGAATGGCGATCTACGGGGCCCCTAAATCGGCGGGGCCCCAGGCGGCCGCCTAGTCCGCCTACCGTTAGATCCGCCGCTGCATACCTCCCAGATGTGAAGTAATTAGAAAACTTGATAAGTTAAAAGAATTAGATACAGATGCGGTAGTATGCGCAGAGCAACTGCAAGAAGACGTTCTTGTAGGAAACTGCATTGTAAATAAAAACTACCCATTTATTAAAATAATCAATACTTCCAATAAAGCTAAATTAGTAAACATAAGCCATATCAAAACAATACCTTTAAATGAATTTGAAATAGTAAAAACTTGCAATCATAAGGATGAAAATAGGTTAGCAATCATAAAGGATTTAATCCGAAAGGAAAATATTTCCGAAGATACAGATAAATCTTTTGAACAATTACTGTTAAGCTACAATGATATTTTTCATCTACCTAACGATCATTTAACTACAAATAATTTTTATGAACAAGATATAAAATTAGAAGATAAAAGACCCGTGTACATACCAAATTACAAACAAAACCATTCCCAAGGACCAGAAATCAAAAAGCAAATTGAAAAAATGCTTCAAGAAGATGTAATAGAACACTCGGTGTCACATTACAATTCACCCATCTTACTGGTTCCGAAAAAGTCCTCAGATGAGAAAAAATGGAGATCAGTAGTCGATTTTAGACAGCTTAACAAAAAGCTGCTCCCCGATAAATTTCCACTACCTAGAATAGACTCCATATTAGATCAGCTAGGGCGAGCAAAATTTTTTAGCACATTAGATCTCATGTCAGGATTCCATCAAATACCACTGGAAGAATCGTCTAAAAAGTATACAGCTTTTTCAAGCACGGATGGTCACTATCAATTTAAACGATTACCTTTTGGATTGAACATTTCTCCAAATAGTTTTCAGCGAATGATGACCATAGCCATGACAGGCCTCACGCCGGAATGCGCTTTTGTATATGTCGATGATATTGTAGTAGTAGGAGCTTCAGAAAATCACCATCTAAAGAATTTAGAAAAGGTTTTTGAAAGACTAAGACACTACAATCTTAAACTAAACCCAGAAAAAAGTTGCTTTTTCAAAAAAGAAGTTACTTATCTTGGACATAAGATAACCGACAAAGGCATCCTTCCAGATGATTCCAAATACGACAGCATAAAAAATTACCCGATACCACAAAACGCAGACGATGCGAGAAGATACGTAGCATTCTGCAATTATTACAGAAAGTTCATCCCAAACTTTGCTTTGAAAGCAAAACCGCTTAACAGCTTATTAAAGAAAAATACAAAATTTGAATGGACACAAGAGTGTCAAGAAGCATTCGAATATTTAAAAAACACACTGATTAGTCCACAGATATTACAATATCCTGACTTCAGCAAGCAATTTATACTAACCACAGATGCTTCAACTATAGCATGCGGAGCAGTTTTAGCACAGGAACATGATGGTATAGATATGCCGATTTGCTTCGCAAGTAGAACCTTCACGAAAGGGGAAGCGAATAAAGCAATCATCGAAAAGGAACTAGCCGCAATACATTGGGCTATAATGCATTACAAGCATTACCTATACGGTACTAAGTTTACAGTCAAAACGGACCATAGACCACTAGTCTATCTGTTCGGAATGAAGAATCCGTCATCAAAGTTGACGAGAATGAGATTAGATTTGGAAGAGTTCGATTTTACAGTTGAATTTGTAAAAGGGAAACAGAACGTTGTAGCAGACGCTTTATCGCGCATCAAGATCACCTCAGATGAAATTAAATCCATCAATGTGATTACGAGAAGCATGAACAAACCTGTTACTTCCGATAATGTTTTAGGAAACACGTCAGAGTCTGAACTCAAAATGTTCCATGCCTTAGCATACGACGAAGTAAAAGACTTACCAAAACTAGAAACATCAGTAAAGAGAAATGAAAACACTATCGAGTTGATAGGAAAAATCCTAAACAAAAGAAAGTCCAAAGAGCTCTTATCAGTAAGAGACATCCATCTGAATACAGATATAGGACTACAGGAGCCTTTATTAGTAAAGGATTTCCAGAAAAGGAAGGAAAAATCTGCCATAGCTCAATTTATCAAAAATATAGAAAAGAAGCTCGTAATGAAAAGCATTACCCAGCTAGCAGTCTCTGAAACAGACGAAATATTCAAGGAGGTAAATCCGAATGAATTCAAGCAAATCACTAACAATCACCTGAAAAATATTCAGATACTAATATATACTAAACCACAAACGATTAATGACGAAAAGACGATAAATGACATACTCGACAAAGTGCACAACACACCGACAGGAGGACACATTGGACAGTACAGAATGTATAAGAAAATCAGAAAGGAATATGTATGGAACAAAATGAAGAAATCAATCAAAGATTTTCTAGACAAATGTATAACCTGTAAACTAAATAAACATCATATCAAGACTATAGAACCTTTTGTTAAAACAGATACACCCAACATTCCATTCGAAGTAGTATCAATCGATACAGTAGGACCATTTCAAAAAACAAATAACAATAATAGATATGCGGTAACACTTCAATGTAATTTAACGAAACACGTTACAGTTATAGCAATTCCTAACAAAGAAGCAAATACGGTAGCTAGAGCAGTAATAGAAAAATTTATGTTAATATATGGCACAAATATTAAAGAATTCAGAACCGATATGGGTACAGAGTACAAAAATGAAATATTTAAAAATATATCAGAAATCCTTCGAATAGAACACAAATTTTCAACGCCATATCATCCACAAACGATAGGAGCTTTAGAACGTAATCACAGATGTCTAAACGAATACCTTAGAATTTTTACAAACGAACACAAAGATGATTGGGACGATTGGATAAATTATTATTCATTTGCATATAATACAACGCCTAATTTAGACCACGGTTACACACCATTTGAACTGGTTTTCGGAAGAAACGAGAAAATTTCGACAAATATAACGGAAAAATCTACACCATTATATAATTACGATGATTACTCAAAAGAATTTAAATACAGATTAAAACTAGCTCACGATAGGACTCGAAAACATATAGAACAAGAAAAAATGAAACTACTGAAAGAGCAACAAAACATAAACCAAGTTAATTTTCAAATAGGAGATCAAATAGCATTGACAAATGAGAACAGAACAAAACTAGATCCGGTATATAAAGGATCGTATAAAGTAAAAGAGATTAACGGACCTAACATGATAATTGAAAACACTGATGGTGTCACACAGAATATTCACAAAAATAGAGCAATTAAAATATGACAGAATAACTTCATTTCATTACGTTATTCTTCCGAAGGGTGGAGGTGTAGCAGATTTACTGCTAACAGTAGGTCACATCTAACTTAGCATTGCCAAAAGCCAGGTAAAAAGACGTTAACCACCAGAAGCGCAAGCGCATAGCCAGCAGCCAGGTAAAGAAACGTTAAACACCAGAAGCGTAAACGTTCTCGTGTTTTACCCCAGAACATAAATAAGGAAAACGCGCCACAGATAAGCAATTAAACTTCCGTAAAACTCAGGCATAAACAGGAAAACGTTCGCTACATCCACAATGCACGGATAGTTGATAAAACACAGACACGCTAGGTATAATTTAAGAAACACCTGTAAAAACCCAAACCCGGAAAACCAAATGAAATCTCACATTTGACAAACATCTGGTTGCCAAATGTGTCACAACTTTCACACCATCTCTCTTATAAATAAAGCTCGAATTGATGGCGAAGTCAGTTCACCTTCCTTAGACACGTAGATCACTCGTGTTCTGGTGCATCTCACCAATTTGCAGATTCCGCCGAAGGCTCTGCCCAATTTGATAATCATTTTTGGTTATCAGCTGTTCAGTCAGTTGACCGATCAGCATTACCCTCATCGAAGTAAAGTGCACGTTTGCACTAGTTCCACCCAACTTCTACCACGGTGTCCGATTCCGCCTCGGTCATCAACTCGACGCGCAAGGTCGATCCAGTCCGCGATTCCGCCGACGTAAGCAAGTGCTTCTTTTCGAACTTAGCGTAAGTGTGAACGGGTTGACGTAACCGATACGCGACGAATGTGTATACACTTTGGTGTCGCGTTCCGTACGATCCCCTTCCTCGTCCCACACCCCTTTCACTGCGCTCCGCGCATTGACTCACCGAAACGGTTTGAGAAGCGCGGCCGAACCTACCACATGGCGACCGTGACAGTCTCCGAACCTACCACAGCAGCCTTTACTAGGATCCCTCTTATAAAGGGTACAGTTAGCAGAAAGTCCGTTTCCTGGTGGAATAAAACAGTTGCCATTGTCATTGAGACTCGACGTAAAGCACTGAAGAAAAAACGAAGGTTCGTGAAGACCTTCGCTCGGATTCGCTTCGGCTTCGGATTACTTCGGGTGCCGAATTATTTATCCCACTCAGCTTCCAAATCAGCTTCTAACACAGCGAATCTCTGAGTGCTGGTGACCGTTGGGTGTTTTCTGGGAACCGACATCATCCGATGTAACCGATAGCTTTCGAGCAGTACTTCGCACGGCAGCAAAGAGAAGGAGATCGCTCTCCTCTATTTCTGGTGCCGTCTAAAAAGGACATCTTGACAGGCGTATTTTTATCGTTTATATTTACAATTTTTAATGTGTTCTTAATTTCTAAAGTTCATATGCAAGTCCTCGATCCACCAAACACAAAACCATCACTGTATATATGCAAGGTTTTACAGTCCAATAAACAATCGTCAGGATGCTTCAAACAATGCCTGATTTGAAAACATAATTGGCTGATCTCCTCATACGTCTTAGTGCCTAATACGGGTATGGCCGGTCCATGGCGAACAGAACGGTAACATATCTCTCCAATAATATGAGCTTGGGCACACGGGGAAACCCAACCCCTTGGGAAGATGGGTTATATGGCTAAATTGAGCGGGCGGATGGCCAGAGGATTCGTGGCAGGTTCTTCAACCTGAGCATTACAGGGTTTATCAGTCCAATAAACAACTGTCCACTTGTTTATAACAATAGTAGTTTTGAATAGACACCGCTGTCTAACACTTGCTCACACGTCAGATGGTATAAGCTACTCTGTCCAATTTAATAACACAATTTTTGCCTTCGATTGCACAACGATCGGATTCAGCACAGTTTCTTGTGGTTGTTGCAGTATTAACAAAATTAATGTTTCGATTTACTGAAATGTATGGTTTATACTGCATATTGCTTGAGTGAAAGAAACGTGTTTGAAAATATTTTGTTTTTGCAAAATTTGTCGTAACAAAACAAATTGTAGCTCTAGCACAAAATAGTGCGCGCACAAAATTGTGCTATAGCACAAAATAGCACAAAACTGTGTGGTACCACAAAACTGTGCGGTGCCACAAAATTGTGCGGTACCACAAAATTGTGCGGTTGCACAAAATCGTGCGGTTGCACAAAATTGTGCGGTTGTACAAAATTGTGCGGTTGCACAAAATTGTGTGGTTGCACAAAATTGTACTGTTGCACAAAAGTGGTACCACCAAAATACCGCACACTTAATTGTGTGTGGTAGCACCGCACCACACAGTAAAAAGTGCTACTTGACCCATCACTAGCAAAGTGGTCCATTCTCCATATGCACACAATAATAATGATACTAAACAACAGTATAAAAATCATATTTACAATCAAAATGATGTAGGTTATATAAGTTTTGATCAAATAAACAATCAAGTCCCTTACAGGGTTTACCAGCATAATAAACAACTGTCCACTTGTTTATAACAATAGTCGTTTTGAATAGACACCGCTGTCTACCACTTGCTCACACGTCAGATGGTGTAAGCTACTCTGTCCTATTCAATAACACAATTTTCGCCTTCCATTGCACAACGGTCGGATTCGGCACGGTTTCTTGTGGTTCTTTTATAATTAACAAAATTAATGTTTTGATTTATTGAAATGTATGGTTTATACTGCATATTGCTTGAATAAAAGAAACGTGTTTGAAAATGTTTGGTTTTTACAAAATTTGTCCCAACAAAACAAACTGTGCCGAACAGAGTAGCTTACACCATCTGACATGTGAGCAAGTGGTAGACAGCGGTGTCTATTCAAAACGACTATTGTTATAAACAAGTGAACAGTTGTTTATTATGCTGGTAAACCCTGCATTGAAAAAAATGTCAGAGTTCAATAGGAAAACGAGCTGATATGGTAATGATGACATGACTTAGATAGCATAATTTAAGATCACGAAGAGTTAACAAACGAAAATCGTGTTCTTCATCCGCCTGCCCGCCTTCTACTGCCTACCCGGGTAGGTCATACATTCTGAATGGAAAAATAATGGTTTTTGGTGGCTTAAAAACGTATATATTTTGAATTACTTGTTAGATTTTAATGAAAACTGTCTTATAGCTTCATAATAATGTTTTAAGCCTACTCCGCACCCACGGCTCCAAAGCTGATCCCACTCGAGCGGCTCCGGAGCCGGCTCCGCACCAACGACTCCGCACCCACGGCTCCGGAGCCGGTTTTAACAGATTGCACAAAAATATCCTTTTCAATAAAGTTTCAATCGGAAAGATCCGTTAATAGCTGAGTAAATAATGTTAAGGCCGGGGGGCATTGTCATTGTCATTGACATTGTCAATTACATTGAAATGTAATTTTGATTTTCACTAACGCATCTGGCGGCGGCTGGTGGAAACTTTTTTTGGTCATCGAGGGAATGGTCGTGCTGGATCTCAAAATTAAGTAGTTTTTCCATCTTTTTTGTCATGAAAATGGATGCAATGCGTGCAGGACATGTGCATATACTTTTTACTAAACTTATTTCGTCCGAAATAATTAAAAAATATGGAAAAATAACATATTTTCTGAAGCAACTCCAAATTGTTTGGTAAAATGCTTCGGTCAGCCGCCGCCAGATGCGCTAGTGAAAATCAAAATTACACTAGCGAGTACGGACAGTGTCCCCGGCCTTTAAAATGAATTTATCAAAAAAATTAGAAATCAATAAGTTTTGAACATTGTTCAGCAATCACAAAATCACATCCGGTGTTAGCTTCTACACTTGAGTGAAAATAAATTCGTTTGTTACGTTATCATACAATGCTGCCTCTATTGGAACATGAGTTTTAAGCCGTTGGTCCGGAGCCGTGTTTGCGGAACCGGTTTCGGAGCCATTGGTGCGCTCGAAACGCCAATCACTATTCGGCAGTAACACTATAATTAAATTTTGAATGTGTGTGTTTCGGCCAGCGAATTCTATTTCATTTGCTTGTAGTGGTTGAGACCATTTTAAACAAGATGATTTCAGAGTTATTTTCAACCTATTTTTACACAACAAGCAATCAAATTTAACTTCAATTCAACGTTTGAAAGATAAGAAAAAGACATAAGCATCCACTCAAAACATGCGGCAAGGCCGGTTGGGTGTTGGAGTTACAGCTCTTTATAGAGTGAAAAAACATTGATGATTTTTAAAATTCTAATTTAACTACGATATGTAATAAAACATTATTATGAACCTATAAGACAGTTTTCATTCAAATGTAAAAAGTAGTTCAAAAAATATACGCTTTTAACCACGAGAAACATCATTCTTCCTAACAAAATGTATGGTCTGCCCGGGTAGGCGTTCGTACATGTGAAGGATATACAAACTTAATGAATTGAAAAGATATATAAATAGTTTTCATATTTGACAAAGAAAACATCTTTCCAGAGATCATTAATTTATTCTGGGAAAAAGATGCAAAACTTACCCGAATTATCGGTCACAGCACAAAACGCACTTGAGAACACATGTTACAAAATGAACATGTATGAACGTCTAATCACAAGATGTATGTATTAAGAAGGTGAATTATTAACACGTTTGCCGGGTGCCATCATTGAGAATTGATAGACTGAAACAAGGTCTGTATAGAAACGAGATCAATTATTACCATATCGATAAACAATGCGCAATCTCGGATTGCGCATATTCCAACCCAAGTAACATTTGCTCGAAATTGTTCTTCCATATCTGCTGGATTAGTACCCGATAGGCTAGAAATTGTGGATTTGTGTGTGATCCAGAATGTTGAAAGCGCAAAGATTTAGTGTGTTCGTAAATAAGACATTCCACTATCGATGTTCAATGCCGTCGAGAACGTTTCTCATTCAAAGCTACGGTTTTTTGATGAAAAACAAAAGATAATGTTATGTGACGATATTCTAATAAATGGGTATTTTTTAGGAATCAAATGGGTACATCGATAGGAAACATCATTACTGAGTGAATCTAGAAGAAAATAACGAAAAAGCCGTATCACAGTTGATTAAAAAAAAACTTTTTCTATATTCGCTTTATCCGTTGCCGTTTAAGGGAAATTGAAGGCTCCAGTTTAACCGTAGCAATAGACGATGCGCAATCTCAGATGGTCGGTTTGATATATTTATCTGTCAAAAAAAATTATATCTCTCGGACATATAATCTTGAAAATTTGCGCGCAATCTTGGCGCAATCTGAATTTTTATGGAAATGACGTTTATAGCTTAGGGTTGGCTACGTGAAATGACACATGTTTTGATAAAACGAATATATGCGCAATCGGAGATTGCGCATCGTGCATTAAACTTCCCTTAAACTGCACCAGTTTAAGGGAATTTAGAAAAAGTCCTGTAAAATCAACTGTGATGCGGTTTTTTCGTTGCTTTTTTCTAGATTCGATCGGAAATGATGTTTCCTATCGTTATAGTTGGTCATGTAGCCATTTTATACTTAAATAATATCGATTTTTTATAAAATAATGTCACACAAAATTCGCTTTTGTTTTTTAACAAATACCAAAGCTATGAATGTAAAATGAGCTCGACGGCATCATCCATCGATAGAAGAAAGCTTAATTTACGAACACACCAAATCTTAGCGCTTCCAACACAATTGATCACACACAATTCCACAATTTCAGGCGTATCGAGTACTAATCGAGCAGATATGGAAAAACAATTTCGAGCAAATGTCACTTGGGTTAACCTTTCAGTTGCCAACCAGATATCCGGCCCAAATTATGCCACGATGCCAGGGATTATTTTTCTTTGTGTTTAATTTTCAAGCAAGCGTCATCGATGAAATAAACAACAAGATTTGTTTCGTTTAAACTCATATGTATATTTTTTAATCTTTTGTATTGATGAATTACTCAAATTTTTACACAATTTACTGATAATTCACAATCACTTCACTCAATATTCATTCTTTAATTAACGAATCTAACTTGTGCAGCAGCAATGAGATTATTGCCGGCGTCCGTCTTTGACACTTTGACAAGAGCCATCTCGTACCGATCTATCTCTTAATCAGCCACAAAGTACGACATCGGAACGATTTTTAGTTAAACAGCCCTAAATCAGCTATAAAGTACGAGCTGGCTATTTGGGAAAGAAGAAGATGTTTGACTACTATATTATACTATTAAATGTCATGACATATGGGTCCAAATCTTCCTTCCACAGGGCTCACTGTCACGGCTTATTATTGACCCGTGCCCCATCTTCTGCAAGACTATTTGTGTACCAAGCAGCCATGGGTATCCAGGAGTGCTAAATGCTGATACAAAACATTAAAATAACTTCATTCAACTGTGTTGCTTCATCATGTGCGCATATAAAAAAACCCATGACCCAGGAATGTCCTTATTCCGTGTATATTATTGTCCCATTACTTTTCCCAATAGGAGTTGTACAGGCGGTCCCCGAGATACACAGTACCTCTTATACGCGGATTCGGAGATAAGCGGTTTTCCAAATTTGACACTTCTTTGAGCAAATTGTACTGATTTGACTCAATTATTGTGAAATACTAAATAATTTACCTATTGAACGAATGTTAAATACTATTTAAAAAGGTTTAAAATTGTTCAATTCAGTAGAAACATATCTGTTAACTCGGAGGAGAATTTCGGATAAAGTCTTGCGCGTTTCTTTCTGTTTTCTATGCTACCAATAATTACCAATCTTATAACGACGATTTGCCAGAGAAGAAGAGGACGAAAAAGCCTTTTCGCCATCTATTTATTAAATCTAAACCGCTAGTGATGTCAGCGTAAACAAGTTCAAAAAATGAACGGATTTATTCCGATCCGCTCCGAACTGCTCGACTCCAGCAGTTGCTCCAACATCCTCCCCCACCTTGACGGATGTCAATAAACAATTCTACGCATTGCCCTCATTATCGGTGCTAAGAGGTAAGATGCAAACCTTCGTAATTGGACGCGTAAATGTTCCCTTAGCTGTTTTTAGTGTTACTACGCGTACGATGTTGTCGTCTCCGGGATGGATTTCTGTAATACGCGCTAGAGGCCAACGCGTTGTTGGTAAAGATTCGTCCATCAAAATTACCATACGGCCTACGAGTATGTTGTTGTTGTTTTTGTTACCAGACCACGTGTAACTTTTTTGCAACTCTTGAAGGTATTCTGTTGCCCAATGCTTCCAAAACCTTTGCACTAATAATTGCCATTTTTGTAGATCGTCTAATGTGCATGATTTCAACTGTGTGTAGTCCGGTTCCGGAACGGCATACATCGATGTTCCGATTAAGAAGTGTGCTGGCGTGAGGGCGGCTAACTCATTCGGATCGTCGGATAATGGTAATAACGGCCGAGAATTCATTGCAGCTTCTATCTGATGAAATATGGTACAGTATCCTTCATACGACAAACGGGTGTTGCCTAGATGTCGGTACAGGTGTTTCTTCGCGGTCTTAACTGCGGATTCCCACAATCCGCCGAAGTGTGGAGCTTTTGGAGGGGAAAAATGCCAGTTTATCCCCTTATCGGCACAATCGGCAGTAATAGTGTTGCGGTGTTGCTCATCCTCGAATAGCTCAAAAAGTTCCCTTAGCTCACGTTCGGCTCCTTCAAAGTTTTTTCCATTGTCGGAATGGATGTGCGCTGGTAATCCACGCCGTGACGTGAAGCGTCTTAGGGCTGCCAAAAATCCTGCGGTTGTCAAATCTCCTACCAGTTCCAGGTGAACCGCTTTCGTGGAGAAGCACACGAATACACAAAGATAGCTCTTGGCGGCTGCGGCCTTGCGATGCGCAGGCTTCAAATAGAACGGGCCGGCGTAGTCCACCCCAGTGATGGAAAAAGGCCGGCTAGGTGTGATGCGGGATGACGGAAGTTGCCCGATTGGCTGCTGCACCAATACAGGATCTTGACGAATGCATCGGAAACAGTTCCGCACGATGCCTTTCACCAATCGACGTCCGTCCAAGGGCCAATACTGCTCCCTGATTTGTGATAGTAGCAGCCTTCCGCTGGCATGTTTTCGTTCCTCGTGGAAGTGCTCTGCTAATAGCCGAGTAAAAGTGTGGTGTTTGGGTATTACCGCAGGATGCTTAGCTTGATATGGTAGCTGGGACAGGTTAAAACGACCTCCCACTCGAATTATGCCTTCCTTGTCCACGAAAGGAGTCAATTTTCGTAAGGCCGATTGCTTTGGCAAGGCTTCTCCTTTTATCAGTTGCTTAACTTCCACAGAGAAGGCATCTTGCTGTGCTAGTTTACATAGAGCTATTTTTGCTGCTTCCACATACTCGGCTGTGATTGCTGTTGGTGCATTAGCATGCGACACTAGTTGCTGCGTTCGTACTTTCTGCTTCGTGTTGCACACAAAACGTATGCAGTAGGCTATAATGCGTACCATTCTAGTGTAGGAGGATGAGATATCGAACCATGGATGAGATTGTGCACATACGACAGTAGCACTCACCTGACGTGTTTCTAAGTCCATATCGTCTACCGGTTCCGGGTTTGAGCTGGGCCAGGATGATGAAGGATGCGCTAGCCAGTCTGGGCCGGACTTCCAAAGCGTGCTTTGCTTGAAGTGTGTTGCGGACATGCCTCGGGAGACCAGATCAGCAGGGTTGCAGGTACCCGGAACGTGCCGCCATTGCCGTGGATGCGAAAAATGTTGCACTTCCGCAACTCGATTCGCTACAAACGTCTTCCAAGTGTTGGGTGGTGAAGCAATCCATTTCAGGGTTACAGTTGAATCGGACCAGAAGATGGATTCGGCAGAAGCAATCTGCATTGCATTCTTGACGCGATGGTGAAGGTGCGCTCCCAGGACAGCTGCACTAAGTTCCAGTCTCGGCAGTGTGACGCGCTTCAAAGGTGCAACGCGAGACTTCGACGCTAGCAGGCTGATTTGCACTTCTCCCTTCGCGGTCTCGCAGCGTACGTAGGTGCATGCTCCGTAGGCAGCTTCGGAGGCATCGGTGAAAGTGTGAAATTCTACCTTTGAATGTGGTAAAAGTACATAGCGAGTAGTTTTATATTCAGCTAAAGCTTGCCAATCACCTTGAATTGCTTTCCATTTTTTGTAGATTTGTTGCGGTACAGGTTCGTCCCAGCCGGATTTCAGCAACCATAGCTCCTGCATCAACATTTTTGCTCGAACAAGTATCGGTGCGATCAGTCCGAGTGGGTCGTACATTTTTGCAATGTTGGATAAGATCGATCGCATAGTTGAAGAGGTGTCATCGATGCCGACATTCGAATCGAAGCATAGCTCATCGGTTTCGGGCTTCCACGAGATGCCAAGCGCCTTGATTGTTTCATTGGGTACGAAATGTAGTGATGATTGCGTGCCAATATGGTCAGCACTCAGACCGGAAAGCACACCAAGCAAGTTAGACGTCCACTTGCGCAATTCAAATCCTCCCTTGGCAAGCAACTCGGACAACTCTCGCCGCAGAGCAATAGTCTCTTCCATGGTGTTGGCACCACCAATAAAATCATCTACATAAAAATTGTGCTGTAGGGCCCTGGAAGCAACAGGATAATTGGTACCTTCATCTTCTGCTAGCTGAAGTAGTGTCCTAGTAGCAAGGAACGAGGACGGAGAAAGTCCGTACGTAACTGTGTTCAGTTCGTATATGTGTACAGGTGTGTGTGGCGTGAAGCGAAACAGTAGACGAACTAATCGGCGATCATCTGGGTGTAGCGCAACTTGCCGGTACATTTTTGCTATGTCACCGACCAAGGCGACCTTGTATGTACGGAATCGCAGAATTATGTCCAGTAGGTCATCTTGGACAATAGGGCCAACACAAAGTATATCGTTTAAGGAATAGCCTGAGCTTGTCTTTGCCGATCCGTCGAATACTACCCTCACTTTTGTGGTGGAACTGGATGCCTTAAAAACGGGATGATGCGGCAGGAAGTAAGCATTTTCGTCGTCAGCATCATTTCTTATCTGAGACATGTGGCCAAGCTCCAAATACTCTTTCATGAACTTGTGGTAGTCGGATTTGAGCTGTGGATTCCGTTCCAACCTCCTTTCCAGCAACTCAAAACGCCGAAGTGCAGTTGCTTTAGACAGGCCAAGCTTTTCGTTAAAATTAGGCTGTCTGGGTAGACGCACAATGTACCGACCCGAATCGTCTCTTTGGGTGGTTTCTTTATAAAAGGATTCGCATCGCCGCTCATCGGGAGAGTACGCTTCTTTCATACTTAGCTCCTCTAGCTTCCAAAAGCGTTCCATAGAATCCTCCAGAGAGGCCATGCAGATGATTGTGGATGCAGTGGTGCAATCGCTCGGCGGTGCAGGATCTTGAGGAGGGGTGGGCCCAATCATAACCCAACCAAATACGCTATTCAACATTGTCGGAAGCTTTGGAGCAAGTTTGTGTTGATTTACGTTCACAAAGAATGAAGCGTAATGACGAGCGCCAAGAATGATGTCGATTGGGGATGATTTGTAAAATTGTGGATCCGCTAAAACGATTTCAGTCGGTATATTCCAGCTGCGAGTACAAATATCATGCGCCGGCAAATCAGCTATCACCTTGTCAACAATCAAAAATTCAACACCCAACTTGAAATCTTCTGTTCTCGAGGCGATCGTAGCTCGCACCGATTTTTTCACCGTTCTGGTGGAGAGACCTGCCCCCTTAAGGGTTATATTTACAGTGTCATTTCGCAATGCTAACCTCTGAGCGAGCCTGCTGCTCATTAAATTAGGCTGCGACGCACTGTCCAAAAGTGCACGAACAGGATGCACAATGCCATGTGCATCAACAACATTCAATAGTGCAGTCTGGAGCAATACCTGCGAAGGTGCTTGTCTAACTGCAGCTACAAAACTACGTTGTGTGTTAGCCGTTGGATCGTTAGTGTTGTGTGTTTGGTGTACCGGTTCATCCCGCGCAGCTAGCTGTATGGGTGTAGTGGTGGATGTGCCGGGAGTGCTTTGTGAGTGTAACATTGTGTGGTGTGCTAAATTACAGTGGCGACATTTATACTGCGAGGAGCAATCTCGAGCTCTATGATTGTCCCGCAGGCAATTTAGACATAACCGCGCATCAAGCGCTGTTCGGTAACGTTGCGCAGGATTCATGGCAAGGAATCGCTGGCATTTTATGATAGTGTGCGGCATGTTGCATAAGTGGCATCTGTTGTTATCGCGATCAGTTGTGGCAAAGCTGGAGGTGCGGGTAAAATTATTACGTCTGGCATAGGATTGTGTTTCATCATTTAACGTCTCAGATTTGTTTACTAACAGCGTTTCTAGAACTCTCATACGGCGATGTAAAAATGTAATGAGTGCTTCATAGCTGGGATTTTCATTGTTTGACGCATGCTCTTCCCAATCGCGTAGTGTTGTTGTTGGCAATTTTGTACACAACAAATGTTCCAGAATGCTGCTCCATTCATCTGTTTTTTCTCCTAAATGGCTCAACGTTTTTTTATGCCGCTCGAATTCATCGACCAACTGATGCAATGCCGTTGCGCTTTCTTTCCTAGCCGGTGTGATGCCAAACATAGCCTGCAAGTGACGTTTCTTAAGCAGGTATTCGTTTGAGTATCTTTCAGTGAGCATTTTCCAAGCCAGTGTATAGTTATTTGAGCTTATCGTTATCGACTCAATTACTTGTGCGGCTTCGCCTTTTACGGCTGCGCGCAAATAGTGAAATTTCTGTATGGCGGGAAGCTCATCATTTTCATGAATAAGACATTCAAAGGTGTCGCGGAAAGTTAGCCATTGCATATAGTCGCCATCGAACTCGGGCAATGCTATGGTGGGCAGCTTTATGCCTTGCAGCGGGTTGCTGCCGGCCCTATGCTGCGACCCTTCGCTACGAGGAATTTGTCTATATTTTGCTTTCAAAGCAGCTTGCAGTCGTATGAGTCGCGGTTCAAAATCTTCGCGCAGTGTTGCGTTATAAGTGATTTCTTCAGCAGTGGTTGCATTATCTTCCAGCTGCTGTTGAATGCTTTCCAAATCCTTACACATTTGCTCAAGTTTGCTCATTCTAGTTTCAACCTCAATCGAGTCCCGCTCAGATTGGTAATCTTGGTTAAATTGTTCATATCGTCCCAAGATAGTTAGCAAAATCGTTCTTCTCGACGCCAAGATCGTCGGTTGCACGGACATTTTACAAGATTAGTTATTGGTATTAGCGTAATGTAAAGCCAAACGATGCGAGTGCGTGTACAGAAGGGTTAGCGTAAGCGCGCGCAGATAATATTTACTTTATCGAAAAACTCTCGACTAATCAGGATTTCGACACTATCCTGGTCACGGCACCAATGTTAACTCGGAGGAGAATTTCGGATAAAGTCTTGCGCGTTTCTTTCTGTTTTCTATGCTACCAATAATTACCAATCTTATAACGACGATTTGCCAGAGAAGAAGAGGACGAAAAAGCCTTTTCGCCATCTATTTATTAAATCTAAACCGCTAGTGATGTCAGCGTAAACAAGTTCAAAAAATGAACGGATTTATTCCGATCCGCTCCGAACTGCTCGACTCCAGCAGTTGCTCCAACAATATCAAATAATTAATATGGTGGCGAAAACCATCCCCTACTTGCAAAATTGCTCGAAAATTAGTGACATTTTGGCTGGAAATCACGAGATTCGACTTACGCGGAAATTCGAGATACGCGGTATTTTGCGGCCGTTTTCGGTCCCCATTACCCGTGTATCTCGGGGACCGCCTGTAGTTCATTTCAGTTTTACAGTACAGTTCAGTTGTAATGTCACTGCTGAACCATAAGATTATTTTTCCCGCAAGATATACTTTCAATGGATGAATAAATACTAAAATTCAATAAATCATTTTTTTAATGTTTAATGCAACTCGTACTGAGCCTAATCCACCCATCTGCGTATAGAGGCCCGATTTATGGGAAATATAAATCCGCTATATGCATGTTTTAAAGTTGTTCACTTAGTCCTAGTTATACAGCTCCGATTGTTTCACTATATTGCATTGTACCACGCGTTTTCGGGTTGATGTGCCATGAAAAATTGTAATTGTTCAACGTTCATAGCGTACGATTTTGCAATCCTTTCAAGCAAGTATTTTACTGCACTTGGATGATGGTTCGTAGCAAGTACATGATAGTTCGAAGCAAGTCTACGCATGATAAAATGGATGGAGCGTGGTAGAATCTCTACCACAGAATTATTTAGAATCACTGGGAATAATTTGATAATTATTGATACACTTTCAACACGTGTGTAGAAAAAAACAATGATGTCTTTTGATTTGAATGCCTCAATGATTCAATCACTCTACCATTGCTTGATGCCTCGGAGAATGGAAACACCGCAAATAAATAAAAATCATTCAAGCACCCATAGTTGGTTAGCAAAACCGTTCTATAGTGAGAAACTTTTTCGTGCAGGAAGATCCTATGATGAGCAAGCGTCAACTATGAGCGTAACGTGAGCGTAACGTGAGTGTCACCTCTTACTTCGTTTTGTATAGGGAGACTAGCTTAAGATGGCCCGGTTACAGGATTTTGCAACAGAATCACGAGTGTTTTTGTATCACTCGAGACTGTACTCAAACACCTTCACATGCAGTCCTGTTTCCCCTATCTTTATCGATATTTTCTTTTACGATCGAGCACATCGTCCTTACATGGCCTGAACAACAATTCTCCATGATGTTTGGTCCCTAGTTGCACCATCTCAACCATGTAGATACCCATTCTCCGACAAAACTTACTTTATCTGATCCAGATTACCGACCCCTTCTTGGCGAGACATGACTTCGGTATCCTCAAAACATGCCCAAGCGATCGTATCCTGTCAGCCTTCACCATCTTCAGGGTGCTCTATCAGCCGTACAGCTCAGCAAACTCGTTGTTCATCCTTCTCCTCCAAACTTCATGCTCGAACACACCACCAAAGGTGGTCGGAAAATGCGTCATTCAAACACGCTCAAAGCGTTTGTGTCTTTCGCTCGGATGATCCAAGACTCGGGTCCATAGGGGACCACCGGGCGAATCAGTGTGCGTTATATTTCATATTTCTTGCATGCAAATCTTGTTTTAGCTATGTATTTTTTTTTTATTGAACTGTTACATCTTAATTAGGCCATACGGCCCGTTGAAGATTAATAAATAATAATAATAATATTTCATGCAGACTGAGTCTTCTGGATCTCACCAGTCGATGAAGCCCATAGTATACACGATTCCCCTGCACGGAATTTGCTGCTGATGTTGTTGTTCGAAGTAACAACCATACCAAGATAAAAAAAAACTCCTCTACGACCTCGAGACTGTCGCCGTCAACTAATAAACTGCTCCCCAGTTGGTCTGAGTCTGACCAATGATTGCATTTGAGTCACCTGCATTTATACGTCTCACACACACTCGCTATTTCTCAATAATGAAACATTAACCATTTGTCGCGCACACGAAAGTGTCTTTCCGAGCAGCAGCTTAAGACAGGCACAGTACACGCCGACTTAAGCACAATAATAAACGCACCAACTGGCTCTTGGCAAATAATGGCTTCATTAATTTATTCAATTGATTTTATACTCTAAAAATGCTGACCGTCGTCGATCAGCATATTCTTCTTAATCTATTCTTCTTAGCCTATTTTTCCATTTAATCGTTAAACCAGCGCGCATCGCTGGCGCGTTGCATAACATAGCTAGTCAGCATTTATTGACCTAGCAACGCATTGTTTTTTAAGCCTAAATTGTCGTCAGCGACATCCCTCCCCCCGTAAATCCTCGTAGGGGAGTTACAATTCTAGGTTTAAAGTGGGTGGCCTGCATGGAGGAGGACCAATATTTTGTTTTAGATATTTCTTGATTAACATCGCGGAAACCAAGATGACCGTAATAGAAACACTTAGTATGGTTATCGAGAAAAGTACATAGTTACTGGTTACCGATTCTACTTCGTTGGACTTATCTTCTTTTGATATGCTTAAATTTAACATGGGTTTAAAATATGCTCTAACTTGCTCAGATTTTATTTGCATCGTCGGTTGTATTTCGAACTTGCTCGTCAAAATGCTACAGTCTAGTGACAAGGTTATTATTCCAATTGAGCAGCTTGGGGTAGTGAGTGTTTTATTACATTTTAGTAGTATCGAACTAGTTGGTAGAGAAGAACAGAATACTGTTTGGATTTGTAAGTTGTATAAATTCAGTGACCTCTGACTCTATTTCCTTTGAACTACATCTGGTACCACTTTCTGTGTGTAGTAATGCTGATGCTATGCAGTCTGGTTCTCGTTGTATTATTTTCTCAGAAGATATGTAGCGCAATTCGTTCAGTTTAACAATTTCCTTTGGGTATAAGTAACTAGTTTCGTTGATGGCTATTGTATTTTCGTGTATGTCTAAAATCGTATGATTGGCAAAGTTTGGAATTGCATTGTAGTGTTGTATTGTTTATTGTATTAAGTGATTGGCCAAACAAGCGGCCTTATCACTGAATTAAAACTAAAACTTAAATAACTAACGCAGTGTACAATGACAAGACGGATCAACAGAATCTAGTAGGTAGGTGCCAGTCAAATAAAATGTAACGCTGATTAAACTTACGGGGCATCGCAGTCATTGGGTCGTTCTCGCTATATGCACGTCTTGTAAGGTCAGTTCTTATTAGTCTGTAGTTACGGAACACTCTAGGAGGGACATTTATGTTGACTCTAGCCAGTAGTTCTGGCGAATCTATCTCACCGACAATAAGTTTGGACAAAAACGTACATTGGGCATTATCACGTCTCCTAGCAAGTGTGTCCAGACCAAACAACAAACAACGAGTATGATACGATGGACGAGGGGTTACATTACGCCACGGAGTGAAGTGTAGGACAATACGAGTAACTCTCTTTTGGACAGCTTCTATTCTATTGGACCAAACACTAGAGAATGGACACCAAACTGTAGAACTAAACTCGAGGATGGAACGAACATAGGACTGATACAGAGTTAACAGGCAGTGTGGGTCATTGAGTTGTCTCGAATGTCGACGAATAAATCCTAGCATTTTGTTAGCTTTGTCTAAAATATCACAGTAATGTTGTCAGAAATCTAGTTTGCGATCCAGGGTGACTCCTAAATCCCTGACCGTATTGCACCGCGGTTGTTGTGTCCCTGATATGCTATAGATATACCTTATCGGACTAGCTATTCTAAAGAAAGACATTGACGTACACTTATCAACAGAAATTAGCAGGTCGTTATTGATACACCAGTCAGAGAAAACATCAATCGATCTTTGCAGAGAAAGAGAGTCGGAAGTGTTACGTACGATACGAAACAGCCTAACATCATCCGTATATTTTCCGCACCGAGTCTGAACTCGTTGGGAAGCGCCAAGACAGGAGGATTTTACCGTCCGACTTGGCTTGGAACAGACAAACAACTTAGTCTTTGAGTTCTTGTGCTTGAAAGTCGCTTTATTCATGCTTATTCCTAACTTATATACTAATTTTCTGCTGATCGATCGCAATCAGCAGTTTTTATTTGGTCGATATTGTTTACATTAGATTAGCTTACACTTGTTTTCGTTCGGTCGGTCAGTTCCCAGGCCGTGATGACCTAATTATGCGGCGCTGTCATCAACATCCTGACCCCCGTAATTCCTCGTAGAGGGGTTACTATTTGGTGACGGTTTAAACGGCGGGGGGCGTAAAGTGTACATTTTAGCTCGTACTTGTTTGATAATAAATGCTATGGTTATTCCTAATATTAAAGTGGCGACGCAGGCTATTGTACTTGTAATTATTATGAGGTAGAGCTGATCCATATTTGTTTCTTCTTTTTGCTCTGCGCTTAAATTCAGTATTTTGGCCAGCGGCTTGAAATACATTTTTGTTTCTACAGCTTCAATTTTCATGGTTGGCTGGATTTCTATGTTCTTGGTCTGTATTTTACAGTCTTGGCTAAGTGTTATTACCCCAGCTTGATACGCGGGATGTGTCAGTGTTTTGTTACATTTGAGGTATATTTCGTTAGGATGAGAAGAGTAGTATAGGATTTTGTTCGGCTGGGAGAGCTTTACAAATTTGGTTATTGAGTTTTTAATTGGTTTTATACCACACAAGCATTCTGTTTTTATATGTCTGAAAGATGAGGATATACAATCCAAATCTCTTCTAACGGCTACATCAGAGGACACGTGATGAGTGCTATTGTATCGCGTAATATCTGTAGGGTATATATAGTGTATATCGTTTATAGCTATTATATTTTCATCTAAGTCCAGAGTTGTAAAGTTTTTTAGGTTTGGTATTACAGTGATATGGAATATTTCGAATCTCTCTTGCGAAACGATGACGTTTTCAATATGTACTATTATTTCTCCCCTAAATAACTCTTTGCTAGAAATTCGGGGGTGGTCTAGAATTATATACCCATCGGGTAACCTTGATTGTATCTTCTCGGAAATTTTCGTCGAGTCGAATATGCTAAGGGGCTGGATTTCTAACTCTAGATACCTTGTCGTAATGTATTGTACTATGTATTCAGCTAGCATGATTGTTTCTGTGACATGCTTTATAAGTACGTTTTTTTTGTTTTCATTGAAGCTTTTATTAAGACTCTTAATACCTTCGTTCATGTGGTCTATTTTCATATTAAGTTTGTTTCTAAGTCTGTCACCCTGCTTGATTTTATGAGTCATGTCTTCCGATATATGTTTCAATTTCTGGTCTTCAGAAGCTCTAAAGAGGGCTAACTGTTCGTCAATATCGTCTTCTCCAAAAAGAATACCTTTCAAAAATCCAAATATGCCGCTAGATCGTTTGGTTCGTCTTTTTACTGCAGTCTGTGAGAGTTGAAGTGCGTGTCGAATGTTTTGTTGTAATGTCAATTTCAAATTTAGAAGATTAGTGTCCATGTCGCTCAGTGCCTTGAATACTGTGGTCACCTCTTTCTCCATTGTCAGTAAAGTCTCTGTGTCATTTTCGGGGTGTATTTTCGTGTGGAAGGTTGTTTCCCACACACCCCTTTTCAAGAGAAGCGTTCCTTCGTGGTCGAAGAATATACCAGCTTCTTCAACTGGTTTAACTGAAAGATTGTCTGTTAGTTTCCATGCGGCTAACAGGCTTATAATGCATAGATACCGGGCCATTATAAGGTTTTACGAGATGCTTCCTCCTTTTTGCAGGAGGAGTTTTTAATTGTTCAGCTAATTTCTTGACGTAGGCGATGTTGACCGGTCTTTTAACTCCCCACGAAGGTACGTCTGCAATTTTCTTGCCCTTTACTTCTAGTACTGATAAGTTGATAACAGGGCGTTTGTATTCGCCGTTTTCAACTTTAATCTTTGCGGATCTAACTTGCCCGTCTTTAGCGGGATAAACTTCTACTACCCGGCCCTTTAACCACCTACCCACGCGTTGTTCGTCTGGGAAGACGACTATGTCATCAGGTTGTATTGGGTCTGAGCGTTCTATCCACTTTTCTCGTTTGGCTAATGTTGGGAGGTACTCCTTCAACCAACGTTCCCAATAGTTTTGGGTGATAACTTGTGCCTTCTTCCAGTTGTTTCTGCTAGCTTCAGCTGCTGAAATCCCGGCTGGCGTAGGTTCGGCCTCTCCGGAACACCCTATCAAGAAGTGAAACGGTGTGAGAGGTTCGTCGTCTTCAGTTTCGAGGGGGATGTGAGTAAGAGGTCTATTATTGAGAATAAATTCGATCTCGATAAAGGCCGATCTTAATACTTCTTCTGGCATATTATCATTATTTGGCAGCAAGCTCTTGACCTCTCGGACCATTCTCTCCCATACACCTCCAAAGTGAGTGATGTTGATGACAGCGGCGCATAATTAGGTCATCACGGCCTGGGAACTGACCGACCGAACGAAAACAAGTGTAAGCAAATCTAATGTAAACAATATCGACCAAATAAAAACTGCTGATTGCGATCGACCAGCAGAAAATTAGTATATAAGTTAGGAATAAGCATGAATAAAGCGACTTTCAAGCACAAGAACTCAAAGACTAAGTTGTTTGTCTGTTCCAAGCCAAGTCGGACGGTAAAATCCTCCTGTCTTGGTGCTTCCCAACGAGTTCAGACTCGGTGCGGAAAATATATGGTGGCTCCAGAGAGGATTAGTAGAGACCTCGCAACGTACAAGTCGGAGGTTAACTTCCGATCTTGAAACCCAGAGTCGGCAGGAACATACAAGTCGGAGGTTAGCTTCCGATCTTGACGAACGTATTCCTGACCGATAGAGAAAAACAACCAGCGCTCCAACGGAGGAAGGTTCGTAAAAGCGGAAAACATCGCGAATGTATAATAGTAGCCAAAAACGTAAAGTGCAACAAACCAAACGAGTGCAAAAAAAAAACGCCTGAAACAGTGCTTAAGAAGTCCAAGGCACAGAGACAGAATTCAGTAAGGCGCCGTACGATCACCGATATATTGTGATTGAATAAAGACACCGGTGGTAAAAAAAAAAAAAAAAAAAAAAAAACGACGTTCGCTATATCGTTTCGGTCGTACCACAGGTTTGTAAACAAAACAAAAAGGGTGTGTGTGTGCAGTGAAACGCAACCTCAGAAAGGGCGTTTAAAAACGGACGACCTGAGAACATCTGATCGAAAATCATTACGTAGCGTACTAGTAACAAAGTGCAGTGTAAACAATTACGCGTGTGGCACACATTCGCAGTGAGAACGTAATAAAACCCACAAGACGCTAACGACCGCGGTTTACGGACGTTCCCGTAAAGCACCGGCAGTGTACTCCAATTACAACAACACAAGTAAATGTGCGGACTAAGAAAAGATCAACAGTTGGGGAGTGTAACAATACGGGACGTGCATACAAAAAAGAAATCTTCTAGCTAAACCGTATCCGGCTTTAGCATTTCCGGGAAACCACAAACATAAAGGTGTTGATAAGAGTGCGAACTAGTGGAGTAGTACGTGTCCAGCTTATTGACGTGTGTTGATACGGTGATCGGTAGCCAATGGTCATCGCCCCGGAAGACCCGATTATCCAACGAAAAAGCGTGGCGGCAATACTACCCAAGCAGCGGATCTGAAGGCGACCAGAAGACAGGGGTACTGACGACACCGCGGGGGATCACCTGAAGACGACCTCGAGGAGGACAAGCAGGGGCGTTGTAAGAGCAGCAACGGCACGACGACACCCATCCAGATCGGCAGCGACAGCCCAGTTACTTTATCCACCGGTTACGCAAAGTGAGTAGTATGGATATCATATTTAAAAGCAACCCGAAAGGCAATTGCAAGCTATGCAAGAACCCCGATGAGTGGGACACACAAGTTAATTGTATCGAGTGTGACAGATGGTTACATCTCAAATGTCTGAAGCTAGAAGGTCCCGTTAAAAAATATGTGTGTCCAAAATGCTACACAATAGCTGAGGAACGCAAGGGAAATAGGGAGGCCTTAATGCAAACAGAGAGGCTACTAAAAGAAAAAAATGAAGCGGAAAAAGGAACTAGAGAAGAAAACGAAAGGTGTGAGAAGGAAATCGAAAGACTAGAAGACATATTAAGAAATGAAGAAATACATAACCAATCCGACACAACTCACCTACAAGACGACCTACAGACACTTACAACAAACGTAAAAAAAATGGCAAACTTGGGTTTTGCTCCACGCAAGAAGACAGTTTTAAAACTTCCGGATTTCTATGGCAATTATAGAACATGGCCTCGTTTTAAACTACTGTTCGAAGAAACCACTCGAACAGAAAAATTTTCGAATTTGGAAAACCTTACACGGCTCCAAATTCACCTTAAGGGAGATGCATTGCGATCCGTTAGCGGGTTGATGTTGAACCCAAGTAACGTGGATGCAATCTTGGAAAGATTGGGGAGGTTATATGGCAACCCAGTTAGCATTTTTAACGCCTTACTAAAAGAGCTTATGGTGGTTAAACGGGCATCTTTGGAAAATCCATCTTCGATTATTGAGTTCTGTAACGCACTGAATAACATGGTGGAAAATATGACCATGTTGAACCAAACGGAGTACTTGATGGACCAAAGGCTCCTTACAGATCTGGTCGCAAAACTCTCTCCGGACCTTAAAACCAGGTGGCTCAGAGATTCACTTAACGAGGAAGGTGACAAAATCAAAACCTTGAAAGATTTCAGCAAATGGTTGAAACCAACAGAAGACGTGGCGATCACACTTCTTGCTATGGAAGGTGGTCAAAGAGACAGACCGGTGAGGCTGAATACTCACTATTCAGCCAGCCATCAAATTTCAAATAAAGGCTGTCTAATTTGCAGCCGTCCTCATGAAACCATATCTTGTTACAAGCTAAAGAATGCCTCAGTAAACGAAAGATGGAAAATGCTGAAGGAGAAAAACGTTTGCACTAACTGCTGCAAATTCTCTAACCATGCGGCCATTAACTGTCGCTCAAGGCCGCAGTGTACAGTGGATGGTTGTGGACGACGACACAACACCATATTGCATGAAGAAAAATTCAACTCAATGGGCGCGGCGTCAAAAGCACATTTAAATTTTCATCAAAACTCGGAACAATACCTATTTCAAGTTCTGCCAATAATTGTCTATAACGAAAACAACTCCATCGAAACATTTGCATTGATAGACCCAGGATCCTCAACGAGCCTCATGACAGAAAGCCTAAGACAGAAACTAAATCTGCATGGCCCAAGGAAGCCGTTAACACTCTCGTGGACAAATGGATGCAACCAGGTAGAGGATACAAGCACGTCGGTATCTCTGAAACTCAGAGGTCCAAACGGCAGGCTGCTTTATGTCAAGGACATTAGGACAGTAAAAGAACTGGACCTACCCACTCAAAGCATCAATGCAAACGTGTTGAAGAGAAAATTTTCCCACTTAAAGACGGTAAATATTTCAAGCTACAAAAATGCTAAACCCACCATTCTGTTAGGACTTCCACATGCTTATTACACGCAAGCTGTGGAGTCCAAATCAGGAGCGCCCAATGAACCAGTGGCACACAAAACACGCATTGGTTGGGTCGTATTTGGAAAGTGCAGAAATGGTGATGCAAAAGAAAATCAACATCTTTTCACAATACAGGAAAAGAAAGAGGAGGAAGAAAAGTCAATGAGGGACCTGATGAAAAGGTTTTTTTCAACAGAAGAATTTGGCGTAAGGGAAACCAAATTCACCCCAAAATCAAAGGACTATGAAAGAGCCCTAAGTGTAATGAATGACACACTGAAATATACAAATAATCAGTATGAGATTGGCCTACTTTGGAAAGATCTCAATGTATCCTTACCAAGCAGCTACGCACAGGCGCTAAGAAGGCTCGAAAGTCAAGAACGGAAAATGAAAGGTAATGACGAGATGAAAACCTGGTATAAAAATCAAATTACTGATTATGTTCAGAAAGGTTACGCTCGTAAACTAACACCATTTGAATTGCTGAATAGAGATCCAAAGATCAATTACATTCCCCATTTTATGGTCATCAATCCAAATAAGCCAACTCCAAAACCAAGACTGGTTTTCGATGCAGCTGCAAAGAACGAAGGGATTTCACTTAACTCTACTCTCTTGTCCGGACCAGACGCCACTACGTCAATTTTTGGAGTATTAATCCGCTTTCGCGAATACCCTATCGCCTGTTCAGGGGACATCAAGGAGATGTTCCATCAGATACGGATCCGCAAAGAAGATCAAGTGGCTCAACGATTTTTATTCAGGGATAATCCACGCAACGAACCCCAAGTATACGTTATGAACGTCATGACCTTCGGTGCCACATGCTCTCCTGCTTGTGCCCAGTTCGTTAAAAATGAAAACGCCTTAAAATATAAAGACAAATACCCCACTGCAGTGGAAGCAATAGTAAAAAACCACTATGTTGATGATTATCTTGATAGTTTTCGGACTATCAATGATGCAATCAAGACTATTAACGAGGTTTGCCTCATACATGATAGAGCGCATTTCTTTATGAGAAATTTCGTTTCTAACTGTCAGGAGGTAATAAGAAGCATCCCAGATGATAGATCCTCACAACAAGAGCTGCTGCACATCTCTAATAAAGATATGAATTTTGAGAAAATTTTGGGGCAATACTGGGACAAAACAAACGATGTGTTAAGGTATAAGCTTAAGCATACCCCGTGTTCCATAATTTCAAAAAGAGAAATGCTAGCCTACTTGATGAAAATATATGATCCATTGGGGCTAGCGGCAAACTATACTACGCAAGCGAAGGTCATCATCCAAGAAATTTGGAAAACAGAACTGGATTGGGATAGCCCAGTACCAGAACGCATAATGGAACAATGGCAAAGATGGAAGGAAAGAATAAAGGAACTAGAACACATACAAATACCTAGATGCTACTCGGTGGCTAGCAATATCGAAGTAACTGAGTTACACACTTTCGTTGACGCTTCGGAGAAAGCGTTCGCAGCAGTAGTGTACTTAAGAACATTAACAGAAAAGGGGATTGACGTAAACATAGTGGCGGCAAAAACGAGAGTGGCACCAATAAAACCACTCTCAATTCCTAAGCTGGAACTTCAAGCAGCAGTACTCGGAGTCAGACTCGCCGAGACTGTTAAGGAGGAATTAAGAATTACCACTGGTAGGGACTATTATTGGTCAGATTCCAAAACCGTCCTAGGATGGATCAATGCCGATCCACAAAAGTACAAACAATTTGTGGCGGTAAGAATTGGAGAGATTTTAGATACTACCAATGCTAGTCAATGGAAGTGGGTCTCCTCCGAAAGTAATCCTGCAGACGAAGCAACCAAGGTAGTTACAAGAAAATCTATATGGCTGAATGGCCCAGTATTTCTTAAACAAAGGGAAATTGAATATAGGGACCCCAAGCTAACCATTACTCATGAAGAAATCCGTCCAAATCTTATGATTAAAAGAAGAGAACATTCAACTTTATAAAAACCGAATGGTGTTCAAATTGGCTAAGACTGAAGAGATCACTGGCAATCAATTTAAAATATATAGAATTTTTGAAAAGCAAGGTCAAGCGATTAGCATTTTCCCCGATAGTAGAAAAGGAAAACCTGGATAAAGCAGAAAAACTCCTATTGCAAAAGGCACAATGGGAGATATACGAAGATGATTTAGTTCAGCTTTCACTCAATGGACAAGTCTCTAAAAACAGCACAATAAAGAATCTCAATCCACAAGTAATAGAAGGACTACTACGAGCAAGGGGACGATTAGCAAATATATGCTACCTCTCCGATGACGTGAAACAACCCATAATATTACCTAAGAGGCATCACGTGACAGAATTGATCATACAGCATTATCATGAACGCTACATGCATAAAAAAATGGAAGCAGTTATTGCGGCAATCCGGCAAAGGTTTTGGGTAATCGACCTTAGGGCCGTGATGGTAAGAAGCGTGATCAGCAAATGCCAGCGTTGCAAAAATGAACGCGCACGTCCCATTGCCCCGATGATGGCCCCCCTTCCAGAAAGCCGAGCCGCTGTGTTCAAAAAACCCTTCACCCATACAGGTGTAGATTACTTTGGACCCATGACAGTGTCAATCGGAAGAAGGGTAGAAAAAAGATGGGGAGCGATATTCACGTGTATGACAACGCGCGCTATACATTTAGAAATCGCTAAAGACTTAAGTACAAATTCCTTCATAATGTGCCTAAAAAATGTGCAGCATAGGCGTGGAAAGATTTGTCACATATACAGTGACAATGGTACAAACTTCGTTGGGGCAAACAGGCAAATAACTTCGGTCGGTCAGTTCCCAGGCCGTGATGACCTAATTATGCGGCGCTGTCATCAACAATCCGCATAAAGCAGACAATCTGCCTCCGTAATGGCCAGTGTGACGTCGTTAATAAAAAGCGAGAACAGCAGTGGTCCCAAGGTGCTGCCCTGAGGGACGCCAGATGAACTCTCGAAAACGTTAGAGGAGACACCATCGATTTGTACGTAGTAGCTACGTTCAGAGATATAGGACCTGAACCAATTCACCAGCGGAGTAGAGAGACCGATCCGGGCGAGCTTAGCCAACAGCAAGCGATGGTTCACACGATCAAACGCAGCCTTAAGATCAGTGTATACTGCATCCATCTGAGCTCCGGAAGTAAAGGCTGCGTGGCAGTTGGAGACGAATTCCACCAGGTTTGTGGTAACATTGCGTCGAGGAAAGAAACCATGCTGGCGTGTAGAAATATAAGAACGACAGTGATACATTAGCGAGTTTTGTATGACGATCTCAAACACTTTGGCACAAGAAGGCAAGGTGGTTATACCGCGGTAGTTCTCAGCAGAGTTTTTATCCCCTTTTTTGTACACCGGAAACATCACAGAGGATTTCCAGGCCGTGGGTACAGTACTTTGTGCAAAAGAGAGTTGGTAGATTTGAGACAGAGGCTCTGCTAAAAATTCGCGGCATTTGGCAAGGATTGCCGTAGGAATACCATCGGGTCCAGGGTTGTATGAGGTTTTGACCTGCTGCAGAGCACGTAGTACAGTATCTACCGAGATAATAATATCGCGTACATCAATGTCAACAACAACACAGGGCACATTATTTAAAGCTGCTTCTAATGATAAGCTTGCATCATCCGTAGTAAAGCAGTCCTTGAAACGATCAGCAAATAAGTTGCACATGCCTTCCTTACTGCTTGTGGAGACGTTGTTATATGTGAGAACATCGGGGAGCGAGCTGTTACCGCGTTTTGATTCAACATACCTCCAGAATCGTGTTGGGTGTCTGATGAGCGAGAATTTCACTCGAATGAGGTAACGAGTATGAAGTTGTCTGTTATAGCTTCTATATACATTATGGGCAGCAATGAACCTTAATTTCGAGTGTTGTGTACCATTTGTACTGTAAAAGCGAAAGCATGACGCTTTGTTTTGCTTTAGACGGCGTAAACGTGCATAAGACCATGGTGGACTGCGACGCGGTGGCATTAGAGGACAGCAATCAGATATAAGCGCCAGTAGTGTTGTGTTAAATAGTTCCAATGCTGAGTTAACATCCGGATTACCTTCCAGGAAAGACCAGTCAGTAGATTGAAGCAGTTCAGCTAGACGGATAAAGTTAGTTCGCCTGTAGTTACGTGTGCCGGATTCACGGTTTGGTTAGGTAGAACGCCAGGAACGAACTGTATTGCCAGCACCAGTTAAGTGTAGTTCAACAGGAGGATGATGAACATCAACGGCAACCATAGGGAAAGGTGACACCACCGGTGGGGCACAATAATGTAGGATCTCGTCAGAGACAATTATGAGATCGAGAATGTTATTCGATGCATTAGGTATAAAGTTGATCTGAGAAAGCCCATTACTATAGATGCAGTCAAGCAAAGAGCGGCAGTTGTCCGTAATTCGTGAATTCTCATAATTGATTCGCAGTGCAGGAACGTTAGAATCATCGGTGTTCCAGGAAAGATTGGGGAAGTTAAAGTCCCCGAATAGGAGAAACGTATCGGTGGTTGCACAAGCAATATTATCTATGGTGGAGCAGATAGTTTGCATGGTAGTAGTGTTGTTTACTAAATCTGGAGGAATGTACACTACACCCGTGATAAAAGTACGTTTATTACCATAAACTCTTACCCAGAGTTGCTCAACGGTATCCTGTGCAGGACAAAGTATTGTACGTAGGTGTGAAGCAACGGCAATCAGAACCCCGCCACCGATTGATTTTTTACTATTTTTGCTGCTGCGGTCTGTTCTATACACTGTATAATTATCCGGGAACAATTCCGAGGAATCAATCGTTGAATCCAACCATGTTTCAGTCAGGATAATAACGTCATAGTGGGTTGTAGAAACATAGTCAAATACTTGATTGCATTTAGATTTCAATCCTCTAACGTTTTGGTACAGGAACAATAATTCGTCAGTATTATTACGGCAGGCGACCCCTGTAGGATTGACATGATAGCCGTGCGATTGTGTGAGTGTAGTGTCCGTTCTTTGGCGATGGTTTGTTTTGGTTTCACGATCATTAAGTTGCGTGCGCCTTTCGTCAAGTACTGCCTCAGTAGAAAAAATATTGTTTGTTGTAGGAAAAACAATCGTCTGGTAAGTGCAGTTATTATTTACTAACGTTGTTTCAGCGCCGGTGTTCTTCGTTTCTTGAGACGTGTCAGGATGATTTGTGTGGTTGTAAGTGTGCGCGATGTGCGTGGACTGAATACCGTTGAATATTAGTGGGTTTGCGGTGTTGGTGATGTGCGTGGAGTGTGTGCCGATAAAATTGTGTGATCCAGCAGTGGCGGTGAGCGAATATTTAGCACCGTAGGCAAAGTTGTGGGGGTGGAGAGACCCATTGGCGGTTGTATACGAAAATTTGCACTCGGCTGTTGAGTTCGGTAGTCAATGAATTCACGTACTGATAGGCCAAGAGGCCAGGTGTCAGGGGAAAGAGCCTTGTCACGTAGTGATAAAGGCACTAACACTTTAAACGACAGGAATGAGAGTGTAGCCGTATTTGTACCCTGGCGAATAAGACAGTATGCTGTAGCATCGTCAATGGATAAAGCTTGTTTGACCATTTGTACAATTTGGTCACTGGTTGTATCGGGAGAGAGCCGGGAAATATGGCTATGACTTTAAACATCTCGTAATTTTCTATCGATACAATTATGTTTTTGATAGAAAAGACTATTTCACCCTTTTCTATCCTCCTATTGGTTATTTCCGAGTATTCTAAAACGTTATAATGACTTGCCATCTTTCTTCGTATAGTTTGTTTTAACATCTCTTCATCCTCTAAATATAATTGGTTTGAATCTATTTTGTGATACTTATTTATCATGTCTTGTACTAGAGCGGTTGTAAGCATGATCGTTTCTTGTATATACTTTGTTAGAACTTCATTTTTGTTATGCTTAAATTCTTTGCTGAGAACATCTATATCATCATAGAGTTTGTCTATTCGGTGACGTAAATTTTCTGTTAACTCATTGTGTTTTTTATTTGTTTGGGTCAAACGTTCGGACACATGTGTTGAGGAAGCGTTACCAAGTCGGTTGTTGAGCGTGGATTTAAAAAAGCATATTTTTTGACTAATTTAAAATATTCACACTTTTTTACAAATCTTCGACTTGTCCCTTTGGTGGATTTTCTGCTTCTCGTTGCATGCCCTTATTTGGTTAGGAATCAGTGCGCGCTGTCCCAATTCCCGATCTTCGATCGTTGACCTGGCGCGCGAACCCTGACCGCTCCGAACATTTATTTTATCTCTCTCTCTCTAGCTCTGTTCGGTGTTTTATGGCACCGTCGATCAGCTTATCGTTTTAATCGATAAGCGCACCTGCCTTTATAATTATCTCGTACTTGTTATTGCTCTTATGTCAACATACAGACGTGTCAACATGTGTAATTTTTGTATCCTCTGCTGCTCTGAAGGCTGCTAATTGCTCGTCTATGTCGTATCCCCCGAACATGAAATCTTTTAATATACCAAATATCCCTCGGGAGCGTTTTGTCCTTTTGTGACTTATTCCTTGAATTAGTTGAATTGCATGGTTGCATTCGCGCTGAAGTGTAACCTTTAGATCTGAGAGTTCAGAGTCCGTACTATTAACGGAGTTCAATACTATGGTTAAGTGTTTTTTCAACGTTTGTAACGTATCCGTATCATTTTCCGGACGTGTCCCCGTATGGATTGTCGTTTCCCATGCTCCTTTTTTTAATAGGAGTGTCCCAATATGATCAAAATATATTCCTGGTTCAGGGATAGGTACGATCGATAAGCATTCGACTCTAAACAGAGCGGCTATGTATATTGTTATTTTAAGGACGAGCTCCATGATACGGGCCTAATTTTGAGCTTTTTCTTTTTTGGTATTTGACTTGCTAGTTCTTCTGCTTTAGCTTTTATAACGTTAAGATTTGTTTCCTTCCTTTTTCCCCAATTTGGAAATGTTTGATCTCGTTTTACCTCGAGTACTGCTAGTTTTACAGTTGGCCTATTAACTACATTATTACCTACTCTGATTCGTGCTGAACGAGTTTGTCCGTCTACGCCAGTTACCAGCTCGCAGATTCGGCCTTTAAACCACTTTCCTTTCCTTTGTTCATCGGGAAACGTGACAATATCGCCTATTTGTAATGGTTTGGCCGGTTGAGTCCACTTTTCTCGTTTAGAAAGCTTTGGGAGATACTCAGCTATCCACCGTCGCCAATATTGTTGTGTGATTGCCTGGGCCCTTTTCCAATCGGACCGTACCAATTCTGTTTTGGTGATATCTGAGATATTCGGCTCTGCCTCGCCGGAACAACCTAGCAAGAAATGAGCTGGAGTTAGGGGCTCGTCATCTTCTTGTTCTAGTGTTAAGTGAGTCAATGGTCGATTATTTGTTAGGAACTCTGTCTCAGTTAGTATTGATCTGAGAACGTGTTCTTTATAACTCTCAGCGATGGGAAGCAGACTCTTGATTTCTCCAACCATTCGCTCCCACGCACCTCCAAAATCACATTCCACTAAACACATTCAATATCTTTTATCAAAACGTGAGAGGCTTACGTACTAAAACCTCTGAATGTTTTGCTAATACTGCAATCGCCGACTGGGATGTTATCGTTCTTACGGAAACGTGGCTAGATGACAGCTTTCCATCTGAGCTTTTGTTTGATAACAACCGCTTTAATACATTCCGTACGGATCGTTCTGCAGCAAACAGTAACAAATGTAGAGGTGGTGGTGTCCTCGTTGCGATCAATGCAAATTATGCTTCCTCTCTGTGCTCGACAAACACATCTACAATTGAATGCCTTTGGGTTCGAGTAAAAGTTCTTAATGTTTCGTTAATCATCGGATCATTTTATTTGTCTCCTGATCAATCAGCCAACATGGACACCATAAATGCATTCTGTAATTCATTGCACTTAACGAGAAAGAAATATAAGAATGACTTTTTTATTCTGTCCGGGGACTTCAATCAACCTAATCTTAAGTGGGATATCAACGGCAAATTTTCGACACTGAATCTTATGCTTACCCGACTATCCCCTACCAGTCAAGATCTACTCGATGAACTAAGCTTTGAAGGTCTTCGCCAACTAAACACTGTTCTAAACCACAACAACAATATGTTAGATCTAGTGTTTGCGAACGACAAAGTTACTGATTACATGAGGCCAATCGAATTATGCATCGAAAGTATTGTTGAACCTGATGGACATCATCCAGCTTTACTTACATACTTCACGCTCCCGCAATGCAGTGTACCGTCATCTCAACCCCCACGTCTAGCAGATTTCAATTTCAGACGAACTAATTTCACTGATCTTGTTTCTGCACTTAACCAAATCAACTGGGACTCTATCGCTGATTATGACGACATCAACGACAGTGTGGCTGAATTTCCTTCTCAAATGAATGAACTGTTTGAACAATTCATCCCACGGTTTAATGTTCGTGCTCATCCACCATGGACCAATTCTGCACTACGCTTGGCTAAACGTCGAAGATCACGGGCCCTTAAAAACTGCATCGACTAAAAAACAGCACTAATCAAATAAATTTTGCTCGCGCCTCAAAAATATATGAGCAGCTGAACCGAACCGCCTACGCCAACTACGTCAGGAAAATTGAAATCAGTATCAAAAGACCTCCCACATCATTCTGGAAATTTGCTAAAGATAAGGAATCCTGCGGACGACTTCCTTCCTCGATGCAGTTTGAGGGAAACACCATTACCGGAGATGAAGAGTTTTGCAATGCATTTGCCTCATATTTCTCTTCTGTGTACACCAACAATTCCTCGGTACCGTCTAACTCAACATCGGCTTTATCCTTCATTAATGATGAGGTTAATTTATGCACACCACTAATCAACGATGATGAGGTGGAATCTGTTATTTCGTTGTTGAAGCTTTCCTACGCTCCTGGGCCTGACAATATTCCCAGCGCAATTCTCATTAACTGCAAGGCTGCTCTCATTCCCATACTGACCAAACTATTCAACAAATCCTTGCAATCGAAATGCTTCCCGCGTCTTTGGAAATCATCGTGGATGTTTCCTGTTTATAAAAAATCTGACAAAAGTAATGTGTGCAATTATAGAGGAATTTCAATGTTATGTGCGTGCAGTAAACTGTTTGAAAAGATAATGTCTCGTCATATGCTCCAAGCCTTTTCACCATTAATTTCTAATGTTCAACATGGCTTTATGCCGAAACGATCGATTGAGACCAATCTAATATACTTACTTAACTTTTGCCACTCCTATATTGACAAGGGCTTACAGGTTGACATCATTTATACTGACTTCTGCGCTGCTTTTGACAAGGTCAACCACTTTCTATTGCTATCTAAATTATCAAAGTATGGTGTTCACACAAATGTTGTTGAGTGGTTAAGAAGTTATTTAACTGATCGTTGCATTAACGTTAAGATAAGAACTAGTTTATCTGCCACATTCCATAATTTATCTGGTGTTCCTCAAGGGAGTATATTAGGACCTTTACTTTTTATTATATTTATTAACGATGTCGTGTTTGCTATTCCTCTTGTTAAATTGTTATTATATGCTGACGATCTAAAAATGTTCCTACCTGTTAAATATTCTGACGACTGTGAAATGTTACAAGACTCGTTAAACTATTTTTCTGCATGGTGTTTTAATAATGAAATGTTACTTAATGTTAGCAAATGTAGTTGTATAACATTCTCAAAGAAAAAAAATCCTATTATTTATAACTACAAAATCAATGAAGACAGCGTTCCACGTTTTTCTCAGGTTCGGGACTTAGGAGTTATTTTAGACAGTAAGCTTAGTTTATCTAGCCATTATCAAACTATCGTCACTAAAGCTCTTAAACTGTTAGGATTTGTCTTACGTGTCTCAGCCGACTTTAAAGATCCTTTCAGTTTAAAAACATTATACTGTTCTTTAGTCTGTCCCATCCTGGAATTTGCCAGTGTAGTTTGGTGTCCCCATCAAATCACATACATAGATAAAAATGAAAAAAATCAGAAAAAAATCACACGTGTCATGTTTCATCGTCTTCCCTGGTCAAACCAGATTCCACGTCCTTCGTATAATGTTCGGTGTTTACTATTTGGCTTAGAGACTTTACAGCATCGGAGAACTACGGCTCAGATAACTTTTATGCATAAACTATTAATTGGAGATTTTGATGCACCTGACATTTTAAATTTTATTTGCTTTTCTACTCCCTCTAGAGGTCTTAGAAGTAGAGAGCTACTAAGAAGCCCTTTTAGATCGACTGGTTTTGGTGCCAATGATCCACTGCTCAAAATGATTGATGTGTATAATAGGTTAGGGTTATCAGCAGATTTCAATCAATCCGTTAGTCAGCTGCGTCAGCATATTCAAGTTAGTTCTAGGGCCATACTTTAAAATTGTACTCTGTAAGCATTAAGTTATTTAGGCATACTGCTCGATAACTTTGATTCAAATAAATAAATAAATAAATAAATAAATAAAATGAGGGGCGCCTGGTGGGTTAAAGATCCATTCTATGCCTTCTGAGGCACATCGATATCTTATTTGTTTCATCTTATTGTCGGCTCCGACAAAGTTGGTCCCATTATCGCTGTATAGGAAAGATACCTTTCCTCTTCCGTATAGCAAATTTTTTAAGCAAACAATAAAGGTGCTTGCTGTTAGATCAATGGCTATTTCTATATGGATTGCTCTTGTGGTTAAACACGTAAATATAACACCCCACCTTTTTCTGACCATCTGCCTATCGTAACGAATAGGGGGCCGAAGTAATCTACTCCACAATGCGTAAATGGTTTTTTAAACACTGCTGTTCTACATGTTGGCAGTGGTGCCATTATTGGTGGGATTGGTTTAGCTCGTGCGTTTTTGCAGTATTGACATTTGTTTATTACGTGCTTAAGACTGCTTCTGAGATCTATCACCCAGAATTTTTGACGAACTGCAGCCATCACTGATTCGCTCTTCTGGTGGTAGTACCTCTCATGATAATGTTGCAGGATAAGGTTTGTAATGTGATGCCCTTTTGGTAGGACAATAGGGCTACGTGCGTTAAATTGAAGAAATTTAACGTGTTCAAGTCTTCCTCTAGAACGCATGATCCCATCTTGGTCCAACATAGGGCACAGGCACCTAATTTTACTGCTGCCATTAATCGGGTTCTTCAATGAGAGTTGTATCATCTCCGTTTGAAAGCTTTCCCATTGAGCCTTTTTTATTAAGTGGCGCTCAGCTAAGTCAAGGGTAGCTTTATCGAATGCTGTCGAAAATGACAGGGATTTAGCCTTACTTTTTAACCAATCCAAGTACTTTAGTGCGTACGCTACCGATAGTTTTAGACGGTGCCAGTTGGAACACCATTCGACGGAAATGGCGTCATAATCTATTCTTTCCACTGTTCTCGAAGTGTTTACCCTTTTCCGGTCTTCAAATGTGTCCGGAATGTCTGGTGTTAGTATTTTTATTTCTACATTTTTGAGAAAGTCGGGACCATTTAACCATATTGACTTTTTCTTACAAGTTTTTGTAGCTTCGTCAGCAGGGTTTTCTGCAGATGCTACCCAGTTCCACTGCTTCGGAGAGTTGAACTCCAAAATTTCTCCGATTCTCAGGGCTACGAACTGATTATATGTTCTAGGTTCTGAGTTTATTTATTTATTTATTTATTTTTATTTTATTAATTGCTCGGCCACGTTGGGTTACAGCAATAGTGCTTACTGACTATAGTATACAATTATTCACGAAGGAGTTGGAAGGAGTTTATGGTACGGAAAAGGCGAAGACGGGATCGGTAGACAGGATAGGATATGTTGAAATCGAACAGATCAGAAGTACTATTAAAAGACGACATAGCTCTTACAAAAGGCTCATTGCGAGCAAAACGTGTACGACATATAGGTAACTGGAGACGAAAACGATAACGTAAGGTGCGACAAGGTGCATACAAATGTAAGCGCGACAGCAGTGAAGGAGTATCAATCGTATTGAGCAATATGCCAGCGACGAAAGAAGCCTGAGCGACCGAGAGGCGGTGCTCCAACTTGGCAAGGCCTAATAGAGTGCATCTATCGTCATACGAAGGAAGCGGAATAGAGTGATGACCCAGCGACCTACGAAATATGATCCTTGTAAAACGTCTCTGGATCCTCTCAATCCTTTGGAGCAGAGATAGTTGGACAGGAGACCAGATGACACAGGCATATTCCAGTACGGAACGGACCCAACAACAATAAAGGGACTTAAGACAAAAAGGATCACGAATTTCAGTGGACATGCGACAAATATAACCAAGACTTTTGTTGGCCTTATTGATGACATAGTCCGTGTACTCCTTGAAAGAAAGACTCGGGTCAAAGAAGACGCCAAGATCCTTAGACAAGGACGCACGGGGAATAGGGGCATCACAGACACTATAAGCATGAGTTATACTTGAAGAGGATCGGAAGAAAGACAAGACAGAACATTTTTCAGGACACAGGACTAAACCGTTAGAAGCACACCATGTAGAGAATTTACAGAGCCAAGATTGAAGGACTAGACAATCAGCTGTAGAAGATACAGGAAGAAAAATTTTAACGTCATCCGCATATAGCAAGAAGCCGTTAGGAGGAAGGATCGAAGTACAGTCATTGAGGAAGAGAATGAATAGTAAGGGACTAAGGACACTACCTTGAACTAACCCGAAGAACTAAGAAAACATTCAGAGAAAGAGCCACAGATTTTAACTGCATATGAACGATTCTCAAGATAGGAGTTGAACCACGGCAATATAGAGCCACCGAAACCTAGTTTTCGAAGCTTAGCAACAAGTAATGATAGAGGTATACTGTCAAATGTCGCTTTGAAATCGGTATAGATAGAGTCTACTTGCTTACCACTAGACAGATAGTGATATAGAGAAGACAAAAACACATTAGGTTGGTGGACACTGAGCGATTGGGCATAAAGCCGTGTTGTTCCGTAGAAATATAATTTTTTACACAAGGCATTACAGATAAATGGACAATTGACTCGAGGATTTTAGAACATGCACAAATAATAGAAATGCCTCTGTAGTTTGATGCTAGTGTGCGGTCACCTTTTTTATAAATGGGAACAAGCCAAGCTAGTTTCCATTGACTAGGAAAAATCCCTACACTAAGCGAGCGAGAAAAAAGACGAGTGAGAATAGGAGTGAGGGTATTGCCACATTTTTTTCAAAACACAGGCAGGGATGCCATCGGGGCCTGGTGAAAACGAAGTTTTAAGTTTGGATAAAGTGGATTTTACTAGGCTTTCACTAACAACGACTGAATTACATGATATCACATCAGAGGGCGTGTAAGACAAGCCTACGTCCAAAGGAACCTTAAAAGTACTAGGATCGACAAATACACTAGAGAAATGTTTGGCAAACAGGTTACATATATCAGGATTGGACGTAGCAGAGGACAGATCAAGAAACAGGGTGGATGGAAGGCTAGCAGAGCCTTTGAAGACGCCGAACGTAGCGACGATACAGATGGCGATTAAGAAGACGATAAGCCTTAGCCGCATATTTATAAACACAAAGATTGTGTAAAGTATTATTTAAACGGTAGGCGCGTTGAGCGCGGTTTTTGTCCGATTTTAATAGACGTAAAGCTCTGTTCGACCACTTAGGATTAGGAGCGGGTTTAAGGAGAGGACAGCAGGAAGGGAAGGTGGAAGTGATTACATTAGTAAACGCTGCTACAGCTTGATTTATGTCACAGTCAGCATCAATAAAGGACCAATCGGTATCGGCTAATATACGATGAAACTTTTGGTAGTCCAATTTCCTAAAATTGAACATACGAGCCGTAGGTATTCGTTGGGAGGATGCAGGGCGAGAGTGCGTAAGGAGCACGCTTGTCTCAAGAGCAGGATGATGATGGTCTAGCGCGACGAGTGGAACAGGTGAAGCTATGACGGGGGAGCAGCACTCCAAGAAGGCAGCATTGGCAAATAGAAGATCAAATTGTCCTCCGCGTATATTTTTTATGCCGGATAATTGCAGCAAACCGTTTACCGACATTCCATCAAGCAGAGAAACATTTTCACGAGATACACCAGTAGGAATGAACTGATTAACGCACGATGCCGACGGTTCCCGATGATGGTGAATTAAAATCACCAAATAACACCATAAAATCATTTGGTTTAAGTTTGCCAGCAACGAAACTAACACTCTCATGTAAAACGTCAAGGACTACTTCGGAAGAACGCAAATCGGGTGGGATGTAAACGGCGCCGATATAGATTGCAAGGTTCTGAAGCTTAACAATTGTCCAAACAGACTCCAGCGAGTCGAACGGCAGTAATAAAGTTGACGTGTTCAGCACGGAAGAGCAGGCAATGAGTACACCACCACCACGGCAACGGTTACTGTTGAGAGAATTTCGGTCGCAGCGATAGATGACATACGCATCCTCCGAGATAAGAGAGGACGGAATTGAGCCATCGAGCCATGTTTCAGTTAACACCAACACATCCATATCAAGCTCAGATAGAGAGAGGCGTAACTCGTCTAGTTTTGTGCGCAATCCTCTTACGTTTTGATAGTAGATGTTTAGGCGATCGATCGAAGGAATGAGAGAGCGAGATGCGCCGGGAGTGCTCTCGCTGCAAGTTATTTACGGCGGAAGAGAGTCGGACGGATTGTGTGTATTAGATGTAGGGTTAGCTTCCATCAATTCGGGTAAAGTCGGTAGTTCATGAAAATCTTCAGGCGGATCAGCCGGTTTACGCTTGCTGAAAGTACTGCGTATAAGGCAAGCTCATAGGACCATGATCGGGCGAAATAGTGAAATCAGCGTTTCGCAGTTGTGTCGTGTGGTTGATACAAGGTGGCGATGAATGATGATCCGATTCACGGGTAACAGGCGCAGAAGGTGCATGGGATGCTGCAGTAGTGGGTCGCCAAACATTGACGGAGCGGGGATTAACGTCGATGAACTCCTTAAAAGAGATCACGCGAGGCCAGGTTGAAGCAGCCAAAGCAATAGCCCGGTGCGAATCCGGTACACCAATTTTAAAAGATACGTAGGAGAGCGTAGAAAGATCCCGGTCGCGTCGTACAAGGCTATATACCAAGATGTCGTCTGTCCCTTGTAGGAGTTGAGAGGCGTATACCAGGAATTAAATATCCAAGCGTCGCGGAAAGGTCAGAAAATAGGAGACGGGAGGAAACAGTATTACCTAACGGGCAGCGCATAGAAATTTGAAATAAGGCGAAAGACGGAGAGAGAGAGAGAGACCAAACAAAAGGAAAGAGACCGAGAGAGAAGCGAGCGAAAACAAAAAAGCGCGGAATCTGACAGGAGGAGTTCAGTCGAGTCAGTCTTGTGATTAATTGCGTAGAGGAAAGATCGGCAAGTGCAAACGAAAAATAAAATTGAAAAATGAGCGAAAATCACGACATCCCTATGTTGGAACAGGCCATTTCACGGATCGCTTCAATTGGAGTATCAGGAGCAATACGGGAGATAAAGACCCAAGTACGGGGTGGGCGTTCAGGAACGGTCGTAATATTGTTGTAGGACAACCCTGTACCCGATGACAGCATAGCGCGTGTAACGGTATTGGTAGGCGACGAGTCGGGAGAGCGATCCATCAATCGACGTTTGGAAGGATTATCACCAACAGCTTGATGGGTGAGCTTAGAGGCCGCAACTGGATTCGTGGTCGTTGAGTGCGTAGCAGGAATCGCGGAATGGTGAGCACTCGATGTAGTAGTATGCGTGGCAAGATGAGAGTTGAGCTTGTTCATTAGTGAGTTGAAGGAAGTGAGAAACTCACGGTGCATGAGATCAAGCCCCTTGATGCCATGCTTAACTTCATCAAGCGTTGTGAGTAGTGGAGCCTGTGAGTAGTTGCGTTCCATTGAGTGAGAAGCAGCAAGTGAGTCGATGAAATCTTTCACGGAACGAATTGACGATGCTGATTCCTGTTTCATCAAAGCTATCTCGTTTCTAAAACAATCCAGTGAAGAGGAAAGTTCAAGTCGCAAGCCAGCTGATGCCGCCTGCACAGAACGTGAGGAATCGCGGAAATCGGACTGCAACGATTCCAACAGGTAGGCAGCATCACGAGAAAGGCCGTGCGAGAAGCGTAAAGTGTCAACGGCCAGCAAACGCTGAGCACAATCCGCGCAAGCCCAGAATAAATTTTGTGACTTCTTAAAATCACGCAGGAGCGGGGTTGAAAGCCCAATGCACTTATCGTGGTAACGTCAATTTTGACGTTTGACGTTTAACGTAAAAGTCGCTTTCGCATATCGCTCAGTATATTTTCTTGAAAATCGCGCTGTTTATCACACTATTTTTCGGTTTCTGTATAATCACAGTATTTTAGAACACCGTTCGTATATCGTGCATTAGTGCGTTTATCTCTGTGACCCAAAAACTCGCGCATATTTCGCATTTCGGATCGCGTCTGAGTTCACGCGTCCTGACCGCCATCGCTCTTGTTGCTGCAACGACAACCTGCACCGTTTCCCGTAGAATGGCCCGTATTTGCAACGCCTGCACTATGGAAATTGCGGAGGTATCTATCAGCTGCTGCCTGTGCGACTCTCCATTTCATCAGCGCTGCACTTCGGTTCCCGCTGATCTGTTCCTGCGCATTTCGGAATATAAACAATTACACTGGTGCTGTATTGGCTGCAACAACGTCTTCATGAATCCGCGCACCAAGTTCGTAAAAGACGCAGCCATGCAATCTGGATTCCAGGCGGCTATAACGACAGTAGCCGAAAGCATCAAGACCGTTATGGAGCCATTGACTAACGAAATTAAAACTGGGTTTGCACGGATTAGCCAACTTGACCTAAAAACTCCACGTAGCAGTCACCCTCCCACAAAAATTCGTCGCATAAATCCATCCAAACGTTTGTTTTCCGATGTCATTAAGGACAATCACGCATTGTTTACATTCGGTGCTACGAGCAATCAAAGAAATAGCCAAAACAAAAATACGAAGCGAATTGACGATGTTCAACGCAAAACTCATGCACCACCTGTGATAACTGGCACAAAAAAGGATATAGCAGCTTTTCCTATCAAAATAGTTCCCGCTCATTCCGCGGTGCAAAAATGCGCGTTGTATATTTCCCTGCTCTCTCCCGATACAACCAGTGACCAAATTGTACAAATGGTCAAACAAGCTTTATCCATTGACGATGCTACAGCATACTGTCTTATTCGCCAGGGTACAAATACGGCTACACTCTCATTCCTGTCGTTTAAAGTGTTAGTGCCTTTATCACTACGTGACAAGGCTCTTTCCCCTGACACCTGGCCTCTTGGCCTATCAGTACGTGAATTCATTGACTACCGAACTCAACAGCCGAGTGCAAATTTTCGTATACAACCGCCAATGGGTCTCTCCACCCCCACAACTTTGCCTACGGTGCTAAATATTCGCTCACCGCCACTGCTGGATCACACAATTTTATCGGCACACACTCCACGCACATCACCAACACCGCAAACCCACTAATATTCACCGGTATTCAGTCCACGCACATCGCGCACACTTACAACCACACAAATCATCCTGATACGTCTCAAGAAACGAAGAACACCGGCGCTGAAACAACGTTAGTAAATAATAATTGCACTTACCAGACGATTGTTTTTCCTACAACAAACAATATTTTTTTCCACTGAGGCAGTGCTTGACGAAAGGCGCACGCAACTTAATGATCGTGAAATCAAAACAAACCATCGCCAAAGAACGGACACTACACTCACACAATCGCACGGCTATCATGTCAATCCTACAGGGGTCGCCTGCCGTAATAATACTGACGAATTATTGTTCCTGTACCAAAACGTTAGAGGATTGAAATCTAAAGGCAATCAAGTATTTGACTATGTTTCTACAACCCACTATGACGTTATTATCCTGACTGAAACATGGTTGGATTCAACGATTGATTCCTCGGAATCGTTCCCGGATAATTATACAGTGTATAGAACAGACCGCAGCAGCAAAAATAGTAAAAAATCAATCGGTGGCGGGGTTCTGATTGCCGTTGCTTCACACCTACGTACAATACTTTGTCCTGCACAGGATACCGTTGAGCAACTCTGGGTAAGAGTTTATGGTAATAAACGTACTTTTATCACGGGTGTAGTGTACATTCCTCCAGATTTAGTAAACAACACTACTACCATGCAAACTATCTGCTCCACCATAGATAATATTGCTTGTGCAACCACCGATACGTTTCTCCTATTCGGGGACTTTAACTTCCCCAATCTTTCCTGGAACACCGATGATTCTAACGTTCCTGCACTGCGAATCAATTATGAGAATTCACGAATTACGGACAACTGCCGCTCTTTGCTTGACTGCATCTATAGTAATGGGCTTTCTCAGATCAACTTTATACCTAATGCATCGAATAACATTCTCGATCTCATAATTGTCTCTGACGAGATCCTACATTATTGTGCCCCACCGGTGGTGTCACCTTTCCCTATGGTTGCCGTTGATGTTCATCATCCTCCTGTTGAACTACACTTAACTGGTGCTGGCAATACAGTTCGTTCCTGGCGTTCTACCTAACCAAACCGTGAATCCGGCACACGTAACTACAGGCGAACTAACTTTATCCGTCTAGCTGAACTGCTTCAATCTACTGACTGGTCTTTCCTGGAAGGTAATCCGGATGTTAACTCAGCATTGGAACTATTTAACACAACACTACTGGCGCTTATATCTGATTGCTGTCCTCTAATGCCACCGCGTCGCAGTCCACCATGGTCTTATGCACGTTTACGCCGTCTAAAGCAAAACAAAGCGTCATGCTTTCGCTTTTACAGTACAAATGGTACACAACACTCGAAATTAAGGTTCATTGCTGCCCATAATGTATATAGAAGCTATAACAGACAACTTCATACTCGTTACCTCATTCGAGTGAAATTCTCGCTCATCAGACACCCAACACGATTCTGGAGGTATGTTGAATCAAAACGCGGTAACAGCTCGCTCCCCGATGTTCTCACATATAACAACGTCTCCACAAGCAGTAAGGAAGGCATGTGCAACTTATTTGCTGATCGTTTCAAGGACTGCTTTACTACGGATGATGCAAGCTTATCATTAGAAGCAGCTTTAAATAATGTGCCCTGTGTTGTTGTTGACATTGATGTACGCGATATTATTATCTCGGTAGATACTGTACTACGTGCTCTGCAGCAGGTCAAAACCTCATACAACCCTGGACCCGATGGTATTCCTACGGCAATCCTTGCCAAATGCCGCGAATTTTTAGCAGAGCCTCTGTCTCAAATCTACCAACTCTCTTTTGCACAAAGTACTGTACCCACGGCCTGGAAATCCTCTGTGATGTTTCCGGTGTACAAAAAAGGGGATAAAAACTCTGCTGAGAACTACCGCGGTATAACCACCTTGCCTTCTTGTGCCAAAGTGTTTGAGATCGTCATACAAAACTCGCTAATGTATCACTGTCGTTCTTATATTTCTACACGCCAGCATGGTTTCTTTCCTCGACGCAATGTTACCACAAACCTGGTGGAATTCGTCTCCAACTGCCACGCAGCCTTTACTTCCGGAGCTCAGATGGATGCAGTATACACTGATCTTAAGGCTGCGTTTGATCGTGTGAACCATCGCTTGCTGTTGGCTAAGCTCGCCCGGATCGGTCTCTCTACTCCGCTGGTGAATTGGTTCAGGTCCTATATCTCTGAACGTAGCTACTACGTACAAATCGATGGTGTCTCCTCTAACGTTTTCGAGAGTTCATCTGGCGTCCCTCAGGGCAGCAACTTGGGACCACTGCTGTTCTCGCTTTTTATTAACGACGTCACACTGGCCATTACGGAGGCAGATTGTCTGCTTTATGCGGATTGTTGATGACAGCGCCGCATAATTAGGTCATCACGGCCTGGGAACTGACCGACCGAAGTTATTTGCCTGTTTGCCCCAACGAAGTTTGTACCATTGTCACTGTATATGTGACAAATCTTTCCACGCCTATGCTGCACATTTTTTAGGCACATTATGAAGGAATTTGTACTTAAGTCTTTAGCGATTTCTAAATGTATAGCGCGCGTTGTCATACACGTGAATATCGCTCCCCATCTTTTTTCTACCCTTCTTCCGATTGACACTGTCATGGGTCCAAAGTAATCTACACCTGTATGGGTGAAGGGTTTTTTGAACACAGCGGCTCGGCTTTCTGGAAGGGGGGCCATCATCGGGGCAATGGGACGTGCGCGTTCATTTTTGCAACGCTGGCATTTGCTGATCACGCTTCTTACCATCACGGCCCTAAGGTCGATTACCCAAAACCTTTGCCGGATTGCCGCAATAACTGCTTCCATTTTTTTATGCATGTAGCGTTCATGATAATGCTGTATGATCAATTCTGTCACGTGATGCCTCTTAGGTAATATTATGGGTTGTTTCACGTCATCGGAGAGGTAGCATATATTTGCTAATCGTCCCCTTGCTCGTAGTAGTCCTTCTATTACTTGTGGATTGAGATTCTTTATTGTGCTGTTTTTAGAGACTTGTCCGCACCCGAATCAATCATAAATTTAATAGCGAAGCCCGCTACGTAACCTGTAATGAACACGAGATCGATTTTTTCTTGGCAAATGCTATGCAAAGATTTGTTTTCCATCACGAAATTATTGATCTCGATGGGATTATTTTGAAGCACTTGTTGCGATACATCGGCTGTTTGCTCGTGATCCGACTTTCCAGGAATACCGCTTTCCGTGATAGCAGCAATTTTCCGAATTTTATTAGGTACAGCCGGTTCGCCAACATCTGTCGGATAGCGCTTGCTATTGTTTAAGAGATCAGGATGGCACGCACGTTCTATATGCCCTATGACATTGCAGCGGCGGCATCTTTTATCTATTGCGTAGCAGTTTTCTGGCTGGTGTGTATTGCTGCTACATCTCCAACACAGGATGCGACGAATACCGAATGAACGATTTGTGGAGAATTTTGAAAATTCGCCTTTGCTAAAGCCTCTATTCTCCTGCATACCCCAATGTTTTAGTTTGTATGAGGGATAATCACGTTGAAACTCCGTTGTACGTGACATTTTTGCGTTGGTGTTATGCGACACAGCGGAAACCTCTAATGTAGTTTCATTTTGTCTGTGGTCTCTAGCGAAAGCGTTTTCGTTAAATTTCTCTATTTCGCATGTTCGAACTTTTTCCAGTAGGTCTGTTATTGTTCCGCGTTTTTTGAGAATTTTCCATCCTGCCATACGTACTTTGGGGTTAATAGCATGCACCTGTATCACGTCGACAATTGTTTCGATTAATTGTTCCTCCTTGTAATTACATAATTTCCCAGATTCGATCACTCGTTTTACGAATTGGTAGTCCGATTCACCTTTGATTTGGTTCATCGTGCGTAATTTTTGACGCTGACGAAACACGTAATAATGGGAATTAAAATAGTGATCTAATCGATCCATTGTGTTAGTGTATGGAAATAGTTTCGGATCCTTGGCTGAATCATTTGTCGACGTACTTTCTAGAATGCCCAACAGTGAAGGACCTGCCTTCATTTTAAAGGCATTCATGTTTAGAGTTTCACTGGTAATTCGGTAAGGTTTCTTCGAATACGTGTTGAGTCCCCCCCCCCCCCCCCCCCCCGACTCGAATCACCTTTTTTTTCTAAAACTAGCACCCATATTGTTCCGCAACCACCGGATTTTGAAAGATTTGGCACCAGACGACTTCTGGCTATTCAACAAGCTAAAATTGGGTGCTAGTTTTTGCGATTTTTGCGAAAAATTGATTTTCGACCGGCTTTGGTGACCGTCCGTTCTGGGAGACCATCCACCGACCTACCGACGACACTGGTATTTGACGCAGCTCCGAAAACAATTTGTCACTCCTAGCCGGGATGATGTAGTGGCTTGAAATTTGGCAGATATGTAAAAAACATACATATTGACAAATGAAAAATAAAAACATGGGGCTACTTTTGGCGCGCTAAATTTTACATCCAATGTCACCTTACTTTTTGGACACAGCTAAAATTGGGTGCTAGTTTTTGCGATTTTTGCGAAAAATTGATTTTCGACCGGCTTTGGCGACCGTCCGTTCTGGGAGACCATCCACCGACCGACCGACGACACTGGTATTTGACGCAGCTCCGAAAACAATTTGTCACTCCTAGCCGGGATGATGTAGTGGCTTGAAATTTGGCAGATATGTAAAAAACATACATATTGACAAATGAAAAATAAAAACATGGGGCTACTTTTGGCGCGCTAAATTTTACATCCAATGTCACCTTACTTTTTGGACACAGTAGCACACACACACACACACACACACACACACAAACACACACACACACACACACACACACACACACACACACACACACACACACACACACACACACACACACACACACACACACACACACACACACACACACACACACACAAACACACACACACACATACACACACACACACACACACACACACACACACACACACACGCTCGCGATAAGGCACCTACGAACGCGCGCACGCGAGAACGCACCTACGAAAGCATGCAAGCCTATGCAAGCACACACCCCCCACCAAACCCCCCCTCCCCTTCCGCTATCATCAGCTATCATATAGCGCAGGTATGTCAAACTGGCGGCCCGAAGGTCGATTCTGAATGCGGCCCGCGAGAGTATTTTGAGAATTGCTAAAAGCACTGCAAACCATAAATCGGTTATTACTATTTGTCAAAGTGTATTAAATTTTCCAAAGAAGAACAATCCTTTTGTTGGTATATTTTTCGAAACTATGAATGTACCCATAACATCTCATAAACTTATTCTATACAAACGTACATATCAATCGAGACCCGTAAGAAACATGGAATCGAATGCAAACTCAGTGGTATTATGTTTCGATTAAATTCTGAATATTAGCATAATTTTGTGCACACTCGATTGCACATTCTGTATGGAAAAATAGATCTGCGTCAACTGGCTACAAACGAAAAAGGAATGAAAATAACTTGATACATACACTAGGAAACTTTGCAACAACTAGTGATTGATTGCCGGAATCGCATCCACGGCTCAAACCCATTTCCGATCATAGCTATTCCGACTTCGAATCCGGCCAAATCAAACCAACAGTTCCGTTCGGTGCCGTCCGAAGCCTATAGAGCCGTTTAGAGCCATTCGGAACCGTTGGAGTCATCGGTTGTCCCACCGAATTTGACAATCTCGACTGCCGAGTAAAGGATTCATTCGGCTCCGATTTTTTTCCGACCTTAGAATGTTACATCATTGATATTCGATTGGAGCCACTTCTGTTTTTTGTCATAAACATGCCACCATAAATGTCAATAAAAATGATTGTAGCCAAGTTGGAATTATTTGTACCCAACATTCTGCAAGACGAATTAATGTAATTTCCAACCTCCCCAAAAATCAAATCCAAAATGATATGATTACGCTTAAGCCTAAAGGATTTAGATTAAGGATAAAAATAATCGAAATGCCGAAGCCTTGCAATACAAAGCTTATTATTAGATTAGCTCACACAGTCCTCAATTCCTCAATTCGCGAATCATCTCCCTTCAAGTGTCACAAACAGATTTGCCGATCTGTATGGGATCACACACCACGACTCTTCGTCTGATAAAATTATCGTAATTTAAAAAAAGTTATTCGTAAAATACGGGTTCTTGTTATAAGAAATGAATATATCACCAGAACACTTGGAACTTGGAAATTAGCGAAAAATAATGTTTAAACACGTGTTATTACAATTTTTCTCTTGATCTGTCAAAAAATTGCAAGCAAATATGGTTGTTATTCATCCATTGATGGATAACTCGGATTGCTTGACAAAGATTCACTACAGGCTGCTAGACTTCTCCTACTTCAGTGAAAAAGTGTGTTTGACAGATATTTTCTAGCAGAACTGCCGTAAGAGAACGCGAGTAATGAAAAAAGTCCTATTTTAATAATAACATTGAAAGTACATTAAATTTTTTTCTCATATAAAAAAGAGCACATATAAAAATAACATCGCGAATTTGTACATAACAAACGATTCCAGATAAGAAGCGAGGAGTACAAAAAGTCAATTTGTTTAACAATAAAAATGTAAAAAAGTATTTTACATAAATATTGGGGTATATTTTCCATTCTCAACTTTGCGGCCCGCGAATCACTGAAAATTTGTACTTGCGGCCCTCTGAGGAAATGAGTTTGACACAGCTGATATAGCGCATCATCATCCAAAGCGCCGGGCGGGGTGGGGGATCGCGGCATGATAGAGTGAATGGTCACATTCCCCGCGCTGTGTGCGTGTGTGTGTGTGTCGAGACACAAAAACTGGAGAAAGATTTCGGCACATTAAAATAAAATATTTTATAGTCACTATACACTGTGCTTCATGATTTTTTCATTTCATTTCATTTCATTTCAAGTTTATTCAAATTGTCAGCCTGATGGTTTCACAATTCCTAAATCTAACTAATCCCTAACTTAACCTATCTAAATTCCTAAAACTAAAGCGAACTTTTGAGCACATGAACAACAGATATTAGATTAAAATACAAACGTAAGAAAAGAAGAGTAAATAATATTAGATATGATAGTCGGAAAAAAGATGATGAGAAAATGAAGAGGATAGGGAAGAGTATAAGGGAAAAGGATTATAAAGGATTATAAACGGGGGTGGGGAGGATCTGTGCTAGTATTAAAAGTGCGAACACACAGGAGAAGAGGCTCGTTGGAACCAAATGTGGTGTGACGAGAAACCATGTTTAGTGCGCTACGTGCCTTTAAATTTCTGGAGGGTGCGTACAAGCCAATCTTCTCAAGGAGAGTGGGAGCATCAATAAGCCCATTGAGCATGCGTCCGATGAAAAGGACGCGCGCTTGGGAGCGTCTTACTTCCAGGGATTCCAGACCTAGCAAATTGCAGCGAGATTCGTAGCTGGGCATAGCGGCATTGGGGCCAGCCATTCGTCGAAAAGCGAACCTAGTGAAACGCTTTTGGACCTTTTCAAATCTTAAGCTCCATCCAGAACGGACTGGACCAACGACCACTGAAGCGTATTCCAATGTTGATCTAACTAAAGAACAATAAAGCGACTTGAGGCAAAGTGGATCACGAAAATCTCTGGTAAGTCTACATATAAGACCCAGCGTTCTAGAAGCACTTGCGACAACCGACTCTAAATGTTCGTTCAGTGATAATTTATCATCCCAAAGGACGCCAAGATCACGTATAAGGGAGGTTCGAGACAGCACAGAATTGGAGAGCGAATATTCGTAATGGATAGGGTTGCGGTTATGACAGAAGGATATTGCAGAGCATTTTTCAGGGCAAAGACTTAGCTGGTTGTAGGAGCACCATAAAGAGAATGAGTTCAGAAACTCCTGGAGCCGAAGGCAGTCGCTGTGCGTACTGATAGTTAAATATATTTTTAAATCATCAGCATACAGTAAATGACCTTCGGACGGTAGAATTTCATGAACATCACTGACAAAAAGTACGAATAAGTGGGCTCAAGACGCAGCCTTGTGGCACTCCAGAGGAGGGACAAAAGGACGAAGAAAAAGTAGTGTCGGTTTTTACACGAATGGACCTGCTATTTAAAAAAGAATAAAGCCAGTCAATTAACATATTGGAGAAACCAAGTTTTTTTAGTTTTAACAGCAGGAGGTGGTGGGGAACGGTATCAAAGGCGGGCTTGAAATCCGTGTAGATCGTGTCTACTTGCAAACCAGAATCAAGCGAGGGTATGACGTGAGACGCGAATTGCATTAAATTCGTGACCGTCGAGCGGCTTGGCATGAACCCATGTTGGTTCACGCTGATCCAGCTTTTTACCTGGAAAGAAATTACGGAGTGAACTGCAATTTCGAAAACTTTGCTACAAGCCGGTAGCAGAACAATGCCACGGTAGTTTGACACGTCAGCGGAATTACCTTTCTTGAAGATGGGACAAAGCCAGCCCGATTTCCATGAAGAAGGGAAGCAGCAGAGGCGCAGGGATAGATTGAAAATGAATGACAAAAGAGGGGCTATCACCTCAGCCGTTTTTTTCAAAAGTGAGGGAGGAATTCCGTCAGGGCCTGCAGAGAAAGAAGGTTTTAGTTTTGAAAGAGCTTCTGAGACAGAATGTTCATCGAAGCCAAAGCAGGACACATCAATCACATCTTGGGGGGTAAACGAAAGACATTGAGATGCGGTATTGGGTATTTGCGAGGGAGGGCTAAAAATATTCGAGAAATGGTTGTGAAAAAGCGAGCAAATATCCTCCGGCGATGAGGCGTATACGGACTCTAAATGCATAGTGCTCGGGAGAGAGCTGCCTTTGCGTCGAGCATTCATAAATTTCCAGAAAGCACGGGGGTACCAGCGGAGGCGCGTCTGAAGGATAAGAATATAACCATTGTAGCGAGTGCGGTTATAAAGTCGATATGCGGCAGCTGCATATTTGTAAGTTCTAAGAGCGTTAACAGAACGGGTACTCCAGTATGCACGTTGGTAGCGGAATTTGTCACGCTTCAGGGACTTTAAGGTAGCATCAGACCAGGGAGGGAAACGAGGGGGATTGCGCTTGGGACAACATTGCGGGAGTGTGGATAAAAAGAGGGATGTGAAAGTAGAAACGGCCAAATTTACATCTTTACAAGAGTAAAGTTGTGACCAATCTATATTAGAAAGAGAAGTATTTAATAGGTTAAAATCAGTTTTTTCTAAAATCGAGCAAGGGGGCGGTAATTAAACGAGAAGAGCTACGCTGAGAACGATTACTGGGGGTAAGTGAACCTGTGATTTTAAGAGACAGTTCCAGCGGGGAGTGGTGAGGGTCTATCTGTAGGATGGGAACTGGAGCTTGCGAGACGTATGTACATGTAGACGTTGCATTAGACTGATTTTTAGGGAAAGTAAAAATTAGATCAAGCTGAACCTGTCTGAAATTACTTACACTACTCAGCTGACTAAGGCTGTGGTAACGCACGATATCGATGAATAAACTTGAAGAATGAGCTGATGAGGCAGGAACTAGGAGCGGCAAGAAGGCGGGAGTTGGGTCCGGTGACGCGTGCCAGGTAATAGATGGAATGTTGAAATCACCGAACAGCAGTAAACGATCATTTTTCTTCATGCGCGAGATGATTTCGTCGATCGATGCATCTAACGCGTTAAGCGTGCTGGCATCGGCGCTGAGAGTAGGCGGCAGATAGATAGATCCGATGAAGAGAGAGCAGGATAGGAGTTTTAAACGTATCCAGCGCTGCTCGAGCGAATCGGAAGCTGGAGAAATCTCACAGGCTGCGAGCTTTCGGGAGACAGCGATGAGAGTGCCCCCGCCGCGAGAGCGTGAGCTGTTGCGAGAATTGCGATCGCATCGGTATACAACGAAGTTGTTATCAATTGCTAGAGATGAGGGAATGTTCTCTGAGAGCCATGTTTCGGTGAGAATGAGTACATGGTATTCTGTATCAACTGAAGCGAGTCTGAGATCGTCTAGCTTGGTCCTTAAGCCACGGGTATTTTGGTAGTAGAACCGTAGATCATCGATAGGATGCGGGAATGATGCGTGTAAGGGTAGCAGGGCACTAACCACAATAGGTGAAGCGACGGAAGGTAAAGTTTCGAAGCGCTCAGCAGCATGATGGAGAGGGGTTATTGGCGTAGAGGTGCTGTTTGACTGCGCAGTTGTCGCTGCTGGTTCGTCAACAGGGGGGAAGTTGGCGGCGCTGAATCGGTACGGATAGACGGAAGTGATTCGTGTACTTGGGTCGCATCTGTTGATTGCCTGGGACGGGATGGCGGCAGCGGTGGTTGAAGAAAATCCCGGCGAGCATTGTAGTCCAAAAATTCGCGGAATGCGAGGTGAGGGGGCCAAGAGCAGGGCGATAGAGCTTTGGCTTTCAGTGACAGGGGGACCCCGACCTTGAAAGATACAAAGGAAAGTCGCGATTCGTCTGCCCCTTGCTTTACCAATCGGATAACCGCAACGTCATGGTGTTCAGACGAGATTTTACAAAGGTGGTGAAGTTGTCTGCTGTGACGTCAGGGCTGATGTGTGCGAAGTAGATCCAGAAGCGAGGTTCGAAAACAGTAACCGTTTTCATAGCGTGATCATTGTTTGACGAACTTCCAGTGCCATGTAATAGCGGGGGTTGCGGTTGTTTTGGTCCCGTGACGTTTGTGTTGGTGCCTGCACCGGTGTTGATCTGTGTTGGTGCTAACGGTGGATAATTGCCGTCGTCGGATATGTGAGTGTCATTAACCGGCCTAGGTGGGCATACATCACGACCAAAATCCTGTTTAAGGCTGGAAATTGCGTTGTTGATATCGCTGCGTAGGAGATCTCTAAGCTCTCCCACAAGCGTAGATTTTAGGTGCTGCAAATAAGGAATGACAGCACATCCTTTGCAATACCACTTTAGTTGAGGATTGCACTTTAGGTCCATTATAGAGCCTTTACTGAGGCCTATACAGGTAGGATGGTAAAGACCACCACAAGTGCCACTACAGGGAACGGCCTCGCCGTTGATAGTGTTAGTGCAGGCTATGCAGCTCATCCTGTGCTGTGTGCGATGGGGCTATGACTGCTCGTGTGGTGGTGTGAAGGTGTCGTCAGGAAACTGATAATGGCGCTGATGCGAAGATCCACAGCGGCCTAACTTTTCAGGCGATGAAAACACAATGAACAGGCTCGCAAAACGCATTAAACACACGCAAATTGAGACAATCGCTCAAGTAGCTGCAGCGCAGCCAACAGTGAAAGAGCTTCGCTAGTTGTAACCGGGGTAAAACACTTGGCGAAAGGGGAGCTGAAGATAAGTGCAGCCGACGGCGCTCGCGTTTGACGTTTTACGTGTGATGCTTAGAAGGACGTTGAAGCATCAAACATGTTCAAATTAAAAAATATTAGATGAATGTTAGACGTATTAGAGCTTGTTTTAACACGTTGTCTGCCACCATACATGCCCACTGAACTGCCCCGTCAGGCCACGGAATCACTCTTTGAAATCAAATTCACCAATTCTCTTTGTTGTCTCAGTCGCTCCACAATGTCGTTTGTTGGGCTAATTCCATGGAATTTCATTCTTGGAACCCCCCCCCCCCTCCCCTCCCTTCCCTTCCCTTTCTTTACCTCTCGCAAAAGTCGGTGACATTCCGACTCCAACGCTTTGCAACGCTTTGGTACGCGCATGCAAACGATGCTACAACAATGACAGGCAAAGCATGGGCCGATGAAAGGCACGTGAAACTGTGAAAAGATCGATTACGTATTGTCCAAGCTGTCCCGATCAACCTCAACTTTGTGATGAGTGTTTTAAGATTGTGCATCAAAAGTAAAGGATGAATAAAAGAACTCCAAGATTTTTTTTGTTGGATGTTAGCATTTATTAATTTGTGTGTGACCTTGAGACGCTGTGGGAGAAGCTGGATTGGGATTTGAAGTGTTATCGGTGTATTGATGGTTTATTTTATTTCGTGCCGCTGCTGATGAGACCATTCGATGCCCGTGGCAATCGAGGGTGACGAAGCCTATTTAAAACAATCGTAGGAGAACGTCTAACACCAATCTAATATATTTTTTAATTTGAACATGTTTGATGCATCAACGACCTTCTAAGCATCATGTAGCACAATGTATAGTGGCAATAATTTTTTTTTAATGTGCCGAAATCTGTCTAGAGTTTTTGGGACGTCACACACACGCACACACACAGCGCGGGGAAATTGATCGTCCTCTCTACCATGCCGCGATCCCCCTCCCCGCTCGGCCCTTTGGATGATGATGCGCTACAAGATAGCTGAATCAGCCGTTCTACCGATAAGGTAGCCGTACACTCTCGTGCGTGTATGTATATGTGTGTTATTAAGTAATATGTGTGTATATTAGGCATGGGCAAAACGATTCTTTTCACCGAACACGAACGAACTAGTTCGCTCACCAAAAAGAACCGAACGCGAACGACGATTCTTTCGTTCTTTGTTTCATGAGGTTTTTATTCACAAAGAACGCTCGTTATCTTTTTCATTTACCCACCATAGACGCATACTGTAGCCAAAGAAGTACTCATTCTGTGGTTGAAACCAATCATTTAAAAACATTAAACACTCGGCTGTCTGGTCAACACAATCCATCGCAAAACCGACCAAAAACTAGCATGTAAAAAACTACTACGAGCAAAAATGTCTCCTGCATATATTGTACCCCATGCCTTATACACACTTAAGGATTCTATTTAAAAAAAACTACTTAACAGAACACAGATCGAACACCAGTTCGAACGCGTTCGATGAATTCAGTCGTATAGATACGATTTCCACACCAACAGCACACGTATCGAACACTGCTGGACAAATTCGACGGCGTTCGAGGAATTGAGTTGTATGGGTACGATTTCAACTCCAACAGGGTACATTTTGATCTCTGACGACCCGTTCGTACGGTGCGAGAAAGAGCGAGAAAGCAATATGATTTTGAACGTTTCATTACCACATTTATGTGTGCCGTCGAACACTGACGGAACGTTCGAACGCGTTCGGTGTAGTCAGTTTTGTTCTGTATTTACTGTTGTGAGTTCACTGGTTTATTAGGAAAATACTTCGGGTTTACACAATTCGTTTTATACGCGATAACAATGGCAATCGGAAAGAAAAGAAGAAGTCCAAAAAGCGCGGACGCAAGCGGCGTGGTCTGCTTGGATGACAGCTGTTGACGTCTGTCACTTATCCTGCGTTCACATACATAACATTTCCTCCCTGCTTTAATAAAGATGCTTCTAGGGAGAAAATTTCTTGGGCGGCTGCCGGAGTCTGGTCGAACGACGCAAAGTTGTTGACACGTTTCCTGGTGGTTGTGGGCTGGAAGGTGGTGTTGAGAAGGTCTCATCCTCCAAATCGTCATCAGCTGTTACGACCTGCTCTGGTTCTGCTGGGGCTGACGGTGCTGCGTGGCCATAGAAACGAAGCCTTCTAGTAGCGGTACTTGAAGATACAGCTAGTGGTGTCGATGTGGTAGTCGTTGCAACCGGTGGTGAGATTGCAGCTGAAGAACTTTCTTCTTCATCGTTGGTCTTCATTTCAAACCGTCGAATTTGATCAATGTGCCGCTTCAAATGTTGACCGTTGTACAACACATCGTAATGTAGGTCTCCCAAACGGGCGAAGATGGTAGCCGGAATCCACTTGTCCATGCGCGTGTTGCCTGATAGTACGTAGACGGACTGTCCAGGTGGCAAAATTCGAAACACAGGCCGGAACTGGGCTTTTTGTCTTTCGGAGACACTGGCGTGAACAGCTTGTGGTCTCACGAGGTCGAGTCGAGTACGAATGTTTCGTCCAAGAAACAGTTTGGCTGGAGAGTCTTTCGTCTCGGCGTGTGGAGTTTTACGGAAATGCTGTAGGAATGTGTTCAAGTTGCGTGTGAGGTTAGCGCTTGTTGTTCCCATAGCTTTGAGACCATTTTTCACCGTTTGGACATAACGTTCGGCTTGTCCATTGGTTGCTGGGTGGTAAGGTGCGGTGAGTTTGTGATATTTGACTCCACTCTTTTGCAGGAACTCTTTAAACTCCTTTGCGGTGAACTGAGTACCGTTATCGGATACTACGGTGATCGGTACCCCATACGTTGCAAAGAGTTCGTCTAGAATTTTAATTGTTGCTGCTGAAGTTATAGTGTTTGTGGGCTTGACTTCGACCCATTTACTAAAAGCGTCGACAACAATTAACATCATAGTGTTGCATACGGGACCAGCGAAGTCAATATGGATGCGCTCCCAGGGAGCACTCGGATACTCCCAGTGATGGCTGTCGAACCTGGGAGGTGTTGGTCCATAACGAGCACATGCGTGACACTCCTTAGCTGTTTTCTCTATATCGGCGTCGATGCCGGGCCAGTAGACATATGATCGGGCTAAGGCTTTCATCCTAACGATGCCGAAGTGTGCCACATGCAAATCGTTAAGAATGGCTTGACGTAGTGTGCTTGGTATGACTACTCGGTGCTCAAAGAGTAAACAGTTGGCTGCGATTGTGTACTTCGATTCGGGTGCTTTGTATCCATATTGTCCGAGGTTTTGACCTTGCTCAAGGTGTTGAAGGATTTTTCCTAGGTGAGGATCTTTGCGTGTTTCTCGAGCAATATGCTCTGCTCTTACTGGCAGTTGTTCGATTTGGACATGCGCAAATTGTTCAAAATCGTCGCCTGAGCTTCTTCCCTCGTCTTTGAATTGGTTGACATTAGAAATGTTCGGAATTCTCGAACAGTAGTCAGCGTTCGTGTTGAGATTTGTAGGCTTGAATACAACATCGAAGTTGAAGTGTGCCAAGTAGTCAGCATAATTCGCCATTCTGCTAATACACAACGTTGGAAGGGATTTCTCGGGGTGTAGAATTTGTGTTAGCGGTTTATGGTCCGTCACTAAAGTAAATTTACGTGCATACAAATAGTGAAAGAACTTTTTCACTGCCCACACGATTGCTAACGCCTCTTTGTCTATCTGCGGATACTTTTGCTCTGTTTTGGACATCGTGCAGCTAGCATAAGCTATGGGGCGTTCCGTTCCGTCAGACAATCGGTGTGATAGTACGGCTCCCAAACCGGTTTTGCTGGCATCCGTGGCTAAGATAACGGGAAGTGTAGGATCGTATTGTACCAAGACTTGCGGTGAGATTAGCGCTTCCTTAATATCTTGGTAGGCTTCATCCGCGACGTCATTCCATTCGAATGTCTGCGCTGTGAGCAAATCACGTAAGCTACGAGCTCGTGTTGAAAGGTTCGGAATGAACGAACTGTAATAGGTAGCTTTGCCTAAAAATAGCTGCAGCTCTTCCGGGGTGTTTGGACGTGGAGCATCACGGATTGCGGCAATGTGTTTGTCGGATTTGTGCAACCCATGGCGATCGATCTTGTGACCAAGACACTCTAACGAAGGAACAGCAAATACACATTTCGCTCGATTAAGCCGGAGTCCGTTATCTTTCAGTTTCTGTAGTGTACCTTTGAGGGTTTCGAGCAGGTTGTCGAAATTGGCTGCGGCTACGATTATGTCGTCGTAAAAATTGACCACATTGTTTAGGTCTTGCAGAACGCTTTCCATACGCCTTTGCCATATTGCTGGGATATTGGCGGCTCCATACACTGCTCTGGTCGGTCGGATGAGACCATGTGTAACAGTGTTTAGCGTAAGGACGTGCTTGAAATCATCGTCTATAGGAAGGTGGGTGTATGCATCGGTTAAATCGAGATGACAAAAGAAGGCAGCTCCCTTGAGTTTGTTAAAAATGTCCTCGACCTTCGGGATGGGGTGTTCATCGACTATCATACGAGAATTAACAGTCGTGTAACGAACGTCAAAACACGAATGCCGTGTTAACGGTAATTTTGAAAACGATCCAACCTTGCAACGATCCAACCTTGCCGTGAATATGAACTACAGAGAATTGACAGAAGAGAGCGAGGAAGGATGAGACCGAGGAAAGACGCCAAGAAAGCAAGAACGCAAAAACGAACGAAGCGGAATTGTGAAGTTGTGGAATTAAGTATAAATAAACGACAATAAATGTTTTTATCCGTCGATAAACTGGCGCGATCAAATTCATAAAGTGTGAAGTAAATTTAATTTCAAACATTATAAAAACATTTATTCCAGCACCTCGTGCCGTTCGTCACTAAGTGAGGTTAGGTGAGATGTCGACAAGCGAGCGTATGACACGAAGTAAGGCGAAGGCTGAGATGGCAGAAAATACAATCGCGCAAACTATATCAAGCCAACCGGCCTTGGAACAAAGTCAAGATCCTTCACCCACCACGCCGCAAAATGTGGCAAACGATCAGCAGGCTTCGGCATCGAACATGAAAGGCAATGAGCTACTATGTAAAACGGTGAAACCTCCGCGTTCTCGCTCTTCAAAAGCATCGTCAGTACGGTCGACCGCTAGAGAAAAACAACTTTTACTTGCAAAGCTAGAAGAAGAAAGACGATGCGAGATGCAATTTATCGAAAAGAAGTACGCCCTTCTCACTGAAATACCCGATGATTCAGATGACGAGTCAAGCATTGCAAGTAATATGGAATGTTTAAGAGTAGAAGACTGGGTAGAAGAAAACGCGCAGTCACAGAATAGATTCGTGAAAAGTGAACCAGTCCATGCGGTACCACCGCAAACATTACCACAACATACGGTTCTAAACCCGACACAGAACATCAATACAGTACAAGCGGAGTTATCATCTGCACAAAAAGATGCACGGAAATCGTTTGCGAAAGATCTGCCACGATTTGCCGGCAGTCCGGAAGAATGGCCGTTATTTATATCCGCATACAACAACACCACGGAAATGTGTGGTTTTACCGCCCATGAAAATTTGATACGCTTACAGAACTGCCTCCATGGGAAAGCGTTAGAAGATGTAAGAAGCTTATTAATGCATCCTGAGAACGTCGGCACAGTTATCGGAACTTTGCGGATGCTCTACGGTCAACCCGAACGCATTGTTCAAACGATAACCGATAAAATAACTGTGCTCCCAGCAGTCGACGAAAGTAAGCTGGAGACTTTGGTAGAATTTTCAGTAGCCGTACAGAACTTTTGTGCCACCGTACGGGCATGTAAAGTGCCCGATCATTTATATAACATTACTTTATTACATCAATTGGTGCACAAGCTGCCACCGCATTTACAATTGCGTTGGGCAGAATATCGTTTCAATCTTCAGGACATAAGTCTCGCCACATTTAATTCCTGGTTATATCAACTGGCCTCGGCCACCAGTGCTATAGCGTTTTCGAATATAAAAGAAAAACCTTCCAAACCCTCTAAAGTACCATATGGAAACCATAACGGTAGACAAGTTAACGCGCACTCATTATCTAATTATGGACGTTTTTCAAAGAAACAAATTCCAAGTGGCCATCGTCGAGAAAGTATCGTAGCACATGACGTGTCAACCGACTCTCATCAAAATAACCAACAAATAACTAGAGAAGAAAGTCATTGTGTGGGTTGTACTGCTAACTGCAGTTCCTTGAATTGTTGTGAAGGGTTTTTGCGCATGGCACATAATGAACGATGGGCTTTAGTGAAGAATAATGGAATATGTCGTATCTGTCTAAAGAAACATCTCCCACCGTATTGCTCTGATAAAATATGTGGAGTGTCCGGCTGTGAGTATAAACATAATCCTCTGCTACATTACGAGCAGAGAAACAATGGAAATTTACCTATTCAAGAGCAACAGTTGTCTCCTACCTCTAACAATAGGACAGCAAATAACACTCACTTCGGTGATCAAGGATCGGTACTCCTAAAATATGTTCCGGTGGTGATTATAGGACCAGAAAAACAAATTTCGACTTATGCATTGCTCAATGACGGTTCTGAGATTACACTAATTGATCAAGCACTAGCAAATGAATTGCAGCTTACTGGAACACCCCGCCCTATGGAACTGCAATGGTCGAATGGAAGCATTCGAAAAGAACCAGATTCATTAATAGTGAATTTACAAATTCATGGTGAATCCGGTGGAAGGCAAATGTGTTTACGAAACATAAGAACGGTAAGCGAACTAAACATTCATTCACAATCACTGGACATAGAGAAGCTTGGACAGCGTTTTAAACATCTTAAAGGACTACCGATGGTCTCATATACCAACGCCAAGCCTCGTATTCTCATTGGTTCACAACACTCAAGTTTAACTACTCCATTGAAAACGCGAGAAGGCCGATTTGGAGAACCGATTGCCGTAAAAACAAGATTGGGTTGGACGATCTATGGCCCTGTGAACGAAGAGACGCAAACGTATACAAGCAATCAATTGAACATTCACCTGCTTCATGAGCCTGATGACAGTGACCTTCACCAAGCAATGAAAGAATATTTCGATCTAGATAGTCTTGGGGTAGCAACAAAAAACAACTTAGCGTCTAAAGATGATGAACGGGCGATAACAATGTTAAAAAATAACACACGTTTTAACGGAGTTCGTTATGAATCCTGTTTACTATGGAGATTAGAAAACGTCGGTCTACCAGTAAATAAAGAGATGGCTTTACGTCGTCACCGCTACTTAGAACGACGAATGAAAAGAGATGAACAGCTAAACCACACTCTACATAATATGATAGCAGAATATTATCATAAAGGATATGTTCGAAAATTGGATTCAAATGAAATCTCCGAAGTAAAATGGTTTTTACCTATCTTCCCTATTAAAAATCCCAACAAACCAGGAAAGATAAGAATTGTTTGGGACGCAGCAGCGAAGTCTTCGCATGGCCTATCGTTGAATTGTATGTTATTGCAAGGACCGGATCTTTTATGTTCTCTATTGAACATATTATTATGCTTTCGTTTGGGTCAAATTGCGATCGCAGGTGACATTCGTGAAATGTTTCACCAGATAAGCATGCGTAGAGAGGATCAAATGTATCAATGTTTTTATTGGACAGAACAAGATGGAGAACTTGCCGTGTATGCTATGACCGTGTTGACCTTTGGTGCATGTTGTTCACCTTGCACTGCCCAGTTCGTGAAAAATCGGAACGCGGAACGTTTTCAAACTACTCACCCCAAAGCATACGAAGCTATCGTTCATTCTCATTACGTTGATGATCTGCTTGTGAGTGTTGAAACAGAAAGTGAAGCCTTACAATTGATAAACGACGTAAAAACTGTTCACAGTGCTGGAGGATTTGAAATGCGCAATTGGATAAGCAACTGTAAATCCGTTGAGGCGTATGTTAATGGAAGTGTTTCTACCGAAAAATGTATGAACTTTTCATCAAAAAGTCACGTAGAAAAAGTTCTAGGCATGTGGTGGGACACTGCCCTAGACGTGCTGACGTATAAAGTGTGGTGGCATCGTTATGATACATCATTGTTAACGGGAAATCGATCACCAACTAAACGAGAAATGCTACAAGTCCTTATGTCCATATTCGACCCTCTCGGGCTAATTGCACATTTTTTAGGATACCTCAAGGTGGTCTTACAGGATGTTTGGCGCTCAAGAGTTGATTGGGATGAACCAGTACATATTGAAGAATTGAAGAAGTGGATGATATGGATAAAACTTCTACCACAAATCGAACAAGTAAAAATAACCCGATGCTATTCCCAGCAATATTCCATCAATGGTGCTGAAGATGTTCAACTACATACATTCGTAGATGCTGGAGGGAGCGGAATGGCGGCCATTGTCTTTCTGAGAATCGTTCATGGACAAAACGTTCGCTGTTCTATCGTAACATCAAAAACAAAGGTGGCACCATTGAAACTAACGTCAGTCCCGAGAATGGAGTTGCAAGCAGCTCTTATTGGAGCTCGACTAGCAAGCACAGTTGAAAAGGCTTTAAAGATCAAAATATCTCGCAAAATTTTCTGGAGTGATTCAAGAGACGTATTATGTTGGATTAATTCCGATCACCGCCGATATAGTCTTTTCGTTGGCTTCCGCGTAACTAAGATCCTTGAGTTGTCGGAAAGTAAGGAATGGCGATATATACCCAGCAAGCAAAATGTAGCCGATGATGCTACAAAATGGACTCACCCGCCAAATCTATCTAATGATAGTCGATGGTTCAAGGGACCTGATTTCTTATATGAAGACGAACATAAATGGCCTTATGCTGATAATGTAAATAACTCAACAGATAATGAACTAAAAGCTAATGTGTTAGTTCATACGGTTTCTGCCACACCAACCATACATGTAGAGAAATATTCTAGCTGGCGGCAAATAACAAAAGTGGTGGGATGGATTAAGCGATTTGTACATAATATTCGTAACAGAGTACATGTCAATCGAGGGCCATTGCGAACGAGGGAATTAGGCGAGGCGGAAAATTATATTATACAATTAGCGCAGAGAGAATGCTACGGCATGGAGTATAATGAACTTAAACGATTCACAACATCCGAAAATAGTGATACACTAAAACTCCCAAAAACAAGCGCATTATATAAACTCTCTCCTTGGCTTGATCGAGAAGGAGTTATAAGAATGAAATCCCGAGTAGCAGCATGTCATTATGCCACAGAAGATGCAAAATTTCCTATTATTTTGCCTAACAGACATTACGTTACAAAACTAATAGTTTTACACTACCACGTTAAGTACCACCATCTCAATGTTGAAACTGTCATAAACGAATTGCGTCAAAAGTATTGCATTAGTCGGCTCCGCCCATTATTCAACAACGTACGTAGGAATTGCCAACATTGTAAAAATGAAAAAGCAGAACCGAACCCACCGCGCATGAGTGATCTACCACCAGGACGTCTAGAAGTTTTTTCCAGACCATTCACACATACAGGCATCGATTACTTTGGACCCATAGAAGTCGCAGTGGGCAGAAGTAACCAAAAGAGATGGGTAATGTTGGCTATCTGTCTCACGACTAGGGCTATACATCTTGAGTTAGTTCAAACTCTAACAACGAGCTCTTGTATAATAGCTCTAAGAAATTTCATCTCTCGGCGTGGCCGCCCAAGAAAATTTTACAGCGATCGCGGAACAAACTTTATTGGTGCACAGCGAGAACTAGCGAAGCTAGATAAAGAATTCAATGAAAAGGATATTGCAAAAGAGTTTGTAGACGCCGATACGGAATGGGAGTTTATTACACCAGCAGCACCACACATGGGTGGCAGTTGGGAAAGGTTAATACGCACAGTAAAGTCAAACCTTATGGCGGCGTGTACTTCCAAGAAGTTATCAGATGAAATTCTCAACAACCTTCTCATTGAAATTGAAAACGTAGTAAACTCAAGACCACTTACTCATGTCTCTATTGATCACGATGCTGCACCTGCCCTAACACCCAACCATTTCTTACTAGGCTCATCGAACGGAAGTAAACCATTAGTGCAACTAGATGATCATGGACCTAGCCAGCGACAGAACTGGAGTACTTCTCAGATCATAGCCAATCAATTTTGGAAAAGATGGTTGAGTGACTATCTGCCAGAGATAACCCGACGATCAAAGTGGTTCACTCCAGCTACTTCAATCAAAATCGACGATATCGTGCTGATAGTTGACCCAAAGCTGCCAAGGAACTGTTGGCCAAGAGGAAGAGTGGTAGCAAGAAAGATTAGTGCAGACGGACAGGTCCGCTCAGCAACAGTAAAAACATCAACTGGAGCAGTCTACGAGAGACCCGCGGTAAAACTAGCGGTGCTAGACGTTCGCAAGAATACTGAGGAGTAAGCCAACATACATTGGCATACTGGGGGGGAGTGTAACGAACGTCAAAACACGAATGTCGTGTTAACGGTAATTTTGAAAACGATCCAACCTTGCAACGATCCAACCTTGCCGTGAATATGAACTACAGAGAATTGACAGAAGAGAGCGAGGAAGGATGAGACCGAGGAAAGACGCCAAGAAAGCAAGAACGCAAAAACGAACGAAGCGGAATTGTGAAGTTGTGGAATTAAGTATAAATAAACGACAATAAATGTTTTTATCCGTCGATAAACTGGCGCGATCAAATTCATAAAGTGTGAAGTAAATTTAATTTCAAACAAGTCGGTTTGTAATTACCCGTAATTCTGATGTTCCCGTTCTTTTTAACAACGATGTGTGTGGGTGAAGCCCATTCGGAGTAGTCAACTCGTTCGTAAAAGCCTGCTGCAATCTTTTTGTTGATTTCTGCTGCGTAACGCTTATTGTATTTTTGATGCAGTACAAATGTTACACGCGTTTTCTTTATTCAGTTCCTTGTATGCATGACATTTCATTCGCTCCCTTCCTGTTTCGAGCAGTGCTGCTCGTTCGAGCAGTCGCAGAGCTGCCAACATGCCATAGCTGTCAATGTTGTATATAACAGCTCTTTCCCCGGAAATAAAGCACCTACTTCCGCTCTGCTACAGATCCAATCGTTGAGGAGGTTTGATGGTTCTTGTTGATCGACGAAGTCCAGAATCCGCTGTCAAGCCTGACGAACCGGAAGTCCCCTCAAAGGTGGCACACTCAGTAGATGTCGACGACTGGATCACCTTTGAACGCACAGGGACAGTTTGTATAGTTGGATGTGCAGAGTCAGAAACGTTGGTTGTTGAAGACTGTGTGTCCGTTAACGGGGTCTGGGTCGAGGGTAAGTCAGAGGTCACAGTCAAGTCTTCAGTGTGGCTATTGGGCTCTTCTGCGCGCAATAAAATTGAATCCTCGGTAGATATGGGAAGATTATCGCCCACACTACGCAGTTGATCAATGTGCCGTTTCCAAATTCGACCGTCTCCAAGTTGTACTAAATAATGTAATTTACCCAACCGTTCTTTTATAGTGCCGAAGCTCCACTTGTTGTTATGTAGGTATTCTCGAGCAGCAACTTTTGAGCCAACTGTCAACTCTCGAATTTTATTCTGAATTTCACTCCTCTCAGGGTCATCCGATGGAATCATAAGATCCAATCTTGAACGAATCTGTCGACCAAACACCATCATTGAAGGAGAGAAACCAGTGGCAGGATGAATCATTTTGCGATAGTTTAAAAGGATATTGCATATTTCACTATGGACTTGAGAACGATCGCAATTTAAAGATTTTAATTTGGACTTCATTGTTTGTACGAACCGTTCAGCTTGTCCATTAGTGGCCGGATGGTATGGAGCAATAAGCTTATGTACTATTCCATTTAGTTTTAAAAATTTTGTAAAATCAGCTGAAGTGAATTGGGGCCCATTGTCACTAACAAACACAGATGGGATTCCAAAAGTACTGAAAAACTCCCTGCACACTCGTATTGTTGTATCAGTAGTTGTGTTGTTTACTACATAAACCGAAGGCCACTTAGAATAGGCATCGATTAAAATCAGATAGTAATATCCCATAAACGGTCCTGCGTAATCTGCGTGAACTCTTTGAAATGGTTCATTTGGAGTATTCCAACAGTGGAATGATGTTTTAGGAGGATTAGCTTTCGACACTTGGCAGGATTGACAATCCTTAACCACATTTTCGATGTCTTTATCAATGCCCTCCCACCAACAATAGCTCCTGGCTAGAGACTTAATTCTGCAAATCCCGAAATGTGTCGAGTGAAGTTCTTTTAAAACATTTTTACGTAGAGCAGGAGGTACATAAACACGAGTACCGCGGAGTAAGCAATCCTTCTGTAAACTAAATTCATTCTGATCTATGCCAAATCGGAATTTAGCATCAATGCTCTTTCCCATTCTTAAGGCTCGAAGTAATTCACGGACAGTATCGTCTGCAATTGTAGCTGAACTTAACTCATCAACAGTGAGGGGTAATGTTTCGATGGCATTGACTTCAATAAAATCAGGTTCTTCTATTTCATTCATGGGATCAGTCGTGCATGTCGGTAACCGAGACATGGCGTCGGCATTGCAGTGTTCTGATGAACGACGATGTCGCACGATGTAATCATAACCTTGAAGAAATGCTGCATAATGCTGCATACGTATAGTTGACATAGTAGGAAGTCCCTTAGTTTCCGAGAATATTTGACTGATCGGTTTGTTATCGGTTATTAAAATAAATCTACGACCATAAAGGTATTGATGAAATTTTCGAATACCAAAAATGATCGAGTACGCTTCTTTATCGATTTGCGAATACTTTTGTTGTGTTCTATTGAGAGTTTGGGACGCGTATTGAATTGGCCGTTCCGTACCATCTGGGTATTGATGACTAAGGACCGCTCCCACCCCGTAAGGCGAAGCGTCCGTTGCTAAAGTCACTGGTAGTGAAGGATCATAATGAACGAGAAATCGATCAGATTGCATTTCTTTTTTAACGGCTTTAAATGAACTTTCGCATTCCTTTGTCCATTGGAATGGAACATCTTCTTTTAATAAGTTATTAAGTGGGTATAAAGTCGTGCTAAGATTTGGAAAGAATCTTCCATAATAGTTTATCAAACCTACGTATGATCGTACTTGATCCCTGTTCTTAGGAATGGGCATATTCTGAATAGCGTCTATTTTATTACGAACTTTGTGAATGCCATCTTTATCAACCATATAGCCGCAATACTCGATTTGCTTGGCGAAAAAATCGCATTTATCCCTATTCACTCGCAAATTGTACTTGTCCAACCTTTGCAATACCGATTCCAACCTCTGTAAGTGGGTTTCACTATCTGGCCCAGTAACACGGATATCATCTATAAAAACTGTCACTCCTTCTATTCCTTGTAACACCTCCTCCATCAGACGCTGGAAAATAGCTGGGGCAGACGCAACACCATACATGAGCCTTGATGGCTGGAACAATCCTCTATGTGTACTAAGGGTGAGAAATTTTCTATCCTCTGGTCGTACTTCAAGTTGTAAGTATGCTTGGGATAGATCTATTTTAGAGAATGTCTTACCCCCAGCGACAGTCACAAAAAGTTCCTCAATTGTAGGGAGAGGGTGCTCATCCACCATTAAATTTGGGTTTAAGGTGATTTTATAGTCTCCGCATAACCGTACCTTACCACCAGCTTTTTTTACCACAACGACAGGAGTCGCCCACTCAGAATGGTCTACGCGCTCCCATACACCATCATTTACAAATTGATTAATTTCTTTATCAACTGCATCACGAAGCGCAAACGGCACCTGTCTTGCTTTAATATACACAGGTTTTGTATGTTCCCGTACTGTTAGTGAAGCTTGAATTCCTTTTACTTTTCCAATTTCCTTACTGAATACTGATGGATATTTCTGAAGTAAGGCATTTAATGCACTGTACTTGCATTCATCATCCCTATCGCAGTATGAAACAGTGTGTGTGCCAGATTTGAAAATGCGATTAAAATCTAAATTTAATGCACGTAACCAATCACGTCCCAGCAAGGGGTGTTTGTTGGACTTCGTTACATACAGTGGCAATACGAGTTTTCTTCCCTCTACCACTACTGTGACCAATAATTTTCCCAACACATTTATGTCATTGTCCGAATAGCTTACTAGTCTTAAGTCCGTTTGCAAAATTTCTATGTCTTTGAGATGTTTTTGTTTGTCCTTTATGTTTATCAATGATACCGGCGATCCAGTGTCGACCTCGAATGTTAGTACACCTTGATTGACCCTCAGATTCAACAAAAACTTACCAGCATGATTCTGGACCGTGCTCACATGAAGAACATCCTTTGGGTCGTTTTCCTCCAAATAATGTGTGTTCTCCTGACGCCTGTTGTTGTTGCGAGACAAACACACTTTTTGTAGATGTCCTCTTTTCCCACAAGCGCTGCAAACCGTTTGCTTGTGCTGGCATCTATTAGCCATGTGATTTGTATCGCCGCATCTGTAGCACTTTCGCTGTTGACCGTTGTTTGTCGATGATATTTTCTTTGTATTGGCCGTAACTTGTTGCACTTCACATCTCGGGCTGGTTCCATGCATTTCCTCGGTCCCACGCAATGACATTTCCATTCCAAACGCAATGTCCTTGGCTTTGGATAGTGTAAGATCGCGTACTTCCAGCAATCGTGACTGTATTCCACGATTCCGAATGCCAAAGACAAATTGATTTCTCAGCGCTTTGTCTAAGTACGAATCAAAATTGCAGCTTTTAGCCAGCTTCTCTAACTCCATTAAGTATTCGCTCAATGATTCGTTCTCCAATTGCTTACGGCTAGTAAACTTGAAGTTTTCTAGGATTTCTAGCGGTGCAGGGTTGAAGTGATTTCTCAGGAGTGCAACGATTTCGTCGAATGACTTCGTGTAGGGATCGGCGTTTTGCAGCTTGTTGCATAATACGTCGTACGTAGGGCCGCCCATGTAATGTAGAAGGAAGTCCTTTTTATCGCCATCTCCAATTTGGTTGATTCTAAACCAAATTTTTAGCCGTTCCATCCATCTATCGAACGATGATGACACGGGGTTGAAAGGCTCGAAAACACACATATTAGCCATTTTTGCGTTGGTACCGGAAGAAGAAGAAGCAGTAGGTGTGGAAGATCCAGCGCTCGCCACGGTTTGTGGTTGCATCGATATACAAGCAGTAGCAGTCACAGCAACAGTAAGAGTAGTAGGAGCAGCAGTAGTATCTCCGGTAGTAGCAAAAAAATGGTAGCAGCTCGTCCCGTAATCAATCCAGCTGACGCTCCGGCAGCAGTAGCAACGCCAGACGTAGTACCGCCAACAGCATCAAAATTCACCGTATTCGTAGCACCGATAGAAGTAATAACGGTAAATGCTCCTTCTCACCAACGTAGGGAACTGTTTAAGTAACTGAAAACGTATAATTCCCTTTTCTCGTCGCCAAATTATTGTATTTTTGATGCAGTACAAATGTTACACGCGTTTTCTTTATTCAGTTCCTTGTATGCATGACATTTCATTCGCTCCCTTCCTGTTTCGAGCAGTGCTGCTCGTTCGAGCAGTCGCAGAGCTGCCAACATCCCGCTGCGCAGATTCGAGCAGTTTTCTGCGTAGTTTTTTGCGTCGTTTTGTGTCAAAAAATACGCAAAAAACAGCGCTGGACTTCAGCCGAAACTACGATAGCCGGCGTATTTCTTGCAGTTTTTAGGTGCGGAACGAGCGCCATCTGCTGAAGGAATGGATGAACTATTTCAGACGGCGGAGCAAAAAAACGGCCGAAAAATTCAAAAAATATTGGCGCCCATTCCTTCCTCCTCTTCCTCTCACTCCCTTTCCCCTCCCTGCCATGCCTTACTTGCGCTTCAGCCCGTGCCTTTCGCCGTCAGCTGATTGTGTGTATGCGTTGGTATATATGTACATTGCGGTTGTGTATTGTTATTGGTGAGTGTTAGCATTTATTTATTGTGTGTGACCTTGACGATACGGGAGAAGCTGGTTCATTTTGGGATTTAAAGTGTTATCGGTGTATTGATGGTTTATTTTATTTCGTGCCGCTGCTGATGAGACCATAAGATGCCCCTGCCAATTGAGGGTGAAGAAGCCTATTTATAACAAGCGTACGAGAACTTCTAACACTAATCTAATATTTTTTTTTTAATTTGAACATGTTTGATGCTTCAACGACCTTCTAAGCATCATGTACCACTGTGTATAGTGGCAATAAAAAATATTTTTTTTCAATGTGCCGGAATTTGTCTCGAGTTTTCTGGCCACGACACACACACACAGCGCGGGGAAAGTGATCGTCCACTCTATCATGCCGCGATCCCCCTCCCCTCCCGGTGCTTTGAGTGAGGAACCAGCCTTTCTTCCGATAAGGTAGCCGTAATCGATCATGCGGGAGGGGGGGGGGGGGTGTTGATGGGGGGGGGGGGGGTGTGTGCTCGCCTGCGCGCTTTCGTGGGTGCGTGCTCGCGTGCGCGCGTACGTGCATTCGTGCATTCGTGCATGCGTGCATGCGTTCGTGCGTGCGCGTGTGTGTGTGTGTGTGTGCGTGCGGGAACTCCAAAACTGTTTGATTCTAATGCGTGCATTGTCACCGGCTGCGTCTACACACTCCATGCATTCTTAGAAAACGCACTGCACGCCGCCCGATCGATTACCGCTACCTAGGAGACAATACAACCATTTAATTGGCACCACCATCTTTGCGACCGGTTCTGCTGTTGGGGGTATTAAAAAGACAAACGATCGAAGCAAACGTGCGTCTGATATGTAGCACATTTCTTTCCAATTCAGCTAGCGGATGCAAGTGGAAACAACATTTTGAATTGAATCCATACAAAAGAGGATTCTGGATTTGTTTATTACGGTGCGCGTATGGTGCTGCACCTGTCCGTCCAGAATCTGGTGGCTTGTTGGTTTCGAGTCGGTATCATGACTCCGTGCGACCGGCACTGCCTTGGAATGGGTTCGGATCGGTAGGTTCATGTTTTGGTCGATTGCATTCCGTGCATTTGTCGCGTCACAGCGGTAACACGGCAGCAACAAAGATAATCCAATCTCTTCTCCGGGTGTGGGCTGTTACGCTATGTTATTCCTCTTCTTCTTATTATTATTATTGGCGTAATAGCCTACGCGATCATGCCGGCCTTTTCAGGACTTGAGTACCACGTAGCCGGATAGTCACCCCTTGCTACGGCGGACGGTTCATACGCGGTTAGAACCCACGACGGGCATGCTGTTAAGATGTGCGGAATGATGGCGGTGCCGCGGGCCCGCTCTTATCCAGCGGGCAACTTGCATACTGCCACACTGTCTCCTGCTCGATGCATACGCTGCAGGCAGGGGGAAGGATGCAGCTCCACAATAAAAAAAAAAAAACACCGTCATGAACACCTTCCTTTCTTTGACCGATGGATCATAACATTCCGGAAGAAAACACATTCGGCGACAGTTGTGCACGCACACGCACACTCACACCCATGCACATACGACTCAGCATATCTGTGCAATCTACAACATATAAAAGGAAAATCATAGTGTCACATAAACTTAAGCTTTATGTAATTTGCTTTAAGCTTTCCTATGCCCGGCCATGGCCACCTGTCTTGCGTGCGCTACTTGGAATTAGGGTTCTGCGCGTTGCACAGCAAACCCTCCAACGTGAACTAGCGATTCCTTAGTCATTTGTACATTGCAGCGATTGAACTCATTGCGCTTTTTTGGTTTGATTTGTGAAAATGCAACTTCATCGCCGCAATGTTTGTTAACGGTTTTTTTGAGCGCCACAACAGCTCGCGAGCATTGACCATACGCGTGAAAGAGATAGCGCTATGGAGGGAAAAAGCACGGACGACGACTGACAGCGATTGGCCGTCTGACGCACCAACACATCCAAACCTTCGACAGCGCGCTCAGGCGAGGGGTATGAGGCGGTGCCAGGGACGGGTAGCTCGAAACGCTGCTCGACAAATTTGCCGTAGGAGGGAAAAAGAAAGCATGAGAAAATGCGCGAAAGGGAATGATTTCTTCCGTCGCTTTGCACAGGGGGATGCCATAGCTGTCAATGTTGTATATAACAACGCTCTCGCAGAGAAAGTGGCACCTCTCTAGCCTTAGAAAAAAATAGGTGTGGCGCCAGGCTTTGGATGTACTTTTGCCGGAGGACCAATTAGCTTTCCAGGGGTATCGCTAAAAACTTCTCGAAAATTTTCCAAAAGATCATTGAGTTTCGATTTTTGAATGGCTGATGGTTCTGTGTCAGTGACTGATTGGACAGAAACATTAGGAGCAAACATGGAATTTATATCGATCTGATCTGAAAACTGCGCGATCCATTCTCTACCGAATAACGGCTCGGATGTTCCCGAAACAACATAAACGTTTAGTTTTCTATTTGCAGACCCCATGGCTACGTTAACTGGCAAACGTCCTAAACAGGTGATGCTGTGACCTGAATAGCTAGAAAACTGTCGTTCGGATGGAAGTAAGCGGAATTGTTTTTTAATTGTTTTTAACTTTGCTTCCGAAATAATACCGCATGGGGCTCCTGTGTCAAGCTCCATGTGTAAAGGATGTCCATCGATCGTAACTTCTACCATTTTCTTCCCGGATGGCGAAGTTGTTTGTAGGGCATTTAGCGTTTGTACGTAATCGATGGAGGCTTCTGGGCGGGTGTTTACGGGATTAATAGAATCTTCATCGTGGTTAGTTTTCCGAGATCTACACACTTTAGAAATGTGTCCCTTTTTGTTGCACGTGTTGCAACGAGCATCACGAAAACGACATTGATTTCGGAGGTGGTTTCCACCACAACCATTGCACATACCTGGATTTGTTGTACCTTGTTTTGGTTTACCTTGGGACGTTTCTCGCCGCGTTGACTTGCTGGGCTTCGACGTAGTACGAGATGCAGGTGTCTTCTTTGTCTTCGGCTGCTCGTAACCCAACTTATTCGTTGATTCGACGGACGGCATCCCTGCGTTAACCTCCTGCGCGGTGTTGTGTGTTGCTTCCAGCGTGCTGGCGATCTCACATGCATCTTTAAATGTTACTGGATTCTTTGCGATAATCTCGTCGCAAATACCACGTTCCATTAGTCCGTGTAGCAATTGTTCGATGAGCATGCGGTCCAAGAACTCTCCGTAATCACAATGAGCAGCTCCCTGCTTCAGGCGTAATGTGAATTGTGCGATGCTTTCCCCTTGCTGCTGCGTAATTTGCCGGAACTTGATGCTTTCGACAAACTTATTGCGCTGTTTGTCAAAATGCGTTTCGAGCGTTTTCCGGAGATCCTTGTACAGAATCTCTTGCGGTAGCTTCGGTGCAATCAGGAACTTTAGCGCGTTGTTTAACTCGGCTCCCATGTGGACTCTCGCGTAATCGGCGTACTTTTCGGTAGGGATACCGTTCAGCTGCAGGGCCCATTCCATTCGGTCGAAATAGTCGCAGACGGTCCCTTCGGTGGTGCGATAAGCTGGATGAGAAAATGACGGTGCCCGTGACGTCGAGGGTGTTGCATCTTGGCGTGCTTCCCCTGCCGCTGATCCGATGGCTGTTTTTAGGGCTTCCGCGATCTTGTGGGATAGCGCAGCCATAGACGATGGATCTAGTGTCGTCATTTTAAAGTAAGTTTTTCTTCTCACAGTGAATCTCTCACAAGGGTAATGTACGTTACAGACTGTGGACCGTAAATCCGGAACTTCTGACACCAAATGTTCTGTATTTACTGTTGTGAGTTCACTGGTTTATTAGGAAAATACTTCGGGTTTACACAATTCGTTTTATACGTGATAACAATGGCAATTGGAAAGAAAAGAAGAAGTCCAAAAAGCGCGGACGCAAGCGGCGTGGTCTGCTTGGATGACAGCTGTTGACGTCTGTCACTTATCCTGCGTTCACATACATAACAAGTTTCTTCCAAAAGTCCTAGTCGTTCTTTTTGTTAAGAATCTCGTTCGTTCGTTCACTTTACCGAACTGTTCGAACGGTGCGATTCTCGTTCATTTTACACATGCCTAGTGTATGTGTATAGTTATAGGTGTGTGTATATATATATATATATATATATATATATATATATATATATATATATATATATATATATATATATATATATATATATATATATATATATATATATATATATATATATATATATATATATATATATATATATATATATATATATATATATATATATATATATATATATATATATATATATATATATATATATATATATATATATATATATATATATATATATATATATATATATATATATATATATATATATATATATATATATATATACACGTATGTGTGTGTGTGTGTGTGTGTGTGTGTGTGTGTGTGTGTGTGTGTGTGTGTGTGTGTGTGTGTGTGTGTGTGTGTGTGTGTGTGTGTGTGTGTGTGTGTGTATGTGAGTTTGCGCGCGCGTGTTTGTGTGTATGTGTGTGTGCGTGCGTTTGAAAACCCCAAAACTATTTTATTCTAATGCGTACATTTTCATCCGCTGCGGCTACAAAGTCCATGCATTTTCGATCTCGCTACCTGAGAGACAACACAACCATTGGCATCGGCATCTTTGCGATCGGCTCTGCTGTTGGGGGTATTAAAAAGACACACGATCTAAGCAAACGAGCGTGCGATATGTCATTTATATCTAATTCAGCTAGCGGACCCAAGTAGAACCAACATTTTGAATTGAATCCATACAAAAGAGGATTCTGGATTTGTTTATTATGGTGCGCGTATGGTGCTGCACATGTCCGTCCAGAATCTGGTGGCTTGTTGGTTTTGAGTCGTTATCATGACGCCGATTGACCGGCATTGCCTTGGAATGGGTTCGGATCGGTAGGTTCATGTTTTGGTCAAGTGCATTCCGTGCATTTGTCGCGTCACAGCGGTAGACCCGGCAGCACCAAAGTCAAAACAACAACCTTCCCCGAGTGTGGACTGCTATGCTAAGTTCTTCTTCTTATTATTATTGTTGTAGCATATCTGCTATACAGAACTTATTATAATACACACTATCAGCTATAGACACATTGTAACACACTTCGGAAAGCCAAATCACACCATTGCAACACATTCATTAGAACACATCAGCAAATCAATCCACACCATAGCAACACACCCAGACCATACCGTTCATAGAAAAAACAATTGAGACACATTTATCGAAAACAACCGAAACGCGCAACATAAGCAATTCAAGCGTTACTGCGGCAAAGTGGACAAACAGAGACGCATAGCAACTTATTGCTAAAAGCGCAGTGTAGGCAAAGATCGACGAACGCACTCGTTCTTTGGCTAGAACAGTTGAAACTTTCCAGAACCTTTGTAAAAACACTAAAAGCGCAGCATAGGAACAAATTGACAGACACCTCACTCCAATAAAATGTATTAATTGTACCTCATATCAATAACCTTTAATTAGGACAAAAACACATACCAAAACCAATATTTCGAAACCCATTGAGTATAAATAAAACCAATTCCGACCGTGGCAAGTCAGATTCGTTCGGACTGCCAAGATAGGACGTTACGCTTCCTAATACTTCGCCTTCCAACTTATTTCAAGAGTTTAGTTATGTCCCCCTACCCAAGGTAAGGCTTCTAAACTCCAACGTTTCCAGTAAGGGAAACCTCCTAAAGGTTTCTATGATCGCCTGGACGATCAAGTGTTGAAAAGTCCGCTTCGAACAAAAGTGTTATTCCACCTCGGCTCATGTCAGTAAAAACTGACCTACCGCGACGATACTTGAGGTACAGCTGTACGCTCATCATATGGCGACCGTAGCTATCGCCTAACCCATTACATTATTATTATTGGCGTAATGGCCTACGCGGTCATGCCGGCCTTTTCAGGACTTGAGTACCACGTAACCGGATAGTCAGTTCTTGCTACGGCGAACGGTTCATACGCGGTTAGAACCCACGACGGGCATGCAGATGTGCGGAATGATGGCGTTGCCGCGCGACCGCTCCTGTCCAGCGGGTAACTTGCATACTGCCACACTGTCTCCTGCTCGATGCATACGCTGCAGTCAGGATGCACCTCCACGATAAAAAAAAACACCGCCATGAACCAGCGGTGGACCTAACGGTAGGTGGACTAGGCGGCCGCCGAAAATCTCTAGTCTGTAGTATGCCGTATGTCTACAAGTGGACAGAGTATTAGCGACAAGGGCCCCCAGAAAGATGGTCGTTGGGGCCCCGTGGCTGGAGAACCATCTGCACTCTCCCACCCCCCCCCCCCCACCCCACCCCTCATGCCGGCAACAATTTTAGGGCCTGTGACCGATGACCGTAGGGGTTCCATGGCCACCCCCCCTCCATCCGCCAGCAATTTAAGTATAATGTTCAATCTATCTCCCAACAGCTGTGTGCCAGTACCCCCTCCTCCCGGTCATCAGTTACCATTTACAGGGGCCTCAATTCGTCTTTCCGCCTTTCATGAACACCTTGCTTTCTTTGACCGATGGATCATAACATTCCGGAAGAGCATACATTCGGCGACAGTTTTGCATACACACGCACACTCACAACCATGCGCAGGATGCTTAGCATATCTATGTTATCCACAACAGGCGAAAGCAAAATCTTAGTGCTATGCTTACTGCTTAACACGTTCAGCACGATGGCAGGCCCCAGGGACTGCCAGTGAACTTTCCAGTATACCGGTTTCACAATCAGCTTGCGTTCTAGATGCCGGCGGAACGGTAAGCTCATGAAAATCAGCGCCGGACTGAACGTGTTAATGCGAATTAGGGTTCTGCGCGTTGCACAGCAAACCCTCCTGCGTAAACTAGCGATTCCTTAGTCATTTTTATATTGCAGTGTTTGAACTCATTGCAATTTTTTGGTTTGATTTGTGAAAATGCAACTTCATCGCCGCAATGTTTGTTAACGGCATTTTTAGGCGCCACAACAGCTCGCGAGCATTGTCCACACGCGTGAAAGAGATAGCGCTATGGAGGGAAAAAGCACGGACGACGGCTGACAGCGATTGGCCGTCTGACGCACCAACACATTCAAACCTTCGACAGCGCGCTCAGGCGAGGGGTACGAGGCGGAGCCAGGGACGGGTAGCTCGACGAGCTGCTTGACAAATTTGCCGTTGGAGGGAAAAAGATGGCATGATAAAATTCTCCGAACGGCATGATTTCTTCCGTCGCTTTGCGCAGCGGGTCTCAGAACTCCATGATTTCTTCCGTCGCTTTGCGCAGCGGGAACTAACAGTAGATTTATTTAAAGTTAACTTTACCGTGTTAGCCTTTATTCAGAGGCTGCTTTGTGTTGTTGTCGTTTTGTTTATCTTCAAATGTCAAACACACTTAAAAAATCGCAATGCGAATCGGAAGAGCGTTGACACGGCGTACGATTCGCACGTCCGATAAAATCGCATCCGATGAAGCGTTGCCACGGGCCTTAAGGGCCATCCCAAGTGCCACAAATCCACTAAACGACCACTAAACGGCTTCTAAACGCCTCAAGCACTCTACCTAAACGGAATATAGAAAGACCTCGTTTAGCAGACGGCAAACGACTCATGTATTCTAAAAATAGCTAAAAAAAAGCTGGTGGCGCCATCTGTTTGTGGGATACCCAACCAGTTGAGCTTCCTCGCTTGGAGGAGAGCTTTCTCGTTTCCTCTGTACTGTTGTATGGTTTCGCATTGAAGTTATGCATCGCTAGAACTAGAACGGCGATGCGATTGTTTAAATACTAAACTCCAACCGAAACCATCAGCACTGAAGCAACCCGGCAACCAATGCGAGGGTTGGTGAGGTACCTCTCGCTCTAATTTCTCTAATCTAGTCTAGTTGCCGCGCTTCCTCCTATAGCGATTCTGTCGAGCTGAGCTTTCACGTCCCTCACCACCGAACCCACGACGGGCATGCAGATGTGCGGAATGATGGCGTTGCCGCGCGACCGCTTATGTCCAGCGGGTAACTTGCATACTGCCACACTGTCTCCTGCTCGATGCATACGCTGCAGGCAGGGGGAAGGATGCACCTCCACGATAAAAAAAAACACCGTCATGAACCAGCGGTGGACCTAACGGTAGGCGGACTAGGCGGTCGCCGAAAATCTCTAGTCTGTAGTATGCCATATGTCTACAAGTGGACAGAGTATTAGCGACAAGGGCCCCCAGAAAGATGGTCGTTGGGGCCCCGTGGCTGGAGAACCATCTGCACTCTAAACTCGCGCACGCGTTATCCAGCGATTACGGTGATAAAGAAACATTATTTTAATAGAATATGGCCTCTTTTAACTTGCAGATATAATGCAGGAATGATATGGGCCTGCGGCAGGTGTTTGCGACTGTGCGCTGTGTATGATTGTGTATGATACGGTAAGTTGTAAGTGGGCCACGAAAGAAGAAGAAGATTGTTTGGTGAAGCTAGGGATTAGGATGCTAATCACGGTGTTTATTCCTTTTTTGCAGCCAATTTTCCTCTATCCTGGAACGTGGGCTTACGAGGAACCATTCAAGAAGATCCTCCGGAAGCTGTACGGCGACGAGTCGGGCTCTACCAGCACAACACGCTAGAGGCCCAGCCGGCACCGGGTGCCCAGATTGCGCCGTGAGACAATGTCGAGCGCGCTCGTTAACAACGTTCGGGGCAGGAATGCAACCCTTCTGATCATTATCCTCTGCCTCACAATAGCTGCAGCAGCAACAGGACCGAACCGACCGCACTACTGATTGCGGTCAAATTTCCTGGCAGGAGAAAAAATCCCACAAGTGAGTTCCTTTTAGATGCACTATCGCTACATCTAGATCTGTTGTTTTATCTTCTCTCTAAAACAAATGTTTTATATTCCCTCAGGTGTATCGATTTCATCGACGGCCGCTCGCTGGCAGCACCAACATGCCACCGAATAACCCCGGAAAGGCGACAAACACTCATCTCCAGCGGCAAATTGGTAACATTAACCCACTTTCGCACATCTATACGACGTCACGTTAATAGTGTTATTTTGATGATGTTAACGAGTTAAGATTAGACTTAAGTACGCTTTAAGGCATACATCGATATGCTTAATTTTAAGTTAAGTGTTTTGACAAGCCCGTGTGGGTCAAGGGGCGGAATAAGCGCTAAGCAAACTAAGCGGCCGCGTAGGGCCCCGTGGTCTTGAGGGGGCCCAAAAAAGGAACTCACCCCCCACTCGCAAGTTAAATTGCTACTAAATCCTGCTCTAGTTTAGAATATTTCCCTGCTAGACGCTTAAACCAATCTTACATTTATGTGACTGATTAGGGCCTCCACTCGTATTTGTGGGTTTTGCACAACATTTAAGATAAATAAATTTAGTTTATATTATCATAAAACACTACGCATTTTTAAAGGGGGAATAAAGATGATGACATATATTTAGTTTGTTAGAAGGTTTGTATGCACGTTCACTAGTTTATTTTATCTGGATTCTTTGCGGACTGCTTTTCGATTGCGCATGTCGCTTTGCCTCGTCTTGTGTTTTACAAACCCTAACAGCAGGGATGCGGCTAGTCTATCATTGGATTAACCTGGTGGATCGGGTAGCTTGTAGCGCACCATACTCGCCTGTCCACGATGGGTAGGCCATGTCATACCCCTGGTACTGAAAGATCCAGCCCATAGTCGTTCGCAAGGACAGACAAAACGGTGTGTCACAGAATGTGTAACAGATGGTAGAAAATGGGTACCTGCGGGTGAGAGAGTCTGTTTCTAATGTTTTATTATCAGTTGGTGACACGTTCAAATGGATGTGCACAGATCACTGCCCGATCCTGAGGGCTCACCGTTGAAAGAGGCACTGTCAGCGTGTGATGTCCTCAGAGAGGATCTTGATACGGAACCGAGAGTGGCTGTTCTCTCCCCCTCCCCCTCCCGCGTGTGTTTTTGGATGTGGCTTTCTTTTTCTTCTTCCTTATGTATGTGGCTTTATAATCATGTGTTAAAGAAATAAACCAAAGAGCTGTTGAACGACGTTTATGTGTTGTTTTGTCGCACATTTTGTATTAATGTGGATACATAAAGGATGATAATATCATGCCCGTCATTGGTTCAAGCCTCATATAGACCGTCCCCTCGTAGTAAGGACTGGCCAGCCGGGTGTGTGGTACTAAAAAGACGCTAAAGCTTGCATTGGCTGGCATGACCAGGTATACGACAAATAGAAGAAGAAGAGAAGGGAAAATGGAAAGAAGCAGTTAATAGAAGCTTCGCCAGCCTCGGGGCCCCAACTTCCATCCTTCCGGGGGCTAGTCGCTAGTACTCTGTCCATACGGCATACTATAAACTAGCGATCTACGAGGCCCCTGAATCGGCGGGGCCCCTGGCGACCGCCTAGTCCGCCTATCGTTAGATCCGCCACTGGTATGAGGAATCAATTAAAATAGTCAAATCGTATTGAATTGTGGGTCAATTTTTGGGAAAATCACAAACACATGAAATCATTATCTCATACGGCCGATAAAACCAGCTTACATCGGGTTGAGATCACGTGATACAAAATCAAATTTTCGGTACGGAACTATTCCTTCACTTTCGCTCGTTTGAAATTGGCTTCATAACCGTTGATCGACATGGCGATCAAATGGCCACATCAGAAACGGCACGGAACGGAAACCACCAGCATAGCACAAATATTGCTTCAACACCAGAATTGACCGGCTTTCGCATCGTCAAGGTCACAGGTAAAACCAAATACACTACATATATATGTACCAATCGCCAATTCAAGATACAACTACAACCCTACAATATACCAGTACCAGCTGATGAGCTATCGCACACAAGCGAACGGCGCGCGGAAATAAGAGGAAGGGGCCTGAAGGAAGAGAGGACAGGGGAAGGCATCGGGAGAGAGAGTGTGTGTGGTCAAAATTTTTGGCCATTTAAATTTAGTCCACCAACACCGTTGCATTTTGGAGCTTTTTTCTTGCCAGAAAGAGATAGCCATACACTTGACATACAGCTGTCTCGCTCATATGACACTTTCAAGGCTCGCAAGCTCTTTAATGCGAGGGCTCTGGAGCAGTGAACTTGTATGGCGTGCGAGCCCTCGCGCGCCCTCGCAAATCGCTGTCACTTGCACTGCGGGTTGTTTGCCGGGAAGTGAGATTTGAGTAATGGTCGTTGGTGTTGATACCCACGTATCTGACCACACGACCATTCATATAAATTTTTGCTCAGAAAGTTAGAAGGCTGTATAGGGCATGATAAGATGAAAGTTGTCGAAACACATTGCAAGAAAAAGGAAAGCAATATAATGATGAGTTGTAATACGTCATCTATTGATCAAACCAATGAAGCTGTGGAGCTTTCATTTTTATCTATGGATACTCAATTTTGCAGTCGTTTAAGCTTAATCTGTGGCGCTTGGGATTACACGTTTGTAATACCATCTATTGAGCAAACTAATGAAGCTATGGAGTTTTCGTTTTTCTTCTATAGATATTCGATTTAATTGTCGTTTAAGCTTAATCTGTGGCCTTTGGGGTTTCTATTATTTTTATTTTTTCCCACCTCTTGGCAAAACCAAGGAATTGAATTTGTAGGGCATGCAATCTTGTAGTTAATGTAGTTTATCAATACATATCATATATGTTATATATAAAATATGATTTCAAGATGTTTTATTTTCTGCTTATTAAAAATGTTAATCGAAATTAATTTCCATTTTAAGAGTTTTTAAACTACGATAGCTTTTGTCCGCGAACCACAGTGTAATGATTTACCAAAATAAGACTTTTTGGTACTTATAATGTAACAATTAGCATGAATAATCAGTACAGTTAAATTTTTTATTCAACTATCTAAAACAAACGGTCGCATTGATGATAGAAGTACAATAAAAATGTTGCTTGGGAATATTATACAGGGTTACTATAGAACTCAAGACTGCGGGACACTTTTATGAATCTGCGGGAATCAATCGCAAGACTGCGGAACGATACTTGAAAACGTTGACGATACCGGGATCTGCGAATTTGTATCGCAAGACTGCGGCACATTATCGATTAGTTTCATGACAGTGTCCTTCTGTCTTGAGTTCTATCGGAAAACCTTGTAACTCGGGGAAAGACTGTATTTTATTATGGTTCTGTGATTTTTTTTTTGTTTCATCGTAGGACTGTCAAAGTGTTAATCAAAAAGAAATTAATTAGGGATGAACTCTCTCATGTAATCTTTTGGTTAAATCTCTAATCAGCACCTTTGTATGATACATAGTTTTTACATTGTAATTGTACCTGCAATAGTAATAAACTTCTTTTAAATCAAGTTCGTACACTTAGTGGAGAAAACCGGTAATTAAACACGTCTTTCCTTAAAGCAATGCTGCCACAGAAGTTCCCTTGACGTCTTCCAATTATGACCGGAAACGTTTTACCGGAATATGATACAGTGGACAGCATTTTTTCGATCCTATGGCAATGTTCTCGGGTTTCTTGAAAATGATGTAGATATGTAATGTTTATAGCTGATATGGATTCCAATCCTCGATAAACCTTGCCACTTCCATCAATCATTTTTATCTCATTATTCGTCGAACTAAGTATAATTTTTGTATCTGTATGAAAAGAGAACATCATATTCCAGTTAATATTTAACAACAGAACAGATTATAGCCAAGCAATAATCATTATGGATACATACCATCATAGAAAACAACTTCATAATCCTGTAAAGTCTCCATGAGCTGACATTTAGCTTTGTCACTATATAATGTAATTTTTGGGGTTTTTGCTTTAACCATTTGAACGAATTTAGCTGCATACATATATTTTTTAAAATGTTTCTCAGGAATATCTTCATAATTATACATGACCTCAGCACTTCTGGATGGTAAGTCTGGCGGTTCATTCTTTATTGGAACACCACGATTGCCATTCGGGTGATACAATATGAATTTTAAACCATCTCCTGATATACGACACACGTCCACAACACGGTCCTCACGTTGCCGTCCTCTTGGTTTAAGAAACTCTAGGACGACATCACCACCTTCGGCAACTATGGTGAGAATTACATGTTTTGTGCGATGTCTTGTAGGTAGCAATCGCAGTGTGTCAAATCGCATAGTATGACGATGGTTATTTGGAACAAATCCCGAAGCTTTATGCATATTATTGTTTTTATTCTCCGATGTTACATGCCCGTGGTTCTAAAGTGGTGAAAGTGAAACGATAAATTTCGATCAATACGAAAATGATACTATATTATTTCATACTTACTATTTGCTCATGAATCGATCGATCTGATACAGGAGTAACATACCTTCGGGATATATATTGTTGAGGATTACATACTTCTGTTTCTTTTTTCATTCCCAAAAAATCTGTAGACGGTTTCAATTCATATAGGTTTTTTGTTTTGTCATTTTCGATTAGTTTGTCCTCAATAATGTTGTACTTATGAACCAGTTCCACACTATTAAACTTTTCAAGCAGTGATATTTGCGAATTAGGTTGAAATCGATAAGAACTCATATTTTCTATTTCGTACTGATGCATTTGCTTCCAGTATGGATGAACTAATGTGAATTTTTCACCATTTAGATCTTGCTTTTGATGGTCGCTGCGCCTGTCGTTAGCTTGTGTCATTCCTCTGTTACCATTAAATAAATCTGATTTGCTTACACTGCTGCCGGCGATAGTGCCCATGCCACTGTCCATACCGGAGTTAAACTTATTATTTGTAGCGTTCATGCTGTTTATGGCTGTTTTATGGCCTAGATCATACCGGGAAAGGAAGGGATGACTGAGGACTTCTTCCAATTTGATTCGCTCAGCGGGATTTTTCCTGAGTAACCGTTCAATCAGATCACTCACGTCAGACGATAGATGAACTGGTAAAACATAGTTAGATAATACCACTCTCGCCAATGTCGATTTCACTCCATTTGTGTCAAAAGGTGGCTTGCCAACTAATAGAGTATATAACATACATCCTAAACCCCATACGTCAGCTGGTAAACCGTGCGATGCACGTGAGGCTACTTCTGGTGAAATGTAGTTCGGCGTACCACAAAGGGTGAGATGCTTTTCATCTGACCGATGTAGTTGTGTTGCAAGCCCAAAATCAGCTATTTTGATATTCATTTCTTTTGTTAATAATAAGTTTGATAACGAGATATCCCGGTGTAATATTCTATGCGAATGTAAATAAAATAGTCCGTCCACTACCTTACGTAAGATCATTGCAGCTTCAAATTCGCTAAATGGCTGAATACGCTGTTTTAGGTACTGCTGCAGTTCTCCATTTTCGGCCAACTCGAGTACCAAATAAACGAAGTTAAAGTCTTCAAAAAATGTATACATTTCTAAAATGGATGGGTGTTTAAGCTTTGAGTGTATCGCTACTTCTTGACGAACACGGTTGGCCATTCCAGAAGCGTGCATTGCATGTTTATCGATCTAAGATGAAAAGGAAATAATTGAAATGATATCAACAAAATGCAAGGCAACAACATATGTTACAACAACACAAATACTATATAGGACAAACATACCATTTTTATCGCAACAGAATTGCCCGAAATTAAACATCTTGCTTTGTACACACATCCAAAACCACCTTTGCCGAGAATTTCACCTACTTCGTATTCCTAAAACAAAACAAGAATAAATCATAGCAAAAACAATATAATTAACGAGGAAACGAACAAGTCGGTAAACAGTTGTCATAAACGGACCAAAAGTGGAAAAAATAAACAAACAAAGAATTTAGAAAAAAAACCAACGGTTGATGTTGTTAGCAATCTAACATCAAATTCACAACTTAAAAATCCAATAGTCCTGAACAAACCTCGATTTTTTCACCAAATTTTTCCATCATTTTTGCAGTCCTTTCAAGAGCGATTAATTGATGCTAGGAAAATACACTTCAATCCGTAATTAATATCAACTAAAACGAATTACGCACTAATAAAGTTAAAACGCGCTAAGTTAAACCTCAAAGTTTCTCTAAAAACACGCAAACAAAAGAACGCGCCTCTGCAATGAAATATGCTTGGCTCCAAGGTGGATTAATAACATAAGGTAGTGGAATCTCAAGGTGGATTAAAAATATCAGGTGGTGGAATCTAGAGCATTTTGACAATTCGTCACATGACAACAGAATTAATAGCTCAGAGTTTATTTTTTATCATTCACTTGTTGAATAAAGTGTTGAAAAATTGTACGTACATCAAAAGAAATTATTACAAATGCTTAAATTCCAAATTTAGCGGATGTCAACAAAACGCACACTGCTGTTGTGTCATCTCATACCGTTCAAATAGACATACAGCGAAAACGACGCGATAAAAAGTAGCTAAATTTTGCAAACAGAGCTACTCGTCTCGCGCTTTATTTAAGCGACATTAATGCTTCATCCGAAATAATCGAATTATCATGTTTTTTTTACGAGCCAGATTAATGCCAAAAGCAAAAAAAATGTTTTGAACACATTCTAATCCATAATTTATTTTTTTACAGATACATATATCAAACCGGTCCGTTTGACAGATAAATATATGCGCAATCTGAGAGCGTTTCTACATACACCGAGAATGCAGCTGACAAAATAACTGACAGCATGCTTTGACAGCGACATACACCGAGAATGCAGCTGAGAGATGGCTGTGAGAGAATTGACAACCGGTTTCTCACGCTGGTGTATGTAGAAGCTCTGAAAAGCGCCGAGATGAGACTTTTAAAATGATGTTCATAAAATTCATTTTAATCGCTAAAATGAAATTAAAAAAGTTTCTTTTACTTTTTAATAATATTTCTACGATTATTAGACGGCAAAAATGCAAACAATAATTGATCGATCGCTATAAACTGCCAATTCAATTTTTTCTCAGTTCCATCGTTCTTTGCATGCCGAGGAGAATTCTCTCACTGAAAATGCTGTCAGTCGCTGTCAAAGCATGCTGTCAGTTATTTTCTCAGCTGCATTCTCGGTGTATGTAGAAACGCTCTTTGTCAATTGTAACCGCGAGGCCACATGAGGTGAAATATACATCGAAATGAACTATTTGATAGATGAAATATCTGACGGATAAAGCATCACAGCAACCAGCTGATGTGCAATGTTAACAAATAACGTCCACAAAATCGTATTTAAATCCATCAAATAACTTCAACATCGAGATATTGAAAGAAGAAGATATTATTTTTAATAGAATTTCCAAAGCAGATGTTGTGTCTCCCCTAACCCTTTAGTTGGACCTGTCAGATATTTCACCTGTCAAATAGTTCATTTCGCTGTATGTTTCACCTCATGTAGCCGCGCGGTAAGGTACAGTAGAACGTCGACTATCCGGGTAGCTCGGGACCGGACGGTTGCCGGTTAATCGATTTGCACGGATAATGGTCCAAGAAATGTCAAATTCATTTTAATTATTTTTCATGAAAGTGAAGTTATTGTGGTTGATGAACTATCATAGTATGTTAGTTCATATTTGTCGATTCAAAGCCCTTTTTCATGCAATATTTTTTATTTGTCGATTCAAAGCCCTTTTTCATAAATATTCGTGAAAATGCAAACATTGATGTTGCTCCTATTTTCGGCAGGGTGTGTCCCATATAACCAAGATACCGAAAACGCCACCAATTTCTTGTACTAAAAATCCAGTTCCATCAAACAAAGCTAAAAAACTATCAGTTTGGTGGGTTAAGCCACACGGCCACAGAAGCAGCCACTTCAATGTTGTTGAAGTTAGTTTTTTATGCACGGGCAATTTATTTGCTCAACATGTTTCACTTGTGTTAAAATGTGATATAATTATGCAAAGGAAGCAATTAAACGTGTGTGTGTTTTAGTTGGTTTGTTGTAAAACATTCATGTGTAATATGTGTATATGTGTGTTTGTTTACTTGTGAATGATCTCTCCATTTCGCTGGTCAGTGCATAGTTTATAGACTAATAATATTGCTGAAGTTGAAGTGCAGTGATGTAAGTGAATGAATTTAATCAATCGAGGAGTTAAAATCCTGTCCAGCATATTTACCTTAGCCAACCCTTGACCAAACTTTTCCTCAAAGCATTTTTGGAAAAGGTGGGTTAAGGGTGGGCAAGATAAATACATCGGATCGGAACTGGCAGCTCCGATTGTTCTAAAATTTGGTGGGTTAACGACTGAATCGACCACCACAAACCCACGTGGGTTTGAAGTGGTTTTACAGTGGGTTAAGGACGATTTGGTTATTTGTGGTTCCTATTTTCGGTAGCGCGAATACGGGTCAGAATATGTTTTTATCAATATTAATATGTACAAAAAAATGACTAAAGCAATTTAACACTCTTACTTTCCTAAGATTGGTGTTAAAAGCACTTTAATTATTAATTTTATGTTGCTTAGTTTGGCCCGTTTTGACAGCCATTTTGATGCGACGTTTCAATAGAGCAGCCATTAAAGAGAATTGACTGTTTGATGGTTATAGCGTACGGTGTGAACTGGCTTACAAATATTTATTTTTCTCTTAAGTTAGTTCATTGTTTGTCGTAAAATTGGTGATATTTGGTACAAGAAAGGCCATATTATGTGTCGACATACGCATTGTAGTGTTCTGATCAATTTTAAAAGGTATCCCAAATAACCAAATCGTCCTTAACCCACTGTAAGAGCGTTTCTACATACACCGAGACTGCCGCTGAGAGATGGCTGTGAGAGAATTGACAATTGATTTCTCATGCCGGTGTGTGTAGAAGCTCTGAAAAGCGCCGAGATGAGACTTTTAAAATGATGTTGAAAAAATCCATTTGAATCGCTAAAATGAAATCAAAAAAGTTTCTTTTACTTTTTAATAATATTTCTACGATTATAAGACGACAAAAATAAAAACTATAATTGATCGATCGCTATGAACTGCCAATTCAATTTTTTCTCAGCTCCATCGTTCTTTGCATGCTGAGGAGATTTTTCTCACCGAAAATGCTGTCTGTCGCTGTCAAAGTATGCTGTCAGATATTTTCTCAGCTGCATTCTCGGTGTATGTAGAAACGCTCTAAAACCACTTCAAACCCACGTGGGTTTGTGGTGGTCGATTCAGTCGTTAACCCACCAAATTTTAGAACAATCGGAGCTGCCAGTTCCGAACCGATGTATTTATCTTGCCCACCCTTAACCCACCTTTTCCAAAAATGCTTTGAGGAAAAGTTTGGTCAAGGGTTGGCTAAGGTCAATATGCTGAACAGGATTTTAACTCTTCGATTGATTAAATTCATTCACTTACATCACTGCACTTAAACTTCCGCAATATTATTAGTCTATAAACTATGCACTGACCAGCGAAATGGAAGAGTTCGATCGCAAGTAAACAAACGCACATATACACATATTACACATGAATGTTTTACAACAAACCAACTTAAACACACACGTTTAATTGCTTCCTTTGCTCAATTAAATAACATTTTATTACAGGTGAAACATGTTGAGCAAATAAATTGCCCGTGCATAAAAAACTAACTTCAACAACATTGAAGTGGCTGCTTCTGTGGCCGTGTGGCTTAACCCACCAAACTGATAGTTTTTTAGCTTTGTTTAATGGAATTGGATTTTTAGTACAAGAAATTGGTGGCGTTTTCGGTATCTTGGTTATATGGGTATATTCAGCCAAATCCAAGATGTGTTACCGCAGGACTCCACACAGCATAACACCGAGCGCAACATAACAACTGACAGCTGCCAAACGCTTCAGAAAACGCTTCTTTGCTGGTAACATGTGTTGAATATCCTTATTAGGCCGATCATTGCTCGTAGAAAAGTTACCAGCCTACTGCAATGACCGACAGTTAATAAAACACTTTACCTTCTTCCGCAAGCGTTTTGTGAAGCGTTTGGTCGCTGTCAGTTGTTATGTTGCGCTCCGTGTTATGCTGTGTGGAGTCCTGCGGTTAGGGCTTGGTACTTGTTTCGACGCAGCGTATCGCAACGCATTGCGTGACGCACGCTGGTATCTGTTCGCTGCGTTCTGCATGGATGTGTCAACACATTTTACTAAGAAAAACATCAACAAACAGCAATAATGCCTCTTATTTATAGGTTCTGATGTGATTATAATGTTAAATTACAACTGTAAAATCATTTCCAGTTCTGCTCAAAACAGTTCAAAGCATGTTTTCGCTTTTTTATTGCATATTGCATACTGACCCGCACACACCTGTTTTGCAGCAATTACGAAATTACTTTCTCTACATTTATATTGTTTTGTTAATAAAATTATTTAGTAGTTCAATTACACGTCCAATTGCGCTCAAAACAATTTAACGTGAAAAAATATCGATTTTCACACGGTATGGTTAAACCATTTTGACAGACGCATCACGACGTGCGTCGAAATAGAAATTTTTCTACTTTGACGCTGCGTCGTGCGTCGTTAACGCATGCGTCTATCAAATCCCATACATTTTGGCAAAATCGCAACGCATTGCGTCGGAACAAGTACCGCTCTCTTATTGTTCCGACTTTCGGCAGCAGCCCCAAGATGGATTTAAAAATATTAGGTGGTGGACTCTAGTGCATTTTGACAATTCGTCACTTGACGTAAGGTCCCCAGGATTCAAACTTTGTTTACATTTATTAAATTTGTTCATATAATTTATCTACCCCATTTTTTCGATTAAATATTCTTTAAAAATATAGTTTGGACTTCGCGAGTTCTTATTTAATATTAAAACATGTATTAAAGTGTGTTATTTTGTTTTATTCCGTGAATTTATTCTATAATTCATTGTGTTTTCAACATTTTTGATGATAAAAACTAAGAAATCATTATATTTTTCAATTTTCACATTAATTCCTCATTATCTACGAGCCGCATGGACAATTTACGTGAGATAAGAACTCTTACTCACATGATTTTAAATTTCGTGCATAAACAAATAATCAATTTTTTTGTTAATAAATCTCATTTTTTCGATAAAATCAATAGACACACAAAAATCAACATAATAACATAGAAATCTGTTCTATTTGCTAAGCTTTGTGTGTGGAAACCAATGGTTAACGGTTCTAAAATGACGTAAAGTCGCTCAACTATGGCGACCCCCCAAAGGCCCTAATCCACCACCTGATATTTTTAATCCACCTTGCCCCGCACCAGCCCTCCCCGATTTTCATACCGGAGCCCCCGGAAAAGATATGTCAAGCAAGGTGTATGGATATTAGGAGGTGAAGTGCTTCAGAGCAAATTGACATTTCACGACTTGACATAACAATACTGGGGTCTCCGGTATTAAAATCGGGGAGGGCTGGAGGGTGGTATAGAAAATTGTATGCGATTTGACATAACAATACTCAATGATGGCGCCCGGAAAACGCGCTAACAATTCACCTCCTTAATAAACACACCTTGATGTCAAGTAGAGAAATGTCATTTTGCTCTGGACAACTTCACCTTGTCATTTATAAAGCTAAGGCTAGATCAAGGTGGATTAAAAATATCAGGTGGTGGATAAGGGCCTTTGGGGGGTCTCCATAGTTGAGGGACTTTACGTCATTTAAGAACCGTTGACCATTGGTTTCCGCACACAAAGCTTAGCAAATATAACAGATTTCTTTGTTATTATGTGCATTTTAGTGTGTCTATTGATTTTATCGAAAAAACGTAATATATTAACAAAAGATTTGATGATTTGTTTATGCACGAAATTTAAAATCATGCTAGCATGAGTTCTAATCTCAAGTAAATTGTCGATGCGGCTCGTAGATAATGAGGAATTAATGTAAAAATTGAAAAATAATAATGATTTCTTAATTTTTATCATCAAAAATGTCGAAAACACAAAGAATTCTAGAATAAATTCACAGAATAACACAAAATAACACACTTTAATGTATGTTTCAATGTTAAATAAGAACTCACAAAGTCCAAAATATATTTTTAAAGAATATTTATTCGAAAAAATGGGGCAGATAAATTATATGAACAAATTTAATTAATGTAAACAAAGTTTGAATCCTGGGGACCTTACGTCAAGTGACGAATTGTCAAAATGCACTAGAGTCCACCACCTAATATTTTTAAATTCACCTTGGATACGCGGTTTTCTAAATTTGACAGATTTAATGTCAAATCAGTACAATTGGCGTCAAGTTCGGTATAAATTGCATTTATGCTAACAAATTGAAACCGCTTAAAAGCCAGAAATATAATAATTTTCTGGACGAATCATATCAAATAAATGATAAAGTGTATAAAAGTACTAAATTAAATCAAAAACTCTGAGTATTGAATAGTATTTTTATTCAAAAAATGAGAAATTCGACTTATGCGGATATTCGAGTTACGCGGATTCGCCGGGAACGCAGAAACCGCGTAAGGACGGTGGCAACGCTTTTTCGCATGCGATTTTATCGGACGGCCTGTCAAATTTTTGTATGAGATTTGACAGATAACGTCGGACGACGAAATCAAGGATAATGTATTTAGAAGGTTGATTTTTATCGCTTTTGCTGGGCGACATTGTGGGGGACATCTGTCACTCTCTGCATACAAATTTCAGTACCCCGCACCAGCCCTCCCCGATTTTTATACCGGAGCCCCCGGAAGAGAAATGTCAAGTCGAGAAATGTCATTTTGCTCTGAACAACTTCACCTTGTCATTTATAACACCTTGGACGAAATCGCACGTTCGACGTTATCTGTCAAATCCTATATAAATCTCATCCGATAAAATCGCATCCGATGAGCGTTGCCACCGCCCTAACTCGGGAACAGGCTGTACAGTCTGTTCCCGAGTTACGCCGTTTCTGCGTTCCCGCGATGATTTGTGGGAAAAATTCTAATATTTCTGGCTTTTAAGCGGTTTCAATTTGAAAGCAAAAATGAAATTTTTACCGAACTTGAAGCAAATTGTACTGATTTGACATATGGTCTGTCAAATTTAGAAAACCGCGTATCTTCGAATCCGTTTAAGTCGAGAACCGCGTAACTCGGGAACAGACTGTATATCAAAATGGGTATAGGCACGGTGGAATATAGAGGAGGTGTCTTCTTAGCGTTTGGCATGTTGCTATTTTGAGATTCAGTTTGACAACAGTCGTCGATATTTGTTTACAGGCAGCAGCCGCAATATCACGTTGAAAATGCCGATTTATAAAGTGTGCATGCAAAGTACAAGTTTGTTGTGCTATACAAATATTTATTGAACGAAAACAATTCATTTATCATACTTGTAAACCAGCAACATTCGTCGTTTTTGACAACTGCCGTCGATCCTGGTTTTGTGCTTTTTTCTAAAGCCTTGATGGCCAAATGTTCTGTATGACGACACCTCCTTTCTAACCACTTTGCCCAAAAATCATCCTGCAATGTAAATACTTCATCGTAAAACTTGTAAAGTTGTTTGGCATATTGGCAAAACGGTAAAATGGACCTTCTTAGTTCAATATTGGGATCAATGGATCGACCTCCATCAAAGCAACAAAAGGGCACTAACATGTATGAAAGTAAGTTGATGATTGAAACATCAAATGATACAGAAAGTATTTCAATACATATTTGTAAGAGGCTGCATTCGTGATTGTTATAATAATTGATTCTCTAGAACAAAGAAAGGAGTATGAATGCGTGAAAAACAGGCAACGTGAGGAATTAAATCGATTTCGAACGTATGTAGAAGAACGCTTAGGGCGATTTATGAAGGATGAAAATCGGCATAATTTAGAATTTCAATCGATGGATAAAGTTCATCGATCCATAGTGTAAGTATGATTAATCTCACGAGTTGATCTAAGTGATAATCATCATGCATACGCTTTTCTAATTTCAGGCATGATGTGTCAGAAACGGCTGGGCTTTCAGGAATGAGTTTTGGAATGGAAGGCGAACGATATATAGTAGTGTACAAAAAAGAGCATCTTCCATGTGAAGATGAGCTGAATGCTCGAAAAAACGGTGAAGTCTGGAACGAAGAAACTGCTGCACAGTATGCCGAAAAACGTCGATTAAAGCATTTGAAGCAATCGGGTGACACAAGTGATTTACATATAACGAGAGCTGAAAAGTTGACACCAGTTTCCAGCTGCACTAAGAAATACATGCAACTTTTCAGTGAAGAAGTGAAAATGGAAAATGTTCGTAAAACTGAAATCAATGCATCATATGGATATGGTAAATCTATATTGTACAGTAATTTTAGATCATAAAAGAAAAGCAATATTTAATTTCAAAACTAATTTACGTTTTAGTGCCTAGTGCAAACAAAAAAGACGTACGCTCAATTGAACAAACAATGGCAGACATACTAACGAAGAAACGACTTAAAACTCAGCATAAAGAACTTGAGGAAGGGCCATATTCGACTGAAGTATCTTCGCAGGCATCAAGACATATCCCAGGCGCCACAGATAAAGCTTAAACGACTAGAAAATCAAATATCCATAGAAAAATAACGAAAGCTCCATAGCTTCATTGGTTTGCTCAATCGATGGCTATACAGGGTTTCACACTTTATCTCAAGACTGCGGGACCCCTTCCCGAATCTGTCTTAGCCAAAGCCAAGACTGCGGTATGATGCTTGAAAACGTTGATGATACCTGAATTCATCGGATGCAATGCTGAATCTGCGGCACATTTCTCGAAACACACTGGTCCGCGCCGAGGACATGCGGTCGAATATTTTTTTACACGGATAACCTTTGTGTACATCAGTCTATTAGAAACACTCAATTATCCTTTTCGTTTTTTTACCAAAAAAAGGCAATTTAATAAAATGAGTGAATGCATATTTGTTTAATTAAAATATTTACAAGTGTTAAGAAAGTAGTTTGAACTGTTTAAATAATCTTTTCTGGTAAAAACACGAAAAAATAATTCACTATTTTCAGTACACTGATGTACACAAAGGTTATCCGAGTAAAAAAATATTCGACCGCATGTCCTCGGCGCGAACCAGTGTGTTTCGAGAAATGTGCCGCAGATTCAGCATTGCATCCGATGAATTCAGGTATCATCAACGTTTTCAAGCATCATACCGCAGTCTTGGCTTTGGCTAAGACAGATTCGGGAAGGGGTCCCGCGGTCTTGAGATAAAGTGTGAAACCCTGTAATACCCCGTCAAACAATGCGAGGGTTGCGAAAGATTTCATGTGCTCGAAATCTTATGGTATTTTAAAAAATCATTGATTTTTATTCAAGAATTATATTTTGTGCGGTAGTATTTGGCGAAAAGATCACTATTTAAATTTTTGTGGATTTTTGAAAACTAAAATGTCAAAATTCAGGTGTTTAGTATTCTACAAATCGCACTGTTATACCTGCTCTCGAGGTGCTATAATTATAACTGCTAAAACTAGGTGTGAAAAAACTACCAAGGCTCGCAAGCTCTACCCTCGCGCGCCCTCGCAAATCCCTGTCAATTGCATGGCGGGACGCCATACTGATCATCATTTTGCTGTCCTTTCCCGCCATGCAATTGACAGCGATTTGCGAGGGCGCGCGAGGGCTCGCACGCCATACAAGTTCACCGCCCCAGAGCCCTCGCATTAAAGAGCTTGCGAGCCTTGGTAGTTTTTTCACGCCTAGTTTTAGCAGTCCCGCCATGCAATTGACAGCGATTTGCGAGGGCGCGCGAGGGCTTGCACGCCATACAAGTTCACAGCACCAGAGCCATCGCATTAAAGAGCTTGAAAGCCTAGGCAGTTTTTTCGCCCCTAATTTCAGCAGTTATAATTATAGCACCTCTAGAGCAGGTATAACAGTGCGATTTGTAGCATACTAAACTCCTGGATTGGTACAAATTTTTTTGAAAAAATCCACAAAAATTGAAATAGTGATCTTTTTGCCAAATAACACCACAAAAAAATAATTTATGAATAAAAAATTAATATTATTTAAAATATCATCATTCCCACACCGAGCGTTGCCCGAAACAGACGTGTTTTTTGTTTGCGGAGATCGAGTGGCGTATACAAATCGTTCAGAGTTGTAACAGTGTTAGTATCCGTGCAGAACAAGGCACTACATTGCCGAGCTTTAAAAAAAAATCGCCCACCCGATCCATCGTCATGGATCGTGGTAAAAAGCGACGTGGAAGACCACCAAAAGCATCAACAATACGTCACAATATTGGCAACAACAATGTGACGGTAGAAACCAGAAATTCGTTCGAGTTACTAAGTGATAGTGAAGATCTTCCTCTCTCCTCGTACAATGCGAGAGCAAGTGTGCGTAAAACCGAACGTGTACCTCCAATCGTCGTGACCGGCACATCTGTAGGCGATGTCCATCGTAAAATAACTGGTGTTGGTGTAGTTAATTACACAACAAATACTACCGTGAAAGGTATCGTAGTGCATGCTACAAACACGAGTGATTTTCGTAAAATAATCGAGGAATTCAAAAAAACTTCGACGCACTTCTACACACATCAGCTTGATGACGAAAAAACCACAAAAATTGTCATCTTTGGCCTCCCAGATTATCCTTTGGAAGAAATCAAAACAGCACTGGAAGAAGTGCATGTAAAACCAACGGCGATAAAAAAATTACAGATTCGTAGAAAGAAATTCGACGATCAGATGATGTATCTATTACATTTTGTGAAGGGTTCAATAACCCTTAGTGAACTCAAAAATATTCGAGCAGTGAACCACCATCGCGTATTTTTTGAATATTATACATCTGCAAGCGGGCCAATGCAGTGTAAAAATTGCCAGCGTTATGGTCACGGTAACGCAAACTGCCACCGCCCACCTGTGTGCGTGAAATGCGCTGGTTCACACGCATCCAAATCCTGTCCGCTTAGCGTAACTACTACTAGCCCAGACGGTAAAATAGCGCCGACAAAGCTGCGCTGCGCTAATTGCGGTGACCACCACACAGCCAATTATTCAGGCTGTCCTACACGTGTAAGCGTAACTAAAGCAACTAAAGCACCACCTAAGACGAAAGAATTCAAATACAACGAAAACAGTTTTCCCTCAATAGGAAATCCGCCCAAGCCATGCCAAGTGCCGATTAACTATTCAAATGTGTTCAATTCAAAGAAAAACACTTCTACAGGAGATTTCGACATAAATTTTGAAGAAATAGGCCAAATTGTCGAAGACGTATTTACACATTTAAGCGAATGTCGCAACAAAAAAGATTTAATTTCCGTAATAGTACAGATAACAGCTAAATATTGTTTCTCCAATGGCAAATAAAAAGGGTTTAAAAATCATGTATTGGAATGCCAATGGCATAGCCAGCAAACAACATGAATTTTTCAATTTCATGGATGCAAATAAGATACAAATAGCAGCTCTGAATGAAACATTCCTTAAATGTAATATGCGTTTTTCACATTGCAATTATATTATACATAGACTAGATAGAGAAACTACAACAAAAGGTGGTGTAGCTATAGTAGTCAGTAAAAATATCACCCATAAATTACTTCCTTCATTCAAATTAAAATCACTAGAAGCCATAGGCATACAGTTACAAACTGAAAGAGGAAAAATAAGTATAATATCAGTATATAATCCTGGAGCAAACAGAGATTGTGAGAGTTTTAAAGCAGACGTTAACCTATTGAGTGCTATCCCAAACAGTTATTTCCTTTGTGGCGACTTTAACGCTAGACACAGGCTATGGAATTGCCAAAGTGCAAATCGGATGGGAAAAACCCTTTTTGAAACTTTACAAAGAGGAAATTTTTCGATTCACCATCCACATAACCCTACATACTTTCCCAGTGATGAAAATCGAAATCCATCCACTATTGATCTCGTTCTCACAAACAATTTACACCAGATAACATCACCACGAACAATAACCGAATTTACATCCGACCATCTTCCGGTTATCTTTGAAATTTCCTTAACCAATAGCTTTAAACCATGTGGCAACAGTATTCCAAACTACTCCAAAGCAAATTGGACAGGGTATCAAAAATACATTTCCCAACACATAGAGCTGTCAAACTTGAATTTAGCTAAAATTAACAATGAAAAACAAATTGATCTCATGGTAGCCTATTTTTCTAAACTAATCAGCACTGCACATAGCAAATTTGTACCACTAACTAAAATAGACCGATATAAATTAATAATCCCTGAGGCTACACTAAACAAAATGAAATACAGAAACCAATTAAGGCGCCGATGGCAAAGAAATAGGTGGAACCATGCTTTAAAAAATGTGTACAAAACATTAGCAAAACAAGTTGAAGAGGAAATATCCCTGATCAGAAACAATGCTTGGTCTACCAACTTAGAAAAAATGAACAAAACACGTAATAATACTAGGCTATGGAGATTTGTTCGGATCATGAATGGAGACAGTAAAACTATACCCCCAATTAAAGAACATGGAAATTTTTTACTAACAAATCCTGAGAAATGTGAAGCCTTAAAAGCTCACTTTGAAAACGCTAACAATACCACAATACAAACAAAAAGCTCTCAGGAGCGCTTAGTTAAAAAAACACTAGATGAATTCAACAACTTTCACTCCTTACCAGCTAACTTAGATAAAGAATTAATTAAACCAAAAAAACTTTGTCAAATAATTAAGAAACTACAATCAAAAAAATCAGTAGGTATTGATAACATTAATAACACAGCTATAAAGAAAATACCGATGCAGGGAATAATTTACTTGACATTTATCTTAAATGCATGCTTAAAATTATGCTACTTCCCTAATGATTGGAAAAAAGCAAAAATAATTCCTATTCCAAAACCAAACAAAGATCCCAGCGATACTAAAAACTATAGACCGATAAGCCTCTTGAGTTGCCTGGGAAAAATCTTTGAAAAACAAATTGCTGATCGCATAAAAAAACACATTGACATTCACAACATTATCCCAAAGTACCAATTTGGTTTCCAAGCTGGACTATCCACAACTCACCAATTACACAGATTAACAAACACTATAAAATCACAAAGAGACAATAAGAAGTCAACAGGATTAGCATTACTAGACCTAGAAAAGGCTTTTGATACGGTTTGGCATGAAGGATTGTTATTTAAACTTGTATCTTTCAATTTTCCTCCAAATCTGATTCGACTTATCACTTCATTTCTCAAAACACGAACAGGCTCGGTTCACATAAATCATTTTACCTCCACACCGTTCCACCCATTAGCAGGTCTTCCTCAAGGAAGCGTGCTGTCACCGATTCTGTTTAATATTTACACATGCGATATTCCGAAAATGAAAAATGTCAAACAATACTGTTTTGCCGATGACTTTGCGATTAGTTCCTCTGCCAAATGTCCAAGAACAATTATAAAAAGCCTAAACAAAGGACTAAATGAGTATTCAAGATACTGCAAAACATGGAAGCTGAAAGTAAATGAATCTAAAACGGAAGCTATTTTTTTCTCGCGTTGCACAAGTAGAAGAAAATTGCCAGATAGAAAATTAAACATTAATAATAATGAAGTGGAATGGAAAAATGAAATTAAATATTTGGGGGTTACACTCGACAAAAGGTTAACATTCAAAAAACATATTGAAAATAGAATACTCTCTGCAACAAAAACCTCATTATCTCTATATAGCTTTACTAACAGGAATTCAAAACTAAACTTAAAAAATAAGCTTTTGCTTTATAAACAAATCCTACGACCTATATTATTATACGCATACCCAGTTTGGGAAAAAAGTGCCTCTACGCACTTAAAGAAAATCCAAGTGTTCCAAAACAAATTTCTTAAACGAATCCTTAATTTACCACTTTGGCATAGTACTAGTGACATTCATCAAAGAACAAATATGATAAAAATAATACAATATGCTGATCTACTATTAGAAAAGTATAAAACAAATTGTACGTCCAGCCCGTGGCGATTTGTAAATAGGTTATATTAAAGTAAATAGACTAGATTATAAATTTATGTAATAGAGGAAAGATTAGTGTAGATAAGGTTTAGACTAGATTCTCTTTCGTTATCATTTTTTCTTAGACTATAAGTGCTCAATGTGACCAGGGTTTTTTTCAAAAAAACGTTTCCCTGCAGAAGAACTCCACACTAACGCGATGGCTGAAACATGATCTATATCATGATGTGTAAACTGTTAAATTTATCCAGTATATTGTGTAAAAGGCACAAAAGGTCTAATATCAATCAGAGCTCCACTATATTGTAATTAAAAATAGTAAACAATGAAAAAAAAATAAATAATAATAATAATAAGAAAAAAAAAAAAAAAAATTTAAAATATCATAAGATCTCGAGCAGATGATACTACTCGCAACCCTCGCAATGTTTGACGGGGTTATAATTATAGCACCCCGAGAGCAGGTATAACAGCCCGCCATGCAATTGACAGGGATTTGCGAGGGCGCGCGAGGGCTCGCACGCCATACAAGTTCACCGCCCCAGAGCCCTTGCATTAACACGTTGTCTGCCACGTCAGCCACTATGTGGCTGACGGGTTTTTTCCGATCGGGCCACGTCAGCCACATAGTGGCTGACACATTTCACATTGTAAAAGACGTGTTACAAGAGATAAATTTGCACGTATTTGATCGGTTCTTTCACAATGCTTTTCTTTCACGGTTATTATTTCTTAAAAAAATGATTAAAATATCAAAATGAGTTTCTATTATGTTTTCATAAATAAATGAGAAAGAGAATGAACAATAATTATAAGATCTTGGAGTTCATTTATTCATCCTTTACTTTTGATGCAAAATCTTAAAACACTCATCACAAAGTTGAGGTTGATCGGGACAGCTTGGACAATACGTAAACGATCTTTTCACAGTTTCACGTCCCTTTGATCGGCCCTTGCTTTGCCTGTCAGTGTTGTAGCATCGTTTGCATGCGCGTCACCAAAGCGTTGCAAAGCGTTGGAGTCGGAATGTCACCGACTTTTGCGAGAGGTAAAGAAAGGGAAGGGAAGGGAGGGGAGGGGGGGGGGGGGGTTCCAAGAATGAAATTCCATGGAATTAGCCCAACAAACGACATTGTGGAGCGACTGAGACAACATTGGTGAATTTGATTTAAAAGAGAAAAAATGCAACAGCAAATGCAATCGTTTCAAAGAGTGATTCCGTGGCCTGACGGGGCAGTTCAGTGGGCATGTATGGTGGCAGACAACGTGTTAAAGAGCTTGCCAGCCTTGGTAGTTTTTCACCCTTAGTTTTAGCAGTTATAATTATAGCACCCCGAGAGCAGGTATAACAGTGCATGTTTTAGCATACTAAACACCTGAATTTTGTAATTTTTTTTTTAAATTCCTCAAAAAAATAAATAGTGATCTTTTTCACAAATACTACTGCAAAAAATAAAAATCCATGAATAAAAATCAAACATTTTTTAAAATACCATAAGATTTCGGGCAGATGATATCATTCGCAACCCTCGCAATGTTTGACGGGAGTGCAGATTGTAGCATACTAAACACCTGAATTTTGTCATTTTATTTTAAAAAATACACAAAAAATTAAAAAGTAATTTTTTCGACAATACTACCTGCGGCGAGCTCAATGACAGCTGCTTCAATCCATACTGAGAGGCTATCATCGTTTCCTCCTGCGTACTGAGCAAGCTTGTTTTTTCCCCTCGCTGAGGCGAGATGATTTTGTTTGAATGGTGAGCAAATCTATCGCCGATGATTGCTCTAATGAGATGATCAAGCAACAGCCGCTCACATGATGAAATCATGATGAGGTCGAATTTTGGAGTGAGTAAAAATATCTTCTCCACATCGAGCCGCCATTGTGTTGTGGTTTGAGGAGAACATTGGATTGTTTGCATTTGTAAAACGTGCAATAATTGACCGCGGGCTACATTTCTCGATTCTTTTGTTGAAAGAGCATATCAAATATCCCAAAATCAGTTAAAATATCGTGAAATGTTGTACCGGACACACGATGCTTAGAAGAAAACATAAAATCAAACATGGGAAGATGATGAACATCTTCTCTTACTAATAGTTGATTTACAGCCTCTAGGTAAGTGTAAAATACCCTACAGAGTGCTGTTGTCAATGTAAAAAAAGTTTTTAAATTGCAGAGGGTGATTCTTTCTCTATGACAGGCATCAACAAAAAATGAAGCAGCGTTTGACGATGAAGAAGATACCCAGTTGTGCAATGACCATTAACCGTTAACGTTGAAAATCAAGAGGAATATTACATGGATTGAAAATACCTAGAGAGCCTAGAACCTATCTAGAAACACCCAGAAATACCGCATCGAGTCGAATTTAGAACGTAAATAATCGTCCACAAAAGGCCATCTTTTGGATTGTGGGTGATTGTTAGCAGTGGCGGATTAAGACGAGTGAAGGCCCTAAGCGATCACACGAAATTAGAGGCTTGATTGAAGCGTGTAGCAAGGGATTGCATCAAATGTCCTAACCAGAGATTGAGTAGCAATTTTACTTGTGAGCGAGGCGTAGGTGCCATTTTTGGGGCCCCTGGCCGACACAGATGTTCGACACTTAAACAACTGAATACGATGGAACACATTAAAACTGAGAGAAATACACATCTAATCAATTACTTAAAAAATAGTATACAGGCGGTCCCCGAGATACACGGTACCTCTTATACGCGGATTCGGAGATACACGGTTTTATAAATTTGACAGTTCTTTGAGAAAATTGTACTGTTTTGACACATCAATTGTAAATTGCCAAATAATTTCCGTTTCGATCCAATGTTAAAAACTTTTTAAAAATGTTTAAAACTGTTATATTCAGTCAGCATCATATCAAATAATTCATAAAATGACTAAAACCGCCCCCTACTTGCAAAATTACACGAAAATTTGTGATATTTTAGCTGGAAATCACGAGATTCGACTTACGCGGAAATTCGAGATACGCGGTATTTTGCGGCCGTTTTCGGTCCCCATTAACCGTGTATCTCGGGGACCGCCTGTAATTGTATTGATTCGTGATGTATTTTGTAGTTTTGACCTGCAACAACATTTCTTAAACATTCATATGAATCACAGAAAGGCCTAAAGCCTAAAAGCCTGCCTTATAAGCTTGAAAATTACACGCGGCAAACCCTAAAAAAGCTAGATAAAATCACGTGCTTTTAATGGTTTGTAGTGTAAATTGAGTGACAGAGTCGGCTGGCCACATGCACATAACATGTTCTGTTTTACAGTGTTCTTACATCCTCTGTTATTTGCAAATTCATCCATGCTTAGAGAACGTACACTCCTTTTCCACTGCTAGTCACATTGGAATTGCTTCATTCATTATTTTCACTTGGAGGATTTATACATTCTATTTTCCCAAATTTTCTTTAAATCCTTTTTCTTTGTCTAGCCTGGATCCTAAATCAGCAGCTACCATTAAAAAAGAATGAAATTTAGTTTCCACAATTCACGAAAAACCAATTCATTACTTTCACTTTCCATCGTATGCTCTTCATCATCCATTGATGTTTCTCAAACTCCTTGCAATCATCCAAGGTAACACGATATCATCGTAAATAATTTCACTGGTGCGTTGATCTATTTCTGCTTCAAGGTTCGATGCGTCTACTAGTGCCTTTTCAACGACCCAAATTTCGAAGCCTTCAATGGTTTACATGTTTAATTGAGATGTTCTGACTTGATGTACTGCGGATCAAATCCAACCACGGCAGTACAACAAGTCAACAGATGAACTGAATAGAAAGGAAGAGTCAGAGTGTACTAGGGATGTTAACGGTGGAAAAAAGTAAAAGAGGGGAATACCTTTTTTTCGCCATGACTACCATGACGATGATTGCACTGATTTTCCCCTTCCTTTTTTCTCACAACACGCTGCTCATAGTGAGATCGCTTTCGTCTGAAAAGCGGAACGGAAAGCGACTTGCATCAAATGTCAACCCGATTTTCCGTGCTGAAATTGTCATCCGGGGTCGTATCCTGTTTGCCGTGCAATAGGGATGGTACATCTCGCCCCGGATTATCGTTCCGTGTCGCCATCCCATCCGGACTTGTCATCCCTGTTTGTCACCATGCCTTCGGCCCGTCCCAGTCAGACAGCCCTTTCTTAATTTACCCATTCGAGCAGTTTTCTGTCTGTCATAACAGTAATTTAAGAGCAATTTAGCGGTACGAAGTGTTGTCGTTTGTTGCCAGTAAAAAGATATAAATTAGAACAAAAAGAATATTGTTTTAATGATCTTTTAGTGGAAGAAGACGTCGGTGGTGTGTTTAAAACTGTAAAATGTAAAAAACAGCTGAGAAATAGTGTTTATTGTTGTGATATGTTGCGCTACTCAACAACGGCCAACAACGCGGGAAGGGTTTAAGCTTACGATGTAGGTAAAAACCGTGTATTCACTGATAATGTCGTTGCCCTTCTGCCTGTTCGTACCGAGTCCCCGACCGCCGCTCGGTTCCCGCTTGATGCCCTCTCATTCTCCCGAGAGACCCGACCTCCTACACTCACACATCACACGAAGACCCTTGCCTGTCGTCGGTGAGTGGCCTAATGTGTTAGGCAGGTTGGGCCATAACATTTATTAGTGCTATTTGTGCACCACCTTCTCCGGGTGAAGCGGCTGTTCAAGTCGAGTTTGCTAAAAAAATACATTGTAATCGTTTGTAAAAGTTAAGGACAATGATTGAATAAAACCATTAAACTGTAATATAATACATTTTGTGTTATTTTTTAACAATTTGGCCGAAAAAAATAAAAATAAAATAGAGGAAGGAATAGGATCTGTCAAAACTGCTCGAATGGGTAAATTAACGACTGCTAATTTACCATTAAATTACTCTTAAATTACCGGTAATTTAGCGGTAAGATAGGGGTAAATTAAGTCCGATTTGTCTGACTGGGTAGGATCTGTCAAAACTGCACGAATGGGTAAATTAACGACTGCTAATTTACCATTAAATTACTCTTAAATTACCGGTAATTTAGCGGTAAGATAGGGGAAAATTAAGTCCGATTTGTCTGACTAGGGTGTCTGTGCTCCATCGGATGCGATTTTATCGGAAGGCCTGTCAAAATTTTATATGAGATTTGACAGATAACGTCGGACGTGCGATTTCGTCGTACGACGGAATCAAAAATTTTTGATTTCGTCGGACGCAGCATCCGATTTTATCTGTCAAACTAAATGTGTGGTGTTTGGCAGGAACAACTTAATTTTTCATAATCGTTATATCATTAAAATCATCCAAATAATCGCAATATTAAACGAAAAAGCGTTTGACAGCACGTGCGATAAAATCGCATGCGATGGAGCACAGACACGGGCCTTAGGCAGCGGTCAGAACTTCGTCGCATGCGATTTTGCCGCAAGTTTTTGTATGGGATTTGACGTTAATGACAGCACTTGCGAATCTGCCGCATGCAGCGATGCGGCAAAATCAAAATCATTTGATTTTGCCGCATCGCCGCATGCGATTTTATTTCAGATGTCAAATGCCTAAAATCATATTAAATAATGATTATCTTTTTGGCTACCCGAATAAACGGTAGACCATTTTTATATTTTGAGATTGCCAAGATTTATTTAACTTTTCGAATGGTTTACAAAATTGGATGTGTCTTTGAGAAGAGAATAAAAGGAAAAGAGATCGCGTGTAGTGTTCGCTGGGTTTCTATAAACGATGAGACGGAAGCAAGGTGGAATGTATAATGAGGTGTAGTTATAGCGCTTTTGGCGATCCCCCCCCTGGGCTCTGATTTTGACAGATGGTTTTCCGCTTGTATATGTATTGATGGATTTTTTACGTTTTGCATGGTCAATATTTGGTGGAGATCAATTTGGATGAATATTTTAGTTTATTAGAACACAGTCCGTGATTTCCAATGAAAATTTTCCTTGGAGAACTTAAAACGTTCGCCAAACGTGGAAAACTAACTGTCAGTTTTCTTCGTCGATTCTTCTTCCACCTAGCTGTCAAAACGGGCTTATAACTTGACCTGATATCTTTACGGTCCTTGGACGGAAGTGTATTGCGCGGCCTCGTGGCTTATGTCACGTTGACATATTTGGTTAATCCGTGCGCGGTGTATGTCAGGTTGACGTTTCTTGGATAATCCGTGTGCGGTGTGTACAAACCAAGGATAATGTATTTAGAAGGTTGATTTTTATCGCTTTTGCTGGGCGACATTGTGGGGGACATCTGTCACTCTCTCCATACAAATTTCAATACCCCGCACCAGCCCTCCCCGATTTTTATACCGGAGCCACCGGAAGAGAAATGTCATTTTGCTCTGAACAACTTCACCTTGTCATTTATAAAGCTAAGGCTAGATGATACCCAAGCGAAATTTTTCGGGGATAATGAACATAAACTCATGCCATCTCTTTCTATACATCAGCTCTACTCTCTCACACGCATCGATGAACTTTTACACATCTCTTTGTTCATTGTGCTATATTTGAAGGGTTTAAAACTGATAGATAACGATTCATGTTCATGAACTAGTAGTGGTCAAATGGTAATGGTGTAATGTTTGCACCATGGTCGACATGAGTTCAATTCCATTTTTATTGTTTTCATCGATGATTTAAAGTTTTGATTTCTTTTTAAAACATGCAGCTCCAGTAACTTCAGACCCCTTTACTCATTGTTAGAAATGCGTGTTTAATAGTCAATCTATTATTTTTATTGTTTTATTTATTTCTTTTAATTCATTTAGTATCAGTACCCCTTCATACAACAAAACAAGCAAATAGCACGATCATGAATAATGATATGGTGGCGCAACTGGCAAAGTGATTCGAAGTAGAAATAGCGATGTGGTTGGTAGCATCAAGGATGAAGCATGAGCATGAATTGGAATATGAGGGAAGGGAATGAATCCGAATGTTCATTTCTATTTTTAGCTCTTTTTTTCCATGGGTTCATCCTTCACGTGTGTTCACTATCTCCGAAAATGATCTGTATTTCGCTGGTCTTTTCAGGGATAATTCGTTAACGAATTATCCCCGAAAAGACCAGCGAAAACCAGCGTGGTCGGGAGCTTGGGTAGCTACTTGTATGCGGCTACAAATGACAGCTACCGATATCCTTTGTTCTTGAACTGTCAGCTTGTCGCCGCTCGTAACCCGATGTATGCGGGTTAGTGTTGGAAAGTGACATTGAAAAATAAAATTAATTTGTAAATTGCATAATTATTTCAAAAATTTAAATTTAATATGAAAGAATATGTTATAAAATAATTTAAAATTATAAACAGTGAGTCTCGGTAGGTAAAACGAGTAAAGGTAGGTTGGAAACACAATTATTGAAAAAATATCTTGTTTTTGTTGGGCACACATTTGGGGCTATTATTATCAGTTTTCTAGGAACATCCAAGCAGACATATTTGGCACGCCGGTCAAAGATATGTACCATCGAAAGATTTATTCGACATGGAAGCAATAATTGGATGATATAAAAATAAAATAAAAACGTAAGTTTATTTGTTCTCCCAAATAAATAATCATTATAGTCCTATAATTGCTTTGTTTTTAGCCAATACAAGCAACGGAAAAGGTATTGCACCTGATCCAGCTGGTTGGAACCTATCCATGCCTGTGGAAGGATTCCGAGCGGCAGTACAAAAACCAGGAAATACGCCACCAGGCTTGGCGAGAAATTGGAGTAGCGCTGGACGAAAAACCTGAGGACGCCCAAGAAAAATGGAAAAACCTCATGAATACCTACAGACGAACCAAAAAAGAAATCGCTCGAAGCCAAACAACGGGTTCCGGTAAGGTAATTCACTTTTTATTAAACTTTTTTAGTATTCACAGAGTACAAACCAGGCTGTTTTCAAAAATAATATTTTATTTGTGTTTTGGTGCTGTTAGGCGCCAGCAAAATCTTGTAGGATGTGTGGTACGGCTACGAAGCCATGTCGTTTCTGCACGACACGGTTGTTCCGCGTCGAACGCTAAATAGTGTAAGTAAAAAAGTGTGTGTGTAGAATGGTAGTGGTTGCCGGCTGAATTTTACATTAAGTTATTCTACGAGGCTGTGGTAGAGAAAACGGAAGTGGATCGTTTAATTTCAAATGTCGCGCCAAGTGCAATCGCATGATTTGCGACACTCTAGTCGGTCTCAAAGCAACATGTCGAAGAGGTAACATTGAAGTAGTGGATTCAACGTTAGATTCTTCAGATGTAGATGCCATATTTCTAGAGCGTGCAAGAAGTGTTGAATTATAGTTCCAAAGTAGATGTCTGCGTTTGAAATTGTGCAGATGTATTGTTGCAAGGACAACTTTTTCCGCTACATCTGGTTCCAATTCCATTGGTTTTGCCAAAACTCTCCACACCTTTGCATCAATACCAAAACCGTTTTCAACTGTTCGACGAGCGCGTGAATGTCTGTAATTGAACAAACGTTCAATTGAGTTTGCTGCATGCATTCCGCTGAAAGGTCGAAGGCAATATTCTTTAAATGCAAAGGCTTGATCACCCAAAAAGAAATATAGCACCTCGATGTTGTAGGGAATTTGCAAAATTTCAGGAGCAGGTATATTTAACTCCCGTCGCTCCAGCCTTTCATAAATAGCACTGTTTGCTAAGACACCTCCATCTGAGATACGCCCTTGACAACCGACATCAGCAAAAATAAAGTTGCAATTTGCGTCCACTATACCCAACAGCACGATGCTAAAGTTTTGTTTGTAGTTGAAAAATTGGCTTCCAGTATTTGCAGGCTGTTTTAACGTTACATGTTTTCCATCAATGGACCCTATTACGTGGGGAAAATTCCATTTTTCTTCAAAGACTTTTGAGATCTTGAGCCATTCTGTAGCATTAGACGGTAACTGAAACGAAATAAAATTAAAATAAATTTTATTATATATTTTTACAGGCAAATCTGGTAAAAACCCCTACGGCGTCAACCTCCAACGCTTGCTCTACAACCACCTCCACAGCTGCCCCTACAGCTACCTCCACCTCCACTGCTGCCCCTACAGCTACCTCCACCTCCACTGCTGCCCCTACAGCTACCTCCACCTCCACTGCTGCCTCAACAGCTACCTCCGACGTAGACAGTGGTATGCTTCAGGGCCGAACGCCTTCCAAAGGTCAAAAGAGGAAGCTCGACCGTTCAACACGATCACAGCAAATTACAGATTGTTTAGAGACTGTTAAAGCCTTGGTAAACCCAGCTACTACTTCTGCAACGTCCTGTTCCAAAGCCAGAGCTTTGGGTAGCTTAGTAGAAGCACAAGTTGCCACTTACGAGCAAAGTCACCCACAGTTCTGTGCAAAGCTTATTCAGGCTGTGACAACAACAATGAACGAGCAAATTGAAAAATTTTATGAAGATCAACTTGTGGAACATAATGATCATGCTTACTTCTAATTACCCAAGTGCCTATTTGTTAGCTGTTTTACTTTGACAGTAAATTCTATGAACTTTTGGTACAAGAAAAATAAAAATTAAGAATTTTTATGAAATAATTTTCATAACAGTACGATTTAGCCTTTAACGCATGAATTTGTGTTAATAAAATATAAATGTTTTATATTGTTTGCTTAAAACGTATCTTTCGCAGTTTGTATATTTAATTGGGTGATGATTACTGGGCAGTTCGGTGGAGACATTTAGGGTTCCCCAAGACGATAGCTTAGGCCGGTTTCGTAATACAGGCGGTGCTCGAGATACACGGTACCTCTTATTCGCGGATTCGGAGATACGCGGTTTTCAAAATTTGACAGTTCTTTGAGCAAATTGTACTGATTTTATACATTAATTTTAAATGGCCAAATAATTTCCCTTCTGATTGAATGTTAAGAGCATTTCAAAAAGTATGAAAATTTTATATTCAGTCTGAATCATAGCAAATAATTAATGAAGTGGCTTAGGCCCGTGTCTGTGCTCCATCGCATGCGATTGTGTCGCACGTGCTGTCAAACGCTTTTCCGTATAATATTGCGATTATTTGCATGATTTTAATGATATAACGATTATGAAAAATTAAGTTGAGATCGTTCCTACAAAACACCACACATTAAGTTTGACAGATAAAATCGGATGCGGCGTCCGACGAAATCAAACATTTTTGATTCCGTCGTATGACGAAATCGCACGTCCGACGTTATCTGTCAAATTTCATATAAAATTTTGACAGGCCTTCCGATAAAATCGCATCCGATGGAGCACAGACACGGGCCTTAAACAACATCCTAGTTGCAAAATTACACGATAATAAGGGGTATTTTGGATGCAAATCCCGAGATTCGACAAACGCGGAAAATTGAGAAAATTGAAAATTTGAGTTGTTCCATGATCAATGTTATTAATTATACGTTTGGTAAGTACACTTTCATAATTATATAATTTCATGAAATATACTAATTTTGCTTAAATTTTCTCTCTGCTGGTATTATTTTCTATGAATGAAATATGATTAAAAGAGAGCAAATATGATGGAAAAATAGAACATAATGCACATTACCTTAAACCAGGTAGTTTGTTCAATAATATGCAACACATTTGAAACGTTCGATTTTTTAGTAACAAAGATGAATTGATGAGATGAACACAAAAACATGGTTTAAAAATATTTGTTTATGAATAATTCCTGCTTTTACTTTCATATTTTATAAAAATCATCAGAAAAGTCCAAGAAGCATATAATTACTAATTAATTTAATATGGTGCAATATTGAAGGCAACCAATGGAATAACCGGTACCATGCGTAAAATAAAATATGTTATAAATATTAAATGAAGCTTTAAAATTCTAATTTCTTTATCAATGTTAATAAGGCTAATGCCTTTATCATTACACCAAATTAAAAATTTATTAATAAGTATCACACCATAAGTTATGAAAGTTTTAAAATTAAAAAGTATCACTTCTCATACAAAATGTATGGGATACCCTTTTATACCGGTCGTAGAGATAGGGTTTATGAAAAGTAAATATATAAAAATATTAAGGTTTTTCTTTTAAATAAGTTCATCATGTTCCCTTCATAAGAATACAATTTCCTAAAGATACGTGAAAAAATTAAGTAGTTACTGTTTTTAAATAAAAAGTTATTTCAGTATAAAAATGAAAATATTACTCGAATATCCGGTCGTAGAGTTAAAGATACATTAGATGTATTGAATACTATGGCCCTTTCGAAATATTCCTATTAAACAAATACAATTCATCATAGATGGATATATCGGATCGAATACAATGCATCTTGGATGGATATATGTGATATATCACGTCGGAATATTTACACTCATCTGTTCAGTTCAATTTCTATTTACAACTAACAATAATAAATACATGGTAGTAGCTTATGACATAGTTGTTATAGTATACATATAATAAAGGTATACCCTACCAGCATTAAACGGCTTTGAAGGCATTCAGAAGGCATTTAAGGCCTTAGTCGCCTTAGAAGGCGAATAAAGATTTCAACCGAAACTTTCAAGGCTGTAACGGGTTCTCTTCAAAATATTTCAACTTTTTGATTCAACGAGAACAGATAGCTTGCCGCCATCTTCGCTTGTATATATACTGGTTTTGCACCCTTACTAATGTAACTGCCAAATAGAGCAGTGACAACGCTTTTGGTTCCGAACCGAGAAAGCGTGTGTTCAAATCCTGACTTTTTATGATCTTTTTTCTGTGCTTATTTATTTTTATATTAATATTTTCTTGCTATAATTAATATAAACAAAATTTTTGTGAAGCAAAATTAAAATAATACCTTTTTAAAAAACATAAAAATTACTCTATCTTCACCCATCATTATCAGGATGGGAGAAATATGCATCTCATTTCTCATTTTATTAGATTTATCGAAATGAGTTTGATATATTAACACCTTGCAACGGGTTGGTCTTTAACAACCGAATAATGCAGACCATCATTAATAAAGTGAAATAGCTCAGAGCTTAACGCAAGAGAACATAACACGTAAATCGTGCTATCGAATCTCACGCTCATATCTGGGAACACTACAACAGTGCAGTGTTGAAGACACTTGTAAGGTTTTCTTTTGACAGTTGCAATTTCAAATTTCAAATTAAAAGCGAAATTTTTCATTGACATATTTCAAAGGCATTTAATTACTGCTAAATGCACTGCTGATCGCCTTCAATTCGCCGGCGATTACAAGGCGATTAGAAGGCATTTAACGGAAATTTGCGGGTAGGGTATAGTTTTAGAGTAACAATAAATTAGTATACATTAGTTTCTTACTTTTGGCAAAATGACTTTTTCAGTCTCGCCAGGCTATACAGGTTTTTGAAACTTATTGAGTAACACACAGCCGGATAGTCAGTCCTTGGATCGGGGTGTCAGTCCGTACGAAGATTCATACCAACGGGCATGTTGTTTAGCCGTTGACGCTCTGTAGTATGGTACCATTCCATAGGTTTGTTTATGAGTTAAGTTATTCAGTTTCAATGAACACCCCATTTGCACCCGAGAATTAACCAACACATATTAGCAAAAACGGCCTGAATCTTGATGAAATAAAATAATACCTTAACATACTCCTTCAATTCATCGATTAAAAGCGTGCAAACTTCACGAACGATTTGGGATACGGATGAGCAAGAAACCTAAAATCAATAAAAGAAGTATTAATAAATTAAGTGAAATATAGATGTTGCGTACGACCTCATTATGAAGTAAAAGCATTTATGCGGATGTAGCGAAGTAAAACACTTCAAGATAAAACACCTTAAGTTAAAACAAAGTTCAAGCAAAACACGCCTCAAGCGATAGCGTGCGCTTCAGAAACGCAACAAACATAAACAGGTAGTCAACCGTTCTCACGGTTCAAACGAGGAAGTAACTTACGCAATTCATAAACCATAAACATGTCACATGTCGCATTAAATATAAATACAACTTGTTGTCAAAATAGTCATAGATACAAATAGCACCCTGCGCATGCGAGGCAAATTCTTTAATATAAGCCTCATAAACGTTCACGCCCCTACCGAAGATAAAGAGGAAGAGGAGAAGGACCTTTTTTACGGCCGCCTCGCTAGAATTGTAGATGCGTGCCCCAGGCATGACCTCATAATCATCCTGGGGGACTTCAACGCAAAAGTCGGTAGGGAGCCAATGTACCGCCAATACACTGGCTGTCACAGTCTGCATGAGCACAGTAATGATAATGGTAGTAGATTGGTCCAGTTCGCCGCAGCGAACAATCTGGTTGTAGGAAGTACCAAATTTGCGCGCAAAAAAATCCACAAGATTACGTGGGCGCACCCGGGTGGAGAATCCTTCAACCAGATCGACCACGTGTTAATAAGCCGCCGACGACAGTCGAGTCTGTTAAATGTCAGAACATATCGAGGAGCCAATATCGATTCCGATCACTACTTGGTTGGCTTAGTGATACGGTGTAGAATCGCCCGCCCCCGCGCCAATGGGGGCGGAGAAAACACGCAGGCTCGGCTCAACACGGACTCTCTAAGGGACATTGCTGTCCAACAGGAATTCAAAACCGCTTTAGAAGAGTCTCTACTACCAGAAGAAGACAGATACGAAACTACGAGCGAGAGGTGGAACGCTCTAAAAACAAAAATAATAAACTGTGCAAGAAACATACTCCCACCACGTCGTGGCAACACCAAATCTGGCTGGATCGACGATGAATGCAGACAAGTGACCGAACGTAAGAATACTGCATACCGAGCAATGCAGCAACGGCATAGAACGCGGGCATGCGCAGAGGAATATTCACGGCTTAGACGCGAAGAGAAACGAGTTCACCGCTCCAAGAAGCATGCTTTGGAAGAGCAAAACATGCGGGAACTCGAGCAAACCAGAGAGGCGTACGGACCGACACGAAAGTTTTACCAAGCGATAGCAGGTCACCGAAACAACGCTGTACCTAAGGTAACCTGCTGTCGCAACAAGGATGGAGATCTGGTCAGTAACCAGCCAGAGGTCCTCTCGCGGTGGGCTCAGTACTTTGATGAATTACTCAATGACCAGTTTAGCGAACAGCTAGAAGCGCCACTAGCAGATAATGTCATGCTACTGCCACCTAGCATAGAAGAAACACGAAAGGCTATCCGTCGGCTGAAAAATAACAAGGCACCCGGAACCGACGGAATTGCAGCCGAACTGGTCAAGAATGGAGGTGCACGACTAGAAAACGAGATTCATCAAATTGTTACTGAGGTGTGGGATAGCGAATCGATGCCTTGTGATTGGAATCTCGGCATCATCTACCCCATATACAAGAAGGGAGATAGGTTGGACTGCAACAACTACAGGGGTATTACGGTGTTGAATACCGCCTATAAAATATTCTCCCTGATCCTTCAGGATCGCCTTGTCCCGCACGTCGAAGAGATAGTAGGAAACTATCAAAGAGGATTCCGAAACGGAAAATCAACCACTGATCAGATCTTCACCATGCGGCAGATCTTGGAGAAGATGGCTGAATACAAAAACGACACATACCATCTCTTCATTGACTTCAACGATAGCAATTCAACGATTCAACGCCGCATACGATAGCATAGCCAGGGTAAAACTGTACGACGGTATGAGCTCTTTTGGAATCCCGGCCAAACTGATAAGGCTAGTTAGAATGACTATGACCAACGTCACATGCCAGGTGAGGGTGGATGGAAAACTCTCAGGACCTTTTGCTACCACCAAGGGTCTGCGCCAGGGGGACGGGCTTGCCTGTCTCCTATTCAACCTGGCGCTAGAGAGGGCCATCCGCGACTCGAGGGTGGAGACTACGGGAACCATCTTCTATAAGTCAACCCAGATCCTTGCATACGCTGATGATATAGACATCATTGGTCTGCGGCTCTCCTATGTTGCAGAAGCCTACCAAGGGATTGAGCAGGCGGCAGAGAACCTCGGATTGCAGATAAACGAGGCAAAGACCAAACTGATGGTGGCAACATCAGCGGACCTACCAATAAATAATCCGAATCTACGTAGGCGTGATGTACAGATAGGTGAACGCGACCAGTACTCACATACGCCTCTGAGACATGGACACTGTCCAAATCTGACGAAACCCTCTTAGCCGCGTTCGAGAGGAAGATGCTCAGAAGGATACTTGGCCCCGTATGTGTGGAAGGACAATGGAGGAGCCGCTATAATGACGAGCTATACGAGATGTACGGCGACCTCACTGTCGTACAGCGTATAAAGCTCGCCAGGCTCCGGTGGGCTGGCCATGTTGTACGCATGGAAACGGACGACCCAGCCCGTAAAGTCTTTTTAGGCCGTCCACAAGGACAGAGGAGGCGTGGTAGGCCCAAATTGAGGTGGCAAGATGGCGTGGAGGCGTCCGCCATTAAGGCCGGGATAACGGACTGGCAGACGAAGGCGCGAGACCGTGAGCGGTTTCGGACACTCCTGAGGCAGGCCAAGACCGCAAAGCGGTTGTAGCGCCGGATAAGTAAGTAAGTAAGCTTGGTACTACATTAGTTTTTGCTTTAATATTAGCTTTAAGACAGCTTGAAGGTCTAAGAACGTCATTATTGAGACAAAAAATATCGTTAAATTTTAAACACAATTTTGAAATCATTCTTCTTTCATCATCTGTTAAATGTGCTAAATTTAATTCTTTAAGAAGTTGTTTGGCCCGCTCAGTATTTTTATCGTTTCTTTTAAATTCAATTATATTATAAGCTTCAGCAGGTTGAATGATTGGTTTGAAATTTTTAATGGAAGTTGGTTTGTTTGAAAAATTAACTAACTTAACAGGAAGTTTCCCATTTATTGGTGTTGCTAAACTGTTGGCAACAAAAACATGTGGTGATAATTGTTCACTCATTATTACAGACATTTCAGTTGTATCTGTATCAACATATGTAAGTAATTCAGTTCTTGCAGGTATATGAAAATTATTATAATATTAAGGTGGGGTAAAAGAAATTTTCATTTTAGAAAAATCAAAAATAGCATTAAATTGTTTTAAGAAATTGGTACCAACTAACCCATAAATATCTGACGGTAAATTATTTAGTACATGAAAACGAATAGGATATTTATTATTATCAATAGTAATTGTCGTGTCGATATATCCCATAGTTTGAGTATTGCCATTAAGGCCTCTGACCATAAACTTATTATAAGGATTAATATATACATGGTTGGGAATACATCGTTGTGCAATAATGCAACAAGATGCTCCGCTATCGATAATAAATTTGATTTTTTTTTGAAAAAAGGTGACCAAAAATTTTAACGGTTTTGATTATATCAAAATCAACAAAATAAATCCAACAAATTTACGTCTTCCTCTTCCTGCGTTGGTGCATCATTGGCTGAAAAGTTTTCGTGTTGATGTGTGTTGTTTGGATTTGACCTATTTGGCAAAAATGATGAACTTCCACGAAATGCGTAATTGTTTCCCCTTTGATTTCCTCTTAAGTATCGAAAACCAGATGGTCGGCGATAACCACCTCGGGCTCGCATGGGTGGTCGATTGTACCAGTTTTTTCGATGGTTCCACAATGCATCATGGTTTCCATCATTGTTTTCAAATTCAGAGGAACATTCCAAAGCATCAGAAATCGCCTTGCTTAGTGTGGGAGGATTTCTTGCTTTCAGAAAAAATGTTGTTGTTGGATTGGATAGTCCCCCTATAAACGCACGTATAGCTGTTGTTTCCACTATATTTTTCGCAGAACCTTCCGAAACAAAATTTCCGGCTGAAACATGGGCCGCTGCTTGTTTTGCAGACAAAGCTTCAATTTCTGACCCATACTCGGAAATGTCACGCTTTCCTTTCCTCTTGGTTTTCATTTCGTGCTCCACCGCCAAAGGTGTCATTTTTACAGCGAATTTTTCTTTTAGGAGTTTAAGCGCCTCCTCAATTGTATTAGCAGGAGTGATAACTCCATGCGCTACGCCTGTCAATGTGGTTCTCAAAAATTTTAAAAAGTGATGCTCATCTACAGCTTCTGAATATTCTCGAAACAACTCAACACTTTCTATATAATTCGCAAGGTCTTTTGAATTACCATCATATGGTTTAATTAGTTTTAATCCTAAATTTAAGTCAAGTTTTGTCGCCATTGTTGCGTTTTTGTTTGTCTGCTTGTTGCAAGTTTTTTGTCTGCCGAACCCACAGCAGCCACCAATTCTGTACTCACCTTCGGTTTTGTTGTTTTGTTTCTGATCGCACTTTTCCGCTCATCCACAGCGCTGCGGGTTGCTTTCTTCATTAGGCTGTCGGTAGACAAAGGCGAGATAGGCTGCTCGCTTAGAAATTTTCGCGTAACTGTACACACACTAAAGTGATGATTTGATGATCGACGTTGCGGTTGTTGCTTGTCTTGTCACCAAAGTTTTAGCCTGCTGCACACAAAAGCGATGAACTCGATGATCCACGGTGTTGCTTGTATTGTCGCCCAAAATTTCTGCCTGGCACACACAATAAACAAAGACACGATTGTCACCAAAATTTTTGCCTGTTGCACACAAAAGCGACGAACTCGATGATCCGACGGTGAGGGTGTTGCTCGTATTGTCGTCCAAAATTTCTGCCTGACACACACACAATAGACAACGAACACGATCATCCACGATGAGGGGCGTTGTTTGTTTTGTCACCACAACTCTAGCCTGATGCACACAAAAGCGACGAACTCGATGATCCTCGGTAAGGGTGTAACTTGTATTGTTACCCAAAACCTCTGCCTGACACACACAATAGACAACGAACGCGATTGTCACCAAACTTTTTTTTTCTTGATGGACACAAAAGCGACGAGCTCGATGATTCACGGTGAGGGTGTTGCTCGTATTGTTTTCCAAAATTTCTGCTTGACACACACACTAGATAACGAACACGATGATTCACGATGAGGGGCGTTGTTTGTTTTGTCACCAAATTTTTTTTTTTTTTTACATGCACACTAATACAGCGAACTGATGTCACAAGAGGGCCGGAACGGTTGCTGCTCTTTTGCAGACGTAAACTTTTTTTTTCTTCTTTTTTTTTACACTCAGTAGGCGATGAACTCAGTGAGGCAATGACAGTAACAATTATTTCGTTTTTTATTCTTATTTTTTTACGCCAAACACTATTGCTCTGCTTCAATCATGTGACGCATTTTTATATGGACACATTACACCGCACTTTGTTACTGCTGCTCTTTTGATGTCACAATGCAAGAAATATCACTTCTGCACGTATGGCAATGTTATACGTATGCCATATTTAGCGTTTTCCCAATATGTTGCTGTTGCTCCTGGCACGATCGCCATGTTATGTTCTTTCAAATTAAATAAACACGATGTGTTTGGTTGGAGCTTGGACGCTAAATCATGCGCAGCACGAGCTGCGCATTCCTTTTTATTCGAAACTGACAGCATGTCAAGACGGATCGCTATCGCTTAATCCGTGCACAACGGTTTCAGATCATGGCAATATTGGTCATAATGCCATAACAGAAATAAGGTCAAGTCTATTGCTGTAATTTGTTATAATTTAGAATTATAAGATTTGAATTATCTATTTCGTCTAAGACAGCTTGTCCTTTTTGGTCGATTTTATCGTCTCCCCAAAAAGTGTGGTGTGCATTAAAGTCTCCAGTGATTATGATTTTTTTATAGTTTCTAGTGTTATGTATTATTTTTGTTATTGTATGTTGAATTATTTGTTTAGTGGTCTGAGGTGCTATGTAAATTGAGACTATAACTAAGTTTCCTTCATGTAGTAGTATGGCTGTTGTTTGAATTCCGTCTGTTTCGTCTGTTAGGCTTATTTGTTTGTATTTAATTCGGAGCATGCCACTGTTCGGAGCTGACCTCCGTTTGTACCAAGATGTTAAGCTACGGCTAGATGATAGCTACTTGTATGCGGCTACAAATGACAGCTACCAATTTCTTTTGTTCTTAATGTCAAATGTAGTTGCGGAATGTAGCTATCGTTTGGGAGCCCAGCTACGCTAGTTTGTTCTCCTGTCATATTGCGCTTGTCATTTATGGTTGATTTGTGTTTATACTTGTAGCGATTGATTGGTTTGTGCTTTGCTCCATAAGTTTTATTGTTTATTTTAGAACAACGATAAAATGGATCAAACTCAACTTCTACCAGCTATTGCTTCTGAAGTGGCTACTTTAATGATGCTTCTTATTGAAGAGGAGGAAGAAGAAAATCAACAGGAAATCGAAAGGCGCTGCTGGATGACCGATCTCTTCCTAGAGCGGGAAAGTGTGTGGAGCCGGTTGTTTCGGGCAATTGACGGAGAAGGACCAAATGACCAGCTCAATAGCTTTCTAAGGGTGAATAAGGAAGAATTTTACCATTTGCTCTCACGGATTGGTCCTAAAATGACCAGGGAAGACACGACGATGAGGGTATCGTTATATGCCAAACAGCGGTTGTGCATCGGCCTGCGCTTTTTAGCCTCTGGAGATTCATATAAATCGCTTTCTTTTTTGTTTAGGGTGAGTTACCGAAACATCTATTAATGCTGCTGGCGGATGTGTTGCTCCGTCGCAGCGCCCAACGCCGGTGCTTTACACCGAGTCGGGTATATTTTTCCTTCGTCGACTGGAGAGTGCCTCCGACTATTAAGAAACGAGCGATTCTGAGGTTTGTGTTCGAATGCGCTTCCTTTATTTAGGTTTTCATCTCTTATATGCTATTTAGTTGCTGACCGCATATAGGTCAGCTAACTGTCATTGTCATTATCCGGCGCTACAACCGCTTTGCGGTCTTGGCCTGCCTCAGGAGTGTCCGAAACCGCTCACGGTCTCACGCCTTCGTCTGCCAGTCCGTTATCCCGGCCTTAATGGCGGACGCCTCCACGCCATCTTGCCACCTCAATTTGGGCCTACCACGCCTCCTCTGTCCTTGTGGACGGCCTAAAAAGACTTTACGGGCTGGGTCGTCCGTTTCCATGCGTATAACATGGCCAGCCCACCGGAGCCTGGCGAGCTTTATACGCTGTACGACAGTGAGGTCGCCGTACATCTCGTATAGCTCGTCATTATAGCGGCTCCTCCATTGTCCTTCCACACATACGGGGCCAAGTATCCTTCTGAGCATCTTCCTCTCGAACGCGGCTAAGAGGGTTTCGTCAGATTTGGACAGTGTCCATGTCTCAGAGGCGTATGTGAGCACTGGTACTATATAGGTACTATATAGTCCCAGCTTCGTCCGTCGCGACAGGTTCTTTGAGGTGAACTGCTTTTTCAGGCTGTAGAATGACCGGTTGGCAGCCAGCATCCTTGCGCGCAACTCAGCTTCCATGCTATTGTCGTTGCTGACCTTTGATCCCAGATAGGTGAATTGTGGGACGACTTCAAAAGTGCGTTCACCTATCTGCACGTCACGCCTACGTAGATTCTGATTATTTGTTGGCGGGCCCGCTGATGTTGCCACCATCAGTTTGGTCTTTGCCTCGTTTATCTGCAATCCGAGGTTCTCTGCCGCCTGCTCGATCCCTTGGTAGGCTTCTGCTACATAGGAGAGCCGCAGACCAATGATGTCTATATCATCAGCGTATGCCAGGATCTGGGTTGACTTATAGAAGATGGTTCCCGTAGTCTCCACCCTCGAGTCACGGATGGCTCTCTCTAGCGCCAAGTTGAATAGGAGACAGGCAAGCCCGTCCCCCTGGCGCAGACCCTTGGTGGTAGCAAAAGGTCCTGAGAGTTTTCCATCCACCCTAACCTGGCATGTGACGTTGGTCATAGTCATTCTAACTATCCTTATCAGTTTGGCCGGGATTCCAAAAGAGCTCATACCGTCGTACAGTTTTACCCTGGCTATGCTATCGTATGCGGCTTTGAAGTCTATGAAGAGATGGTATGTGTCGTTTTTGTATTCAGCCATCTTCTCCAAGATCTGCCGCATGGTGAAGATCTGATCAGTGGTTGATTTTCCGTTTCGGAATCCTCTTTGATAGTTTCCTACTATCTCTTCGACGTGCGGGACAAGGCGATCCTGAAGGATCAGGGAGAATATTTTATAGGCGGTATTCAACACCGTAATACCCCTGTAGTTGTTGCAGTCCAACCTATCTCCCTTCTTGTATATGGGGTAGATGATGCCGAGATTCCAATCACAAGGCATCGATTCGCTATCCCACACCTCAGTAACAATTTGATGAATCTCGTTTTCTAGTCGTGCACCTACATTCTTGACCAGTTCGGCTGCAATTCCGTCGGTTCCGGGTGCCTTGTTATTTTTCAGCCGACGGATAGCCTTTCGTGTTTCTTCTATGCTAGGTGGCAGTAGCATGACACTATCTGCTAGTGGCGCTTCTAGCTGTTCGCTAAACTGGTCATTGAGTAATTCATCAAAGTACTGAGCCCACCGCGAGAGGACCTCTGGCTGGTTACTGACCAGATCTCCATCCTTGTTGCGACAGCAGGTTACCTTAGGTACAACGTTGTTTCGGTGACCTGCTATCGCTTGGTAAAACTTTCGTGTCGGTCCGTACGCCTCTCTGGTTTGCTCGAGTTCCCGCATGTTTTGCTCTTCCAAAGCATGCTTCTTGGAGCGGTGAACTCGTTTCTCTTCGCGTCTAAGCCGTGAATATTCCTCTGCGCATGCCCGCGTTCTATGCCGTTGCTGCATTGCTCGGTATGTAGTATTCTTACGTTCGGTCACTTGTCTGCATTCATCGTCGAACCAGCCAGATTTGGTGTTGCCACGACGTGGTGGGAGTATGTTTCTTGCACAGTTTATTATTTTTGTTTTTAGAGCGTTCCACCTCTCGCTCGTAGTTTCGTATCTGTCTTCTGGTAGTAGAGACTCTTCTAAAGCGGTTTTGAATTCCTGTTGGACAGCAATGTCCCTTAGAGAGTCCGTGTTGAGCCGAGGCTGCGTGTTTTCTCCGCCCCCATTGGCGCGGGGGCGGGCGATTCTACAACGTATCACTAAGCCAACCAAGTAGTGATCGGAAGCGATATTGGCTCCTCGATAAGTTCTGACGTTTAACAGGCTCGACTGTCGTCGGCGGCTTATTAACACGTGGTCGATCTGGTTGAAGGATTCTCCACGCGGGTGCGCCCATGTGATCTTGTGGATTTTTTTGCGCGCAAATTTGGTACTTCCTACAACCAGATTGTTCGCTGCGGCGAACTGGACCAATCTACTACCATTATCATTACTGTGCTCATGCAGACTGTGACAGCCAGTGTATTGGCGGTACATTGGCTCTCTACCGACTTTTGCGTTGAAGTTCCCCAGGATGATTATGAGGTCATGCCTGGGGCACGCATCAACGATTCTAGCGAGGCGGCCGTAAAAAAGGTCCTTCTCCTCTTCCTCTTTATCTTCGGTAGGGGCGTGAACGTTTATGAGGCTTATATTAAAGAATTTGCCTCGCATGCGCAGGGTGCATAGCCTATCGTTTATAGCCTTGAAATCCATGATTGCGGGTTTCAACCGGGGACCTACGGCGAAACCCGTTCCGAGCACGCGGTGGCGGTCGTGGCAACATTAGTATATGTCGTAGCAATGTTTACCACGCCTGTTGTGCACACCGTTCCCTAGCCACCGAATCTCTTGTAAAGCTACGAGGTCCATGCTCAGTGTGGCTAGGGCATCATCAAGTTTTTTCAAGGCTCCGGCTTCGATTAGAGTGCGTACGTTCCATGAGCCCATTTTCAGAGTAGTCCGGGGGCATTGCGTATGGTCGGTATCGGGATGTCCGTTTCGAAAATTTCTGTGGCTTTCCGTAGTCGTTGGTTCATGGGGCTGGGTGACTGGCCCCGCGCCCACGTGACCGTTTTGTTTAGCGTCGGGTTGCCCCCCGACGTTCAGGCACCCAGTTTCCCGGGATACCCACCCCCCTCCTGGTTCGCCATGTGCCACCATCCGCCCAAGGGGTTGGGTCAAGCCCGTGTACCCAAGCTTGGATAAGTGGTGACACATGTTACCACTCTGCACGACGAGGACGTGTCGGAATAGGAGTTGGATGGGAGAACCTGTATTATCCCTCAATGGGGCTTCGGATCCCATCCCATTACAGAGTAATACCAAGCTATGCAAAGCAATATCGGTTGCCATATTTTCAGAAAAGTGAAACAGAAAAACAGATTAACAAAATGCTGAATGAGAACATAATTGAACCCGCTCAATCCGACTGGAATAGCCCTATTTTATTGGTACCTAAAAAATCATCAAATGATACGAAAAAATGGCGGCTAGTAGTAGATTATCGGAAAGTAAATTCAGTTATACAAGATGATAAATTTCCACTTCCTAATATAGAGGAAGTAATTGATTCATTGGCTGGTGCCAAATATTTCTCGCACCTTGATTTGTCACAAGGATACTACCAAGTTCAACTTAATAAAGAGGACCGTCCAATAACAGCATTTACCACAGCAACGGGCCAATATCAGATGACAAGATTACCTATGGGTCTTAAAATCAGCCCATCAACTTTTTCGAGGCTTATGACAATTGCTTTGTCAGGACTAAATCAAGAAAAATGTTTGGTTTATCTTGATGACATTATTGTTTTCGGGAAAAACTTACAGGAGCATAATACAAATCTTATTGCTACTTTTACTAGATTACAAAAATTCAATTTAAAATTAAATCCTGAAAAATGTCATTTTCTAAAAAAAGAATTGGTTTATCTTGAACATTACATTTCTAATGAAGGGATAAAACCTGATCCAGCAAAAATTGAATGTATTGAGAATTGGCCTGTACCAACCAGCGCAGATCAAGTTAAACGATTCATTGCGTTTGCCAATTACTATAGGAAGCACATACAAAATTTTGCTAGCATTTGTATGCCGCTTAATATGCTCACAAGAAAAAATGTTCCTTTCAAATGGACTCCAGAATGTAATCAATCATTTGAAACACTTAAACAAAAATTTATAAATCCACCACTTTTAGACTTTCCGGATTTCAGCGAAAATAATAAATTCGTATTACATACGGATGCATCGGGAACAGCCATCGGTGCAGTCTTACAAAATAAAAATGGGAAACCCATAGCTTATGCAAGCAGAGCTTTGAAAAAAGCCGAATTAAACTATGGTACAATAGAAAAGGAATTGCTAGCAGTAGTGTGGGCTACAAAACATTTTCGTCCCTATTTGTTTGGAAAAACATTCGAAATTTTCACTGATCATAGACCGCTGGTCTACTTATTTACAATGACTGACCCATCAAGCAGACTCACTAAATTCCGCCTTGCATTAGAGGAGTTCGATTTCGTGATCCAGTATACAAAAGGAACTGATAATGTGGTGGCAGATGCACTTTCTCGAATGTTAAGTGACGATCTCAAAACACTCAATCATGACGTAGTACTAACAACAACAAGGTCTATGATTTCTAAACAAAATGACGTTTCTTCAGACAAGAACATTCCGAACCATCCACAGCCTTCATCAAAAACTGTATTCGTAGAGCTCGTAGTTTGCCCTGAGATAAAAAAATGTTGTAGCAACAAACGAAAAAATCAAAATTCCCGATACACAAAGCATAATTCATCTACGGAGAATATTGCTCGATATTTTGAAAATAAAAAAAGAAATAAGGAAAGAGGTGATACTGGTTGTTGTGTCTCTAGCGGTGGACTGTAACTTGAGGGGGTGGGGTAGTAGTTTTCTTTCACCATAAATCGGGAGCCCTCACGGACAAGACGATCTTTCTTCGTTGATGTCGCATGCAAGACTAAAGTTCGTTTATTATCATTTCAATGTGTGCGTCTCGCACTCCGAATTCTACTGTCACAAGAAAATGCAAACCCAAGCGACAAACCCAATCCCTGTGACATATGTCAGTTTGCCCAAGCAGCAAACGTAATGCGCAACTCGCACAACATCCTCCCCGGCGTTGAAATGTCATTTCAAATTTCATCCTCGTCAAACGGTAGAAAACAGACCTCAGTTACCGCACGCTTGAATTCCGCTCCATTCGCTGTCTTAACGGTAACGACACGAATTGTACCATCGTCTCCAGGGTGTACGGCAACGATTCTGGCAAGTGGCCACTGCAGTAGTGGCGCATTCTGGTCAGCTAGTAGCACAAGTGATCCTACTTTAATCACCTTTCGCTTCAGCCATTTCGATCGATTCTGCAGCTCCGGCAGATATTCGGCGGTCCATCGTTTCCAGAAGTGTTGCAGCATGGACTGCACTAACTGCCATCGTGAGAGATGATTTTCCTTCAAGGTAGAGTAGTCAGGTTCAGGAACCGTCTGCATCTCACGTCCGATCAGGAAATGTGCAGGCGTGATCGCAGTGTAGTCGGATGGGTCATCTGAACTCGGTACCAAAGGACGAGAGTTTAGTACCGCTTCTATCTGGGTCAATGTCGTGTAAAGCTCCTCGTAAGACAGCTTCCTATCGCCAACAATACGTTTTAGGTGGTATTTGACCTGCTTCACACCAGCCTCCCAAATGCCACCAAAGTGTGGGCTTCGTGGTGGTATGAACGACCAGTCAATACCCTTGTCGACACAATAGTCGGTGATCTTTTTCGTAGCGCAATCGTTCTGGAACATACGCCAAAGTTCATGTAGTTCGGTTTTAGCTCCGACAAAATTAGTCGCGTTGTCAGAGCGTATCGTTTTTGGGCATCCACGTCGACTGATGAACCGTCTCAAACTCGCTAGAAAGGCGTCTGTCGTCAAGTCTGAAACCAATTCCAAGTGAACCGCCCGAGTCTGCAAACACACAAACAAGCACACGTACGCCTTGGTGATTTGCGGTTTGCGAGAAGTCGTTGATTTTATCCAGAAGGGACCGGCGTAGTCCACACCGGTATTCGAAAAGACGGGGGCTGGCTGGACGCGATACGACGGTAGGTCACCCATCAGTTGCGTCGTCTTCAACGGGTTTGCCTTGAAGCACACGATGCACTTCCGTATCACCTTTCGAATAGTATTCTTCACATTCAGTGGCCAGTACCGTTGACGTACAACTGCAAGCAAACCTCTTTGCCCGACGTGTAGGTTGTCGATGTGTAGTTCGCGAACGAGAGCTTCAGTGATTGGATGCTTAGCCGGCAACAGCATCTGATGTCGACTGTCGTAAGGTATGAAGGCTCGCTTGATCCTGCCTCCAACTCGTATGATCCCATCGTCAGGATCCAAAAACGCTTGTAGTCCATTAAGTCGATGTTTTGTATTCGCACCGTCCATAAGTGCGATGATTTCGGGCTGGAAAGTCTCGCGTTGAACCAGTCGTACTATTAAGAGCGTCGCTGTACGCACTTCCTTCGCTGTCAATCGGCCCTTTACCACCTCCCTTTTGCGTGACTTGATGAACCTAGTTAGTCGCACCAAGTAGGCCATACTCCTTACAATCTGTGTGTAACTGCTCAACCTGTCAAAGATCGGAAAACGTTCGATCGGAACAGTCATGGCTAAAGCCACTCCAGCTCGCATTTCCGGCAGCTCATTATCCGGAATTTCCACTTCGTCCTCATCCTTCATGAGGTGCTGTGTTGGTTGGGGCCGCCACCAAATAGTTGAACCAATCAATTTCCTCGGTGTAACTCCACGTGATATCAAATCGGCCGGGTTGTCATGTGTGGAAATGTAATGCCAGTGGAAGGATTGGCTAAGCTGCTGGATCTCGCTTACCCGATTTGTTACGTATGTCTGCAGTAGTTCTGGCGTTTTCTTGACCCAAGCCAAGACGATTTTTGAGTCGCTCCAAAGATGTACTGATTCAAACTTAAGCTCCGTAGCGTTCAGGAACTTCACGACCATTCGAGCCAGTAACAGTGCCGCTAACAGTTCGGCTCGAGGGGTCGTGATGGCCTTCTCCTTCGGACTTCGTTTTTTCGGTAGGATCCGAGACTTGCTGCAAACAAGCTGCATCTTGGACTCCTCGTCGGTGAAAGTGCCCTGCACGTACAAGCAGGCACCGTAGGCTTGGTCGGATGCGTCAGCGAACCCATGTAGTCTCAGCTGGAACACATCCTTCCAGGAAATCCATCTCGGAACTCGGATTTCCCTCAGTGATGTCATCTCGGTCCGAAAGTTTCGCCATTTCTCGTCGATTTCGGTTGGGATGGAGTCGTCCCAATCGATTTGTAGTTCACCTACTTCTCGCAAGATCAGCTTCGCGTAGGTGATTACTGGGCCAAAGAATCCAAGTGGGTCGAAGATTTTGGCCAGATGACTCAGAAGTTTCCTTCGAGTCATTCCTTCTGGGTTGTCAAAGTCAGGAACGGACACCGAGAACCAGTCCTCCAACGGTTTCCATGTCACGCCCAGTGTCTTAACGACGGTTTTCGAGGTGTCGTCCGTAACCTCGAAAGTGTCTCCTCGTTGTTCTTCAGCTACACCTAAAACGATATCTGAATGGTTGGCGCACCACTTGTGAGCGCTGAAGCAGGCTTTCGCTAGTAGTCCAGTCACATCTCGCTGTAGTTGGCAAGCCTCAGCAAGGGTATCGGCACCAGTCAGGATATCATCCATGTATGTCTCCCTATTGACCACCTCTGCGGCCCTTGGGAACTCATCGTGATGATCTTCTGCAGCTTGCTTCAGAGCCATGGTTGCTTGAAACGGGGAATGTCCCAAGCCATACGTAACTGTCAGCAGCTCTCGCACCGTAAGTGGGTCGTTCCGATTGTACCTCCAAAAGATTCGCTGGTACCTTGTGTCATCCGGATGGACCACCACTTGACGAAACATCTTCGGAATGTCGAGTGTGAAGACGTACTGAAATCCTCTGAAACGAAGCAAAATTGCAGTAAGATCGTTCTGAACCGTTGGTCCAGTCATCAAAACGTCGTTGATCGAGACGCCGGTTGACGTCTTCGCTGATCCATCAAACACGACTCGCAGCTTGGTTGTCGTGCTCGTAGGCCGCAGCACGCAGTGGTGCGGTAGATAAAACACCGATCCTGGGTCGTCATTCGGTGTTTCCACAATCTCGCGCATGTGTCCGAGATCCTCATATTCTCGGATGAACCGCGAATATTGCTCCTTTAAGTCCGGCTGCTTGTCAAGTTTTCGCTCCAAAGCCAGAAAACGTCGCAGCGCTGTGTCTCGCGAGCCGCCAAGCTCGCGTTTACGTTCGTTGAACGGATATCGTACTACATACCGTCCCTCCTCAGTTCGCTCGTATGTGCGCCGGAAGTGTTCCAGGCACGCTTCGTCATCCGCCTTCGGGGAAGGGCGGAGCTCGTCGCAGGATTCTACCTTGTAGAAGTTCCTCAGCAGTTCGATGAGCGGCTCATCGTCAGCAGTTTGGCAAAGTGTACGCGCAACGACCGTCGTGTCGCTCGCAATCACACCTCCAGCGATCCAACCCAGCTTTGTGTATCGCAGCGTAGGTCGGTTCGGGCCGAGTTCACAACGGCCGTCAAGCATCAGGTTCCAAAAACTTCCAGCGCCTATCAGCATATCGACAGGTCCTCTTCTGTTGAAGGTAGGGTCGGCCAGCACCTGTTCGCTCGAGATGGGCCACTGTGATATGTCGAAAGACTTCGTCGGAAGTTCCCCAGTGATTCGTGGTGTCACTAGGAAGTCTAACTCAGCTGTAAAGTCACTGGCACGAGACCTAATCGTCGTGCGCAGTTTACGGCAAAGACGAGTTCTATTGCCGTTCAGACCACTGACCGTGACGTCAGCGGGTTTTGTCTTAAGGGAGAGAAGGTTTGCAAATCGCTCGGTGACAAAGTTCATCTGCGAAGCAGAGTCTAATACCACTCTACAAGGGTAGGGAGAATCGCACAAACCATCCACTAAAACAATGGCAGTCGAAAGGACGGTCTGCTTCTCCGGTTCCAAGTCACTCGCGCACAGGGTTGTCGGTGTTTCAGCTTGTACGTTGGCTGTTTGGGATTCTTCTATCACTGATTCACTAGATGTCGTTTGACCTACGTTAGTTGCAACCTGACTTGGGGAATCTTCATGGAGTAAGCTATGATGTTTCTTACCGCAACGACGGCAAGAACTGGATAAACATGCTCGCAATTGATGGCCTTTGGAGAGACAATTGAAGCAAACACCGAACCGTTTTGCAATCTCGAACCTTTCCTTAACACCTTTAGCCCTGAAAAGTTCACAAGCTCGGAGTTCATGAGCAGCACTGCATACTGGACACTTCGCTAACGGTTTAGGTTCACTCACTACCAGGCTCCTTGCCACTGTTTTCGGCTTTGTACCTTCCGTCGATGTTTTCACGCTGGTATCGAGCTTCTCAGAAATTCGACACTGCTCCTCCAAAAACTCCATCATAGCGGCGTAGGAAGAAAGTAAGTTCTTCCTTTGTTTCGTCTCCCAAGCCACTCGCAACTTCTTGTCTAACTTACCAGCTATAAGGCTGACCAACATTTGCTCACCGAGACCACCTACCGGAAGGTTCTGATTCTTCAACGCCACAACGTTTTTAGTGCAGGTGTCAATCACTTTACGAAGGCTCGAAGCATTGTCCTGGTTGATCTTGGGTAAGCTGAAAAGGTTTTCAATGTGCTTATCCACAACCACTCTTTTGTCTTCATACCGCTGAGTGAGAACCTTCCAGGCAGCTTCGTAGTCGTTGTTGTTTACCAGCTCATCGTCGATGATACCAGCCGCCTTTCCGACAAGGCAGTTTCGCAAATGAAAAAGCTTCAGGGCCGGTTCTTCTTGCTGGTATCGGTTCATCACCGTGGTGAACATCGCCTTGAACGAATACCACTTTTCGTATGACCCATCAAAGGTCGGTAGGGGCACTTGCAACGTAGGGAGGTAGGGCTGAGCCTGCTGCTGGGTCAGTGGGAGAGCAGGTGGAACGGCTACTTCAACTTTCGTTACGGCATCGAAACACGCGGTCAGTTTCAACGAAACGTCATTGAAACTTGTCTCAAATTCGATGTATTTGTCATTCTGCTCTTTGTCTTGGTCATCGTGCAGCGATAACTCGTAGATTTTGTTCTGTATTTCGTTGCACTCACTATAGATGTTTTCTAAAGCCTTTTCCTGGAGTTGAAGGAAGCGCACGTTTTTTACGTTGAGGTTAGGCTGCTCTGCACTGTCACACAAAGCTGCACACACACGACTAAGCTTTCCACACACTGCTTCCCGTTGCTTCTCCAACACTTTCAGCTGTACCTCCATTTCGTCGGAATTGTCTTCTACTAGCTGTTGTTGTGATGATGTTGGTTTCGGTGATGTCGTCCCACGCTTAACTGGTGTTCGTTTTAGCTTTTTCGATCGAGTAAATGGTGATGGCATCGTTCGTTACACATGCACACACACCATCAACGTCGTATCGAGCCTTTGCACAAGAATCCGCGCCAAACTAAGCTGTCACACACACACGCGCATACACGTACACGTACATTCGCTTGCGCCACTGCGCAATTGCACACGAACCGATACCAAGCTGAACGCACTAACACACATTCACTTGCACCGGCACGCCATTTGCAACCGCTAAAACCCAAGCCAAACACTTCTCCTGAAAAGAACACTTTTCCCTTCTTGTTGTCTGGAATGCCCTCAGGCAGCTTCCGTCGAACAGCACTGACCGAAAACACTCGCGTTTACGGATACTGTTCGATCTGTTTGTCAGTAGTAACGCACCAAAAGTCACGTCACTGTAGGGCGTCTAGAGCCCTTAACACCAGGTCTCGGATGTTCCTTTGTACCGACTTTACGCGAGAAAGACAAACCACTTATCACAACACTGGGTAACTTTATCCGGTTCCGTAGGACCACAATGTTGTGTTTCTAGCGGTGGACTGTAACTTGAGGGGGTGGGGTAGTAGGTTTTCTTTCACCATAAATCGGGAGCCCTCACGGACAAGACGATCTTTCTTTGTTGATGTCGCATGCAAGACTAAAGTTCGTTTATTATCATTTCAATGTGTGCGTGTCGCACTCCGAATTCTACTGTCACAAGAAAATGCAAACCCAAGCGACAAACCCAATCCCTGTGACATATGTCAGTTTGCCCAAGCAGCAAACGCAATGCGCAACTCGCACAACACTGGTAATAAGGAAATATGATGATAAGATCAAAAAACTTCTTGAAAACATCAAAATGATAAATATAAAAAACCTTCCAAAAATAGTAGTAATGCAAAGGGATATAAAAATAATCAAAGATTGTGAAAAAGAATTAAAATTGCTCATTATGAACGATCATCATATTCTGCCTACAGCAGGACATGCAGGAGTAAATAGAATGTTGAAAACCATAAAACAACGATATACATGGAAGGGCATAGATACAAATGTACGGAACATGGTTTAAAAATGTAAAGAGTGTCAGATAAGTGAACAAAAAGATAAGTGAACTAAAAATACCATTAACAATAACGTCTACTGCTAGCGAGCCCATGGAAAAAATATATTTAGATTTGGTAGGACCACTTGTGAAAGTAGAAGGTTGTGAATATATTTTGACAACACAATGCGATCTTACTAAATTCATCACAGCAACACCTATTACAGACAAAAGAACGGAAACGGTAGCAAAGGCATTCGTAGAAAAAGTAATTCTCAAATATGGGATACCAAAAATCATTTGCACGGATAGAGGAGCAGAGTTTATGTCAAAACTATTCATCGAACTTTGCAAACAACTTAATATTGAAAAACTAAATTCCACGGCATATCACCATGAAAGCATAGGAGCCTTGGAAAATTCACATAAAATGTTAGGGAATTTCCTAAGAATTCATTGCAAAGACACCCCACTAGCTTGGAAGGATTGGATTCAATTCTATGAGTTTTCGTACAACAACATTGTACATACAGTAACAGGTTATTCCCCTTTCTTTTTATTATATGGCCGACTGCCTAATATTCCTTCGAATTGCTTAGAAAACCCTATAAAGGAAATGCTTTACGATTTAGACAACTATATAAAAACCTTACAAGCTAAATTGGTAATTTCACATCGAGAAGTCAGAGAAAAGCTCATAAATAACAAACATAAGGTAAAATTAAAGTATGGTCAAACAAGTAAAATCAAGGTTTTTGAGCCAGGAGATCAATGTTTGTTGAGAAATGAAACGGCTAGTAAGCTAGAACAACCATTTTTAGGACCTTATACTATTATTAAAGAAACCGGTCCAAATGTTGAACTAAAGATAGGTGATAGAACAGAAATCGTCCATAAAAATAGGATAAATAAATATTGTACGTAAAAAAAAAAATGGTTGGGCGTGTTATGGCATTATGACCAATATTGCCATTATCTGAAACCGTTGTGCACGGATTAAGCGATAGCGATCCGTCTTGACATGCTGTCAGTTTCGAATAAAAAGGAATGCGCAGCTCGCGCTGCGCATGATTTAGCGTCCAAGCACCGACAAACCGACGTGACACTTCGAACAAAATGAGCTTCAAAAGTTGTCTCCTTATTTCAAATGAAAATAAGTTAAACACTAGCGCCATCTCTATAATGATTCGCTTACTACACTGACACAGAGAAGAAACTGCTAAACCCCTTTTTTGTTTTTCTTCGCAAATTCCAATGCGTATTGTTTTATGTACTTCTCACATCTTTTGCATTGATTTGAAAACTTATAAAATGATTTTCCTGTGTGTTTTGTCCAATTATTCTCACAAAATCTTGCCTCACACTTCCTTCGCCATTTGTATTTAGAAAAGTTGTTTACATCAAAGCAGCAGTGAACAGAGCTTACTTTGACAGAAGTGTTCGCCTCACTGGTAAATGACAGTACTTTCGTGTGGCACACTTTTGTAACGCCAGTGTCACGTCGGTTTGTCGGTGGTCCAAGCTCCAACCAAACACATCGTGTTTATTTAATTTGAAAGAACATAACAATTTCAAAAGACATCTACCCAACCACTAAAAAAGAAATATTGGAAAAACATATCGGAGCCAGCAACCACAAAATAATAACAATAGAAATACAAAAACAAAAAACTGGACCTATCAACAATACTATAATCAATATTAACAAAGTAATAAAAAACATCAAAACGTTGAAAGGAAAAGATGTTAAGAACATAAAACAACTCACAAAAAATATCAACAAAATAATATCAAACAGCAAACAAAAGATAAAATTTCGTTTAAAATCATGGTGGAACAGTACACTAAGACAGGCACTACAGGATAGAAATGAAGCCAGACAAATTTTTAATGCCACTAGAAATATTACACACGCAATCGATTTAAGAAAAAAAAATAGCAATACTCAAAGTAAAAATCAAACGAGCCAAAATAAAACAAACAGAAAAAAAACATAGCAAATATTAACTCTAACTCAAATACTAAAGAATTATGGAATTTACTGGGAAGAATAAGCAACAACAACATCCAAAATAAGGAATCAAACTTGATACACAATGAAGAAAAACAAGCAAAAATATTTATAAACCTAAATTTAGACTACATATAGACCCAACTTTTCCCATGGATAATGAACTAATCAATAAAGATTTGTGGGAAAAAATTCTTAAACAGAAAAAAATACGGCACCCGGAAACGACAAAATTACATACCAAATGCTGAAACACATAAATTAAGAAGCATTAGAGAAAATAATACAAGATGGAAATAATATGTGGAAAAAAGGAAAAATAAGCAAAGATTTAAAATCAATCAAAATAATAGCAACACCTAAACCGAATAAAGACGTGAACAACCCCAATAATTACAGACCAATAGCATTATTACCAACCCTCATAAAAATTTTAAATTCTGCAGTATTATTCAAATTAAAAAAAATCATAGAAACCAAAAATATATTACCTGAAAACTCCCTGGGCTTCAGAAATAAAAAAACGATAAACCAATGTATAAACCTTTTTAACAACCATATCAAACACAACCAAAGACAGGACAGAATTTGCGGTGCAATATTTATAGACTTAGAAAAAGCATACAACAAAGTAATAACAAAAATTCTAATTGAAAAAATGATAGCAGTAAACATACCACTACAAATTACCATATGGGTATACTCATTTCTTAGAAATAGAAACCTACAAATAGAAAGCAACAAAAAAATACAAAACATGTTAGTGACTGACGGATTACCTCAAGGAGACGTCATGTCCCCATCACTTTTTAACATCTACACCAAAGACATTCACACAATCATAAACGACACCCAGGAAAATATCATAATTCAATATGCAGATGATTTTGTAATCCATAGCAGTGGAAAAAACGAAAATGAAATAAAAAATCCCTTACAAAAAAGTCTAAACTCCTTCACTCAGGAAATTGAAAAATTAAATCAAGTCATAAACATAAATAAAACAAAATTCATGATTTTTGGAAATAACACTCACAATATCCAGCTCAACATAAAAAACATACACATAGAAAACACAAATACGTACAAATATCTGGGCACAATAATAGACAAAAAACTAAACTTTGAAAAACACATCGAACACATAAGAAATAAAGCCACAACAAGATTAAATTTCTTAAAAATAATAATCGCTAAACAAAACAACTTAGGTCCAGAAAACAGCCTAAAAATATACCGGGCAACAATTAGAAATATATTAGAAACAGGAGCTTCATACATATCAAACAGCAGGAAAAACAGCATAAAAACCATTAACACCCTAATAAACCAAGCAATAAGGAAGGCGACAGGATGCACAAAAACTACCCACTCAACACCTTACACGCCATAGCATCGGAAATTCCGTTCCATATCAGAAGCCATTTTATCGTAAGGAAAGAACTAGCCAAAGATATAGTATTCTCCAGACCAATCAGACAACAAATAAACAAACAACACAGAACATAATACAAAAAGAAAAAAAATACATTTCAAGAACAAACATACGGTAAAGACATACATATAGTAAAAAAATATGTATACAGCCAAGAATAATGACTTAACAACACAAATAAAAATAAACACAAATCTCACACTAGATATAGGATCTAAAAACAACAAAAACGCCCAAACCATGAAACAAATCACTTTAGAAAACATTAACAAAAACGACAAAAATAGACCACAAATTTTCACAGATGGAAGTATTGCAGGAGAAAAAGCGGGCATAGGTATCTACATTAAAAACAAACAACATCAACACTACTACAGGTACAACTTAAAAAATACTACATCCATAACTACAACTGAACTAATCGGTATAGAGAAAGCCTTACAAATAGCAGAAGAAACTGAAATAGAAAATCCCATTATATATACCGACAGTCAGCAGCGGGTTAATAGTGTCGGGGGCCCTAAGCAGTAAGAATTGTTGAGGCCCCTTTGCACATGATTACGGGGGGGGGGGGGGGGGGGAGGGAGGTGTGGGGGGGGGTACTCGGCATCCGTCTTTGATTATGTACCATTTCAACTTAAATTTGGTTGCTGCCGGGAGGGGGGGGGGGGTGCTTAAGGTTCGTCTAGCGCGGGGCCCCAACGTCCATCGCCCACAGGTCCATGCTAATATCGTGCCATATTCTATCAACTGTTATACTGCATTAAAGATTCCGGGGCCCCTCATTGACGGGGCCCCACGCAATTGCTTACTTTGCTTACCGTTAAATACGCCACTGCCGACAGTCTAACTTCCTGTAATATTCTTCAGAACGCATTAACAGAAAACAAAATAGAACAAATCTTGTACAACATACTAAAAATAGTAGCTAAAATACAAGCAGACATTTTTTTAATCCCATCACATGTGGGAATTGATTTAAATGACAAATCCGACGACCTAGCGAAAAAGGGAACTCTCTCAACATGCACAATACAGAATAAAATAAGATATACAGACGCTATCCAAACATTTAGAAACGAAATGGAAAAAAAACACTCAAAAATGGTTCATAAACGCATCAAGAGAAAAGGGAAAAAAATTCTTAGAATTCCAAAAAGAATTTAGACTAGAGTTGTGGCACAAAGGAATTAATTTAAAAGGAAATGAGATAAAAATAATAAATAAGATTTTAGCAGGACATGACCTATCTGAATTTTGGCTACACAAAATGAAAATAACAGATGACGGTACGTGCGATATATGCCAGACCCCTAAAACAGGAAGACACAAAATTTTCAAATGCCAAAAATACAAACGTGAAAGAGATATAACCATACAAAATCTGAAAAACAATTGGTTAGAAAAAAGTGGGAACACATGTAAACAAATATTACAATTCATAGCAAAAAACCACATAATACTATAGTAACAACGGAAAAAATACACTACAACATTATACTTATACATACGATTATTTAATTTAACTCATAATTTATTTTATTTATCTATCTATTATTTATTTCCCAAAAATTCAGTAAACAACACAGAACTCCCCCATGTTTTTTGTTTATTTTGGCATCACATATGTGCACAACATAGTTGTTTAAGTTCATATATTTATTTATTTTATATCTTTTTGAATTTATACCGCCGTAAACATTTAAAATAAATTTATCCATGTACGTACCTATACAATTACTGTTAATTATCATTTAAAGATAAAACATAGTAAAAGGAAAACGATCACTCCCGAAGCAAAAACAAAATAAATAAATAAAACAAAAAAAAAAAACAGCTTCTATACTTTATAACAGGCATCTTATAAATAATAAAAAAAACCCAAACGAAGCCAGGGAAATCCAAATACATCCTTCCATTAACTAGCTTAATGAAACAAGATGCAAAAATGAACCCTGCTCGGAAATCCACATCAATTACCATAAATATTCCAACTTCCAGTTTCGATCTATCGCGAAAATATTCTTCCAAACAAAACATATTTTATATATATATTTACATATATATATATATATATACAAATATATTTTTTAAACTTGCTCAAATTCAACTCCAATCAAACAGTCCAAACGGCATAACAACCCAATTGTAGATAAAAAAAGCCAAAAAGCACAAAAAAAGATTAAATAAAATAATAATCACAAAAACAAAACCACGTTTTTTCTCATACACAAGTACAAAAAAGTTTTTCACCATTTAAAAAAAAAATAAATAAAAAAAAACTGAATTATAAAACAAAAACTCTGCAAAACAATTAAAATGAATACATGAATAAACGAACAAAAAAATAATTTTTACACATAAACCAAACCGATAAAGGAAAAAATACAAATATAATCAACGGAAAAATCAAAAGCCACGAGAAATCAACCATAATCTGTAAACCAAAGAAGAGAACACAGAAAAGGAGAATGGACCTTGAATCCCCCTCCTATAAACAGATGGTCAAAACTCTGATTATGGCTCCGTATGACGGAAAACATAGGAGAATATTATTCCATCAAACCTAATAAGAAGAAGAAGAAGAACAGTGGTAGGGCCACACCGTGGTCGCCACAGTACTCCCCCATCATACCCCGGCAGGCAATTGACGTTTCATACTAGGGCGAGGGGCGTTGAAACGCATGGAAGAGCAGCAAGAAATACGGACGAGCGCTGATGAACTGCAACTGTGTGCGTGTAACAGCACCAAACGGCATGTGGCGACGTACAGTGTGTGGATGTGTTGTGTGTAATTTTAGGCAGCGAAGATGGATCGAGGTTATGTTTACAAAGTGAAAGAGTTTGATGCAGAAGCGTCTTTGTGATAAACATGTATTTTAGTTGCATAATTTCAGTGTTAAAGTTTGTAATGTGAACTTAAAAGTAATGACCAATGGTGCTATTCACTTGTGTGCTGTTGGCGAATATTGAAGCGTTGAAATATTGAAGCTTCCTATGTTCGTTTGTTGTGCTTAGTGTGAAGCAAAAATATGTGCTAAAGTGTTATAAATTATAAATATGTATCCGTATCCGTCTAAAGTTCGGTTGTATCTATATAATTTTCCATATTTTTTGGGTGTCCTTATCGTTTACCAGGAGAAAACGATAGATGGAGGTTAGATACGTGCAGCTATTTGCCTCCGCAGGAAGGTATGTTAATTAAAGTTGTTGTATTTGTAAGTTTTCATTACGCTGCAATTAAATAACTAATCGGATAAAATTTGCCGTTTAACATTATGAATAAACGATGTTATCAGTGTCCTTCAGAAGAGTTCCAAGCTGTCCGAAGACACACAAATCCGCAATCCACAATCCAAGCACACAAATCCAATTCACCTCGTATGCACCCAGCGGATTTCATGCGAAGGATATTGGAAAGCCATCAGAGAAGTGGGCATGATGGTAAGGAAACTTTGATTCTTTTTACTTTTAGATTTCTTATTGTTATGTTTAAACACTTTTGCTTTATTTAAACATTTATTAAACATACGATATAAATAAAATACATAATGAACAAACACTTTAAACGTATACTGTATGGGCCGCGCACCAGCCGCACCGAGCGCCCCTGCCGAGAGCTCCTGCTCGATCGGCCTTCGTGCACACTCTGCCTAGGCGCTCGGCACACACTAAGCCTTGCACGCTTAGTGTGTGCGACAGTGTGCGTGTACACACTGTTGTCCCCCTGGACGTTGACCGGTGGCAGCGCAACTGCCACGGGCCTGCGGGCCTTATGGGAACTGCGCGGTCAGAGCAACAACCGGATGAGCATTTCGTTTCAGGTGGAAATTATATCAAGTTTGGGAATTGAAGAGAGTTACGGCACACTGTGAACATCGTTGTAAACAATCGATGGTAACATTTATATATAGCTTATGAATGCATGTGTTTATCTAATTATTCATTAATTCGTTTATTTATTAATTTGAGCATTAGCGCTCCATCGACATTTTTTTTTGTTCTTTTTAGAAAATTGCTCTAACGGAACAGCTTATCCCGGCCTTTCTCGGGTTTAGTTGCTGTTGCTTGACCACGACGATTGACACCAGAGTCTGCTATGGTCGTATTGTCGTCGTGTAATCGTGTTATCGCTGTTAACGCACTTTGTTTATATCTATTAAGATGCAACAGCATTATTTATTTGGCAAAAACGCGATGGCTGTTAGTGATTTGCGAAATGAAACCAACAGCCATTTTACATTTTTTATCTTAAACAAGTCCTATCTTAACCCCTGAAAGCTACCAAAGCTACAATTTTTCATTTCATTTGTATAATTAGAAAAGAATAGATAAAAGGTGTAATATAGCCATTTTACATTTTTTATCTTAAACAAGTCCTATCTTAACCCCTGAAAGCTACCAAAGCTACAATTTTTCATTTCATTTGTATAATTAGAAAATAATAGATAAAAGGTGTAATATAGTATCAATAGTGTTGTGTTCGGATTTTGGGTAGATGACGCGAACACAATTAATATAATTAAAACTTATATATTAACAAATAAAATTATCAATCACGACACACGTCTACTCGCAACCAAGCCCGAATCAAGAGAGACCGATCTGTCCATCTCCCAAGCCCTGCACGGCTCTCCGAATTCCAATCCTAATCAATCTGCTCTCATTACACAATTACACCTAATTAGCCGCCTTCCTAGCATCATGGTCCGACACCGGTCATGAGCCAGGGGAGTACAACTCGCAGCCACAACCAGTGCTGCAAAATGTCACCATCAATATCACAAAAAAAAACTGAGTGAATCAAAAACCTTGTCAGCGTCACGTACTCAATTGCGATTATCACAGGTGAAATTCTCAAGTGGTTGTAACGAGTGATACGATTGGTGACAATTTGGGAATAAACTTTTAGTCAATCACTGTTATGAAATTTTCTGGACCAGGAGCAGCACTGTAAAATATCACTGTTTCAGTCACCAACGCTCATGACTGAAACGAACCTCAAATCAGCTCACGTACACAAGTGCGATGATCAGACGCAAGATGAACATAGTCGTTGTGACGTGTGACCAGATTGGTGACATTGCAGCAACCACCTTGTAGCATATCTGCTATACAGAACATATTGTAATACACACTATCAGCCATAGACACATAGTAACACACTTTGGAAAGCCAAGTCACACCATTGTAACACATTCATTATAACACATTCAGTAAATCAGATCATACCATACACACCCGGAAGAGCTCAGGCCACACCGTTCATATAAAAACAATTGTGACACATTTAACAGAACCAACCGAAACCTTCAACATAAGCATGAACAGTTTATGCATTATAACCCAAAACAGGAACTTAGTGACAAGAACCATCGTTCTTGTCAACAAAAGACAAACGTAACTAGCTTAGTGAAAACAATAACTTTCCAACATACAACCCGGAACCAAATGTGAGAAACTCTTAACTTCATTTGAGTATAAATAAAACCAACTCCGATCATGGCAGGTCAGATTCGTTCGGACTGTCAGGATAGGACTATGCCCATCCTACATCTATCGAGTTCTCATTTAAAGAGTTTAGTTATGTCCCCCTGCCCAAGGTAAGGCCTCTAAACTCCAACGTTTCCAGTAAGAGAAACCTCCTAAAGGTTTCTATGATCGCCTGGACGATCAAGTGTCGAACGTCCGCTTCGAAACAGTATCCACCTCAGTTCTACTTAATTCGGCAAACGATGACGAAGGCCACCCTGACCAACGCGAGTTCAAAGTTACTACATGGCAACCGTCCCAAAATCGAACATACCGGGACTATCTCAAAACATACCACATGACGACCGTGACAGTCATCAAACATATTACAACCTCTTGGTCGGTCACTTTGACGTGACTTTGTTTATCTGTGATCAATTTCGAAATGTCACTGGTTCTATCACGAGCACTCGTGATTGAAATGAAATTCATTTCGGTTCACGTACACATGTGCGATGATTAGAGGTAAGACGCACGTGGTCGTTGTGACGTCTGATCTGATTGGTGATATTTTGGTAACCAACTCCTGGTCAATCAGTTTGTCGTGATTTTTTGGTATTTTATTATCGCGATAGACTTAGAATATACGTGGCGCGGGCGAGTGGTGTTTTATTAACCATGTGCATATGATTACAAGCAGTAGTCGGTTCTGCTAGCTGGTTAAATGATCCCGCATCCTACATATATTGCCAGACTCATTTTGCTGATCCAAACGTTTATGTATGAACTCTCGTAAGCAGTGCACATGCAAAGATTACCGCTTCATAATGTATTTATTAATTACTCTAGAAAAACACTTCGACCCACAAACAGCCGGCACTGGAATTTCAGGCGATTTGGAAGAAGGGAAGGAAGAGTCAGTACGACTTTTAGCGGACATTACCTAAGTTTCTTGTCCAGATGACCAATTTTACGCTGTTCGATGGTAACGGGAATCCTATGTTAATGATGATCTCCGGGGGCGGATACACGGGCTGTTGTTGGTGGCAGTGGATAGACGCTAGGTGTCAGCATGCTGTGCCCGTTAGAAAATCCGTACCCGTGCGCGGTGTCAATTGCGCCAAAGGTGGATTATGAAAGGTGCAGGAATTTGGTGGCTTTGTCTAGAGTTAGTGCTTTCGGATATGAAAATAATAAAACCAGGATGTAAAACAAAAACTATCTACCTTTTCATCCATCTACAAAACATCTTTTTTATATTTGCACTATGGAGAAACTAACAAATTACACGCCTCGTATGCTAAGAATATCATCGATTCGATTAAAATTATTACACTAACAGCACAGTGAATGAGGAGGTGCCGCTGAAGTGAGTTCACATCCGAGGAGCTCTGCTTGATCGTTTTCCAACCGAATTCGAACGCCGACGCAACTACTGGAAAACTGCCTACTTTATCTTTTTGAGTCGACCGGATTCTTAGGCCGGTTCCTTGGCCAGACGCTTTACTTCGTTTTGCCAAAATTCTCGATCGTACCGACCATGACCAAAAGGCAATCTCCGTCAGTTGGTGTAAACCTTGATAATGTTCTCTTTGTTCACCAGCTTGCCGGCATAGCCCGTGAACACTTCTGTGACCTGAAACGCCTGAAATTTGAAACGCTGGAAACGGCGCATCATGCGCACAGCACATCATATTATGCGCGCATTACAACACAGCGCTTAAAGTACGCGACTGTGCGGAAAGTTTTACGTGGACGTGGAAAAAATGGAGACCAAACCTCAAGTGCTCAAAGAGCGGACAGGGCTCAAAAACTCAAAGAGCATAGCACGTTAAGAGCACAAAAAGCGCACCGTTCTCGTGGACCAAACTGTGCGAAAAGTGCTAGCACAATGCACTATGTGCAACACTACGAACAGCTCATTCATTGTCAGGATGGGAATTATTTCCTGGAGCGTCCTGTAGTTCTACAGCAGGGGTCTCCAAACTACGGCCCGCGGGCCGCATGCGGCCCTCAATAGCCTTTAATGCGGCCCGCGATGACTGGGTGAAGGTTAAATTAAATAGCTTTTTTTTCTGACTAACCAATCAAAATTTATTTTTTTAATTCTGGGAGACGAAAATCAAGATTCAATAAAAGAAAGCTCCAGAAATTTTATGTATTTTGCTAGTATTTTCTTATACAAAACAAGATTTGAACTTCCACCCATTCTAAAGGTAGCGCCAAAATGGTCCTCAACATAGTTGATTGTGAAGCAATGCGGCCCGCGAACTGAAAAGTTTGGAGACCCCTGTTCTACAGGATCCGCTGCACGCCACGGTAAATGTTATAATGCTCAGCGTCGGTGATGTTTTGGGTTCATTATACGCGATATCGAATCCAGTGGATTCACAGCCAAGTAGATGCTTATCTCGGCGATGGCATGTGAACTAAACTACACTTTTTATTAATAAAAGAAACTAGTTTTTTTTTTGTTACACCGTGTTAATAGCCAATTTATTGAACCTTCTAGCTTCCCGTCCACCGAGTTAATCCTCCTTCGTATCCAAGTTTGCCACCACTTGACCTCTCTCCCGAGGAGGAATGACCGGACGACCCCCCCTTCTTCTGCTTCTTCTCAATTTCTCTATCTTTGACAATCTTTCGTCGATCCTTACGTTGTCCTCCGCGCGATCACTAACGCGCCGCTTTGTTTTATCCTAGCGTTGCGCTTTATAGCGTGAGCGGAACGCTTCATTCAACCTTCACCTCGTGACAAACGTCATAGCTCATTCCGGAAACATCCTTTCGTGCAGCAATACCGAAACTACCTTTAACTTCGCCGAAGTGTCTTAACTAAGTAGTTTTTCATGGTTATCATATTGCTTTCATAATCCTTCTAATAACATTCTCCATCACCGACTTTTAGCTGTACGGTGTTCTGCTGTGCTGATCCACATACCATTCGGCTCCCTACACATCGTCATCGATTCATGATTATCGCTCAGCGATCGCTATCCCTTCTTCATTGTCATATCATCATCGTTCGTTAATATCGTCGTTCCGTTGGGTTATACTCTGTGTGTGTGCGCGGAAATAGTACGTAATTTGGAAATCTATTTTTCTTTGTGACCCATTCTAACCTTTTTTCCGTTGAGTTTTTTAGCCATACTCCTACCGTATCCTGGTGTACAATACATGTAACTTCACCTCTCATCTCTCTCAATCATCGCTCTCTTCGATCAACGTTTACAAATGATCGATCATCTTCTACTTCACACAATCATTCCGCCTACGCATACGATACGTTGAGCGCGAGGCTTCCGGATCGCCTATCAAACCCCTCCGAGATCAAAACCAAGCAGTTGCTAAAATGGAATGTAACTGTTAGTGGCTTACAGTGGCATAATGTGGTGTATGTGTGTGTGTGTTTTTTTTTCAAATAACGTAATAAAAGTAATCTTAATCTACGCGTACTTAAAGCTACCTACAATCTAAACCTAGTGAAAGAGCCTACCTAAAATTAGCGATGAAACCTTTCTAAACCTAGTGAAAAAGCGTACCTAAACCTAATGAATTAACCTACCTAAACCTAGTGAACTTATTAATATTTTAAAGATAATAGGGATATGAAGGATTTCAAGAGAATTCACAGAGTTTCTTTTTTTTTTTTTACCTAGCTAAATCCTAAACTTATCACTAATAGAATCTTTTTAACCTATTATTGTGAACTTTTTCGAATCTTTTTCCATTTCTTACGACACATGTTTGGTCGCTGGGAATCTCTACTACTTCATACGGACCTTTCCACAGGCTTTGTAGCTTCTGTCCTGCACCTGTTGGGATATTTCTTACCAACACTTTTTCTCCCCACATAGGCTTCCATTCTTTCGCATCTTGATCATATTGTTGTTTCCTCATCTCTTTTGATTTGATTAGATTTGTTTTCGCTATTATATGCATTTCGTTTAATCTTAATTTCAGTTCCTCGCAATAATCATTATACACTCGCTTATTACTATTTTGGTTAAAAATTGATGTCGGTAATCTTGCCTTCCTGCCATAGATTAGCTCATATGGGGTAAATCCGGTTGATGTATTTACTGTAGTATTATATTCAAATGCGAAGTATGGTAGATATCTGTCCCATGTTTTATAGTTTTGCCCTACAAACTGTCTTAAGTAAATTTTTAACTCTCTATTAGCTCGTTCTACGAGGTTTGCTTGAGGATGATATGCCGAAGTGTTTATTTTTTTAATTTTCAACAGTTTGCAAGTGTCCTTCATAACCTGGCTCATAAAGTTTGTCCCTTGGTCGGATACTAATTCCAAAGGAGCTCCAACATGGCATATAACTCCTTCGACAAATGCTTTTGCTACGGTTGTTGACTCTTGATTTTCCATTGGTAAAACTATTACATATCTTGTTAAGTCATCCTGAATCACTAGTCCGTATTTGTTACCCTTTTCTGATTCCGGGAGAATGACAATATCCATGTATAGCTTATCAAAGGGGTTATTTGAAGTGGTTGTTATTTGCATGGGTATTTTGTTGTACCGGCTAATTTTGTTACATTGACAGGATCTACACGTTTTAACGTATCTTTCTATATCGACGTTCATATCCTTCCAGTAAAACAGTTCTTTTATTCTTTTTTTCATCCTACGTACCCCTACGTGTCCTCCTAAAGGTGCGTCGTGAAATTCTTTCAAAACTGTTTCTATCTCACTTCTATCTACTTCTATTCTCTCATTGCCCGGTTTGTAATTTTTAAATTTAGTTTTATCAACTTGTTGCATATCCTTCAATCGTTCTTTCCTTCTCATTTCGTTCTCATTTGGATCGTTATCGATAGTTATTTTTAATAAATCCTCCCAGTGTTGTTGCTCTAAATTCTCACATGTCTCTTCCGTAGCTTTATGTTGCTTATTGTTTTCACAAATTATATTGTTTTTCATTTGCTGGGACGTTACAACAGCTAATGTGTGATTTTCAGCTTCTATCTCTTTCATTTCCACACCCGGAAGCCGAGACAGAAGGTCTGCGACTACATTTTCTCTTCCTTTCATGTATCGTACTTCGCATTCTAAACCTTGCAATCTAAGTCTTAGTCTTGTTAATATCGTAGAATTTTCTTTGAGGCGCCAAATAGAAACAAGCGGTCTATGATCATGTGGCGTACCTCGCACGCAAGCTGCACCACACTATAGTTGCGCTAATACACCACACCTGCGTTACACCACACTTGCGTTACACCGCATGCAAGCAATCGGCTTAATTCGGTAATCGTACCGAACCGGATAACTGCACTACCGTGCATCGGAAATAAAATATAAACGCTCTTTTTCATTTTGACCGCTAAGCAAACCAGACGTGAGTAAAATCATTCCGCACATCCGAAGTAGCTAATAGTTGACACGCATAACCCTATAACTGGTGACCCCGAACGCGAAAACCGAAAAAGTTTAGTTTCGATCGCAAAAATTACAATCGTGTAATTTATCGCCGCGAGTGTTCGACCGTGTACTCTACTTCCGCGAAGTGCCATCGATTTTATACGGATCGAAAATATTCCGCGCGTCGCGTTAACAAGTTCAGTGTTTCGCTATATAAGAATCGCGAGTGTAAGGACAATGACCGACCCCGCACCAGCACCGGTGATGGTTGCGCCAGCGATGGCAGCCCAGCATTCGCCTGCACCGCTACAGCCAGCGCCTATTATCCGACAGCCGAAACTAGAAGAGGCAGAGATCGCGAGCTCATACGCCAAAATACGCTTTCCCGAATTCGACTCCGAAGATGTGGAAACATGGTTCGTTTGCTTAGAAGCGGCATTTTATGTTAACAACGTTGCTTCCGATAAGCACAAGTTTAACGCAGTGATCGTTGCACTCGGTACCCGCGCAAAGTTCTTTCACGCCGCCATTGCAAAATGCAACAAGTCGACCTTGGCTGATAGATACTCTACCATAAAAAAATCGGTCATCGATTTTTTCTGCCGTCGGAAAACCAAAGGCTTACAAGCTTACTCTCGGGCGTTTCGCTAGGCGACCGGAAACCGAGTATGCTGCTTTCCGAGATGCGCAGAATGGGAGGAGAAGGATGTTCCGATAGCATCCTATCTAACATTTGGTTACGCGCCTTGCCAACCACAGTTCGCTCCATTATTGCTGCAATGCCATCCGCATCACTTGATGATCAAGCCAGCGTAGCGGATAAAATCCTCGAAGCGCCTAGCAATGCCATTTGCACCGTGAATGAGATCGATACTCCTGCCGCAGCCTGCAGTTTAGAAGCCCGCATCGATGCACTCTCTCGCCGCCTAGATGAAGTCCTAACAGCTGATCGATATTCGTATGCAGATAGCAACACACACATAAATTCTCGATCCAGACAGCGTCATCCGTCTAGCCAGCCATGGGGGCAACGAACTTCTAGCGCCATGCGATCACGCACACCATCACGCGCACCGCGCCGCTGGATCTGTTGGTTCCACTATCGCCATGGAAACAAGGCAGAGAAGTGTGAGAAGGAGCATAGTGACTAACGATACAAACACTAAGTGTATTTTTTTCGACGAGCATCTGCCAGTTTACTCCCGAAAAAAGTAGTGCGTTTCTCTCTACACTCTCACACTTATCCTGACCGAGACACTCTCATCAACCCAGCCGAGACCGTGAGCACCAGCTACAACGCATCCTCATCGCAGCAGCGCAGCAGCAACAGCTTACCACTACAAGCAAGCCCCACGCTAAATACCACCAGCACCAGCATCAAGCTGAACCCCGGTAAGGCCGAAGTAATCGAGCGCATCTATGTGAACGACAGCAGAACCAACAACAGATTCCTGATCGACACCGGCGCTGAGATTTCCGTCATACCACCATCCGCCAAGGACAGAATGAACCCGATGCCAGCCAGAAAACTCTTCGCTGCAAACGGCAGCTCAATCGGTACGTACGGCACAAAAAACCTAACCCTAGACATCGGTCTTAACCAATCATTCACATGGCCATTTACAATAGCTGATGTAGATTCGCATATTATCGGAGCTGATTTTTTAAAACACTTCGATCTACTCGTAGATATCAAACGCAACAAGCTAATTAAAAACAAAACACACATCACTAATACACTACCAGCACAAGTATTCGCATGTAGTTCAAACGATAGCTTCTCACATCTCTTAAACGAATACAAAGATATCACGATACTCGATAACACACGCAAAGCAGTCAATACAAACGTAACACATCAAATCATTACCACCGGTCCACCCGTCTTTTGCCGTCCACGCCGTTTGGACCCAGAAAGGTTACGTGAAGCAAAAGCTGAATTTGACTTTCTCATAAAAAACGGCATTTGTAAACCATCGAAAAGCTGTTGGGCAAGCCCTTTACACCTCGTAAAGAAACCAGATGGAAAATGGCGACCCTGTGGGGATTATAGGAGCTTGAATGCTATTACCGTTCCTGACCGGTATCCCGTCCCCCACATTCAAGATTTTTCAAATATTCTGTACAACAGAAAAATATTTTCTTGCATCGACTTGCAACGTGCATATCATCAAATACCTGTGGCTCCTGAAGACATACCCAAAACAGCCATTTCAACACCATTCGGCTTATTTGAATTTAATTTTATGACATTTGGCCTTCGAAACGCAGGACAAACGTTACAACGGCACTTGCATTCCATCCTTGGCGATTTAGATTTTGTTTTTCCGTATGTTGACGATTTATGCGTCGCCTCCGAGAACGAAGAACAGCACCACCAACATTTGCGCATATTGTTCGAACGTTTGAGGCAGAACGGACTAACAATTAATCCAACAAAGAGTCAAATCGCGCAAACAAAAGTAGAATTTCTCGGTCATCTTGTAACCGCAGATGGTATTAAACCAAAACCCAGCAAGGTTCAAGCTATTTTTGACTTTCCAAAACCAACCATAGCCAGACAAATGAAACGCTTCCTTGGCACGATTAATTTTTACCGGCGTTTTATACCGCATGCAGCAGAGCGCCAACAAATTTTGCACGGTATGATGAATGGCAACATAAAAAATGACTCCACTATACTTACCTGGGATGAAAACAGCACGCAAGCATTTGAACAATGCAAACACGATCTGGCAAACGCAGCTTTATTAGCTCACCCTTCACCAAATGCAAAGCTCGCCTTAGATGTTGACGCTTCAAGTCATGCTATAGGAGCTGCATTAAATCAGTTGACTGACAAGGGTATCGAACCTCTCGCTTTCTTTTCTAAGAAATTGTCATCTGCACTTAAGAAGGCCAGCACTTATGATCGCGAACTTTATGCTATATACGAATCGATAAAGCATTTTAAAGACCTTTTGGAAGCACGTGAATTTATCGTGTACACGGATCACAAACCGTTAACCACTGCATTTGATCAAAAACTCGAAAGAGCCAATCCCACGCAACAAAGAAGGCTGCTTTTCATCAGCGAGTACACCACCGATATACGACACGTGGCCGGCAAACACAACCTAGTAGCAGATATGTTAAGTCGTATAGATAGCATAAACACGCTCATCGATTATAACCAATTAGCAGATGCACAACAAACCGATAGCGAACTACAGCATTTTTTAAACAACCCACCGAAAACATCATCACTGATATTAAAATCACTGGCTATACCGAACTCTACCAAATCTATTTTCTGCGATATTTCCACTCGATACATCCGACCTTTCGTTTCTAAAGCGCACAGAAAACTGATCATCTCCAAACTGCACAGCTTATCGCATCCTGGTATTAGAGGAACAACACACCTGGTATCGCAACGCTTTGTATGGCCATCAGTTAGAAAGGAATGCAAAGCGTTCGTAGAGACGTGTATCGAGTGCCAAAAAAACAAAATAATACGGCATAACAAGACACCTTCAGCCGCTATAGCCACACCGAACGCACGCTTCACACACGTACACATAGATTTAATCGGACCACTACCACCATCAGAAGGAAACGCGTACTGCTTGACGATGATCGACAAATTTACGCGATGGCCTGAAGTAATACCGATCCCCAACATCACCGCCGAAACTGTTGCACGTTCCTTTATTACAGGATGGATTTCGAGATATGGTGTTCCCTCTAAAATAACCACCGATCTCGGAAGGCAGTTTGAATCGGAAATGTTTCGTTCATTGTCCGCAACGCTCGGAATCGACCACCTTCGAACAGCACCTTACCACCCCCAATCAAACGGCCAGATCGAAAGGATGCATCGACAGCTAAAAACCGCTATCCTTTGCCACAAAAACGCTCGTTGGACGGAAGCACTCCCAATAGTGTTGCTTGGTATGCGCTCCACCATAAAAGAAGACATCGGTGCAACTAGTGCAGAACTAATCTATGGTACAACACTTCGATTACCTGGTGAATTTTTTGACGAACCATCGAATTCACCTAACATCACGCCTGACTACATAGCAAATCTAAAAAATATAATGTCATCGTTGAAGCCGTCCCCCACATCGAACCACAACACGAAAGAAAAAGTATATGTACAAAAACAACTAAATTCCTGTTCCCATGTTTTTGTCCGCATCGACGCCGTGAAACCCGCTTTAACCCCTCCTTATGATGGTCCATTTAAAATATTAAAACGTAACAAGAAATCTTTCGTTTTAGATATCAGAGGCAGGAAAAGTGAAATTTCCATCGATCGTTTGAAGGCCGCATTCATGATGAATGATGAGTCTCCGATCCAAAGCACCACCCCCGTTGATGAGGAAAACAATCTGCTCGCCAAAACGACCGACCCACTTGCGACTCGAACTGCCGTCCATCAGACGAGATATGGTAGGAAAATTTATCTTCCAGATAAATTTTAAATAAAGGGGGAAGTGATGTGGCGTACCTCGCACGCAAGCTGCACCACACTATAGTTGCGCTAATACACCACACCTGCGTTACACCACACTTGCGTTACACCGCATGCAAGCAATCGGCTTAATTCGGTAATCGTACCGAACCGGATAACTGCACTACCGTGCATCGGAAATAAAATATAAACGCTCTTTTTCATTTTGACCGCTAAGCAAACCAGACGTGAGTAAAATCATTCCGCACATCCGAAGTAGCTAATAGTTGACACGCATAACCCTATAATCAGAATAAATAACAAATTTCTGACCATATACATAGTGCTTAAAATGTTCTACTGCCCATACAATCGCTAATAATTCTTTTTCGATAGGGTGGTATCTTTTCTCTGCCCCTACAAGAGATCTACTAGCATATGCAATAGGTTTTTCTTTAGTTTTTTCATTAGAAAGCACTGCTCCAAGTGCATAATCACTGGCATCTGTAGTGATTATAAACATATCATTGTAATTTGGTCGTACTAATATAGGTTCAGAAATTAAAAAAAATTTAAGTGTTTGGAAAGCCTCATCGCAATTTTCATCCCAAGCAAATTTCGAATCTTTCTTTAAAAGTTCGTGCAAGGGCTTTCGTACCTCGGAAACATTGGGAATGAATTTTCCGTAAAAGTTAATAGCACCTAAAAACGATCTGAGTTGTTTTAATGTTTTTGGTGCTGGCATATTTACTATTGCATCAATATTAGATTTTGTAGGTTTAATTCCCTCTGAATTGATTGTATGCCCCAGATAATTTATTTGTTTATGTAATAGTTTGCATTTAGATGGTTCTATTTTTAGGTTGTAATGCTTTAGACCGTTAAAAATTTTAATTAAATTGATATTGTGTTCTTCTATGGTTTCACCAAAAACTACAATGTCATCTAAATAAACAAATGCTTTTACCGGCTGTATAGCATATATGACGGTATTCATCAGCTTTTGGAACGTAGATGGGCTGTTTTTTAGTCCCATAGGCATTCGTGTAAATTCATAATGCCCTCTAGTTGTAGAGAAAGCTGTCTTTGCAGCATCTTTAGGATCTATTAATATTTGAAAAAAACCGGACTTCAGATCGATAGTGGAAAAAAATTACTTTTGCCTATATTATCCATTATATCGTCTATTCTAGGTATAGGATAGATAAATGGTTTAGTTATTTGATTTAGTGCCCTGAAATCTACAACAATACGATATTTCTTTTTTTCATTTTCGTCCGTCTTTTTCGGGATACACATGACAGGTGAATTCCACGGACTTTTGCTTGGTCGTATTATATTTTGTGCTAACATTTCCTCAATTTGTTCTTCCATTATCGCATTTATTGTAGCCGGGAATCTGTATTGTCTCTTGTAAATTGGTATATTTGAACTAGTTTCTATTTCATGTTTAGTTGCTTCAGTGAATGTGAGCTTATCTCCCGGCAAGTAAAATGTATCAGAAAAATCCATTATTATTTTTGTGATGCATGTTTTTTCATGCAAATCTAAATGGTTGGTATTAATTTTGTTTAATAATTCTTTATATCTTGCTTCACCTATTGCCTCTTTCCCCTTACCTAGTAAATCGCAATCTGCATCTTTTTCCTCCAAGTAAGAGAGGCATTCATGTGCATTCTCTTCTGAGTTTATCTTCTCCAAGAATACCTCCTTATCGTTTTCATCATTCCCTTCTAAATAATTACCATCTTTACATTCTTCTTCGTTGTGCGGCTTTGTTAAAAGAATGTTTTGAAAATGTCTTTCAACCTTGCTTGCATATTTTCTTAAAAAGTTCGATCCGATAATTCCCGGTACCAAAAGAACTTCCACTATGTGAAATTTCTCACAATATATAAATTTTCCAATGTATAAGCGTACTAACATTGAACCCATAGTTTCAACACAACTTCCATCGAAACTTGACAACGTTATTTTATCGGTATAATTAATAGCCGATTCCCCTAATATTTTAGCTGCATCCCAGCTTAGCACATTGAAACAAGCTCCAGAGTCTATTAAATATTTTAGCTCGATTTTTTCACGATGCTCGGATAAAATATTAGCCATTGGTTTTCCTTCATTTGAGAAACTAACCTGAATGTTTTCATAATAATCCCCATCTGTTGGCTCTGCCTGACTATGATTTGACTCTGGATGGCTTATATGAAAAATATTTTTCTTTTCTATGGGAACACTAGAGGTTTTAGTAGCAATATCTAATGTTCCAATATTTAGTTTTTTTGCTGTTGGTTCTGGCATAACTGTTGCTGTATTTTATCGTTGTGATATGGGTTATGTTTTGGTATTTGTTGGGTGTTATGGTTTTGATATTGACTACGTTGTGGTTGTTGCAAATAACTACTTTGATGTTGGTTACGTTGGAAGGAGGATTGATTATTTGGGTAGTTTATGTGTTGTGATGAGTGTTGATTATATGAGGAGCCATATGAAGTGAATTGTTTAGGTTGAGAAAAGTTTCTTGAAGTGTTAGGATAATAAGTGGTACTGTTGTGTTGAGGTTGGAAATTACCCTTATCTACCCGTTAATTATTACATCTACTTTCATCGCAGCGTGTTAATCTATCTCTATTGTAAAAACTACCGTGTTGACAATTTCTACTTTGCATCGGTTGTTGCACGTTATCATCTATGAAACTTTCCTCCAGGTTGGGTTGATAATTGGTGTGTGTATCATGTGTGAGGAAACTGTGTGAGGAAACTTGGCTTCGATTTAACCTTTCCTCAATCTTCCGAATGTGCTCAATTTGCACCACCTCCTCTTCGAGGTAATCTAACAAATCATCAAATTCGAGATGCTTGTTGGTTCGAGCCAGTGTTTTCAGTTCTTGATTTTTGAGTCCAGCTAAGAAATGAATTTTTAAACTTTTAATGGCATATGAATCTTCTGCGTTTTTTGCATAGTTATTCATGATATGCTCTTTTAATTTTAGAACTCTTTCCTTATACGTTGTGAAAGGTTCATTGAACTCCTGCTGTAGCGTTTCAACTTGTTGGAAAATGGCCTCCACGTTAACCTTTTCACCTAATTGCTTGATTAAATTTGTTTTCACATTATCCCAACTTTCATCAACAATGCGATTAAACAAACTTGCAGCCTTTCCTTTAAGTTTGAACATTACTACTTGAATAAGCTCTTCCTCTGACTCCCCCTCAGGGATTCGTTTAGCAAAGAAGTCGATTTGATATAAAAATCTTTCCAAATCTTTCGATTCACCGTGAAAGTCCGGAATGCACATCATTGCTCTCTCTGTTGGGAACGCGTACTCCATATTTGTTAATGTGTTATTCAAAGCTTTTTCAATCTCAATACTTTGGTTAAAAAATTCCGCCTTAAGTATTTGAAGTCGTTGCTTGTAACAATAAGCTTTATTTACGTTTGATTCACTTATTGCAGTTGAATTGAAATTGTGCAAATTGTGAATTTTGTTAATATTATCCGAACTATTGTTGATTCGAACAGCTCTATTCCTTAGCGCCAGCACTCTGTCGTTCATTCCCGTACCAATGCACTTATACAAATGCTGTATACGCAATAATTATTTGACTTATTTAAACTACTTTTAAACTTATTGTATTCATAAAAATAACTGTAATATTTAAATTTTTTTTTAAATATGTTTAATAAAAAAACTGAAAAATCCAAAACCAAAAACTTCACTATGTGTTAATCACTATTATAATCACTAACTAATTAATCACTAAATTTTACTATAACTACGCTGCGATTTACCTTTCACCAATTTACTTTATCACCTAGCCACTTGAATTTTAGCACCAGCCAGAAATCACCATGCAAATATTTGCTTTACCGCTGTCACCAGATGAACTAAACTACACTTTATATTAATAAAAGAAACTAGTTTTTTTTTGTTACACCGTGTTAATAGCCAATTTATTGAACCTTCTAGCTTCCCGTCCACCGAGTTAATCCTCCTTCGTATCCAAGTTTGCCACCACTTGACCTCTCTCCCGAGGAGGAATGACCGGACGACCCCCCCTTCTTCTGCTTCTTCTCAATTTCTCTATCTTTGACAATCTTTCGTCGATCCTTACGTTGTCCTCCGCGCGATCACTAACGCGCCGCTTTGTTTTATCCTAGCGTTGCGCTTTATAGCGTGAGCGGAACGCTTCACATGCAACAGCATGGTGACATCAAAGCGAGCAAATGTGGTAGTCAAAACTGGATCGGTCAGAGAATCAGCCGGCACGTCAAATGGCCTGCACCGTCGTAATCGTGGCAATGCACTCCTGTATACATCCAGCGTTGGTTAGTAACCGACAGCGAGCGGGTATCCTTTGAAACCGGCAACACTCGGAGAAACAGCTACATCACACGGTAGAAGCTGTTGAAACGCAATCTAACTAAGCTGGAAAAACTTCACGCGAACTTATTACATTATAAACCGTTCCTAAAAATAGCAAATAATAATGTTTATCAATCAATCGAGTGAAAGAAAGAAGCAAAACTTACCATGAATTAAGTATGAGTGCTAAGTATGACACCAGCATCCAACGCTGGTGCATGGTTCCAAAATATGAAGCCGTTACTTCGATCCCATTCTACGTGTGCTTCGACTTGCTGATATGTTAAATGGTATGAAACACGAACCGTTTGCAATTTTATCTCCTAGCTTCGAGTAACAAACCAAACCGTTTTCCGCTTGCTATGCCTCTTGAAATGTAAATATTAAACACACATCAACAACAATCGTTCTCCAAGCCCAAGGTGTATGGAGACCAGGCTGCTCATAGCCTGTTTTTTAATTTCCAAATTTGTACGACACATCTTAATATTAGTGACTTAATAGAATGGCATATTATGATTGAAACCCGTAACCGTTTAAATAGACTTAAAGCGACAACGTTTTTTGTGACAATTTCGCTCACGTTTTTGGTGAATTGCATTGATAAATTTGACACCGAGTAGATCAAAGTAGCTCAGTTTACCCAGTCAACCTGCTTGTTTTTTGTTAAAAAAAAACATAAAAAACAAGTTGAATTGTGCTCAATTTTATTTTTATTTTAGTTTGGCAATAATCTGGCTGGAACAAACTAGATAATTTGATTCTATTTGGTGCAGCAGAATTATTGCGCTAGGCAGGTAGCTCTGTTTGCAAAATTGGGCTACTTTCTGTCACGCGCGACGCTGCCGCCCTATGTCTTTTTGAACGGTAACGGAAAGACATCACTATGGAATAGTTTGGATTATTTCGTCAAAATTTATTATTGTTCAATAGCATTTTATCTACACAATTTGATACATTATGTATGCCTGTGATTGTATCAACTGTTGGTTTTTACAATAACGAAATAATATGATCCAGTTTATACAAAAGTTGAAATTTATAAAAAAATATAAATTTGACAATAATTAAATCGAAATTTTGACGAGTAGATTTTAATTCTGTCCCATCGTTGAAACGGTAGCATCCTTTTGATGTAGTCGAACACTTCGCTGTTATCATTCATGTGGATTGGAAGTCCGTTATTGCGTGCCAAATTTTACTCTAAATTAAAAAAAAAAAAACAAAAACAAAATGGAAGCCTCGGGAAGTGGTAGTGGACAGCCGAAGCGGAAAACGTATGCGAAGCGGAAAACGTATGCGTCTACTGCTTGGAAGTTATTGAAGCAGGTTGAAGATCGACTTGTGTGCAACATCGATCCACAAAATGGCTGCCAGTATGAGCAGGCGCGTTATGAAGGAGGCTACTTCATACGCCATTTCCGGCTATGCCACGAAGAGCTGGCTCGGCTTCATGGGTTTTTCGACAAAGAAAACGAGCCCCCCAAGCGCAAAAAAGTGGTCGCTAAAAGATATTGTTGTGAGCTAACCTGGACCGGATGGATTGCTACTAGTAACTCACCGTTGGCGCGTGAGTGATCATCGGTTGATGTGTGCGTGCAATCCATCCGGGTCATCGTTTGCGCGGTCAACGGGGTCGACCGGCGAACACGCCGGCACTTGGCAACTGGCATATATAGGATAGCGCACGGAACGGGAACGGCGGGAAACAGTCTTCGTTTATTTTACGTTAGAACGTCTTTTATGTTAATACAGTTTTACACCTTGGGCCTGGAGAACGATTGTTGTTGATGTGTGTTTAATATTTACATTTCAAGAGGCATAGCAAGCGGAAAACGGTTTGGTTTGTTATTCGAAGCTAGGAGATAAAATTGCAAACGGTGCGTGTTTCATACCATTTAACATATCAGCAAGTCGAAGCACACGTAGAATGGGATCGAAGTAACGGCTTCATATTTTGGAACCATGCACCAGCGTTGGATGCTGGTGTCATACTTAGCACTCATACTTAATTCATGGTAAGTTTTGCTTCTTTCTTTCACTCGATTGATTGATAAACATTATTATTTGCTATTTTTAGGAACGGTTTATAATGTAATAAGCTCGCGTGAAGTTTTTCCAGCTTAGTTAGATTGCGTTTCAACAGCTTCTACCGTGTGATGTAGCTGTTTCTCCGAGTGTTGCCGGTTTCAAAGGATACCCGCTCGCTGTCGGTTACTAACCAACGCTGGATGTATACAGGAGTGCATTGCCACGATTACGACGGTGCAGGCCATTTGACGTGCCGGCTGATTCTCTGACCGATCCAGTTTTGACTACCACATTTGCTCGCTTTGATGTCACCATGCTGTTGCATGCCATCGCCGAGATAAGCATCTACTTGGCTGTGAATCCACTGGATTCGATATCGCGTATAATGAACCCAAAACATCACCGACGCTGAGCATTATAACATTTACCGTGGCGTGCAGCGGATCCTGTAGAACAGGGGTCTCCAAACTTTTCAGTTCGTTTTCAGGAAAACGATCAAGCAGAGCTCCTCGGATGTGAACTTACTTCAGCGGCACCTCCTCATTCACTGTGCTGTTAGTGTAATAATTTTAATCGAATCGATGATATTCTTAGCATACGAGGCGTGTAATTTGTTAGTTTCTCCATAGTGCAAATATAAAAAAGATGTTTTGTAGATGGATGAAAAGGTAGATAGTTTTTGTTTTACATCCTGGTTTTATTATTTTCATATCCGAAAGCACTAACTCTAGACAAAGCCACCAAATTCCTGCACCTTTCATAATCCACCTTTGGCGCAATTGACACCGCGCACGGGTACGGATTTTCTAACGGGCACGGCATGCTGACACCTAGCGTCTATCCACTGCCACCAACAACAGCCCGTGTATCCGCCCCCGGAGATCATCATTAACATAGGATTCCCGTTACCATCGAACAGCGTAAAATTGGTCATCTGGACAAGAAACTTAGGTAATGTCCGCTAAAAGTCGTACTGACTCTTCCTTCCCTTCTTCCAAATCGCCTGAAATTCCAGTGCCGGCTGTTTGTGGGTCTAAGTGTTTTTCTAGAGTAATTAATAAATACATTATGAAGCGGTAATCTTTGCATGTGCACTGCTTACGAGAGTTCATACATAAACGTTTGGATCAGCAAAATGAGTCTGGCAATATATGTAGGATGCGGGATCATTTAACCAGCTAGCAGAACCGACTACTGCTTGTAATCATATGCACATGGTTAATAAAACACCACTCGCCCGCGCCACGTATATTCTAAGTCTATCGCGATAATAAAATACCAAAAAATCACGACAAACTGATTGACCAGGAGTTGGTTACCAAAATATCACCAATCAGATCAGACGTCACAACGACCATGTGCGTCTTACCTCTGATCATCGCACATGTGTACGTGAACCGAAATGAATTTCATTTCAATCACGAGTGCTCGTGATAGAACCAGTGACATTTCGAAATTGATCACAGATAAACAAAGTCACGTCAAAGTGACCGACCAAGAGGTGGTTGCTGCAATGTCACCAATCTGGTCACACGTCACAACGACTATGTTCATCTTGCGTCTGATCATCGCACTTGTGTACGTGAGCTGATTTGAGGTTCGTTTCAGTCATGAGCGTTGGTGACTGAAACAGTGATATTTGGCAGCACAGTACACAGCCAGCAATAGTCATGATTATGCTTATGCGGGCAGTAAGCTAAGCTTGTCAGTCAGAGTATCGTGTTGGACTCAAGAATTCACATGTCGTGTTCAGCATGTCATGACGCACTTTTATTGACTATCAACAATGAACATCAAGCTACCACGGATATGTTGATTGTTTTCGTTGGTGAAAATCTCGTGATAGTCATGACATTTTGCAGCACTGTTTATGTGTGTCGTCGAACAATGAACGGAACGTTCGAACGCGTTCGGTGTAGTCAGTTTCTTCCAAAAGTTCTGGTCGTTTTTTGTTAAGAATCTCGTTCGTTCGTGCACTTTACCGAACTGTTCGAACGGTTCGATTCTCGTTCAACCTTTCGTTCCGAAGTTCGGTTGAAAACCTTGATGTTAAATCGTTTAGCAGCCTTTGGTCATTCAAAAATCCTTCTTGCTTCAACAACACCATGTTGTCAATGAGATTGCGCAAAGCGTTGGAAAATTCTAAAAATGCTGAAGGATTATCTGTCGTTATATGTTTTATCACTAGTAATTCTAGCAGTAAAGATTTGTAAATGCTTTCAGGGTTCCCGACCATTTTGTCGAGCCTGGTTATTACGAGCGCAACGGTTTTCTGGGTTAAGCATTGATCCGCTAACTGCACGAAGTGCTTAACCTTTCAGATGCTTTTGCAGCCTATTTATGTTTTCTAAATTAATTTAACTACTTGCCGATCCGTTGGTTAATACATCCTCTCTGGAGCCACTAATCGCTTAATCGCTGGCGCGTTGCATAACGTAGCTATTCAGCAAGTATTGCTACCTAGCAACGCTTTGTTTTTAAGGCTAAATTATCGTAAGCGACAGACGGAAAGAAGGAAAAGGAGGGAAAGGAATGAGGAGGGAAAGGATGGAAAGGCGAGAAAGGAGGGAAAGGAAGGAAATGAGGAATGGAGGGAACGAAGGGAAAGGAGGGAAAGGAGGGAAAGGAGGGAAAGGAGGGAAAGGAGGGAAAGGAGGGAAAGGAGGAAAAGAAGGGAAAGGAGGGAAAGGTTGGAAAGGAGGGAAAGGAGGAAAAGGAGAGAAGAAGAGAAAGAAGGGAAAGGATTGCATTGGACTACTTGCCGATCCGTTGGTTGATGCATCCTCTCTGGAGCCACCATTTGTCGCGCACACGAAACTGTCTTTCGGAGCAGCAGCCCAAGACAGGCACAGTACACGCCGACTTAAGCACAATAATAAACGCACCAACTGGCTCTTGGCAAATGATGCCTTCATTAATTTTTTCAATTGAATTTATACTCTAAAAGTGCTGACCGTCGTCGAGTAGCATTTTCTTCTTAGCTTATGTTTTCCATAAAATCGTTAAAAACGCGCGCATTGCTGGCGCGTTGCATAACGTAGCTATTCCACAAGTATTGCTACCTAGCAACGCTTTGTTTTTAAGGCTAAATTATCGTAAGCGACAAACGGAAAGAAGGAAAAGGAGGGAAAGGATGGAAAGGAGGGAAAGGAGGAAAAAGAGGGAAAGGAGGGAAAGGAGGGAACGGTTGGAAAGGAGTGAAAGGAGGGAAAGAAGGGAAAGGATGGAAAGGAGGGAAATGAGGGAAAGGAGGAAAAGGAGGGAAAGGAGGGAAAGGAGGGAAAGGAGGGAAAGGAGGGAAAGGAGGGAAAGGAGGGAAAGGAGGGAAAGGAGGGAATGGAGGGAAAGGAGGGAAAGGAGGGAAAGGAGGGAAAGGAGGGAAAGGAGGGAAAGGAGGGAAAGGAGGGAAAGGAGGGAAAGGATGGAAATGAGGGAAAGGAGGGAAAGGAGGGAAAAGAGGGAAAGGATGGAAAAGAGGGAAAGGAGGGAAAAAAAGGGAAAGGAGGGAAAGGAGGGAAAGCACAATAATAAACGCACCAACTGGCTCTTGGCAAATAATGCCTTCATTATTTTTTTTTCAATTGAATTTATACTCTAAAAATGCTGACCGTCGTCCATCAGCATTTTCTTCTTAGCCTATGTTTTCCATAAAATCGTTAAAAAAGCGCGCATCGCTGGCGCGTTGCATAACGTCGCTATTCAGCAAGTATTGACCAGCAACGCTTTGTTTTTAAAGCTTAATTATCGTCAGCGACAGAGGGAAAGATAAAAAGGAGGGAAAAGAATGAAAGGAGCGAAAGGTGGGAAAAGAGGGAAAAGAGGGAAAGGAGGGAAAGGAGGAAAGGAGGGAAAGGAGGGAAAAGAGGGAAAGGATGGAAAGGAGGGATAGGAGGGAAAGGAGGGAAAGAAGGGAAAGGATGGAAAGGAGGGTAATGAGGGAAAGGAGGAAAAGGAGGGAAAGGTGGGAAAGGAGGGAAAGGAGGGAAAGGAGGGAAAGGAGGGAAAGGAGGGAAAGGAGGGAATGGAGGGAAAGGAGGGAAAGGAGGGAAAGGAGGGAAAGGAGGGAAAGGAGGGAAAGGAGAGAAAGGAGGGAAAGGAGGGAAAGGATGGAAATGAGGGAAAGGAGGGAAAGGAGGGAAAAGAGGGAAAGGATGGAAAAGAGGGAAAGGAGGGAAAAAAAGGGAAAGGAGGGAAAGCACAATAATAAACGCACCAACTGGCTCTTGGCAAATAATGCCTTCATTATTTTTTTTTTCAATTGAATTTATACTCTAAAAATGCTGACCGTCGTCCATCAGCATTTTCTTCTTAGCCTATGTTTTGTATAAAATCGTTAAAAAAGCGCGCATCGCTGGCGCGTTGCATAACGTCGCTATTCAGCAAGTATTGACCAGCAACGCTTCGTTTTTAAAGCTTAATTATCGTCAGCGACAGAGGGAAAGATAAAAAGGAGGGAAAAGAATGAAAGGAGCGATAGGTGGGAAAAGAGGGAAAAGAGGGAAAGGAGGAAAGGAGGGAAAGGAGGGAAAGGAGGGAAAAGAGGGAAAGGATGGAAAGGAGTGATAGGAGGGAAAGGAGGGAAAGAAGGGAAAGGAGGGAAAGGAGGGGAAGGAGGGAAAGGAGGGAAAGGAGGGAAAGGAGGGAAAGGAGGGCAAGGAGTGAAAGGAGGGAAAGGAGGGAAAGGAGGGAAAGGAGGGAAAGGAGGGAAAGGAGGGAAAGGAGGGAAAGGAGGGAAAGGAGGTAAAGGAGGGAAAGGAGGGAAAGGAGAGAAAAAAGGGAAAGGAGGGCATTTGACTACTTGCCGATCCGTTGGTTGATGCATCCTCTCTGGAGCCACCATTTGTCGCGCACACGAAAGTGTCTTTCGGAGCAGCAACCCAAGACAGGCACAGTACACGCCGACTTAAGCACAATAATAAACGCACCAACTGGCTCTTGGCAAATAATGCCTTCATTATTTTTTTTCAATTGAATTTTTACTCTAAAAATGCTGACCGTCGTCGTTCAGCATTTCCTTCTTAGCCTATGTTTTCTATTAAATCGTTAAATTCCATTTAATCGTTAAGCGCGTTTAATCGCTGGCGCGTTGCATAACGTAGCTATTCAGCAAGTATTGCTACCTAGCAACACTTTGTTTTTAAGGCTAAATTATCGTAAGCGACAGACGGAAAGGAGGAAAAGGAGGGAAAGGAATGAGGAGGGAAAGGATGGAAAGGCGAGAAAGGAGGGAAAGGATGGAAATGAGGGAATGGAGGGAACGGAGGGAAAGGAGGGAAAGGTTGGAAAGGAGGGAAAGGAGGGAAAGGAGGGAAAGGAGGGAAAGGAGGGCATTGGACTACTTGCCGATCCGTTGGTTGATGCATCCTCTCTGGAGCCACCATTGGTCGCGCACACGAAACTGTCTTTCGGAGCTGCAGCCCAAGACAGGCACAGTACACGCCGACTTAAGCACAATAATAAACGCACCAACTGGCTCTTGGCAAATGATGCCTTCATTAATTTTTTCAATTGAATTTATACTCTAAAAATGCTGACCGTCGTCGATCAGCATTTTCTTCTTAGCCTATGTTTTCTATAAAATCGTTAAAAAAGCGCGCATCGCTGGCACGTTGCATAACGTAGCTATTCAGCAAGTATTGCTACCTAGCAACGCTTTGTTTTTATGGCTAAATTATCGTAAGCGACAGACGGAAAGAAGGAAAAGGAGGGAAAGGATGGAAAGGATGGAAAGGAGGAAAAGGAGGGAAAAGAGGGAAAGGAGGGAACGGTTGCAAAGGAGGGAAAGGAGGGAAAGAAGGGAAAGGATGGTAAGGAGGGAAATGAGGGAAAGGAGGGAAAGGAGGGAAAGGATGGAAAGGAGGAAAAGGAGGGAAAAGAGGGAAAGGAGGGAACGGTTGCAAAGGAGGGAAAGGAGGGAAAGAAGGGAAAGGATGGTAAGGAGGGAAATGAGGGAAAGGAGGGAAAGGAGGGAAAGGATGGAAAGGAGGAAAAGGAGGGAAAAGAGGGAAAGGAGGGAACGGTTGCAAAGGAGGGAAAGGAGGGAAAGAAGGGAAAGGATGGTAAGGAGGGAAATGAGGGAAAGGAGGGAAAGGAGGGAAAGGAGGGAAAGGAGGGAAAGGAGGGAAAGGAGGGTAAGGAGGGAAAGGAGTGAAAGAAGGGAAAGGTGGGAAAGGAGGGAAAGGAGGGAAAGGATGGAAATGAGGGAAAGGAGGGAAAGGAGGGAAAGCACAATAATAAACGCACCAACTGGCTCTTGGCAAATAATGCCTTCATTATTTTTTTTTAATTGAATTTATACTCTAAAAATGCTGACCGTCGTCGATCAGCATTTCCTTCTTAGCCTATGTTTTCCATTAAATCGTTAAATTCCATTTAATCGTTAAGCGCGTTTAATCGCTGGCGCGTTGCATAACGTAGCTATTCACCAAGTATTGCTACGCTTGTTTTTAAGGCTAAATTATCGTAAGCGACAGACGGAAAGGAGGAAAAGGAGGGAAAGGAGGGAAAGGAGGGCATTTGACTACTTGCCGATCCGTTGGTTGATGCATCCTCTCTGGAGCCACCATTTGTCGCGCACACGAGAGTGTCTTTCGGAGCAGCAGCCCAAGACAGGCACAGTACACGCCGACTTAAGCACAATAATAAATGCACCAACTGGCTATTGGCAAATAATGCCTTCATTATTTTTTTTTTTCAATTGAATTTATACTCTAAAAATGCTGACCGTTGTCGATCAGCATTTCCTTCTTAGCCTATGTTTTCCATTAAATCGTTAAATTCCATTTAATCGTTAAGCGCGTTTAATCGCTGGCGCGTTGCATAACGTAGCTATTCAGCAAGTATTGCTACCTAGCAACACTTTGTTTTTAAGGCTAAATTATCGTAAGCGACAGACGGAAAGGAGGGAAAGGAATGAGGAGGGAAAGGATGGAAAGGCGAGAAAGGAGGGAAAGGTTGGAAAGGAGGGAAAGGAGGGAAAGGAGGGAAAGGAGGGAAAGGAGGGAAAGGAGGGAAAGGAGGGAAAGGAGGGAAAGTGTTGGCACGATATCGACCTCGTGCGAGATCTGTCTGGCGAATGTTGACATATATCGAGCTATCTTGATAATAGCTCGAATAAGTCGCAATAAATCCTTCAGATGGCGCTATACAGATACAGACAAGGACGAAAATACGAGACAACTAGATCTCCAACATTAGGGCCAATTAGGAAATAGTTCATCAACGGTTAACTTAAGGGCAAAAGAGGTCAAGGAGATCAGCTGATCGAGTAAAATGCCGCCATCGTAAAAGGGACAGTAGCAAACTTACATAGAAAGAAGAAAGACAATTTTTTGAACTGTGCGGCGAAAACCCTATACGCGAGAGCCAGTTACAAGAAAGTCTAACCAGCTACCAAAATAAACAGATTGTTACCAGGCGTAACAACAGTTGGAAAGGAGGGAAAGGAGGGAAAGGAGGGAAGGAGAGAAAGAAGGGAAAGGAGGGCATTTGACTACTTGCCGATCCGTTGGTTGATGCATCCTCTCTGGAGCCACCATTTGTCGCGCACACGAAAGTGTCTTTCGGAGCTGCAGCCCAAGACAGGCACAGTACACGCCGACTTAAGCACAATAATAAACGCACCAACTGGCTCTTGGCAAATGATGCCTTCATTAATTTTTTCAATTGAATTTATACTCTAAAAGTGCTGACCGTCGTCGAGTAGCATTTTCTTCTTAGCCTATGTTTTCCATAAAATCGTTAAAGCGCGCATCGCTGGCGCGTTACATAACGTAGCTATTCAGCAAGTATTGCTACCTAGCAACGCTTTGTTTTTAAGGCTAAATTATCGTAAGCGACAGACGGAAAGAAGGAAAAGGAGGGAAAGGATGGAAAGGAGGGAAAGGAGGAAAAGGAGGGAAAAGAGGGAAAGGAGGGAACGGTTGGAAAGGAGGGAAAGAAGGAAAGAAGGGAAAGGAGGGAAAGGCGGAAAATGAGGGAAAGGAGGAAAAGGAGGGAAAGGAGGGAAAGAAGGGAAAGGAGGGAAAGGTGGGAAAGGAGGGAAAGGAGGGAAAGGAGGGAAAGGAGGGAAAGGAGGGAAAGGAGGGAAAGGAGGGAAAGGAGGGAAAGGAGGGAAAGGTTGGAAAGGAGGGAAAGAAGAGAAAGGAGGGAAAGGAGGGAAAGGAGGGAAAGGAGGGAACGGTTGGAAAGGAGGGAAAGGAGGGAACGGTTGGAAAGGAAGGATAGGTTGGAAAGGAGGGAAAGGAGGGAAAGGAGGGAAATGAGTGAAAGGAGGGAAAGGAGGGAAAGGAGGGAAAGGAGGGAAAGGTGGGAAAGAAGGGAAAGGAGGGAAAGGAGGGAAAGGAGGGAAAGGAGGGAAATTATGGAAAAGTGGGAAAGGAGGGAAAGGAGGGAAAAGAGGGAAAGGATATAAAAGAGGGAAAGGATGGAAAAAAGGGAAAGGAGGGAAAGGAGGGAAAGCACAATAATAAACGCACCAACTGGCTCTTGGCAAATAATGCCTTCATTATTTTTTTTTTCAATTGAATTTATACGCTAAAAATGCTGACCGTCGTCGATCAGCATTTCCTTCTTAGCCTATGTTTTCCATTAAATCGTTAAATTCCATTGAATCGTTAAGCGCGTTTAATCGCTGGCGCGTTGCATAACGTAGCTATTCAGCAAGTATTGCTACGCTTGTTTTTAAGGCTAAATTATCGTAAGCGACAGACGGAAAGGAGGAACAGAAGGGAAAGGAGGAAAAGGAGGGCATTGGACTACTTGCCGATTTGTTGGTTGATGCATCCTCTCTGGAGCCACCATTTGTCGCGCACACGAAAGTGTCTTTCGGAGCTGCAGCCCAAGACAGGCACAGTACACGCCGACTTAAGCACAATAATAAACGCACCAACTGGCTATTGGCAAATAATGCCTTCATTAGCTTTTTTCAATTGAATTTATACTCTAAAAATGCTGACCGTCGTAGATCAGCATTTTCTTCTTAACCTATGTTTTCCATTGAATCGTTAAATTCCATTTAATCGTTAAGTGCGTTTAATCGCTGGCGCGTTGCATAACGTAGCTATTCAGCAAGTATTGCTACCTAGCAACACTTTGTTTTTAAGGCTAAATTATCGTAAGCGACAGACGGAAAGGAGGAAAAGGAGGGAAAGGAATGAGGAGGGAAAGAATGGAAATGAGGGAATGGAGGGAACGGAGGGAAAGGAGGGAAAGGTTGGAAAGGAGGGAAAGGAGGGAAAGGTTGGAAAGGAGGGAAAGGAGGGAAAGGAGGGAAATGAGGGAAAGGAGGGAAAGGAGGGAAAGGAGGGAAAGGAGGGAAAGGAGGGAACGGAGGGAAAGGAGGGAAAGGAGGGAAAGGAGAGAAAGGAGGGAAAGGAGGGAAAGGAGGGAAAGGAGGGAAGGAGAGAAAAAAGGGAAAGGAGGGCATTTGACTACTTGCCGATCCGTTGGTTGATGCATCCTCTCTGGAGCCACCATTTGTCGCGCACACGAAAGTGTCTTTCGGAGCAGCAACCCAAGACAGGCACAGTACACGCCGACTTAAGCACAATAATAAACGCACCAACTGGTTTCAATTGAATTTATACTCAAAAAATGCTGACCGTCGTCCATCAGCATTTTCTTCTTAGCCTATATTTTCCATTAAATCGTTAAAAAAGCGCGCATCGCTGGCGCGTTGCATAAAGTAGCTATTCAGCAAGTATTGACCAGCAACGCTTCGTTTTTAAAGCTTAATTATCGTCAGCGACAGAGGGAAAGATAAAAAGGAGGGAAAAGAATGAAAGGAGGGAAAGGTGGGAAAAGAAGGAAAAGAGGGAAAGGAGGGAAAGGAGGAAAGGAGGGAAAGGAGGGAAAGGATGGAAAGGCGTGAAAGGAGGGAAAGGTTGGAAAGGAGGGAAAGGAGGAAAGGAGGGAAAGGAGGGAATGGAGTGAAAGGAGGGAAAAGAGGGAAAGGAGGGAAAGGAGGGAAAGGAGGGAAAGGAGGGAAAGGAGGGAAAAGAGGGAAAGGATGGAAAGGAGGGAAAGGAGGGAAATAAAGGAAATGGTGTAAAGGAGGGAAAGGAGGGAAAGGAGGGAAAGTATTTCGAAACGCACAATCAAATGTATTTCGAACCACCAATTGGGACGAAAAAGTTACTACAGGTATACTTCCATACCGTTTCAAACTGTTTCGTCGCTTCTCAGCCCAAGTAAGCACGGAGGAGCTGAGCCGGAATCGATACGAGCACACACCAACTGGTTGAATTTGAAGACAGATGTTTTAACCAACAGATCCACAATACACACCTTCAAACATTGTTTCCGGGATTAGGCATCTCCGAGCTACCAAACAGCTACCGAACACTCAATTAATTCCAGAAGTACCAATTAAGGGGAGAGATGTTGGATCATTCAGTTACCGCAGGACTCCACACAGCATAACACGGAGCGCAACATAACAACTGACAGCTGCCAAACGCGTAAGAAAACGCTTGGGAAAGGAGGTAAAGCGTTTCATTAACTGTCGGTAATCGCAGTAGGTTGGTAGCTTTCCAATGAGAAATGAGCGGCCTACTACGGATATTCATAACATGGTACCGGCAATACAGCGTTTTCTGAAGCGTTAAGCAGCTGTCAGTTGTTATGTTGCGCTCCGTGTTATGCTGTGTGGAGTCCTGCGGTTATAAGGGGGGAGATGTTGGATCATAGCACACATTGCAATCATAACATTTTCATGTAACAATTATTAATTGATCATAGTTCACGTTGTTACATTCTGAACTATAAAAAGTAGGGAATGCAAATAACACGTTCAGTTTGAATAAACCTATCGATTGAAACTCATCGTAGTTTGGCAATCCAGTACACAACAGATACTATGATGCCTTTTGCCGAAACCGTACCACGCTACATTGTGCTGATAGGCTACAGTTTTTGGTGTTATGGTTGCTGTACTTGCAGCAATTGGTGCAAATTCTATGCCGAATAAAAAGAGTTAATTTTATATCGGGTGTCTTACCGTTCAATTGCCTGCAACGAGTGGTTTCGTGAGGAAATCCACAAATTATACATATTGTTTCCTTTTCTGGCCCTTTGTGACGATGCTGTATATTTTGATGTTTCGACCTTTCTTGCTTGGATACTCCTTCGTTCGTGGCCGCATAATGGCTAGTTCTTCAGAGGGTTTCAGCCATTCTGCTAGGTCTTGTAGCGTAAGATTCTTGTTATCTTGTTTCGTACTTATCGTGTGTTTCAATTAGGCATGGGCAAAACGATTCTTTTCACCGAACGCGAACGAACTAGTTCGCTCACCAAAAAGAACCGTACGTGAACGACGATTCTTTCGTTCTTTTTTTCATGGGGTGTTTATTTACAAAGAACGCTCGTTATCTTTTTCATTTACCCGCCATAGACGCATACTGTAGCCAAAGAAGTACTCATTCTGCGGTTGACACCAATAATTTAAAAACATTAAAGACTCGGCCCATCTGCTGTCTGGCTAGCTATCGAAAAACCGACCAAAAACTAGCATGTATAAAACTAATACGAGCATAGACGTCTCCAGCATATATTGTACCCTATGCCTTATACACACTCAAGGATTCTATAAAAAAAACTACTTAAATATGGATCAACATGATGAGCGCAATTCCAGTTCAGTTCATTCGCGAATAATGAATAATCCGTTTGAACGGGATCGATCTATTGAATTTTATATGTATAATTTCCACACCAACAGAGCACAGATCGAACACAAATGAGCCAGTTCGAACGCGTTCGATGAATTCAGTTGTGTAGGTACGATTTACACACCAACAGAACACAGATCGAGCACCAGTTCGAACGCGTTCGATGAATTCGGTCGTATGGATACGATTTCCAAACCAACAGCACACCAAGGATAATGTGTTTAGAAGGTTGATTTTTATCGCTTTTGCTGGGCGACATTGTGGGGGACATCTGTCACTCTCTGCATACAAATTTCATTACCCCGCACCAGCCCTCCCCGATTTTTATACCGTAGCCCCCGGAAGAGAAATGTCAAGTCGAGAAATGTCATTTTGCTCTGAACAACTTCACCTTGTCATTTATAACACCTTGCAGCACACGTATCGAACACTGCCTGACAAATTCGACGGCGTTCGAGGAATTGAGTTGTATGGGTACGATTTCAACACCAACAGGGTACATTTTGATCTCTGACGACCCGTTCGCACGGTGCGAGAAAGAGCGAGAAAGCAATATGATTTTGCACGTTTCATTACCACATTTATGTGTGTCGTCGAACAATGAACGGAACGTTCGAACGCGTTCGGTGTAGTCAGTTTCTTCCAAAAGTCCTGGTCGGTTTTTGTTAAGAATCGCGTTCGTTCGTGCACTTTACCGAACTGTTCGAACGGTTCGATTCTCGTTCAACCTTTTGTTCCGAAGTTCGGTTGAAAACCTTGATGTTAAATCGTTTAGCAGCCTTTGGTCATTCAAAAATCCTTCTTGCTTCAACAACACCATGTTGTCAATGAGATTGCGCAAAGCGTTGGAAAATTCTAAAAATGCTGAAGGATTATCTGTCGTTATATGTTTTATCACTAGTAATTCTAGCAGTAAAGACTTGTAAATGCTTTCAGGGTTCCCGACCATTTTGTCGAGCCTGGTTATTACGAGCGCAACGGTTTTCTGGGTTAAGCATTGATCCGCTAACTGCACGAAGTGCTTAACCTTTCAGATGCTTTTGCAGCCTATTTATGTTTTCTAAATTAATTTCACTACTTGCCGATCCATTGGTTAATGCATCCTCTCTGGAGCCACTAATCGCTTAATCGCTGGCGCGTTGCATAACGTAGCTATTCAGCAAGTATTGCTACCTAGCAACGCTTTGTTTTTAAGGCTAAATTATCGTAAGCGACCGACGGAAAGAAGGAAAAGGAGGGAAAGGAATGAGGAGGGAAAGGATGGAAAGGCGAGAAAGGAGGGAAAGGAAGGAAATGAGGGAATGGAGGGAACGAAGGGAAAGGAGGGAAAGGAGGGAAAGGAGGGAAAGGAGGAAAAGGAGGGAAAGGAGGGAAAGGAGGGAAAGGAGGGAAATGAGGGAAAGGAGGGAAAGGAGGGAAAGGAGGGAAAGGTTGGAAAGGAGGGAAAGGAGGGAAAGGAGTTAAAGGTTGGAAAGGTGGGAAAGGAGGGAAAGGAGGGAAAGGAGGGAAAGGAGGGAGAGGTTGGAAAGGAGGGAAAGGAGGAAAAGGAGGGAAGGAGAGAAAGAAGGGAAAGGAGAACATTGGACTACTTGCCGATCCGTTGGTTGATGCATCCTCTCTGGAGCCACCATTGGTCGCGCACACGAAACTGTCTTTCGGAGCAGCAGCCCAAGACAGGCACAGTACACGCCGACTTAAGCACAATAATAAACGCACCAACTGGCTCTTGGCAAATGATGCCTTCATTAATTTTTTCAATTGAATTTATACTCTAAAAATGCTGACCGTCGTCGATCAGCATTTTCTTCTCAGCCTATGTTTTCCATAAAATCGTTAAAAAAGCGCGCATCGCTGGCGCATTGCATAACGTAGCTATTCAGCAAGTATTGCTACCTAGCAACACTTTGTTTTTAAGGCTAAATTATCGTAAGCGACAGACGGAAAGGAGGAAAAGGAGGGAAAGGAATGAGGAGGGAAAGGATGGAAAGGCGAGAAAGGAGGGAAAGGAAGGAAATGAGGGAATGGAGGGAACGAAGGGAAAGGAGGGAAAGGAGGGAAAGGAGGGAAAGGAGGAAAAGGAGGGAAAGGAGGGAAAGGAGGGAAAGGATGGAAATGAGGGAAAGGAGGGAAAGGAGGGAAAAGAGGGAAAGGATGAAAAAGAGGGAAAGGAGGGAAAAAAAGGGAAAGGAGGGAAAGGAGGGAAAGCACAATAATAAACGCACCAACTGGCTCTTGGCAAATAATGCCTTCAATATTTTTTTTTCAATTGAATTTATACTCTAAAAATGCTGACCGTCGTCGATCAGCATTTCCTTCTAAGCCTATGTTTTCCATTAAATCGTTAAATTCCATTTAATCGTTAAGCGCGTTTAATCGCTGGCGCGTTGCATAACGTAGCTATTCAGCAAGTATTGCTACCTAGCAACACTTTGTTTTTAAGGCTAAATTATCGTAAGCGACAGACGGAAAGGAGGAAAAGGAGGGAAAGGATGGAAAGGAGGGAATGGAGGGAACGGAGGGAAAGGAGGGAAAGGAGGGAAAGGAGGGAAAGGAGGGAAAGGTTGGAAAGGAGGGAAATGAGGGAAAGGAGGGAAAGGAGGGAAAGGAGGGAAAGGAGGGAAAGGAGGGAAAGGAGGGAAAGGAGGGAACGGAGGGAAAGGAGGGAAAGGAGGGAAAGGTTGGAAAGGAGGGAAAGGAGGGAAAGGAGGGAAGGAGAGAAAGAAGGGAAAGGAGGGCATTTGACTATTATCCGATCCATTGGTTAATGCATCCTCTCTGGAGCCACTAATCGCTTAATCGCTGGCGCGTTGCATAACGTAGCTATTCAGCAAGTATTGCTACCTAGCAACGCTTTGTTTTTAAGGCTAAATTATCGTAAGCGACAGACGGAAAGAAGGAAAAGGAGGGAAAGGATGGAAAGGAGGGAAAAGAGGGAAAGGAGGGAATGGTGGGAAAGGAGGGAAAGGAGGGAAAGGAGGGAAAGGAGGGAAAGGAGGGAAAGGAGGGAAAGGAGGGAAAGGAGGGAAAGGAGGGAAAGGAGGGAAAGGAGGGAAAAGAGGGAAAGGAGGGAAAGGAGGGAAAGGAGGGAAAGGAGGGAAAGGAGGGAAAGGAGGGAAAGGAGGGAAAGAAGGGAAAGGAGGGAAAGGAGGGAAAGGAGGGAATGGAGGGAAAGAAGGGAAAGGAGGGAAAGGAGAGAAAGGAGGGAAAGGAGGGAAAAGAGGGAAAGGAGGGAAAGGAGGGAAAGGAAGGAAAGAAGGGTAAGGAGGGAAAGGATTGAAATGAGGGAAAGGAGGGAAAGGAGGGAAAAGAGGGAAAGGAGGGAAAGGAGGGAAAGGAGGGAAAGCACAATAATAAACGCACCAACTGGCTCTTGGCAAATAATGCCTTCATTATTTTGTTTCAATTGAATTTATACTCTAAAAATGCTGACCGTCGTCGGTCAGCATTTGCTTCTTAGCCTATGTTTTCCATTAAATCGTTAAATTCCATTTAATCGTTAAGCGCGTTTAATCGCTGGCGCGTTGCATAACGTAGCTATTCAGCAAGTATTGCTACGCTTGTTTTTAAGGCTAAATTATCGTAAGCGACAGACGGAAAGAAGGAAAAGGAGGGAAAGGAGGGCATTGGACTACTTGCCGATCCGTTGGTTGATGCATCCTCTCTGGAGCCACCATTTGTCGCGCACACGAGAGTGTCTTTCGGAGCAGCAGCCCAAGACAGGCACTGTACACGCCGACTTAAGCACAATAATAAACGCACCAACTGGTTTCAATTGAATTTATACTCTAAAAATGCTGACCGTCGTCCATCAGCATTTTCTTCTTAGCCTATGTTTTCCATAAAATCGTTAAAAAAGCGCGCATCGCTGGCGCGTTGCATAACGTAGCTATTCAGCAAGTATTGACCAGCAACGCTTCGTTTTTAAAGTTTAATTATCGTCAGCGACAGAGGGAAAGATAAAAAGGAGGGAAAAGAATGAAAGGAGGGAAAGGTGGGAAAAGAGGGAAAAGAGGGAAAGGATGGAAAGGAGGAAAGGAGGGAAAGGAGGGAAAGGAGGGAAAGGAGGGAAAGGAGGGAAAGGAGGGAAAGGAGGGAAAGGAGGGAAAGGAGGGAAAGGAGGGAAAGGAGGGAAAGGAGGGAAAGGAGGGAAAGGAGGGAAAGGAGGGAAAGGAGGGAAAGGAGGGAAAGGAGGGAAAGGAGGGAAAGGAGAGAAAGGAGGGAAAGGAGGGAAAAGAGGGAAAGGAGGGAAAGAAGGGAAAGGAGGGAAAGGAGGGAAAGGAGAGAAAGGAGGGAAAGGAGAGAAAGGAGGGAAAAGAGGGAAAGGAGGGAAAGGAGGGAAAGGAGGGAAAGGAGGGAAAGGAGGTAAAGGAGGGAAAGAAGGGAAAGGAGGGAAAGGAGGGAAAGGAGGGCAAGAAGGGAAAGGAGGGAAAGGAGGGAAAGGAGAGAAAGGAGGGAAAGGAGGGAAAAGAGGGAAAGGAGGGAAAGGAGGGAAAGGAAGGAAAGAAGGGTAAGGAGGGAAAGGATTGAAATGAGGGAAAGGAGGGAAAGGAGGGAAAAGAGGGAAAGGAGGGAAAGGAGGGAAAGGAGGGAAAGGAGGGAAAGGAGGGAAAGGAGGGAAAGGAGGGAAAGGAGGGAAAGGAGGGAAAGGAGGGAAAGGAGGGAAAGGAGGGAAAGGAGGGAAAGAAGGGAAAGGAGGGAAAGGAGGGAAAGGATGGAAATGATGGAAAGGAGGGAAAGGAGGGAAAGGAGGGAAAGGTGGGAAAGGAGGGAAAGGAGGGAAAGGAGGGAAAGGAGGGAAAAGAGGGAAAGGAGGGAAAGGAGGGAAAGGAGTGAAAGGAGGGAAAGGAGGGAAAGGAGGCAAAGGAGGGAAAGGAGGGAAAGGAGGGAAAGGAGGGAAAGAAGGGAAAGGAGGGAAAGGAGGAAAAGGAGGGAAAGGAGGGAAAGGAGGGAAAGGAGGGCATTTGACTACTTGCCGATCCGTTGGTTGATGCATCCTCTCTGGAGCCACCATTTGTCGCGCACACGAGAGTGTCTTTCGGAGCAGCAGCCCAAGACAGGCACTGTACACGCCGACTTAAGCACAATAATAAACGCACCAACTGGTTTCAATTGAATTTATACTCTAAAAATGCTGACCGTCGTCCATCAGCATTTTCTTCTTAGCCTATGTTTTCCATAAAATCGTTAAAAAAGCGCGCATCGCTGGCGCGTTGCATAACGTAGCTATTCAGCAAGTATTGACCAGCAACGCTTCGTTTTTAAAGTTTAATTATCGTCAGCGACAGAGGGAAAGATAAAAAGGAGGGAAAAGAATGAAAGAAGGGAAAGGTGGGAAAAGAGGGAAAAGAGGGAAAGGAGGGAAAGGAGGAAAGGAGGGAAAGGAGGGAAAGGAGGGAAAGGAGGGAAAGGAGGGAAAGGAGGGAAAGGAGGGAAAGGAGGGAAAGGAGGGAAAGGAGGGAAAGGAGGGAAAGGAGGGAAAGGAGGGAAAGGAGGGAAAGGAGGGAAAGGAGGGAAAGGAGAGAAAAAAGGGAAAGGAGGGAAAGGAGGGAAAAGAGGGAAAGGAGGGAAAGGAGGGAAAGAAGGGAAAGGAGGGAAAGGAGGGAAAGGAAGGAAAAAAGGGTAAGGAGGGAAAGGATTGAAATGAGGGAAAGGAGGGAAAGGAGGGAAAAGAGGGAAAGGAGGGAAAGGAGGGAAAGGAGGGAAAGCACAATAATAAACGCACCAACTGGCTCTTGGCAAATAATGCCTTCATTATTTTGTTTCAATTGAATTTATACTCTAAAAATGCTGACCGTCGTCGGTCAGCATTTGCTTCTTAGCCTATGTTTTCCATTAAATCGTTAAATTCCATTTAATCGTTAAGCGCGTTTAATCGCTGGCGCGTTGCATAACGTAGCTATTCAGCAAGTATTGCTACGCTTGTTTTTAAGGCTAAATTATCGTAAGCGACAGACGGAAAGAAGGAAAAGGAGGGAAAGGAGGGCATTGGACTACTTGCCGATCCGTTGGTTGATGCATCCTCTCTGGAGCCACCATTTGTCGCGCACACGAGAGTGTCTTTCGGAGCAGCAGCCCAAGACAGGCACTGTACACGCCGACTTAAGCACAATAATAAACGCACCAACTGGTTTCAATTGAATTTATACTCTAAAAATGCTGACCGTCGTCCATCAGCATTTTCTTCTTAGCCTATGTTTTCCATAAAATCGTTAAAAAAGCGCGCATCGCTGGCGCGTTGCATAACGTAGCTATTCAGCAAGTATTGACCAGCAACGCTTCGTTTTTAAAGTTTAATTATCGTCAGCGACAGAGGGAAAGATAAAAAGGAGGGAAAAGAATGAAAGGAGGGAAAGGTGGGAAAAGAGGGAAAAGAGGGAAAGGAGGGAAAGGAGGAAAGGAGGGAAAGGAGGGAAAGGAGGGAAAGGAGGGAAAGGAGGGAAAGGAGGGAAAGGAGGGAAAGGAGGGAAAGGAGGGAAAGGAGGGAAAGGAGGGAAAGGAGGGAAAGGAGGGAAAGGAGGGAAAGGAGGGAAAGGAGGGAAAGGAGGGAAAGGAGGGAAAGGAGGGAAAGGAGGGAAAGGAGGGAAAGGAGGGAAAGGAGGGAAAGGAGGGAAAGGAGAGAAAGGAGGGAAAGGAGGGAAAAGAGGGAAAGGAGGGAAAGAAGGGAAAGGAGGGAAAGGAGGGAAAGGAGGGAAAGGAGAGAAAGGAGGGAAAGGAGGGAAAGGAGGGAAAAGAGGGAAAGGAGGGAAAGGAGGGAAAGGAGGGAAAGGAGGGAAAGGAGGGAAAGGAGGGAAAGAAGGGAAAGGAGGGAAAGGAGGGAAAGGAGGGAAAAGAGGGAAAGGAGGGAAAGGAGGGAAAGGAGAGAAAGGAGGGAAAGGTGGGAAAAGAGGGAAAGGAGGGAAAGGAGGGAAAGGAAGGAAAGAAGGGTAAGGAGGGAAAGGATTGAAATGAGGGAAAGGAGGGAAAGGAGGGAAAAGAGGGAAAGGAGGGAAAGGAGGGAAAGGAGGGAAAGCACAATAATAAACGCACCAACTGGCTCTTGGCAAATAATGCCTTCATTATTTTGTTTCAATTGAATTTATACTCTAAAAATGCTGACCGTCGTCGGTCAGCATTTGCTTCTTAGCCTATGTTTTCCATTAAATCGTTAAATTCCATTTAATCGTTAAGCGCGTTTAATCGCTGGCGCGTTGCATAACGTAGCTATTCAGCAAGTATTGCTACGCTTGTTTTTAAGGCTAAATTATCGTAAGCGACAGACGGAAAGAAGGAAAAGGAGGGAAAGGAGGGCATTGGACTACTTGCCGATCCGTTGGTTGATGCATCCTCTCTGGAGCCACCATTTGTCGCGCACACGAGAGTGTCTTTCGGAGCAGCAGCCCAAGACAGGCACTGTACACGCCGACTTAAGCACAATAATAAACGCACCAACTGGTTTCAATTGAATTTATACTCTAAAAATGCTGACCGTCGTCCATCAGCATTTTCTTCTTAGCCTATGTTTTCCATAAAATCGTTAAAAAAGCGTGCATCGCTGGCGCGTTGCATAACGTAGTTATTCAGCAAGTATTGACCAGCAACGCTTCGTTTTTAAAGCTTAATTATCGTCAGCGACAGAGGGAAAGATAAAAAATAGGGAATAGAATGAAAGGAGGGAAAGGTGGGAAAAGAGGGAAAAGAGGGAAAGGACGGAAAGGAGGGATAGGAGGGAAAGGAGGGAAAGGAGGGAAAGGAGGGAAAGGAGGGAAAGTAGGGAAAGGAGGGAAAAGAGGGAAAGGAGGGAAAGGAGGGAAAGGAGGGAAAAGTGGGAAAGAATGGAAAGGAGGGAAAGGAGGGAGAAGAGGGAAATAAAGGAAAGGAGGGAAAGGAGGGAAAGGAGGGAAAGGAGGGAAAGTATTTCGAAACGCACAATCAAATGTATTTCGAACCACCAATTGGGACGAAAAAGTTACTGCAGGCATATTTCCATACCGTTTCAAACTGTTTCGTCGCTTCTCAGCCCAAGTAAGCACGGAGGAGCTGAGCCGGAATCGATACGAGCACACACCAACTGGTTGAATTTAAAGACAGATGTTTTAACCAACAGATCCACAATACACACCTTCAAACATTGTTTCCGGGATTAGGCATCTCCGAGCTACCAAACAGCTACCGAACACTCAATTCATTCCAGAAGTACCAATTAAGGGGAGAGATGTTGGATCATTCAGTTACCGCAGGACTCCACACAGCATAACACGGAGCGCAACATAACAACTGACAGCTGCCAAACGCGTAAGAAAACGCTTGGGAAAGGAGGTAAAGCGTTTCATTAACTGTCGGTAATCGCAGTAGGTTGGTAGCTTTCCAATGAGAAATGAGCGGCCTACTACGGATATTCATAACATGGTACCGGCAATACAGCGTTTTCTGAAGCGTTAAGCAGCTGTCAGTTGTTATGTTGCGCTCCGTGTTATGCTGTGTGGAGTCCTGCGGGTATAAGGGGGGAGATGTTGGATCATAGCACACATTGCAATCATAACATTTTCATGTAATAATTATTAATTGATCATAGTTCACGTTGTTACATTCTGAACTATAAAAAGTAGGGAATGCAAATAACACGTTCAGTTTGAATAAACCTATCGATTGAAACTCATCGTAGTTTGGCAATCCAGTACACAACAGATACTATGATGCCTTTTGCCGAAACCGTACCACGCTACATTGTGCTGATAGGCGACAGTTTTTGGTGTTATGGTTGCTGTACTTGCAGCAATTGGTGCAAATTCTATGCCGAATAAAAAGAGTTAATTTTATATTGGGTGTCTTACCGTTCAATTGCCTGCAACGAGTGGTTTCGTGAGGAAATCCACAAATTATACATATTGTTTCCTTTTCTGGCCCTTTGTGACGATGCTGTATATTTTGATGTTTCGACCTTTCTTGCTTGGATACTCCTTCGTTCGTGGCCGCATAATGGCTAGTTCTTCAGAGGGTTTCAGCCATTCTGCTAGGTCTTGTAGCGTAAGATTCTTGTTATCTTGTGTCGTACTTATCGTGTGTTTCAATTAGGCATGGGCAAAACGATTCTTTTCACCGAACGCGAACGAACTAGTTCGCTCACCAAAAAGAACCGTACGTGAACGACGATTCTTTCGTTCTTTTTTTCATGGGGTGTTTATTTACAAAGAACGCTCGTTATCTTTTTCATTTACCCGCCATAGACGCATACTGTAGCCAAAGAAGTACTCATTCTGCGGTTGACACCAATAATTTAAAAACATTAAAGACTCGGCCCATCTGCTGTCTGGCTAGCTATCGAAAAACCGACCAAAAACTAGCATGTATAAAACTAATACGAGCATAGACGTCTCCAGCATATATTGTACCCTATGCCTTATACACACTCAAGGATTCTATAAAAAAACTACTTAAATATGGATCAACATGATGAGCGCAATTCCAGTTCAGTTCATTCGCGAATAATGAATAATCCGTTTGAACGGGATCGATCTATTGAATTTTATATGTATAATTTCCACACCAACAGAGCACAGATCGAACACAAATGAGCCAGTTCGAACGCGTTCGATGAATTCAGTTGTGTAGGTACGATTTACACACCAACAGAACACAGATCGAGCACCAGTTCGAACGCGTTCGATGAATTCAGTCGTATGGATACGATTTCCAAACCAACAGCACACCAAGGATAATGTGTTTAGAAGGTTGATTTTTATCGCTTTTGCTGGGCGACATTGTGGGGGACATCTGTCACTCTCTGCATACAAATTTCATTACCCCGCACCAGCCCTCCCCGATTTTTATACCGTAGCCCCCGGAAGAGAAATGTCAAGTCGAGAAATGTCATTTTGCTCTGAACAACTTCACCTTGTCATTTATAACACCTTGCAGCACACGTATCGAACACTGCCTGACAAATTCGACGGCGTTCGAGGAATTGAGTTGTATGGGTACGATTTCAACACCAACAGGGTACATTTTAATCTCTGACGACCCGTTCGCACGGTGCGAGAAAGAGCGAGAAAGCAATATGATTTTGCACGTTTCATTACCACATTTATGTGTGTCGTCGAACAATGAACGGAACGTTCGAACGCGTTCGGTGTAGTCAGTTTCTTCCAAAAGTCCTGGTCGTTTTTTGTTAAGAATCTCGTTCGTTCGTGCACTTTACCGAACTGTTCGAACGGTTCGATTCTCGTTCAACCTTTCGTTCCGAAGTTCGGTTGAAAACCTTGATGTTAAATCGTTTAGCAGCCTTTGGTCATTCAAAAATCCTTCTTGCTTCAACAACACCATGTTGTCAATGAGATTGCGCAAAGCGTTGGAAAATTCTAAAAATGCTGAAGGATTATCTGTCGTTATATGTTTTATCACTAGTAATTCTAGCAGTAAAGACTTGTAAATGCTTTCAGGGTTCCCGACCATTTTGTCGAGCCTGGTTATTACGAGCGCAACGGTTTTCTGGGTTAAGCATTGATCCGCTAACTGCACGAAGTGCTTAACCTTTCAGATGCTTTTGCAGCCTATTTATGTTTTCTAAATTAATTTCACTACTTGCCGATCCATTGGTTAATGCATCCTCTCTGGAGCCACTAATCGCTTAATCGCTGGCGCGTTGCATAACGTAGCTATTCAGCAAGTATTGCTACCTAGCAACGCTTTGTTTTTAAGGCTAAATTATCGTAAGCGACCGACGGAAAGAAGGAAAAGGAGGGAAAGGAATGAGGAGGGAAAGGATGGAAAGGCGAGAAAGGAGGGAAAGGAAGGAAATGAGGGAATGGAGGGAACGAAGGGAAAGGAGGGAAAGGAGGGAAAGGAGGGAAAGGAGGAAAAGGAGGGAAAGGAGGGAAAGGAGGGAAAGGAGGGAAAGGAGGGAAAGGAGGGAAAGGAGGGAAAGGAGGGAAAGGTTGGAAAGGAGGGAAAGGAGGGAAAGGAGTTAAAGGTTGGAAAGGAGGGAAAGGAGGGAAAGGAGGGAAAGGAGAGAAAGGTTGGAAAGGAGGGAAAGGAGGAAAAGGAGGGAAGGAGAGAAAGAAGGGAAAGGAGAACATTGGACTACTTGCCGATCCGTTGGTTGATGCATCCTCTCTGGAGCCACCATTGGTCGCGCACACGAAACTGTCTTTCGGAGCAGCAGCCCAAGACAGGCACAGTACACGCCGACTTAAGCACAATAATAAACGCACCAACTGGCTCTTGGCAAATGATGCCTTCATTAATTTTTTCAATTGAATTTATACTCTAAAAATGCTGACCGTCGTCGATCAGCATTTTCTTCTCAGCCTATGTTTTCCATAAAATCGTTAAAAAAGCGCGCATCGCTGGCGCATTGCATAACGTAGCTATTCAGCAAGTATTGCTACCTAGCAACACTTTGTTTTTAAGGCTAAATTATCGTAAGCGACAGACGGAAAGGAGGAAAAGGAGGGAAAGGAATGAGGAGGGAAAGGATGGAAAGGCGAGAAAGGAGGGAAAGGAAGGAAATGAGGGAATGGAGGGAACGAAGGGAAAGGAGGGAAAGGAGGGAAAGGAGGGAAAGGAGGAAAAGGAGGGAAAGGAGGGAAAGGAGGGAAAGGATGGAAATGAGGGAAAGGAGGGAAAGGAGGGAAAAGAGGGAAAGGATGAAAAAGAGGGAAAGGAGGGAAAAAAAGGGAAAGGAGGGAAAGGAGGGAAAGCACAATAATAAACGCACCAACTGGCTCTTGGCAAATAATGCCTTCAATATTTTTTTTTCAATTGAATTTATACTCTAAAAATGCTGACCGTCGTCGATCAGCATTTCCTTCCAAGCCTATGTTTTCCATTAAATCGTTAAATTCCATTTAATCGTTAAGCGCGTTTAATCGCTGGCGCGTTGCATAACGTAGCTATTCAGCAAGTATTGCTACCTAGCAACACTTTGTTTTTAAGGCTAAATTATCGTAAGCGACAGACGGAAAGGAGGAAAAGGAGGGAAAGGATGGAAAGGAGGGAATGGAGGGAACGGAGGGAAAGGAGGGAAAGGAGGGAAAGGAGGGAAAGGAGGGAAAGGTTGGCAAGGAGGGAAAGGAGGGAAAGGAGGGAAAGGAGGGAAAGGAGGGAAAGGAGGGAAAGGAGGGAAAGGAGGGAACGGAGGGAAAGGAGGGAAAGGAGGGAAAGGTTGGAAAGGAGGGAAAGGAGGGAAAGGAGGGAAGGAGAGAAAGAAGGGAAAGGAGGGCATTTGACTATTTGCCGATCCATTGGTTAATGCATCCTCTCTGGAGCCACTAATCGCTTAATCGCTGGCGCGTTGCATAACGTAGCTATTCAGCAAGTATTGCTACCTAGCAACGCTTTGTTTTTAATGCTAAATTATCGTAAGCGACAGACGGAAAGAAGGAAAAGGAGGGAAAGGATGGAAAGGAGGGAAAAGAGGGAAAGGAGGGAATGGTTGGAAAGGAGGGAAAGGAGGGAAAGGAGGGAAAGGAGGGAAAGGAGGGAAAGGAGGGAAAGGAGGGAAAGGAGGGAAAGGAGGGAAAGGAGGGAAAGGAGGGAAAAGAGGGAAAGGAGGGAAAGGAGGGAAAGGAGGGAAAGGAGGGAAAGGAGGGAAAGGAGGGAAAGAAGGGAAAGGAGGGAAAGGAGGGAAAGGAGGGAAAGAAGGGAAAGGAGGGAAAGGAGGGAAAGGAGAGAAAGGAGGGAAAGGAGGGAAAAGAGGGAAAGGAGGGAAAGGAGGGAAAGGAAGGAAAGAAGGGTAAGGAGGGAAAGGATTGAAATGAGGGAAAGGAGGGAAAGGAGGGAAAAGAGGGAAAGGAGGGAAAGGAGGGAAAGGAGGGAAAGCACAATAATAAACGCACCAACTGGCTCTTGGCAAATAATGCCTTCATTATTTTGTTTCAATTGAATTTATACTCTAAAAATGCTGACCGTCGTCGGTCAGCATTTGCTTCTTAGCCTATGTTTTCCATTAAATCGTTAAATTCCATTTAATCGTTAAGCGCGTTTAATCGCTGGCGCGTTGCATAACGTAGCTATTCAGCAAGTATTGCTACGCTTGTTTTTAAGGCTAAATTATCGTAAGCGACAGACGGAAAGAAGGAAAAGGAGGGAAAGGAGGGCATTGGACTACTTGCCGATCCGTTGGTTGATGCATCCTCTCTGGAGCCACCATTTGTCGCGCACACGAGAGTGTCTTTCGGAGCAGCAGCCCAAGACAGGCACTGTACACGCCGACTTAAGCACAATAATAAACGCACCAACTGGTTTCAATTGAATTTATACTCTAAAAATGCTGACCGTCGTCCATCAGCATTTTCTTCTTAGCCTATGTTTTCCATAAAATCGTTAAAAAAGCGCGCATCGCTGGCGCGTTGCATAACGTAGCTATTCAGCAAGTATTGACCAGCAACGCTTCGTTTTTAAAGTTTAATTATCGTCAGCGACAAAGGGGAAAGATAAAAAGGAGGGAAAAGAATGAAAGGAGGGAAAGGTGGGAAAAGAGGGAAAAGAGGGAAAGAAGGGAAAGGAGGAAAGGAGGGAAAGGAGGGAAAGGAGGGAAAGGAGGGAAAGGAGGGAAAGGAGGGAAAGGAGGGAAAGGAGGGAAAGGAGGGAAAGGAGGGAAAGGAGGGAAAGGAGGGAAAGGAGGGAAAGGAGGGAAAGGAGGGAAAGGAGGGAAAGGAGGGAAAGGAGGAAAAGGAGGGAAAGGAGGGAAAGGAGGGAAAGGAGGGAAAGGAAGGAAAGGAGTGAAAGGAGGGAAAGGAGGGAAAGAAGGGAAAGGAGGGAAAGGAGGGAAAGGATGGAAATGAGGGAAAGGAGGGAAAGGAGGGAAAGGAGGGAAAGGTGGGAAAGGAGGGAAAGGAGGGAAAGGAGGGAAAGGAGGGAAAGGAGGGAAAAGAGGGAAAGGAGGGAAAGGAGGGAAAGGAGTGAAAGGAGGGAAAGGAGGGAAAGGATGGAAAGGAGGGAAAGGAGGGAAAGGAGGGAAAGGAGGGAAAGAAGGGAAAGAAGGGAAAGGAGGGAAAGGAGGAAAGGAAGGAAAGGAGGGAAAGGAGGGAAAGGAGGGCATTTGACTACTTGCCGATCCGTTGGTTGATGCATCCTCTCTGGAGCCACTATTTGTCGCGCACACGAAAGTGTCTTTCGGAGCAGCAACCCAAGACAGGCACAGTACACGCCGACTTAAGCACAATAATAAACGCACCAACTGGTTTCAATTGAATTTATACTCTAAAAATGCTGACCGTCGTCCATCAGCATTTTCTTCTTAGCCTATGTTTTCCATAAAATCGTTAAAAAAGCGTGCATCGCTGGCGCGTTGCATAACGTAGTTATTCAGCAAGTATTGACCAGCAACGCTTCGTTTTTAAAGCTTAATTATCGTTAGCGACAGAGGGAAAGATAAAAAATAGGGAATAGAATGAAAGGAGGGAAAGGTGGGAAAAGAGGGAAAAGAGGGAAAGGAGGGAAAAAAGGAAAGGAAGGAAAGGAGGGAAAAGAGGGAAAGGAGGGAAAAGAGGGAAAGAAAGGAAAGGAGGGAAAGGAGGGAAAGGAGGGAAATAAAGGAAATGGTGTAAAGGAGGGAAAGGAGGGAAAGGAGGGAAAGTATTTCGAAACGCACAATCAAATGTATTTCGAACCACCAATTGGGACGAAAAAGTTACTGCAGGCATATTTCCATACCGTTTCAAACTGTTTCGTCGCTTCTCAGCCCAAGTAAGCACGGAGGAGCTGAGCCGGAATCGATACGAGCACACACCAACTGGTTGAATTTGAAGACAGATGTTTTAACCAACAGATCCATTGTTTCCGGGATTAGGCATCTCCGAGCTACCAAACAGCTACCGAACACTCAATTCATTCCAGAAGTACCAATTAAGGGGAGAGATGTTGGATCATTCAGTTACCGCAGGACTCCACACAGCATAACACGGAGCGCAACATAACAACTGACAGCTGCCAAACGCGTAAGAAAACGCTTGGGAAAGGAGGTAAAGCGTTTCATTAACTGTCGGTAATCGCAGTAGGTTGGTAGCTTTCCAATGAGAAATGAGCGGCCTACTACGGATATTCATAACATGGTACCGGCAATACAGCGTTTTCTGAAGCGTTAAGCAGCTGTCAGTTGTTATGTTGCGCTCCGTGTTATGCTGTGTGGAGTCCTGCGGTTATAAGGGGGGAGATGTTGGATCATAGCACACATTGCAATCATAACATTTTCATGTAATAATTATTAATTGATCATAGTTCACGTTGTTACATTCTGAACTATAAAAAGTAGGGAATGCAAATAACACGTTCAGTTTGAATAAACCTATCGATTGAAACTCATCGTAGTTTGGCAATCCAGTACACAACAGATACTATGATGCCTTTTGCCGCAACCGTACCACGCTACATTGTGCTGATAGGCGACAGTTTTTGGTGTTATGGTTGCTGTACTTGCAGCAATTGGTGCAAATTCTATGCCGAATATAAAGAGTTAATTTTCTATTGGGTGTCTTACCGTTCAATTGCCTGCAACGAGTGGTTTCGTGAGGAAATCCACAAATTATACATATTGTTTCCTTTTTTGGCCCTTTGAGACGATGCTGTATATTTTGATGTTTCGACCTTTCTTGCTTGGATACTCCTTCGCTCGTGGCCGCATAATGGCTAGTTCTTCAGAGGGTTTCAGCCATTCTGCTAGGTCTTGTAGCGTAAGATTCTTGTTATCTTGTTTCGTACTTATCGTGTGTTTCAATTAGGCATGGGCAAAACGATTCTTTTCACCGAACGCGAACGAACTAGTTCGCTCACCAAAAAGAACCGTACGTGAACGACGATTCTTTCGTTCTTTTTTTCATGGGGTGTTTATTTACAAAGAACGCTCGTTATCTTTTTCATTTACCCGCCATAGACGCATACTGTAGCCAAAGAAGTACTCATTCTGCGGTTGACACCAATAATTTAAAAACATTAAAGACTCGGCCCATCTGCTGTCTGGCTAGCTATCGAAAAACCGACCAAAAACTAGCATGTATAAAACTAATACGAGCATAGACGTCTCCAGCATATATTGTACCCTATGCCTTATACACACTCAAGGATTCTATAAAAAAAACTACTTAAATATGGATCAACATGATGAGCGCAATTCCAGTTCAGTTCATTCGCGAATGTTGAGTAGCGCTACGATTCGGAAAGTAAATCTTTTGGCAAAACCTTTTTTACATGCACTTTTGATAAGATCGCATAAAAAATTAGTTTTATTTGCTTCCGTATTGTTCGACTTCCTTTTTGCTACTGACCTTTCCTCCACTCTCTCTCTTTCTATCTCTCACACTCTCTCGTTTTGTCGCTCTCATTTCTCTTCTGCTCGCAAATCGCACTCTTTGCGGAAGCAGTTTACCGCGTTCAAGAAAGGCCTATTTACCTTGTCTATAGACCTATATCGGATTCTGCGGTCGTACCTTACACCCCCACCCGTAATCCTGGTCTGGTATCACAGGCCAGTGTTACTTTATATCAACGACCGCTAAATTACACGTCCCTCTTTTAAATATTCCACTTGCAGTTCTTACTAATGCTTGACGGCACCTATCATCTTTAGAAAGTATAACCTCCTCTATAACTCCTCGTATCCATTGTTTTCTGTTTTTTCCTTCTGCTATGAACACTATATCTCCTTTCTTTAAAGGGTTGGACTCGGCGAACCATTTCGATCTATTATTTATGCCTGGCAAATATTCATATATCCACCTCTGCCACAACTGTTCCACGTATAATTGTGATAGCTTATACTTATCGCGAAGCGCTTCTGCATTATTAGGGCTTGCTGAGACCAAATGTGGTTCATTTGGAGATACTCCCCTTAAAAAATTGTTCGGACTTAGCGCGTCCGACGATTCATCCGCCACATACGTTAAAGGTCGCGAGTTTACCAGGTCTTCAGCTTCCGTGATCGACGTAAGAAGGACTTCATCTGTCAATCGCTTTCCTTCTTGCAGAACCTCTAAAGCAGCTTTAACAGTCCGCACCATTCTCTCCCATGAGCCGCCCATATGCGGTGTACCGGGTGGAATGAATCGCCAAGAAGTTCGCGCGTTAGTCAGCTCGTTGGCGCATTCTTCGTCGACCGCCTGCATCCGTTCCACTAGTTCCTTACTGGCTGCCTTCAAATTCGTCCCATTGTCTGAAATAAATTCTGAAGGAGGGCCTCGACGGCAGATAAATCTTCTAATAGCCATTAAACATGACGATGCACTCAAATCGTAGGCTACTTCTAAGTGCACCGCACGTACTACAAGACATGTGAAGAGGACAATCCACCTTTTTTGACGACTGCGACCTACCGTCACCTCGATTGGGCCGAAATAATCGATTCCGACACTGCTGAATGGGCGTTGCGTGTTGCTGATCCTTTCAGGAGGTAATGGTGCCATTCTGGGAACTGCCGGCCGACTTCGCTTGACTTTACACCAAACGCAACCGCTTACGGTTTTTCTCACTGCTGCATTCATATTTATAATGAAGTAACGTTGCTTAAGATCGTTTTTCACTGCCTCTCGAAAAGCATGTCCATGCTTTTCATGGTACCACTGAATGATTTTTCCGGTGATGGAGTGGTGCCTGTGCAGAATGATTGGAAATCTTAAATCAAAAGGAAGTACTTCTTCATTAATGGTGCGCCCTTCCATGCGAATAATTCCATCGCCGTCGATCAATGGTGTTAGGCGATATAACATGCTCGACTTCTCAAGAGGAATCCACTCTTCTGCTGACAAATTCATGTTATGTCTCAATACCTTTAGTTCATCTCCGAAACATTCCGCCTGAGCCATTTTTAAGAGAATACACTCTGCTTTATAATGCTCTTCTTTAGTTAAAGGAACGTTTAATTTTTTCCAATTTGCCGTGATTATTTTCTTCCGCTGTAGTTTGGTCGCTTTAAATGTTTCTAGCTCTTTCCCATCTCGTCTACGTTTACAATTGGATATAAATCTAATCACACATGCCATAGTGCGAATTAGTATAGTCCATTTTGAGATACGTGTCACATCAATGAGGGGTTTCTGGAGATCTACCTCATGGTACAGGTGAATTGCGCGTAATCCTTCTTCAGTGTTTGCGCCAATACTTGGTTGATTTGGCCATTCTAATTCATTTTTGTATAAAAATGCAGGTCCTTTGAGCCATACTGCTTCCGGATCGAAACACCATTCTTTACAACGTTTCGTCAGTTTATCTGCTACATTTTCATTCGAAGGAGTCCAGCGCCAATCCATCACACTCGACGTTTCCAAGATTTCACCAATCCGGAAAGCAACAAAGGGTTTGTATCGATGTTGGTCGGATCGTATCCACGATAATACGGTACGAGAATCGCACCAGAGAAATTGCTTCGTAATTGCCAATCTATGCATTTTCTTTACTGTGTTCACTAACCTTGCGCCTAGAACTGCTGCGCATAGCTCTAACTGTGGAATCGTACGTTCTTTGATAGGTGCTACCTTTGATTTGCTCATCACCAAAGCACACTGGATGCTATCAAAGAACACGGCTCTGAAGTACGCTACACACCCATATGCAGATTGACTAGCATCCACAAACACATGCAATTGAAGCTCTTTGATCTGTTTTGTAGAAAACCCACCAAAATATGCTCGCGGGATTTTAATCGCTTCGATTTTTGGCATCAATTGTCTCCAATTTTCCCAATTTTTTAGCGTCGAATAGTCGATGGGTTCATCCCAATCGCATCCAGTTCTCCATAACTCTTGAACGAGCATTTTTCCAAACACTGTGAATGGTGTCAGGTATCCCATTGGATCAAACAGCGACATCACGCAACTGACAACTATTCTCTTCGAAGGGTGATCATTTTCATAAGCTTTAGAAGGTGGTGCGAATTGAAATGTGTCATCCTTTACATTCCACATTATGCCCAGAACTCGATCAACTTTCGTAATACGCTCTGAACATTTCTCTTTAAATTGGATTGATAGCGCAGGATTTTGTTCTCCCATGTCCTCGCTAAATCCTTTTCCATTACTGACCCAATTTCGTATAAGGAAACCACCTTTTGAGTGTACATATGTTACTTGCTTTGCCAATCGTACTGCTTGTTCTATTGAATCCGCACTATCATAATAGTCATCAACGTAGTGTCGGTTCTTTATTGCATCGCAAGCTTCAGGATATGTCTCACTATACTCGTCGGCATTCTTATTTTTTACAAACTGTGCCGAACATGGCGAGCATGTTGATCCGAAGGTGGCAACATCCATAACGTATGTTATTGGTTTCTCATTTTCTGGGTCAGGGAACAAGAATCTTTGAGCTTGTTTATCTTCCTTTCTAATTGCAATTTGGTGGTACATCTCTTTGATATCTCCACCAAATCCAATTGGACCTTCTCTGAAGGGACATATAACCGATGGCAGCGAGCAAAGCATATCAGGGCCCTTTAGCAATTCCGTGTTCAAAGACACACCTCTAACGGTTGCAGCTGCATCCCAAACTAATCTGAGTTTTCCTGGTTTGTTTGGGTTTTTTACCACATTAAGTGGGAGATACCATACTGAAGCAGGGTCCGTTTCATCTAACTCTTTTTTAGTCACCTTATGAGCATAATTCTTTAATTCATACTCTTCTATCATCTTATGTATGGCTTCTTCCAGTTCCTTGTCCTTCGCCATTTTTCGTTTCAAACCATCTAAACGCCCTTTTGCCATTTGGAAACTGTCAGGAAACTTTCGTTCATCTGATTTCCAAAGGAGTCCCGTCTCAAATCTGTCACCTATACGCACCGTGGTCGCTTGCAAGATATCGTTCGCTCTGCGATCTTCTTTAGCTACTGGCAGCTTGGCTCCAAGAACGTCAGAATTTTCTAAAGTGTATTGCATTCTTAAAACGTCATACAGCTCTTCGTTGGTAACTGGAACGATAGTATGGTAATTAATGCGTTCATTTGGTATATTGCTTACCGTACTCTTCGGGCCATAAATTGACCAACCGATCTTGCTTTTCACGGCGATTGGCTCTCCTGGCTTGCCAATTTTCGACTCCATCGGGGCAAATAAATGCAGGTTGTCCAGTCCTAGCAGTATCCTCACGGGCTCATTTGCCGCCTCTTCAATTGGCACACCTTTCAGGTGTGGGTATTGCTGCTGTAGATAACGATAGGACTCTCTTTGAGAAGGAAGCACAAGCTTTTCCACGGTTCGTGCTCCCTTTAGTAGAAAGCTCTCTGATGATCCTCTTGTGGATAAAACGACATCGATTTTCCTTGACTTATCTTCCCGTCGTTCGACGTCTGCACTCCAGCTCACCACTAGCGGCTCATTTACGCCTTGAATGCCAAGCGCATCGGCAACTTCATCCTCAACAAATGTTCCCGAAGCCCCTTCGTCCAGAAAGGCCACCGTATCATAAGTACGATCACCCGCCGATAACGTAACTGGCATCGTTCGAAAAACCGTGGAAGGATATTTTCCACGATGTGCGTTGCACGCAGCTTCCACTAGGGTAGACGTCTGATGCAGCAAAGGATGGTGGTGATCGTTGCATCCCTCAAACCCGCATGCACGCCTAAACCGACACACAGCTCTTCCGTGATTGTTCAGACAGTTCTCGCATAACGAATTTTTCCTTACGTAGTCCAGCCGGCTTAGTACTGAAAGATTCTTAAATTCGTTACATTCTCTCACCTTGTGCGAAATGCTGTTGCAAACGTAGCACTTTTTGACGTCCCTGTTTTCGATCGCATGATGATTTAGGTTTGCACGGGTCCCGGAACGGAAATTTCCTCTGTTGGTCTTGTAGCTTCCGAAATCCTTCACTTCCGTGATATCCTCCGTAAGGGCAGTCAGGTAGCTTGAAAACACTTGTAGAGATTTTCCACGCCTATGCCGTTTATATCTTACCCAATCCAACTGGTAACCTGGAGGGAGCTTCTCCTCCAGCTCTTCGACGAGCAAAGGATTGCTTAAATGCTCCGTCAGCTTCGCACCCACGATGTGTCCGACCAATTGTTTTACTGCGAGTCCGAAATTTATAAACGTCTCCAGTCGATCAGCATCCGGAGCAGGTACAGCTCGAACCTTGCGTAACAGCGCCTTCAGGATACGACGAGGTTTCCCAAATAAATTTCGCAGCTCCTTTATCATGTCCGGAACAGCATCCGCGAGCATCAACGTTCCATTTACCGCTTCCAATGCATCTCCACTTAGGCTTTGTCTCAATCGTTGTAAGTTTTCGAGGTTAGAAAAGCCACATGCTTTTGTCGTGTCCTCGAAACAGCTGATAAACGCCGGCCAATCCTCGGGGGCACCACTAAACGGGGGTAATGGCATCGATAAACGTTTACGTGCCGACTCTTGACGACGCGTAAGGGGTTTTTCTTCAACCTCCGTTTCCACATCACTTTCAACGAGCTCACGATCACCGCTAGATAAATCCTCACTCGCCGTGCTGCGCTCATCCTCATCCATCTCCTTTGTTGCACTACGACTTGTCACGCAAGGGTTATCAACGGGACGACGTTGATTGCGTTTCAATTTGGAAACCTTCAAACGCAAATTCTCAATCTCGTTATCTTTCTCTCGCATCTCTGCGTCGTATTTGGCTACAAGCGCATTGATGCTTTTCTCCTTGCTCGATTTCGTTTTACTTCTTTTCTCACCGTTTAGCTTCAATTGCTGCGCACCACGTGTCTGCTTAGTGGTGTGCGTCTGCTGCGCCGATTCTCCTTTCTCGATCATCTCCACTCTCGCTGCAACGGCCAATACGGCATCCACAACGTCGCCGGTCTCGTTCTTACTTTCGGGAATACGCTGCGTCGTCGGCTTCGATTCCCGTGACGGTCCAGCCTCTTCGTCGTGCTCCGTTTTGCGTTCCATCGTCTGGCAGAACAAGCACTCGATGCAGGTAGAGATTCACGATCACTTTTAGTATTGTGGTAACAAACTAATTTTTTATTGTTGAGTAGCGCTACGATTCGGAAAGTAAATCTTTTGGCAAAACCTTTTTTACATGCACTTTTGATAAGATCGCATAAAAAATTAGTTTTATTTGCTTCCGTATTGTTCGACTTCCTTTTTGCTACTGACCTTTCCTCCACTCTCTCTCTTTCTATCTCTCACACTCTCTCGTTTTGTCGCTCTCATTTCTCTTCTTCTCGCAAATCGCACTCTTTGCGGAAGCAGTTTACCGCGTTCAAGAAAGGCCTATTTACCTTGTCTATAAACCTATATCGGATTCTGCGGTCGTACTTTACAGCGAATAATGAATAATCCGTTTGAACGGGATCGATCTATTGAATTTTATATGTATAATTTCCACACCAACAGAGCACAGATCGAACACAAATGAGCCAGTTCGAACGCGTTCGATGAATTCAGTTGTGTAGGTACGATTTACACACCAACAGAACACAGATCGAGCACCAGTTCGAACGCGTTCGATGAATTCAGTCGTATGGATACGATTTCCAAACCAACAGCACACCAAGGATAATGTGTTTAGAAGGTTGATTTTTATCGCTTTTGCTGGGCGACATTGTGGGGGACATCTGTCACTCTCTGCATACAAATTTCATTACCCCGCACCAGCCCTCCCCGATTTTTATACCGTAGCCCCCGGAAGAGAAATGTCAAGTCGAGAAATGTCATTTTGCTCTGAACAACTTCACCTTGTCATTTATAACACCTTGCAGCACACGTATCGAACACTGCCTGACAAATTCGACGGCGTTCGAGGAATTGAGTTGTATGGGTACGATTTCAACACCAACAGGGTACATTTTGATCTCTGACGACCCGTTCGCACGGTGCGAGAAAGAGCGAGAAAGCAATATGATTTGGCACGTTTCATTACCACATTTATGTGTGTCGTCGAACAATAAACGGAACGTTCGAACGCGTTCGGTGTAGTCAGTTTCTTCCAAAAGTCCTGGTCGTTTTTTGTTAAGAATCTCGTTCGTTCGTGCACTTTACCGAACTGTTCGAACGGTTCGATTCTCGTTCAACCTTTCGTTCCGAAGTTCGGTTGAAAACCTTGATGTTAAATCGTTTAGCAGCCTTTGGTCATTCAAAAATCCTTCTTGCTTCAACAACACCATGTTGTCAATGAGATTGCGCAAAGCGTTGGAAAATTCTAAAAATGCTGAAGGATTATCTGTCGTTATATGTTTTATCACTAGTAATTCTAGCAGTAAAGACTTGTAAATGCTTTCAGGGTTCCCGACCATTTTGTCGAGCCTGGTTATTACGAGCGCAACGGTTTTCTGGGTTAAGCATTGATCCGCTAACTGCACGAAGTGCTTAACCTTTCAGATGCTTTTGCAGCCTATTTATGTTTTCTAAATTAATTTCACTACTTGCCGATCCATTGGTTAATGCATCCTCTCTGGAGCCACTAATCGCTTAATCGCTGGCGCGTTGCATAACGTAGCTATTCAGCAAGTATTGCTACCTAGCAACGCTTTGTTTTTAAGGCTAAATTATCGTAAGCGACAGACGGAAAGAAGGAAAAGGAGGGAAAGGAGGGAAAGGAGGGAAAGGAGGAAAAGGAGGGAAAAGAGGGAAAGGAGGGAACGGTTGGAAAGGAGGGAAAGGAGGGAAAGAAGGGAAAGGAGGGAAAGGAGGGAAAGGAGGGAAAGGAGGGAAAGGAGGGAAAGGAGGGAAAGGAGGGAAAGAGGGAAAGGAGGGAAAGAAGGGAAAGGAAGGAAAGGAGAGAAAGGAGGGAAAGGAGGGAAAAAAAGGGAAAGGAGGGAAAGGAGGGAAAGCACAATAATAAACGCACCAACTGGCTCTTGGCAAATAATGCCTTCATTATTTTGTTTCAATTGAATTTATACTCTAAAAATGCTGACCGTCGTCGGTCAGCATTTTCTTCTTAGCCTATGTTTTCCATTAAATCGTTAAATTCCATTTAATCGTTAAGCGCGTTTAATCGCTGGCGCGTTGCATAACGTAGCTATTCAGCAAGTATTGCTACGCTTGTTTTTAAGGCTAAATTATCGTAAGCGACAGACGGAAAGGAGGAAAAGGAGGGAAAGGAGGGCATTTGACTACTTGCCGATCCGTTGGTTGATGCATCCTCTCTGGAGCCACCATTTGTCGCGCACACGAGAGTGTCTTTCGGAGCAGCAGCCCAAGACAGGCACAGTACACGCCGACTTAAGCACAATAATAAACGCACCAACTGGTGTCAATTGAATTTATACTCTAAAAATGCTGACCGTCGTCCATCAGCATTTTCTTCTTAGCCTATGTTTTCCATAAAATCGTTAAAAAAGCGCGCATCGCTGGCGCGTTGCATAACGTAGCTATTCAGCAAGTATTGACCAGCAACGCTTCGTTTTTAAAACTTAATTATCGTCAGCGACAGAGGGAAAGATAAAAAGGAGGGAAAAGAATGAAAGGAGGGAAAGGTGGGAAAAGAGGGAAATGAGGGAAAGGAGGGAAATGAGGGAAAGGAGGGAAAGGAGGGAAAGGAGGGAAAGGAGGGAAAGGAGGGAAAGGAGGGAAAGGAGGGAAAGGAGGGAAAGGAGGGAAAGGAGGGAAAGGAGGGAAAGGAGGGAAAGGAGGGAAAGGAGGGAAAGGAGGGAAAGGAGGGAAAGGAGGGAAAGGAGGGAAAGGAGGGAAAGGAGGGAAAGGAGGGAAAGGAGGGAAAGGAGGGAAAGGAGGGAAATAAAGGAAATGGTGTAAAGGAGGGAAAGGAGGGAAAGGAGGGAAAGTATTTTGAAACGCACAATCAAATGTATTTCGAACCACCAATTGGGACGAAAAAGTTACTACAGGTATATTTCCATACCGTTTCAAACTGTTTCGTCGCTTCTCAGCCCAAGTAAGCACGGAGGAGCTGATCCGGAATCGATACGAGCACACACCAACTGGTTGAATTTGAAGACAGATGTTTTAACCAACAGATCCATTGTTTCCGGGATTAGGCATCTCCGAGCTACCAAACAGCTACCGAACACTCAATTCATTCCAGAAGTACCAATTAAGGGGAGAGATGTTGGATCATTCAGTTACCGCAGGACTCCACACAGCATAACACGGAGCGCAACATAACAACTGACAGCTGCCAAACGCGTAAGAAAACGCTTGGGAAAGGAGGTAAAGCGTTTCATTAACTGTCGGTAATCGCAGTAGGTTGGTAGCTTTCCAATGAGAAATGAGCGGCCTACTACGGATATTCATAACATGGTACCGGCAATACAGCGTTTTCTGAAGCGTTAAGCAGCTGTCAGTTGTTATGTTGCGCTCCGTGTTATGCTGTGTGGAGTCCTGCGGTTATAAGGGGGGAGATGTTGGATCATAGCACACATTGCAATCATAACATTTTCATGTAATAATTATTAATTGATCATAGTTCACGTTGTTACATTCTGAACTATAAAAAGTAGGGAATGCAAATAACACGTTCAGTTTGAATAAACCTATCGATTGAAACTCATCGTAGTTTGGCAATCCAGTACACAACAGATACTATGATGCCTTTTGCCGCAACCGTACCACGCTACATTGTGCTGATAGGCGACAGTTTTTGGTGTTATGGTTGCTGTACTTGCAGCAATTGGTGCAAATTCTATGCCGAATATAAAGAGTTAATTTTCTATTGGGTGTCTTACCGTTCAATTGCCTGCAACGAGTGGTTTCGTGAGGAAATCCACAAATTATACATATTGTTTCCTTTTCTGGCCCTTTGTGACGATGCTGTATATTTTGATGTTTCGACCTTTCTTGCTTGGATACTCCTTCGCTCGTGGCCGCATAATGGCTAGTTATTCAGAGGGTTTCAGCCATTCTGCTAGGTCTTGTAGCGTAAGATTCTTGTTATCTTGTTTCGTACTTATCGTGTGTTTCAATTAGGCATGGGCAAAACGATTCTTTTCACCGAACGCGAACGAACTAGTTCGCTCACCAAAAAGAACCGTACGTGAACGACGATTCTTTCGTTCTTTTTTTCATGGGGTGTTTATTTACAAAGAACGCTCGTTATCTTTTTCATTTACCCGCCATAGACGCATACTGTAGCCAAAGAAGTACTCATTCTGCGGTTGACACCAATAATTTAAAAACATTAAAGACTCGGCCCATCTGCTGTCTGGCTAGCTATCGAAAAACCGACCAAAAACTAGCATGTATAAAACTAATACGAGCATAGACGTCTCCAGCATATATTGTACCCTATGCCTTATACACACTCAAGGATTCTATAAAAAAACTACTTAAATATGGATCAACATGATGAGCGCAATTCCAGTTCAGTTCATTCGCGAATAATGAATAATCCGTTTGAACGGGATCGATCTATTGAATTTTATATGTATAATTTCCACACCAACAGAGCACAGATCGAACACAAATGAGCCAGTTCGAACGCGTTCGATGAATTCAGTTGTGTAGGTACGATTTACACACCAACAGAACACAGATCGAGCACCAGTTCGAACGCGTTCGATGAATTCAGTCGTATGGATACGATTTCCAAACCAACAGCACACCAAGGATAATGTGTTTAGAAGGTTGATTTTTATCGCTTTTGCTGGGCGACATTGTGGGGGACATCTGTCACTCTCTGCATACAAATTTCATTACCCCGCACCAGCCCTCCCCGATTTTTATACCGTAGCCCCCGGAAGAGAAATGTCAAGTCGAGAAATGTCATTTTGCTCTGAACAACTTCACCTTGTCATTTATAACACCTTGCAGCACACGTATCGAACACTGCCTGACAAATTCGACGGCGTTCGAGGAATTGAGTTGTATGGGTACGATTTCAACACCAACAGGGTACATTTTAATCTCTGACGACCCGTTCGCACGGTGCGAGAAAGAGCGAGAAAGCAATATGATTTTGCACGTTTCATTACCACATTTATGTGTGTCGTCGAACAATGAACGGAACGTTCGAACGCGTTCGGTGTAGTCAGTTTCTTCCAAAAGTCCTGGTCGTTTTTTGTTAAGAATCTCGTTCGTTCGTGCACTTTACCGAACTGTTCGAACGGTTCGATTCTCGTTCAACCTTTTGTTCCGAAGTTCGGTTGAAAACCTTGATGTTAAATCGTTTAGCAGCCTTTGGTCATTCAAAAATCCTTCTTGCTTCAACAACACCATGTTGTCAATGAGATTGCGCAAAGCGTTGGAAAATTCTAAAAATGCTGAAGGATTATCTGTCGTTATATGTTTTATCACTAGTAATTCTAGCAGTAAAGACTTGTAAATGCTTTCAGGGTTCCCGACCATTTTGTCGAGCCTGGTTATTACGAGCGCAACGGTTTTCTGGGTTAAGCATTGATCCGCTAACTGCACGAAGTGCTTAACCTTTCAGATGCTTTTGCAGCCTATTTATGTTTTCTAAATTAATTTCACTACTTGCCGATCCATTGGTTAATGCATCCTCTCTGGAGCCACTAATCGCTTAATCGCTGGCGCGTTGCATAACGTAGCTATTCAGCAAGTATTGCTACCTAGCAACGCTTTGTTTTTAAGGCTAAATTATCGTAAGCGACCGACGGAAAGAAGGAAAAGGAGGGAAAGGAGGGAAAGGAGGGAAAGGATGGAAAGGCGAGAAAGGAGGGAAAGGAAGGAAATGAGGGAATGGAGGGAACGAAGGGAAAGGAGGGAAAGGAGGGAAAGGAGGGAAAGGAGGAAAAGGAGGGAAAGGAGGGAAAGGAGGGAAAGGAGGGAAAGGAGGGAAAGGAGGGAAAGGAGGGAAAGGAGGGAAAGGTTGGAAAGGAGGGAAAGGAGGGAAAGGAGTTAAAGGTTGGAAAGGAGGGAAAGGAGGGAAAGGAGGGAAAGGAGGGAAAGGTTGGAAAGGAGGGAAAGGAGGAAAAGGAGGGAAGGAGAGAAAGAAGGGAAAGGAGAACATTGGACTACTTGCCGATCCGTTGGTTGATGCATCCTCTCTGGAGCCACCATTGGTCGCGCACACGAAACTGTCTTTCGGAGCAGCAGCCCAAGACAGGCACAGTACACGCCGACTTAAGCACAATAATAAACGCACCAACTGGTTTCAATTGAATCTATACTCTAAAAATGCTGACCGTCGTCCATCAGCATTTTCTTCTTAGCCTATGTTTTCCATAAAATCGTTAAAAAAGCGCACATCGCTGGCGCGTTGCATAACGTAGCTATTCAGCAAGTATTGCTACGCTTGTTTTTAAGGCTAAATTATCGTAAGCGACAGACGGAAAGGAGGAAAAGGAGGGAAAGGAGGGCATTTGACTACTTGCCGATCCGTTGGTTGATGCATCCTCTCTGGAGCCACCATTTGTCGCGCACACGAGAGTGTCTTTCGGAGCAGCAGCACAAGACAGGCACAGTACACGCCGACTTAAGCACAATAATAAACGCACCAACTGGTTTCAATTGAATTTATACTCTAAAAATGCTGACCGTCGTCCATCAGCATTTTCTTCTTAGCCTATGTTTTCCATAAAATCGTTAAAAAAGCGCGCATCGCTGGCGCGTTGCATAACGTAGCTATTCAGCAAGTATTGACCAGCAACGCTTCGTTTTTAAAGTTTAATTATCGTCAGCGACAGAGGGAAAGATAAAAAGGAGGGAAAATAATGAAAGGAGGGAAAGGTGGGAAAAGAGGGAAATGAGGGAAAGGAGGGAAATGAGGGAAAGGAGGGAAAGGAGGGAAAGGAGGGAAAGGAGGGAAAGGATTGAAATGAGGGAAAGGAGGGAAAGGAGGGAAAGGAGGGAAAGGAGGGAAAGGAGGGAAAGGAGGGAAAGGAGGGAAAGGAGGGAAAGGAGGGAAAGGAGAGAAAGGAGGGAAAGGAGGGAAAGGAGGGAAAGGAGGGATAGGTTGGAAAGCAGGGAAAGGAGGGAACGAAGGGAAAGGAGGGAAAGGAGGAAAAGGAGGGAAAGGAGGGAAAGGAGGGAAAGGAGGGAAGGAGAGAAAGAAGGGAAAGGAGGGCATTGGACTACTTGCCGATCCGTTGGTTGATGCATCCTCTCTGGAGCCACCATTGGTCGCGCACACGAAAGTGTCTTTCGGAGCAGCAACCCAAGACAGGCACAGTACACGCCGACTTAAGCACAATAATAAACGCACCAACTGGTTTCAATTGAATCTATACTCTAAAAATGCTGACCGTCGTCCATCAGCATTTTCTTCTTAGCCTATGTTTTCCATAAAATCGTTAAAAAAGCGCACATCGCTGGCGCGTTGCATAACGTAGCTATTCAGCAAGTATTGCTACCTAGCAACGAAAGGAGGAAAAGGAGGGAAAGGAATGAGGAGGGAAAGGATGGAAAGGCGAGAAAGGAGGGAAAGGATGGAAATGAGGGAATGGAGGGAACGGTGGGAAAGTAGGGAAAGGTTGAAAAGGAGGGAAAGAAGGGAAAGAAGGGAAAGGAGGGAAAGGAGGGAAAGGAGGGAAAGGAGGGAAAGGAGGGAAAGGAGGGAAAGGAGGGAAAGGAGGGAAAGGAGGGAAAGGAGGGAAAGGTTGGAAAGGAGGGAAAGGAGGGAAAGGAGGGAAGGAGAGAAAGAAGGGAAAGGAGGGCATTGGACTACTTGCCGATCCGTTGGTTGATGCATCCTCTCTGGAGCCACCATTTGTCGCGCACACGAAAGTGTATTTCGGAGCAGCAACCCAAGACAGGCACAGTACACGCCGACTTAAGCACAATAATAAACGCACCAACTGGTTTCAATTGAATTTATACTCTAAAAATGCTGACCGTCGTCCATCAGCATTTTCTTCTTAGCCTATGTTTTCCATAAAATCGTTAAAAAAGCACGCATCGCTGGCGCGTTGCATAACGTAGCTATTCAGCAAGCATTGACCAGCAACGCTTCGTTTTTAAAGCTTAATTATCGTCAGCGACAGAGGGAAAGATAAAAAGGAGGGAAAAGAATGAAAGGATGGAAAGGAGGGAAAGAATGGAAAAGAGGGAAAGGAGGGAAAGGAGGAAAGGAGGGAAAGGAGGGAAAAGAGGGAAAGGAGGGATAGGAGGGAAAGGATGGAAAGGAGGGAAAGGAGGGGAAGGAGGGAAAGGAGGGAAAGAAGGGAAAAGAGGGAAAGGAGGGTGTAAGGTACGACCGCAGAATCCGATATAGGTTTATAGACAAGGTAAATAGGCCTTTCTTGAACGCGGTAAACTGCTTCCGCAAAGAGTGCGATTTGCGAGAAGAAGAGAAATGAGAGCGACAAAACGAGAGAGTGTGAGAGATAGAAAGAGAGAGAGTGGAGGAAAGGTCAGTAGCAAAAAGGAAGTCGAACAATACGGAAGCAAATAAAACTAATTTTTTATGCGATCTTATCAAAAGTGCATGTAAAAAAGGTTTTGCCAAAAGATTTTCGTTCCGAATCGTAGCGCTACTCAACAATAAAAAATTAGTTTGTTACTACTATACTAAAAGTGATCGTGAATCTCTACCTGCATCGAGTGCTTGTTCTGCCAGACGATGGAACGCAAAACGGAGCACGACGAAGAGGCTGGACCGTCACGGGAATCGAAGCCGACGACGCAGCGTATTCCCGAAAGTAAGAACGAGACCGGCGACGTTGTGGATGCCGTATTGGCCGTTGCAGCGAGAGTGGAGATGATCGAGAAAGGAGAATCGGCGCAGCAGACGCACACCACTAAGCAGACACGTGGTGCGCAGCAATTGAAGCTAAACGGTGAGAAAAGAAGTAAAACGAAATCGAGCAAGGAGAAAAGCATCAATGCGCTTGTAGCCAAATACGACGCAGAGATGCGAGAGAAAGATAACGAGATTGAGAATATGCGTTTGAAGGTTTCCAAATTGAAACGCAATCAACGTCGTCCCGTTGATAACCCTTGCGTGACAAGTCGTAGTGCAACAAAGGAGATGGATGAGAATGAGCGCAGCACGGCGAGTGAGGATTTATCTAGCGGTGATCGTGAGCTCGTTGAAAGTGATGTGGAAACGGAGGTTGAAGAAAAACCCCTTACGCGTCGTCAAGAGTCGGCACGTAAACGTTTATCGATGCCATTACCCCCGTTTAGTGGTGCCCCCGAGGATTGGCCGGCGTTTATCAGCTGTTTCGAGGACACGACAAAAGCATGTGGCTTTTCTAACCTCGAAAACTTACAACGATTGAGACAAAGCCTAAGTGGAGATGTATTGGAAGCGGTAAATGGAACGTTGATGCTCGCGGATGCTGTTCCGGACATGATAAAGGAGCTGCGAAATTTATTTGGGAAACCTCGTCGTATCCTGAAGGCGCTGTTACGCAAGGTTCGAGCTGTACCTGCTCCGGATGCTGATCGACTGGAGACGTTTATAAATTTCGGACTCGCAGTAAAACAATTGGTCGGACACATCGTGGGTGCGAAGCTGACGGAGCATTTAAGCAATCCTTTGCTCGTCGAAGAGCTGGAGGAGAAGCTCCCTCCAGGTTACCAGTTGGATTGGGTAAGATATAAACGGCATAGGCGTGGAAAATCTCTACAAGTGTTTTCAAGCTACCTGACTGCCCTTACGGAGGATATCACGGAAGTGAAGGATTTCGGAAGCTACAAGACCAACAGAGGAAATTTCCGTTCCGGGACCCGTGCAAACCTAAATCATCATGCGATCGAAAACAGGGACGTCAAAAAGTGCTACGTTTGCAACAGCATTTCGCACAAGGTGAGAGAATGTAACGAATTTAAGAATCTTTCAGTACTAAGCCGGCTGGACTACGTAAGGAAAAATTCGTTATGCGAGAACTGTCTGAACAATCACGGAAGAGCTGTGTGTCGGTTTAGGCGTGCATGTGGGTTTGAGGGATGCAACGATCACCACCATCCTTTGCTGCATCAGACGTCTACCCTAGTGGAAGCTGCGTGCAACGCACATCGTGGAAAATATCCTTCCACGGTTTTTCGAACGATGCCAGTTACGTTATCGGCGGGTGATCGTACTTATGATACGGTGGCCTTTCTGGACGAAGGGGCTTCGGGAACATTTGTTGAGGATGAAGTTGCCGATGCGCTTGGCATTCAAGGCGTAAATGAGCCGCTAGTGGTGAGCTGGAGTGCAGACGTCGAACGACGGGAAGATAAGTCAAGGAAAATCGATGTCGTTTTATCCACAAGAGGATCATCAGAGAGCTTTCTACTAAAGGGAGCACGAACCGTGGAAAAGCTTGTGCTTCCTTCTCAAAGAGAGTCCTATCGTTATCTACAGCAGCAATACCCACACCTGAAAGGTGTGCCAATTGAAGAGGCGGCAAATGAGCCCGTGAGGATACTGCTAGGACTGGACAACCTGCATTTATTTGCCCCGATGGAGTCGAAAATTGGCAAGCCAGGAGAGCCAATCGCCGTGAAAAGCAAGATCGGTTGGTCAATTTATGGCCCGAAGAGTACGGTAAGCAATATACCAAATGAACGCATTAATTACCATACTATCGTTCCAGTTACCAACGAAGAGCTGTATGACGTTTTAAGAATGCAATACACTTTAGAAAATTCTGACGTTCTTGGAGCCAAGCTGCCAGTAGCTAAAGAAGATCGCAGAGCGAACGATACCTTGCAAGCGACCACGGTGCGTATAGGTGACAGATTTGAGACGGGACTCCTTTGGAAATCAGATGAACGAAAGTTTCCTGACAGTTTCCAAATGGCAAAAGGGCGTTTAGATGGTTTGAAACGAAAAATGGCGAAGGACAAGGAACTGGAAGAAGCCATACATAAGATGATAGAAGAGTATGAATTAAAGAATTATGCTCATAAGGTGACTAAAAAAGAGTTAGATGAAACGGACCCTGCTTCAGTATGGTATCTCCCACTTAATGTGGTAAAAAACCCAAACAAACCAGGAAAACTCAGATTAGTTTGGGATGCAGCTGCAACCGTTAGAGGTGTGTCTTTGAACACGGAATTGCTAAAGGGCCCTGATATGCTTTGCTCGCTGCCATCGGTTATATGTCCCTTCAGAGAAGGTCCAATTGGATTTGGTGGAGATATCAAAGAGATGTACCACCAAATTGCAATTAGAAAGGAAGATAAACAAGCTCAAAGATTCTTGTTCCCTGACCCAGAAAATGAGAAACCAATAACATACGTTATGGATGTTGCCACCTTCGGATCAACATGCTCGCCATGTTCGGCACAGTTTGTAAAAAATAAGAATGCCGACGAGTATAGTGAGACATATCCTGAAGCTTGCGATGCAATAAAGAACCGACACTACGTTGATGACTATTATGATAGTGCGGATTCAATAGAACAAGCAGTACGATTGGCAAAGCAAGTAACATATGTACACTCAAAAGGTGGTTTCCATATACGAAATTGGGTCAGTAATGGAAAAGGATTTAGCGAGGACATGGGAGAACAAAATCCTGCGCTATCAATCCAATTTAAAGAGAAATGTTCAGAGCGTATTACGAAAGTTGATCGAGTTCTGGGCATAATGTGGAATGTAAAGGATGACACATTTCAATTCGCACCACCTTCTAAAGCTTATGAAAATGATCACCCTTCGAAGAGAATAGTTGTCAGTTGCGTGATGTCGCTGTTTGATCCAATGGGATACCTGACACCATTCACAGTGTTTGGAAAAATGCTCGTTCAAGAGTTATGGAGAACTGGATGCGATTGGGATGAACCCATCGACTATTCGACGCTAAAAAATTGGGAAAATTGGAGACAATTGATGCCAAAAATCGAAGCGATTAAAATCCCGCGAGCATATTTTGGTGGGTTTTCTACAAAACAGATCAAAGAGCTTCAATTGCATGTGTTTGTGGATGCTAGTCAATCTGCATATGGGTGTGTAGCGTACTTCAGAGCCGTGTTCTTTGATAGCATCCAGTGTGCTTTGGTGATGAGCAAATCAAAGGTAGCACCTATCAAAGAACGTACGATTCCACAGTTAGAGCTATGCGCAGCAGTTCTAGGCGCAAGGTTAGTGAACACAGTAAAGAAAATGCATAGATTGGCAATTACGAAGCAATTTCTCTGGTGCGATTCTCGTACCGTATTATCGTGGATACGATCCGACCAACATCGATACAAACCCTTTGTTGCTTTCCGGATTGGTGAAATCTTGGAAACGTCGAGTGTGATGGATTGGCGCTGGACTCCTTCGAATGAAAATGTAGCAGATAAACTGACGAAACGTTGTAAAGAATGGTGTTTCGATCCGGAAGCAGTATGGCTCAAAGGACCTGCATTTTTATACAAAAATGAATTAGAATGGCCAAATCAACCAAGTATTGGCGCAAACACTGAAGAAGGATTACGCGCAATTCACCTGTACCATGAGGTAAATCTCCAGAAACCCCTCATTGATGTGACACGTATCTCAAAATGGACTATACTAATTCGCACTATGGCATGTGTGATTAGATTTATATCCAATTGTAAACGTAGACGAGATGGGAAAGAGCTAGAAACATTTAAAGCGACCAAACTACAGCGGAAGAAAATAATCACGGCAAATTGGAAAAAATTAAACGTTCCTTTAACTAAAGAAGAGCATTATAAAGCAGAGTGTATTCTCTTAAAAATGGCTCAGGCGGAATGTTTCGGAGATGAACTAAAGGTATTGAGACATAACATGAATTTGTCAGCAGAAGAGTGGATTCCTCTTGAGAAGTCGAGCATGTTATATCGCCTAACACCATTGATCGACGGCGATGGAATTATTCGCATGGAAGGGCGCACCATTAATGAAGAAGTACTTCCTTTTGATTTAAGATTTCCAATCATTCTGCACAGGCACCACTCCATCACCGGAAAAATCATTCAGTGGTACCATGAAAAGCATGGACATGCTTTTCGAGAGGCAGTGAAAAACGATCTTAAGCAACGTTACTTCATTATAAATATGAATGCAGCAGTGAGAAAAACCGTAAGCGGTTGCGTTTGGTGTAAAGTCAAGCGAAGTCGGCCGGCAGTTCCCAGAATGGCACCATTACCTCCTGAAAGGATCAGCAACACGCAACGCCCATTCAGCAGTGTCGGAATCGATTATTTCGGCCCAATCGAGGTGACGGTAGGTCGCAGTCGTCAAAAAAGGTGGATTGTCCTCTTCACATGTCTTGTAGTACGTGCGGTGCACTTAGAAGTAGCCTACGATTTGAGTGCATCGTCATGTTTAATGGCTATTAGAAGATTTATCTGCCGTCGAGGCCCTCCTTCAGAATTTATTTCAGACAATGGGACGAATTTGAAGGCAGCCAGTAAGGAACTAGTGGAACGGATGCAGGCGGTCGACGAAGAATGCGCCAACGAGCTGACTAACGCGCGAACTTCTTGGCGATTCATTCCACCCGGTACACCGCATATGGGCGGCTCATGGGAGAGAATGGTGCGGACTGTTAAAGCTGCTTTAGAGGTTCTGCAAGAAGGAAAGCGATTGACAGATGAAGTCCTTCTTACGTCGATCACGGAAGCTGAAGACCTGGTAAACTCGCGACCTTTAACGTATGTGGCGGATGAATCGTCGGACGCGCTAAGTCCGAACAATTTTTTAAGGGGAGTATCTCCAAATGAACCACATTTGGTCTCAGCAAGCCCTAATAATGCAGAAGCGCTTCGCGATAAGTATAAGCTATCACAATTATACGTGGAACAGTTGTGGCAGAGGTGGATATATGAATATTTGCCAGGCATAAATAATAGATCGAAATGGTTCGCCGAGTCTAACCCTTTAAAGAAAGGAGATATAGTGTTCATAGCAGAAGGAAAAAACAGAAAACAATGGATACGAGGAGTTATAGAGGAGGTTATACTTTCTAAAGATGATAGGTGCCGTCAAGCATTAGTAAGAACTGCAAGTGGAATATTTAAAAGAGGGACGTGTAATTTAGCGGTCGTTGATATAAAGTAACACTGGCCTGTGATACCAGACCAGGATTACGGGTGGGGGTGTAAGGTACGACCGCAGAATCCGATATAGGTCTATAGACAAGGTAAATAGGCCTTTCTTGAACGCGGTAAACTGCTTCCGCAAAGAGTGCGATTTGCGAGAAGAAGAGAAATGAGAGCGACAAAACGAGAGAGTGTGAGAGATAGAAAGAGAGAGAGTGGAGGAAAGGTCAGTAGCAAAAAGGAAGTCGAACAATACGGAAGCAAATAAAACTAATTGTTTATGCGATCTTATCAAAAGTGCATGTAAAAAAGGTTTTGCCAAAAGATTTACTGTCCGAATCGTAGCGCTACTCAACAGAGGGAAAGGAGGGAAAGGAGGAAAAGAGGGAAAGGAGAGAAAGGATGGAAAGGAGGGAAAGGAGGGAAAGGAGGGAAATAAAGGAAATGGTGTAAAGGTGGGAAAGGAGGGAAAGGAGGGAAAGGAGGGAAAGGAGGAAAAGGAGGGAAAGGAGGGAAAGGAGGGAAAGTATTTCGAAACGCACAATCAAATGTATTTCGAACCACCAATTGGGACGAAAAAGTTACTGCAGGTATATTTCCATACCGTTTCAAACTGTTTCGTCGCTTCTCAGCCCAAGAAAGCACGGAGGAGCTGAGCCGGAATCGATACGAGCACACACCAACTGGTTGAATTTGAAGACAGATGTTTTAACCAACAGATCCACAATACACACCTTCAAACATTGTTTCCGGGATTAGGCATCTCCGAGCTACCAAACAGCTACCGAACACTCAATTCATTCCAGAAGTACTAATTAAGGGAAGAGATGTTGGATCATTCAGTTACCGCAGCCACACAGCATAACACGGAGCGCAACATAACAACTGACAGCTGCCAAACGCATAAGAAAACGCTTGGGAAAGGAGGTAAAGCGTTTCATTAACTGTCGGTAATCGCAGTAGGTTGGTAGCTTTCCAATGAGAAATGAGCGGCCTACTACGGATATTCATAACATGGTACCGGCAATACAGCGTTTTCTGAAGCGTTAAGCAGCTGTCAGTTGTTATGTTGCGCTCCGTGTTATGCTGTGTGGAGTCCTGCGGTTATAAGGGGGGAGATGTTGGATCATAGCACACATTGCAATCATAACATTTTCATGTAATAATTATTAATTGATCATAGTTCACGTTGTTACATTCTGAACTATAAAAAGTAGGGGATGCAAATAACACGTTCAGTTTGAATAAACCTATCGATTGAAACTCATCGTAGTTTGGCAATCCAGTACACAACAGATACTATGATGCCTTTTGCCGCAACCGTACCACGCTACATTGTGCTGATAGGCGACAGTTTTTGGTGTTATGGTTGCTGTACTTGCAGCAACTGGTGCAAATTCTATGCCGAATAAAAAGAGTTAATTTTATATTGGGTGTCTTACCGTTCAATTGCCTGCAACGAGTGGTTTCGTGAGGAAATCCACAAATTATACATATTGTTTCCTTTTCTGGCCCTTTGTGACGATGCTGTATATTTTGATGTTTCGACCTTTCTTGCTTGGATACTCCTTCGCTCGTGGCCGCATAATGGCTAGTTCTTCAGAGGGTTTCAGCCATTCTGCTAGGTCTTGTAGCGTAAGATTCTTGTTATCTTGTTTCGTACTTATCGTGTGTTTCAACTAGGCATGGGAAAAACGATTCTTTTCACCGAACGCGAACGAACTAGTTCGCTCACCAAAAAGAACCGTACGTGAACGACGATTCTTTCGTTCTTTTTTTCATGGGGTGTTTATTTACAAAGAACGCTCGCCATAGACGCATACTGTAGCCAAAGAAGTACTCATTCTGCGGTTGACACCAATAATTTAAAAACATTAAAGACTCGGCCCATCTGCTGTCTGGCTAGCTATCGAAAAACCGACCAAAACTAGCATGTATAAAACTAATACGAGCATAGACGTCTCCAGCATATATTGTACCCTATGCCTTATACACACTCAAGGATTCTATAAAAAAAACTACTTAAATATGGATCAACATGATGAGCGCAATTCCAGTTCAGTTCATTCGCGAATAATGAATAATCCGTTTGAACGGGATCGATCTATTGAATTGTATATGTATAATTTCCACACCAACAGAGCACAGATCGAACACAAATGAGCCAGTTCGAACGCGTTCGATGAATTCAGTTGTGTAGGTACGATTTACACACCAACAGAACACAGATCGAGCACCAGTTCGAACGCGTTCGATGAATTCAGTCGTATAGATACGATTTCCAAACCAACAGCACACCAAGGATAATGTATTTAGAAGGTTGATTTTTATCGCTTTTGCTGGGCGACATTGTGGGGGACATCTGTCACTCTCTGCATACAAATTTCATTACCCCGCACCAGCCCTCCCCGATTTTTATACCGTAGCCCCCGGAAGAGAAATGTCAAGTCGAGAAATGTCATTTTGCTCTGAACAACTTCACCTTGTCATTTATAACACCTTGCAGCACACGTATCGAACACTGCCTGACAAATTCGACGGCGTTCGAGGAATTGAGTTGTATGGGTACGATTTCAACACCAACAGGGTACATTTTGATCTCTGACGACCCGTTCGCACGGTGCGAGAAAGAGCGAGAAAGCAATATGATTTTGCACGTTTCATTACCACATTTATGTGTGTCGTCGAACAATGAACGGAACGTTCGAACGCGTTCGGTGTAGTCAGTTTCTTCCAAAAGTCCTGGTCGTTTTTTGTTAAGAATCTCGTTCGTTCGTGCACTTTACCGAACTGTTCGAACGGTTCGATTCTCGTTCAACCTTTCGTTCCGAAGTTCGGTTGAAAACCTTGATGTTAAATCGTTTAGCAGCCTTTGGTCATTCAAAAATCCTTCTTGCTTCAACAACACCATGTTGTCAATGAGATTGCGCAAAGCGTTGGAAAATTCTAAAAATGCTGAAGGATTATCTGTCGTTATATGTTTTATCACTAGTAATTCTAGCAGTAAAGACTTGTAAATGCTTTCAGGGTTCCCGACCATTTTGTCGAGCCTGGTTATTACGAGCGCAACGGTTTTCTGGGTTAAGCATTGATCCGCTAACTGCACGAAGTGCTTAACCTTTCAGATGCTTTTGCAGCCTATTTATGTTTTCTAAATTAATTTCACTACTTGCCGATCCGTTGGTTAATGCATCCTCTCTGGAGCCACTAATCGCTTAATCGCTGGCGCGTTGCATAACGTAGCTATTCAGCAAGTATTGCTACCTAGCAACGCTTTGTTTTTAAGGCTAAATTATCGTAAGCGACAGACGGAAAGAAGGAAAAGGAGGGAAAGGAATGAGGAGGGAAAGGATGGAAAGGCGAGAAAGGAGGAAAGGAAGGAAATGAGGGAATGGAGGGAACGAAGGGAAAGGAGGGAAAGGAGGGAAAGGAGGGAAAGGAGGGAAAGGAGGGAAAGGAGGGAAAGGAGGGAAAGGAGGGAAAGGAGGGAAAGGAGGGAAAGGAGGGAAAGGAGGGAAAGGTTGGAAAGGAGGGAAAGGAGGGAAAGGAGTTAAAGGTTGGAAAGGAGGGAAAGGAGGGAAAGGAGGGAAAGTAGGGAAAGGATGGAATGGAAGGAAAGGAGGAAAAGGAGGAAAAGGAAGGAAAGAGAGACTGGAGTGATAGGATGGATAGAATGGATAAGATGGATAGGAGAGAATGAGGGGAATGATGGGAATGTTGGTAAATGAGGGATAGCAGAGAAAGCTTATGTTTCATCCAAATGAAGCCATCGTGCACTATTTCAATGGCCTTGAAATTAGATGTTGAATTTTTTGCCATCTATTATCATTGTTACGGCCATGTTACATCCAAATGAAGTCATCTTGCACTATTTCAATGGCCTTGAAATTAGTTGTTGAATTTTGTTTGCATCTATTATCGTTGTTACGGCCATGTTTCATCCAAATGAAGCCATCTTTCACTATTTCGATGGCCTTGAAATTAGATGTTGTGTTTTTTTGCCATCTATTATTGTTGTTACGGCCATGTTTCATCCAAATGAAGCCATCTTGCACTATTTCAATGGCCTTGAAATTAGATGTTGAGTTTTGTTGGCATCTATTATCAGTGTTACGGTCATGTTTCATCCAAATGAAGTCATCTTGCACTATTTCAATGGCCTTGAAATTTGATGTTGAATTTTGTTGGCATCTATTATCGTTGTTACGGCCATGTTTCATCCAAATGAAGGCATCGTGCACTATTTCAATGGCCTTGAAATTTGATGTTGAATTTTGTTGCCATCTATTATCGTTGTTACGGCCATGTTCCATCCAAAAGAAGCCATCTTTCACTATTTCAATGACCTTGAAATTTGATGTTGAATTTTGTTGCCATCTATTATCGTTGGTACGGCCATGTTTCATCCAAATGAATCCTACTTGCACTATATCAATGGCCTTGAAATTTGATGTTGAATTTTGTTGGCATCTATTATCGTTGTTACGGCCATGTTTCATCCAAATGAAGCCATCTTTCACTATTTCAATGGCCTTAAAATTTGATGTTGAATTTTGTTGCCATCTATTATCGTTGTTACTGCATTGTTTCAACCAAATGAAACCATCTTTCAGTATTTGAATGGCCTTGAAATTAGATGTTGAGTTTTGTTGGCATCTATTATTGTTGTTACGGCCATGTTTCATCCAAATGAAGTCATCTTGCACTATTTCAATGGCCTTGAAATTAGATGTTGAGTTTTGTTGGCATCTATTATCGTTGTTACGGCCATGTTTCATCCAAATGAAGCCATCTTTCACTATTTCAATGGCCTTGGAATTTGATGTTGAGTTTTGTTGCCATCTATTATCGTTGTTACGGCCATGTTTCATCCAAATGAAGCCATCTTGCACTATTTGAATGGGCTTGAAATTTGATGTTGAATTTTGTTGCCATCTATTATCGTTGTTACGGCCATGTTTCATCCAAATGAAACCATCTTTCAGTATTTGAATGGCCTTGAAATTAGATGTTGAATTTTGTTGGCATCTATTATTGTTGTTACGGCCATGTTTCATCCAAATGAAGTCATCTTGCACTATTTCAATGGCCTTGAAATTTGATGTTGAATTTTGTTGGCATCTATTATCGTTGGTACGGCCATGTTTCATCCAAATGAGGCCATCTTTCACTATTTCAATGGCCTTGAAATTTGATGTTGAATTTTGTTGCCATCTATTATCGTTGTTACGGCCATGTTTCATCCAAATGAAGCCATCTTCCACTATTTCAATGGCCTTGAAATGTAATGTTGAATTTTGTTGCCATCTATTATCGTTGTTACGGCCATGTTTCATCCAAATGAAGCCATCTTGCACTATTTCGATGGCCTTGAAATTTGATGTTGAGTTTTGTTGCCATCTATTATCATTGTTACGGCCATGTTTCATCCAAAAGAAGCCATCTTGCACTATTTCAATGGCCTTAAAATTAGATGTTGAATTTTGTTGGCATCTATTATTGCTGTTTCATCCATATGAAGCCATCTCTCACTATTTCAATGGCCTTGAAATTTGATGTTGAATTTTGTTATCATCTATTATCGTTGTTACGGCCATGTTTCATCCAAATGAAGCCATCTTGCACTATTTCAATGGCCTTGAAATTTGATGTTGAGTTTTGTTGTCATCTATTATTATTGTTACGGCCATGTTTCATCCAAATGAAGGCATCTTTCACTATTTTAATGGCCTTCAAATGCGACGTTGAATTTTGTTGCCATCTATTATTGTTGTTACGGCCATGTTTCATCCATATGAAGGCATCTTTCACTATTTCAATGGCCTTGAAATTTGATGTTGAGTTTTGTTGCCATCTATGACCGTTGTTACGGCCATGTTTCATCCAAATGAAGCCATCTTGCACTATTTCAATGGCCTTGAAATTTGATGTTGAGTTTTGTTGCCATCTTTTATCGTTGTTACGGCCATGTTTCATCCAAATGAAGGCATCTTGCACTATTCCAATGGCCTTCAAATGCGACGTTGAATTTTGTTGCCATCTATGATCGTTTTTACGGCCATGTTCCATCCATATGAAGCCATCTCTCACTATTTCAATGGCCTTGAAATTTGATGTTGAATTTTGTTATCATCTATTATCGTTGTTACGTCCATGTTTCATCCACATAAAGCCATCTTGCACTATTTCAATGGCCTTGAAATTTGATGTTGAGTTTTGTTGCCATCTTTTATCGTTGTTACGGCCATGTTTCATCCAAATGAAGCCATCTTGCACTATTTCAATGGCCTTGAAATTTGATGTTGAATTTTGTTGCCATCTATGATCGTTGTTACGGCCATGTTTGATCCAAATGAAGCCATCTTGCACTATTTCAATGGCCTTGAAATTTGATGTTGAGTTTTGTTGCCATCTATTATCGTTGTTACGTCCATGTTTCATCCACATAAAGCCATCTTGCACTATTTCAATGGCCTTGAAATTTGATGATGAGTTTTGTTGCCATCTATTATCGTTGTTACGGCTATGTTTCATCCACATAAAGCCATTTTTCACTATTTCAATGGCCTTGAAATTTGATGTTGAATTTTGTTGGCATCTATTATCGTTGTTGCGGCCATGTTTCATCCAAATGAAGCCATCTTGCACTATTTCAATGGCCTTGAAATTTGATGTTGAATTTTGTTACCATCTATTATCGTTGTTACGGCCATGTTTCAGCCAAATGAAGGCATCTTTCACTATTTCAATGGCCTTCAAATGCGACGTTGAATTTTGTTGGCATCTATTATCGTTGTTACGGCCATGTTTCATCCATATGAAGGCATCTTGCACTATGTCAATGGCCTTGAAATTTGATGTTGAATATTGTTGCCATCTATGATCGTTGTTACGGCCATGTTTCATCCAAATGAAGCCATCTTGCACTATTTCAATGGCCTTGAAATTTGATGTTGAGTTTTGTTGCCATCTATTATCGTTGTTGCGGCCATGTTTCATCCAAATGAAGCCATTTTGCACTATTTCAATGGCCTTGAAATTTGATGTTGAGTTTTGTTGTCATCTATTATCGTTGTTACGGCCATGTTCTATCCATATGAAGCCATCTTTCACTATTTCAATGGCCTTGAAATTTGATGTTGAATTTTGTTATCATCTATTATCGTTGTTACGTCCATGTTTCATCCAAATAAAGCCATCTTGCACTATTTCAATGGCCTTGAAATTTGATGTTGAGTTTTGTTGCCATCTATTATCGTTGTTACGGCCATGTTTCATCCAAATGAAGGCATCTTTCACTATTTCAATGGCCTTCATATGCGACGTTGAATTTTGTTGCCATCTATTATCGTTGTTACGGCCATGTTTCATCCATATGAAGGCGTCTTGCACTATTTCAATGGCCTTGAAATTTGATGTTGAATATTGTTGCCATCTATGATCGTTGTTACGGACATGTTTCATCCAAATGAAGTCATCTTGCACTATTTTGATGGCCTTGAAATTTGATGTTGAGTTTTGTTGACCTCTATTATCGTTGTTACGGCCATGTTTCATCCAAATGACGCCATCTTGCACTATTTTGATGGCCTTGAAATTTGATGTTGAGTTTTTTAGCCATCTATTATCGTTGTTACGGCCATGTTTCATCCAAATGAAGTCATCTTGCACTGTTTGAATCGCCTTGAAATTTGATGTTGAGTTTTGTTGCCATCTATTATCGTTGTTACGGCCATGTTTCATCCATATGATGGCATCAGGCACTATTTCAATGGCCTTGAAATTTGATGTTGAGTTTTGTTGCCATCTATTATCATTATTACGGCCATGTTTCATCCAAATGAAGTCATCTTGCACTATTTCAATGGCCTTGAAATTAGATGTTGAGTTTTGTTGCCATCTATTAACGTTGTTACGGCCATGTTTCATCCACATAAAGCCATCTTTCACTATTTCAATGGCCTTGAAATTTGATGTTGAATATTGTTGCCATCTATTATCGTTGTTGCGGCCATGTTTCATCCAAATGAAGCCATCTTGCACTATTTCAATGGCCTTGAAATTTGATGTTGAGTTTTGTTGCCATCTATTATCGTTGTTACGGCCATGTTTCATCCAAATGAAGCCATCTTGCACTATTTCAATGGCCTTGAAATTTGATGTTGAATTTTAATACCATCTATTATCGTTGTTACGGCCATGTTTCATCCAAATGAAGCCATCTTTCACTATTTCAATGGCCTTGAAATTTGATGTTGAGTTTTGTTGCCATCTATTATCGTTGTTACAGCCATTTTTCATGCAAATGAAGCCATCTTGCACTATTTGAATGGGCTTGAAATTTGATGTTGAGTTTTGTTGCCATCTATTATCGTTGTAACAGCCATTTTTCATGCAAATGAAGCCATCTTGCACTATTTGAATGGGCTTGAAATTTGATGTTGAGTTTTGTTGCCATCTATTATCGTTGTTACGGCCATGTTTCATCCAAATGAAGCCATCTTTCACTATTTCGATGGCCTTGAAATTAGATGTTGTGTTTTTTTGCCATCTATTATTGTTGTTACAGCCATTTTTCATGCAAATGAAGCCATCTTGCACTATTTGAATGGGCTTGAAATTTGATGTTGAGTTTTGTTGCCATCTATTATCGTTGTTACGGCCATGTTTCATCCAAATGAAGCCATCTTGCACTATTTGAATGGCCTTCAAATGCGATGTTGAATTTTGTTGCCATCTATTATCGTTGTTACGGCCATGTTTCATCCACATAAAGCCATCTTTCACTATTTCAATGGCCTTGAAATTTGATGTTGAATTTTGTTGCCATCTATTATCGTTGTTACGGCCATGTTTCATCCAAATGAAGCCATATTGCACTATTTCAATGGCCTTGAAATTTGATGTTGAGTTTTGTTGCCATCTATTATCGTTGTTACGGCCATGTTTCAACCAAATAAAGCCATATTGCACTTTTTCAATTGCTTTGAAATTTGATGTTGAATTTTGTTGGCATCTATTATCGTTGTTACGGCCATGTTTCATCCAAATAAAGCCATCTTGCACTTTTTCAATTGCCTTGAAATGAGATGTTGAATTTTGTTGCCATCTATTATCGTTGTTACGGCCATGTTTCATCCAAATGAAGGCATCTTTCACTATTTTAATGGCCTTCAAATGCGACGTTGAATTTTGTTGACCTCTATTATCGTTGTTACGGCCATGTTTCATCCATATGAAGGCATCTTTCACTATTTCAATGGCCTTGAAATTTGATGTTGAGTTTTGTTGCCATCTATGATCGTTGTTACGGCCATGTTTCATCCAAATGAAGCCATCTTGCACTATTTCAATGGCCTTGAAATTTGATGTTGAGTTTTGTTGCCATCTATTCTCGTTGTTACGGCCATGTTTCATCCAAATGAAGCCATCTTGCACTATTTCAATGGCCTTGAAATTTGATGTTGAATTTTGTTGCCATCTATGATCGTTTTTACGGCCATGTTCCATCCATATGAAGCCATCTCTCACTATTTCAATGGCCTTGAAATTTGATGTTGAATCTTGTTATCATCTATTATCGTTGTTACGTCCATGTTTCATCCACATAAAGCCATCTTGCACTATTTCAATGGCCTTGAAATTTGATGTTGAGTTTTGTTGCCATCTATTATCGTTGTTACGGCCATGTTTCATCCAAATGAAGCCATCTTGCACTATTTCAATGGCCTTGAAATTTGATGTTGAATTTTGTTGCCATCTATGATCGTTGTTACGGCCATGTTTCATCCAAATGAAGCCATCTTGCACTATTTCAATGGCCTTGAAATTTGATGTTGAATTTTAATACCATCTATTATCGTTGTTACGTCCATGTTTCATCCACATAAAGCCATCTTGCACTATTTCAATGGCCTTGAAATTTGATGATGAGTTTTGTTGCCATCTATTATCGTTGTTACGGCCATGTTTCATCCACATAAAGCCATTTTTCACTATTTCAATGGCCTTGAAATTTGATGTTGAATTTTGTTGGCATCTATTATCGTTGTTACGGCCATGTTTCAGCCAAATGAAGCCATCTTGCACTATTTCAATTGTCTTCAAATGCGACGTTGAATTTTGTTGCCATCTATTATCGTTGTTACGGCCATGTTTCATCCATATGAAGGCGTCTTGCACTATTTCAATGGCCTTGAAATTTGATGTTGAATATTGTTGCCATCTATGATCGTTGTTACGGCCATGTTTCATCCAAATGAGGTCATCTTGCACTGTTTGAATGGCCTTGAAATTTGATGTTGAATTTTGTTACCATCTATTATCGTTGTTACGGCCATGTTTCATCCAAATGAAGCCATAATTCACTATTTCAATGGCCTTGAAATTTGATGTTGAATTTTGTTACCATCTATTATCGTTGTTACGGCCATGTTTCATCCAAATGAAGCCATCTTGCACTATTTCAATGGCCTTGAAATTTGATGTTGAATTTTGTTGCCATCTATGATCGTTGTTACGGCCATGTTTCATCCAAATGAAGCCATCTTGCACTATTTCAATGGCCTTGAAATTTGATGTTGAATTTTAATACCATCTATTATCGTTGTTACGGCCATGTTTCATCCAAATGAAGCCATCTTGCACTATTTGAATGGCCTTGAAATTAGATGTTTAGTTTTGTTGCCATCTATTATCGTTGTTACAGCCATTTTTCATGCAAATGAAGCCATCTTGCACTATTTGAATGGGCTTGAAATTTGATGTTGAGTTTTGTTGCCATCTATTATCGTTGTTACGGCCATGTTTCATCCAAATGAAGCCATCTTTCACTATTTCAATGGCCTTGAAATTTGATGTTGAATTTTGTTGGCATCTATAATCGTTGTTACAGCCATGTTTCATCCAAATGAAGCCATCTTGCACTATTTGAATGGCCTTCAAATGCGATGTTGAATTTTGTTGCCATCTATTATCGTTGTTACGGCCATGTTTCATCCACATAAAGCCATCTTTCACTATTTCAATGGCCTTGAAATTTGATGTTGAATATTGTTGCCATCTATTATCGTTGTTGCGGCCATGTTTCATCCAAATGAAGCCATCTTGCACTATTTCAATGGCCTTGAAATTTGATGTTGAGTTTTGTTGCCATCTATTATCGTTGTTACGGCCATGTTTCATCCAAATGAAGCCATCTTGCACTATTTCAATGGCCTTGAAATTTGATGTTGAGTTTTGTTGTCATCTATTATTATTGTTACGCCCATGTTTCATCCAAATGAAGGCATCTTTCACTATTTTAATGGCCTTCAAATGCGACGTTGAATTTTGTTGACCTCTATTATCGTTGTTACGGCCATGTTTCATCCATATGAAGGCATCTTTCACTATTTCAATGGCCTTGAAATTTGATGTTGAGTTTTGTTGCCATCTATGATCGTTGTTACGGCCATGTTTCATCCAAATGAAGCCATCTTGCACTATTTCAATGGCCTTGAAATTTGATGTTGAGTTTTGTTGCCATCTTTTATCGTTGTTACGGCCATGTTTCATCCAAATGAAGCCATCTTGCACTATTTCAATGGCCTTGAAATTTGATGTTGAATTTTGTTGCCATCTATGATCGTTTTTACGGCCATGTTCCATCCATATGAAGCCATCTCTCACTATTTCAATGGCCTTGAAATTTGATGTTGAATCTTGTTATCATCTATTATCGTTGTTACGTCCATGTTTCATCCACATAAAGCCATCTTGCACTATTTCAATGGCCTTGAAATTTGATGTTGAGTTTTGTTGCCATCTATTATCGTTGTTACGGCCATGTTTCATCCAAATGAAGCCATCTTGCACTATTTCAATGGCCTTGAAATTTGATGTTGAGTTTTGTTGCCATCTTTTATCGTTGTTACGGCCATGTTTCATCCAAATGAAGCCATCTTGCACTATTTCAATGGCCTTGAAATTTGATGTTGAATTTTGTTGCCATCTATGATCGTTGTTACGGCCATGTTTGATCCAAATGAAGCCATCTTGCACTATTTCAATGGCCTTGAAATTTGATGTTGAGTTTTGTTGCCATCTATTATCGTTGTTACGTCCATGTTTCATCCACATAAAGCCATCTTGCACTATTTCAATGGCCTTGAAATTTGATGATGAGTTTTGTTGCCATCTATTATCGTTGTTACGGCTATGTTTCATCCACATAAAGCCATTTTTCACTATTTCAATGGCCTTGAAATTTGATGTTGAATTTTGTTACCATCTATTATCGTTGTTACAGCCATGTTTCATCCAAATGAAGCCATCTTGCACTATTTGAATGGCCTTCAAATGCGATGTTGAATTTTGTTGCCATCTATTATCGTTGTTACGGCCATGTTTCATCCACATAAAGCCATCTTTCACTATTTCAATGGCCTTGAAATTTGATGTTGAATATTGTTGCCATCTATTATCGTTGTTGCGGCCATGTTTCATCCAAATGAAGCCATCTTGCACTATTTCGATGGCCTTGAAATTAGATGTTGTGTTTTTTTGCCATCTATTATTGTTGTTACGGCCATGTTTCATCCAAATGAAGCCATCTTGCACTATTTCAATGGCCTTGAAATTAGATGTTGAGTTTTGTTGGCATCTATTATCAGTGTTACGGTCATGTTTCATCCAAATGAAGTCATCTTGCACTATTTCAATGGCCTTGAAATTTGATGTTGAATTTTGTTGGCATCTATTATCGTTGTTACGGCCATGTTTCATCCAAATGAAGGCATCGTGCACTATTTCAATGGCCTTGAAATTTGATGTTGAATTTTGTTGCCATCTATTATCGTTGTTACGGCCATGTTCCATCCAAAAGAAGCCATCTTTCACTATTTCAATGACCTTGAAATTTGATGTTGAATTTTGTTGCCATCTATTATCGTTGGTACGGCCATGTTTCATCCAAATGAATCCTACTTGCACTATTTCAATGGCCTTGAAATTTGATGTTGAATTTTAATACCATCTATTATCGTTGTTACGGCCATGTTTCATCCAAATGAAGCCATCTTGCACTATTTGAATGGCCTTGAAATTAGATGTTTAGTTTTGTTGCCATCTATTATCGTTGTTACAGCCATTTTTCATGCAAATGAAGCCATCTTGCACTATTTGAATGGGCTTGAAATTTGATGTTGAGTTTTGTTGCCATCTATTATCGTTGTTACGGCCATGTTTCATCCAAATGAAGCCATCTTTCACTATTTCAATGGCCTTGAAATTTGATGTTGAATTTTGTTGGCATCTATAATCGTTGTTACAGCCATGTTTCATCCAAATGAAGCCATCTTGCACTATTTGAATGGCCTTCAAATGCGATGTTGAATTTTGTTGCCATCTATTATCGTTGTTACGGCCATGTTTCATCCACATAAAGCCATCTTTCACTATTTCAATGGCCTTGAAATTTGATGTTGAATATTGTTGCCATCTATTATCGTTGTTGCGGCCATGTTTCATCCAAATGAAGCCATCTTGCACTATTTCAATGGCCTTGAAATTTGATGTTGAGTTTTGTTGCCATCTATTATCGTTGTTACGGCCATGTTTCATCCAAATGAAGCCATCTTGCACTATTTCAATGGCCTTGAAATTTGATGTTGAGTTTTGTTGTCATCTATTATTATTGTTACGGCCATGTTTCATCCAAATGAAGGCATCTTTCACTATTTTAATGGCCTTCAAATGCGACGTTGAATTTTGTTGACCTCTATTATCGTTGTTACGGCCATGTTTCATCCATATGAAGGCATCTTTCACTATTTCAATGGCCTTGAAATTTGATGTTGAGTTTTGTTGCCATCTATGATCGTTGTTACGGCCATGTTTCATCCAAATGAAGCCATCTTGCACTATTTCAATGGCCTTGAAATTTGATGTTGAGTTTTGTTGCCATCTTTTATCGTTGTTACGGCCATGTTTCATCCAAATGAAGCCATCTTGCACTATTTCAATGGCCTTGAAATTTGATGTTGAATTTTGTTGCCATCTATGATCGTTTTTACGGCCATGTTCCATCCATATGAAGCCATCTCTCACTATTTCAATGGCCTTGAAATTTGATGTTGAATTTTGTTATCATCTATTATCGTTGTTACGTCCATGTTTCATCCACATAAAGCCATCTTGCACTATTTCAATGGCCTTGAAATTTGATGTTGAGTTTTGTTGCCATCTATTATCGTTGTTACGGCCATGTTTCATCCAAATGAAGCCATCTTGCACTATTTCAATGGCCTTGAAATTTGATGTTGAGTTTTGTTGCCATCTTTTATCGTTGTTACGGCCATGTTTCATCCAAATGAAGCCATCTTGCACTATTTCAATGGCCTTGAAATTTGATGTTGAATTTTGTTGCCATCTATGATCGTTGTTACGGCCATGTTTGATCCAAATGAAGCCATCTTGCACTATTTCAATGGCCTTGAAATTTGATGTTGAGTTTTGTTGCCATCTATTATCGTTGTTACGTCCATGTTTCATCCACATAAAGCCATCTTGCACTATTTCAATGGCCTTGAAATTTGATGATGAGTTTTGTTGCCATCTATTATCGTTGTTACGGCTATGTTTCATCCACATAAAGCCATTTTTCACTATTTCAATGGCCTTGAAATTTGATGTTGAATTTTGTTACCATCTATTATCGTTGTTACAGCCATGTTTCATCCAAATGAAGCCATCTTGCACTATTTGAATGGCCTTCAAATGCGATGTTGAATTTTGTTGCCATCTATTATCGTTGTTACGGCCATGTTTCATCCACATAAAGCCATCTTTCACTATTTCAATGGCCTTGAAATTTGATGTTGAATATTGTTGCCATCTATTATCGTTGTTGCGGCCATGTTTCATCCAAATGAAGCCATCTTGCACTATTTCGATGGCCTTGAAATTAGATGTTGTGTTTTTTTGCCATCTATTATTGTTGTTACGGCCATGTTTCATCCAAATGAAGCCATCTTGCACTATTTCAATGGCCTTGAAATTAGATGTTGAGTTTTGTTGGCATCTATTATCAGTGTTACGGTCATGTTTCATCCAAATGAAGTCATCTTGCACTATTTCAATGGCCTTGAAATTTGATGTTGAATTTTGTTGGCATCTATTATCGTTGTTACGGCCATGTTTCATCCAAATGAAGGCATCGTGCACTATTTCAATGGCCTTGAAATTTGATGTTGAATTTTGTTGCCATCTATTATCGTTGTTACGGCCATGTTCCATCCAAAAGAAGCCATCTTTCACTATTTCAATGACCTTGAAATTTGATGTTGAATTTTGTTGCCATCTATTATCGTTGTTACGGCCATGTTTCATCCAAATGACGCCATCTTGCACTATTTTGATGGCCTTGAAATTTGATGTTGAGTTTTTTAGCCATCTATTATCGTTGTTACGGCCATGTTTCATCCAAATGAAGTCATCTTGCACTGTTTGAATGGCCTTGAAATTTGATGTTGAGTTTTGTTGGCATCTATTATCGTTGTTACGGCCATGTTTCAGCCAAATGAAGCCATCTTGCACTATTTCAATTGTCTTCAAATGCGACGTTGAATTTTGTTGCCATCTATTATCGTTGTTACGGCCATGTTTCATCCATATGAAGGCGTCTTGCACTATTTCAATGGCCTTGAAATTTGATGTTGAATATTGTTGCCATCTATGATCGTTGTTACGGCCATGTTTCATCCAAATGAGGTCATCTTGCACTGTTTGAATGGCCTTGAAATTTGATGTTGAATTTTGTTACCATCTATTATCGTTGTTACGGCCATGTTTCATCCAAATGAAGCCATATTTCACTATTTCAATGGCCTTGAAATTTGATGTTGAATTTTGTTACCATCTATTATCGTTGTTACGGCCATGTTTCATCCAAATGAAGCCATCTTGCACTATTTCAATGGCCTTGAAATTTGATGTTGAATTTTGTTGCCATCTATTATCGTTGTTACGGCCATGTTTCATCCAAATGACGCCATCTTGCACTATTTTGATGGCCTTGAAATTTGATGTTGAGTTTTTTAGCCATCTATTATCGTTGTTACGGCCATGTTTCATCCAAATGAAGTCATCTTGCACTGTTTGAATGGCCTTGAAATTTGATGTTGAGTTTTGTTGCCATCTATTATCGTTGTTACGGCCATGTTTCATCCATATAAAGGCATCAGGCACTATTTCAATGGCCTTGAAATTTGATGTTGAGTTTTGTTGCCATCTATTATCATTATTACGGCCATGTTTCATCCAAATGAAGCCATCTTGCACTATTTCAATGGCCTTGAAATTTGATGTTGAGTTTTGTTGCCATCTATTATCGTTGTTACGGCCATGTTTCATCCAAATGAAGCCATCTTGCACTATTTGAATGGCCTTGAAATTTGATGTTGAGTTTTGTTGCCATCTATTATCGTTGTTACGGCCATGTTTCATCCAAATGAAGCCATCTTGCACTATTTGAATGGCCTTGAAATTTGATGTTGAGTTTTGTTGCCATCTATTATCGTTGTTACGGCCATGTTTCATCCAAATGAAGCCATCTTGCACTATTTCAATGGCCTTGAAATTTGATGTTGAATTTTGTTGCCATCTATTATCGTTGTTACGGCCATGTTTCATCCAAATGAAGGCATCTTTCACTATTTCAATGGCCTTCAAATGTCACGTTGAGTTTTGTTGCCATCTATTATCGTTGTTACGGCCATGTTTCATCCATATGAAAGTATCTTTCACTATTTCAATGGCCTGGAAATTTGATGTTGAATTTTGTTGCCATCTATGATCGTTGTTACGGCCTTGTTTCATCCAAATGAAGCCATTTTGCACTATTTCAATGGCCTTGAAATTTGATGTTGAGTTTTGTTGCCATCTATTATCGTTGTTACGGCCATGTTTCATCCAAATGAAACCATCTTTCACTATTTCAATGGCCTTGATATTTGATGTTGAGTTTTGTTGCCATCTATTATCGTTGTTACGGCCATGTTTCATCCAAATGAAGCCATCTTGCACTATTTGAATGGCCTTGAAATTTGATGTTGCGTTGTTTTGCCATCTATGATCGTTGTTACGGCCATGTTTCATACAAATGAAGCCATCTTTCACTATTTCAATGGCCTTGAAATTTGATGTTGAGTTTTGTTGCCATCTATTATCGTTGTTACGGCCATGTTTCAACCAAATAAAGCCATCTTGCACTTTTTCAATTGCTTTGAAATGCGATGTTGAATTTTGTTGCCATCTATTATCGTTGTTACGGCCATGTTTCATCCAAATAAAGCCATCTTGCACTTTTTCAATTGCCTTGAAATGAGATGTTAAATTTTGTTGCCATCTATTATCTTTGTTACGGCCATGTTTCATCCAAATGAAGGCATCTTTCACTATTTCAATGGCCTTCAAATGTCACGTTGAATTTTGTTGCCATCTATTATCGTTGTTACGGCCATGTTTCATTGAAATGAAGCCATCTTTCACTATTTCAATGGCCTTGAAATTTGATGTTGAATTTTGTTGCCATCTATTATCGTTGTTACGGCCATGTTTCACCCAAATGAAGCCATCTTTCACTATTTCAATGGCCTTGAAATTTGATATTGAGTTTTGTTGTCATCTATTATCGTTGTTACGGCCATGTTTCATCCAAATTAAGGCATCTTTCACTATTTGAATGGCCTTCAAATGCGATGTTGAATTTTGTTTTTCATTCTATTTTCGTTGTTATGTCCATGTTTCATCCACATACGGCCATCTTGCACTATTTCAATGGCCTTGACATTTGATGTTGAATATTGTTGCCATCTATGATCGTTGTTACGGCCATGTTTCATCCAAATGAAGCCATCTTGCACTATTTCAATGGCCTTGAAATTTGATGTTGAATTTTGTTGCCATCTATTATCGTTGTTACGGCCATGTTTCATCCAAATGAAGCCATTTTGCAGTATTTCAATGGCCTTGAAATGAGATGTTGGGTTTTGCTGTCATCTATTATCGTTGTTACGGCCATGTTTCATCCAAATGAAGCCATCTTTCACTATTTCAATGGCCTTGAAATTTGATGTTGAATTTTGTTGCCATCTATTATCCTTGTTACGGCCATGTTTCATCCAAATGAAGCCATCTTTCACTATTTCAATGGCCTTGAAATTTGATGTTGATTTTTGTTGCCATCTATTATCGTTGTTACGGCCATGTTTCATCCAAATGAAGGAATCGTTCACTATTTCAATGGCCTTCAACTGCGTCGTTGAATTTTGTTGCCATCTATTATCTTTGTTACGGCCATGTTTCATCCAAATGAAGCCATCTTTCACTATTTCAATGGCCTTGAAATTTGATGTTGATTTTGTTGCCATCTATTATCGTTGTTACGGCCATGTTTCATCCAAATGAAGCCATCTTTCACTATTTCAATGGCCTTGAAATTTGATGTTGAATTTTGTTGCCATCTATTATCGTTGTTACGGCCATGTTTCATCCAAATGAAGCCATCTTGCACTATTTCAATGGCCTTGAAATTTGATGTTGAGTTTTGTTGTCATCTATTATCATTGTAACGGCCATGTTTCTTCCAAATGAAGGAATCGTTCACTATTTCAATGGCCTTCAAATGCGACGTTGAATTTTGTTGCCATCTATTATTGTTGTTACGGCCATGTTTCATCCATATGAAGGCATCTTTCACTATTTCAATGGCCTTGAAATTTGATGTTGAGTTTTGTTGCCATCTATTATCGTTGTTACGGCCATGTTTCATCCATATGAAGCCATCTTGCACTATTTGAATGGCCTTGAAATTTGATGTTGCGTTGTTTTGCCATCTATTATCGTTGTTACGGCCATGTTTCATCCAAATGAAGCCATATTGCACTATTTCAATGGCCTTGAAATTTGATGTTGAGTTTTGTTGCCATCTATTATCGTTGTTACGGCCATGTTTCAACCAAATAAAGCCATATTGCACTTTTTCAATTGCTTTGAAATTTGATGTTGAATTTTGTTGGCATCTATTATCGTTGTTACGGCCATGTTTCATCCAAATAAAGCCATCTTGCACTTTTTCAATTGCCTTGAAATGAGATGTTGAATTTTGTTGCCATCTATTATCGTTGTTACGGCCATGTTTCATCCAAATGAAGGCATCTTTCACTATTTTAATGGCCTTCAAATGCGACGTTGAATTTTGTTGACATCTATTATCGTTGTTACGGCCATGTTTCATCCATATGAAGGCATCTTTCACTATTTCAATGGCCTTGAAATTTGATGTTGAGTTTTGTTGCCATCTATGATCGTTGTTACGGCCATGTTTCATCCAAATGAAGCCATCTTGCACTATTTCAATGGCCTTGAAATTTGATGTTGAGTTTTGTTGCCATCTTTTATCGTTGTTACGGCCATGTTTCATCCAAATGAAGCCATCTTGCACTATTTCAATGGCCTTGAAATTTGATGTTGAATTTTGTTGCCATCTATGATCGTTTTTACGGCCATGTTCCATCCATATGAAGCCATCTCTCACTATTTCAATGGCCTTGAAATTTGATGTTGAATCTTGTTATCATCTATTATCGTTGTTACGTCCATGTTTCATCCACATAAAGCCATCTTGCACTATTTCAATGGCCTTGAAATTTGATGTTGAGTTTTGTTGCCATCTATTATCGTTGTTACGGCCATGTTTCATCCAAATGAAGCCATCTTGCACTATTTCAATGGCCTTGAAATTTGATGTTGAATTTTGTTGCCATCTATGATCGTTGTTACGGCCATGTTTCATCCAAATGAAGCCATCTTGCACTATTTCAATGGCCTTGAAATTTGATGTTGAATTTTAATACCATCTATTATCGTTGTTACGTCCATGTTTCATCCACATAAAGCCATCTTGCACTATTTCAATGGCCTTGAAATTTGATGATGAGTTTTGTTGCCATCTATTATCGTTGTTACGGCCATGTTTCATCCACATAAAGCCATTTTTCACTATTTCAATGGCCTTGAAATTTGATGTTGAATTTTGTTGGCATCTATTATCGTTGTTACGGCCATGTTTCAGCCAAATGAAGCCATCTTGCACTATTTCAATTGTCTTCAAATGCGACGTTGAATTTTGTTGCCATCTATTATCGTTGTTACGGCCATGTTTCATCCATATGAAGGCGTCTTGCACTATTTCAATGGCCTTGAAATTTGATGTTGAATATTGTTGCCATCTATGATCGTTGTTACGGCCATGTTTCATCCAAATGAGGTCATCTTGCACTGTTTGAATGGCCTTGAAATTTGATGTTGAATTTTGTTACCATCTATTATCGTTGTTACGGCCATGTTTCATCCAAATGAAGCCATAATTCACTATTTCAATGGCCTTGAAATTTGATGTTGAATTTTGTTACCATCTATTATCGTTGTTACGGCCATGTTTCATCCAAATGAAGCCATCTTGCACTATTTCAATGGCCTTGAAATTTGATGTTGAATTTTGTTGCCATCTATGATCGTTGTTACGGCCATGTTTCATCCAAATGAAGCCATCTTGCACTATTTCAATGGCCTTGAAATTTGATGTTGAATTTTAATACCATCTATTATCGTTGTTACGGCCATGTTTCATCCAAATGAAGCCATCTTGCACTATTTGAATGGCCTTGAAATTAGATGTTTAGTTTTGTTGCCATCTATTATCGTTGTTACAGCCATTTTTCATGCAAATGAAGCCATCTTGCACTATTTGAATGGGCTTGAAATTTGATGTTGAGTTTTGTTGCCATCTATTATCGTTGTTACGGCCATGTTTCATCCAAATGAAGCCATCTTTCACTATTTCAATGGCCTTGAAATTTGATGTTGAATTTTGTTGGCATCTATGATCGTTGTTACAGCCATGTTTCATCCAAATGAAGCCATCTTGCACTATTTGAATGGCCTTCAAATGCGATGTTGAATTTTGTTGCCATCTATTATCGTTGTTACGGCCATGTTTCATCCACATAAAGCCATCTTTCACTATTTCAATGGCCTTGAAATTTGATGTTGAATTTTGTTGCCATCTATTATCGTTGTTGCGGCCATGTTTCATCCAAATGAAGCCATCTTGCACTATTTCAATGGCCTTGAAATTTGATGTTGAGTTTTGTTGCCATCTATTATCGTTGTTACGGCCATGTTTCATCCAAATGAAGCCATCTTGCACTATTTCAATGGCCTTGAAATTTGATGTTGAGTTTTGTTGCCATCTATTATCGTTGTTACGGCCATGTTTCATCCAAATGAAGGCATCTTTCACTATTTTAATGGCCTTCAAATGCGACGTTGAATTTTGTTGACCTCTATTATCGTTGTTACGGCCATGTTTCATCCATATGAAGGCATCTTTCACTATTTCAATGGCCTTGAAATTTGATGTTGAGTTTTGTTGCCATCTATGATCGTTGTTACGGCCATGTTTCATCCAAATGAAGCCATCTTGCACTATTTCAATGGCCTTGAAATTTGATGTTGAGTTTTGTTGCCATCTTTTATCGTTGTTACGGCCATGTTTCATCCAAATGAAGCCATCTTGCACTATTTCAATGGCCTTGAAATTTGATGTTGAATTTTGTTGCCATCTATGATCGTTTTTACGGCCATGTTCCATCCATATGAAGCCATCTCTCACTATTTCAATGGCCTTGAAATTTGATGTTGAATCTTGTTATCATCTATTATCGTTGTTACGTCCATGTTTCATCCACATAAAGCCATCTTGCACTATTTCAATGGCCTTGAAATTTGATGTTGAGTTTTGTTGCCATCTATTATCGTTGTTACGGCCATGTTTCATCCAAATGAAGCCATCTTGCACTATTTCAATGGCCTTGAAATTTGATGTTGAATTTTGTTGCCATCTATGATCGTTGTTACGGCCATGTTTCATCCAAATGAAGCCATCTTGCACTATTTCAATGGCCTTGAAATTTGATGTTGAATTTTAATACCATCTATTATCGTTGTTACGTCCATGTTTCATCCACATAAAGCCATCTTGCACTATTTCAATGGCCTTGAAATTTGATGATGAGTTTTGTTGCCATCTATTATCGTTGTTACGGCCATGTTTCATCCACATAAAGCCATTTTTCACTATTTCAATGGCCTTGAAATTTGATGTTGAATTTTGTTGGCATCTATTATCGTTGTTACGGCCATGTTTCAGCCAAATGAAGCCATCTTGCACTATTTCAATTGTCTTCAAATGCGACGTTGAATTTTGTTGCCATCTATTATCGTTGTTACGGCCATGTTTCATCCATATGAAGGCGTCTTGCACTATTTCAATGGCCTTGAAATTTGATGTTGAATATTGTTGCCATCTATGATCGTTGTTACGGCCATGTTTCATCCAAATGAGGTCATCTTGCACTGTTTGAATGGCCTTGAAATTTGATGTTGAATTTTGTTACCATCTATTATCGTTGTTACGGCCATGTTTCATCCAAATGAAGCCATATTTCACTATTTCAATGGCCTTGAAATTTGATGTTGAATTTTGTTACCATCTATTATCGTTGTTACGGCCATGTTTCATCCAAATGAAGCCATCTTGCACTATTTCAATGGCCTTGAAATTTGATGTTGAATTTTGTTGCCATCTATTATCGTTGTTACGGCCATGTTTCATCCAAATGACGCCATCTTGCACTATTTTGATGGCCTTGAAATTTGATGTTGAGTTTTTTAGCCATCTATTATCGTTGTTACGGCCATGTTTCATCCAAATGAAGTCATCTTGCACTGTTTGAATGGCCTTGAAATTTGATGTTGAGTTTTGTTGCCATCTATTATCGTTGTTACGGCCATGTTTCATCCATATAAAGGCATCAGGCACTATTTCAATGGCCTTGAAATTTGATGTTGAGTTTTGTTGCCATCTATTATCATTATTACGGCCATGTTTCATCCAAATGAAGCCATCTTGCACTATTTCAATGGCCTTGAAATTTGATGTTGAGTTTTGTTGCCATCTATTATCGTTGTTACGGCCATGTTTCATCCAAATGAAGCCATCTTGCACTATTTGAATGGCCTTGAAATTTGATGTTGAGTTTTGTTGCCATCTATTATCGTTGTTACGGCCATGTTTCATCCAAATGAAGCCATCTTGCACTATTTGAATGGCCTTGAAATTTGATGTTGAGTTTTGTTGCCATCTATTATCGTTGTTACGGCCATGTTTCATCCAAATGAAGCCATCTTGCACTATTTCAATGGCCTTGAAATTTGATGTTGAATTTTGTTGCCATCTATTATCGTTGTTACGGCCATGTTTCATCCAAATGAAGGCATCTTTCACTATTTCAATGGCCTTCAAATGTCACGTTGAGTTTTGTTGCCATCTATTATCGTTGTTACGGCCATGTTTCATCCATATGAAAGTATCTTTCACTATTTCAATGGCCTGGAAATTTGATGTTGAATTTTGTTGCCATCTATGATCGTTGTTACGGCCTTGTTTCATCCAAATGAAGCCATTTTGCACTATTTCAATGGCCTTGAAATTTGATGTTGAGTTTTGTTGCCATCTATTATCGTTGTTACGGCCATGTTTCATCCAAATGAAACCATCTTTCACTATTTCAATGGCCTTGATATTTGATGTTGAGTTTTGTTGCCATCTATTATCGTTGTTACGGCCATGTTTCATCCAAATGAAGCCATCTTGCACTATTTGAATGGCCTTGAAATTTGATGTTGCGTTGTTTTGCCATCTATTATCGTTGTTACGGCCATGTTTCATACAAATGAAGCCATCTTTCACTATTTCAATGGCCTTGAAATTTGATGTTGAGTTTTGTTGCCATCTATTATCGTTGTTACGGCCATGTTTCAACCAAATAAAGCCATCTTGCACTTTTTCAATTGCTTTGAAATGCGATGTTGAATTTTGTTGCCATCTATTATCGTTGTTACGGCCATGTTTCATCCAAATAAAGCCATCTTGCACTTTTTCAATTGCCTTGAAATGAGATGTTAAATTTTGTTGCCATCTATTATCTTTGTTACGGCCATGTTTCATCCAAATGAAGGCATCTTTCACTATTTCAATGGCCTTCAAATGTCACGTTGAATTTTGTTGCCATCTATTATCGTTGTTACGGCCATGTTTCATTGAAATGAAGCCATCTTTCACTATTTCAATGGCCTTGAAATTTGATGTTGAATTTTGTTGCCATCTATTATCGTTGTTACGGCCATGTTTCACCCAAATGAAGCCATCTTTCACTATTTCAATGGCCTTGAAATTTGATATTGAGTTTTGTTGTCATCTATTATCGTTGTTACGGCCATGTTTCATCCAAATTAAGGCATCTTTCACTATTTGAATGGCCTTCAAATGCGATGTTGAATTTTGTTTTTCATTCTATTTTCGTTGTTATGTCCATGTTTCATCCACATACGGCCATCTTGCACTATTTCAATGGCCTTGACATTTAATGTTGAATATTGTTGCCATCTATGATCGTTGTTACGGCCATGTTTCATCCAAATGAAGCCATCTTGCACTATTTCAATGGCCTTGAAATTTGATGTTGAATTTTGTTGCCATCTATTATCGTTGTTACGGCCATGTTTCATCCAAATGAAGCCATTTTGCAGTATTTCAATGGCCTTGAAATGAGATGTTGGGTTTTGTTGTCATCTATTATCGTTGTTACGGCCATGTTTCATCCAAATGAAGCCATCTTTCACTATTTCAATGGCCTTGAAATTTGATGTTGAATTTTGTTGCCATCTATTATCCTTGTTACGGCCATGTTTCATCCAAATGAAGCCATCTTTCACTATTTCAATGGCCTTGAAATTTGATGTTGATTTTTGTTGCCATCTATTATCGTTGTTACGGCCATGTTTCATCCAAATGAAGGAATCGTTCACTATTTCAATGGCCTTCAACTGCGTCGTTGAATTTTGTTGCCATCTATTATCTTTGTTACGGCCATGTTTCATCCAAATGAAGCCATCTTTCACTATTTCAATGGCCTTGAAATTTGATGTTGATTTTGTTGCCATCTATTATCGTTGTTACGGCCATGTTTCATCCAAATGAAGCCATCTTTCACTATTTCAATGGCCTTGAAATTTGATGTTGAATTTTGTTGCCATCTATTATCGTTGTTACGGCCATGTTTCATCCAAATGAAGCCATCTTGCACTATTTCAATGGCCTTGAAATTTGATGTTGAGTTTTGTTGTCATCTATTATCATTGTAACGGCCATGTTTCTTCCAAATGAAGGAATCGTTCACTATTTCAATGGCCTTCAAATGCGACGTTGAATTTTGTTGCCATCTATTATTGTTGTTACGGCCATGTTTCATCCATATGAAGGCATCTTTCACTATTTCAATGGCCTTGAAATTTGATGTTGAGTTTTGTTGCCATCTATTATCGTTGTTACGGCCATGTTTCATCCATATGAAGCCATCTTGCACTATTTGAATGGCCTTGAAATTTGATGTTGCGTTGTTTTGCCATCTATTATCGTTGTTACGGCCATGTTTCATCCAAATGAAGCCATATTGCACTATTTCAATGGCCTTGAAATTTGATGTTGAGTTTTGTTGCCATCTATTATCGTTGTTACGGCCATGTTTCAACCAAATAAAGCCATATTGCACTTTTTCAATTGCTTTGAAATTTGATGTTGAATTTTGTTGGCATCTATTATCGTTGTTACGGCCATGTTTCATCCAAATAAAGCCATCTTGCACTTTTTCAATTGCCTTGAAATGAGATGTTGAATTTTGTTGCCATCTATTATCGTTGTTACGGCCATGTTTCATCAAAATGAAGGCATTTTTCACTATTTCAATGGCCTTGAAATTTGATGTTGAGTTTTGTTGCCATCTATTATCGTTGTTACGGCCATGTTTCATCCAAATGAAGCCATCTTGCACTATTTCAATGGCCTTGAAATTTGATGTTGAATTTTGTTGCCATCTATTATCGTTGTTACGGCCATGTTCCATCCATATGAAGCCATCTTTCACTATTTCAATGGCCTTGAAATTAGATGTTGAGTTTTGTTGTCATCTATTATCGTTGTTACGGCCATTTTTCATCCAAATGAAGCCATTTTGCAGTATTTCAATGGCCTTGAAATTAGATGTTGAGTTTTGTTGTCATCTATTATCGTTGTTACGGCCATGTTTCATCCAAATGAAGGCATCTTTCACTATTTCAATGGCCTTGATATTTGATGTTGAGTTTTGTTGCCATCTATTATTGTTGTTACGGCCATGTTTCATCCAAATGAAGCCATCTTTCACTATTTCAATGGCCTTGAAATTTGATGTTGAATTTTGTTGCCATCTATTATCGTTGTTACGGCCTTGTTTCATCCAAATGAAGGAATCGTTCACTATTTCAATGGCCTTCAACTGCGTCGTTGAATTTTGTTGCCATCTATTATCGTTGTTACGGCCATGTTTCATCCATATGAAGGCATCTTTCACTATTTCAATGGCCTTGATATTTGATGTTGAGTTTTATTGCCATCTATTATCGTTGTTACGGCCATGTTTCATCCAAATGAAGCCATCTTGCACTATTTCAATGACCTTGAAATTTGATGTTAAGTTTTGTTGGCATCTATTATCGTTGTTACGGCCATGTATCATCCAAATGAAGCCATCTTGCACTATTTCAATGGCCTTGAAATTGTATGTTGAGTTTTGTTGCCATCTATTATCGTTGTTACGGCCATGTTTCATCCAAATGAAACCATCTTTCACTATTTCAATGGCCTTGATATTTGATGTTGAGTTTTGTTGCCATCTAATATCGTTGTTACGGCCATGTTTCATCCAAATGAAGCCATCTTTCACTATTTCAATGGCCTTGAAATTTGATGTTAAGTTTTGTTGCCATCTATGATCGTTGTTACGGCCATGTTTCATCCAAATGGAGCCATCTTGCACTATTTCAATTGCCTTGAAATGCGATGTTGAATTTTGTTGCCATCTATTATCGTTGTTACGGCCATGTTTCATCCATATGAAGCCATCTTGCACTATTTCAATGGCCTTGAAATTTGATGTTGAATTTTGTTACCATCTATTATCGTTGTTACGTCCATGTTTCATCCAAATGAAGCCATCTTTCACTATTTCAATGGCCTTGAAATTTGATGTAGAATTTTGTTGCCATCTATTATCGTTGTTACGGCCATGTTTCATCCTAATAAAGCCATCTTTCACTATTTCAATGGCCTTGAAATTTGATGTTGAATTTCGTTGGCATCTATTATCGTTGTTACAGCCATGTTTCATCCAAATTAAGGCATCTTTCACTATTTGAACGGATTTCAAATGCGATGTTGAATTTTGTTTTTCCATCTATTATCGTTGTTATGTCCATGTTTCATCCATATACGGCCATCTTGCACTATTTCAATGGCCTTGACATTTTATGTTGAATACTGTTGCCGTCTATGATCGTTGTTACGGCCATGTTTCATCCAAATGAAGCCATCTTGCACTATTTCAATGGCCTTGAAATTTGATGTTGATTTTGATATCATCTATTATTTTTGTTACGTCCATGTTTCATCCAAATGAAGCCATCTTTCACTATTTCAATGGCCTTGACATGCGATGTTGAATTTTGTTGCCATCTATTATCGTTGTTACGGCCATGCTTCATCCAAATGAAACCATCTTTCAGTATTTGAATGGCCTTGAAATTAGGTGTTGAATTTTGTTTTCATCTATTATTGTTGTTACGGCCATGTTTCATCCAAATGAAGTCATCTTGCACTATTTCAATGGCCTGGAAATTTGATGTTGAATTTTGTTGGCATCTATTATCATTGTTACGGCCATGTTTCATCCAAATGAAGCCATCTTTCACTATTTCAATGGCCTTGAAATTTGATGTTGAATTTTGTGGCCATCTATTATCGTTGTTACGGCCATGTTTCATCCTAATGAAGCCATTTTGCACTATTTCAATGGCCTTGAAATTTGATGTTGAGTTTTGTTGCCATCTATTATCGTTGTTACGGCCATGTTTCATCCAAATGAAGCCATCTTTCACTATTTCAATGGCCTTGATATTTGATGTTGAGTTTTGTTGCCATCTATTATCGTTGTTACGGCCATGTTTCATCCAAATGAAGCCATCTTTTACTATTTCAATGGCCTTGAAATTTGATGTTGAATTTTGTTGCCATCTATTATCGTTGTTACGGCCATGTTTCATCCATATGAAGCCATCTTGCACTATTTCAATGGCCTTGAAATTTGATGTTGAGTTTTGTTGCCATCTATTATCGTTGTTACGGCCATGTTTCATCCAAATGAAGCCATCTTGCACTATTTCAATGGCCTTGAAATTTGATGTTGAATTTTGTTACCATCTATTATCGTTGTTACGGCCATGTTTCATCCAAATGAAGCCATCTTTCACTATTTCAATGGCCTTGAAATTTGATGTTGAATTTTGTTGCCATCTATTATCGTTGTTACGGCCATGTTTCATCCAAATGAAGCCATCTTTCACTATTTCAATGGCCTTGAAATGCGATGTTGAATTTTGTTGCCATCTATTATCGTTGTTACGGCCATGTTTCATCCAAATGAAGCCATCTTTCACTATTTCAATGGCCTTGAAATTTGATGTTGAATTTTGTTGCCATCTATTATCGTTGTTACGGCCATGTTTCATCCAAATGAAACCATCTTTAAGTATTTGGATGGCCATGAAATTAGATGTTGAGTTTTGTTGGCATCTATTATTGTTGCTACGGCCATGTTTCATCCAAATGAAGTCATCTTGCACTATTTCAATGGCCTTGAAATTTGATGTTGAGTTTTGTTGGCATCTTTTATCGCTGTTACGGCCATGTTTCATCCAAATGAAGCCATCTTGCACTATTTCAATGGCCTTGAAATTTGATGTTGAGTTTTGTTGCCATCTATTATCGTTGTTGCGGCCATGTTTCATCCAAATGAAGCCATCTTCCACCATTTCAATGGCATTGAAATTTGATGTTGAATTTTGTTGCCATCTATTATCGTTGTTACGGCCATGTTTCATCCAAATGAAGCCATCTTTCACTATTTCAATGGCCTTGAAATTTGATGTTGAATTTTGTTACCATCTATTATCGTTGTTACGGCCATGTTTCATCCAAATGAAGGCATCTTGTACTATTACAATGGCCTTTAAATGCGACGTTGAATTTTGTTGCCATCTATTATCGTTGTTACGTCCATGTTTCATCCATATGAAAGTATCTTTCACTTTTTCAATGGCCTGGAAATTTGATGTTGAATTTTGTTGCCATCTATGATCGTTGTTACGGCCATGTTTCATCCAAATGAAGCCATTTTACACTATTTCATTGGCCTTGAAATTTGATGTTGAATTTTGTTGCCATTTATTATCCTTGTTACGGCCATGTTTCATCCAAATGAAACCATCTTTCACTATTTCAATGGCCTTGAAATTAGATGTTGAGTTTTGTTGCCATCTATTATCGTTGTTACGGCCATGTTTCATCCATATGAAAGTATCTTTCACTATTATCGTTGCCATCTATTATCGTTGTTACGGCCATGTTTCATCCATATGAAGGCATCTTTCACTATTTCAATGGCCTTGAAATTTGATGTTGAGTTTTGTTGGCATCTATTATCGTTGTTACGGCCATGTTTCATCCAAATGAAGCCATCTTGCACTATTTCAATGGCCTTGAAATTTGATGTTTAATTTTGTTGTCCTCTATTATCGTTTTTACGGCCATGTTCCATCCATATGAAGCCATCTTTCACTATTTCAATGGCCTTGAAATTTGATGTTGAATTTTGTTACCATCTATGATCGTTGTTACGTCCATGTTTCATCCAAATGAAGCCATCTTTCACTATTTCAATGGCCTTGAAATTTGATGTTGAGTTTTGTTGCCATCTATTATCGTTGTTACGGCCATGTTTCATCCAAATGAAGCCATCTTGCACTATTTCAATGGCCTTGAAATTTGATGTTGAGTTTTGTTGCCATCTATTATCGTTGTTACGGCCATGTTTCATCCAAATGACGCCATCTTGCACTATTTTGATGGCCTTGAAATTTGATGTTGAGTTTTTTAGCCATCTATTATCGTTGTTACGGCCATGTTTCATCCAAATGAAGTCATCTTTCACTGTTTGAATGGCCTTGAAATTTGATGTTGAATTTTGTTGCCATCTATTATCGTTGTTACGGCCATGTATCATCCAAATGAAGCCATCTTGCACTATTTCAATAGCCTTGAAATTTGATGTTGAATTTTTTTACCATCTTTTATCGTTGTTACGGCCATGTTTCATCCAAATGAATGCATCTTGCACTATTTCAATGGCCTTGAAATTTGATGTTGAGTTTTGTTGCCATCTATTATCATTATTACGGCCATGTTTCATCCAGATGAAGTCATCTTGCTCTATTTCAATGGCCTTGAAATTAGATGTTGAATTTTGTTGCCATCTATTATCGTTGTTACGGTCATGTTTCATCCAAATGAAGCCATCTTTCACTATTTCAATGGTCTTGAAATTTGATGTTGAATTTTGTTGCCATCTATTATCGTTGTTACGGCCATGTTTCATCCAAATGAAGCCATCTTGCACTATTTGAATGGCCTTGAAATGTGATGTTGAATTTTGTTGCCATCTATTATCATTATTACGGCCATGTTTCATCCAAATGAAGTCATCTTGTCATATTTGATGTTGAGTTTTGTTGCCATCTATTATCGTTGTTACGGCCATGTTTCATCCAAATGAAGCCATCTTTCACTATTTCAATGGCCTTGAAATTTGATGTTGAATTTTGTTGCCATCTATTATCGTTGTTACGGCCATGCTTCATCCGAATGAAGCCATCTTGCACTATTTCAATGGGCTTGAAATTTGATGTTGAATTTTGTTGCCATCTATTATCGTTGTTACGGCCATGTTTCATCCAAATGTAACCATCTTTCAGTATTTGAATGGCCTTGAAATTAGTTGTTGAATTTTGTTGGCATCTATTATTGTTGTTACGGCCATGTTTCATCCAAATGAAGTCATCTTGCACTATTTCAATGGCCTTGAAATTTGATGTTAAATTTTGTTGGCATCTATTATCGTTGTAACGGCCATGTTTCATCCAAATGAAGCCATCTTGCACTATTTCAATGGCCTTGATATTTGATGTTGAGTTTTGTTGCCATCTATTATCGTTGTTACGGCCATGTTTCATCCAAATGAAGCCATCTTGCACTATTTCAATGGCCTTGAAATTTGATGTTGAATTTTGTTACCATCTATTATCGTTGTTACGGCCATGTTTCATCCAAATGAAGCCATCTTTCACTATTTCAATGGACTTTAAATTTGATGTTGAATTTTGTTGCCATCTATTATCGTTGTTACGGCCATGTTTCATCCAATGGCTTCCACTATTTCAATGGCCTTGAAATGCGATGTTGAATTTTGTTGCCATCTATTATCGTTGTTACGGCCATGTTTCATCCAAATGAAGCCATCTTTCACTATTTCAATTGGCTTGAAATTTGATGTTGAATTTTGTTGCCATCTATGATCGTTGTTACGGCCATGTTTCATCAAAATGAAACCATCTTTCAGTATTTGAATGGCCTTGAAATTAGATGTTGAATTTTGTTGGCATCTATTATTGTTGTTACGGCCATGTTTCATCCAAATGAAGTCATCTTGCACTATTTGAATGGCCTTGAAATTTGATGTTGAAGTTTGTTGGCATCTATAATCGCTGTTACGGCCATGTTTCATCCAAATGAAGCCATCTTTCACTATTTCAATGGCCTTGATATTTGATGTTGAGTTTTGTTGCCATCTATTATCGTTGTTGCGGCCATGTTTCATCCAAATGAAGCCATCTTGCACTATTTCGATGGCCTTGAAATTTGATGTAGAGTTTTGTTGCCATCTATTATCGTTGTTACGGCCATGTTTCATCCAAATGAAGCCATCTTGCACTATTTCAATGGCCTTGAAATTTGATGTTGAGTTTTGTTGCCATCTATTATCGTTGTTACGGCCATGTTTCATCCAAATGAAGCCATCTTGCACTATTTCGATGGCCTTGAAATTAGATGTTGCGTTTGTTTGCCATCTATTATCGTTGTTACGGCCATATTTCATCCAAAAGAATCAATCTTTCACTATTTCAATAGCCTCAAAATTAGATGTTGAATTTTGTTGGCATCTATTATCGTTGTTTTATCCAAATGAAGTCATCTTGCACTTTTTGAATGGCCTTAAAATTTGATGTTGAATTTTGTTGCCATCTATGATCGTTGTTACGGCCATGTTTCATCCAAATGTAGCCATCTTTCACTATTTCAATGGCCTTGAAATTTGATGTTGAATATTGTTGCCATCTTTGATCGTTGTTACGGCCATGTTTCATCCAAATGAAGCCATCTTGCACTATTTCAATGGCCTTGAAATTTGATGTTGAGTTTTGTTGCCATCTATTATCGTTGTTACGGCCATGTTTCATCCAAATGAAGCCATCTTGCACTATTTCAATGGCCTTGAAATTTGATGTTGAGTTTTGTTGCCATCTATGATCGTTGTTACGGCCATGTTTCATTCAAATGAAGCCATCTTTCACTATTTCAATAGCCTTGATTTTTGATGTTGAGTTTTGTTGCCATCTAAAATCGTTGTTACGGCCATGTTTCATCCACATAAAGCCATTTTTCACTATTTCAATGGCTTTGAAATTTGATGTTGAATTTTCTTGGCATCTATTATCGTTGTTGCGGCCATGTTTCATCCATATGAAGCCATCTTGCACTATTTCAATGGCCTTGAAATTTGATGTTGAATTTTGTTACCATCTATTATCGTTGTTACGGCCATGTTTCATCCAAATGAAGCCATCTTGCACTATTTGAATGGCCTTGAAATTTGATGTTGAGTTTTGTTGTCATCTATTATCATTGTGACGGCCATGTTTCATCCAAATGAAGGCATCTTTCACTATTTCAATGGCCTTCAAATGCGACGTTGAATTTTGTTGCCATCTATTATCGTTGTTACGGCCATGTTTCATCCATATGAAGGAATCTTTCACTATTTCAATAGCCTTGAAATTTTTTGTTGAATATTGTTGCCATCTATTATCGTTGTTACGGCCATGTTTCATCCAAATGTAGCCATCTTTCACTATTTCAATGGCCTTGAAATTTGATGTTGAGTTTTGTTGCCATCTATTATCGTTGTTACGGCCATGTTTCATCCAAATGAAGCCATCTTGCACTATTTCAATGGCCTTGAAATTTGATGTTGAGTTTTGTTGCCATCTATTATCGTTGTTACGGCCATGTTTCATCCAAATGAAGCCATCTCGCACTATTTCAATGGCCTTGAAATTTGATGTTGAGTTTTGTTGCCATCTATTATCGTTGTTACGGCCATGTTTCATCCAAATGAAGCCATCTTTCACTATTTCAATGGGCTTGAAATTTGATGTTGAATTTTGTTGCCATCTATTATCGTTGTTACGGCCATGTTTCATCCAAATGAAGCCATCTTGCACTATTTCAATGGCCTTGAAATTTGATGTTGAATTTTGTTGCCATCTATTATCGTTGTTACGGCCATGTTTCATCCAAATGAAGCCATCTTGCACTATTTCAATGGCCTTGAAATTTGATGTTGAATATTGTTGCCATCTATTATCGTTGTTACGGCCATGTTTCATCCAAATGAAGCCATCTTGCACTATTTCAATGGCCTTGAAATTTGATGTTGAGTTTTGTTGCCATCTATTATCGTTATTACGGCCATGTTTCATCCAAATGAAGCCATCTTGCACTATTTCAATGTCCTTGAAATTTGATGTTGAGTTTTGTTACTATCTATTATCATTGTTACGGCCATGTTTCATCCAAATGAAGCCATCTTTCACTATTTCAATGGGCTTGAAATTTGATGTTGAATTTTGTTGCCATCTATTATCGTTGTTACGGCCATGTTTCATCCAAATGAAGCCATCTTGCACTATTTCAATGGCCTTGAAATTTGATGTTGAGTTTTGTTGCCATCTATTATCGTTGTTACGGCCATGTTTCATCCATTTGAAAGCATCAGGCACTATTTCAATGGCCTTGAAATTTGATGTTGAATTTTGTTGACCTATATTATCGTTGTTACGGCCATGTTTCATCCAAATTAAGCCAGCTTGCACTATTTTGATGGCCTTGAAATTTGATGTTGAGTTTTGTTGCCATCTATTCTCGTTGTTACGGCCATGTTTCATCCAAATGAAGTCATCTTGCACTGTTTGAATGGCCTTGAAATTTGATGTTGAGTTTTGTTGCCATCTATTATCGTTGTTACGGCCATGTTTCATCCAAATGAAGCCATCTTGCACTGTTTCAATTGCCTTGAAATTTGATGTTGAATTTTGTTGCCATCTATTATCGTTGTTACGGCCATGTTTCATCCAAATGAAGCCATCTTGCACTATTTCAATGGCCTTGAAATTTGATGTTGAGTTTTGTTGCCATCTATTATCATTGTTACGGCCATGTTTCATCCAAATGAAGCCATCTTTCACTTTTTCAATGGGCTTGAAATTTGATGTTGAATTTTGTTGCCATCTATTATCCTTGTTACGGCCATGTTTCATCCAAATGAAGCCATCTTGCACTATTTCAATGGCCTTGAAATTTGATGTTGAGTTTTGTTGCCATCTATTATCGTTGTTACGGCCATGTTTCATCCATATTAAGCCATCTTGCACTATTTCAATGGCCTTGAAATTTGATGTTGAGTTTTGTTGCCATCTATTATCGTTGTTACGGCCATGTTTCATCCAATTGAAGTCATCTTGCTCTATTTCAATGGCCTTGAAATTTGATGTTGAATTTTGTTGCCATCTATTATCGTTGTTACGGCCATGTTTCATCCAAATGAAGCCATCTTTCACTTTTTCAATGGCCTTGAAATTTGATGTTGAGTTTTGTTGCCATCTATTATCGTTGTTACGGCCATGTTTCATCCAAATAATGCCATCTTGCACTATTTCAATAGCCTTGAAATTTGATGTTGAGTTTTGTTGCCATCTATTATCGTTGCTACGGCCATGTTTCATCCAAATGAAGCCATTTTGCACTATTTCAATGGCCTTGAAAATTGATGTTGAGTTTTGTTGCCATTTATTATCCTTGTTACGGCCATGTTTCATCCAAATGACACCATCTTTCACTATTTCAATGGCCTTGATATTTGATGTTGAGTTTTGTTGCCATCTATTATCGTTGTTACGGCCATGTTTCATTCAAATGAAGCCATCTTGCACTGTTTCAATTGCCTTGAAATTTGATGTTGAATTTTGTTGCCATCTATTATCGTTGTTACGGCCATGTTTCATCCAAATGAAGCCATCTTGCACTATTTCAATGGTCTTGAAATGTGATGTTGAATTTTGTTGCCATCTATGATCGTTGTTACGGCCATGTTTCATCCAAATAATGCCATCTTGCACTATTTCAATGGCCTTGAAATTTGATGTTGAGTTTTGTTGCCATCTATTATCGTTGTTACGGCCATGTTTCATCCAAATGAAGCCATCTTTCACTTTTTCAATGGCCTTGAAATTTGATGTTGAGTTTTGTTGCCATCTATTATCGTTGTTACGGCCATGTTTCATCCAAATGAAGCCATCTTGCACTGTTTCAATTGCCTTGAAATTTGATGTTGAATTTTGTTGCCATCTATTATCGTTGTTACGGCCATGTTTCATCCAAATGAAGCCATCTTGCACTATTTCAATGGCCTTGAAATTTGATGTTGAGTTTTGTTGCCATCTATTATCATTGTTACGGCCATGTTTCATCCAAATGAAGCCATCTTTCACTTTTTCAATGGGCTTGAAATTTGATGTTGAATTTTGTTGCCATCTATTATCCTTGTTACGGCCATGTTTCATCCAAATGAAGCCATCTTGCACTATTTCAATGGCCTTGAAATTTGATGTTGAGTTTTGTTGCCATCTATTATCGTTGTTACGGCCATGTTTCATCCATATGAAGCCATCAGGCACTATTTCAATGGCCTTGAAATTTAATGTTGAATTTTGTTGACCTATATTATCGTTGTTACGGCCATGTTTCATCCAAATTAAGCCAGCTTGCACTATTTTGATGGCCTTGAAATTTGATGTTGAGTTTTGTTGCCATCTATTATCGTTGTTACGGCCATGTTTCATCCAAATGAAGTCATCTTGCACTGTTTGAATGGCCTTGAAATTTGATGTTGAATTTTGTTGCCATCTATTATCGTTGTTACGGCCATGTTTCATCCAAATGAAGGCATCTTGCACTTTTTCAATGGCCTTGAAATTTGATGTTGATTTTTGTTGCCATCTATTATCGTTGTTACGGCCATGTTTCATCCTAATAAAGCCATCTTTCACTATTTCCATGGCCTTGAAATTTGATGTTGAGTTTTGTTGCCATCTATTATCGTATTTACAGCCATGTTTCATCCAAATTAAGGCATCTTTCACTATTTGAATGACCTTCAAATGCGATGTTGAAATTAGTTTTTCCATCTATTATCGTTGTTATGTCCATGTGTCATCCACATACGGCCATCTTGCACTATTTCAATGGCCTTGACATTTGATATTGAATATTGTTGCCAACTATGATCGTTGTTACGGCCATGTTTCATCCAAATGAAGCCATCTTGCACTATTTCAATGGGCTTGAAATTTGATGTTGAATTTTGTTACCATCTATTATCGTTGTTACGTCCATGTTTCATCCAAATGAAGCCATCTTTCACTATTTCAATGAACTTTAAATTTGATGTTGAATTTTGTTGCCATCTATTATCGTTGTTACGGCCATGTTTCATCCAAATGAAGCCATCTTTCACTATTTCAATGGCCTTGAAATTTGATGTTGAGTTTTGTTGCCATCTATTATTTTTGTTACGGCCATGTTTCATCCAAATGAAGCCATCTTGCACTATTTCAATGGCCTTGAAATTTGATGTTGAGTTTTGTTGCCATCTATTATCGTTGTTACGGCCATGTTTCATCCAAATGAAGCCATCTTTCACTATTTCAATGGCCTTGATATTTGATGTTGAGTTTTGTTGCCATCTATTATCGTTGTTACGGCCATGTTTCATCCAAATGAAGCCATCTTTTACTATTTCAATGGCCTTGAAATGCGATGTTGAATTTTGTTGCCATCTATTATCGTTGTTACGGCCATGTTTCATCCATATGAAGCCATCTTGCACTATTTCAATGGCCTTGAAATTTGATGTTGAGTTTTGTTGCCATCTATTATCGTTGTTACGGCCATGTTTCATCCAAATGAAGCCATCTTGCACTATTTCAATGGCCTTGAAATTTGATGTTGAATTTTGTTACCATCTATTATCGTTGTTACGGCCATGTTTCATCCAAATGAAGCCATCTTGCACTAATTCAATGGCCTTGAAATTTGATGTTGAGTTTTGTTGCCATCTATTATCGTTGTTACGGCCATGTTTCATCCAAATGAAGCCATCTTTCACTATTTCAATGGCCTTGAAATTTGATGTTGAATTTTGTTGCCATCTATTATCGTTGTTACGGCCATGTTTCATCCAAATGAAGCCATCTTCCACTAGTTCAATGGCCTTGCAATGTGATGTTGAATTTTGTTGCCATCTATTATTGTTGTTACGGCCATGTTTCATCCAAATGAAGCCATTTTTCACTATTTCAATGGCCTTGAAATTTGATGTTGAATTTTGTCGCCATCTATTATCGTTGTTACGGCCATGTTTCATCCATATGAAGCCATCTTGCACTATTTCGATGGCCTTGAAATTTGATGTTGAGTTTTGTTGCCATCTATTATCGTTGTTACGGCCATGTTTCATCCAAATGAAGCCATCTTGCACTCTTTCAATGGCCTTGAAATTTGATGTTGAGTTTTGTTGCCATCTATTATCGTTGTTACGGCCATGTTTCATCCAAATGAAGCCATCTTGCACTATTTCGATGGCCTTGATATTAGATGTTGCGTTTGTTTGCTATCTATTATCGTTGTTACGGCCATGTTTCATCCAAAAGAAGCCATCTTTCACTATATCAATGGCCGTGAAATTTGATGTTGAGTTTTGTTGCCATCTATTATCGTTGTTACGGCCTTGTTTCATCCAAATGAAGCCATCTTGCACTATTTCAATGGCCTTGAAATTTGATGTTGAGTTTTGTTGCCATCTATTATCGTTGTTACGGCCATGTTTCATCCAAATGAAGCCATCTTTTACTATTTCAATTGCCTTGAAATTTGATGTTGAATTTTGTTGCCATCTATTATCGTTGTTACGGCCATGTTTCATCCAAATGAAGCCATCTTGCACTTTTTCGATGGCCTTGAATTGTGATGTTGAGTTTTGTTGCCATCTATTATCGTTGTTACGGCCATGTTTCATCCAAATGAAGCCATCTTGCATTATTTCAATGGCCTTGAAATTAGATGTTGAGTTTTGTTGCCATCTATTATCGTTGTTACGGCCATGTTTCATCCAAATGAAGCCATCTTGCACTATTTCAATGGCCCTGAAATTTGATGTTGAATTTTGTTGCCATCTATTATCGTTTTTACGTCCATGTTTCATCCAAATGAAGCCATCTTTCACTATTTCAATGGCCTTGAAATTTGATGTTGAGTTTTGTTGCCATCTATTATCGTTGTTACGGCCATGTTTCATCCAAATGAAGCCATCTTGCACTAATTCAATGGCCTTGAAATGTGATGTTGAATTTGGTTGCCATCTATTATTGTTGTTACGGCCATGTTTCATCCAAATGAAGCCATTTTGCACTAATTCAATGGCCTTGAAATTTGATGTTGAGTTTTGTTGCCATTTATTATCCTTGTTACGGCCATGTTTCATCCAAATGAAGCCATCTTGCACTATTTGAATGGCCTTGAAATTTGATGTTGAGTTTTGTTGCCATCTATTATCGTTGTTACGGCCATGTTTCATCCAAATGAAGCCATCTTTCACTATTTCAATGGCCTCCAAATTTGATGTTGAGTTTTGTTACCATCTATTATCGTTGTTACGGCCATGTTTCATCCAAATGAAGCCATCTTTCACTATTTCAATGGCCTTGATATTTGATGTTGAGTTTTGTTGCCATCTATGATCGTTGTTACGGCCATGTTTCATCCAAATGAAGCCATCTTTTACTATTTCAATGGCCTTGAAATTTGATGTTGAGTTTTGTTGCCATCTATTATCGTTGTTACGGCCATGTTTCATCCATATGAAGCCATCTTGCACTTTTTCAATGGCCTTGAAATTTGATGTTGAGTTTTGTTGCCATCTATTATCGTTGTTACGGCCATATTTCATCCAAATGAAGCCATCTTGCACTATTTGAATGGCCTTGAAATTTGATGTTGAATTTTGTTGCCATCTATCATCGTTGTAACAGCCTTGTTTCATCCAAATGAAGCCATCTTGCACTATTTCAATGGCCTTGAAATTAGATGTTGAATTTCGTTGCCATCTATTATCGTTGTTACGGCCATGTTTCATCCAAATGAAGCCATCTTTTACTATTTCAATAGGCTTGAAATTTGATGTTGAATTTTGTTGCCATCTATTATCGTTGTTACGGCCATGTTTCATCCAAATGAAGCCATCTTGCACTATTTCAATGGCCTTGAAATTTGATGTTGAGTTTTGTTGCCATCTATTATCGTTGTTACGGCCTTGTTTCATCCAAATGAAGCCATCTTGCACTATTTCAATGGCTTGAAATTTGATGTTGAATTTTGTTGCCATCTATTATCGTTGTTACGGCCTTGTTTCATCCAAATGAAGCCATCTTGCACTATTTCAATGGCCTTGAAATTAGATGTTGAATTTCGTTGCCATCTATTATCATTGTTACGGCCATGTTTCATCCAAATGAAGCCATCTTTTACTATTTCAATAGGCTTGAAATTTGATGTTGAATTTTGTTGCCATCTATTATCGTTGTTACGGCCATGTTTCATCCAAATGAAGCCATTTTGCACTATTTCAATGGCCTTGATATTAGATGTTGAATTTTGTTGCCATCTATTATCGTTGTTACGGCCTTGTTTTATCCAAATGAAGCCATCTTTCACTATTTCAATGGCCCTGAAATTTGATGTTGAATTTTGTTGCCATCTATTATCGTTTTTACGTCCATGTTTCATCCAAATGAAGCCATCTTTCACTATTTCAATGGCCTTGAAATTTGATGTTGAGTTTTGTTGCCATCTATTATCGTTGTTACGGCCATGTTTCATCCAAATGAAGCCATCTTGCACTAATTCAATGGCCTTGAAATGTGATGTTGAATTTGGTTGCCATCTATTATTGTTGTTACGGCCATGTTTCATCCAAATGAAGCCATTTTGCACTAATTCAATGGCCTTGAAATTTGATGTTGAGTTTTGTTGCCATTTATTATCCTTGTTACGGCCATGTTTCATCCAAATGAAGCCATCTTGCACTATTTGAATGGCCTTGAAATTTGATGTTGAGTTTTGTTGCCATCTATTATCGTTGTTACGGCCATGTTTCATCCAAATGAAGCCATCTTTCACTATTTCAATGGCCTCCAAATTTGATGTTGAGTTTTGTTACCATCTATTATCGTTGTTACGGCCATGTTTCATCCAAATGAAGCCATCTTTCACTATTTCAATGGCCTTGATATTTGATGTTGAGTTTTGTTGCCATCTATGATCGTTGTTACGGCCATGTTTCATCCAAATGAAGCCATCTTTTACTATTTCAATGGCCTTGAAATTTGATGTTGAGTTTTGTTGCCATCTATTATCGTTGTTACGGCCATGTTTCATCCATATGAAGCCATCTTGCACTTTTTCAATGGCCTTGAAATTTGATGTTGAGTTTTGTTGCCATCTATTATCGTTGTTACGGCCATATTTCATCCAAATGAAGCCATCTTGCACTATTTGAATGGCCTTGAAATTTGATGTTGAATTTTGTTGCCATCTATCATCGTTGTAACAGCCTTGTTTCATCCAAATGAAGCCATCTTGCACTATTTCAATGGCCTTGAAATTAGATGTTGAATTTCGTTGCCATCTATTATCGTTGTTACGGCCATGTTTCATCCAAATGAAGCCATCTTTTACTATTTCAATAGGCTTGAAATTTGATGTTGAATTTTGTTGCCATCTATTATCGTTGTTACGGCCATGTTTCATCCAAATGAAGCCATCTTGCACTATTTCAATGGCCTTGAAATTTGATGTTGAGTTTTGTTGCCATCTATTATCGTTGTTACGGCCTTGTTTCATCCAAATGAAGCCATCTTGCACTATTTCAATGGCTTGAAATTTGATGTTGAATTTTGTTGCCATCTATTATCGTTGTTACGGCCTTGTTTCATCCAAATGAAGCCATCTTGCACTATTTCAATGGCCTTGAAATTAGATGTTGAATTTCGTTGCCATCTATTATCATTGTTACGGCCATGTTTCATCCAAATGAAGCCATCTTTTACTATTTCAATAGGCTTGAAATTTGATGTTGAATTTTGTTGCCATCTATTATCGTTGTTACGGCCATGTTTCATCCAAATGAAGCCATTTTGCACTATTTCAATGGCCTTGAAATTTGATGTTGAGTTTTGTTGCCATCTATTATCGTTGTTACGGCCATGTTTCATCCATATGAAGCCATCTTGCACTTTTTCAATGGCCTTGAAATTTGATGTTGAGTTTTGTTGCCATCTATTATCGTTGTTACGGCCATATTTCATCCAAATGAAGCCATCTTGCACTATTTCAATGGCCTTGAAATTTGATGTTGAATTTTGTTGCCATCTATTATCGTTGTTACGGCCTTGTTTCATCCAAATGAAGCCATCTTGCACTATTTCAATGGCCTTGAAATTAGATGTTGAATTTCGTTGCCATCTATTATCGTTGTTACGGCCATGTTTCATCCAAATGAAGCCATCTTTTACTATTTCAATAGGCTTGAAATTTGATGTTGAATTTTGTTGCCATCTATTATCGTTGTTACGGCCATGTTTCATCCAAATGAAGCCATCTTGCACTATTTCAATGGCCTTGAAATTTGGTGTTGAATTTTGTTGCCATCTATTATCGTTGTTACGGCCTTGTTTCATCCAAATGAAGCCATCTTGCACTATTTCAATGGCCTTGAAATTAGATGTTGAATTTTGTTGCCATCTATTATCGTTGTTACGGCCATGTTTCATCCAAATGAAGCCATCTTTCACTATTTCAATGGCCTTGAAATGCGATGTTGAGTTTTGTTGCCATCTATTATCGTTGTTACGGCCATGTTTCATCCAAATGAAGCCATCTTTTACTCTTTCAATGGCCTTGAAATGCGATGTTGAATTTTGTTGCCATCTATTATCGTTGTTACGGCCATGTTTCATCCAAATGAAGCCATCTTGCACTTTTTCAATGGCCTTGAAATTTGGTGTTGAATTTTGTTGCCATCTATTATCGTTGTTACGGCCTTGTTTTATCCAAATGAAGCCATCTTGCACTATTTCAATGGCCTTGAAATTAGATGTTGAATTTTGTTGCCATCTATTATCGTTGTTACGACCATGTTTCATCCAAATGAAGCCATCTTGCACTATTTCAATGGCCTTGATATTAGATGTTGAATTTTGTTGCCATCTATTATCGTTGTTACGGCCTTGTTTCATCCAAATGAAGCCATCTTGCACTATTTCGATGGCCTTGACATTAGATGTACCGTTTGTTTGCCATCTATTATCGTTGTTACGGCCATGTTTCATCCAAAAAAAGCCATCTTTCACTATTTCAATGGCCTTGAAATTTGGTGTTGAATTTTGTTGCCATCTATTATCGTTGTTACGGCCATGTTTCATCCAAATGAAACCATCTTTTACTATTTCAATGGCCTTGAAATTTGGTGTTGAATTTTGTTGCCATCTATTATCGTTGTTACGGCCTTGTTTTATCCAAATGAAGCCATCTTTCACTATTTCAATGGCCTTGAAATTAGATGTTGAATTTTGTTGCCATCTATTATCGTTGTTACGGCCATGTTTCATCCAAATGAAGCCATCTTTCACTATTTCAATGGCCTTGAACTGCGATGTTGAATTTTGTTGCCATCTATTATCGTTGTTACGTCCATGTTTCATCCAAATGAAGCCATCTTGCACTATTTCAATGGCCTTGAAATTAGATGTTGAGTTTTGTTGCCATCTTTTATCGTTGTTACGGCCATGTTTCATCCAAATGAAGCCATTTTTCACTATTTCAATGGCTTTGAAATTTGATGTTGAATTTTGTTGCCATCTATCATCGTTGTTACGGCCATGTTTCATCCAAATGAAGCCATCTTTCACTATTTCAATGGCCTTGAAATGCGATGTTGAATTTTGTTGCCATCTATTATCGTTGTTACGGCCATGTTTCATCCAAATGAAGCCATCTTGCACTATTTCAATGGCCTTGAAATGCGATGTTGAATTTTGTTGCCATCTATTATCGTTGTTACGGCCTTGTTTCATCCAAATGAAGCCATCTTGCACTATTTCAATGGCCTTGAAATTAGATGTTGAATTTTGTTGCCATCTATTATCGTTGTTACGGCCATGTTTCATCCAAATGAAGCCATCTTTTACTATTTCAATGGCCTTGAAATGCGATGTTGAATTTTGTTGCCATCTATTATCGTTGTTACGGCCATGTTTCATCCAAATGAAGCCATCTTGCACTTTTTCAATGGCCTTGAAATGCGATGTTGAATTTTGTTGCCATCTATTATCGTTGTTACGGCCTTGTTTCATCCAAATGAAGCCATCTTGCACTATTTCAATGGCCTTGAAATTTGGTGTTGAATTTCGTTGCCATCTATTATCGTTGTTACGACCATGTTTCATCCAAATGAAGCCATCTTGCACTATTTCAATGCCCTTGATATTAGATGTTGAATTTTGTTGCCATCTATTATCGTTGTTACGGCCTTGTTTCATCCAAATGAAGCCATCTTGCACTATTTCGATGGCCTTGACATTAGATGTTCCGTTTGTTTGCCATCTATTATCGTTGTTACGGCCATGTTTCATCCAAATGAAGCCATCTTTCACTATTTCAATGGCCTTGAAATTTGATGTTGAATTTTGTTGCCATCTATTATCGTTGTTACGGCCATGTTTCATCCAAATGAAACCATCTTTTACTATTTCAATGGCCTTGAAATGCGATGTTGAGTTTTGTTGCCATCTATTATCGTTGTTACGGCCATGTTTCATCCAAATGAAGCCATCTTTTAATATTTCAATGGCCTTGAAATGCGATGTTGAGTTTTGTTGCCATCTATTATCGTTGTTACGGCCATGTTTCATCCATATGAAGCCATCTTGCACTTTTTCAAGGGCGTTGAAATTTGATGTTGAGTTTTGTTGCCATCTATTATCGTTGTTACGTCCATAATTCATCCAAATGAAGCCATCTTGCACTAATTCAATGGCCTTGAAATTTGATGTTGAGTTTTGTTGCCATCTATGATCGTTGTTACGGCCATGTTTCATCCATATGAAGCCATCTTGCACTTTTTCAATGGCGTTGAAATTTGATGTTGTGTTTTGTTGCCATCTATTATCGTTGTTACGGCCATGTTTCATTCAAATGAAGCCATCTTGCACTATTTCAATGGCCTTGAAATTTGATGTTGAGTTTTGTTGCCATCTATTATCGTTGTTACGGCCATGTTTCATCCAAATGAAGCCATCTTGCACTATTTCAATGGCCTTGAAATTTGGTGTTGAATTTTGTTGCCATCTATTATCGTTGTTACGGCCTTGTTTCATCCAAATGAAGTCATCTTGCACTATTTCAATGGCCTTGAAATTAGATGTTGAATTTTGTTGCCATCTATTATCGTTGTTACGGCCATGTTTCATCCAAATGAAGCCATCTTCCACTAGTTCAATGGCCTTGCAATGTGATGTTGAATTTTGTTGCCATCTATTATCGTTGTTACGTCCATGTTTCATCCAAATGAAGCCATCTTGCACTATTTGAATAGCCTTGAAATTTGATGTTGAGTTTTGTTGCCATCTTTTATCGTTGTTACGGCCATGTTTCATCCAAATGAAGCCATTTTTCACTATTTCAATGGCTTTGAAATTTGATGTTGAATTTTGTTGCCATCTATCATCGTTGTTACGGCCATGTTTCATCCAAATGAAGCCATCTTTCACTATTTCAATGGCCTTGAAATGCGATGTTGAATTTTGTTGCCATCTATTATCGTTGTTACGGCCATGTTTCATCCAAATGAAGCCATCTTGCACTATTTCAATGGCCTTGAAATTTGGTGTTGAATTTTGTTGCCATCTATTATCGTTGTTACGGCCTTGTTTCATCCAAATGAAGCCATCTTGCACTATTTCAATGGCCTTGAAATTAGATGTTGAATTTTGTTGCCATCTATTATCGTTGTTACGGCCATGTTTCATCCAAATGAAGCCATCTTTTACTATTTCAATGGCCTTGAAATGCGATGTTGAATTTTGTTGCCATCTATTATCGTTGTTACGGCCATGTTTCATCCAAATGAAGCCATCTTGCACTTTTTCAATGGCCTTGAAATTTGGTGTTGAATTTTGTTGCCATCTATTATCGTTGTTACGGCCTTGTTTCATCCAAATGAAGCCATCTTGCACTATTTCAATGGCCTTGAAATTTGGTGTTGAATTTCGTTGCCATCTATTATCGTTGTTACGACCATGTTTCATCCAAATGAAGCCATCTTGCACTATTTCAATGCCCTTGATATTAGATGTTGAATTTTGTTGCCATCTATTATCGTTGTTACGGCCTTGTTTCATCCAAATGAAGCCATCTTGCACTATTTCGATGGCCTTGACATTAGATGTTCCGTTTGTTTGCCATCTATTATCGTTGTTACGGCCATGTTTCATCCAAATGAAGCCATCTTTCACTATTTCAATGGCCTTGAAATTTGATGTTGAATTTTGTTGCCATCTATTATCGTTGTTACGGCCATGTTTCATCCAAATGAAACCATCTTTTACTATTTCAATGGCCTTGAAATGCGATGTTGAGTTTTGTTGCCATCTATTATCGTTGTTACGGCCATGTTTCATCCAAATGAAGCCATCTTTTAATATTTCAATGGCCTTGAAATGCGATGTTGAGTTTTGTTGCCATCTATTATCGTTGTTACGGCCATGTTTCATCCATATGAAGCCATCTTGCACTTTTTCAAGGGCGTTGAAATTTGATGTTGAGTTTTGTTGCCATCTATTATCGTTGTTACGTCCATAATTCATCCAAATGAAGCCATCTTGCACTATTTCAATGGCCTTGAAATGCGATGTTGAGTTTTGTTGCCATCTATGATCGTTGTTACGGCCATGTTTCATCCATATGAAGCCATCTTGCACTTTTTCAATGGCGTTGAAATTTGATGTTGTGTTTTGTTGCCATCTATTATCGTTGTTACGGCCATGTTTCATTCAAATGAAGCCATCTTGCACTATTTCAATGGCCTTGAAATTTGATGTTGAGTTTTGTTGCCATCTATTATCGTTGTTACGGCCATGTTTCATCCAAATGAAGCCATCTTGCACTATTTCAATGGCCTTGAAATTTGGTGTTGAATTTTGTTGCCATCTATTATCGTTGTTACGGCCTTGTTTCATCCAAATGAAGTCATCTTGCACTATTTCAATGGCCTTGAAATTAGATGTTGAATTTTGTTGCCATCTATTATCGTTGTTACGACCATGTTTCACCCAAATGAAGCCATCTTTCACTATTTCAATGGCCTTGAAATGCGATGTTGAGTTTTGTTGCCATCTATTATCGTTGTTACGGCCATGTTTCATCCAAATGAAGCCATCTTGCACTATTTCAATGGCCTTGAAATGCGATGTTGAATTTTGTTGCCATCTATTATCGTTGTTACGGCCATGTTTCATCCAAATGAAGGCATCTTGCACTTTTTCAATGGCCTTGAAATTTGGTGTTGAATTTTGTTGGCATCTATTATCGTTGTTACGGCCTTGTTTCATCCAAATGAAGCCATCTTGCACTATTTCAATGGCCTTGAAATTAGATGTTGAATTTTGTTGCCATCTATTATCGTTGTTACGACCATGTTTCATCCAAATGAAGCCATCTTGCACTATTTCAATGCCCTTGATATTAGATGTTGAATTTTGTTGCCATCTATTATCGTTGTTACGGCCTTGTTTCATCCAAATGAAGCCATCTTGCACTATTTCGATGGCCTTGACATTAGATGTTCCGTTTGTTTGCCATCTATTATCGTTGTTACGGCCATGTTTCATCCAAAAAAAGCCATCTTTCACTATTTCAATGGCCTTGAAATTTGATGTTGAATTTTGTTGCCATCTATTATCGTTGTTACGTCCATGTTTCATCCAAATGAAGCCATCTTGCACTATTTCAATGGCCTTGAAATTTGATGTTGAATTTTGTTGCCATCTATTATCGTTGTTACGGCCATGTTTCATCCAAATGAAGCCATCTTTCACTATTTCAATGGCCTTGAAATGCGATGTTGAATTTTGTTGCCATCTATTATCGTTGTTACGGCCATGTTTCATCCAAATGAAGCCATCTTGCACTATTTCAATGGCCTTGAAATTTGGTGTTGAATTTTGTTGCCATCTATTATCGTTGTTACGGCCTTGTTTCATCCAAATGAAGCCATCTTGCACTATTTCAATGGCCTTGAAATTAGATGTTGAATTTTGTTGCAATCTATTATCGTTGTTACGGCCATGTTTCATCCAAATGAAGCCATCTTTTACTATTTCAATGGCCTTGAAATGCGATGTTGAATTTTGTTGCCATCTATTATCGTTGTTACGGCCATGTTTCATCCAAATGAAGCCATCTTGCACTATTTCAATGGCCTTGAAATGCGATGTTGAATTTTGTTGCCATCTATTATCGTTGTTACGGCCTTGTTTCATCCAAATGAAGCCATCTTGCACTATTTCAATGGCCTTGAAATTAGATGTTGAATTTTGTTGCCATCTATTATCGTTGTTACGACCATGTTTCATCCAAATGAAGCCATCTTGCACTATTTCAATGGCCTTGATATTAGATGTTGAATTTTGTTGCCATCTATTATCGTTGTTACGGCCTTGTTTCATTCAAATGAAGCCATCTTGCACTATTTCAATGGCCTTGTCATTAGATGTTCCGTTTGTTTGCCATCTATTATCGTTGTTACGGCCATGTTTCATCCAAAAAAAGCCATCTTTCACTATTTCAATGGCCTTGAAATTTGATGTTGAATTTTGTTGCCATCTATTATCGTTGTTACGGCCATGTTTCATCCAAATGAAACCATCTTTTACTATTTCAATGGCCTTGAAATGCGATGTTGAGTTTTGTTGCCATCTATTATCGTTATTACGGCCATGTTTCATCCAAATGAAGCCATCTTTTACTATTTCAATGGCCTTGAAATTTGATGTTGAATTTTGTTACCATCTATTATCGTTATTACGTCCATATTTCATCCAAATGAAGCCATCTTGCACTATTTCAATGGCCTTTAAATTTGATGTTGAATTTTGTTGCCATCTATTATCGTTGTTACGGCCATGTTTCATCCAAATGAAGCCATCTTTCACTATTTCAATGGCCTTGAAATGCGATGTTGAATTTTGTTGCCATCTATTATCGTTGTTACGGCCATGTTTCATCCAAATGAAGCCATCTTGCACTATTTCAATGGCCTTGAAATTTGGTGTTGAATTTTGTTGCCATCTATTATCGTTGTTACGGCCTTGTTTCATCCAAATGAAGCCATCTTGCACTATTTCAATGGCCTTGAAATTTGATGTTGAATTTTGTTGCCATCTATTATCGTTGTTACGACCATGTTTCATCCAAATGAAGCCATCTTGCACTATTTCAATGGCCTTGATATTAGATGTTGAATTTTGTTGCCATCTATTATCGTTGTTACGGCCTTGTTTCATCCAAATGAAGCCATCTTGCACTATTTCGATGGCCTTGAAATTAGATGTTGCGTTTGGTGCCATCTATTATCGTTGTTACGGCCATGTTTCATCCACATAAAGCCATCTTTCACTATTTCAATGGCCTTGAAATTTGATGTTGAATTTTGTTGCCATCTATTATCGTTGTTACGTCCATGTTCCATCCAAATGAAGCCATCTTGCACTATTTCAATGGCCTTGATATTTGATGTTGAGTTTTGTTGCCATCTATTATCGTTGTTACGGCCATGTTTCATCCAAATGAAGCCATCTTTTACTATTTCAATGGGCTTGAAATTTGATGTTGAGTTTTTTTTGCCATCTATTATCGTTGTTACGGCCATGTTTCATCCAAATGAAACCATCTTTCAGTATTTGTTGAATTTTGTTGGCATCTATTATTGTTGTTACGGCCATGTTTCATCCAAATGAAGTCATCTTGCACTATTTCAATGGCCTTGAAATTTGATGTTGAGTTTTTTTGCCATCTATTATCGTTGTTACGGCCATGTTTCATCCAAATGAAGCCATCTTGCACTATTTCAATGGCCTTGATATTAGATGTTGAATTTTGTTGCCATCTATTATCGTTGTTACGGCCTTGTTTCATCCAAATGAAGCCATCTTGCACTATTTCAATGGCCTTGAAATTAGATGTTGAATTTTGTTGCCATCTATTATCGTTGTTACGACCATGTTTCATCCAAATGAAGCCATCTTGCACTATTTCAATGGCCTTGATATTAGATGTTGAATTTTGTTGCCATCTATTATCGTTGTTACGGCCTTGTTTCATCCAAATGAAGCCATCTTGCACTATTTCGATGGCCTTGAAATTAGATGTTGCGTTTGGTGCCATCTATTATCGTTGTTACGGCCATGTTTCAACCACATAAAGCCATCTTTCACTATTTCAATGGCCTTGAAATTTGATGTTGAATTTTGTTGGCATCTATTATCGTTGTTACGGCCATGTTTCATCCAAATGAAGCCATCTTTCACTATTTCAATGGCCTTGAAATTTGATGTTGAATTTTGTTGCCATCTATTATCGTTGTTACGGCCATGTTTCATCCAAATGAAGCCATCTCGCACTATTCCAATGGCCTTGAAATGTGATGTTGAATTTTGTTGCCATCTATTATTGATGTTATAGCCATGTTTCATCCAAATGAAACCAACTTTCAGTATTTGTTGAATTTTGTTGGCATCTATTATTGTTGTTACGGCCATGTTTCATCCAAATGAAGTCATCTTGCACTATTTCAATGGCCTTGAAATTTGATGTTGAGTTTTTTTGCCATCTATTATCGTTGTTACGGCCATGTTTCATCCAAATGAAGCCATCTTGCACTATTTCAATGGCCTTGATATTAGATGTTGAATTTTGTTGCCATCTATTATCGTTGTTACGGCCATGTTTCATCCAAATGAAGCAATCTTGCACTATTTCAATGGCCTTGAAATTAGATGTTGCGTTTATTTGCCATCTATTATCGTTGTTACGGCCATGTTTCATCAAAAAGAAGCCATCTTTCACTATTTCAATGGCCTTAAAATTAGATGTTGAATTTTGTTGGCATCTATTATCGTTGTTTCATCCAAATGAAGTCATCTTGCACTTTTTAAATGGCCTTAAAATTTGATGTTGAATTTTGTTGCCATCTATTATCGTTGTTACGGCCATGTTTCATCCAAATGAAGCCATCTTGCACTATTTGACTGGGCTTAAAATTTGATGTTGAATTTTGTTGCCATCTATTATCGTTGTTACGGCCATGTTTCATCCAAATGAAGCCATCTTGCACTATTTCAATGGCCTTGAAATTTGATGATGAATTTTGTTGGCATCTACTATCGTTGTTACAGCCATGTTTCATCCAAATTAAGGCATCTTGCACTATTTGAATGGCCTTCAAATGCGATGATGAAATTTGTTGCCATCTATTATCGTTGTTACGGCCATGTTTCATCCACATAAAGCCATTTTTCACTATTTCAATGGCCTTGAAATTAGATGTTGAATTTTGTTGCCATCTATTATCGTTGTTGCGGCCATATTTCATCCACATAAAGCCATCTTGCACTATTTGAATGGCCTTGAAATTTGATGTTGAGTTTTGTTGCCATCTATTATCATTGTTACGGCCATGTTTCATCCAAATTAAGGCATCTTTCACTATTTCAATGGCCTTCAAATGCGACGTTGAATGTTGTTGCCATCTATTATCGTTGTTACGGCCATGTTTCATCCAAATGAAGCCATTTTTCACTAATTCAATGGCCTTGAAATTTGATGTTGAATTTTTTTGGCATCTATTATCGTTGTTACAGCCATGTTTCATCCAAATTAAGGCATCTTGCACTATTTGAATGGCCTTCAAATGCGATGATGAATTTTGTTGCCATCTATTATCGTTGTTACGGCCATGTTTCATCCACATAAAGCCATCTTTCACTATTTCAATGGCCTTGAAATTTGATGTTGAATATTGTTGCCATCTATGATCGTTGTTACGGTCATGTTTCATCCAAATGAAGCCATCTTGCACTATTTCAATGGCCTTGAAATTTGATGTTGAGTTTTGTTGCCATCTATTATCGTTGTTACGTCCATGTTTCATCTAAATGAAGGCATCTTTCACTATTTCAATGGCCTTCAAATGCGACGTTGAATTTTGTTGCCATCTATTATCGTTGTTACGGCCATGTTTCATCCAAATGAAGCCATCTTGCACTATTTCAATGGCCTTGAAATTAGATGTTGAATTTTGTTGCCATCTATTATCGTTGTTACGGCCATGTTTCATCCAAATGAAGCCATCTTGCACTATTTCAATGGGCTTGAAATTAGATGTTGAATTTTGTTGCCATCTATTATCGTTGTTGCGGCCATGTTTCATCCAAATGAATCTATCTTCCACTATTTCGATGGCCTTGAAATTTGATGTTGAGTTTTTTTGCCATCTATTATCGTTGTTACGGCCATGTTTCATCCAAATGAAGCCATCTTGCACTATTTCAATGGCCTTGAAATTTGATGTTGAATTTTGTTGGCATCTATTATCGTTGTTTCATCCAAATGAAGTCATCTTGCACTTTTTAAATGGCCTTAAAATTTGATGTTGAATTTTGTTGCCATCTATTATCGTTGCTACGGCCATGTTTCATCCAAATGAAGCCATCTTGCACTATTTCAATGGCCTTGAAATTTGATGTTGAATTTTGTTGCCATCTATTATCGTTGTTACGGCCATGTTTCATCCACATAAAGCCATCGTTCACTATTTTAATGACCTTCAAATGCGACGTTGAATTTTGTTGCCATCTATTATCATTGTTACGGCCATGTTTCATCCATATGAAGGCATCTTGCACTATTTCAATGGCCTTGATATTTGATGTTGAGTTTTGTTGCCATCTATTATCGTTGTTACGGCCATGTTTCATCCAAATGAAGCCATCTTTTACTATTTCAATGGGCTTGAAATTTGATGTTGAATTTTGTTGCCATCTATTATCGTTGTTACGGCCATGTTTCATCCAAATGAAACCATCTTTCAGTATTTGTTGAATTTTGTTGGCATCTATTATCGTTGTTACGGCCATGTTTCATCCAAAAGAAGCCATCTTTCACTATTTCAATGGCCTTAAAATTTGATGTTGAATTTTGTTGGCATCTATTATCGTTGTTTCATCCAAATGAAGTCATCTTGCACTTTTTAAATGGCCTTAAAATTTGATGTTGAATTTTGTTGCCATCTATTATCGTTGCTACGGCCATGTTTCATCCAAATGAAGCCATCTTGCACTATTTCAATGGCCTTGAAATTTGATGTTGAATTTTGTTGCCATCTATTATCGTTGCTACGGCCATGTTTCATCCAAATGAAGCCATCTTGCACTATTTCAATGGCCTTGAAATGTGATGTTGAATATTGTTGCCATCTATGATCGTTGTTACGGCCATGTTTCATCCAAATGGAGCCATCTTGCAGTATTTCAATGGCCTTGAAATTTGATGTTGAGTTTTGTTGCCATCTATTATCGTTGTTACGGCCATGTTTCATCCAAATGACGCCATCTTGCACTATTTCAATGGCCATGAAATTTAATGTTGAATTTTTTTGCCATCTATTATCGTTGTTACGGTTATGTTTCATCCAAATGAAACCATCTTTCAGTATTTGTTGAATTTTGTTGGCATCTATTATTGTTGTTACGGCCATGTTTCATCCAAATGAAGTCATCTTGCACTATTTCAATGGCCTTGAAATTTGATGTTCAATTTTGTTGGCATCTATTATCGTTGTTACGGCCATGTTTCATCCAAATGAAGCCATCTTTCACTATTTCAATGGCCTTGAAATTTGATGTTGAATTTTGTTGCCATCTATTATTGTTGTTACGGCCATGTTTCATCCAAATGAAGTCATCTTGCACTATTTCAATGGCCTTGAAATTTGATGTTCAATTTTGTTGGCATCTATTATCGTTGTTACGGCCATGTTTCATCCAAATGAAGCCATCTTTCACTATTTCAATGGCCTTGAAATTTGATGTTGAGTTTTTTTGCCATCTATTATCGTTGTTACGGCCATGTTTCATCCAAAAGAAGCCATCTTTCACTATTTCAATGGCCTTAAAATTAGATGTTGAATTTTGTTGGCATCTATTATCGTTGTTTCATCCAAATGAAGTCATCTTGCACTTTTTAAATGGCCTTAAAATTTGATGTTGAATTTTGTTGCCATCTATTATCGTTGCTACGGCCATGTTTCATCCAAATGAAGCCATCTTGCACTATTTCAATGGCCTTGAAATTTGATGTTGAATTTTGTTGCCATCTATTATCGTTGTTACGGCCATGTTTCATCCACATAAAGCCATCGTTCACTATTTTAATGACCTTCAAATGCGACGTTGAATTTTGTTGCCATCTATTATCATTGTTACGGCCATGTTTCATCCACATGAAGGCATCTTGCACTATTTCAATGGCCTTGATATTTGATGTTGAGTTTTGTTGCCATCTATTATCGTTGTTACGGCCATGTTTCATCCAAATGAAGCCATCTTTTACTATTTCAATGGGCTTGAAATTTGATGTTGAATTTTGTTGCCATCTATTATCGTTGTTACGGCCATGTTTCATCCAAATGAAACCATCTTTCAGTATTTGTTGAATTTTGTTGGCATCTATTATCGTTGTTACGGCCATGTTTCATCCAAAAGAAGCCATCTTTCACTATTTCAATGGCCTTAAAATTAGATGTTGAATTTTGTTGGCATCTATTATCGTTGTTTCATCCAAATGAAGTCATCTTGCACTTTTTAAATGGCCTTAAAATTTGATGTTGAATTTTGTTGCCATCTATTATCGTTGCTACGGCCATGTTTCATCCAAATGAAGCCATCTTGCACTATTTCAATGGCCTTGAAATTTGATGTTGAATTTTGTTGCCATCTATTATCGTTGCTACGGCCATGTTTCATCCAAATGAAGCCATCTTGCACTATTTCAATGGCCTTGAAATTTGATGTTGAATATTGTTGCCATCTATGATCGTTGTTACGGCCATGTTTCATCCAAATGGAGCCATCTTGCAGTATTTCAATGGCCTTGAAATTTGATGTTGAGTTTTGTTGCCATCTATTATCGTTGTTACGGCCATGTTTCATCCAAATGACGCCATCTTGCACTATTTCAATGGCCTTGAAATTTAATGTTGAATTTTTTGCCATCTATTATCGTTGTTACGGCCATGTTTCATCCAAATGAAACCATCTTTCAGTATTTGTTGAATTTTGTTGGCATCTATTATTGTTGTTACGGCCATGTTTCATCCAAATGAAGTCATCTTGCACTATTTCAATGGCCTTGAAATTTGATGTTCAATTTTGTTGGCATCTATTATCGTTGTTACGGCCATGTTTCATCCAAATGAAGCCATCTTTCACTATTTCAATGGCCTTGAAATTTGATGTTGAATTTTGTTGCCATCTATTATCGTTGTTACGGCCATGTTTCATCCAAATGAAGTCATCTTGCACTATTTCAATGGCCTTGAAATGTGATGTTAAATTTTGTTGCCATCTATTATTGTTGTTACAGCCATGTTTCATCCAAATGAAGTCATCTTGCACTTTTAAAATGGCCTTAAAATTTATGTTGAGTTTTGTTGCCATCTATTATCGTTGTTACGGCCATGTTTCATCCACATAAAGCCATTTTTCACTATTTCAATGGCCTTGAAATTTGATGTTGAGTTTTGTTGCCATCTATTATCGTTGTTACGGCCATGTTTCATCCAAATGAAGCTATCTTGCACTATTTCAATGGCCTTGAAATTTGATGTTGAGTTTTGTTGCCATCTATTATCGTTGTTACGGCCATGTTTCATCCAAATGAAGCCATCTTGCACTATTTCAATGGCCTTGACATTTGATGTTGAGTTTTGTTGTCATCTATTATCATCGTTACGGCCATGTTTCATCCAAATGAAGGCATCGTTCACTATTTAAATGGCCTTCAACTGTGACATTGAATTTTGTTGCCATCTATTATCGTTGTTACGGCCATGTTTCATCCATATGAAGGCATCTTTCACTGTTTCAATGGCCTTGAAATTTGATGTTGAATTTTGTTGCCATCTATGATCGTTGTTACGGCCATGTTTCATCCAAATGAAGCCATCTTGCACTATTTCAATGGCCTTGAAATTTGATGTTGCGTTGTTTTGCCATCTACTATCGTTGTTACGGCCATGTTTCATCCAAATGAAGCCATCTTTCACTATTTCAATGGCCTTGAAATTTCATGTTGAATTTTGTTACCATCTATTATCGTTGTTACGTCCATGTTTCATCCACATAAAGCCATCTTTCACTGTTTCAATGGCCTTGAAATTTGATGTTGAATTTTGTTGCCATCTATTATCGTTGTTACGGCCATGTTTCATCCATATGAAGGCATCTTTCACTATTTCAATGGCCTTGAAATTTGATGTTGAATTTTGTTGCCATCTATGATCGTTGTTACGGCCATGTTTCATCCAAATGAAGCCATCTTGCACTATTTCAATGGCCTTGAAATTTGATGTTGAATATTGTTGCCATCTTTGATCGTTGTTACGGCCATGTTTCATCCAAATGAAGCCATCTTGCACTATTTTAATGGCCTTGAAATTTGATGTTGAGTTTTGTTGCCATCTATTATCGTTTTTACGGCCATGTTTCCTCAACATGAAGCCATCTTGCACTATTTCAATGGCCTTGAAATTAGATGTTGAGTTTTGTTGCCATCTATTATCGTTGTAACGGCCATGTTTCATCCATATGAAGCCATCATGGACCTATTTCAATGGCCTTGAAATTTGATGTTGAGTTTTGTTGCCATCTATTATCGTTGTTACGGCCATGTTTCATCCACATAAAGCCATGTTTCACTATTTCAATGGCCTTGAAATTTGATGATGAGTTTTGTTGGCATCTATTATCGTTGCTGCGGCCATGTTTCATCCAAATTAAGGCATCTTGCACTATTTGAATGGCCTTCAAATGCGATGTTGAATTTTGTTACCATCTATGATCGTTGTTACGGCCATGTTTCATCCACATAAAAACATCTTTCACTATTTCAATGGCCTTGAAATTTGATGTTGAGTTTTGTTGCCATCTATTATCGTTGTTGCGGCCATGTTTCATCCACATAAAGCCATCTTGCACTATTTCAATGGGCTTAAATTTTGATATTGAGTTTTGTTGCCATCTATTATCGTTGTTACGTCCATGTTTCATCAAAATGAAGGCATCTTTCACTATTTCAATGGCCTTGAAATTTGATGTTGAGTTTTGTTGCCATCTATTATCGTTGTTACGGCCATGTTTCATGCATATGAAGGCATCTTTCACTATTTCAATGGCCTTGAAATTTGATGTTGAATATTGTTGCCATCTATGATCGTTGTTACGGCCATGTTTCATCCAAATGAAGCCATCTTGCACTATTTCAATGGCCTTGAAATTTGATGTTGAATTTTGTTGGCATCTATTATCGTTGTTACAGCCATGTTTCATCAAAATTAAGGCATCGTGCACTAATTCAGTGGCCTTGAAATTTGATGTTGAATTTTGTTGCCATCTATTATCGTTGTTACGGCCATGTTTCATCCACATAAAGCCATCTTTCACTATTTCAATGGCCTTGAAATTTGATGTTGAATATTGTTGCCATCTATGATCGTTGTTACGGTCATGTTTCATCCAAATGAAGCCATCTTGCACTATTTCAATGGCCTTGAAATTTGATGTTGAGTTTTGTTGCCATCTATTATCGTTGTTACGTCCATGTTTCATCCAAATGAAGGCATCTTTCACTATTTCAATGGCCTTCAAATGCGACGTTGAATTTTGTTGCCATCTATTATCGTTGTTACGGCCATGTTTCATCCAAATGAAGCCATCTTGCACTATTTCAATGGCCTTGAAATTAGATGTTGATGTTTGTTGCCATCTATTATCGTTGTTACGGCCATGTTTCATCCAAATGAAGCCATCTTTCACTATTTCAATGGTCTTGAAATTAGATGTTGAATTTTGTTGCCATCTATTATCGTTGTTGCGGCCATGTTTCATCCAAATGAATCTATCTTCCACTATTTCGATGGCCTTGAAATTTGATGTTGAGTTTTTTTGCCATCTATTATCGTTGTTACGGCCATGTTTCATCCAAATGAAGCCATCTTTCACTATTTCAATGGCCTTAAAATTAGATGTTGAATTTTGTTGGCATCTATTATCGTTGTTTCATCCAAATGAAGTCATCTTGCACTTTTTAAATGGCCTTAAAATTTGATGTTGAATTTTGTTGCCATCTATTATCGTTGTTACGGCCATGTTTCATCCAAATGAAGCCATCTTGCACTATTTCAATGGCCTTGAAATTTGATGTTGAATTTTGTTGCCATCTATTATCGTTGTTACGGCCATGTTTCATCCACATAAAGCCATCTTTCACTATTTCAATGGCCTTGAAATTTGATGTTGAATTTTGTTGCCATCTATTATCGTTGTTACGTCCATGTTTCATCCAAATGAAGCCATCTCGCACTATTTCAATGGCCTTGATATTTGATGTTGAGTTTTGTTGCCATCTATTATCGTTGTTACGGCCATGTTTCATCCAAATGAAGCCATCTTGCACTATTTCAATGGCCTTGAAATTTGATGTTGAATTTTGTTGCCATCTATTATCGTTGTTACGGCCATGTTTCATCCAAATGAAACCATCTTTCAGTATTTGTTGAATTTTGTTTGCATCTATTATCGTTGTTACGGCCATGTTTCATCCAAAAGAAGCCATCTTTCACTATTTCAATGGCCTTGAAATTTGATGTTCAATTTTGTTGGCATCTATTATCGTTGTTACGGCCATGTTTCATCCAAATGAAGGCATCGTTCACGATTTTAATGGCCTTCAAATGCGATGTTGAATTTTGTTGCCATCTATTATCATTGTTACGGCCATGTTTCATCCATATGAAGGCATCTTTCACTATTTCAATGGCCTTGAAATTTGATGTTGAATATTGTTGCCATCTATGATCGTTGTTACGGCCATTTTTCATCCAAATGGAGCCATCTTTCAGTATTTCAATGGCCTTGAAATTTGATGTTGAGTTTTGTTGCCATCTATTATCGTTGTTACGGCCATGTTTCATCCAAATGACGCCATCTTGCACTATTTCAATGGCCTTGAAATTTGATGTTGAGTTTTGTTGCCATCTATTATCGTTGTTACGGCCATGTTTCATCCAAATGAAACCATCTTTCAGTATTTGTTGAATTTTGTTGGCATCTATTATTGTTGTTACGGCCATGTTTCATCCAAATGAAGGCATCTTTCACTATTTCAATGGCCTTCAAATGCGATGTTGAATTTTGTTGCCATCTATTATCGTTGTTACGGCCATGTTTCATCCAAATGAAGCCATCTTTCACTATTTCAATGGCCTTGAAATTTGATGTTGAATTTTGTTGCCATCTATTATCGTTGTTACGGCCATGTTTCATCCAAATGAAGTCATCTTGCACTATTTCAATGGCCTTGAAATGTGATGTTGAATTTTGTTGCCATCTATTATTGTTGTTACAGCCATGTTTCATCCAAATGAAGTCATCTTGCACTTTTAAAATGGCCTTAAAATTTATGTTGAGTTTTGTTGCCATCTATTATCGTTGTTACGGCCATGTTTCATCCAAATGAAGGCATCTTGCACTATTTCAATGGCCTTGAAATTAGATGTTTAGTTTTGTTGCCATCTTTTATCGTTGTTACGGCCATGTTTCATCCAAATGAAGCCATCTTGCACTATTTCAATGGGCTTGAAATTTGATGTTGAATTTTGTTGCCATCTATTATCATTGTTACGGCCATGTTTCATCCAAATGAAGGCATCTTTCACTATTTCAATTGCCTTGAAATTTGATGTTGAATTTTGTTGGCATCTATTTTCGTTGTAACAGCCATGTTTCATCCAAATTAAGGCATCTTGCACTATTTAAATGGCCTTCAAATGCGATGTTGAATTTTGTTGCCATCTATTATCGTTGTTACGGCCATGTTTCATCCACATAAAGCCATCTTGTACTATTTGAATGGCCTTGAAATATGCTGTTGAATTTTGTTGCCATCTATTATCGTTGTTACGGCCATGTTTGATCCACATAAAGCCACCTTGCACTATTTCAATGGCCTTGAAATTTGATGTTGAGTTTTGTTGTCATCTATTATCATTGTTACGGCCATGTTTCATCCAAATGAAGGCATCTTTCACTTTTTTAATGGCCTTCAAATGCGACGTTGAATTTTGTTGCCATTTATTATCGTTGTTACGGCTATGTTTCATCCAAATGAAGCCATCTTGCACTATTTGAATGGCCTTGATTTTTGATGTTGAGTTTTGTTGCCATCTATTATTATTGTTATGGCCATGTTTCATCAAAATGAAGGCATCTTTCACTATTTCAATGGCCTTGAAATTTGATGTTGAGTTTTGTTGCCATCTATTATCGTTGTTACGGCCATGTTTCATCCAAATGAAGCCATCTTGCACTATTTCAATGGCCTTGAAATTTGATGTTTAATTTTGTTGCCATCTATTATCGTTGTAACGGCCATGTTCCATCCATATGAAGCCATCTTTCACTATTTCAATGGCCTTGAAATTTGATGTTGAATTTTGTTGGCATCTAGTATCGTTGTTACGTCCATGTTTCTTCCACATAAAGCCATCTTTCACTATTTCAATGGCCTTGAAATTTGATGTTGAGTTTTTTTTGCCATCTATTATCATTGTTACGGCCATGTTTCATCCACATAAAGCCATTTTTCACTATTTCAATGGCCTTGAAATTTGATGTTGAGTTTTGTTGCCATCTATTATCGTTGTTACGGCCATGTTTCATCCAAATGAAGCCATCTTGCACTATTTCAATGGCCTTGACATTTGATGTTGAGTTTTGTTGTCATCTATTATCATCGTGACGGCCATGTTTCATCCAAATGAAGGCATCGTTCACTATTTAAATGGCCTTCAACTGTGACATTGAATTTTGTTGCCATCTATTATCGTTGTTACGGCCATGTTTCATCCATATGAAGGCATCTTTCACTGTTTCAATGGCCTTGAAATTTGATGTTGAATTTTGTTGCCATCTATGATCGTTGTTACGGCCATGTTTCATCCAAATGAAGCCATCTTGCACTATTTCAATGGCCTTGAAATTTGATGTTGCGTTGTTTTGCCATCTACTATCGTTGTTACGGCCATGTTTCATCCAAATGAAGCCATCTTACACTATTTCAATGGCCTTGAAATTTCATGTTGAATTTTGTTACCATCTATTATCGTTGTTACGTCCATGTTTCATCCACATAAAGCCATCTTTCACTATTTCAATGGCCTTGAAATTTGATGTTGAGTTTTGTTGCCATCTATTATCGTTGTTACGGCCATGTTTCATCCACATAAAGCTATGTTTCACTATTTCAATGGCCTTGAAATTTGATGTTGAGTTTTGTTGGCATCTATTATCGTTGCTGCGGCCATGTCTCATCCAAATTAAGGCATCTTGCACTATTTGAATGGCCTTCAAATGCGATGTTGAATTTTGTCGCCATCTATTATCGTTGTTACGGCCATGTTTCATCCACATAAAAACATCTTTCACTATTTCAATGGCCTTGAAATTTGATGTTGAGTTTTGTTGCCATCTATTATCGTTGTTACGTCCATGTTTCATCCACATAAAGCCATCTTGCACTATTTCAATGGGCTTAAATTTTGATATTGAGTTTTGTTGCCATCTATTATCGTTGTTACGTCCATGTTTCATCCAAATGAAGGAATCTTTCACTATTTCAATGGCCTTCAAATGCGACGTTGAATTTTGTTGCCATCTATTATCGTTGTTACGGCCATGTTTCATGCATATGAAGGCATCTTTCACTATTTCAATGGCCTTCAAATGCGACGTTGAATTTTGTTGCCATCTATTATCGTTGTTACGGCCATGTTTCATCCAAATGAAGCCATCTTGCACTTTTTGAATGGCCTTGAAATTAGATGTTGAATTTTGTTGCCATCTATTATCGTTGTTACGGCCATGTTTCATCCAAATGAAGCCATCTTTCACTATTTCAATGGCCTTGAAATTTGATGTTTAATATTGTTGCCATCTATGATCGTTGTTACGGTCATGTTTCATCCAAATGAAGCCATCTTGCACTATTTCAATGGCCTTGAAATTTGATGTTGAGTTTTGTTGCCATCTATTATCGTTGTTACGGCCATGTTTCATCCACATAAAGCCATCTTTCACTATTTCAATGGCCTTGAAATTTGATGTTGAATATTGTTGCCATCTATGATCGTTGTTACGGTCATGTTTCATCCAAATGAAGCCATCTTGCACTATTTCAATGGCCTTGAAATTTGATGTTGAGTTTTGTTGCCATCTATTATCGTTGTTACGTCCATGTTTCATCCAAATGAAGGCATCTTTCACTATTTCAATGGCCTTCAAATGCGACGTTGAATTTTGTTGCCATCTATTATCGTTGTTACGGCCATGTTTCATCCAAATGAAGCCATCTTGCACTTTTTGAATGGCCTTGAAATTAGATGTTGAATTTTGTTGCCATCTATTATCGTTGTTGCGGCCATGTTTCATCCAAATGAATCTATCTTCCACTATTTCGATGGCCTTGAAATTTGATGTTGAGTTTTTTTGCCATCTATTATCGTTGTTACGGCCATGTTTCATCCAAATGAAGCCATCTTGCACTATTTCAATGGCCTTGAAATTTGATGTTGAATTTTGTCGCCATCTATTATCGTTGTTGCGGCCATGTTTCATCCAAATGAATCTATCTTCCACTATTTCGATGGCCTTGAAATTTGATGTTGAGTTTTTTTGCCATCTATTATCGTTGTTACGGCCATGTTTCATCCAAAAGAAGCCATCTTTCACTATTTCAATGGCCTTAAAATGCGATGTTGAATTTTGTTGGCATCAATTATCGTTGTTTCATCCAAATGAAGTCATCTTGCACTTTTTAAATGGCCTTGAAATTTGATGTTGAATTTTGTTGCCATCTATTATCGTTGTTACGGCCATGTTTCATCCAAATGAAGCCATCTTGCACTATTTCAATGGCCTTGAAATTTGATGTTGAATTTTGTTGCCATCTATTATCGTTGTTACGGCCATGTTTCATCCACATAAAGCCATCTTTCACTATTTCAATGGCCTTGAAATTTGATGTTGAATTTTGTTGCCATCTATTATCGTTGTTACGTCCATGTTTCATCCAAATGAAGCCATCTCGCACTTTTTCAATGGCCTTGATATTTGATGTTGAGTTTTGTTGCCATCTATTATCGTTGTTACGGCCATGTTTCATCCAAATGAAGCCATCTTGCACTATTTCAATGGCCTTGAAATTTGATGTTGAATTTTGTTGCCATCTATTATCGTTGTTACGGCCATGTTTCATCCAAATGAAACCATCTTTCAGTATTTGTTGAATTTTGTTTGCATCTATTATTGTTGTTACGGCCATGTTTCATCCAAAAGAAGCCATCTTTCACTATTTCAATGGCCTTGAAATTTGATGTTCAATTTTGTTGGCATCTATTATCGTTGTTACGGCCATGTTTCATCCAAATGAAGGCATCGTTCACGATTTTAATGGCCTTCAAATGCGATGTTGAATTTTGTTGCCATCTATTATCATTGTTACGGCCATGTTTCATCCATATGAAGGCATCTTTCACTATTTCAATGGCCTTGAAATTTGATGTTGAATATTGTTGCCATCTATGATCGTTGTTACGGCCATTTTTCATCCAAATGGAGCCATCTTTCAGTATTTCAATGGCCTTGAAATTTGATGTTGAGTTTTGTTGCCATCTATTATCGTTGTTACGGCCATGTTTCATCCAAATGACGCCATCTTGCACTATTTCAATGGCCTTGAAATTTAATGTTGGATTTTTTTGCCATCTATTATCGTTGTTACGGCCATGTTTCATCCAAATGAAACCATCTTTCAGTATTTGTTGAATTTTGTTGGCATCTATTATTGTTGTTACGGCCATGTTTCATCCAAATGAAGTCATCTTGCACTATTTCAATGGCCTTGAAATTTGATGTTCAATTTTGTTGGCATCTATTATCGTTGTTACGGCCATGTTTCATCCAAATGAAGCCATCTTTCACTATTTCAATGGCCTTGAAATTTGATGTTGAATTTTGTTGCCATCTATTATCGTTGTTACGGCCATGTTTCATCCAAATGAAGTCATCTTGCACTATTTCAATGGCCTTGAAATGTGATGTTGAATTTTGTTGCCACTATTATTGTTGTTACAGCCATGTTTCATCCAAATGAAGTCATCTTGCACTTTTAAAATGGCCTTAAAATTTATGTTGAGTTTTGTTGCCATCTATTATCGTTGTTACGGCCATGTTTCATCCAAATGAAGCCATCTTGCACTATTTCAATGGCCTTGAAATTAGATGTTTAGTTTTGTTGCCATCTTTTATCGTTGTTACGGCCATGTTTCATCCAAATGAAGCCATCTTGCACTATTTCAATGGGCTTGAAATTTGATGTTGAATTTTGTTGCCATCTATTATCATTGTTACGGCCATGTTTCATCCAAATGAAGGCATCTTTCACTATTTCAATTGCCTTGAAATTTGATGTTGAATTTTGTTGGCATCTATTATCGTTGTAACAGCCATGTTTCATCCAAATGAAGCCATCTTGCACTATTTAAATGGCCTTCAAATGCGATGTTGAATTTTGTTGCCATCTATTATCGTTGTTACGGCCATGTTTCATCCACATAAAGCCATCTTGTACTATTTGAATGGCCTTGAAATATGCTGTTGAATTTTGTTGCCATCTGTTATCGTTGTTACGGCCATGTTTGATCCACATAAAGCCACCTTGCACTATTTCAATGGCCTTGAAATTTGATGTTGAGTTTTGTTGTCATCTATTATCATTGTTACGGCCATGTTTCATCCAAATGAAGCCATCTTTCACTTTTTTAATGGCCTTCAAATGCGACGTTGAATTTTGTTGCCATCTATTATCGTTGTTATGGCTATGTTTCATCCAAATGAAGCCATCTTGCACTATTTGAATGGCCTTGATTTTTGATGTTGAGTTTTGTTGCCATCTATTATTATTGTTACGGCCATGTTTCATCAAAATGAAGGCATCTTTCACTATTTCAATGCCCTTGAAATTTGATGTTGAGTTTTGTTGCCATCTATTATCGTTGTTACGGCCATGTTTCATCCAAATGAAGGCATCTTTCACTATTTCAATCGCCTTGAAATTTGATGTTGAATTTTGTTGGCATCTATTATCGTTGTAACAGCCATGTTTCATCCAAATGAAGCCATCTTGCACTATTTCAATGGCCTTGAAATTTGATGTTTAATTTTGTTGCCATCTATTATCGTTGTAACGGCCATGTTCCATCCATATGAAGCCATCTTTCACTATTTCAATGGCCTTGACATTTGATGTTGAATTTTGTTGGCATCTAGTATCGTTGTTACGGCCATGTTTCATCCACATAAAGCCATCTTTCACTATTTCAATGGCCTTGAAATTTGATGTTGAGTTTTTTTTGCCATCTATTATCATTGTTACGGCCATGTTTCATCCACATAAAGCCATTTTTCACTATTTCAATGGCCTTGAAATTTGATGTTGAGTTTTGTTGCCATCTATTATCGTTGTTAGGGCCATGTTTCATCCAAATGAAGCCATCTTGCACTATTTGAATGGCCTTGAAATTTGATGTTGAGTTTTGTTGCCATCTATTATCGTTGTTACGGCCATGTTTCATCCAAATGAAGCCATCTTGCACTATTTCAATGGCCTTGACATTTGATGTTGAGTTTTGTTGTCATCTATTATCATCGTTACGGCCATGTTTCATCCAAATGAAGGCATCGTTCACTATTTAAATGGCCTTCAACTGTGACGTTGAATTTTGTTGCCATCTATTATCGTTGTTACGGCCATGTTTCATCCAAATGAAGCCATCTTGCACTATTTCAATGGCCTTGAAATTTGATGTTGCGTTGTTTTGCCATCAACTATCGTTGTTACGGCCATGTTTCATCCAAATGAAGCCATCTTTCACTATTTCAATGGCCTTGAAATTTCATGTTGAATTTTGTTACCATCTATTATCGTTGTTACGTCCATGTTTCATCCACATAAAGCCATCTTTCACTTTTTCAATGGCCTTGAAATTTGATGTTGAGTTTTGTTGCCATCTATTATCGTTGTTACGGCCATGTTTCATCCACATAAAGCCATTTTTCACTATTTCAATGGCCTTGAAATTTGATGTTGAGTTTTGTTGGCATCTATTATCGTTGCTGCGGCCATGTTTCATCCAAATTAAGGCATCTTGCACTATTTGAATGGCCTTCAAATGCGATGTTGAATTTTGTTGCCATCTATGATCGTTGTTACGGCCATGTTTCATCCAAATGAAGCCATCTTGCACTTTTTCAATGGCCTTGAAATTTGATTTTGAGTTTTGTTGCCATCTATTATCGTTGTTGCGGCCATGTTTCATCCACATAAAGCCATCTTGCACTATTTCAATGGCCTTGAAATTTGATATTGAGTTTTGTTGCCATCTATTATCGTTGTTACGGCCATGTTTCATCTAAATGAAGGAATCTTTCACTATTTCAATGGCCTTCAAATGCGACGTTGAATTTTGTTGCCATCTATTATCGTTGTTACGGCCATGTTTCATGCATATGAAGGCATCTTTCACTATTTCAATGGCCTTGAAATTTGATGTTGAATATTGTTGCCATCTATGATCGTTGTTACGGCCATGTTTCATCCAAATGGAGCCATCTTGCACTATTTCAATGGCCTTGAAATTTGATGTTGAGTTTTGCTGCCATCTATTATCGTTGTTACGGCCATGTTTCATCCAAATGAAGCCATCTATCAGTATTTGTTGAATTTTGTTGGCATCTATTATTGTTGTTACGGCCATGTTTCATCCAAATGAAGTCATCTTGCACTATTTCAATGGCCTTGAAATTAGATGTTGAATTTTGTTGGCATCTATTATCGTTGCTGCGGCCATGTTTCATCCAAATGAAGGCATCTTTCACTATTTCAATGGCCTTTAAATTTGATGTTGAATTTTGTTGCCATCTATTATCGTTGTTACGGCCATGTTTCATCCAAATGAAGCCATCTTGCACTATTTCAATGGCCTTGAAATGTGATGTTGAATTTTGTTGCCATCTATTATTGTTGTTACGGCCATGTTTCATCCAAATGAAGCCATCTATCACTATTTCAATGGCCTTGAAATTTTATGTTGAATTTTGTCGCCATCTATTATCGTTGTTGCGGCCATGTTTCATCCAAATGAAGCCATCTTGCACTATTTCGATGGCCTTGAAATTTGATGTTGAGTTTTTTTGCCATCTATTATCGTTGTTACGGCCATGTTTCATCTAAATGAAGCCATCTTGCACTATTTCAATGGCCTTGATATAAGATGTTGAATTTTGTTGCCATCTATTATCGTTGTTACGGCCTTGTTTCATCCAAATGAAGCCATCTTGCACTATTTCGATGGCCTTGAAATTTGATGTTGAGTTTGTTTGCCATCTATTATCATTGTTACGGCCATGTTTCATCCAAAAGAAGCCATCTTTCACTATTTCAATGGCCTTGAAATTAGATGTTGAATTTTGTTGGCATCTATTATCGTTGTTTCATCCAAATGAAGTCATTTTGCACTTTTTAAATGGCCTTAAAATTTGATGTTGAATTTTGTTGCCATCTATTATCGTTGTTACGGCCATGTTTCATCCAAATGAAGCCATCTTGCACTATTTCAATGGCCTTGAAATTAGATGTTTAGTTTTGTTGCCATCTATTATCGATGTTGCGGCCATTTTTCATCCAAATGAAGCCATCTTGCACTATTTGAATGGGCTTGAAATTTGATGTTGAATCTTGTTGCCATCTATTATCATTGTTACGGCCATGTTTCATCCAAATGAAGCCATATTGCACTAATTCAATGGCCTTGAAATTTGATGTTGAATTTTGTTGGCATCTATTATCGTTGTAACAGCCATGTTTCATCCAAATTAAGGCATCTTGCACTATTTGAATGGCCTTCAAATGCGATGTTGAGTTTTGTTGCCATCTATTATCGTTGTTACGGCCATGTTTCATCCAAATGAAGCCATCTTGCACTATTTCAATGGCCTTGAAATTTGATGTTGAGTTTTGTTGCCATCTATCATCGTTGTTACGGCCATGTTTCATCCAAATGGAGCCATCTTGCACTATTTCAATGGCCTTGAAATTTGATGTTGAGTTTCGTTGTCATCTATTATCGTTGTTACGGCCATGTTTCATCCAAATGAAGCCATATTGCACTAATTCAATGGCCTTGAAATTTGATGTTGAATTTTGTTGGCATCTATTATCGTTGTTACGGCCATGTTTCATCCACATAAAGCCATCTTTCACTATTTGAATGGCCTTGAAATTTGATGTTGAGTTTTTATGCCATCTATTATCGTTGTTACGGCCATGTTTCATCCAAATGAAGCCATCTTGCACTATTTCAATGGCCTTGAAATTTGATGTTGAATTTTGTTGCCATCTATAATCGTTGTTGTTCATCCAAATGAAGCCATCTTGCACTATTTAAATGGCCTTGAAATTTGATGTTGAGCTTTGTTGCCATCTATTATCGTTGTTACGGCCATGTTTCATCCAAATGAAGCCATCTTGCACTATTTGAATGGCCTTGAAATTTGATGTTGAATTTTGTTGCCATCTATTATTGTTGTTACGGCCATGTTTCATCCAAATGAAGCCATCTATCACTATTTCAATGGCCTTGAAATTTTATGTTGAATTTTGTCGCCATCTATTATCGTTGTTGCGGCCATGTTTCATCCAAATGAAGCCATCTTGCACTATTTCGATGGCCTTGAAATTTGATGTTGAGTTTTTTTGCCATCTATTATCGTTGTTACGGCCATGTTTCATCTAAATGAAGCCATCTTGCACTATTTCAATGGCCTTGATATAAGATGTTGAATTTTGTTGCCATCTATTATCGTTGTTACGGCCTTGTTTCATCCAAATGAAGCCATCTTGCACTATTTCGATGGCCTTGAAATTTGATGTTGAGTTTGTTTGCCATCTATTATCATTGTTACGGCCATGTTTCATCCAAAAGAAGCCATCTTTCACTATTTCAATGGCCTTGAAATTAGATGTTGAATTTTGTTGGCATCTATTATCGTTGTTTCATCCAAATGAAGTCATTTTGCACTTTTTAAATGGCCTTAAAATTTGATGTTGAATTTTGTTGCCATCTATTATCGTTGTTACGGCCATGTTTCATCCAAATGAAGCCATCTTGCACTATTTCAATGGCCTTGAAATTAGATGTTTAGTTTTGTTGCCATCTATTATCGATGTTGCGGCCATTTTTCATCCAAATGAAGCCATCTTGCACTATTTGAATGGGCTTGAAATTTGATGTTGAATCTTGTTGCCATCTATTATCATTGTTACGGCCATGTTTCATCCAAATGAAGCCATATTGCACTAATTCAATGGCCTTGAAATTTGATGTTGAATTTTGTTGGCATCTATTATCGTTGTAACAGCCATGTTTCATCCAAATTAAGGCATCTTGCACTATTTGAATGGCCTTCAAATGCGATGTTGAGTTTTGTTGCCATCTATTATCGTTGTTACGGCCATGTTTCATCCAAATGAAGCCATCTTGCACTATTTCAATGGCCTTGAAATTTGATGTTGAGTTTCGTTGTCATCTATTATCGTTGTTACGGCCATGTTTCATCCAAATGAAGCCATATTGCACTAATTCAATGGCCTTGAAATTTGATGTTGAGTTTTGTTGCCATCTATCATCGTTGTTACGGCCATGTTTCATCCAAATGGAGCCATCTTGCACTATTTCAATGGCCTTGAAATTTGATGTTGAGTTTCGTTGTCATCTATTATCGTTGTTACGGCCATGTTTCATCCAAATGAAGCCATATTGCACTAATTCAATGGCCTTGAAATTTGATGTTGAATTTTGTTGGCATCTATTATCGTTGTTACGGCCATGTTTCATCCACATAAAGCCATCTTTCACTATTTAAATGGCCTTGAAATTTGATGTTGAATTTTGTTGGCATTTATTATTGTTGTTGCGGCCATGTTTCATCCACATAAAGCCACCTTGCACTATTTGAATGGATTTGAAATTTGATGTTGAGTTTTGTTGCCATCTATTATCGTTGTTACGTCCATGTTTCATCCAAATGAAGGCATCTTTCACTATTTCAATGGCCTTCAAATGCGACGTTGAATTTTGTTGCCATCTATTATCGTTGTTACGGCCATGTTTCATCCATATGAAGGCATCTTTCACTATTTCAATGGCCTTGAAATTTGATGTTGAATATTGTTGCCATCTATGATCGTTGTTACGGCCATGTTTCATCCATATGAAGCCATCTTTCACTATTTGAATGGCCTTGAAATTAGATCTTGAGTTTTGTTGCCATCTATTATCGTTGTTACGGCCATGTTTCATCCAAATGAAGCCATCTTGCACTATTTCAATGGCCTTGAAATTTGATGTTGAATTTTGTTGCCATCTATAATCGTTGTTGTTCATCCAAATGAAGCCATCTTGCACTATTTAAATGGCCTTGAAATTTGATGTTGAGCTTTGTTGCCATCTATTATCGTTGTTACGGCCATGTTTCATCCAAATGAAGCCATCTTGCACTATTTGAATGGCCTTGAAATTTGATGTTGAATTTTGTTGCCATCTATTATCGTTGTTACGGCCATGTTCCATCCATATGAAGCCATCTTTCACTATTTCAATGGCCTTGAAATTTGATGTTGAATTTTGTTGGCATCTATTATCGTTGTTACGGCCATGTTTCATCCACATAAAGCCATCTTTCACTATTTGAATGGCCTTGAAATTTGATGTTGAGTTTTTATGCCATCTATTATCATTGTTACGGCCATGTTTCATCCACATAAAGCCATTTTTCACTATTTCAATGGCCTTGAAATTTGATGTTGAATTTTGTTGCCATCTATTATCGTTGTTGTTCATCCAAATGAAGCCATCTTGCACTATTTCAATAGCCTTGAAATTTGATGTTGAGTTTTGTTGCCATCTATTATCGTTGTTACGGCCATGTTTCATCCAAATGGAGCCATCTTGCACTATTTCAATGGCCTTGAAATTTGATGTTGAGTTTTGTTGTCATCTATTATCATTGTTACGGCCATGTTTCATCCAAATGAAGGCATCTTTCGCTATTTTAATGGCCTTCAAATGCGACGTTGAATTTTGTTGCCATCTATTATCGTTGTTACGGCCATGTTTCATCCAAATGAAGCCATCTTGCACTATTTCAATGGCCTTGAAATTCGATGTTGAGTTTTGTTGCCATCTATGATCGTTGTTACGGCCATGTTTCATCCAAATGAAGCCATCTTGCACTATTTGAATGGATTTGAAATTTGATGTTGAGTATTGTTGCCATCTATTATCGTTGTTACGTCCATGTTTCATCCAAATGAAGGCATCTTTCACTATTTCAATGGCCTTCAAATGCGACGTTGAATTTTGTTGCCATCTATTATCGTTGTTACGGCCATGTTTCATCCATATGAAGGCATCTTTCACTATTTCAATGGCCTTGAAATTTGATGTTGAATATTGTTGCCATCTATGATCGTTGTTACGGCCATGTTTCATCCATATGAAGCCATCTTTCACTATTTGAATGGCCTTGAAATTAGATCTTGAGTTTTGTTGCCATCTATTATCGTTGTTACGGCCATGTTTCATCCAAATGAAGCCATCTTGCACTATTTCAATGGCCTTGAAATTTGATGTTGAATTTTGTTGCCATCTATAATCGTTGTTGTTCATCCAAATGAAGCCATCTTGCACTATTTAAATGGCCTTGAAATTTGATGTTGAGCTTTGTTGCCATCTATTATCGTTGTTACGGCCATGTTTCATCCAAATGAAGCCATCTTGCACTATTTGAATGGCCTTGAAATTTGATGTTGAATTTTGTTGCCATGTATTATCGTTGTTACGGCCATGTTCCATCCATATGAAGCCATCTTTCACTATTTCAATGGCCTTGAAATTTGATGTTGAATTTTGTTGGCATCTATTATCGTTGTTACGTCCATGTTTCATCCACATAAAGCCATCTTTCACTTTTTCAATGGCCTTGAAATTTGATGTTGAGTTTTTATGCCATCTATTATCATTGTTACGGCCATGTTTCATCCACATAAAGCTATTTTTCACTATTTCAATGGCCTTAAAATTTGATGTTGAATTTTTTTGCCATCTATTATCGTTGTTGTTCATCCAAATGAAGCCATCTTGCACTATTTCAATAGGCTTGAAATTTGATGTTGAGTTTCGTTGTCATCTATTATCGTTGTTACGGCCATGTTTCATCCAAATGAAGCCATCTTGCACTATTTCAATGGCCTTGAAATTTGATGTTGAGTTTTGTTGCCATCTATTATCGTTGTTACGGCCATGTTTCATCCAAATGAAGCCATCTTGCACTATTTCAATGGCCTTGAAATTTGATGTTGAGTTTTGTTGCCATCTATTATCGTTGTTACGGCCATCTTTCCTTTAAATGAAGGCATCTTGCACTATTTGAATGGCCTTGAAATTAGATATTGAGTTTTGTTGTCAACTATTATCGTTGTTACGGCCATGTTTCATCTAAATGAAGCTTTTTTGTATTATTTCAATGGCCTTGAAATTTGATTTTGAGTTTTGTTGCCATCTATTATCGTTGTTACGGCCATGTTTCATCCAAATGGAGCCATCTTGCACTATTTGAATGGCCTTGAAATTTGGTGTTGAGTTTCGTTGCCATCTATTATCGTTGTTACGGCCATGTTTCATCCAAAATGAAGCCATCTTGCACTATTTGAATGGCCTTGAAATTTGATGTTGAGTTTTGTTGCCATCTATTATCGTTGTTACGGCCATGTTTCATCCAAATGAAGCCATCTTGCACTATTTCAATGGCCTTGAAATTTGATGTTGAGTTTTGTTGACATCTATCATCGTTGTTACGGCCATGTTTCATCCAAATGGAGCCATCTTGCACTATTTCAATGGCCTTGAAATTTGATGTTGAGTTTCGTTGTCATCTATTATCGTTGTTACGGCCATGTTTCATCCAAATGAAGCCATCTTGCACTATTTCAATGGCCTTGAAATTTGATGTTGAGTTTTGTTGCCATCTATTATCGTTGTTACGGCCATGTTTCATCCAAATGAAGCCATCTTGCACTATTTGAATGGCCTTGAAATTTTATGTTGAATTTTGTTGCCATCTATTATCGTTGTTACGGCCATGTTTCATCCAAAAGGAGCCATCTTGCACTATTTAAATGGCCTTGAAATTTGATGTTGAGTTTCGTTGCCATCTATTATCGTTGTTACGGCCATGTTTCATCCAAATGAAGCCATCTTGCACTATTTGAATGGCCTTGAAATTTGATTTTGAGTTTTGTTGCCATCTATTATCGTTGTTACGGCCATGTTTCATCCAAATGAAACCATCTTGCACTATTTCAATGGCCTTGAAATTAGATCTTGAGTTTTTTTGTTATTTATTATCGTTGTTACGGCCATTTTTCATCCAAATGAAGCCATCTTGCACTATTTGAATGGTCTTGAAATTTTATGTTGAATTTTGTTGCCATCTATTATCGTTGTTACGGCCATGTTTCATCCAAATGGAGCCATCTTGCACTATTTGAATGGCCTTGAAATTTGATGTTGAGTTTCGTTGCCATCTATTATCGTTGTTACGGCCATGTTTCATCCAAATGAAGCCATCTTGCACTATTTGAATGGCCTTGAAATTTGATTTTGAGTTTTGTTGCCATCTATTATCGTTGTTACGGCCATGTTTCATCCAAATGAAGCCATCTTGCACTATTTCAATGACCTTGAAATTAGATCTTGAGTTTTTTTGTCATCTATTATCGTTGTTACGGCCATTTTTCATCCAAATGAAGCCATCTTGCACTATTTCAATGGGCTTAAATTTTGATGTTGAGTTTTGTTGCCATCTATTATCGTTGTTATCTTGCACTGTTTAAATGGCCTTGAAATGTGATGTTGAGTTTTGTTGTCATCTATTATCGTTGTTACGGCCATGTTTTATCCAAATGAAGCCATCTTGCACTATTTGAATGGCCTTGAAATTTGATGTTGCGTTGTTTCGCCATCTATTATCGTTGTTACGGCCATGTTTCATCCAAATGAAGCCATCTTGCACTATTTCAACGGCCTTGAAATTTGATGTTGAGTTTTGTTGCCATCTATTATTGTTATTATCTTGCACTATTTCAATGGCCTTGAAATTTGATGTTGAGTTTTGTTGCCATCTATTATCGTTGTTACGGCCATGTTTCATCCAAATGAAACCAGCTTGCACTATTTCAATGACCTTGAAATGTGATGTTGAGTTTTGTTGCCATCTATTATCGTTGTTACGGCCATGTTTCATCCAAATGAAGCCATCTTGCACTATTTCAATGGCCTTGAAATTTGATGTTGAGTTTTGTTGCCATCTATTATCGTTGTTACGGCCATGTTTCATCCAAATGAAGCCATCTTGCACTATTTGAATGGCCTTGAAATTTGATTTTGAGTTTTGTTGCCATCTATTATCGTTGTTACGGCCATGTTTCATCCAAATGAAGCCATCTTGCACTATTTCAATGACCTTGAAATTTGATGTTGTGATTTGTTGCCATCTATTATCGTTGTTACGGCCATGTTTCATCCAAATGAATCCATCTTGCACTATTTGAATGGCCCTGAAATTTGATGTTGAGTTTTGTTGCCATCTATTATCGTTGTTACGGCCATGTTTCATCCAACTGAAGCCATCTTGCACTATTTCAATGGCCTTGAAATTTGTTGTTGAATTTTGTAGCCATCTATTATCGTTGTTACGGCCATGTCTCATCCAAATGTAGCCATCTTGCACTATTTCAATGACCTTGAAATTTGATGTTGAGTTTTGTTGCCATCTATTATCGTTGTTACGGCCATGTTTCATCCAAATGAAGGCATCGTGCACTATTTCAATGGCCTTGAAATTTGATGTTGAGTTTTGTTGCCATCTATTATCGTTGTTACGGCCATGTTTCATCCAAATGAAGCCATCGTGCACTATTTCAATGGCCTTGAAATTTGATGTTGAGTTTTGTTGCCATCTATTATCGTTGTTAAGGCAATGTTTCATCCAAATGCAGCCATCTTGCACTATTGCAATGACCTTGAAATTTGATGTTGAGTTTTGTTGCCATCTATTATCGTTGTTACGGCCATGTTTCATCCAAATGAAGCCATCTTGCACTATTTCAATGGCCTTGAAATTTGATGTTGAGTTTTGTTGTCATCTATTATCGTTGTTACGGCAATGTTTCATCCAAATGAAGCCATCTTGCACTATTTGAATGGCCTTGAAATTAGATGTTGAGTTTTGTTGCCATCTATTATCGTTGTTACGGCCATGTTTCATCCAAATGAAGGCATCGTGCACTAATTCAATGGCCTTGAAATTTGATGTTGAGTTTTGTTGTCATCTATTATCGTTGTTACGGCCATGTTTCATCCAAATGAAGGCATCGTGCACTAATTCAGTGGCCTTGAAATTTGATGTTGAGTTTTGTTGCCATCTATTATCGTTGTTACGGCCATGTTTCATCCAAATGAAGGCATCGTGCACTAATTCAGTGGCCTTGAAATTTGATGTTGAGTTTTGTTGCCATCTATTATCGTTGTTACGGCCATGTTTCATCCAAATGAAGCCATCTTGCACTATTTGAATGGCCTTGAAATTTGATGTTGAGTTTTGTTGCCATCTATTATCGTTGTTACGGCCATGTTTCATCCAAATTAAGCCATCTTGCACTATTTCAATGGCCTTGAAATTTGATGTTGAGTTTTGTTGCCATCTATTATCGTTGTTACGGCCATGTTTCATCCAAATGAAGGCATCGTGCACTAATTCAGTGGCCTTGAAATTTGATGTTGAGTTTTGTTGCCATCTATTATCGTTGTTACGGCCATGTTTCATCCAAATGAAGCCATCTTGCACTATTTGAATGGCCTTGAAATTTGATGTTGAGTTTTGTTGCCATCTATTATCGTTGTTACGGCCATGTTTCATCCAAATGAAGCCATCTTGCACTATTTGAATGGCCTTGAAATTTGATGTTGAGTTTTGTTGCCATCTATTATCGTTGTTACGGCCATGTTTCATCCAAATGAAGCCATCTAGCACTATTTGAATGGCCTTGAAATTTGATTTTGAGTTTAGTTGCCATCTATTATCGTTGTTACGGTCATGTTTCATCCAAATGAAGCCATCTTGCACTATTTCAATGACCTTGAAATTTGATGTTGTGATTTGTTGCCATCTATTATCGTTGTTACGGCCATGTTTCATCCAAATGAAGCCATCTTGCACTATTTGAATGGCCTTGAAATTTGATGTTGAGTTTTGTTGCCATCTATTATCGTTGTTACGGCCATGTTTCATCCAAATGAAGCCATTTTGCACTATTTCAATGGCCTTGAAAATTGATGTTGAGTTTTGTTGCCATCTATTATCGTTGTTACGGCAATGTTTCATCCAAATGCAGCCATCTTGCACTATTTCAATGACCTTGAAATTTTATGTTGAATTTTGTTGCCATCTATTTTCGTTGTTACGGCCATGTTTCATCCAAATGGAGCCATCTTGCACTATTTCAATGGCCTTGAAATTTGATGTTGAGTTTCGTTGCCATCTATTATCGTTGTTACGGCCATGTTTCATCCAAATGAAGCCATCTTGCACTATTTCAATGACCTTGAAATTTTATGTTGAATTTTGTTGCCATCTATTTTCGTTGTTACGGCCATGTTTCATCCAAATGAAGCCATCTAGCACTATTTGAATGGCCTTGAAATTTGATTTTGAGTTTAGTTGCCATCTATTATCGTTGTTACGGTCATGTTTCATCCAAATGAAGCCATCTTGCACTATTTCAATGACCTTGAAATTTGATGTTGTGATTTGTTGCCATCTATTATCGTTGTTACGGCCATGTTTCATCCAAATGAAGCCATCTTGCACTATTTAAATGGCCTTGAAATTTGATGTTGAGCTTTGTTGCCATCTATTATCGTTGTTACGGCCATGTTTCATCCAAATGAAGCCATCTTGCACTATTTGAATGGCCTTGAAATTTGATGTTGAATTTTGTTGCCATCTATTATCGTTGTTACGGCCATGTTCCATCCATATGAAGCCATCTTTCACTATTTCAATGGCCTTGAAATTTGATGTTGAATTTTGTTGGCATCTATTATCGTTGTTACGGCCATGTTTCATCCACATAAAGCCATCTTTCACTATTTGAATGGCCTTGAAATTTGATGTTGAGTTTTTATGCCATCTATTATCATTGTTACGGCCATGTTTCATCCACATAAAGCCATTTTTCACTATTTCAATGGCCTTGAAATTTGATGTTGAATTTTGTTGCCATCTATTATCGTTGTTGTTCATCCAAATGAAGCCATCTTGCACTATTTCAATAGCCTTGAAATTTGATGTTGAGTTTTGTTGCCATCTATTATCGTTGTTACGGCCATGTTTCATCCAAATGGAGCCATCTTGCACTATTTCAATGGCCTTGAAATTTGATGTTGAGTTTTGTTGTCATCTATTATCATTGTTACGGCCATGTTTCATCCAAATGAAGGCATCTTTCGCTATTTTAATGGCCTTCAAATGCGACGTTGAATTTTGTTGCCATCTATTATCGTTGTTACGGCCATGTTTCATCCAAATGAAGCCATCTTGCACTATTTCAATGGCCTTGAAATTCGATGTTGAGTTTTGTTGCCATCTATGATCGTTGTTACGGCCATGTTTCATCCAAATGAAGCCATCTTGCACTATTTGAATGGATTTGAAATTTGATGTTGAGTATTGTTGCCATCTATTATCGTTGTTACGTCCATGTTTCATCCAAATGAAGGCATCTTTCACTATTTCAATGGCCTTCAAATGCGACGTTGAATTTTGTTGCCATCTATTATCGTTGTTACGGCCATGTTTCATCCATATGAAGGCATCTTTCACTATTTCAATGGCCTTGAAATTTGATGTTGAATATTGTTGCCATCTATGATCGTTGTTACGGCCATGTTTCATCCATATGAAGCCATCTTTCACTATTTGAATGGCCTTGAAATTAGATCTTGAGTTTTGTTGCCATCTATTATCGTTGTTACGGCCATGTTTCATCCAAATGAAGCCATCTTGCACTATTTCAATGGCCTTGAAATTTGATGTTGAATTTTGTTGCCATCTATAATCGTTGTTGTTCATCCAAATGAAGCCATCTTGCACTATTTAAATGGCCTTGAAATTTGATGTTGAGCTTTGTTGCCATCTATTATCGTTGTTACGGCCATGTTTCATCCAAATGAAGCCATCTTGCACTATTTGAATGGCCTTGAAATTTGATGTTGAATTTTGTTGCCATGTATTATCGTTGTTACGGCCATGTTCCATCCATATGAAGCCATCTTTCACTATTTCAATGGCCTTGAAATTTGATGTTGAATTTTGTTGGCATCTATTATCGTTGTTACGTCCATGTTTCATCCACATAAAGCCATCTTTCACTTTTTCAATGGCCTTGAAATTTGATGTTGAGTTTTTATGCCATCTATTATCATTGTTACGGCCATGTTTCATCCACATAAAGCTATTTTTCACTATTTCAATGGCCTTAAAATTTGATGTTGAATTTTTTTGCCATCTATTATCGTTGTTGTTCATCCAAATGAAGCCATCTTGCACTATTTCAATAGGCTTGAAATTTGATGTTGAGTTTCGTTGTCATCTATTATCGTTGTTACGGCCATGTTTCATCCAAATGAAGCCATCTTGCACTATTTCAATGGCCTTGAAATTTGATGTTGAGTTTTGTTGCCATCTATTATCGTTGTTACGGCCATGTTTCATCCAAATGAAGCCATCTTGCACTATTTCAATGGCCTTGAAATTTGATGTTGAGTTTTGTTGCCATCTATTATCGTTGTTACGGCCATCTTTCCTTTAAATGAAGGCATCTTGCACTATTTGAATGGCCTTGAAATTAGATATTGAGTTTTGTTGTCAACTATTATCGTTGTTACGGCCATGTTTCATCTAAATGAAGCTTTTTTGTATTATTTCAATGGCCTTGAAATTTGATTTTGAGTTTTGTTGCCATCTATTATCGTTGTTACGGCCATGTTTCATCCAAATGGAGCCATCTTGCACTATTTGAATGGCCTTGAAATTTGGTGTTGAGTTTCGTTGCCATCTATTATCGTTGTTACGGCCATGTTTCATCCAAAATGAAGCCATCTTGCACTATTTGAATGGCCTTGAAATTTGATGTTGAGTTTTGTTGCCATCTATTATCGTTGTTACGGCCATGTTTCATCCAAATGAAGCCATCTTGCACTATTTCAATGGCCTTGAAATTTGATGTTGAGTTTTGTTGACATCTATCATCGTTGTTACGGCCATGTTTCATCCAAATGGAGCCATCTTGCACTATTTCAATGGCCTTGAAATTTGATGTTGAGTTTCGTTGTCATCTATTATCGTTGTTACGGCCATGTTTCATCCAAATGAAGCCATCTTGCACTATTTCAATGGCCTTGAAATTTGATGTTGAGTTTTGTTGCCATCTATTATCGTTGTTACGGCCATGTTTCATCCAAATGAAGCCATCTTGCACTATTTGAATGGCCTTGAAATTTTATGTTGAATTTTGTTGCCATCTATTATCGTTGTTACGGCCATGTTTCATCCAAAAGGAGCCATCTTGCACTATTTAAATGGCCTTGAAATTTGATGTTGAGTTTCGTTGCCATCTATTATCGTTGTTACGGCCATGTTTCATCCAAATGAAGCCATCTTGCACTATTTGAATGGCCTTGAAATTTGATTTTGAGTTTTGTTGCCATCTATTATCGTTGTTACGGCCATGTTTCATCCAAATGAAACCATCTTGCACTATTTCAATGGCCTTGAAATTAGATCTTGAGTTTTTTTGTTATTTATTATCGTTGTTACGGCCATTTTTCATCCAAATGAAGCCATCTTGCACTATTTGAATGGTCTTGAAATTTTATGTTGAATTTTGTTGCCATCTATTATCGTTGTTACGGCCATGTTTCATCCAAATGGAGCCATCTTGCACTATTTGAATGGCCTTGAAATTTGATGTTGAGTTTCGTTGCCATCTATTATCGTTGTTACGGCCATGTTTCATCCAAATGAAGCCATCTTGCACTATTTGAATGGCCTTGAAATTTGATTTTGAGTTTTGTTGCCATCTATTATCGTTGTTACGGCCATGTTTCATCCAAATGAAGCCATCTTGCACTATTTCAATGACCTTGAAATTAGATCTTGAGTTTTTTTGTCATCTATTATCGTTGTTACGGCCATTTTTCATCCAAATGAAGCCATCTTGCACTATTTCAATGGGCTTAAATTTTGATGTTGAGTTTTGTTGCCATCTATTATCGTTGTTATCTTGCACTGTTTAAATGGCCTTGAAATGTGATGTTGAGTTTTGTTGTCATCTATTATCGTTGTTACGGCCATGTTTTATCCAAATGAAGCCATCTTGCACTATTTGAATGGCCTTGAAATTTGATGTTGCGTTGTTTCGCCATCTATTATCGTTGTTACGGCCATGTTTCATCCAAATGAAGCCATCTTGCACTATTTCAACGGCCTTGAAATTTGATGTTGAGTTTTGTTGCCATCTATTATTGTTATTATCTTGCACTATTTCAATGGCCTTGAAATTTGATGTTGAGTTTTGTTGCCATCTATTATCGTTGTTACGGCCATGTTTCATCCAAATGAAACCAGCTTGCACTATTTCAATGACCTTGAAATGTGATGTTGAGTTTTGTTGCCATCTATTATCGTTGTTACGGCCATGTTTCATCCAAATGAAGCCATCTTGCACTATTTCAATGGCCTTGAAATTTGATGTTGAGTTTTGTTGCCATCTATTATCGTTGTTACGGCCATGTTTCATCCAAATGAAGCCATCTTGCACTATTTGAATGGCCTTGAAATTTGATTTTGAGTTTTGTTGCCATCTATTATCGTTGTTACGGCCATGTTTCATCCAAATGAAGCCATCTTGCACTATTTCAATGACCTTGAAATTTGATGTTGTGATTTGTTGCCATCTATTATCGTTGTTACGGCCATGTTTCATCCAAATGAATCCATCTTGCACTATTTGAATGGCCCTGAAATTTGATGTTGAGTTTTGTTGCCATCTATTATCGTTGTTACGGCCATGTTTCATCCAACTGAAGCCATCTTGCACTATTTCAATGGCCTTGAAATTTGTTGTTGAATTTTGTAGCCATCTATTATCGTTGTTACGGCCATGTCTCATCCAAATGTAGCCATCTTGCACTATTTCAATGACCTTGAAATTTGATGTTGAGTTTTGTTGCCATCTATTATCGTTGTTACGGCCATGTTTCATCCAAATGAAGGCATCGTGCACTATTTCAATGGCCTTGAAATTTGATGTTGAGTTTTGTTGCCATCTATTATCGTTGTTACGGCCATGTTTCATCCAAATGAAGCCATCGTGCACTATTTCAATGGCCTTGAAATTTGATGTTGAGTTTTGTTGCCATCTATTATCGTTGTTAAGGCAATGTTTCATCCAAATGCAGCCATCTTGCACTATTGCAATGACCTTGAAATTTGATGTTGAGTTTTGTTGCCATCTATTATCGTTGTTACGGCCATGTTTCATCCAAATGAAGCCATCTTGCACTATTTCAATGGCCTTGAAATTTGATGTTGAGTTTTGTTGTCATCTATTATCGTTGTTACGGCAATGTTTCATCCAAATGAAGCCATCTTGCACTATTTGAATGGCCTTGAAATTAGATGTTGAGTTTTGTTGCCATCTATTATCGTTGTTACGGCCATGTTTCATCCAAATGAAGGCATCGTGCACTAATTCAATGGCCTTGAAATTTGATGTTGAGTTTTGTTGTCATCTATTATCGTTGTTACGGCCATGTTTCATCCAAATGAAGGCATCGTGCACTAATTCAGTGGCCTTGAAATTTGATGTTGAGTTTTGTTGCCATCTATTATCGTTGTTACGGCCATGTTTCATCCAAATGAAGGCATCGTGCACTAATTCAGTGGCCTTGAAATTTGATGTTGAGTTTTGTTGCCATCTATTATCGTTGTTACGGCCATGTTTCATCCAAATGAAGCCATCTTGCACTATTTGAATGGCCTTGAAATTTGATGTTGAGTTTTGTTGCCATCTATTATCGTTGTTACGGCCATGTTTCATCCAAATTAAGCCATCTTGCACTATTTCAATGGCCTTGAAATTTGATGTTGAGTTTTGTTGCCATCTATTATCGTTGTTACGGCCATGTTTCATCCAAATGAAGGCATCGTGCACTAATTCAGTGGCCTTGAAATTTGATGTTGAGTTTTGTTGCCATCTATTATCGTTGTTACGGCCATGTTTCATCCAAATGAAGCCATCTTGCACTATTTGAATGGCCTTGAAATTTGATGTTGAGTTTTGTTGCCATCTATTATCGTTGTTACGGCCATGTTTCATCCAAATGAAGCCATCTTGCACTATTTGAATGGCCTTGAAATTTGATGTTGAGTTTTGTTGCCATCTATTATCGTTGTTACGGCCATGTTTCATCCAAATGAAGCCATCTAGCACTATTTGAATGGCCTTGAAATTTGATTTTGAGTTTAGTTGCCATCTATTATCGTTGTTACGGTCATGTTTCATCCAAATGAAGCCATCTTGCACTATTTCAATGACCTTGAAATTTGATGTTGTGATTTGTTGCCATCTATTATCGTTGTTACGGCCATGTTTCATCCAAATGAAGCCATCTTGCACTATTTGAATGGCCTTGAAATTTGATGTTGAGTTTTGTTGCCATCTATTATCGTTGTTACGGCCATGTTTCATCCAAATGAAGCCATTTTGCACTATTTCAATGGCCTTGAAAATTGATGTTGAGTTTTGTTGCCATCTATTATCGTTGTTACGGCAATGTTTCATCCAAATGCAGCCATCTTGCACTATTTCAATGACCTTGAAATTTTATGTTGAATTTTGTTGCCATCTATTTTCGTTGTTACGGCCATGTTTCATCCAAATGGAGCCATCTTGCACTATTTCAATGGCCTTGAAATTTGATGTTGAGTTTCGTTGCCATCTATTATCGTTGTTACGGCCATGTTTCATCCAAATGAAGCCAGCTTGCACTATTTGAATGGCCTTGAAATTTGATTTTGAGTTTTGTTGCCATCTATTATCGTTGTTACGGCCATGTTTCATCCAAATGAAGCCATCTTGCACTATTTCAATGGCCTTGAAATTAGATCTTGAGTTTTTTTGTCATCTATTATCGTTGTTACGGCCATTTTTCATCCAAATGAAGCCATCTTGCACTATTTCAATGGGCTTTAATTTTGATGTTGAGTTTTGTTGCCATCTATTATCGTTGTTATCTTGCACTGTTTAAATGGCCTTGAAATTAGATGTTGAGTTTTGTTGTCATCTATTATCGTTGTTACGGCCATGTTTCATCCAAATGAAGCCATCTTGCACTATTTGAATGGCCTTGAAATTTGATGTTGCGTTGTTTCGCCATCTATTATCGTTGTTACGGCCATGTTTCATCCAAATGAAGCCATCTTGCACTATTTCAACGGCCTTGAAATTTGTTGTTGAGTTTTGTTGCCATCTATTATCGTTGTTATCTTGCACTATTTCAATGGCCTTGAAATTCGATGTTGAGTTTTGTTGTCATCTATTATCGTTGTTACGGCTATGTTTCATCCAAATGAAGCCATCTTGCACTATTTCAATGACCTCGAAATTTGATGTTGAGTTTTGTTGCCATCTATTATCGTTGTTACGGCCATGTTTCATCCAAATGAAACCAGCTTGCACTATTTCAATGACCTTGAAATTTGATGTTGAGTTTTGTTGCCATCTATTATCGTTGTTACGGCCATGTTTCATCCAAATGAAGCCATCTTGCATTATTTGAATGGCCTTGAAATTTGATGTTGAGTTTCGTTGCCATCTATTATCGTTGTTACGGCCATGTTTCATCCAAATGAAGCCATCTTGCACTGTTTGAATGGCCTTGAAATTTGATTTTGAGTTTTGTTGCCATCTATTATCGTTTTTACGGCCATGTCTCATCCAAATGAAGCCATCTTTCACTATTTCAATGACCTTGAAATTTGATGTTGTGATTTGTTGCCATCTATTATCGTTGTTACGGCCATGTTTCATCCAAATGAAACCATCTTGCACTATTTGAATGGCCCTGAAATTTGATGTTGAGTTTTGTTGCCATCTATTATCGTTGTTACGGCCATGTTTCATCCAACTGAAGCCATCTTGCACTATTTCAATGGCCTTGAAATTTGATGTTGAATTTTGTAGCCATCTATTATCGTTATTACGGCCATGTCTCATCCAAATGTAGCCATCTTGCACTATTTCAATGACCTTGAAATTTGATGTTGAGTTTAGTTGCCATCTATTATCGTTGTTACGGCCATGTTTCATCCAAATGAAGGCATCGTGCACTAATTCAATGGCCTTGAAATTTGATGTTGAGTTTTGTTGCCATCTATTATCGTTGTTACGGCCATGTTTCATCCAAATGAAGCCATCGTGCACTTTTTCAATGGCCTTGAAATTTGATGTTGAGTTTTGTTGCCATCTATTATCGTTGTTACGGCAATGTTTCATCCAAATGCAGCCATCTTGCACTATTTCAATAACCTTGAAATTTGATGTTGAGTTTTGTTGCCATCTATTATCGTTGTTACGGCCATGTTTCATCCAAATGAAGCCATCTTGCACTATTTCAATGGCCTTGAAATGTGATGTTGAGTTTTGTTGTCATCTATTATCGTTGTTACGGCCATGTTTCATCCAAATGAAGCCATCTTGCACTATTTCAATGGCCTTGAAATTAGATGTTGAGTTTTGTTGCCATCTATTATCGTTGTTACGGCCATGTTTCATCCAAATGAAGGCATCGTGCACTAATTCAATGGCCTTGAAATTTGATGTTGAGTTTTGTTGTCATCTATTATCGTTGTTACGGCCATGTTTCATCCAAATGAAGGCATCGTGCACTATTTCAATGGCCTTGAAATGTGATGTTGAGTTTTGTTGTCATCTATTATCGTTGTTACGGCCATGTTTCATCCAAATGAAGCCATCTTGCACTATTTCAATGGCCTTGAAATTTGATGTTGAGTTTTGTTGCCATCTATTATCGTTGTTACGGCCATGTTTCATCCAAATGAAGCCATTTTGCAGTATTTCAATGGCCCTGAAATTAGATGTTGAGTTTTGTTGTCATCTATTATCGTTGTTACGGCCATGTTTCATCCAAATGGAGCCATCTTGCACTATTTCAATGGCCTTGAAATTTGATGTTGAGTTTCGTTGCCATCTATTATCGTTGTTACGGCCATGTTTCATCCAAATGAAGGCATCGTGCACTAATTCAGTGGCCTTGAAATTTGATGTTGAGTTTTGTTGCCATCTATTATCGTTGTTACGGCCATGTTTCATCCAAATGAAGCCATCTTGCACTATTTGAATGGCCTTGAAATTTGATGTTGAGTTTTGTTGCCATCTATTATCGTTGTTACGGCCATGTTTCATCCAAATGAAGCCATCTTGCACTATTTGAATGGCCTTGAAATTTGATGTTGAGTTTTGTTGCCATCTATTATCGTTGTTACGGCCATGTTTCATCCAAATGAAGCCATCTTGCACTATTTGAATGGCCTTGAAATTAGATTTTGAGTTTTGTTGCCATCTATTATCGTTGTTACGGCCATGTTTCATCCAAATGAAGCCATCTTGCACTATTTGAATGGCCTTGAAATTTAATTTTGAGTTTTGTTGCCATCTATTATCGTTGTTACGGTCATGTTTCATCCAAATGAAGCCGTCTTTCACTATTTCAATGACCTTGAAATTTGATGTTGTGATTTGTTGCCATCTATTATCGTTGTTACGGCCATGTTTCATCCAAATGAAGCCATCTTGCACTATTTGAATGGCCTTGAAATTTGATGTTGAGTTTTGTTGCCATCTATTATCGTTGTTACGGCCATGTTTCATCCAAATGAAGCCATCGTGCACTATTTCAATGGCCTTGAAAATTGATGTTGAGTTTTGTTGCCATCTATTATCGTTGTTACGGCAATGTTTCATCCAAATGCAGCCATCTTGCACTATTTCAATGACCTTGAAATTTTATGTTGAATTTTGTTGCCATCTATTATCGTTGTTACGGCCATGTTTCATCCAAATGGAGCCATCTTGCACTATTTCAATGGCCTTGAAATTTGATGTTGAGTTTCGTTGCCATCTATTATCGTTGTTACGGCCATGTTTCATCCAAATGAAGCCATCTTGCACTATTTGAATGGCCTTGAAATTTGATTTTGAGTTTTGTTGCCATCTATTATCGTTGTTACGGCCATGTTTCATCCAAATGAAGCCATCTTGCACTATTTCAATGGCCTTGAAATTAGATCTTGAGTTTTTTTGTCATCTATTATCGTTGTTACGGCCATTTTTCATCCAAATGAAGCCATCTTGCACTATTTCAATGGGCTTTAATTTTGATGTTGAGTTTTGTTGCCATCTATTATCGTTGTTATCTTGCACTGTTTAAATGGCCTTGAAATTAGATGTTGAGTTTCGTTGTCATCTATTATCGTTGTTACGGCCATGTTTCATCCAAATGAAGCCATCTTACACTATTTGAATGGCCTTGAAATTTGATGTTGCGTTGTTTCGCCATCTATTATCGTTGTTACGGCCATGTTTCATCCAAATGAATCCATCTTGCACTATTTCAACGGCCTTGAAATTTGTTGTTGAGTTTTGTTGCCATCTATTATCGTTGTTATCTTGCACTATTTCAATGGCCTTGAAATTCGATGTTGAGTTTTGTTGTCATCTATTATCGTTGTTACGGCTATGTTTCATCCAAATGAAGCCATCTTGCACTATTTCAATGACCTCGAAATTTGATGTTGAGTTTTGTTGCCATCTATTATCGTTGTTACGGCCATGTTTCATCCAAATGAAACCAGCTTGCACTATTTCAATGACCTTGAAATTTGATGTTGAGTTTTGTTGCCATCTATTATCGTTGTTACGGCCATGTTTCATCCAAATGAAGCCATCTTGCATTATTTGAATGGCCTTGAAATTTGATGTTGAGTTTTGTTGCCATCTATTATCGTTGTTACGGCCATGTTTCATCCAAATGAAGCCATCTTGCACTGTTTGAATGGCCTTGAAATTTGATTTTGAGTTTTGTTGCCATCTATTATCGTTGTTACGGCCATGTCTCATCCAAATGAAGCCATCTTTCACTATTTCAATGACCTTGAAATTTGATGTTGTGATTTGTTGCCATCTATTATCGTTGTTACGGCCATGTTTCATCCAAATGAAACCATCTTGCACTATTTGAATGGCCCTGAAATTTGATGTTGAGTTTTGTTGCCATCTATTATCGTTGTTACGGCCATGTTTCATCCAACTGAAGCCATCTTGCACTATTTCAATGGCCTTGAAATTTGATGTTGAATTTTGTAGCCATCTATTATCGTTATTACGGCCATGTCTCATCCAAATGTAGCCATCTTGCACTATTTCAATGACCTTGAAATTTGATGTTGAGTTTTGTTGCCATCTATTATCGTTGTTACGGCCATGTTTCATCCAACTGAAGCCATCTTGCACTATTTCAATGGCCTTGAAATTTGATGTTGAATTTTGTAGCCATCTATTATCGTTATTACGGCCATGTCTCATCCAAATGTAGCCATCTTGCACTATTTCAATGACCTTGAAATTTGATGTTGAGTTTTGTTGCCATCTATTATCGTTGTTACGGCCATGTTTCATCCAAATGAAGGCATCGTGCACTAATTCAATGGCCTTGAAATTTGATGTTGAGTTTTGTTGCCATCTATTATCGTTGTTACGGCCATGTTTCATCCAAATGAAGCCATCGTGCACTTTTTCAATGGCCTTGAAATTTGATGTTGAGTTTTGTTGCCATCTATTATCGTTGTTACGGCAATGTTTCATCCAAATGCAGCCATCTTGCACTATTTCAATGACCTTGAAATTTGATGTTGAGTTTTGTTGCCATCTATTATCGTTGTTACGGCCATGTTTCATCCAAATGAAGCCATCTTGCACTATTTCAATGGCCTTGAAATGTGATGTTGAGTTTTGTTGTCATCTATTATCGTTGTTACGGCCATGTTTCATCCAAATGAAGCCATCTTGCACTATTTCAATGGCCTTGAAATTTGATGTTGAGTTTTGTTGCCATCTATTATCGTTGTTACGGCCATGTTTCATCCAAATGAAGGCATCGTGCACTAATTCAATGGCCTTGAAATTTGATGTTGAGTTTTGTTGTCATCTATTATCGTTGTTACGGCCATGTTTCATCCAAATGAAGGCATCGTGCACTATTTCAATGGCCTTGAAATGTGATGTTGAGTTTTGTTGTCATCTATTATCGTTGTTACGGCCATGTTTCATCCAAATGAAGCCATCTTGCACTATTTCAATGGCCTTGAAATTTGATGTTGAGTTTTGTTGCCATCTATTATCGTTGTTACGGCCATGTTTCATCCAAATGAAGCCATTTTGCAGTATTTCAATGGCCTTGAAATTAGATGTTGAGTTTTGTTGTCATCTATTATCGTTGTTACGGCCATGTTTCATCCAAATGGAGCCATCTTGCACTATTTCAATGGCCTTGAAATTTGATGTTGAGTTTCGTTGCCATCTATTATCGTTGTTACGGCCATGTTTCATCCAAATGAAGGCATCGTGCACTAATTCAGTGGCCTTGAAATTTGATGTTGAGTTTTGTTGCCATCTATTATCGTTGTTACGGCCATGTTTCATCCAAATGAAGCCATCTTGCACTATTTGAATGGCCTTGAAATTTGATGTTGAGTTTTGTTGCCATCTATTATCGTTGTTACGGCCATGTTTCATCCAAATGAAGCCATCTTGAACTATTTCAATGGCTTTGAAATTTGATGTTGAGTTTTGTTGCCATCTATTATCGTTATTACGGCCATGTCTCATCCAAATGTAGCCATCTTGCACTATTTCAATGGGCTTAAATTTTGATGTTGAGTTTTGTTGCCATCTATTATCGTTGTTATCTTGCACTGTTTAAATGGCCTTGAAATTTGATCTTGAGTTTTGTTGTCATCTATTATCGTTGTTACGGCCATGTTTCATCCAAATGAAGCCATCTTGCACTATTTGAATGGCCTTGAAATTTGATGTTGCGTTTTTTCGCCATCTATTATCGTTGTTACGGCCATGTTTCATCCAAATGAAGCCATCTTGCACTATTTCAATGGCCTTGAAATTTGTTGTTGAGTTTTGTTGCCATCTATTATCGTTGTTATCTTGCACTATTTCAATGGCCTTGAAATTCGATGTTGAGTTTTGTTGTCATCTATTATCGTTGTTACGGCTGTGTTTCATCCAAATGAAGCCATCTTGCACTATTTCAATGACCTTGAAATTTGATGTTGAGTTTTGTTGCCATCTATTATCGTTGTTACGGCCATGTTTCATCCAAATGAAACCAGCTTGCATTATTTCAATGACCTTGAAATTTGATGTTGAGTTTTGTTGCCATCTATTATCGTTGTTACGTCCATGTTTCATCCAAATGAAGCCATCTTGCACTATTTCAATGGCCTTGAAATTTGATGTTGAGTTTTGTTGCCATCTATTATCGTTGTTACGGCCATGTTTCATCCAAATGAAGCCATCTTGCACTATTTGAATGGCCTTGAAATTTGATTTTGAGTTTTGTTGCCATCTATTATCGTTGTTACGGCCATGTTTCATCCAAATGAAGCCATCTTGCACTATTTCAATGACCTTGAAATTTGATGTTGTGATTTGTTGCCATCTATTATCGTTGTTGCGGCCATGTTTCATCCAAATGAATCCATCTTGCACTATTTGAATGGCCCTGAAATTTGATGTTGAGTTTTGTTGCCATCTATTATCGTTGTTACGGCCATGTTTCATCCAACTGAAGCCATCTTGCACTATTTCAATGGCCTTGAAATTTGATGTTGAATTTTGTAGTCATCTATTATCGTTATTACGGCCTTGTCTCATCCAAATGTAGCCATCTTGCACTATTTCAATGGCCTTGAAATTTGATGTTGAGTTTTGTTGCCATCTATTATCGTTGTTACGGCCATGTTTCATCCAAATGAAGGCATCGTGCACTAATTCAATGGCCTTGAAATTTGATGTTGAGTTTTGTTGCCATCTATTATCGTTGTTACGGCCATGTTTCATCCAAATGAAGCCATCGTGCACTATTTCAATGGCCTTGAAATTTGATGTTGAGTTTTGTTGCCATCTATTATCGTTGTTACGGCAATGTTTCATCCAAATGCAGCCATCTTGCACTATTTCAATGACCTTGAAATTTGATGTTGAGTTTTGTTGCAATCTATTATCGTTGTTACGGCCATGTTTCATCCAAATGAAGCCATCTTGCACTATTTCAATGGCCTTGAAATTTGATGTTGAGTTTTGTTGTCATCTATTATCGTTGTTACGGCCATGTTTCATCCAAATGAAGCCATCTTGCACTATTTCAATGGCCTTGAAATTAGATGTTGAGTTTCGTTGTCATCTATTATCGTTGTTACGGCCATGTTTCATCCAAATGAAGGCATCGTGCACTAATTCAAAGGCCTTGAAATTTGATGTTGAGTTTTGTTGTCATCTATTATCGTTGTTACGGCCATGTTTCATCCAAATGAAGGCATCGTGCACTATTTCAATGGCCTTGAAATTTGATGTTGAGTTTTGTTGCCATCTATTATCGTTGTTACGGCCATGTTTCATCCAAATGAAGCCATCTTGCACTATTTCAATGGCTTTGAAATTTGATGTTGAGTTTTGTTGCCATCTATTATCGTTGTTACGGCCATGTTTCATCCAAATGAAGGCATCTTGCACTATTTCAATGGCCTTGAAATTTGATGTTGAGTTTTGTTGCCATCTATTATCGTTGTTACGGCCATGTTTCATCCAAATGAAGCCATCTTGCACTATTTGAATGGCCTTGAAATTTGATGTTGAGTTTTGTTGCCATCTATTATCGTTGTTACGGCCATGTTTCATCCAAATGGAGCCATCTTGCACTATTTCAATGGCCGTGAAATTTGATGTTGAGTTTCGTTGCCATCTATTATCGTTGTTACGGCCATGTTTCATCCAAATGAAGCCATCTTGCACTATTTCAATGACCTTGAAATTAGATCTTGGGTTTTGTTGCCATCTATTATCGTTGTTACGGCCATGTTTCATCCAAATGAAGCCATCTTGCACTATTTCAATGGCCTTGAAATTTGATGTTGAGTTTTGTTGCCATCTATTATCGTTGTTACGGCCATGTTTCATCCAAATGGAGCCATCTTGCACTATTTCAATGGCCTTGAAATTTGATGTTGAGTTTTGTTGCCATCTATTATCGTTGTTACGGCCATATTTCATCCAAATGAAGCAATCTTGCACTATTTGAATGGCCTTGACACTAGATGTTGAGTTTTGTTGTCATCTATTATCGTTGTTACGGCCATGTTTCATCCAAATGAAGGCATCGTGCACTAATTCAATGGCTTTGAAATTTGATGTTGAGTTTTGTTGCCATCTATTATCGTTGTTACGGCCATGTTTCATCCAAACGAAGCCATCTTGCACTATTTGAATGGCCTTGAAATTTGATGTTGAGTTTTGTTGCCATCTATTATCGTTGTTACGGCCATGTTTCATCCAAATGAAGGCATCGTGCACTATTTCAATGGCCTTGAAATTTGATGTTGAGTTTTGTTGCCATCTATTATCGTTGTTACGGCCATGTTTCATCCAAATGAAGGCATCGTGCACTAATTCAATGGCCTTGAAATTTGTTGTTGAGTTTTGTTGCCATCTATTATCGTTGTTACGGCCATGTTTCATCCAAATGAAGAAATCTTGCACTATTTCAATGGCTTTGAAATTTGATGTAGAGTTTTATTGCCATCTATTATCGTTGTTACGGCCATGTTTCATCCAAATGAAGGCATCTTGCACTATTTCAATGGCCTTGAAATTAGATCTTGAGTTTTGTTGTCATCTATTATCGTTGTTACGGCCATGTTTCATCCAAATGAAGGCATCGTGCACTATTTCAATGGCCTTGAAATTTGATGTTGAGTTTTGTTGCCATCTATTATCGTTGTTACGGCCATGTTTCATCCAAATGGAGCCATCTTGCACTATTTGAATGGCCTTGAAATTTGATGTTGAGTTTCGTTTCCATCTATTATCGTTGTTACGGCCATGTTTCATCCAAATGAAGCCATCTTGCATTATTTGAATGGCCTTTAAATTTGATGTTGAGTTTTGTTGCCATCTATTATCGTTGTTACGGCCATGTTTCATCCAAATGAAGCCATCTTGCACTATTTGAATGGCTTTGAAATTTGATGTTGAGTTTTGTTGCCATCTATTATCGTTGTTACGGCCATGTTTCATCCAAATGGAGCCATCTTGCACAATTTCAATGGCCGTGAAATTTGATGTTGAGTTTCGTTGCCATCTATTATCGTTGTTACGGACATGTTTCATCCAAATGAAGCCATCTTGCACTATTTTAATGGCCTTGAAATTAGATCTTGAGTTTAGTTGCCATCTATTATCGTTGTTACGGCCATTTTTCATCCAAATGAAGCCATCTTGCACTATTTCAATGGCCTTGAAATTTGATGTTGAGTTTTGTTGCCATCTATTATCGTTGTTACGGCCATGTTTCATCCAAATGGAGCCATCTTGCACTATTTCAATTGCCTTGAAATTTGATGTTGAGTTTTGTTGCCATCTATTATCGTTGTTACGGCCATATTTCATTCAAATGAAACCATCTTGAACTATTTGAATGGCCTTGAAACTAGATCTTGAATTTTGTTGTCATCTATTATCGTTGTTACGGCCATGTTTCATCCAAATGAAGCCATTTTGCACTATTTCAATGGCCTTGAAATTTGATGTTGAATTTCGTTGCCATCTATTATCGTTGTTACGGCCATGTTTCATCCAAATGAAGCCATCTTGCACTATTTCAATGGCTTTGAAATTTGATGTTGAGTTTTGTTGCCATCTATTATCGTTGTTACGGCCATGTTTCATCCAAATGAAGCCATCTTGCACTATTTCAATGGCCTTGAAATTTGATGTTGAGTTTTGTTGCCATCTATTATCGTTGTTATCTTGCACTATTTCAATGGCCTTGAAATTTGATGTTGAGTTTTGTTGCCATCTATTATCGTTGTTACGGCCATGTTTCATCCAAATGAAGCCATTTTGCACTATTTCAATGGCCTTGAAATTTGATGTTGAGTTTTGTTGTCATCTATTATCGTTGTTACGGCCATGTTTCATCCAAATGAAGCCATCTTGCACTATTTCAATGGCCTTGAAATTAGATGTTGAGTTTCGTTGTCATCTATTATCGTTGTTACGGCCATGTTTCATCCAAATGAAGCCATCTTGCACTATTTCAATGGCCTTGAAATTTGATGTTGAGTTTTGTTGTCATCTATTATCGTTGTTACGGCCATGTTTCATCCAAATGAAGGCATCGTGCACTATTTCAATGGCCTTTAAATTTGATGTTGAGTTTTGTTGCCATCTATTATCGTTGTTACGGCCATGTTTCATCCAAATGAAGCCATCTTGCACTATTTCAATGGCTTTGAAATTTGATGTTGAGTTTTGTTGCCATCTATTATCGTTGTTACGGCCATGTTTCATCCAAATGAAGGCATCTTGCACTATTTCAATGGCCTTGAAATTAGATCTTGAGTTTTGTTGTCATCTATTATCGTTGTTACGGCCATGTTTCATCCAAATGAAGCTTTTTTGCATTATTTCAATGGCCTTGAAATTTGATGTTGAGTTTTGTTGCCATCTATTATCGTTGTTACGGCCATGTTTCATCCAAATGAAGCCATCTTGCACTAGTTGAATGGCCTTGAAATTTGATGTTGAGTTTTGTTGCCATCTATTATCGTTGTTACGGCCATGTTTCATCCAAATGGAGCCATCTTGCACTATTTCAATGGCCGTGAAATTTGATGTTGAGTTTCGTTGCCATCTATTATCGTTGTTACGGCCATGTTTCATCCAAATGAAGCCATCTTGCACTATTTCAATGGCCTTGAAATTAGATCTTGGGTTTTGTTGCCATCTATTATCGTTGTTACGGCCATGTTTCATCCAAATGAAGCCATCTTGCACTATTTCAATGACCTCGAAATGTGATTTTGAGTTTTGTTGCCATCTATTATCGTTGTTACGGCCATGTTTCATCCAAATGAAGCCATCTTGCACTATTTCAATGGCCTTGAAATTTGATGTTGAGTTTTGTTGCCATCTATTATCGTTGTTACGGCCATATTTCATCCAAATGAAGCAATCTTGCACTATTTGAATGGCCTTGACACTAGATCTTGAGTTTTGTTGTCATCTATTATCGTTGTTACGGCCATGTTTCATCCAAATGAAGGCATCGTGCACTAATTCAATGGCTTTGAAATTTGATGTTGAGTTTTGTTGCCATCTATTATCGTTGTTACGGCCATGTTTCATCCAAACGAAGCCATCTTGCACTATTTGAATGGCCTTGAAATTTGATGTTGAGTTTTGTTGCCATCTATTATCGTTGTTACGGCCATGTTTCATCCAAATGAAGCCATCTTGCACTATTTGAATGGCCATGAAATTAGATCTTGAGTTTCGTTGTCATCTATTATCGTTGTTACGGCCATGTTTCATCCAAATGAAGCCATCTTGCACTATTTCAATGGCCTTGAAATTAGATCTTGAGTTTCGTTGCCATCTATTATCGTTGTTACGGCCATGTTTCATCCAAATGAAGGCATCGTGCACTAATTCAATGGCCTTGAAATTTGATGTTGAGTTTTGTTGCCATCTATTATCGTTGTTACGGCCATGTTTCATCCAAACGAAGCCATCTTGCACTATTTGAATGGCCTTGAAATTTATTGTTGAGTTTTGTTGCCATCTATTATCGTTGTTACGGCCATGTTTCATCCAAATGAAGCCATCTTGCACTATTTCAATGGCCTTGAAATTAGATCTTGAGTTTTGTTGTCATCTATTATCGTAGTTACGGCCATGTTTCATCCAAATGAAGCCATCTTGCACTATTTCAATGGCCTGGAAATTAGATCTTGAGTTTTGTTGTCATCTATTATCGGTGTTACGGCCATGTTTCATCCAAATGAAGCCATCTTGCACTGTTTCAATGGCCTTGAAATTTGATGTTGAGTTTTGTTGCCATCTATTATCGTTGTTACGGCCATGTTTCATCCAAATGAAGGCATCGTGCACTAATTCAATGGCCTTGAAATTTGTTGTTGAGTTTTGTTGCCATCTATTATCGTTGTTACGGCCATGTTTCATCCAAATGAAGAAATCTTGCACTATTTCAATGGCTTTGAAATTTGATGTAGAGTTTTATTGCCATCTATTATCGTTGTTACGGCCATGTTTCATCCAAATGAAGGCATCTTGCACTATTTCAATGGCCTTGAAATTAGATCTTGAGTTTTGTTGTCATCTATTATCGTTGTTACGGCCATGTTTCATCCAAATGAAGGCATCGTGCACTATTTCAATGGCCTTGAAATTTGATGTTGAGTTTTGTTGCCATCTATTATCGTTGTTACGGCCATGTTTCATCCAAATGGAGCCATCTTGCACTATTTGAATGGCCTTGAAATTTGATGTTGAGTTTCGTTTCCATCTATTATCGTTGTTACGGCCATGTTTCATCCAAATGAAGCCATCTTGCACTATTTGAATGGCCTTGAAATTTGATGTTGAGTTTTGTTGCCACCTATTATCGTTGTTACGGCCATGTTTCATCCAAATGAAGCCATCTTGCACTATTTGAATGGCTTTGAAATTTGATGTTGAGTTTTGTTGCCATCTATTATCGTTGTTACGGCCATGTTTCATCCAAATGGAGCCATCTTGCACAATTTCAATGGCCGTGAAATTTGATGTTGAGTTTCGTTGCCATCTATTATCGTTGTTACGGACATGTTTCATCCAAATGAAGCCATCTTGCACTATTTCAATGGCCTTGAAATTAGATCTTGAGTTTAGTTGCCATCTATTATCGTTGTTACGGCCATTTTTCATCCAAATGAAGCCATCTTGCACTATTTGAATGGCCTTGAAATTTGATGTTGAGTTTTGTTGCCATCTATTATCGTTGTTACGGCCATGTTTCATCCAAATGGAGCCATCTTGCACTATTTCAATTGCCTTGAAATTTGATGTTGAGTTTTGTTGCCATCTATTATCGTTGTTACGGCCATATTTCATTCAAATGAAACCATCTTGAACTATTTGAATGGCCTTGAAACTAGATCTTGAATTTTGTTGCCATCTATTATCGTTGTTACGGCCATGTTTCATCCAAATGAAGCCATTTTGCACTATTTCAATGGCCTTGAAATTTGATGTTGAATTTCGTTGCCATCTATTATCGTTGTTACGGCCATGTTTCATCCAAATGAAGCCATCTTGCACTATTTCAATGGCTTTGAAATTTGATGTTGAGTTTTGTTGCCATCTATTATCGTTGTTACGGCCATGTTTCATCCAAATGAAGCCATCTTGCACTATTTCAATGGCCTTGAAATTTGATAGTTACGTAGTTTAAGTTGTTACGGCCATTTTTCATCCAAATGAAGCCATCTTGCACTATTTCAATGGCCTTGAAATTTGATGTTGAGTTTTGTTGCCATCTATTATCGTTGTTACGGCCATGTTTCATTAAAATGGAGCCATCTTGCACTATTTCAATTGCCTTGAAATTTGATGTTGAGTTTTGTTGCCATCTATTATCGTTGTTACGGCCATGTTTCATCCAAATGAAGCCATCTTGCACTATTTGAATGGCCTTGAAATTTGATGTTGAGTTTTGTTGCCATCTATTATCGTTGTTACGGCCATGTTTCATCCAAATGAAGCCATCTTGCACTATTTGAATGGCCTTGAAATTAGATTTTGAGTTTTGTTGCCATCTATTATCGTTGTTACGGCCATGTTTCATCCAAATGAAGCCATCTTGCACTATTTGAATGGCCTTGAAATTTAATTTTGAGTTTTGTTGCCATCTATTATCGTTGTTACGGTCATGTTTCATCCAAATGAAGCCATCTTGCACTATTTCAATGACCTTGAAATTTGATGTTGTGATTTGTTGCCATCTATTATCGTTGTTACGGCCATGTTTCATCCAAATGAAGCCATCTTGCACTATTTGAATGGCCTTGAAATTTGATGTTGAGTTTTGTTGCCATCTATTATCGTTGTTACGGCCATGTTTCATCCAAATGAAGCCATCGTGCACTATTTCAATGGCCTTGAAAATTGATGTTGAGTTTTGTTGCCATCTATTATCGTTGTTACGGCAATGTTTCATCCAAATGCAGCCATCTTGCACTATTTCAATGACCTTGAAATTTTATGTTGAATTTTGTTGCCATCTATTATCGTTGTTACGGCCATGTTTCATCCAAATGGAGCCATCTTGCACTATTTCAATGGCCTTGAAATTTGATGTTGAGTTTCGTTGCCATCTATTATCGTTGTTACGGCCATGTTTCATCCAAATGAAGCCATCTTGCACTATTTGAATGGCCTTGAAATTTGATTTTGAGTTTTGTTGCCATCTATTATCGTTGTTACGGCCATGTTTCATCCAAATGAAGCCATCTTGCACTATTTCAATGGCCTTGAAATTAGATCTTGAGTTTTTTTGTCATCTATTATCGTTGTTACGGCCATTTTTCATCCAAATGAAGCCATCTTGCACTATTTCAATGGGCTTTAATTTTGATGTTGAGTTTTGTTGCCATCTATTATCGTTGTTATCTTGCACTGTTTAAATGGCCTTGAAATTAGATGTTGAGTTTCGTTGTCATCTATTATCGTTGTTACGGCCATGTTTCATCCAAATGAAGCCATCTTACACTATTTGAATGGCCTTGAAATTTGATGTTGCGTTGTTTCGCCATCTATTATCGTTGTTACGGCCATGTTTCATCCAAATGAATCCATCTTGCACTATTTCAACGGCCTTGAAATTTGTTGTTGAGTTTTGTTGCCATCTATTATCGTTGTTATCTTGCACTATTTCAATGGCCTTGAAATTCGATGTTGAGTTTTGTTGTCATCTATTATCGTTGTTACGGCTATGTTTCATCCAAATGAAGCCATCTTGCACTATTTCAATGACCTCGAAATTTGATGTTGAGTTTTGTTGCCATCTATTATCGTTGTTACGGCCATGTTTCATCCAAATGAAACCAGCTTGCACTATTTCAATGACCTTGAAATTTGATGTTGAGTTTTGTTGCCATCTATTATCGTTGTTACGGCCATGTTTCATCCAAATGAAGCCATCTTGCATTATTTGAATGGCCTTGAAATTTGATGTTGAGTTTTGTTGCCATCTATTATCGTTGTTACGGCCATGTTTCATCCAAATGAAGCCATCTTGCACTGTTTGAATGGCCTTGAAATTTGATTTTGAGTTTTGTTGCCATCTATTATCGTTGTTACGGCCATGTCTCATCCAAATGAAGCCATCTTTCACTATTTCAATGACCTTGAAATTTGATGTTGTGATTTGTTGCCATCTATTATCGTTGTTACGGCCATGTTTCATCCAAATGAAACCATCTTGCACTATTTGAATGGCCCTGAAATTTGATGTTGAGTTTTGTTGCCATCTATTATCGTTGTTACGGCCATGTTTCATCCAACTGAAGCCATCTTGCACTATTTCAATGGCCTTGAAATTTGATGTTGAATTTTGTAGCCATCTATTATCGTTATTACGGCCATGTCTCATCCAAATGTAGCCATCTTGCACTATTTCAATGACCTTGAAATTTGATGTTGAGTTTTGTTGCCATCTATTATCGTTGTTACGGCCATGTTTCATCCAACTGAAGCCATCTTGCACTATTTCAATGGCCTTGAAATTTGATGTTGAATTTTGTAGCCATCTATTATCGTTATTACGGCCATGTCTCATCCAAATGTAGCCATCTTGCACTATTTCAATGACCTTGAAATTTGATGTTGAGTTTTGTTGCCATCTATTATCGTTGTTACGGCCATGTTTCATCCAAATGAAGGCATCGTGCACTAATTCAATGGCCTTGAAATTTGATGTTGAGTTTTGTTGCCATCTATTATCGTTGTTACGGCCATGTTTCATCCAAATGAAGCCATCGTGCACTTTTTCAATGGCCTTGAAATTTGATGTTGAGTTTTGTTGCCATCTATTATCGTTGTTACGGCAATGTTTCATCCAAATGCAGCCATCTTGCACTATTTCAATGACCTTGAAATTTGATGTTGAGTTTTGTTGCCATCTATTATCGTTGTTACGGCCATGTTTCATCCAAATGAAGCCATCTTGCACTATTTCAATGGCCTTGAAATGTGATGTTGAGTTTTGTTGTCATCTATTATCGTTGTTACGGCCATGTTTCATCCAAATGAAGCCATCTTGCACTATTTCAATGGCCTTGAAATTAGATGTTGAGTTTTGTTGCCATCTATTATCGTTGTTACGGCCATGTTTCATCCAAATGAAGGCATCGTGCACTAATTCAATGGCCTTGAAATTTGATGTTGAGTTTTGTTGTCATCTATTATCGTTGTTACGGCCATGTTTCATCCAAATGAAGGCATCGTGCACTATTTCAATGGCCTTGAAAAGTGATGTTGAGTTTTGTTGTCATCTATTATCGTTGTTACGGCCATGTTTCATCCAAATGAAGCCATCTTGCACTATTTGAATGGCCTTGAAATTTGATGTTGAATTTTGTTGCCATCTATTATCGTTGTTACGGCCATGTTTCATCCAAATGAAGCCATTTTGCAGTATTTCAATGGCCTTGAAATTAGATGTTGAGTTTTGTTGTCATCTATTATCGTTGTTACGGCCATGTTTCATCCAAATGGAGCCATCTTGCACTATTTCAATGGCCTTGAAATTTGATGTTGAGTTTCGTTGCCATCTATTATCGTTGTTACGGCCATGTTTCATCCAAATGAAGGCATCGTGCACTAATTCAGTGGCCTTGAAATTTGATGTTGAGTTTTGTTGCCATCTATTATCGTTGTTACGGCCATGTTTCATCCAAATGAAGCCATCTTGCACTATTTGAATGGCCTTGAAATTTGATGTTGAGTTTTGTTGCCATCTATTATCGTTGTTACGGCCATGTTTCATCCAAATGAAGCCATCTTGAACTATTTCAATGGCTTTGAAATTTGATGTTGAGTTTTGTTGCCATCTATTATCGTTATTACGGCCATGTCTCATCCAAATGTAGCCATCTTGCACTATTTCAATGGGCTTAAATTTTGATGTTGAGTTTTGTTGCCATCTATTATCGTTGTTATCTTGCACTGTTTAAATGGCCTTGAAATTTGATCTTGAGTTTTGTTGTCATCTATTATCGTTGTTACGGCCATGTTTCATCCAAATGAAGCCATCTTGCACTATTTGAATGGCCTTGAAATTTGATGTTGCGTTTTTTCGCCATCTATTATCGTTGTTACGGCCATGTTTCATCCAAATGAAGCCATCTTGCACTATTTCAATGGCCTTGAAATTTGTTGTTGAGTTTTGTTGCCATCTATTATCGTTGTTATCTTGCACTATTTCAATGGCCTTGAAATTCGATGTTGAGTTTTGTTGTCATCTATTATCGTTGTTACGGCTGTGTTTCATCCAAATGAAGCCATCTTGCACTATTTCAATGACCTTGAAATTTGATGTTGAGTTTTGTTGCCATCTATTATCGTTGTTACGGCCATGTTTCATCCAAATGAAACCAGCTTGCATTATTTCAATGACCTTGAAATTTGATGTTGAGTTTTGTTGCCATCTATTATCGTTGTTACGTCCATGTTTCATCCAAATGAAGCCATCTTGCACTATTTCAATGGCCTTGAAATTTGATGTTGAGTTTTGTTGCCATCTATTATCGTTGTTACGGCCATGTTTCATCCAAATGAAGCCATCTTGCACTATTTGAATGGCCTTGAAATTTGATTTTGAGTTTTGTTGCCATCTATTATCGTTGTTACGGCCATGTTTCATCCAAATGAAGCCATCTTGCACTATTTCAATGACCTTGAAATTTGATGTTGTGATTTGTTGCCATCTATTATCGTTGTTGCGGCCATGTTTCATCCAAATGAATCCATCTTGCACTATTTGAATGGCCCTGAAATTTGATGTTGAGTTTTGTTGCCATCTATTATCGTTGTTACGGCCATGTTTCATCCAACTGAAGCCATCTTGCACTATTTCAATGGCCTTGAAATTTGATGTTGAATTTTGTAGTCATCTATTATCGTTATTACGGCCTTGTCTCATCCAAATGTAGCCATCTTGCACTATTTCAATGGCCTTGAAATTTGATGTTGAGTTTTGTTGCCATCTATTATCGTTGTTACGGCCATGTTTCATCCAAATGAAGGCATCGTGCACTAATTCAATGGCCTTGAAATTTGATGTTGAGTTTTGTTGCCATCTATTATCGTTGTTACGGCCATGTTTCATCCAAATGAAGCCATCGTGCACTATTTCAATGGCCTTGAAATTTGATGTTGAGTTTTGTTGCCATCTATTATCGTTGTTACGGCAATGTTTCATCCAAATGCAGCCATCTTGCACTATTTCAATGACCTTGAAATTTGATGTTGAGTTTTGTTGCAATCTATTATCGTTGTTACGGCCATGTTTCATCCAAATGAAGCCATCTTGCACTATTTCAATGGCCTTGAAATGTGATGTTGAGTTTTGTTGTCATCTATTATCGTTGTTACGGCCATGTTTCATCCAAATGAAGCCATCTTGCACTATTTCAATGGCCTTGAAATTAGATGTTGAGTTTCGTTGTCATCTATTATCGTTGTTACGGCCATGTTTCATCCAAATGAAGGCATCGTGCACTAATTCAAAGGCCTTGAAATTTGATGTTGAGTTTTGTTGTCATCTATTATCGTTGTTACGGCCATGTTTCATCCAAATGAAGGCATCGTGCACTATTTCAATGGCCTTGAAATTTGATGTTGAGTTTTGTTGCCATCTATTATCGTTGTTACGGCCATGTTTCATCCAAATGAAGCCATCTTGCACTATTTCAATGGCTTTGAAATTTGATGTTGAGTTTTGTTGCCATCTATTATCGTTGTTACGGCCATGTTTCATCCAAATGAAGGCATCTTGCACTATTTCAATGGCCTTGAAATTAGATCTTGAGTTTTGTTGTCATCTATTATCGTTGTTACGGCCATGTTTCATCCAAATGAAGCTTTTTTGCATTATTTCAATGGCCTTGAAATTTGATGTTGAGTTTTGTTGCCATCTATTATCGTTGTTACGGCCATGTTTCATCCAAATGAAGCCATCTTGCACTATTTGAATGGCCTTGAAATTTGATGTTGAGTTTTGTTGCCATCTATTATCGTTGTTACGGCCATGTTTCATCCAAATGGAGCCATCTTGCACTATTTCAATGGCCGTGAAATTTGATGTTGAGTTTCGTTGCCATCTATTATCGTTGTTACGGCCATGTTTCATCCAAATGAAGCCATCTTGCACTATTTCAATGACCTTGAAATTAGATCTTGGGTTTTGTTGCCATCTATTATCGTTGTTACGGCCATGTTTCATCCAAATGAAGCCATCTTGCACTATTTCAATGGCCTTGAAATTTGATGTTGAGTTTTGTTGCCATCTATTATCGTTGTTACGGCCATGTTTCATCCAAATGGAGCCATCTTGCACTATTTCAATGGCCTTGAAATTTGATGTTGAGTTTTGTTGCCATCTATTATCGTTGTTACGGCCATATTTCATCCAAATGAAGCAATCTTGCACTATTTGAATGGCCTTGACACTAGATCTTGAGTTTTGTTGTCATCTATTATCGTTGTTACGGCCATGTTTCATCCAAATGAAGGCATCGTGCACTAATTCAATGGCTTTGAAATTTGATGTTGAGTTTTGTTGCCATCTATTATCGTTGTTACGGCCATGTTTCATCCAAACGAAGCCATCTTGCACTATTTGAATGGCCTTGAAATTTGATGTTGAGTTTTGTTGCCATCTATTATCGTTGTTACGGCCATGTTTCATCCAAATGAAGGCATCGTGCACTATTTCAATGGCCTTGAAATTTGATGTTGAGTTTTGTTGCCATCTATTATCGTTGTTACGGCCATGTTTCATCCAAATGAAGGCATCGTGCACTAATTCAATGGCCTTGAAATTTGTTGTTGAGTTTTGTTGCCATCTATTATCGTTGTTACGGCCATGTTTCATCCAAATGAAGCCATCTTGCACTATTTCAATGGCTTTGAAATTTGATGTAGAGTTTTATTGCCATCTATTATCGTTGTTACGGCCATGTTTCATCCAAATGAAGGCATCTTGCACTATTTCAATGGCCTTGAAATTAGATCTTGAGTTTTGTTGTCATCTATTATCGTTGTTACGGCCATGTTTCATCCAAATGAAGGCATCGTGCACTATTTCAATGGCCTTGAAATTTGATGTTGAGTTTTGTTGCCATCTATTATCGTTGTTACGGCCATGTTTCATCCAAATGGAGCCATCTTGCACTATTTGAATGGCCTTGAAATTTGATGTTGAGTTTCGTTTCCATCTATTATCGTTGTTACGGCCATGTTTCATCCAAATGAAGCCATCTTGCATTATTTGAATGGCCTTTAAATTTGATGTTGAGTTTTGTTGCCATCTATTATCGTTGTTACGGCCATGTTTCATCCAAATGAAGCCATCTTGCACTATTTGAATGGCTTTGAAATTTGATGTTGAGTTTTGTTGCCATCTATTATCGTTGTTACGGCCATGTTTCATCCAAATGGAGCCATCTTGCACAATTTCAATGGCCGTGAAATTTGATGTTGAGTTTCGTTGCCATCTATTATCGTTGTTACGGACATGTTTCATCCAAATGAAGCCATCTTGCACTATTTTAATGGCCTTGAAATTAGATCTTGAGTTTAGTTGCCATCTATTATCGTTGTTACGGCCATTTTTCATCCAAATGAAGCCATCTTGCACTATTTCAATGGCCTTGAAATTTGATGTTGAGTTTTGTTGCCATCTATTATCGTTGTTACGGCCATGTTTCATCCAAATGGAGCCATCTTGCACTATTTCAATTGCCTTGAAATTTGATGTTGAGTTTTGTTGCCATCTATTATCGTTGTTACGGCCATATTTCATTCAAATGAAACCATCTTGAACTATTTGAATGGCCTTGAAACTAGATCTTGAATTTTGTTGTCATCTATTATCGTTGTTACGGCCATGTTTCATCCAAATGAAGCCATTTTGCACTATTTCAATGGCCTTGAAATTTGATGTTGAATTTCGTTGCCATCTATTATCGTTGTTACGGCCATGTTTCATCCAAATGAAGCCATCTTGCACTATTTCAATGGCTTTGAAATTTGATGTTGAGTTTTGTTGCCATCTATTATCGTTGTTACGGCCATGTTTCATCCAAATGAAGCCATCTTGCACTATTTCAATGGCCTTGAAATTTGATGTTGAGTTTTGTTGCCATCTATTATCGTTGTTATCTTGCACTATTTCAATGGCCTTGAAATTTGATGTTGAGTTTTGTTGCCATCTATTATCGTTGTTACGGCCATGTTTCATCCAAATGAAGCCATTTTGCACTATTTCAATGGCCTTGAAATTTGATGTTGAGTTTTGTTGTCATCTATTATCGTTGTTACGGCCATGTTTCATCCAAATGAAGCCATCTTGCACTATTTCAATGGCCTTGAAATTAGATGTTGAGTTTCGTTGTCATCTATTATCGTTGTTACGGCCATGTTTCATCCAAATGAAGCCATCTTGCACTATTTCAATGGCCTTGAAATTTGATGTTGAGTTTTGTTGTCATCTATTATCGTTGTTACGGCCATGTTTCATCCAAATGAAGGCATCGTGCACTATTTCAATGGCCTTTAAATTTGATGTTGAGTTTTGTTGCCATCTATTATCGTTGTTACGGCCATGTTTCATCCAAATGAAGCCATCTTGCACTATTTCAATGGCTTTGAAATTTGATGTTGAGTTTTGTTGCCATCTATTATCGTTGTTACGGCCATGTTTCATCCAAATGAAGGCATCTTGCACTATTTCAATGGCCTTGAAATTAGATCTTGAGTTTTGTTGTCATCTATTATCGTTGTTACGGCCATGTTTCATCCAAATGAAGCTTTTTTGCATTATTTCAATGGCCTTGAAATTTGATGTTGAGTTTTGTTGCCATCTATTATCGTTGTTACGGCCATGTTTCATCCAAATGAAGCCATCTTGCACTAGTTGAATGGCCTTGAAATTTGATGTTGAGTTTTGTTGCCATCTATTATCGTTGTTACGGCCATGTTTCATCCAAATGGAGCCATCTTGCACTATTTCAATGGCCGTGAAATTTGATGTTGAGTTTCGTTGCCATCTATTATCGTTGTTACGGCCATGTTTCATCCAAATGAAGCCATCTTGCACTATTTCAATGGCCTTGAAATTAGATCTTGGGTTTTGTTGCCATCTATTATCGTTGTTACGGCCATGTTTCATCCAAATGAAGCCATCTTGCACTATTTCAATGACCTCGAAATGTGATTTTGAGTTTTGTTGCCATCTATTATCGTTGTTACGGCCATGTTTCATCCAAATGAAGCCATCTTGCACTATTTCAATGGCCTTGAAATTTGATGTTGAGTTTTGTTGCCATCTATTATCGTTGTTACGGCCATATTTCATCCAAATGAAGCAATCTTGCACTATTTGAATGGCCTTGACACTAGATCTTGAGTTTTGTTGTCATCTATTATCGTTGTTACGGCCATGTTTCATCCAAATGAAGGCATCGTGCACTAATTCAATGGCTTTGAAATTTGATGTTGAGTTTTGTTGCCATCTATTATCGTTGTTACGGCCATGTTTCATCCAAACGAAGCCATCTTGCACTATTTGAATGGCCTTGAAATTTGATGTTGAGTTTTGTTGCCATCTATTATCGTTGTTACGGCCATGTTTCATCCAAATGAAGCCATCTTGCACTATTTGAATGGCCATGAAATTAGATCTTGAGTTTTGTTGTCATCTATTATCGTTGTTACGGCCATGTTTCATCCAAATGAAGCCATCTTGCACTATTTCAATGGCCTTGAAATTAGATCTTGAGTTTCGTTGCCATCTATTATCGTTGTTACGGCCATGTTTCATCCAAATGAAGGCATCGTGCACTAATTCAATGGCCTTGAAATTTGATGTTGAGTTTTGTTGCCATCTATTATCGTTGTTACGGCCATGTTTCATCCAAACGAAGCCATCTTGCACTATTTGAATGGCCTTGAAATTTATTGTTGAGTTTTGTTGCCATCTATTATCGTTGTTACGGCCATGTTTCATCCAAATGAAGCCATCTTGCACTATTTCAATGGCCTTGAAATTAGATCTTGAGTTTTGTTGTCATCTATTATCGTAGTTACGGCCATGTTTCATCCAAATGAAGCCATCTTGCACTATTTCAATGGCCTGGAAATTAGATCTTGAGTTTTGTTGTCATCTATTATCGGTGTTACGGCCATGTTTCATCCAAATGAAGCCATCTTGCACTGTTTCAATGGCCTTGAAATTTGATGTTGAGTTTTGTTGCCATCTATTATCGTTGTTACGGCCATGTTTCATCCAAATGAAGGCATCGTGCACTAATTCAATGGCCTTGAAATTTGTTGTTGAGTTTTGTTGCCATCTATTATCGTTGTTACGGCCATGTTTCATCCAAATGAAGAAATCTTGCACTATTTCAATGGCTTTGAAATTTGATGTAGAGTTTTATTGCCATCTATTATCGTTGTTACGGCCATGTTTCATCCAAATGAAGGCATCTTGCACTATTTCAATGGCCTTGAAATTAGATCTTGAGTTTTGTTGTCATCTATTATCGTTGTTACGGCCATGTTTCATCCAAATGAAGGCATCGTGCACTATTTCAATGGCCTTGAAATTTGATGTTGAGTTTTGTTGCCATCTATTATCGTTGTTACGGCCATGTTTCATCCAAATGGAGCCATCTTGCACTATTTGAATGGCCTTGAAATTTGATGTTGAGTTTCGTTTCCATCTATTATCGTTGTTACGGCCATGTTTCATCCAAATGAAGCCATCTTGCACTATTTGAATGGCCTTGAAATTTGATGTTGAGTTTTGTTGCCACCTATTATCGTTGTTACGGCCATGTTTCATCCAAATGAAGCCATCTTGCACTATTTGAATGGCTTTGAAATTTGATGTTGAGTTTTGTTGCCATCTATTATCGTTGTTACGGCCATGTTTCATCCAAATGGAGCCATCTTGCACAATTTCAATGGCCGTGAAATTTGATGTTGAGTTTCGTTGCCATCTATTATCGTTGTTACGGACATGTTTCATCCAAATGAAGCCATCTTGCACTATTTCAATGGCCTTGAAATTAGATCTTGAGTTTAGTTGCCATCTATTATCGTTGTTACGGCCATTTTTCATCCAAATGAAGCCATCTTGCACTATTTGAATGGCCTTGAAATTTGATGTTGAGTTTTGTTGCCATCTATTATCGTTGTTACGGCCATGTTTCATCCAAATGGAGCCATCTTGCACTATTTCAATTGCCTTGAAATTTGATGTTGAGTTTTGTTGCCATCTATTATCGTTGTTACGGCCATATTTCATTCAAATGAAACCATCTTGAACTATTTGAATGGCCTTGAAACTAGATCTTGAATTTTGTTGCCATCTATTATCGTTGTTACGGCCATGTTTCATCCAAATGAAGCCATTTTGCACTATTTCAATGGCCTTGAAATTTGATGTTGAATTTCGTTGCCATCTATTATCGTTGTTACGGCCATGTTTCATCCAAATGAAGCCATCTTGCACTATTTCAATGGCTTTGAAATTTGATGTTGAGTTTTGTTGCCATCTATTATCGTTGTTACGGCCATGTTTCATCCAAATGAAGCCATCTTGCACTATTTCAATGGCCTTGAAATTTGATAGTTACGTAGTTTGAGTTGTTACGGCCATTTTTCATCCAAATGAAGCCATCTTGCACTATTTCAATGGCCTTGAAATTTGATGTTGAGTTTTGTTGCCATCTATTATCGTTGTTACGGCCATGTTTCATTAAAATGGAGCCATCTTGCACTATTTCAATTGCCTTGAAATTTGATGTTGAGTTTTGTTGCCATCTATTATCGTTGTTACGGCCATATTTCATTCAAATGAAGCTATCTTGCACTATTTGAATGGCCTTGAAATTTATTGTTGAGTTTTGTTGTCATCTATTATCGTTGTTACGGCCATGTTTCATCCAAATGAAGCCATTTTGCACTATTTCAATGGCCTTGAAATTTGATGTTGAATTTCGTTGCCATCTATTATCGTTGTTACGGCCATGTTTCATCCAAATGAAGCCATCTTGCACTATTTCAATGGCTTTGAAATTTGATGTTGAGTTTTTTTTGCCATCTATTATCGTTGTTACGGCCATGTTTCATCCAAATGAAGCCATCTTGCACTATTTCAATGGCCTTGAAATTTGATGTTGAGTTTTGTTGCCATCTATTATCGTTGTTATCATGCATTATTTCAATGGCCTTGAAATTTGATGTTGAGTTTCGTTGCCATCTATTATCGTTGTTACGGCCATGTTTCATCCAAATGAAGCCATCTTGCACTATTTTAATGGCCTTGAAATTTGATGTTGAGTTTTGTTGCCATCTATTATCGTTGTTACGGCCATGTTTCATCTAAATGAAGGCATCGTGCAATAATTCAATGGCCTTGAAATTTGATGTTGAGTTTTGTTGCCATCTATTATCGATGTTACGGCCAAGTTTCATCCAAATGAAGCCATTTTGCACTATTTGAATGGCCTTAAAATTTGATGTTGAGTTTTGTTGCCATCTATTATCGTTGTTACGCCCATGTTTCATCCATATGGAGCCATCTTGCACTATTTCAATTTCCTTGAAATTTGATGTTGAGTTTCGTTGCCATCTATTATCGTTGTTACGGCCATGTTTCATCCAAATGAAGCCATCTTGCACTATTTGAATGGCCTTGAAATTTGATGTTTAGTTTTGTTGCCATCTATTATCGTTGTTACGGCCATGTTTCATCCAAATGAAGCCATTTTGCACTATTTCAATTGCCTTGAAATTTGATGTTGAGTTTTGTTGTCATCTATTATCGTTGTTACGGCCATGTTTCATCCAAATGAAGCCATCTTGCACTATTTGAATGGCCTTGAAATGTGATGTTGAGTTTTGTTGCCATCTATTATCGTTGTTATCATGCATTATTTCAATGGCCTTGAAATTTGATGTTGAGTTTCGTTGCCATCTATTATCGTTGTTACGGCCATGTTTCATCCAAATGAAGCCATCTTGCACTATTTGAATGACCTTGAAATTTGATTTTGAGTTTTGTTGCCATCTATTATCGTTGTTACGGCCATGTTTCATCCAAATGAAGCCATCTTGCACTATTTCAATGCCCTTGAAATTAGATCTTGAGTTTTTTTGTTATTGATTATCGTTGTTACGGCCATTTTTCATCCAAATGAAGCCATCTTGCACTTTTTGAATGGCCTTGAAATTTGATGTTGAATTTTGTTGCCATCTATTATCGTTGTTACGGCCATGTTTCATCCAAATGGAGCCATATTGCACTATTTCAATGGCCTTGAAATTTGATGTTGAGTTTCGTTGCCATCTATTATCGTTGTTACGGCCATGTTTCATCCAAATGAAGCCATCTTGCACTATTTGAATGGCCTTGAAATTTGATGTTGAGTTTTGTTGCCATCTATTATCGTTGTTACGGCCATGTTTCATCCAAATGAAGCCATCTTGCACTATTTCAATGGCCTTGAAATTAGATCTTGAGTTTTTTTTGTCATCTATTATCGTTGTTACGGCCATGTTTCATCCAAATGGAGCCATATTGCACTATTTCAATGGCCTTGAAATTTGATGTTGAGTTTTGTTGTCATCTATTATCGTTGTTACGGCCATATTTCATTCAAATGAAGCTATCTTGCACTATTTGAATGGCCTTGAAATTTATTGTTGAGTTTTGTTGTCATCTATTATCGTTGTTACGGCCATGTTTCATCCAAATGAAGCCATCTTGCACTATTTGAATGGCCTTGAAATTTGATGTTGCGTTGTTTCGCCATCTATTATCGTTGTTACGGCCATGTTTCATCCAAATAAAGCCATCTTGCACTATTTCAACGGCCTTGAAATTTGTTGTTGAATTTTGTTGCCATCTATTATCGTTGTTATCTTGCACTATTTCAATGGCCTTGAAATTCGATGTTGAGTTTTGTTGTCATCTATTATCGTTGTTACGGCCATGTTTCATCCAAATGAAGCCATCTTGCACTATTTCAATGACCTTGAAATTTGATGTTGAGTTTTGTTGCCATCTATTATCGTTGTTACGGCCATGTTTCATCCAAATGAAACCAGCTTGCACTATTTCAATGACCTTGAAATTTGATGTTGAGTTTTGTTGCCATCTATTATCGTTGTTACGGCCATGTTTCATCCAAATGAAGCCATCTTGCACTATTTGAATGGCCTTGAAATTTGATGTTGAGTTTTGTTGCCATCTATTATCGTTGTTACGGCCATGTTTCATCCAAATGAAGCCATCTTGCACTACTTGAATGGCCTTGAAATTTGATTTTGAGTTTTGTTGCCATCTATTATCGTTGTTACGGCCATGTTTCATCCAAATGAAGCCATCTTGCACTATTTCAATGACCTTGAAATTTGATGTTGTGATTTGTTGCCATCTATTATCGTTGTTACGGCCATGTTTCATCCAAATGAATCCATCTTGCACTATTTCAATGGCCTTGAAATGTGATGTTGAGTTTTGTTGTCATCTATTATCGTTGTTACGGCCATGTTTCATCCAAATGAAGCCATCTTGCACTATTTCAATGGCCTTGAAATTAGATGTTGAGTTTCGTTGCCATCTATTATCGTTGTTACGGCCATGTTTCATCCAAATGAAGGCATCGTGCACTAATTCAATGGCCTTGAAATTTGATGTTGAGTTTTGTTGCCATCTATTATCGTTGTTACGGCAATGTTTCATCCAAATGCAGCCATCTTGCACTATTTCAATGACCTTGAAATTTGATGTTGAGTTTTGTTGCCATCTATTATCGTTGTTACGGCCATGTTTCATCCAAATGAAGCCATCTTGCACTATTTCAATGGCCTTGAAATGTGATGTTGAGTTTTGTTGTCATCTATTATCGTTGTTACGGCCATGTTTCATCCAAATGAAGCCATCTTGCACTATTTCAATGGCCTTGAAATTAGATGTTGAGTTTCGTTGCCATCTATTATCGTTGTTACGGCCATGTTTCATCCAAATGAAGGCATCGTGCACTAATTGAATGGCCTTGAAATTTGATGTTGAGTTTTGTTGTCATCTATTATCGTTGTTACGGCCATGTTTCATCCAAATGAAGGCATCGTGCATTATTTCAATGGCCTTGAAATTTGATGTTGAGTTTTGTTGCCATCTATTATCGTTGTTACGGCCATGTTTCATCCAAATGAAGCCATTTTGCAGTATTTCAATGGCCTTGAAATTAGATGTTGAGTTTCGTTGCCATCTATTATCGTTGTTACGGCCATGTTTCATCCAAATGAAGGCATCGTGCACTAATTCAGTGGCCTTGAAATTTGATGTTGAGTTTTGTTGCCATCTATTATCGTTGTTACGGCCATGTTTCATCCAAATGAAGCCATCTTGCACTATTTGAATGGCCTTGAAATTTGATGTTGAATTTTGTTGCCATCTATTATCGTTGTTACGGCCATGTTTCATCCAAATGAAGCCATCTTGCACTATTTGAATGGCCTTGAAATTAGATCTTGAGTTTTGTTGTCATCTATTATCGTTGTTACGGCCATGTTTCATCCAAATGAAGCCATCTTGCACTATTTCAATGGCCTTGAAATTTGATGTTGAGTTTTGTTGTCATCTATTATCGTTGTTACGGCCATGTTCCATCCAAATGAAGCCATCTTGCACTATTTCAATGGCCTTGAAATTTGATGTTGAGTTTCGTTGCCATCTATTATCGTTGTTACGGCCATGTTTCATTCAAATGAAGGCATCGTGCACTAATTCAATTGCCTTGAAATTTGATGTTGAGTTTTGTTGCCATCTATTATCGTTGTTACGGCCATGTTTCATCCAAATGAAGCCATCTTGCACTATTTCAATGGCCTTGAAATTAGATCTTAGGTTTTGTTGCCATCTATTATCGTTGTTACGGCCATGTTTCATCCAAATGAAGCCATCTTGCACTATTTCAATGGCCTTGAAATTTGATGTTGAGTTTTGTTGCCATCTATTATCGTTGTTACGGCCATGTTTCATCCAAATGGAGCCATCTTGCACTATTTCAATGGCCTTGAAATTTGATTTTGAGTTTTGTTGCCATCTATTATCGTTGTTACGGCCATATTTCATTAAAATGAAGCAATCTTGCACTATTTGAATGGCCTTGACACTAGATCTAGAGTTTTGTTGTCATCTATTATCGTTGTTACGGCCATGTTTCATCCAAATGAAGCCATCTTGCACTATTTCAATGACCTTGAAATTTGATGTTGAGTTTTGTTGCCATCTATTATCGTTGTTACGGCCATGTTTCATCCAAATGAAGCCATCTTGCACTATTTCAATGGCCTTGAAATTAGATCTTGAGTTTTGTTGTCATCTATTATCGTTGTTACGGCCATGTTTCATCCAAATGAAGCCATCTTGCACTATTTCAATTGCCTTGATATTTGATGTTGAGTTTTGTTGCCATCTATTATCGTTGTTACGGCCATGTTTCATCCAAATGAAGCCATCTTGCACTATTTGAATGGCCTTGAAATTTGATGTTGAGTTTCGTGGCCATCTATTATCGTTGTTACGGCCATGTTTCATCCAAATGAAGGCATCGTGCACTAATTCAATGGCCTTGAAATTTGATGTTGAGTTTTGTTGCCATCTATTATCGTTGTTACGGCCATGTTTCATCCAAATGAAGAAATCTTGCACTATTTCAATGGCCTTGAAATTTGATGTTGAGTTTTATTGCCATCTATTATCGTTGTTACGGCCATGTTTCATCCAAATGGAGCCATCTTGCACTATTTCAATGAACTTGAAATTTGATGTTGAGTTTCGTTTCCATCTATTATCGTTGTTACGGCCATGTTTCATCCAAATGAAGCCATCTTGCACTATTTGAATGGCCTTGAAATTTGATGTTGAGTTTTGTTGCCATCTATTATCGTTGTTACGGCCATGTTTCATCCAAATGAAGCCATCTTGCACTATTTGACTGGCTTTGAAATTAGATCTTGAGTTTTGTTGCCATCTTTTATCGTTGTTACGGCCATGTTTCATCCAAATGAAGTCATCTTGCACTATTTCAATGGCCTTGAAATTTGATGTTGAGTTTTTTTGCCATCTATTATCGTTGTTACGGCCATGTTTCATCCAAAAGAAGCCATCTTTCACTATTTCAATGGCCTTAAAATTAGATGTTGAACTTTGTTGGCATCTATTATCGTTGTTTCATCAAAATGAAGTCATCTTGCACTTTTTAAATGGCCTTAAAATTTGATGTTGAATTTTGTTGCCATCTATTATCGTTGCTACGGCCATGTTTCATCCAAATGAAGCCATCTTGCACTATTTCAATGGCCTTGAAATTTGATGTTGAATTTTGTTGCCATCTATTATCGTTGTTACGGCCATGTTTCATCCACATAAAGCCATCGTTCACTATTTTAATGACCTTCAAATGCGACGTTGAATTTTGTTGCCATCTATTATCATTGTTACGGCCATGTTTCATCCACATGAAGGCATCTTGCACTATTTCAATGGCCTTGATATTTGATGTTGAGTTTTGTTGCCATCTATTATCGTTGTTACGGCCATGTTTCATCCAAATGAAGCCATCTTTCACTATTTCAATGGCCTTGAAATTTGATGTTGAGTTTTTTGCCATCTATTATCGTTGTTACGGCCATGTTTCATCCAAAAGAAGCCATCTTTCACTATTTCAATGGCCTTAAAATTAGATGTTGAACTTTGTTGGCATCTATTATCGTTGTTTCATCCAAATGAAGTCATCTTGCACTTTTTAAATGGCCTTAAAATTTGATGTTGAATTTTGTTGCCATCTATTATCGTTGCTACGGCCATGTTTCATCCAAATGAAGCCATCTTGCACTATTTCAATGGCCTTGAAATTTGATGTTGAATTTTGTTGCCATCTATTATCGTTGTTACGGCCATGTTTCATCCACATAAAGCCATCGTTCACTATTTTAATGACCTTTAAATGCGACGTTGAATTTTGTTGCCATCTATTATCATTGTTACGGCCATGTTTCATCCACATGAAGGCATCTTGCACTATTTCAATGGCCTTGATATTTGATGTTGAGTTTTGTTGCCATCTATTATCGTTGTTACGGCCATGTTTCATCCAAATGAAGCCATCTTTTACTATTTCAATGGGCTTGAAATTTGATGTTGAATTTTGTTGCCATCTATTATCGTTGTTACGGCCATGTTTCATCCAAATGAAGCCATCTTGCACTATTTCAATGGCCTTGAAATTTGATGTTGAATTTTGTTGGCATCTATTATCGTTGTTTCATCCAAATGAAGTCATCTTGCACTTTTTAAATGGCCTTAAAATTTGATGTTGAATTTTGTTGCCATCTATTATCGTTGCTACGGCCATGTTTCATCCAAATGAAGCCATCTTGCACTATTTCAATGGCCTTGAAATTTGATGTTGAATTTTGTTGCCATCTATTATCGTTGCTACGGCCATGTTTCATCCAAATGAAGCCATCTTGCACTATTTCAATGGCCTTGAAATTTGATGTTGAATATTGTTGCCATCTATGATCGTTGTTACGGCCATGTTTCATCCAAATGGAGCCATCTTGCAGTATTTCAATGGCCTTGAAATTTGATGTTGAATTTTGTTGCCATCTATTATCGTTGTTACGGCCATGTTTCATCCAAATGACGCCATCTTGCACTATTTCAATGGCCTTAAAATTAGATGTTGAATTTTGTTGGCATCTATTATCGTTGTTTCATCCAAATGAAGCCATCTTGCAGTATTTCAATGGCCTTAAAATTTGATGTTGAATTTTGTTGCCATCTATTATCGTTGCTACGGCCATGTTTCATCCAAATGAAGCCATCTTGCACTATTTCAATGGCCTTGAAATTTGATGTTGAATTTTGTTGGCATCTATTATCGTTGTTTCATCCAAATGAAGTCATCTTGCACTTTTTAAATGGCCTTAAAATTTGATGTTGAATTTTGTTGCCATCTATTATCGTTGCTACGGCCATGTTTCATCCAAATGAAGCCATCTTGCACTATTTCAATGGCCTTGAAATTTGATGTTGAATTTTGTTGCCATCTATTATCGTTGCTACGGCCATGTTTCATCCAAATGAAGCCATCTTGCACTATTTCAATGGCCTTGAAATTTGATGTTGAATATTGTTGCCATCTATGATCGTTGTTACGGCCATGTTTCATCCAAATGGAGCCATCTTGCAGTATTTCAATGGCCTTGAAATTTGATGTTGAATATTGTTGCCATCTATGATCGTTGTTACGGCCATGTTTCATCCAAATGGAGCCATCTTGCACTATTTCAATGGCCTTGAAATTTGATGTTGAATATTGTTGCCATCTATGATCGTTGTTACGGCCATGTTTCATCCAAATGGAGCCATCTTGCAGTATTTCAATGGCCTTGAAATTTGATGTTGAGTTTTGTTGCCATCTATTATCGTTGTTACGGCCATGTTTCATCCAAATGACGCCATCTTGCACTATTTCAATGGCCTTGAAATTTAATGTTGAATTTTGTTGGCATCTATTATCGTTGTTACGGCCATGTTTCATCCAAAAGAAGCCATCTTTCACTATTTCAATGGCCTTAAAATTAGATGTTGAATTTTGTTGGCATCTATTATCGTTGTTTCATCCAAATGAAGTCATCTTGCACTTTTTAAATGGCCTTAAAATTTGATGTTGAATTTTGTTGCCATCTATTATCGTTGCTACGGCCATGTTTCATCCAAATGAAGCCATCTTGCACTATTTCAATGGCCTTGAAATTTGATGTTGAATTTTGTTGCCATCTATTATCGTTGCTACGGCCATGTTTCATCCAAATGAAGCCATCTTGCACTATTTCAATGGCCTTGAAATTTGATGTTGAATATTGTTGCCATCTATGATCGTTGTTACGGCCATGTTTCATCCAAATGGAGCCATCTTGCAGTATTTCAATGGCCTTGAAATTTGATGTTGAGTTTTGTTGCCATCTATTATCGTTGTTACGGCCATGTTTCATCCAAATGACGCCATCTTGCACTATTTCAATGGCCTTGAAATTTAATGTTGAATTTTTTGCCATCTATTATCGTTGTTACGGCCATGTTTCATCCAAATGAAACCATCTTTCAGTATTTGTTGAATTTTGTTGGCATCTATTATTGTTGTTGCGGCCATGTTTCATCCAAATGAAGTCATCTTGCACTATTTCAATGGCCTTGAAATTTGATGTTCAATTTTGTTGGCATCTATTATCGTTGTTACGGCCATGTTTCATCCAAATGAAGCCATCTTTCACTATTTCAATGGCCTTGAAATTTGATGTTGAATTTTGTTGCCATCTATTATCGTTGTTACGGCCATGTTTCATCCAAATGAAGTCATCTTGCACTATTTCAATGGCCTTGAAATGTGATGTTGAATTTTGTTGCCATCTATTATTGTTGTTACAGCCATGTTTCATCCAAATGAAGTCATCTTGCACTTTTAAAATGGCCTTAAAATTTATGTTGAGTTTTGTTGCCATCTATTATCGTTGTTACGGCCATGTTTCATCCAAATGAAGGCATCTTGCACTATTTCAATGGCCTTGAAATTAGATGTTTAGTTTTGTTGCCATCTTTTATCGTTGTTACGGCCATGTTTCATCCAAATGAAGCCATCTTGCACTATTTCAACTGGCTTGAAATTTGATGTTGAATTTTGTTGCCATCTATTATCATTGTTACGGCCATGTTTCATCCAAATGAAGGCATCTTTCACTATTTCAATTGCCTTGAAATTTGATGTTGAATTTTGTTGGCATCTATTATCGTTGTAACAGCCATGTTTCATCCAAATTAAGGCATCTTGCACTATTTAAATGGCCTTCAAATGCGATGTTGAATTTTGTTGCCATCTATTATCGTTGTTACGGCCATGTTTCATCCACATAAAGCCATCTTGTACTATTTGAATGGCCTTGAAATATGCTGTTGAATTTTGTTGCCATCTATTATCGTTGTTACGGCCATGTTTGATCCACATAAAGCCACCTTGCACTATTTCAATGGCCTTGAAATTTGATGTTGAGTTTTGTTGTCATCTATTATCATTGTTACGGCCATGTTTCATCCAAATGAAGGCATCTTTCACTCTTTTAATGGCCTTCAAATGCGACGTTGAATTTTGTTGCCATTTATTATCGTTGTTACGGCTATGTTTCATCCAAATGAAGCCATCTTGCACTATTTGAATGGCCTTGATTTTTGATGTTGAGTTTTGTTGCCATCTATTATTATTGTTATGGCCATGTTTCATCAAAATGAAGGCATCTTTCACTATTTGAATGGCCTTGAAATTTGATGTTGAGTTTTGTTGCCATCTATTATCGTTGTTACGGCCATGTTTCATCCAAATGAAGCCATCTTGCACTATTTCAATGGCCTTGAAATTTGATGTTGAATTTTGTTGCCATCTATTATCGTTGTAACGGCCATGTTCCATCCATATGAAGCCATCTTTCACTATTTCAATGGCCTTGAAATTTGATGTTGAATTTTGTTGGCATCTAGTATCGTTGTTACGTCCATGTTTCATCCACATAAAGCCATCTTTCACTATTTCAATGGCCTTGAAATTTGATGTTGAGTTTTTTTTGCCATCTATTATCATTGTTACGGCCATGTTTCATCCACATAAAGCCATTTTTCACTATTTCAATGGCCTTGAAATTTGATGTTGAATTTTGTTGCCATCTATTATCGTTGTTACGCCCATGTTTCATCCAAATGAAGCTATCTTGCACTATTTCAATGGCCTTGAAATTTGATGTTGAGTTTTGTTGCCATCTATTATCGTTGTTACGGCCATGTTTCATCCAAATGAAGCCATCTTGCACTATTTCAATGGCCTTGACATTTGATGTTGAGTTTTGTTGTCATCTATTATCATCGTTACGGCCATGTTTCATCCAAATGAAGGCATCGTTCACTATTTAAATGGCCTTCAACTGTGACATTGAATTTTGTTGCCATCTATTATCGTTGTTACGGCCATGTTTCATCCATATGAAGGCATCTTTCACTGTTTCAATGGCCTTGAAATTTGATGTTGAATTTTGTTGCCATCTATGATCGTTGTTACGGCCATGTTTCATCCAAATGAAGCCATCTTGCACTATTTCAATGGCCTTGAAATTTGATGTTGCGTTGTTTTGCCATCTACTATCGTTGTTACGGCCATGTTTCATCCAAATGAAGCCATCTTTCACTATTTCAATGGCCTTGAAATTTCATGTTGAATTTTGTTACCATCTATTATCGTTGTTACGTCCATGTTTCATCCACATAAAGCCATCTTTCACTATTTCAATGGCCTTGAAATTTGATGTTGAGTTTTGTTGCCATCTATTATCGTTGTTACGGCAATGTTTCATCCACATAAAGCCATGTTTCACTATTTCAATGGCCTTGAAATTTGATGTTGAGTTTTGTTGGCATCTATTATCGTTGCTGCGGCCATGTTTCATCCAAATTAAGGCATCTTGCACTATTTGAATGGCCTTCAAATGCGATGTTGAATTTTGTTACCATCTATTATCGTTGTTACGGCCATGTTTCATCCACATAAAAACATCTTTCACTATTTGAATGGCCTTGAAATTTGATGTTGAGTTTTGTTGCCATCTATTATCGTTGTTGCGGCCATGTTTCATCCACATAAAGCCATCTTGCACTATTTCAATGGGCTTAAATTTTGATATTGAGTTTTGTTGCCATCTATTATCGTTGTTACGTCCATGTTTCATCCAAATGAAGGAATCTTTCACTATTTCAATGGCCTTCAAATGCGACGTTGAATTTTGTTGCCATCTATTATCGTTGTTACGGCCATGTTTCATGCATATGAAGGCATCTTGCACTATTTCAATGGCCTTGAAATTTGATGTTGAATATTGTTGCCATCTATGATCGTTGTTACGGCCATGTTTCATCCAAATGGAGCCATCTTGCACTATTTCAATGGCCTTGAAATTTGATGTTGAATTTTGTTGGCATCTATTATCGTTGTTACAGCCATGTTTCATCCAAATTTAGGCATCGTGCACTAATTCAGTGGCCTTGAAATTTGATGTTGAATTTTGTTGCCATCTATTATCGTTGTTACGGCCATGTTTCATCCACATAAAGCCATCTTTCACTATTTCAATGGCCTTGAAATTTGATGTTGAATATTGTTGCCATCTATGATCGTTGTTGCGGTCATGTTTCATCCAAATGAAGCCATCTTGCACTATTTCAATGGCCTTGAAATTTGATGTTGAGTTTTGTTGCCATCTATTATCGTTGTTACGTCCATGTTTCATCCAAATGAAGGCATCTTTCACTATTTCAATGGCCTTCAAATGCGACGTTGAATTTTGTTGCCATCTATTATCGTTGTTACGGCCATGTTTCATCCAAATGAAGCCATCTTGCACTATTTCAATGGCCTTGAAATTAGATGTTGAATTTTGTTGCCATCTATTATCGTTGTTACGGCCATGTTTCATCCAAATGAAGCCATCTTTCACTATTTCAATGGCCTTGAAATTAGATGTTGAATTTTGTTGCCATCTATTATCGTTGTTGCGGCCATGTTTCATCCAAATGAATCTATCTTCCACTATTTCGATGGCCTTGAAATTTGATGTTGAGTTTTTTTGCCATCTATTATCGTTGTTACGGCCATGTTTCATCCAAATGAAGCCATCTTGCACTATTTCAATGGCCTTGAAATTTGATGTTGAATTTTGTCGCCATCTATTATCGTTGTTGCGGCCATGTTTCATCCAAATGAATCTATCTTCCACTATTTCGATGGCCTTGAAATTTGATGTTGAGTTTTTTTGCCATCTATTATCGTTGTTACGGCCATGTTTCATCCAAAAGAACCCATCTTTCACTATTTCAATGGCCTTAAAATTAGATGTTGAATTTTGTTGGCATCTATTATCGTTGTTTCATCCAAATGAAGTCATCTTGCACTTTTTAAATGGCCTTAAAATTTGATGTTGAATTTTGTTGCCATCTATTATCGTTGTTACGGCCATGTTTCATCCAAATGAAGCCATCTTGCACTATTTCAATGGCCTTGAAATTTGATGTTGAATTTTGTTGCCATCTATTATCGTTGTTACGGCCATGTTTCATCCACATAAAGCCATCTTTCACTATTTCAATGGCCTTGAAATTTGATGTTGAATTTTGTTGCCATCTATTATCGTTGTTACGTCCATGTTTCATCCAAATGAAGCCATCTCGCACTATTTCAATGGCCTTGATATTTGATGTTGAGTTTTGTTGCCATCTATTATCGTTGTTACGGCCATGTTTCATCCAAATGAAGCCATCTTGCACTATTTCAATGGCCTTGAAATTTGATGTTGAATTTTGTTGCCATCTATTATCGTTGTTACGGCCATGTTTCATCCAAATGAAACCATCTTTCAGTATTTGTTGAATTTTGTTGGCATCTATTATTGTTGTTACGGCCATGTTTCATCCAAAAGAAGCCATCTTTCACTATTTCAATGGCCTTGAAATTTGATGTTCAATTTTGTTGGCATCTATTATCGTTGTTACGGCCATGTTTCATCCAAATGAAGGCATCGTTCACGATTTTAATGGCCTTCAAATGCGATGTTGAATTTTGTTGCCATCTATTATCATTGTTACGGCCATGTTTCATCCATATGAAGGCATCTTTCACTATTTCAATGGCCTTGAAATTTGATGTTGAATATTGTTGCCATCTATGATCGTTGTTACGGCCATTTTTCATCCAAATGGAGCCATCTTTCAGTATTTCAATGGCCTTGAAATTTGATGTTGAGTTTTGTTGCCATCTATTATCGTTGTTACGGCCATGTTTCATCCAAATGACGCCATCTTGCACTATTTCAATGGCCTTGAAATTTAATGTTGGATTTTTTTGCCATCTATTATCGTTGTTACGGCCATGTTTCATCCAAATGAAACCATCTTTCAGTATTTGTTGAATTTTGTTGGCATCTATTATTGTTGTTACGGCCATGTTTCATCCAAATGAAGTCATCTTGCACTATTTCAATGGCCTTGAAATTTGATGTTCAATTTTGTTGGCATCTATTATCGTTGTTACGGCCATGTTTCATCCAAATGAAGCCATCTTTCACTATTTCAATGGCCTTGAAATTTGATGTTGAATTTTGTTGCCATCTATTATCGTTGTTACGGCCATGTTTCATCCAAATGAAGTCATCTTGCACTATTTCAATGGCCTTGAAATGTGATGTTGAATTTTGTTGCCACTATTATTGTTGTTACAGCCATGTTTCATCCAAATGAAGTCATCTTGCACTTTTAAAATGGCCTTAAAATTTATGTTGAGTTTTGTTGCCATCTATTATCGTTGTTACGGCCATGTTTCATCCAAATGAAGCCATCTTGCACTATTTCAATGGCCTTGAAATTAGATGTTTAGTTTTGTTGCCATCTTTTATCGTTGTTACGGCCATGTTTCATCCAAATGAAGCCATCTTGCACTATTTCAATGGGCTTGAAATTTGATGTTGAATTTTGTTGCCATCTATTATCATTGTTACGGCCATGTTTCATCCAAATGAAGGCATCTTTCACTATTTCAATTGCCTTGAAATTTGATGTTGAATTTTGTTGGCATCTATTATCGTTGTAACAGCCATGTTTCATCCAAATGAAGCCATCTTGCACTATTTAAATGGCCTTCAAATGCGATGTTGAATTTTGTTGCCATCTATTATCGTTGTTACGGCCATGTTTCATCCACATAAAGCCATCTTGTATTATTTGAATGGCCTTGAAATATGCTGTTGAATTTTGTTGCCATCTGTTATCGTTGTTACGGCCATGTTTGATCCACATAAAGCCACCTTGCACTATTTCAATGGCCTTGAAATTTGATGTTGAGTTTTGTTGTCATCTATTATCATTGTTACGGCCATGTTTCATCCAAATGAAGGCATCTTTCACTTTTTTAATGGCCTTCAAATGCGACGTTGAATTTTGTTGCCATCTATTATCGTTGTTATGGCTATGTTTCATCCAAATGAAGCCATCTTGCACTATTTGAATGGCCTTGATTTTTGATGTTGAGTTTTGTTGCCATCTATTATTATTGTTACGGCCATGTTTCATCAAAATGAAGGCATCTTTCACTATTTCAATGGCCTTGAAATTTGATGTTGAATTTTGTTGCCATCTATTATCGTTGTTACGGCCATGTTTCATCCAAATGGGGGCATCTTTCACTATTTCAATTGCCTTGAAATTTGATGTTGAATTTTGTTGGCATCTATTCTCGTTGTAACAGCCATGTTTCATCCAAATGAAGCCATCTTGCACTATTTCAATGGCCTTGAAATTTGATGTTTAATTTTGTTGCCATCTATTATCGTTGTAACGGCCATGTTCCATCCATATGAAGCCATCTTTCACTATTTCAATGGCCTTGACATTTGATGTTGAATTTTGTTGGCATCTAGTATCGTTGTTACGTCCATGTTTCATCCACATAAAGCCATCTTTCACTATTTCAATGGCCTTGAAATTTGATGTTGAGTTTTTTTTGCCATCTATTATCATTGTTACGGCCATGTTTCATCCACATAAAGCCATTTTTCACTATTTCAATGGCCTTGAAATTTGATGTTGAGTTTTGTTGCCATCTATTATCGTTGTTAGGGCCATGTTTCATCCAAATGAAGCCATCTTGCACTATTTGAATGGCCTTGAAATTTGATGTTGCGTTGTTTTGCCATCAACTATCGTTGTTACGGCCATGTTTCATCCAAATGAAGCCATCTTTCACTATTTCAATGGCCTTGAAATTTCATGTTGAATTTTGTTACCATCTATTATCGTTGTTACGTCCATGTTTCATCCACATAAAGCCATCTTTCACTTTTTCAATGGCCTTGAAATTTGATGTTGCGTTTTGTTGCCATCTATTATCGTTGTTACGGCCATGTTTCATCCAAATGAAGGCATCGTTCACTATTTAAATGGCCTTCAACTGTGACGTTGAATTTTGTTGCCATCTATTATCGTTGTTACGGCCATGTTTCATCCATATGAAGGCATCTTTCACTATTTCAATGGCCTTGAAATTTGATGTTGAATTTTGTTGCCATCTATGATCGTTGTTACGGCCATGTTTCATCCAAATGAAGCCATCTTGCACTATTTCAATGGCCTTGAAATTTGATGTTGCGTTGTTTTGCCATCAACTATCGTTGTTACGGCCATGTTTCATCCAAATGAAGCCATCTTGCACTATTTCAATGGCCTTGAAATTTGATGTTGAATTTTGTTACCATCTATTATCGTTGTTACGTCCATGTTTCATCCACATAAAGCCATCTTTCACTTTTTCAATGGCCTTGAAATTTGATGTTGAATTTTGTTGCCATCTATTATCGTTGTTACGGCCATGTTTCATCCACATAAAGCCATTTTTCACTATTTCAATGGCCTTGAAATTTGATGTTGAGTTTTGTTGGCATCTATTATCGTTGCTGCGGCCATGTTTCATCCAAATTAAGGCATCTTGCACTATTTGAATGGCCTTCAAATGCGATGTTGCATTTTGTTGCCATCTATTATCGTTGTTACGGCCATGTTTCATCCAAATGAAGCCATCTTGCACTGTTTCAATGGCCTTGAAATTTGATGTTGAGTTTTGTTGCCATCTATTATCGTTGTTGCGGCCATGTTTCATCCACATAAAGCCATCTTGCACTATTTCAATGGGCTTAAATTTTGATATTGAGTTTTGTTGCCATCTATTATCGTTGTTACGGCCATGTTTCATCTAAATGAAGGAATCTTTCACTATTTCAATGGCCTTCAAATGCGACGTTGAATTTTGTTGCCATCTATTATCGTTGTTACGGCCATGTTTCATGCATATGAAGGCATCTTTCACTATTTCAATGGCCTTGAAATTTGATGTTGAATATTGTTGCCATCTATGATCGTTGTTACGGCCATGTTTCATCCAAATGGAGCCATCTTGCACTATTTCAATGGCCTTGAAATTTGATGTTGAGTTTTGCTGCCATCTATTATCGTTGTTACGGCCATGTTTCATCCAAATGAAGCCATCTATCAGTATTTGTTGAATTTTGTTGGCATCTATTATTGTTGTTACGGCCATGTTTCATCCAAATGAAGTCATCTTGCACTATTTCAATGGCCTTTAAATTAGATGTTGAATTTTGTTGGCATCTATTATCGTTGCTGCGGCCATGTTTCATCCAAATGAAGGCATCTTTCACTATTTCAATGGCCTTGAAATTTGATGTTGAATTTTGTTGCCATCTATTATCGTTGTTACGGCCATGTTTCATCCAAATGAAGCCATCTTGCACTATTTCAATGGCCTTGAAATGTGATGTTGAATTTTGTTGCCATCTATTATTGTTGTTACAGCCATGTTTCATCCAAATGAAGCCATCTATCACTATTTCAATGGCCTTGAAATTTGATGTTGAATTTTGTCGCCATCTATTATCGTTGTTGCGGCCATGTTTCATCCAAATGAAGCCATCTTGCACTATTTCGATGGCCTTGAAATTTGATGTTGAGTTTTTTTGCCATCTATTATCGTTGTTACGGCCATGTTTCATCTAAATGAAGCCATCTTGCACTATTTCAATGGCCTTGATATAAGATGTTGAATTTTGTTGCCATCTATTATCGTTGTTACGGCCTTGTTTCATCCAAATGAAGCCATCTTGCACTATTTCGATGGCCTTGAAATTTGATGTTGCGTTTGTTTGCCATCTATTATCGTTGTTACGGCCATGTTTCATCCAAAAGAAGCCATCTTTCACTATTTCAATGGCCTTAAAATTAGATGTTGAATTTGGTTGGCATCTATTATCGTTGTTTCATCCAAATGAAGTCATTTTGCACTTTTTAAATGGCCTTAAAATTTGATGTTGAATTTTGTTGCCATCTATTATCGTTGTTACGGCCATGTTTCATCCAAATGAAGCCATCTTGCACTATTTCAATGGCCTTGAAATTAGATGTTTAGTTTTGTTGCCATCTATTATCGATGTTACGGCCATTTTTCATCCAAATGAAGCCATCTTGCACTATTTGAATGGGCTTGAAATTTGATGTTGAATCTTGTTGCCATCTATTATCGTTGTTACGGCCATGTTTCATCCAAATGAAGCCATATTGCACTAATTCAATGGCCTTGAAATTTGATGTTGAATTTTGTTGGCATCTATTATCGTTGTAACAGCCATGTTTCATCCAAATTAAGGCATCTTGCACTATTTGAATGGCCTTCAAATGCGATGTTGAGTTTTGTTGCCATCTATTATCGTTGTTACGGCCATGTTTCATCCACATAAAGCCATCTTTCACTATTTAAATGGCCTTGAAATTTGATGTTGAATTTTGTTGGCATTTATTATTGTTGTTGCGGCCATGTTTCATCCACATAAAGCCACCTTGCACTATTTGAATGGATTTGAAATTTGATGTTGAGTTTTGTTGCCATCTATTATCGTTGTTACGTCCATGTTTCATCCAAATGAAGGCATCTTTCACTATTTCAATGGCCTTCAAATGCGACGTTGAATTTTGTTGCCATCTATTATCGTTGTTACGGCCATGTTTCATCCAAATGAAGGCATCTTTCACTATTTCAATGGCCTTGAAATTTGATGTTGAATATTGTTGCCATCTATGATCGTTGTTACGGCCATGTTTCATCCATATGAAGCCATCTTTCACTATTTGAATGGCCTTGAAATTAGATCTTGAGTTTTGTTGCCATCTATTATCGTTGTTACGGCCATGTTTCATCCAAATGAAGCCATCTTGCACTATTTCAATGGCCTTGAAATTTGATGTTGAATTTTGTTGCCATCTATAATCGTTGTTGTTCATCCAAATGAAGCCATCTTGCACTATTTAAATGGCCTTGAAATTTGATGTTGAGCTTTGTTGCCATCTATTATCGTTGTTACGGCCATGTTTCATCCAAATGAAGCCATCTTGCACTATTTGAATGGCCTTGAAATTTGATGTTGAATTTTGTTGCCATCTATTATCGTTGTTACGGCCATGTTCCATCCATATGAAGCCATCTTTCACTATTTCAATGGCCTTGAAATTTGATGTTGAATTTTGTTGGCATCTATTATCGTTGTTACGTCCATGTTTCATCCACATAAAGCCATCTTTCACTTTTTCAATGGCCTTGAAATTTGATGTTGAGTTTTTATGCCATCTATTATCATTGTTACGGCCATGTTTCATCCACATAAAGCCATTTTTCACTATTTCAATGGCCTTGAAATTTGATGTTGAATTTTGTTGCCATCTATTATCGTTGTTGTTCATCCAAATGAAGCCATCTTGCACTATTTCAATAGCCTTGAAATTTGATGTTGAGTTTTGTTGCCATCTATTATCGTTGTTACGGCCATGTTTCATCCAAATGGAGCCATCTTGCACTATTTCAATGGCCTTGAAATTTGATGTTGAGTTTTGTTGTCATCTATTATCATTGTTACGGCCATGTTTCATCCAAATGAAGGCATCTTTCGCTATTTTAATGGCCTTCAAATGCGACGTTGAATTTTGTTGCCATCTATTATCGTTGTTACGGCCATGTTTCATCCAAATGAAGGCATCTTTCACTATTTCAATGGCCTTCAAATGCGACGTTGAATTTTGTTGCCATCTATTATCGTTGTTACGGCCATGTTTCATCCATATGAAGGCATCTTTCACTATTTCAATGGCCTTGAAATTTGATGTTGAATATTGTTGCCATCTATGATCGTTGTTACGGCTATGTTTCATCCATATGAAGTCATCTTTCACTATTTGAATGGCCTTGAAATTCGATGTTGAGTTTTGTTGCCATCTATGATCGTTGTTACGGCCATGTTTCATCCAAATGAAGCCATCTTGCACTATTTGAATGGATTTGAAATTTGATGTTGAGTTTTGTTGCCATCTATTATCGTTGTTACGTCCATGTTTCATCCAAATGAAGGCATCTTTCACTATTTCAATGGCCTTGAAATGCGACGTTGAATTTTGTTGCCATCTATTATCGTTGTTACGGCCATGTTTCATCCATATGAAGGCATCTTTCACTATTTCAATGGCCTTGAAATTTGATGTTGAATATTGTTGCCATCTATGATCGTTGTTACGGCCATGTTTCATCCATATGAAGCCATCTTTCACTATTTGAATGGCCTTGAAATTAGATCTTGAGTTTTGTTGCCATCTATTATCGTTGTTACGGCCATGTTTCATCCAAATGAAGCCATCTTGCACTATTTCAATGGCCTTGAAATTTGATGTTGAATTTTGTTGCCATCTATAATCGTTGTTGTTCATCCAAATGAAGCCATCTTGCACTATTTAAATGGCCTTGAAATTTGATGTTGAGCTTTGTTGCCATCTATTATCGTTGTTACGGCCATGTTTCATCCAAATGAAGCCATCTTGCACTATTTGAATGGCCTTGAAATTTGATGTTGAATTTTGTTGCCATGTATTATCGTTGTTACGGCCATGTTCCATCCATATGAAGCCATCTTTCACTATTTCAATGGCCTTGAAATTTGATGTTGAATTTTGTTGGCATCTATTATCGTTGTTACGTCCATGTTTCATCCACATAAAGCCATCTTTCACTTTTTCAATGGCCTTGAAATTTGATGTTGAGTTTTTATGCCATCTATTATCGTTGTTACGGCCATGTTTCATCCACATAAAGCTATTTTTCACTATTTCAATGGCCTTAAAATTTGATGTTGAATTTTTTTGCCATCTATTATCGTTGTTGTTCATCCAAATGAAGCCATCTTGCACTATTTCAATAGCCTTGAAATTTGATGTTGAGTTTTGTTGCCATCTATTATCGTTGTTACGGCCATGTTTCATCCAAATGGAGCCATCTTGCACTATTTCAATGGCCTTGAAATTTGATGTTGAGTTTTGTTGTCATCTATTATCATTGTTACGGCCATGTTTCATCCAAATGAAGGCATCTTTCGCTATTTTAATGGCCTTCAAATGCGACGTTGAATTTTGTTGCCATCTATTATCGTTGTTACGGCCATGTTTCATCCAAATGAAGCCATCTTGCACTATTTCAATGGCCTTGAAATTTGATGTTGAGTTTTGTTGCCATCTATGATCGTTGTTACGGCCATGTTTCATCCAAATGAAGCCATCTTGCACTATTTGAATGGATTTGAAATTTGATGTTGAGTTTTGTTGCCATCTATTATCGTTGTTACGTCCATGTTTCATCCAAATGAAGGCATCTTTCACTATTTCAATGGCCTTCAAATGCGACGTTGAATTTTGTTGCCATCTATTATCGTTGTTACGGCCATGTTTCATCCATATGAAGGCATCTTTCACTATTTCAATGGCCTTGAAATTTGATGTTGAATATTGTTGCCATCTATGATCGTTGTTACGGCCATGTTTCATCCATATGAAGCCATCTTTCACTATTTGAATGGCCTTGAAATTAGATCTTGAGTTTTGTTGCCATCTATTATCGTTGTTACGGCCATGTTTCATCCAAATGAAGCCATCTTGCACTATTTCAATGGCCTTGAAATTTGATGTTGAATTTTGTTGCCATCTATAATCGTTGTTGTTCATCCAAATGAAGCCATCTTGCACTATTTAAATGGCCTTGAAATTTGATGTTGAGCTTTGTTGCCATCTATTATCGTTGTTACGGCCATGTTTCATCCAAATGAAGCCATCTTGCACTATTTGAATGGCCTTGAAATTTGATGTTGAATTTTGTTGCCATGTATTATCGTTGTTACGGCCATGTTCCATCCATATGAAGCCATCTTTCACTATTTCAATGGCCTTGAAATTTGATGTTGAATTTTGTTGGCATCTATTATCGTTGTTACGTCCATGTTTCATCCACATAAAGCCATCTTTCACTTTTTCAATGGCCTTGAAATTTGATGTTGAGTTTTTATGCCATCTATTATCATTGTAACGGCCATGTTTCATCCACATAAAGCTATTTTTCACTATTTCAATGGCCTTAAAATTTGATGTTGAATTTTGTTGCCATCTATTATCGTTGTTGTTCATCCAAATGAAGCCATCTTGCACTATTTCAATAGCCTTGAAATTTGATGTTGAGTTTTGTTGCCATCTATTATCGTTGTTACGGCCATGTTTCATCCAAATGGAGCCATCTTGCACTATTTCAATGGCCTTGAAATTTGATGTTGAGTTTTGTTGTCATCTATTATCATTGTTACGGCCATGTTTCATCCAAATGAAGGCATCTTTCGCTATTTTAATGGCCTTCAAATGCGACGTTGAATTTTGTTGCCATCTATTATCGTTGTTACGGCCATGTTTCATCCAAATGAAGCCATCTTGCACTATTTCAATGGCCTTGAAATTTGATGTTGAGTTTTGTTGCCATCTATGATCGTTGTTACGGCCATGTTTCATCCAAATGAAGGCATCTTTCGCTATTTTAATGGCCTTCAAATGCGACGTTGAATTTTGTTGCCATCTATTATCGTTGTTACGGCCATGTTTCATCCAAATGAAGGCATCTTTCACTATTTCAATGGCCTTCAAATGCGACGTTGAATTTTGTTGCCATCTATTATCGTTGTTACGGCCATGTTTCATCCATATGAAGGCATCTTTCACTATTTCAATGGCCTTGAAATTTGATGTTGAATATTGTTGCCATCTATGATCGTTGTTACGGCCATGTTTCATCCATATGAAGCCATCTTTCACTATTTGAATGGCCTTGAAATTAGATCTTGAGTTTTGTTGCCATCTATTATCGTTGTTACGGCCATGTTTCATCCAAATGAAGCCATCTTGCACTATTTCAATGGCCTTGAAATTTGATGTTGAATTTTGTTGCCATCTATAATCGTTGTTGTTCATCCAAATGAAGGCATCTTTCACTATTTCAATGGCCTTTAAATTTGATGTTGAATTTTGTTGCCATCTATTATCGTTGTTACGGCCATGTTTCATCCAAATGAAGCCATCTTGCACTATTTCAATGGCCTTGAAATGTGATGTTGAATTTTGTTGCCATCTATTATTGTTGTTACAGCCATGTTTCATCCAAATGAAGCCATCTATCACTATTTCAATGGCCTTGAAATTTGATGTTGAATTTTGTCGCCATCTATTATCGTTGTTGCGGCCATGTTTCATCCATATGAAGGCATCTTTCACTATTTCAATGGCCTTGAAATTTGATGTTGAATATTGTTGCCATCTATGATCGTTGTTACGGCCATGTTTCATCCATATGAAGCCATCTTTCACTATTTGAATGGCCTTGAAATTCGATGTTGAGTTTTGTTGCCATCTATGATCGTTGTTACGGCCATGTTTCATCCAAATGAAGCCATCTTGCACTATTTGAATGGATTTGAAATTTGATGTTGAGTTTTGTTGCCATCTATTATCGTTGTTACGTCCATGTTTCATCCAAATGAAGGCATCTTTCACTATTTCAATGGCCTTCAAATGCGACGTTGAATTTTGTTGCCATCTATTATCGTTGTTACGGCCATGTTTCATCCATATGAAGGCATCTTTCACTATTTCAATGGCCTTGAAATTTGATGTTGAATATTGTTGCCATCTATGATCGTTGTTACGGCCATGTTTCATCCATATGAAGCCATCTTTCACTATTTGAATGGCCTTGAAATTAGATCTTGAGTTTTGTTGCCATCTATTATCGTTGTTACGGCCATGTTTCATCCAAATGAAGCCATCTTGCACTATTTCAATGGCCTTGAAATTTGATGTTGAATTTTGTTGCCATCTATAATCGTTGTTGTTCATCCAAATGAAGCCATCTTGCACTATTTAAATGGCCTTGAAATTTGATGTTGAGCTTTGTTGCCATCTATTATCGTTGTTACGGCCATGTTTCATCCAAATGAAGCCATCTTTCACTATTTGAATGGCCTTGAAATTTGATGTTGAATTTTGTTGCCATGTATTATCGTTGTTACGGCCATGTTCCATCCATATGAAGCCATCTTTCACTATTTCAATGGCCTTGAAATTTGATGTTGAATTTTGTTGGCATCTATTATCGTTGTTACGTCCATGTTTCATCCACATAAAGCCATCTTTCACTTTTTCAATGGCCTTGAAATTTGATGTTGAGTTTTTATGCCATCTATTATCGTTGTTACGGCCATGTTTCATCCACATAAAGCTATTTTTCACTATTTCAATGGCCTTAAAATTTGTTGTTGAATTTTTTTGCCATCTATTATCGTTGTTGTTCATCCAAATGAAGCCATCTTGCACTATTTCAATAGCCTTGAAATTTGATGTTGAGTTTTGTTGCCATCTATTATCGTTGTTACGGCCATGTTTCATCCAAATGGAGCCATCTTGCACTATTTCAATGGCCTTGAAATTTGATGTTGAGTTTTGTTGTCATCTATTATCATTGTTACGGCCATGTTTCATCCAAATGAAGGCATCTTTCGCTATTTTAATGGCCTTCAAATGCGACGTTGAATTTTGTTGCCATCTATTATCGTTGTTACGGCCATGTTTCATCCAAATGAAGCCATCTTGCACTATTTCAATGGCCTTGAAATTTGATGTTGAGTTTTGTTGCCATCTATGATCGTTGTTACGGCCATGTTTCATCCAAATGAAGGCATCTTTCGCTATTTTAATGGCCTTCAAATGCGACGTTGAATTTTGTTGCCATCTATTATCGTTGTTACGGCCATGTTTCATCCAAATGAAGGCATCTTTCACTATTTCAATGGCCTTCAAATGCGACGTTGAATTTTGTTGCCATCTATTATCGTTGTTACGGCCATGTTTCATCCATATGAAGGCATCTTTCACTATTTCAATGGCCTTGAAATTTGATGTTGAATATTGTTGCCATCTATGATCGTTGTTACGGCCATGTTTCATCCATATGAAGCCATCTTTCACTATTTGAATGGCCTTGAAATTAGATCTTGAGTTTTGTTGCCATCTATTATCGTTTTTACGGCCATGTTTCATCCAAATGAAGCCATCTTGCACTATTTCAATGGCCTTGAAATTTGATGTTGAATTTTGTTGCCATCTATAATCGTTGTTGTTCATCCAAATGAAGGCATCTTTCACTATTTCAATGGCCTTTAAATTTGATGTTGAATTTTGTTGCCATCTATTATCGTTGTTACGGCCATGTTTCATCCAAATGAAGCCATCTTGCACTATTTCAATGGCCTTGAAATGTGATGTTGAATTTTGTTGCCATCTATTATTGTTGTTACAGCCATGTTTCATCCAAATGAAGCCATCTATCACTATTTCAATGGCCTTGAAATTTGATGTTGAATTTTGTCGCCATCTATTATCGTTGTTGCGGCCATGTTTCATCCAAATGAAGCCATCTTGCACTATTTCGATGGCCTTGAAATTTGATGTTGAGTTTTTTTGCCATCTATTATCGTTGTTACGGCCATGTTTCATCTAAATGAAGCCATCTTGCACTATTTCAATGGCCTTGATATAAGATGTTGAATTTTGTTGCCATCTATTATCGTTGTTACGGCCATGTTTCATCCACATAAAGCCATCTTGCACTATTTCAATGGGCTTAAATTTTGATATTGAGTTTTGTTGCCATCTATTATCGTTGTTACGGCCATGTTTCATCTAAATGAAGGAATCTTTCACTATTTCAATGGCCTTCAAATGCGACGTTGAATTTTGTTGCCATCTATTATCGTTGTTACGGCCATGTTTCATGCATATGAAGGCATCTTTCACTATTTCAATGGCCTTGAAATTTGATGTTGAATATTGTTGCCATCTATGATCGTTGTTACGGCCATGTTTCATCCAAATGGAGCCATCTTGCACTATTTCAATGGCCTTGAAATTTGATGTTGAGTTTTGCTGCCATCTATTATCGTTGTTACGGCCATGTTTCATCCAAATGAAGCCATCTATCAGTATTTGTTGAATTTTGTTGGCATCTATTATTGTTGTTACGGCCATGTTTCATCCAAATGAAGTCATCTTGCACTATTTCAATGGCCTTTAAATTAGATGTTGAATTTTGTTGGCATCTATTATCGTTGCTGCGGCCATGTTTCATCCAAATGAAGGCATCTTTCACTATTTCAATGGCCTTTAAATTTGATGTTGAATTTTGTTGCCATCTATTATCGTTGTTACGGCCATGTTTCATCCAAATGAAGCCATCTTGCACTATTTCAATAGCCTTGAAATGTGATGTTGAATTTTGTTGCCATCTATTATTGTTGTTACAGCCATGTTTCATCCAAATGAAGCCATCTATCACTATTTCAATGGCCTTGAAATTTGATGTTGAATTTTGTCGCCATCTATTATCGTTGTTGCGGCCATGTTTCATCCAAATGAAGCCATCTTGCACTATTTCGATGGCCTTGAAATTTGATGTTGAGTTTTTTTGCCATCTATTATCGTTGTTACGGCCATGTTTCATCTAAATGAAGCCATCTTGCACTATTTCAATGGCCTTGATATAAGATGTTGAATTTTGTTGCCATCTATTATCGTTGTTACGGCCTTGTTTCATCCAAATGAAGCCATCTTGCACAATTTCGATGGCCTTGAAATTTGATGTTGCGTTTGTTTGCCATCTATTATCGTTGTTACGGCCATGTTTCATCCAAAAGAAGCCATCTTTCACTATTTCAATGGCCTTGAAATTTGATGTTGAGTTTTGTTGCCATCTATGATCGTTGTTACGGCCATGTTTCATCCAAATGAAGGCATCTTTCGCTATTTTAATGGCCTTCAAATGCGACGTTGAATTTTGTTGCCATCTATTATCGTTGTTACGGCCATGTTTCATCCAAATGAAGGCATCTTTCACTATTTCAATGGCCTTCAAATGCGACGTTGAATTTTGTTGCCATCTATTATCGTTGTTACGGCCATGTTTCATCCATATGAAGGCATCTTTCACTATTTCAATGGCCTTGAAATTTGATGTTGAATATTGTTGCCATCTATGATCGTTGTTACGGCCATGTTTCATCCATATGAAGCCATCTTTCACTATTTGAATGGCCTTGAAATTAGATCTTGAATTTTGTTGCCATCTATTATCGTTGTTACGGCCATGTTTCATCCAAATGAAGGCATCTTTCACTATTTCAATGGCCTTGAAATTTGATGTTGAGTTTTGTTGCCATCTATGATCGTTGTTACGGCCATGTTTCATCCAAATGAAGGCATCTTTCGCTATTTTAATGGCCTTCAAATGCGACGTTGAATTTTGTTGCCATCTATTATCGTTGTTACGGCCATGTTTCATCCAAATGAAGGCATCTTTCACTATTTCAATGGCCTTCAAATGCGACGTTGAATTTTGTTGCCATCTATTATCGTTGTTACGGCCATGTTTCATCCATATGAAGGCATCTTTCACTATTTCAATGGCCTTCAAATGCGACGTTGAATTTTGTTGCCATCTATTATCGTTGTTACGGCCATGTTTCATCCAAATGAAGCCATCTTGCACTATTTCAATGGCCTTGAAATTTGATGTTGAGTTTTGTTGCCATCTATTATCGTTGTTACGGCCATGTTTCATCCAAATGAAGGCATCTTTCGCTATTTTAATGGCCTTCAAATGCGACGTTGAATTTTGTTGCCATCTATTATCGTTGTTACGGCCATGTTTCATCCAAATGAAGGCATCTTTCACTATTTCAATGGCCTTCAAATGCGACGTTGAATTTTGTTGCCATCTATTATCGTTGTTACGGCCATGTTTCATCCATATGAAGGCATCTTTCACTATTTCAATGGCCTTGAAATTTGATGTTGAATATTGTTGCCATCTATGATCGTTGTTACGGCCATGTTTCATCCATATGAAGCCATCTTTCACTATTTGAATGGCCTTGAAATTAGATCTTGAGTTTTGTTGCCATCTATTATCGTTGTTACGGCCATGTTTCATCCAAATGAAGCCATCTTGCACTATTTCAATGGCCTTGAAATTTGATGTTGAATTTTGTTGCCATCTATAATCGTTGTTGTTCATCCAAATGAAGGCATCTTTCACTATTTCAATGGCCTTTAAATTTGATGTTGAATTTTGTTGCCATCTATTATCGTTGTTACGGCCATGTTTCATCCAAATGAAGCCATCTTGCACTATTTCAATGGCCTTGAAATGTGATGTTGAATTTTGTTGCCATCTATTATTGTTGTTACAGCCATGTTTCATCCAAATGAAGCCATCCATCACTATTTCAATGGCCTTGAAATTTGATGTTGAATTTTGTCGCCATCTATTATCGTTGTTGCGGCCATGTTTCATCCAAATGAAGCCATCTTGCACTATTTCGATGGCCTTGAAATTTGATGTTGAGTTTTTTTGCCATCTATTATCGTTGTTACGGCCATGTTTCATCTAAATGAAGCCATCTTGCACTATTTCAATGGCCTTGATATAAGATGTTGAATTTTGTTGCCATCTATTATCGTTGTTGCGGCCATGTTTCATCCACATAAAGCCATCTTGCACTATTTCAATGGGCTTAAATTTTGATATTGAGTTTTGTTGCCATCTATTATCGTTGTTACGGCCATGTTTCATCTAAATGAAGGAATCTTTCACTATTTCAATGGCCTTCAAATGCGACGTTGAATTTTGTTGCCATCTATTATCGTTGTTACGGCCATGTTTCATGCATATGAAGGCATCTTTCACTATTTCAATGGCCTTGAAATTTGATGTTGAATATTGTTGCCATCTATGATCGTTGTTACGGCCATGTTTCATCCAAATGGAGCCATCTTGCACTATTTCAATGGCCTTGAAATTTGATGTTGAGTTTTGCTGCCATCTATTATCGTTGTTACGGCCATGTTTCATCCAAATGAAGCCATCTATCAGTATTTGTTGAATTTTGTTGGCATCTATTATTGTTGTTACGGCCATGTTTCATCCAAATGAAGTCATCTTGCACTATTTCAATGGCCTTTAAATTTGATGTTGAATTTTGTTGCCATCTATTATCGTTGTTACGGCCATGTTTCATCCAAATGAAGCCATCTTGCACTATTTCAATGGCCTTGAAATGTGATGTTGAATTTTCTTGCCATCTATTATTGTTGTTACAGCCATGTTTCATCCAAATGAAGCCATCTATCACTATTTCAATGGCCTTGAAATTTGATGTTGAATTTTGTCGCCATCTATTATCGTTGTTGCGGCCATGTTTCATCCAAATTAAGGCATCTTTCGCTATTTTAATGGCCTTCAAATGCGACGTTGAATTTTGTTGCCATCTATTATCGTTGTTACGGCCATGTTTCATCCAAATGAAGGCATCTTTCACTATTTCAATGGCCTTCAAATGCGACGTTGAATTTTGTTGCCATCTATTATCGTTGTTACGGCCATGTTTCATCCATATGAAGGCATCTTTCACTATTTCAATGGCCTTGAAATTTGATGTTGAATATTGTTGCCATCTATGATCGTTGTTACGGCCATGTTTCATCCATATGAAGCCATCTTTCACTATTTGAATGGTCTTGAAATTAGATCTTGAATTTTGTTGCCATCTATTATCGTTGTTACGGCCATGTTTCATCCAAATGAAGCCATCTTGCACTATTTCAATGGCCTTGAAATTTGATGTTGAGTTTTGTTGCCATCTATGATCGTTGTTACGGCCATGTTTCATCCAAATGAAGGCATCTTTCGCTATTTTAATGGCCTTCAAATGCGACGTTGAATTTTGTTGCCATCTATTATCGTTGTTACGGCCATGTTTCATCCAAATGAAGGCATCTTTCACTATTTCAATGGCCTTCAAATGCGACGTTGAATTTTGTTGCCATCTATTATCGTTGTTACGGCCATGTTTCATCCATATGAAGGCATCTTTCACTATTTCAATGGCCTTGAAATTTGATGTTGAATATTGTTGCCATCTATGATCGTTGTTACGGCCATGTTTCATCCATATGAAGCCATCTTTCACTATTTGAATGGCCTTGAAATTAGATCTTGAGTTTTGTTGCCATCTATTATCGTTGTTACGGCCATGTTTCATCCAAATGAAGCCATCTTGCACTATTTCAATGGCCTTGAAATTTGATGTTGAATTTTGTTGCCATCTATAATCGTTGTTGTTCATCCAAATGAAGGCATCTTTCACTATTTCAATGGCCTTTAAATTTGATGTTGAATTTTGTTGCCATCTATTATCGTTGTTACGGCCATGTTTCATCCAAATGAAGCCATCTTGCACTATTTCAATGGCCTTGAAATGTGATGTTGAATTTTGTTGCCATATATTATTGTTGTTACAGCCATGTTTCATCCAAATGAAGCCATCCATCACTATTTCAATGGCCTTGAAATTTGATGTTGAATTTTGTCGCCATCTATTATCGTTGTTGCGGCCATGTTTCATCCAAATGAAGCCATCTTGCACTATTTCGATGGCCTTGAAATTTGATGTTGAGTTTTTTTGCCATCTATTATCGTTGTTACGGCCATGTTTCATCTAAATGAAGCCATCTTGCACTATTTCAATGGCCTTGATATAAGATGTTGAATTTTGTTGCCATCTATTATCGTTGTTGCGGCCATGTTTCATCCACATAAAGCCATCTTGCACTATTTCAATGGGCTTAAATTTTGATATTGAGTTTTGTTGCCATCTATTATCGTTGTTACGGCCATGTTTCATCTAAATGAAGGAATCTTTCACTATTTCAATGGCCTTCAAATGCGACGTTGAATTTTGTTGCCATCTATTATCGTTGTTACGGCCATGTTTCATGCATATGAAGGCATCTTTCACTATTTCAATGGCCTTGAAATTTGATGTTGAATTTTGTTGCCATCTATGATCGTTGTTACGGCCATGTTTCATCCAAATGGAGCCATCTTGCACTATTTCAATGGCCTTGAAATTTGATGTTGAGTTTTGCTGCCATCTATTATCGTTGTTACGGCCATGTTTCATCCAAATGAAGCCATCTATCAGTATTTGTTGAATTTTGTTGGCATCTATTATTGTTGTTACGGCCATGTTTCATCCAAATGAAGTCATCTTGCACTATTTCAATGGCCTTTAAATTAGATGTTGAATTTTGTTGGCATCTATTATCGTTGCTGCGGCCATGTTTCATCCAAATGAAGGCATCTTTCACTATTTCAATGGCCTTTAAATTTGATGTTGAATTTTGTTGCCATCTATTATCGTTGTTACGGCCATGTTTCATCCAAATGAAGCCATCTTGCACTATTTCAATGGCCTTGAAATGTGATGTTGAATTTTCTTGCCATCTATTATTGTTGTTACAGACATGTTTCATCCAAATGAAGCCATCTATCACTATTTCAATGGCCTTGAAATTTGATGTTGAATTTTGTCGCCATCTATTATCGTTGTTGCGGCCATGTTTCATCCAAATGAAGCCATCTTGCACTATTTCGATGGCCTTGAAATTTGATGTTGAGTTTTTTTGCCATCTATTATCGTTGTTACGGCCATGTTTCATCTAAATGAAGCCATCTTGCACTATTTCAATGGCCTTGATATAAGATGTTGAATTTTGTTGCCATCTATTATCGTTGTTACGGCCTTGTTTCATCCAAATGAAGCCATCTTGCACTATTTCGATGGCCTTGAAATTTGATGTTGCGTTTGTTTGCCATCTATTATCGTTGTTACGGCCATGTTTCATCCAAAAGAAGCCATCTTTCACTATTTCAATGGCCTTAAAATTAGATGTTGAATTTTGTTGGCATCTATTATCGTTGTTTCATCCAAATGAAGTCATTTTGCACTTTTTAAATGGCCTTAAAATTTGATGTTGAATTTTGTTGCCATCTATTATCGTTGTTACGGCCATGTTTCATCCAAATGAAGCCATCTTGCACTATTTCAATGGCCTTGAAATTAGATGTTTAGTTTTGTTGCCATCTATTATCGATGTTGCGGCCATTTTTCATCCAAATGAAGCCATCTTGCACTATTTGAATGGGCTTGAAATTTGATGTTGAATCTTGTTGCCATCTATTATCATTGTTACGGCCATGTTTCATCCAAATGAAGCCATATTGCACTAATTCAATGGCCTTGAAATTTGATGTTGAATTTTGTTGGCATCTATTATCGTTGTAACAGCCATGTTTCATCCAAATTAAGGCATCTTGCACTATTTGAATGGCCTTCAAATGCGATGTTGAGTTTTGTTGCCATCTATTATCGTTGTTACGGCCATGTTTCATCCACATAAAGCCATCTTTCACTATTTAAATGGCCTTGAAATTTGATGTTGAATTTTGTTGGCATTTATTATTGTTGTTGCGGCCATGTTTCATCCACATAAAGCCACCTTGCACTATTTGAATGGATTTGAAATTTGATGTTGAGTTTTGTTGCCATCTATTATCGTTGTTACGTCCATGTTTCATCCAAATGAAGGCATCTTTCACTATTTCAATGGCCTTCAAATGCGACGTTGAATTTTGTTGCCATCTATTATCGTTGTTACGGCCATGTTTCATCCAAATGAAGGCATCTTTCACTATTTCAATGGCCTTGAAATTTGATGTTGAATATTGTTGCCATCTATGATCGTTGTTACGGCCATGTTTCATCCATATGAAGCCATCTTTCACTATTTGAATGGCCTTGAAATTAGATCTTGAGTTTTGTTGCCATCTATTATCGTTGTTACGGCCATGTTTCATCCAAATGAAGCCATCTTGCACTATTTCAATGGCCTTGAAATTTGATGTTGAATTTTGTTGCCATCTATAATCGTTGTTGTTCATCCAAATGAAGCCATCTTGCACTATTTAAATGGCCTTGAAATTTGATGTTGAGCTTTGTTGCCATCTATTATCGTTGTTACGGCCATGTTTCATCCAAATGAAGCCATCTTGCACTATTTGAATGGCCTTGAAATTTGATGTTGATTTTTGTTGCCATCTATTATCGTTGTTACGGCCATGTTCCATCCATATGAAGCCATCTTTCACTATTTCAATGGCCTTGAAATTTGATGTTGAATTTTGTTGGCATCTATTATCGTTGTTACGTCCATGTTTCATCCACATAAAGCCATCTTTCACTTTTTCAATGGCCTTGAAATTTGATGTTGAGTTTTTATGCCATCTATTATCATTGTTACGGCCATGTTTCATCCACATAAAGCCATTTTTCACTATTTCAATGGCCTTGAAATTTGATGTTGAATTTTGTTGCCATCTATTATCGTTGTTGTTCATCCAAATGAAGCCATCTTGCACTATTTCAATAGCCTTGAAATTTGATGTTGAGTTTTGTTGCCATCTATTATCGTTGTTACGGCCATGTTTCATCCAAATGGAGCCATCTTGCACTATTTCAATGGCCTTGAAATTTGATGTTGAGTTTTGTTGTCATCTATTATCATTGTTACGGCCATGTTTCATCCAAATGAAGGCATCTTTCGCTATTTTAATGGCCTTCAAATGCGACGTTGAATTTTGTTGCCATCTATTATCGTTGTTACGGCCATGTTTCATCCAAATGGAGCCATCTTGCACTATTTCAATGGCCTTGAAATTTGATGTTGAGTTTTGTTGTCATCTATTATCATTGTTACGGCCATGTTTCATCCAAATGAAGGCATCTTTCGCTATTTTAATGGCCTTCAAATGCGACGTTGAATTTTGTTGCCATCTATTATCGTTGTTACGGCCATGTTTCATCCAAATGAAGCCATCTTGCACTATTTCAATGGCCTTGAAATTTGATGTTGAGTTTTGTTGCCATCTATGATCGTTGTTACGGCCATGTTTCATCCAAATGAAGCCATTTTGCACTATTTGAATGGATTTGAAATTTGATGTTGAGTTTTGTTGCCATCTATTATCGTTGTTACGTCCATGTTTCATCCAAATGAAGGCATCTTTCACTATTTCAATGGCCTTCAAATGCGACGTTGAATTTTGTTGCCATCTATTATCGTTGTTACGGCCATGTTTCATCCATATGAAGGCATCTTTCACTATTTCAATGGCCTTGAAATTTGATGTTGAATATTGTTGCCATCTATGATCGTTGTTACGGCCATGTTTCATCCATATGAAGCCATCTTTCACTATTTGAATGGCCTTGAAATTAGATCTTGAGTTTTGTTGCCATCTATTATCGTTGTTACGGCCATGTTTCATCCAAATGAAGCCATCTTGCACTATTTCAATGGCCTTGAAATTTGATGTTGAATTTTGTTGCCATCTATAATCGTTGTTGTTCATCCAAATGAAGCCATCTTGCACTATTTAAATGGCCTTGAAATTTGATGTTGAGCTTTGTTGCCATCTATTATCGTTGTTACGGCCATGTTTCATCCAAATGAAGCCATCTTGCACTATTTGAATGGCCTTGAAATTTGATGTTGAATTTTGTTGCCATGTATTATCGTTGTTACGGCCATGTTCCATCCATATGAAGCCATCTTTCACTATTTCAATGGCCTTGAAATTTGATGTTGAATTTTGTTGGCATCTATTATCGTTGTTACGTCCATGTTTCATCCACATAAAGCCATCTTTCACTTTTTCAATGGCCTTGAAATTTGATGTTGAGTTTTTATGCCATCTATTATCATTGTTACGGCCATGTTTCATCCACATAAAGCTATTTTTCACTATTTCAATGGCCTTAAAATTTGATGTTGAATTTTTTTGCCATCTATTATCGTTGTTGTTCATCCAAATGAAGCCATCTTGCACTATTTCAATAGCCTTGAAATTTGATGTTGAGTTTTGTTGCCATCTATTATCGTTGTTACGGCCATGTTTCATCCAAATGGAGCCATCTTGCACTATTTCAATGGCCTTGAAATTTGATGTTGAGTTTCGTTGTCATCTATTATCGTTGTTACGGCCATGTTTCATCCAAATGAAGCCATCTTGCACTATTTCAATGGCCTTGAAATTTGATGTTGAGTTTTGTTGCCATCTATTATCGTTGTTACGGCCATGTTTCATCCAAATGAAGCCATCTTGCACTATTTCAATGGCCTTGAAATTTGATGTTGAGTTTTGTTGCCATCTATTATCGTTGTTACGGCCATCTTTCCTTTAAATGAAGGCATCTTGCACTATTTGAATGGCCTTGAAATTAGATATTGAGTTTTGTTGTCAACTATTATCGTTGTTACGGCCATGTTTTATCTAAATGAAGCTTTTTTGCATTATTTCAATGGCCTTGAAATTTGATGTTGAGTTTTGTTGCCATCTATTATCGTTGTTACGGCCATGTTTCATCCAAATGGAGCCATCTTGCACTATTTGAATGGCCTTGAAATTTGGTGTTGAGTTTCGTTGCCATCTATTATCGTTGTTACGGCCATGTTTCATCCAAAATGAAGCCATCTTGCACTATTTGAATGGCCTTGAAATTTGATGTTGAGTTTTGTTGCCATCTATTATCGTTGTTACGGCCATGTTTCATCCAAATGAAGCCATCTTGCACTATTTCAATGGCCTTGAAATTTGATGTTGAGTTTTGTTGCCATCTATCATCGTTGTTACGGCCATGTTTCATCCAAATGGAGCCATCTTGCACTATTTCAATGGCCTTGAAATTTGATGTTGAGTTTCGTTGTCATCTATTATCGTTGTTACGGCCATGTTTCATCCAAATGAAGCCATCTTGCACTATTTCAATGGCCTTGAAATTTGATGTTGAGTTTTGTTGCCATCTATTATCGTTGTTACGGCCATGTTTCATCCAAATGAAGCCATCTTGCACTATTTCAATGGCCTTGAAATTTTATGTTGAATTTTGTTGCCATCTATTATCGTTGTTACGGCCATGTTTCATCCAAAAGGAGCCATCTTGCACTATTTAAATGGCCTTGAAATTTGATTTTGAGTTTTGTTGCCATCTATTATCGTTGTTACGGCCATGTTTCATCCAAATGAAGCCATCTTGCACTATTTGAATGGCCTTGAAATTTGATTTTGAGTTTTGTTGCCATTTATTATCGTTGTTACGGCCATGTTTCATCCAAATGAAACCATCTTGCATTATTTCAATGGCCTTGAAATTAGATCTTGAGTTTTTTTGTTATTTATTATCGTTGTTACGGCCATTTTTCATCCAAATGAAGCCATCTTGCACTATTTGAATGGTCTTGAAATTTTATGTTGAATTTTGTTGCCATCTATTATCGTTGTTACGGCCATGTTTCATCCAAATGGAGCCATCTTGCACTATTTCAATGGCCTTGAAATTTGATGTTGAGTTTCGTTGCCATCTATTATCGTTGTTACGGCCATGTTTCATCCAAATGAAGCCATCTTGCACTATTTGAATGGCCTTGAAATTTGATTTTGAGTTTTGTTGCCATCTATTATCGTTGTTACGGCCATGTTTCATCCAAATGAAGCCATCTTGCACTATTTCAATGACCTTGAAATTAGATCTTGAGTTTTTTTGTCATCTATTATCGTTGTTACGGCCATTTTTCATCCAAATGAAGCCATCTTGCACTATTTCAATGGGCTTAAATTTTGATGTTGAGTTTTGTTGCCATCTATTATCGTTGTTATCTTGCACTGTTTAAATGGCCTTGAAATGTGATGTTGAGTTTTGTTGTCATCTATTATCGTTGTTACGGCCATGTTTTATCCAAATGAAGCCATCTTGCACTATTTGAATGGCCTTGAAATTTGATGTTGCGTTGTTTCGCCATCTATTATCGTTGTTACGGCCATGTTTCATCCAAATGAAGCCATCTTGCACTATTTCAACGGCCTTGAAATTTGTTGTTGAGTTTTGTTGCCATCTATTATCGTTATTATCTTGCACTATTTCAATGGCCTTGAAATTTGATGTTGAGTTTTGTTGCCATCTATTATCGTTGTTACGGCCATGTTTCATCCAAATGAAACCAGCTTGCACTATTTCAATGACCTTGAAATGTGATGTTGAGTTTTGTTGCCATCTATTATCGTTGTTACGGCCATGTTTCATCCAAATGAAGCCATCTTGCACTATTTCAATGGCCTTGAAATTTGATGTTGAGTTTTGTTGCCATCTATTATCGTTGTTACGGCCATGTTTCATCCAAATGAAGCCATCTTGCACTATTTCAATGGCCTTGAAATTAGATTTTGAGTTTTGTTGCCATCTATTATCGTTGTTACGGCCATGTTTCATCCAAATGAAGCCATCTTGCACTATTTCAATGACCTTGAAATTTGATGTTGTGATTTGTTGCCATCTATTATCGTTGTTACGGCCATGTTTCATCCAAATGAATCCATCTTGCACTATTTGAATGGCCCTGAAATTTGATGTTGAGTTTTGTTGCCATCTATTATCGTTGTTACGGCCATGTTTCATCCAACTGAAGCCATCTTGCACTATTTCAATGGCCTTGAAATTTGATGTTGAATTTTGTTGCCATCTATTATCGTTGTTACGGCCATGTCTCATCCAAATGTAGCCATCTTGCACTATTTCAATGACCTTGAAATTTGATGTTGAGTTTTGTTGCCATCTATTATCGTTGTTACGGCCATGTTTCATCCAAATGAAGGCATCGTGCACTATTTCAATGGCCTTGAAATTTGATGTTGAGTTTTGTTGCCATTTATTATCGTTGTTACGGCCATGTTTCATCCAAATGAAGCCATCGTGCACTATTTCAATGGCCTTGAAATTTGATGTTGAGTTTTGTTGCCATCTATTATCGTTGTTACGGCAATGTTTCATCCAAATGCAGCCATCTTGCACTATTTCAATGACCTTGAAATTTGATGTTGAGTTTTGTTGCCATCTATTATCGTTGTTACGGCCATGTTTCATCCAAATGAAGCCATCTTGCACTATTTCAATGGCCTTGAAATTTGATGTTGAGTTTTGTTGTCATCTATTATCGTTGTTACGGCAATGTTTCATCCAAATGAAGCCATCTTGCACTATTTGAATGGCCTTGAAATTAGATCTTGAGTTTTGTTGCCATCTATTATCGTTGTTACGGCCATGTTTCATCCAAATGAAGGCATCGTGCACTAATTCAATGGCCTTGAAATTTGATGTTGAGTTTTGTTGTCATCTATTATCGTTGTTACGGCCATGTTTCATCCAAATGAAGGCATCGTGCACTATTTCAATGGCCTTGAAATTTGATGTTGAGTTTTGTTGCCATCTATTATCGTTGTTACGGCCATGTTTCATCCAAATGAAGCCATTTTGCAGTATTTCAATGGCCTTGAAATTAGATGTTGAATTTTGTTGTCATCTATTATCGTTGTTACGGCCATGTTTCATCCAAATTAAGCCATCTTGCACTATTTCAATGGCCTTGAAATTTGATGTTGAGTTTTGTTGCCATCTATTATCGTTGTTACGGCCATGTTTCATCCAAATGAAGGCATCGTGCACTAATTCAGTGGCCTTGAAATTTGATGTTGAGTTTTGTTGCCATCTATTATCGTTGTTACGGCCATGTTTCATCCAAATGAAGCCATCTTGCACTATTTCAATGGCCTTGAAATTTGATGTTGAGTTTTGTTGCCATCTATTATCGTTGTTACGGCCATGTTTCATCCAAATGAAGCCATCTTGCACTATTTGAATGGCCTTGAAATTAGATGTTGAGTTTTGTTGCCATCTATTATCGTTGTTACGGCCATGTTTCATCCAAATGAAGCCATCTAGCACTATTTGAATGGCCTTGAAATTTGATTTTGAGTTTAGTTGCCATCTATTATCGTTGTTACGGTCATGTTTCATCCAAATGAAGCCATCTTGCACTATTTCAATGACCTTGAAATTTGATGTTGTGATTTGTTGCCATCTATTATCGTTGTTACGGCCATGTTTCATCCAAATGAAGCCATCTTGCACTATTTGAATGGCCTTGAAATTTGATGTTGAGTTTTGTTGCCATCTATTATCGTTGTTACGGCCATGTTTCATCCAAATGAAGCCATCGTGCACTATTTCAATGGCCTTGAAAATTGATGTTGAGTTTTGTTGCCATCTATTATCGTTGTTACGGCAATGTTTCATCCAAATGCAGCCATCTTGCACTATTTCAATGACCTTGAAATTTTATGTTGAATTTTGTTGCCATCTATTATCGTTGTTACGGCCATGTTTCATCCAAATGGAGCCATCTTGCACTATTTCAATGGCCTTGAAATTTGATGTTGAGTTTCGTTGCCATCTATTATCGTTGTTACGGCCATGTTTCATCCAAATGAAGCCATCTTGCACTATTTGAATGGCCTTGAAATTTGATGTTGAGTTTTGTTGCCATCTATTATCGTTGTTACGGTCATGTTTCATCCAAATGAAGCCATCTTGCACTATTTCAATGGCCTTGAAATTTGATGTTGAGTTTTTTTGTCATCTATTATCGTTGTTACGGCCATTTTTCATCCAAATGAAGCCATCTTGCACTATTTCAATGGCCTTGAAATGTGATGTTGAGTTTTGTTGTCATCTATTATCGTTGTTATCTTGCACTGTTTAAATGGCCTTGAAATTTGATGTTGAGTTTTGTTGTCATCTATTATCGTTGTTACGGCCATTTTTCATCCAAATGAAGCCATCTTGCACTATTTCAATGGCCTTGAAATTTGATGTTGAGTTTTTTTGTCATCTATTATCGTTGTTACGGCCATGTTTCATCCAAATGAAGCCATCTTGCACTATTTGAATGGCCTTGAAATTTGATGTTGAGTTTTGTTGCCATCTATTATCGTTGTTACGGCCATGTTTCATCCAAATGAAGCCATCGTGCACTATTTCAATGGCCTTGAAAATTGATGTTGAGTTTTGTTGCCATCTATTATCGTTGTTACGGCAATGTTTCATCCAAATGCAGCCATCTTGCACTATTTCAATGACCTTGAAATTTTATGTTGAATTTTGTTGCCATCTATTATCGTTGTTACGGCCATGTTTCATCCAAATGAAGCCATCTTCCACTATTTCAATGGCCTTGAAATTTGATGTTGAGTTTTGTTGCCATCTATTATCGTTGTTACGGCCATGTTTCATCCAAATGAAGCCATCTTGCACTATTTGAATGGCCTTGAAATTAGATGTTGAGTTTTGTTGCCATCTATTATCGTTGTTACGGCCATGTTTCATCCAAATGAAGCCATCTAGCACTATTTGAATGGCCTTGAAATTTGATTTTGAGTTTAGTTGCCATCTATTATCGTTGTTACGGTCATGTTTCATCCAAATGAAGCCATCTTGCACTATTTCAATGACCTTGAAATTTGATGTTGTGATTTGTTGCCATCTATTATCGTTGTTACGGCCATGTTTCATCCAAATGAAGCCATCTTGCACTATTTGAATGGCCTTGAAATTTGATGTTGAGTTTTGTTGCCATCTATTATCGTTGTTACGGCCATGTTTCATCCAAATGAAGCCATCGTGCACTATTTCAATGGCCTTGAAAATTGATGTTGAGTTTTGTTGCCATCTATTATCGTTGTTACGGCAATGTTTCATCCAAATGCAGCCATCTTGCACTATTTCAATGACCTTGAAATTTTATGTTGAATTTTGTTGCCATCTATTATCGTTGTTACGGCCATGTTTCATCCAAATGAAGCCATCTTGCACTATTTGAATGGCCTTGAAATTAGATCTTGAGTTTTGTTGCCATCTATTATCGTTGTTACGGCCATGTTTCATCCAAATGAAGGCATCGTGCACTAATTCAATGACCTTGAAATTTGATGTTGTGATTTGTTGCCATCTATTATCGTTGTTACGGCCATGTTTCATCCAAATGAAGCCATCTTGCACTATTTGAATGGCCTTGAAATTTGATGTTGAGTTTTGTTGCCATCTATTATCGTTGTTACGGCCATGTTTCATCCAAATGAAGCCATCGTGCACTATTTCAATGGCCTTGAAAATTGATGTTGAGTTTTGTTGCCATCTATTATCGTTGTTACGGCCATGTTTCATCCAAATGAAGCCATCGTGCACTATTTCAATGGCCTTGAAAATTGATGTTGAGTTTTGTTGCCATCTATTATCGTTGTTACGGCAATGTTTCATCCAAATGCAGCCATCTTGCACTATTTCAATGACCTTGAAATTTTATGTTGAATTTTGTTGCCATCTATTATCGTTGTTACGGCCATGTTTCATCCAAATGGAGCCATCTTGCACTATTTCAATGGCCTTGAAATTTGATGTTGAGTTTCGTTGCCATCTATTATCGTTGTTACGGCCATGTTTCATCCAAATGAAGCCATCTTGCACTATTTGAATGGCCTTGAAATTTTATGTTGAATTTTGTTGCCATCTATTATCGTTGTTACGGCCATGTTTCATCCAAATGAAGCCATCTTGCACTATTTCAATGGCCTTGAAATTTGATGTTGAGTTTTGTTGCCATCTATTATCGTTGTTACGGTCATGTTTCATCCAAATGAAGCCATCTTGCACTATTTCAATGGCCTTGAAATTTGATGTTGAGTTTTTTTGTCATCTATTATCGTTGTTACGGCCATTTTTCATCCAAATGAAGCCATCTTGCACTATTTGAATGGCCTTGAAATTTGATGTTGAGTTTTGTTGCCATCTATTATCGTTGTTACGGTCATGTTTCATCCAAATGAAGCCATCTTGCACTATTTCAATGGCCTTGAAATTTGATGTTGAATTTTGTTGCCATCTATTATCGTTGTTACGGCCATGTCTCATCCAAATGTAGCCATCTTGCACTATTTCAATGACCTTGAAATTTGATGTTGAGTTTTGTTGCCATCTATTATCGTTGTTACGGCCATGTTTCATCCAAATGAAGGCATCGTGCACTATTTCAATGGCCTTGAAATTTGATGTTGAGTTTTGTTGCCATTTATTATCGTTGTTACGGCCATGTTTCATCCAAATGAAGGCATCGTGCACTATTTCAATGGCCTTGAAATTTGATGTTGAGTTTTGTTGCCATCTATTATCGTTGTTACGGCAATGTTTCATCCAAATGCAGCCATCTTGCACTATTTCAATGACCTTGAAATTTGATGTTGAGTTTTGTTGCCATCTATTATCGTTGTTACGGCCATGTTTCATCCAAATGAAGCCATCTTGCACTATTTCAATGGCCTTGAAATTTGATGTTGAATATTGTTGCCATCTATGATCGTTGTTACGGCCATGTTTCATCCATATGAAGCCATCTTTCACTATTTGAATGGCCTTGAAATTAGATCTTGAGTTTTGTTGCCATCTATTATCGTTGTTACGGCCATGTTTCATCCAAATGAAGCCATCTTGCACTATTTCAATGGCCTTGAAATTTGATGTTGAATTTTGTTGCCATCTATAATCGTTGTTGTTCATCCAAATGAAGCCATCTTGCACTATTTAAATGGCCTTGAAATTTGATGTTGAGCTTTGTTGCCATCTATTATCGTTGTTACGGCCATGTTTCATCCAAATGAAGCCATCTTGCACTATTTGAATGGCCTTGAAATTTGATGTTGAATTTTGTTGCCATCTATTATCGTTGTTACGGCCATGTTCCATCCATATGAAGCCATCTTTCACTATTTCAATGGCCTTGAAATTTGATGTTGAATTTTGTTGGCATCTATTATCGTTGTTACGTCCATGTTTCATCCACATAAAGCCATCTTTCACTTTTTCAATGGCCTTGAAATTTGATGTTGAGTTTTTATGCCATCTATTATCATTGTTACGGCCATGTTTCATCCACATAAAGCCATTTTTCACTATTTCAATGGCCTTGAAATTTGATGTTGAATTTTGTTGCCATCTATTATCGTTGTTGTTCATCCAAATGAAGCCATCTTGCACTATTTCAATAGCCTTGAAATTTGATGTTGAGTTTTGTTGCCATCTATTATCGTTGTTACGGCCATGTTTCATCCAAATGGAGCCATCTTGCACTATTTCAATGGCCTTGTAATTTGATGTTGAGTTTTGTTGTCATCTATTATCATTGTTACGGCCATGTTTCATCCAAATGAAGGCATCTTTCGCTATTTTAATGGCCTTCAAATGCGACGTTGAATTTTGTTGCCATCTATTATCGTTGTTACGGCCATGTTTCATCCAAATGGAGCCATCTTGCACTATTTCAATGGCCTTGAAATTTGATGTTGAGTTTTGTTGTCATCTATTATCATTGTTACGGCCATGTTTCATCCAAATGAAGGCATGTTTCGCTATTTTAATGGCCTTCAAATGCGACGTTGAATTTTGTTGCCATCTATTATCGTTGTTACGGCCATGTTTCATCCAAATGAAGCCATCTTGCACTATTTCAATGGCCTTGAAATTTGATGTTGAGTTTTGTTGCCATCTATGATCGTTGTTACGGCCATGTTTCATCCAAATGAAGCCATTTTGCACTATTTGAATGGATTTGAAATTTGATGTTGAGTTTTGTTGCCATCTATTATCGTTGTTACGTCCATGTTTCATCCAAATGAAGGCATCTTTCACTATTTCAATGGCCTTCAAATGCGACGTTGAATTTTGTTGCCATCTATTATCGTTGTTACGGCCATGTTTCATCCATATGAAGGCATCTTTCACTATTTCAATGGCCTTGAAATTTGATGTTGAATATTGTTGCCATCTATGATCGTTGTTACGGCCATGTTTCATCCATATGAAGCCATCTTTCACTATTTGAATGGCCTTGAAATTAGATCTTGAGTTTTGTTGCCATCTATTATCGTTGTTACGGCCATGTTTCATCCAAATGAAGCCATCTTGCACTATTTCAATGGCCTTGAAATTTGATGTTGAATTTTGTTGCCATCTATAATCGTTGTTGTTCATCCAAATGAAGCCATCTTGCACTATTTAAATGGCCTTGAAATTTGATGTTGAGCTTTGTTGCCATCTATTATCGTTGTTACGGCCATGTTTCATCCAAATGAAGCCATCTTGCACTATTTGAATGGCCTTGAAATTTGATGTTGAATTTTGTTGCCATGTATTATCGTTGTTACGGCCATGTTCCATCCATATGAAGCCATCTTTCACTATTTCAATGGCCTTGAAATTTGATGTTGAATTTTGTTGGCATCTATTATCGTTGTTACGTCCATGTTTCATCCACATAAAGCCATCTTTCACTTTTTCAATGGCCTTGAAATTTGATGTTGAGTTTTTATGCCATCTATTATCATTGTTACGGCCATGTTTCATCCACATAAAGCTATTTTTCACTATTTCAATGGCCTTAAAATTTGATGTTGAATTTTTTTGCCATCTATTATCGTTGTTGTTCATCCAAATGAAGCCATCTTGCACTATTTCAATAGCCTTGAAATTTGATGTTGAGTTTTGTTGCCATCTATTATCGTTGTTACGGCCATGTTTCATCCAAATGGAGCCATCTTGCACTATTTCAATGGCCTTGAAATTTGATGTTGAGTTTCGTTGTCATCTATTATCGTTGTTACGGCCATGTTTCATCCAAATGAAGCCATCTTGCACTATTTCAATGGCCTTGAAATTTGATGTTGAGTTTTGTTGCCATCTATTATCGTTGTTACGGCCATGTTTCATCCAAATGAAGCCATCTTGCACTATTTCAATGGCCTTGAAATTTGATGTTGAGTTTTGTTGCCATCTATTATCGTTGTTACGGCCATCTTTCCTTTAAATGAAGGCATCTTGCACTATTTGAATGGCCTTGAAATTAGATATTGAGTTTTGTTGTCAACTATTATCGTTGTTACGGCCATGTTTTATCTAAATGAAGCTTTTTTGCATTATTTCAATGGCCTTGAAATTTGATGTTGAGTTTTGTTGCCATCTATTATCGTTGTTACGGCCATGTTTCATCCAAATGGAGCCATCTTGCACTATTTGAATGGCCTTGAAATTTGGTGTTGAGTTTCGTTGCCATCTATTATCGTTGTTACGGCCATGTTTCATCCAAAATGAAGCCATCTTGCACTATTTGAATGGCCTTGAAATTTGATGTTGAGTTTTGTTGCCATCTATTATCGTTGTTACGGCCATGTTTCATCCAAATGAAGCCATCTTGCACTATTTCAATGGCCTTGAAATTTGATGTTGAGTTTTGTTGCCATCTATCATCGTTGTTACGGCCATGTTTCATCCAAATGGAGCCATCTTGCACTATTTCAATGGCCTTGAAATTTGATGTTGAGTTTCGTTGTCATCTATTATCGTTGTTACGGCCATGTTTCATCCAAATGAAGCCATCTTGCACTATTTCAATGGCCTTGAAATTTGATGTTGAGTTTTGTTGCCATCTATTATCGTTGTTACGGCCATGTTTCATCCAAATGAAGCCATCTTGCACTATTTCAATGGCCTTGAAATTTTATGTTGAATTTTGTTGCCATCTATTATCGTTGTTACGGCCATGTTTCATCCAAAAGGAGCCATCTTGCACTATTTAAATGGCCTTGAAATTTGATTTTGAGTTTTGTTGCCATCTATTATCGTTGTTACGGCCATGTTTCATCCAAATGAAGCCATCTTGCACTATTTGAATGGCCTTGAAATTTGATTTTGAGTTTTGTTGCCATTTATTATCGTTGTTACGGCCATGTTTCATCCAAATGAAACCATCTTGCATTATTTCAATGGCCTTGAAATTAGATCTTGAGTTTTTTTGTTATTTATTATCGTTGTTACGGCCATTTTTCATCCAAATGAAGCCATCTTGCACTATTTGAATGGTCTTGAAATTTTATGTTGAATTTTGTTGCCATCTATTATCGTTGTTACGGCCATGTTTCATCCAAATGGAGCCATCTTGCACTATTTCAATGGCCTTGAAATTTGATGTTGAGTTTCGTTGCCATCTATTATCGTTGTTACGGCCATGTTTCATCCAAATGAAGCCATCTTGCACTATTTGAATGGCCTTGAAATTTGATGTTGAGTTTTGTTGCCATCTATTATCGTTGTTACGGCCATGTTTCATCCAAATGAAGCCATCTTGCACTATTTCAATGACCTTGAAATTAGATCTTGAGTTTTTTTGTCATCTATTATCGTTGTTACGGCCATTTTTCATCCAAATGAAGCCATCTTGCACTATTTCAATGGGCTTAAATTTTGATGTTGAGTTTTGTTGCCATCTATTATCGTTGTTATCTTGCACTGTTTAAATGGCCTTGAAATGTGATGTTGAGTTTTGTTGTCATCTATTATCGTTGTTACGGCCATGTTTTATCCAAATGAAGCCATCTTGCACTATTTGAATGGCCTTGAAATTTGATGTTGCGTTGTTTCGCCATCTATTATCGTTGTTACGGCCATGTTTCATCCAAATGAAGCCATCTTGCACTATTTCAACGGCCTTGAAATTTGTTGTTGAGTTTTGTTGCCATCTATTATCGTTATTATCTTGCACTATTTCAATGGCCTTGAAATTTGATGTTGAGTTTTGTTGCCATCTATTATCGTTGTTACGGCCATGTTTCATCCAAATGAAACCAGCTTGCACTATTTCAATGACCTTGAAATGTGATGTTGAGTTTTGTTGCCATCTATTATCGTTGTTACGGCCATGTTTCATCCAAATGAAGCCATCTTGCACTATTTCAATGGCCTTGAAATTTGATGTTGAGTTTTGTTGCCATCTATTATCGTTGTTACGGCCATGTTTCATCCAAATGAAGCCATCTTGCACTATTTCAATGGCCTTGAAATTAGATTTTGAGTTTTGTTGCCATCTATTATCGTTGTTACGGCCATGTTTCATCCAAATGAAGCCATCTTGCACTATTTCAATGACCTTGAAATTTGATGTTGTGATTTGTTGCCATCTATTATCGTTGTTACGGCCATGTTTCATCCAAATGAATCCATCTTGCACTATTTGAATGGCCCTGAAATTTGATGTTGAGTTTTGTTGCCATCTATTATCGTTGTTACGGCCATGTTTCATCCAACTGAAGCCATCTTGCACTATTTCAATGGCCTTGAAATTTGATGTTGAATTTTGTTGCCATCTATTATCGTTGTTACGGCCATGTCTCATCCAAATGTAGCCATCTTGCACTATTTCAATGACCTTGAAATTTGATGTTGAGTTTTGTTGCCATCTATTATCGTTGTTACGGCCATGTTTCATCCAAATGAAGGCATCGTGCACTATTTCAATGGCCTTGAAATTTGATGTTGAGTTTTGTTGCCATTTATTATTGTTGTTACGGCCATGTTTCATCCAAATGAAGCCATCGTGCACTATTTCAATGGCCTTGAAATTTGATGTTGAGTTTTGTTGCCATCTATTATCGTTGTTACGGCAATGTTTCATCCAAATGCAGCCATCTTGCACTATTTCAATGACCTTGAAATTTGATGTTGAGTTTTGTTGCCATCTATTATCGTTGTTACGGCCATGTTTCATCCAAATGAAGCCATCTTGCACTATTTCAATGGCCTTGAAATTTGATATTGAGTTTTGTTGTCATCTATTATCGTTGTTACGGCAATGTTTCATCCAAATGAAGCCATCTTGCACTATTTGAATGGCCTTGAAATTAGATCTTGAGTTTTGTTGCCATCTATTATCGTTGTTACGGCCATGTTTCATCCAAATGAAGGCATCGTGCACTAATTCAATGGCCTTGAAATTTGATGTTGAGTTTTGTTGTCATCTATTATCGTTGTTACGGCCATGTTTCATCCAAATGAAGGCATCGTGCACTATTTCAATGGCCTTGAAATTTGATGTTGAGTTTTGTTGCCATCTATTATCGTTGTTACGGCCATGTTTCATCCAAATGAAGCCATTTTGCAGTATTTCAATGGCCTTGAAATTAGATGTTGAATTTTGTTGTCATCTATTATCGTTGTTACGGCCATGTTTTATCCAAATTAAGCCATCTTGCACTATTTCAATGGCCTTGAAATTTGATGTTGAGTTTTGTTGCCATCTATTATCGTTGTTACGGCCATGTTTCATCCAAATGAAGGCATCGTGCACTAATTCAGTGGCCTTGAAATTTGATGTTGAGTTTTGTTGCCATCTATTATCGTTGTTACGGCCATGTTTCATCCAAATGAAGCCATCTTGCACTATTTCAATGGCCTTGAAATTTGATGTTGAGTTTTGTTGCCATCTATTATCGTTGTTACGGCCATGTTTCATCCAAATGAAGCCATCTTGCACTATTTGAATGGCCTTGAAATTAGATGTTGAGTTTTGTTGCCATCTATTATCGTTGTTACGGCCATGTTTCATCCAAATGAAGCCATCTAGCACTATTTGAATGGCCTTGAAATTTGATTTTGAGTTTAGTTGCCATCTATTATCGTTGTTACGGTCATGTTTCATCCAAATGAAGCCATCTTGCACTATTTCAATGACCTTGAAATTTGATGTTGTGATTTGTTGCCATCTATTATCGTTGTTACGGCCATGTTTCATCCAAATGAAGCCATCTTGCACTATTTGAATGGCCTTGAAATTTGATGTTGAGTTTTGTTGCCATCTATTATCGTTGTTACGGCCATGTTTCATCCAAATGAAGCCATCGTGCACTATTTCAATGGCCTTGAAAATTGATGTTGAGTTTTGTTGCCATCTATTATCGTTGTTACGGCAATGTTTCATCCAAATGCAGCCATCTTGCACTATTTCAATGACCTTGAAATTTTATGTTGAATTTTGTTGCCATCTATTATCGTTGTTACGGCCATGTTTCATCCAAATGGAGCCATCTTGCACTATTTCAATGGCCTTGAAATTTGATGTTGAGTTTCGTTGCCATCTATTATCGTTGTTACGGCCATGTTTCATCCAAATGAAGCCATCTTGCACTATTTGAATGGCCTTGAAATTTGATGTTGAGTTTTGTTGCCATCTATTATCGTTGTTACGGTCATGTTTCATCCAAATGAAGCCATCTTGCACTATTTCAATGGCCTTGAAATTTGATGTTGAGTTTTTTTGTCATCTATTATCGTTGTTACGGCCATTTTTCATCCAAATGAAGCCATCTTGCACTATTTCAATGGCCTTGAAATGTGATGTTGAGTTTTGTTGTCATCTATTATCGTTGTTATCTTGCACTGTTTAAATGGCCTTGAAATTAGATGTTGAGTTTTGTTGTCATCTATTATCGTTGTTACGGCCATGTTTCATCCAAATGAAGCCATCTTGCACTATTTGAATGGCCTTGAAATTTGATGTTGCGTTGTTTCGCCATCTATTATCGTTGTTACGGCCATGTTTCATCCAAATGAATCCATCTTGCACTATTTCAACGGCCTTGAAATTTGTTGTTGAGTTTTGTTGCCATCTATTATCGTTGTTATCTTGCACTATTTCAATGGCCTTGAAATTCGATGTTGAGTTTTGTTGTCATCTATTATCGTTGTTACGGCTATGTTTCATCCAAATGAAGCCATCTTGCACTATTTCAATGACCTCGAAATTTGATGTTGAGTTTTGTTGCCATCTATTATCGTTGTTACGGCCATGTTTCATCCAAATGAAACCAGCTTGCACTATTTCAATGACCTTGAAATTTGATGTTGAGTTTTGTTGCCATCTATTATCGTTGTTACGGCCATGTTTCATCCAAATGAAGCCATCTTGCATTATTTGAATGGCCTTGAAATTGGATGTTGAGTTTTGTTGCCATCTATTATCGTTGTTACGGCCATGTTTCATCCAAATGAAGCCATCTTGCACTGTTTGAATGGCCTTGAAATTTGATGTTGAGTTTTGTTGCCATCTATTATCGTTGTTACGGCCATGTCTCATCCAAATGAAGCCATCTTTCACTATTTCAATGACCTAGAAATTTGATGTTGTGATTTGTTGCCATCTATTATCGTTGTTACGGCCATGTTTCATCCAAATGAAACCATCTTGCACTATTTGAATGGCCCTGAAATTTGATGTTGAGTTTTGTTGCCATCTATTATCGTTGTTACGGCCATGTTTCATCCAACTGAAGCCATCTTGCACTATTTCAATGGCCTTGAAATTTTATGTTGAATTTTGTAGCCATCTATTATCGTTATTACGGCCATGTCTCATCCAAATGTAGCCATCTTGCAATATTTCAATGACCTTGAAATTTGATGTTGAGTTTAGTTGCCATCTATTATCGTTGTTACGGCCATGTTTCATCCAAATGAAGGCATCGTGCACTATTTCAATGGCCTTGAAATTTGATGTTGAGTTTTGTTGCCATCTATTATCGTTGTTACGGCCATGTTTCATCCAAATGAAGCCATCGTGCACTTTTTCAATGGCCTTGAAATTTGATGTTGAGTTTTGTTGCCATCTATTATCGTTGTTACGGCAATGTTTCATCCAAATGCAGCCATCTTGCACTATTTCAATAACCTTGAAATTTGATGTTGAGTTTTGTTGCCATCTATTATCGTTGTTACGGCCATGTTTCATCCAAATGAAGCCATCTTGCACTATTTCAATGGCCTTGAAATGTGATGTTGAGTTTTGTTGTCATCTATTATCGTTGTTACGGCCATGTTTCATCCAAATGAAGCCATCTTGCACTATTTCAATGGCCTTGAAATTTGATTTTGAGTTTTGTTGTCATCTATTATCGTTGTTACGGCCATGTTTCATCCAAATGAAGGCATCGTGCACTATTTCAATGGCCTTGAAATGTGATGTTGAGTTTTGTTGTCATCTATTATCGTTGTTACGGCCATGTTTCATCCAAATGAAGCCATCTTGCACTATTTCAATGGCCTTGAAATTTGATGTTGAGTTTTGTTGCCATCTATTATCGTTGTTACGGCCATGTTTCATCCAAATGAAGCCATTTTGCAGTATTTCAATGGCCTTGAAATTAGATGTTGAGTTTTGTTGTCATCTATTATCGTTGTTACGGCCATGTTTCATCCAAATGGAGCCATCTTGCACTATTTCAATGGCCTTGAAATTTGATGTTGAGTTTCGTTGCCATCTATTATCGTTGTTACGGCCATGTTTCATCCAAATGAAGCCATCTTTCACTATTTCAATGACCTTGAAATTTGATGTTGTGATTTGTTGCCATCTATTATCGTTGTTACGGCCATGTTTCATCCAAATGAAACCATCTTGCACTATTTGAATGGCCCTGAAATTTGATGTTGAGTTTTGTTGCCATCTATTATCGTTGTTACGGCCATGTTTCATCCAACTGAAGCCATCTTGCACTATTTCAATGGCCTTGAAATTTGATGTTGAATTTTGTAGCCATCTATTATCGTTATTACGGCCATGTCTCATCCAAATGTAGCCATCTTGCACTATTTCAATGACCTTGAAATTTGATGTTGAGTTTTGTTGCCATCTATTATCGTTGTTACGGCAATGTTTCATCCAAATGCAGCCATCTTGCACTATTTCAATAACCTTGAAATTTGATGTTGAGTTTTGTTGCCATCTATTATCGTTGTTACGGCCATGTTTCATCCAAATGAAGCCATCTTGCACTATTTCAATGGCCTTGAAATGTGATGTTGAGTTTTGTTGTCATCTATTATCGTTGTTACGGCCATGTTTCATCCAAATGAAGCCATCTTGCACTATTTCAATGGCCTTGAAATTAGATGTTGAGTTTTGTTGCCATCTATTATCGTTGTTACGGCCATGTTTCATCCAAATGAAGGCATCGTGCACTAATTCAATGGCCGTGAAAATTGATTTTGAGTTTTGTTGTCATCTATTATCGTTGTTACGGCCATGTTTCATCCAAATGAAGGCATCGTGCACTATTTCAATGGCCTTGAAATGTGATGTTGAGTTTTGTTGTCATTTATTATCGTTGTTACGGCCATGTTTCATCCAAATGAAGCCATCTTGCACTATTTCAATGGCCTTGAAATTTGATGTTGAGTTTTGTTGCCATCTATTATCGTTGTTACGGCCATGTTTCATCCAAATGAAGCCATTTTGCAGTATTTCAATAGCCTTGAAATTAGATGTTGAGTTTTGTTGTCATCTATTATCGTTGTTACGGCCATGTTTCATCCAAATGGAGCCATCTTGCACTATTTCAATGGCCTTGAAATTTGATGTTGAGTTTCGTTGCCATCTATTATCGTTGTTACGGCCATGTTTCATCCAAATGAAGGCATCGTGCACTAATTCAGTGGCCTTGAAATTTGATGTTGAGTTTTGTTGCCATCTATTATCGTTGTTACGGCCATGTTTCATCCAAATGAAGCCATCTTGCACTATTTGAATGGCCTTGAAATTTGATGTTGAGTTTTGTTGCCATCTATTATCGTTGTTACGGCCATGTTTCATCCAAATGAAGCCATCTTGCACTATTTGAATGGCCTTGAAATTTGATGTTGAGTTTTGTTGCCATCTATTATCGTTGTTACGGCCATGTTTCATCCAAATGAAGCCATCTTGCACTATTTGAATGGCCTTGAAATTTGATTTTGAGTTTTGTTGCCATCTATTATCGTTGTTACGGCCATGTTTCATCCAAATGAAGCCATCTTGCACTATTTGAATGGCCTTGAAATTTGATTTTGAGTTTTGTTGCCATCTATTATCGTTGTTACGGTCATGTTTCATCCAAATGAAGCCATCTTGCACTATTTCAATGACCTTGAAATTTGATGTTGAGTTTTGTTGCCATCTATTATCGTTGTTACGGCCATGTTTCATCCAAATGAAGCCATTTTGCACTATTTGAATGGCCTTGAAATTTGATGTTGAGTTTTGTTGCCATCTATTATCATTGTTACGGCCATGTTTCATCCAAATGAAGCCATCGTGCACTATTTCAATGGCCTTGAAAATTGATGTTGAGTTTTGTTGCCATCTATTATCGTTGTTACGGCAATGTTTCATCCAAATGCAGCCATCTTGCACTATTTCAATGACCTTGAAATTTTATGTTGAATTTTGTTGCCATCTATTATCGTTGTTACGGCCATGTTTCATCCAAATGGAGCCATCTTGCACTATTTCAATGGCCTTGAAATTTGATGTTGAGTTTCGTTGCCATCTATTATCGTTGTTACGGCCATGTTTCATCCAAATGAAGCCATCTTGCACTATTTGAATGGCCTTGAAATTTGATTTTGAGTTTTGTTGCCATCTATTATCGTTGTTACGGCCATGTTTCATCCAAATGAAGCCATCTTGCACTATTTCAATGGCCTTGAAATTAGATCTTGAGTTTGTTTGTCATCTATTATCGTTGTTACGGCCATTTTTCATCCAAATGAAGCCATCTTGCACTATTTCAATGGGCTTTAATTTTGATGTTGAGTTTTGTTGCCATCTATTATCGTTGTTATCTTGCACTGTTTAAATGGCCTTGAAATGTGATGTTGAGTTTTGTTGTCATCTATTATCGTTGTTACGGCCATGTTTTATCCAAATGAAGCCATCTTGCACTATTTGAATGGCCTTGAAATTTGATGTTGCGTTGTTTCGCCATCTATTATCGTTGTTACGGCCATGTTTCATCCAAATGAAGCCATCTTGCACTATTTCAACGGCCTTGAAATTTGTTGTTGAGTTTTGTTGCCATCTATTATCGTTATTATCTTGCACTATTTCAATGGCCTTGAAATTTGATGTTGAGTTTTGTTGCCATCTATTATCGTTGTTACGGCCATGTTTCATCCAAATGAAACCAGCTTGCACTATTTCAATGACCTTGAAATGTGATGTTGAGTTTTGTTGCCATCTATTATCGTTGTTACGGCCATGTTTCATCCAAATGAAGCCATCTTGCACTATTTCAATGGCCTTGAAATTTGATGTTGAGTTTTGTTGCCATCTATTATCGTTGTTACGGCCATGTTTCATCCAAATGAAGCCATCTTGCACTATTTGAATGGCCTTGAAATTTGATTTTGAGTTTTTTTGCCATCTATTATCGTTGTTACGGCCATGTTTCATCCAAATGAAGCCATCTTGCACTATTTCAATGACCTTGAAATTTGATGTTGTGATTTGTTGCCATCTATTATCGTTGTTACGGCCATGTTTCATCCAAATGAATCCATCTTGCACTATTTGAATGGCCCTGAAATTTGATGTTGAGTTTTGTTGCCATCTATTATCGTTGTTACGGCCATGTTTCATCCAACTGAAGCCATCTTGCACTATTTCAATGGCCTTGAAATTTGATGTTGAATTTTGTAGCCATCTATTATCGTTGTTACGGCCATGTCTCATCCAAATGTAGCCATCTTGCACTATTTCAATGACCTTGAAATTTGATGTTGAGTTTTGTTGCCATCTATTATCGTTGTTACGGCCATGTTTCATCCAAATGAAGGCATCGTGCACTATTTCAATGGCCTTGAAATTTGATGTTGAGTTTTGTTGCCATCTATTATCGTTGTTACGGCCATGTTTCATCCAAATGAAGCCATCGTGCACTATTTCAATGGCCTTGAAATTTGATGTTGAGTTTTGTTGCCATCTATTATCGTTGTTACGGCAATGTTTCATCCAAATGCAGCCATCTTGCACTATTTCAATGACCTTGAAATTTGATGTTGAGTTTTGTTGCCATCTATTATCGTTGTTACGGCCATGTTTCATCCAAATGAAGCCATCTTGCACTATTTCAATGGCCTTGAAATTTGATGTTGAGTTTTGTTGTCATCTATTATCGTTGTTACGGCAATGTTTCATCCAAATGAAGCCATCTTGCACTATTTGAATGGCCTTGAATTTAGATGTTGAGTTTTGTTGCCATCTATTATCGTTGTTACGGCCATGTCTCATCCAAATGAAGGCATCGTGCACTAATTCAATGGCCTTGAAATTTGATGTTGAGTTTTGTTGTCATCTATTATCGTTGTTACGGCCATGTTTCATCCAAATGAAGGCATCGTGCACTATTTCAATGGCCTTGAAATTTGATGTTGAGTTTTGTTGCCATCTATTATCGTTGTTACGGCCATGTTTCATCCAAATGAAGCCATTTTGCAGTATTTCAATGGCCTTGAAATTAGATGTTGAATTTTGTTGTCATCTATTATCGTTGTTACGGCCATGTTTCATCCAAATTAAGCCATCTTGCACTATTTAAATGGCCTTGAAATTTGATGTTGAGTTTTGTTGCCATCTATTATCGTTGTTACGGCCATGTTTCATCCAAATGAAGGCATCGTGCACTAATTCAGTGGCCTTGAAATTTGATGTTGAGTTTTGTTGCCATCTATTATCGTTGTTACGGCCATGTTTCATCCAAATGAAGCCATCTTGCACTATTTGAATGGCCTTGAAATTTGATGTTGAGTTTTGTTGCCATCTATTATCGTTGTTACGGCCATGTTTCATCCAAATGAAGCCATCTTGCACTATTTGAATGGCCTTGAAATTTGATGTTGAGTTTTGTTGCCATCTATTATCGTTGTTACGGCCATGTTTCATCCAAATGAAGCCATCTAGCACTATTTGAATGGCCTTGAAATTTGATTTTGAGTTTAGTTGCCATCTATTATCGTTGTTACGGTCATGTTTCATCCAAATGAAGCCATCTTGCACTATTTCAATGACCTTGAAATTTGATGTTGTGATTTGTTGCCATCTATTATCGTTGTTACGGCCATGTTTCATCCAAATGAAGCCATCTTGCACTATTTGAATGGCCTTGAAATTTGATGTTGAGTTTTGTTGCCATCTATTATCGTTGTTACGGCCATGTTTCATCCAAATGAAGCCATCGTGCACTATTTCAATGGCCTTGAAAATTGATGTTGAGTTTTGTTGCCATCTATTATCGTTGTTACGGCCATGTTTCATCCAAATGAAGCCATCTTGCACTATTTTAATGGCCTTGAAATTTTATGTTGAATTTTGTTGCCATCTATTATCGTTGTTACGGCCATGTTTCATCCAAATGGAGCCATCTTGCACTATTTCAATGGCCTTGAAATTTGATGTTGAGTTTCGTTGCCATCTATTATCGTTGTTACGGCCATGTTTCATCCAAATGAAGCCATCTTGCACTATTTCAATGGCCTTGAAATTTGATTTTGAGTTTTGTTGCCATCTATTATCGTTGTTACGGCCATGTTTCATCCAAATGAAGCCATCTTGCACTATTTCAATGGCCTTGAAATTAGATCTTGAGTTTTTTTGTCATCTATTATCGTTGTTACGGCCATTTTTCATCCAAATGAAGCCATCTTGCACTATTTCAATGGGCTTTAATTTTGATGTTGAGTTTTGTTGCCATCTATTATCGTTGTTATCTTGCACTGTTTAAATGGCCTTGAAATTAGATGTTGAGTTTTGTTGTCATCTATTATCGTTGTTACGGCCATGTTTCATCCAAATGAAGCCATCTTGCACTATTTGAATGGCCTTGAAATTTGATGTTGCGTTGTTTCGCCATCTATTATCGTTGTTACGGCCATGTTTCATCCAAATGAATCCATCTTGCACTATTTCAACGGCCTTGAAATTTGTTGTTGAGTTTTGTTGCCATCTATTATCGTTGTTATCTTGCACTATTTCAATGGCCTTGAAATTCGATGTTGAGTTTTGTTGTCATCTATTATCGTTGTTACGGCTATGTTTCATCCAAATGAAGCCATCTTGCACTATTTCAATGGCCTTGAAATTTGATGTTGAGTTTTGTTGCCATCTATGATCGTTGTTACGGCCATGTTTCATCCAAATGAAGCCATCTTGCACTATTTCAATGACCTTGAAATTTGATGTTGAGTTTTGTTGCCATCTATTATCGTTGTTACGGCCATGTTTCATCCAAATGAAGCCATCTTGCATTATTTGAATGGCCTTGAAATTTGATGTTGAGTTTTGTTGCCATCTATTATCGTTGTTACGGCCATGTTTCATCCAAATGAAGCCATCTTGCACTGTTTGAATGGCCTTGAATTTTGATTTTGAGTTTTGTTGCCATCTATTATCGTTGTTACGGCCATGTCTCATCCAAATGAAGCCATCTTTCACTATTTCAATGACCTTGAAATTTGATGTTGTGATTTGTTGCCATCTATTATCGTTGTTACGGCCATGTTTCATCCAAATGAAGCCATCTTGCACTATTTGAATGGCCCTGAAATTTGATGTTGAGTTTTGTTGCCATCTATTATCGTTGTTACGGCCATGTTTCATCCAACTGAAGCCATCTTGCACTATTTCAATGGCCTTGAAATTTTATGTTGAATTTTGTAGCCATCTATTATCGTTATTACGGCCATGTCTCATCCAAATGTAGCCATCTTGCACTATTTCAATGACCTTGAAATTTGATGTTGAGTTTTGTTGCCATCTATTATCGTTGTTACGGCCATGTCTCATCCAAATGAAGCCATCGTGCACTTTTTCAATGGCCTTGAAATTTGATGTTGAGTTTTGTTGCCATCTATTATCGTTGTTACGGCAATGTTTCATCCAAATGCAGCCATCTTGCACTATTTCAATAACCTTGAAATTTGATGTTGAGTTTTGTTGCCATCTATTATCGTTGTTACGGCCATGTTTCATCCAAATGAAGCCATCTTGCACTATTTCAATGGCCTTGAAATTAGATGTTGAGTTTTGTTGTCATCTATTATCGTTGTTACGGCCATGTTTCATCCAAATGAAGCCATCTTGCACTATTTCAATGGCCTTGAAATTAGATGTTGAGTTTTGTTGCCATCTATTATCGTTGTTACGGCCATGTTTCATCCAAATGAAGGCATCGTGCACTAATTCAATGGCCTTGAAATTTGATGTTGAGTTTTGTTGTCATCTATTATCGTTGTTACGGCCATGTTTCATCCAAATGAAGGCATCGTGCACTATTTCAATGGCCTTGAAATGTGATGTTGAGTTTTGTTGTCATCTATTATCGTTGTTACGGCCATGTTTCATCCAAATGAAGCCATCTTGCACTATTTCAATGGCCTTGAAATTTGATGTTGAGTTTTGTTGCCATCTATTATCGTTGTTACGGCCATGTTTCATCCAAATGAAGCCATTTTGCAGTATTTCAATGGCCTTGAAATTAGATGTTGAGTTTTGTTGTCATCTATTATCGTTGTTACGGCCATGTTTCATCCAAATGGAGCCATCTTGCACTATTTCAATGGCCTTGAAATTTGATGTTGAGTTTCGTTGCCATCTATTATCGTTGTTACGGCCATGTTTCATCCAAATGAAGGCATCGTGCACTAATTCAGTGGCCTTGAAATTTGATGTTGAGTTTTGTTGCCATCTATTATCGTTGTTACGGCCATGTTTCATCCAAATGAAGCCATCTTGCACTATTTGAATGGCCTTGAAATTTGATGTTGAGTTTTGTTGCCATCTATTATCGTTGTTACGGCCATGTTTCATCCAAATGAAGCCATCTTGCACTATTTGAATGGCCTTGAAATTTGATGTTGAGTTTTGTTGCCATCTATTATCGTTGTTACGGCCATGTTTCATCCAAATGAAGCCATCTTGCACTATTTCAATGGCCTTGAAATTTGATTTTGAGTTTTGTTGCCATCTATTATCGTTGTTACGGCCATGTTTCATCCAAATGAAGCCATCTTGCACTATTTGAATGGCCTTGAAATTTGATTTTGAGTTTTGTTGCCATCTATTATCGTTGTTACGGTCATGTTTCATCCAAATGAAGCCATCTTGCACTATTTCAATGACCCTGAAATTTGATGTTGTGATTTGTTGCCATCTATTATCGTTGTTACGGCCATGTTTCATCCAAATGGAGCCATCTTGCACTATTTCAATGGCCTTGAAATTTGATGTTGAGTTTCGTTGCCATCTATTATCGTTGTTACGGCCATGTTTCATCCAAATGAAGCCATCTTGCACTATTTGAATGGCCTTGAAATTTGATTTTGAGTTTTGTTGCCATCTATTATCGTTGTTACGGCCATGTTTCATCCAAATGAAGCCATCTTGCACTATTTCAATGGCCTTGAAATTAGATCTTGAGTTTTTTTGTCATCTATTATCGTTGTTACGGCCATTTTTCATCCAAATGAAGCCATCTTGCACTATTTCAATGGGCTTTAATTTTGATGTTGAGTTTTGTTGCCATCTATTATCGTTGTTATCTTGCACTGTTTAAATGGCCTTGAAATTAGATCTTGAGTTTTGTTGTCATCTATTATCGTTGTTACGGCCATGTTTCATCCAAATGAAGCCATCTTGCACTATTTGAATGGCCTTGAAATTTGATGTTGCGTTGTTTCGCCATCTATTATCGTTGTTACGGCCATGTTTCATCCAAATGAATCCATCTTGCACTATTTCAACGGCCTTGAAATTTGTTGTTGAGTTTTGTTGCCATCTATTATCGTTGTTATCTTGCACTATTTCAATGGCCTTGAAATTCGATGTTGAGTTTTGTTGTCATCTATTATCGTTGTTACGGCTATGTTTCATCCAAATGAAGCCATCTTGCACTATTTCAATGACCTCGAAATTTGATGTTGAGTTTTGTTGCCATCTATTATCGTTGTTACGGCCATGTTTCATCCAAATGAAACCAGCTTGCACTATTTCAATGACCTTGAAATTTGATGTTGAGTTTTGTTGCCATCTATTATCGTTGTTACGGCCATGTTTCATCCAAATGAAGGCATCGTGCACTATTTCAATGGCCTTGAAATTTGATGTTGAGTTTTGTTGCCATCTATTATCGTTGTTACGGCCATGTTTCATCCAAATGAAGCCATCTTGCACTGTTTGAATGGCCTTGAAATTTGATTTTGAGTTTTGTTGCCATCTATTATCGTTGTTACGGCCATGTCTCATCCAAATGAAGCCATCTTTCACTATTTCAATGACCTTGAAATTTGATGTTGTGATTTGTTGCAATCTATTATCGTTGTTACGGCCATGTTTCATCCAAATGAAACCATCTTGCACTATTTGAATGGCCCTGAAATTTGATGTTGAGTTTTGTTGCCATCTATTATCGTTGTTACGGCCATGTTTCATCCAACTGAAGCCATCTTGCACTATTTCAATGGCCTTGAAATTTGATGTTGAATTTTGTAGCCATCTATTATCGTTATTACGGCCATGTCTCATCCAAATGTAGCCATCTTGCACTATTTCAATGACCTTGAAATTTGATGTTGAGTTTTGTTGCCATCTATTATCGTTGTTACGGCCATGTTTCATCCAAATGAAGGCATCGTGCACTTATTCAATGGCCTTGAAATTTGATGTTGAGTTTTGTTGCCATCTATTATCGTTGTTACGGCCATGTTTCATCCAAATGAAGCCATCGTGCACTTTTTCAATGGCCTTGAAATTTGATGTTGAGTTTTGTTGCCATCTATTATCGTTGTTACGGCAATGTTTCATCCAAATGCAGCCATCTTGCACTATTTCAATAACCTTGAAATTTGATGTTGAGTTTTGTTGCCATCTATTATCGTTGTTACGGCCATGTTTCATCCAAATGAAGCCATCTTGCACTATTTCAATGGCCTTGAAATTTGATGTTGAGTTTTGTTGTCATCTATTATCGTTGTTACGGCCATGTTTCATCCAAATGAAGCCATCTTGCACTATTTCAATGGCCTTGAAATTAGATGTTGAGTTTTGTTGCCATCTATTATCGTTGTTACGGCCATGTTTCATCCAAATGAAGGCATCGTGCACTAATTCAATGGCCTTGAAATTTGATGTTGAGTTTTGTTGTCATCTATTATCGTTGTTACAGCCATGTTTCATCCAAATGAAGGCATCGTGCACTATTTCAATGGCCTTGAAATGTGATGTTGAGTTTTGTTGTCATCTATTATCGTTGTTACGGCCATGTTTCATCCAAATGAAGCCATCTTGCACTATTTCAATGGCCTTGAAATTTGATGTTGAGTTTTGTTGCCATCTATTATCGTTGTTACGGCCATGTTTCATCCAAATGAAGCCATTTTGCAGTATTTCAATGGCCTTGAAATTAGATGTTGAGTTTTGTTGTCATCTATTATCGTTGTTACGGCCATGTTTCATCCAAATGGAGCCATCTTGCACTATTTCAATGGCCTTGAAATTTGATGTTGAGTTTCGTTGCCATCTATTATCGTTGTTACGGCCATGTTTCATCCAAATGAAGGCATCGTGCACTAATTCAGTGGCCTTGAAATTTGATGTTGAGTTTTGTTGCCATCTATTATCGTTGTTACGGCCATGTTTCATCCAAATGAAGCCATCTTGCACTATTTGAATGGCCTTGAAATTTGATGTTGAGTTTTGTTGCCATCTATTATCGTTGTTACGGCCATGTTTCATCCAAATGAAGCCATCTTGAACTATTTCAATGGCTTTGAAATTTGATGTTGAGTTTTGTTGCCATCTATTATCGTTGTTACGGCCATTTTTCATCCAAATGAAGCCATCTTGCACTATTTCAATGGGCTTAAATTTTGATGTTGAGTTTTGTTGCCATCTATTATCGTTGTTATCTTGCACTGTTTAAATGGCCTTGAAATTTGATCTTGAGTTTTGTTGTCATCTATTATCGTTGTTACGGCCATGTTTCATCCAAATGAAGCCATCTTGCACTATTTGAATGGCCTTGAAATTTGATGTTGCGTTGTTTCGCCATCTATTATCGTTGTTACGGCCATGTTTCATCCAAATGAAGCCATCTTGCACTATTTCAATGGCCTTGAAATTTGTTGTTGAGTTTTGTTGCCATCTATTATCGTTGTTATCTTGCACTATTTCAATGGCCTTGAAATTCGATGTTGAGTTTTGTTGCCATCTATTATCGTTGTTACGGCTGTGTTTCATCCAAATGAAGCCATCTTGCACTATTTCAATGACCTTGAAATTTGATGTTGAGTTTTGTTGCCATCTATTATCGTTGTTACGGCCATGTTTCATCCAAATGAAACCAGCTTGCATTATTTCAATGACCTTGAAATTTGATGTTGAGTTTTGTTGCCATCTATTATCGTTGTTACGTCCATGTTTCATCCAAATGAAGCCATCTTGCACTATTTGAATGGCCTTGAAATTTGATGTTGAGTTTTGTTGCCATCTATTATCGTTGTTACGGCCATGTTTCATCCAAATGAAGCCATCTTGCACTATTTGAATGGCCTTGAAATTTGATTTTGAGTTTTGTTGCCATCTATTATCGTTGTTACGGCCATGTTTCATCCAAATGAAGCCATCTTGCTCTATTTCAATGACCTTGAAATTTGATGTTGTGATTTGTTGCCATCTATTATCGTTGTTACGGCCATGTTTCATCCAAATGAATCCATCTTGCACTATTTGAATGGCCCTGAAATTTGATGTTGAATTTTGTAGTCATCTATTATCGTTATTACGGCCTTGTCTCATCCAAATGTAGCCATCTTGCACTATTTCAATGGCCTTGAAATTTGATGTTGAGTTTTGTTGCCATCTATTATCGTTGTTACGGCCATGTTTCATCCAAATGAAGGCATCGTGCACTAATTCAATGGCCTTGAAATTTGATGTTGAGTTTTGTTGCCATCTATTATCGTTGTTACGGCCATGTTTCATCCAAATGAAGCCATCTTGCACTATTTCAATGGCCTTGAAATTTGATGTTGAGTTTTGTTGCCATCTATTATCGTTGTTACGGCAATGTTTCATCCAAATGCAGCCATCTTGCACTATTTCAATGACCTTGAAATTTGATGTTGAGTTTTGTTGCAATCTATTATCGTTGTTACGGCCATGTTTCATCCAAATGAAGCCATCTTGCACTATTTCAATGGCCTTGAAATGTGATGTTGAGTTTTGTTGTCATCTATTATCGTTGTTACGGCCATGTTTCATCCAAATGAAGCCATCTTGCACTATTTCAATGGCCTTGAAATTAGATGTTGAGTTTCGTTGTCATCTATTATCGTTGTTACGGCCATGTTTCATCCAAATGAAGGCATCGTGCACTAATTCAATGGCCTTGAAATTTGATGTTGAGTTTTGTTGTCATCTATTATCGTTGTTACGGCCATGTTTCATCCAAATGAAGGCATCGTGCACTATTTCAATGGCCTTGAAATTTGATGTTGAGTTTTGTTGCCATCTATTATCGTTGTTACGGCCATGTTTCATCCAAATGAAGCCATTTTGCACTATTTCAATGGCTTTGAAATTTGATGTTGAGTTTGGTTGCCATCTATTATCGTTGTTACGGCCATGTTTCATCCAAATGAAGGCATCTTGCACTATTTCAATGGCCTTGAAATTAGATCTTGAGTTTTGTTGTCATCTATTATCGTTGTTACGGCCATGTTTCATCCAAATGAAGCTTTTTTGCATTATTTCAATGGCCTTGAAATTTGATGTTGAGTTTTGTTGCCATCTATTATCGTTGTTACGGCCATGTTTCATCCAAATGAAGCCATCTTGCACTATTTGAATGGCCTTGAAATTTGATGTTGAGTTTTGTTGCCATCTATTATCGTTGTTACGGCCATGTTTCATCCAAATGGAGCCATCTTGCACTATTTCAATGGCCCTGAAATTTGATGTTGAGTTTCGTTGCCATCTATTATCGTTGTTACGGCCATGTTTCATCCAAATGAAGCCATCTTGCACTATTTCAATGGCCTTGAAATTAGATCTTGGGTTTTGTTGCCATCTATTATCGTTGTTACGGCCATGTTTCATCCAAATGAAGCCATCTTGCACTATTTCAATGACCTCGAAATGTGATTTTGAGTTTTGTTGCCATCTATTATCGTTGTTACGGCCATGTTTCATCCAAATGAAGGCATCGTGCACTAATTCAATGGCCTTGAAATTTGATGTTGAGTTTTCTTGCCATCTATTATCGTTGTTACGGCCATATTTCATCCAAATTAAGCAATCTTGCACTATTTGAATGGCCTTGACACTAGATCTTGAGTTTTGTTGTCATCTATTATCGTTGTTACGGCCATGTTTCATCCAAATGAAGGCATCGTGCACTAATTCAATGGCTTTGAAATTTGATGTTGAGTTTTGTTGCCATCTATTATCGTTGTTACGGCCATGTTTCATCCAAACGAAGCCATCTTGCACTATTTGAATGGCCTTGAAATTTGATGTTGAGTTTTGTTGCCATCTATTATCGTTGTTACGGCCATGTTTCATCCAAATGAAGCCATCTTGCACTATTTGAATGGCCTTGAAATTAGATCTTGAGTTTTGTTGTCATCTATTATCGTTGTTACGGCCATGTTTCATCCAAATGAAGCCATCTTGCACTATTTCAATGGCCTTGAAATTAGATCTTGAGTTTCGTTGCCATCTATTATCGTTGTTACGGCCATGTTTCATCCAAACGAAGCCATCTTGCACTATTTGAATGGCCTTGAAATTTGTTGTTGAGTTTTGTTGCCATCTATTATCGTTGTTACGGCCATGTTTCATCCAAATGAAGCCATCTTGCACTATTTCAATGGCCTTGAAATTAGATCTTGAGTTTTGTTGTCATCTATTATCGTAGTTACGGCCATGTTTCATCCAAATGAAGCCATCTTGCACTATTTGAATGGCCTGGAAATTAGATCTTGAGTTTTGTTGTCATCTATTATCGGTGTTACGGCCATGTTTCATCCAAATGAAGCCATCTTGCACTGTTTCAATGGCCTTGAAATTTGTTGTTGAGTTTTGTTGCCATCTATTATCGTTGTTACGGCCATGTTTCATCCAAATGAAGGCATCGTGCACTAATTCAATGGCCTTGAAATTTGTTGTTGAGTTTTGTTGCCATCTATTATCGTTGTTACGGCCATGTTTCATCCAAATGAAGAAATCTTGCACTATTTCAATGGCTTTGAAATTTGATGTAGAGTTTTATTGCCATCTATTATCGTTGTTACGGCCATGTTTCATCCAAATGAAGGCATCTTGCACTATTTCAATGGCCTTGAAATTAGATCTTGAGTTTTGTTGTCATCTATTATCGTTGTTACGGCCATGTTTCATCCAAATGAAGGCATCGTGCACTATTTCAATGGCCTTGAAATTTGATGTTGAGTTTTGTTGCCATCTATTATCGTTGTTACGGCCATGTTTCATCCAAATGGAGCCATCTTGCACTATTTCAATGGCCTTGAAATTTGATGTTGAGTTTCGTTTCCATCTATTATCGTTGTTACGGCCATGTTTCATCCAAATGAAGCCATCTTGCACTATTTGAATGGCCTTGAAATTTGATGTTGAGTTTTGTTGCCATCTATTATCGTTGTTACGGCCATGTTTCATCCAAATGAAGCCATCTTGCACTATTTGAATGGCTTTGAAATTTGATGTTGAGTTTTGTTGCCATCTATTATCGTTGTTACGGCCATGTTTCATCCAAATGGAGCCATCTTGCACAATTTCAATGGCCGTGAAATTTGATGTTGAGTTTCGTTGCCATCTATTATCGTTGTTACGGACATGTTTCATCCAAATGAAGCCATCTTGCACTATTTCAATGGCCTTGAAATTTGATGTTGAGTTTTGTTGCCATCTATTATCGTTGTTACGGCCATTTTTCATCCAAATGAAGCCATCTTGCACTATTTCAATGGCCTTGAAATTTGATGTTGAGTTTTGTTGCCATCTATTATCGTTGTTACGGCCATGTTTCATCCAAATGGAGCCATCTTGCACTATTTCAATTGCCTTGAAATTTGATGTTGAGTTTTGTTGCCATCTATTATCGTTGTTACGGCCATATTTCATTCAAATGAAACCATCTTGAACTATTTGAATGGCCTTGAAACTAGATCTTGAATTTTGTTGTCATCTATTATCGTTGTTACGGCCATGTTTCATCCAAATGAAGCCATTTTGCACTATTTCAATGGCCTTGAAATTTGATGTTGAATTTCGTTGCCATCTATTATCGTTGTTACGGCCATGTTTCATCCAAATGAAGCCATCTTGCACTATTTCAATGGCTTTGAAATTTGATGTTGAGTTTTGTTGCCATCTATTATCGTTGTTACGGCCATGTTTCATCCAAATGAAGCCATCTTGCACTATTTCAATGGCCTTGAAATTTGATGTTGAGTTTTGTTGCCATCTATTATCGTTGTTATCTTGCATTATTTCAATGGCCTTGAAATTTGATGTTGAGTTTTTATACCATCTATTATCGTTGTTACGGCCATGTTTCATCCAAATGAAGCCATCTTGCACTATTTCAATGGCCTTGAAATTAGATCTTGGGTTTTGTTGCCATCTATTATCGTTGTTACGGCCATTTTTCATCCAAATGAAGCCATCTTGCACTATTTCAATGACCTTGAAATTTGATGTTGAGTTTTGTTGCCATCTATTATCGTTGTTACGGCCATGTTTCATCCAAATGGAGCCATCTTGCACTATTTCAATGGCCTTGAAATTTGATGTTGAGTTTTGTTGCCATCTATTATCGTTGTTACGGCCATATTTCATCCAAATGAAGCAATCTTGCACTATTTGAATGGCCTTGACACTAGATCTTGAGTATTGTTGTCATCTATTATCGTTGTTACGGCCATGTTTCATCCAAATGAAGCCATCTTGCAATATTTCAATGACCTTGAAATTTGATGTTGTGTTTTGTTGCCATCTATTATCGTTGTTACGGCCATGTTTCATCCAAATGAAGCCATCTTGCACTATTTCAATGGCTTTGAAATTTGATGTTGAGTTTTGTTGCCATCTATTATCGTTGTTACGGCCATGTTTCATCCAAACGAAGCCATCTTGCACTATTTGAATGGCCTTGAAATTTGATGTTGAGTTTTGTTGCCATCTATTATCGTTGTTACGGCCATGTTTCATCCAAATGAAGCCATCTTGCACTATTTGAATGGCCTTGAAATTAGATCTTGAGTTTTGTTGTCATCTATTATCGTTGTTACGGCCATGTTTCATCCAAATGAAGCCATCTTGCACTATTTCAATGGCCTTGAAATTAGATCTTGAGTTTCGTTGCCATCTATTATCGTTGTTACGGCCATGTTTCATCCAAATGAAGGCATCGTGCACTAATTCAATGGCCTTGAAATTTGATGTTGAGTTTTGTTGCCATCTATTATCGTTGTTACGGCCATGTTTCATCCAAACGAAGCCATCTTGCACTATTTGAATGGCCTTGAAATTTGTTGTTGAGTTTTGTTGCCATCTATTATCGTTGTTACGGCCATGTTTCATCCAAATGAAGCCATCTTGCACTATTTCAATGGCCTTGAAATTAGATCTTGAGTTTTGTTGTCATCTATTATCGTAGTTACGGCCATGTTTCATCCAAATGAAGCCATCTTGCACTATTTCAATGGCCTGGAAATTAGATCTTGAGTTTTGTTGTCATCTATTATCGGTGTTACGGCCATGTTTCATCCAAATGAAGCCATCTTGCACTATTTCAATGGCCTTGAAATTTGATGTTGAGTTTTGTTGCCATCTATTATCGTTGTTACGGCCATGTTTCATCCAAATGAAGGCATCGTGCACTATTTGAATGGCTTTGAAATTTGTTGTTGAGTTTTGTTGCCATCTATTATCGTTGTTACGGCCATGTTTCATCCAAATGAAGGCATCTTGCACTATTTCAATGGCTTTGAAATTTGATGTAGAGTTTTGTTGCCATCTATTATCGTTGTTACGGCCATGTTTCATCCAAATGAAGGCATCTTGCACTATTTCAATGGCCTTGAAATTAGATCTTGAGTTTTGTTGTCATCTATTATCGTTGTTACGGCCATGTTTCATCCAAATGAAGGCATCGTGCACTATTTCAATGGCCTTGAAATTTGATGTTGAGTTTTGTTGCCATCTATTATCGTTGTTACGGCCATGTTTCATCCAAATGGAGCCATCTTGCACTATTTGAATGGCCTTGAAATTTGATGTTGAGTTTCGTTTCCATCTATTATCGTTGTTACGGCCATGTTTCATCCAAATGAAGCCTTCTTGCACTATTTCAATGGCCTTGAAATTTGATGTTGAGTTTTGTTGCCATCTATTATCGTTGTTACGGCCATGTTTCATCCAAATGAAGCCATCTTGCACTATTTGAATGGCTTTGAAATTTGATGTTGAGTTTTGTTGCCATCTATTATCGCTGTTACGGCCATGTTTCATCCAAATGGAGCCAACTTGCACTATTTCAATGGCCGTGAAATTTGATAGTTACGTAGTTTGAGTTGTTACGGCCATTTTTCATCCAAATGAAGCCATCTTGCACTATTTCAATGGCCTTGAAATTTGATGTTGAGTTTTATTGCCATCTATTATCGTTGTTACGGCCATGTTTCATCCAAATGGAGCCATCTTGCACTATTTCAATTGCCTTGAAATTTGATGTTGAGTTTTGTTGCCATCTATTATCGTTGTTACGGCCATATTTCATTCAAATGAAGCTATCTTGCACTATTTGAATGGCCTTGAAACTAGATCTTGAATTTTGTTGTCATCTATTATCGTTGTTACGGCCATGTTTCATCCAAATGAAGCCATTTTGCACTATTTCAATGGCCTTGAAATTTGATGTTGAATTTCGTTGCCATCTATTATCGTTGTTACGGCCATGTTTCATCCAAATGAAGCCATCTTGCACTATTTCAATGGCTTTGAAATTTGATGTTGAGTTTTTTTTGCCATCTATTATCGTTGTTACGGCCATGTTTCATCCAAATGAAGCCATCTTGCACTATTTCAATGGCCTTGAAATTTGATGTTGAGTTTTGTTGCCATCTATTATCGTTGTTATCATGCATTATTTCAATGGCCTTGAAATTTGATGTTGAGTTTCGTTGCCATCTATTATCGTTGTTACGGCCATGTTTCATCCAAATGAAGCCATCTTGCACTATTTTAATGGCCTTGAAAATTGATGTTGAGTTTTGTTGCCATCTATTATCGTTGTTACGGCCATGTTTCATCTAAATGAAGGCATCGTGCAATAATTCAATGGCCTTGAAATTTGATGTTGAGTTTTGTTGCCATCTATTATCGATGTTACGGCCAAGTTTCATCCAAATGAAGCCATTTTGCACTATTTGAATGGCCTTAAAATTTGATGTTGAGTTTTGTTGCCATCTATTATCGTTGTTACGCCCATGTTTCATCCATATGGAGCCATCTTGCACTATTTCAATTTCCTTGAAATTTGATGTTGAGTTTCGTTGCCATCTATTATCGTTGTTACGGCCATGTTTCATCCAAATGAAGCCATCTTGCACTATTTGAATGGCCTTGAAATTTGATGTTTAGTTTTGTTGCCATCTATTATCGTTGTTACGGCCATGTTTCATCCAAATGAAGCCATCTTGCACTATTTGAATAGCCTTGAAATGTGATGTTGAGTTTTGTTGTCATCTATTATCGTTGTGACGGCCATGTTTCATCCAAATGAAGCCATCTTGCACTATTTGAATGGCCTTGAAATTAGATCTTGTGTTTTGTTGTCATCTATTATCGTTGTTACGGCCATGTTTCATCCAAATGAAGCCATCTTGCACTATTTCAATGGCCTTGAAATTTGATGTTGAGTTTTGTTGCCATCTATTATCGTTGTTACGGCCATATTTCATCCAAATGAAGCTATCTTGCACTATTTGAATGGCCTTGAAATTTGATCTTGAGTTTTGTTGTCATCTATTATCGTTGTTACGGCCATGTTTCATCCAAATGAAGCCATCTTGCACTATTTCAATGGCCTTGAAATTAGATCTTGAGTTTTGTTGTCATCTATTATCGTAGTTACGGCCATGTTTCATCCAAATGAAGCCATCTTGCACTATTTCAATGGCCTGGAAATTAGATCTTGAGTTTTGTTGTCATCTATTATCGGTGTTACGGCCATGTTTCATCCAAATGAAGCCATCTTGCACTATTTCAATGGCCTTGAAATTTGATGTTGAGTTTTGTTGCCATCTATTATCGTTCATGTTTCATCCAAATCATGTTTCATCCAAATGAAGCCATCTTGCACTATTTGAATGGCCTTGAAATTTGATGTTGAGTTTCGTTGCCATCTATTATCGTTGTTACGGCCATGTTTCATCCAAATGAAGCCATCTTGCACTATTTCAATGGGCTTTAATTTTGATGTTGAGTTTTGTTGCCATCTATTATCGTTGTTATCTTGCACTGTTTAAATGGCCTTGAAATTAGATCTTGAGTTTTGTTGTCATCTATTATCGTTGTTACGGCCATGTTTCATCCAAATGAAGCCATCTTGCACTATTTGAATGGCCTTGAAATTTGATGTTGCGTTGTTTCGCCATCTATTATCGTTGTTACGGCCATGTTTCATCCAAATGAATCCATCTTGCACTATTTCAACGGCCTTGAAATTTGTTGTTGAGTTTTGTTGCCATCTATTATCGTTGTTATCTTGCACTATTTCAATGGCCTTGAAATTCGATGTTGAGTTTTGTTGTCATCTATTATCGTTGTTACGGCTATGTTTCATCCAAATGAAGCCATCTTGCACTATTTCAATGACCTCGAAATTTGATGTTGAGTTTTGTTGCCATCTATTATCGTTGTTACGGCCATGTTTCATCCAAATGAAACCAGCTTGCACTATTTCAATGACCTTGAAATTTGATGTTGAGTTTTGTTGCCATCTATTATCGTTGTTACGGCCATGTTTCATCCAAATGAAGCCATCTTGCATTATTTGAATGGCCTTGAAATTTGATGTTGAGTTTTGTTGCCATCTATTATCGTTGTTACGGCCATGTTTCATCCAAATGAAGCCATCTTGCACTGTTTGAATGGCCTTGAAATTTGATTTTGAGTTTTGTTGCCATCTATTATCGTTGTTACGGCCATGTCTCATCCAAATGAAGCCATCTTTCACTATTTCAATGACCTTGAAATTTGATGTTGTGATTTGTTGCCATCTATTATCGTTGTTACGGCCATGTTTCATCCAAATGAAACCATCTTGCACTATTTGAATGGCCCTGAAATTTGATTTTGAGTTTTGTTGCCATCTATTATCGTTGTTACGGCCATGTTTCATCCAACTGAAGCCATCTTGCACTATTTCAATGGCCTTGAAATTTGATGTTGAATTTTGTAGCCATCTATTATCGTTATTACGGCCATGTCTCATCCAAATGTAGCCATCTTGCACTATTTCAATGACCTTGAAATTTGATGTTGAGTTTTGTTGCCATCTATTATCGTTGTTACGGCCATGTTTCATCCAAATGAAGGCATCGTGCACTAATTCAATGGCCTTGAAATTTGATGTTGAGTTTTGTTGCCATCTATTATCGTTGTTACGGCCATGTTTCATCCAAATGAAGCCATCGTGCACTATTTCAATGGCCTTGAAATTTGATGTTGAGTTTTGTTGCCATCTATTATCGTTGTTACGGCAATGTTTCATCCAAATGCAGCCATCTTGCACTATTTGAATGGCCTTGAAATTTGATGTTGAGTTTTGTTGCCATCTATTATCGTTGTTACGGCCATGTTTCATCCAAATGAAGCCATCTTGCACTATTTCAATGGCCTTGAAATTAGATGTTGAGTTTTGTTGCCATCTATTATCGTTGTTACGGCCATGTTTCATCCAAATGAAGGCATCGTGCACTAATTCAATGGCCTTGAAATTTGATGTTGAGTTTTGTTGTCATCTATTATCGTTGTTACGGCCATGTTTCATCCAAATGAAGGCATCGTGCACTATTTCAATGGCCTTGAAATGTGATGTTGAGTTTTGTTGTCATCTATTATCGTTGTTACGGCCATGTTTCATCTAAATGAAGCCATCTTGCACTATTTCAATGGCCTTGAAATTTGATGTTGAGTTTTGTTGCCATCTATTATCGTTGTTACGGCCATGTTTCATCCAAATGAAGCCATTTTGCAGTATTTCAATGGCCTTGAAATTAGATGTTGAGTTTTGTTGTCATCTATTATCGTTGTTACGGCCATGTTTCATCCAAATGGAGCCATCTTGCACTATTTCAATGGCCTTGAAATTTGATGTTGAGTTTCGTTGCCATCTATTATCGTTGTTACGGCCATGTTTCATCCAAATGAAGGCATCGTGCACTAATTCAGTGGCCTTGAAATTTGATGTTGAGTTTTGTTGCCATCTATTATCGTTGTTACGGCCATGTTTCATCCAAATGAAGCCATCTTGCACTATTTGAATGGCCTTGAAATTTGATGTTGAGTTTTGTTGCCATCTATTATCGTTGTTACGGCCATGTTTCATCCAAATGAAGCCATCTTGAACTATTTCAATGGCTTTGAAATTTGATGTTGAGTTTTGTTGCCATCTATTATCGTTGTTACGGCCATTTTTCATCCAAATGAAGCCATCTTGCACTATTTCAATGGGCTTAAATTTTGATGTTGAGTTTTGTTGCCATCTATTATCGTTGTTATCTTGCACTGTTTAAATGGCCTTGAAATTTGATCTTGAGTTTTGTTGTCATCTATTATCGTTGTTACGGCCATGTTTCATCCAAATGAAGCCATCTTGCACTATTTGAATGGCCTTGAAATTTGATGTTGCGTTGTTTCGCCATCTATTATCGTTGTTACGGCCATGTTTCATCCAAATGAAGCCATCTTGCACTATTTCAATGGCCTTGAAATTTGTTGTTGAGTTTTGTTGCCATCTATTATCGTTGTTATCTTGCACTATTTCAATGGCCTTGAAATTCGATGTTGAGTTTTGTTGTCATCTATTATCGTTGTTACGGCTGTGTTTCATCCAAATGAAGCCATCTTGCACTATTTCAACGACCTTGAAATTTGATGTTGAGTTTTGTTGCCATCTATTATCGTTGTTACGGCCATGTTTCATCCAAATGAAACCAGCTTGCATTATTTCATTGACCTTGAAATTGGATGTTGAGTTTTGTTGCCATCTATTATCGTTGTTACGTCCATGTTTCATCCAAATGAAGCCATCTTGCACTATTTGAATGGCCTTGAAATTTGATGTTGAGTTTTGTTGCCATCTATTATCGTTGTTACGGCCATGTTTCATCCAAATGAAGCCATCTTGCACTATTTGAATGGCCTTGAAATTTGATTTTGAGTTTTGTTGCCATCTATTATCGTTGTTACGGCCATGTTTCATCCAAATGAAGCCATCTTGCACTATTTCAATGACCTTGAAATTTGATGTTGTGATTTGTTGCCATCTATTATCGTTGTTACGGCCATGTTTCATCCAAATGAATCCATCTTGCACTATTTGAATGGCCCTGAAATTTGATGTTGAGTTTTGTTGCCATCTATTATCGTTGTTACGGCCATGTTTCATCCAACTGAAGCCATCTTGCACTATTTCAATGGCCTTGAAATTTGATGTTGAATTTTGTAGTCATCTATTATCGTTATTACGGCCTTGTCTCATCCAAATGTAGCCATCTTGCACTATTTCAATGGCCTTGAAATTTGATGTTGAGTTTTGTTGCCATCTATTATCGTTGTTACGGCAATGTTTCATCCAAATGCAGCCATCTTGCACTATTTCAATGACCTTGAAATTTGATGTTGAGTTTTGTTGCAATCTATTATCGTTGTTACGGCCATGTTTCATCCAAATGAAGCCATCTTGCACTATTTCAATGGCCTTGAAATGTGATGTTGAGTTTTGTTGTCATCTATTATCGTTGTTACGGCCATGTTTCATCCAAATGAAGCCATCTTGCACTATTTCAATGGCCTTGAAATTAGATGTTGAGTTTCGTTGTCATCTATTATCGTTATTACGGCCATGTTTCATCCAAATGAAGGCATCGTGCACTAATTCAATGGCCTTGAAATTTGATGTTGAGTTTTGTTGCCATCTATTATCGTTGTTACGGCCATGTTTCATCCAAATGAAGCCATCGTGCACTATTTCAATGGCCTTGAAATTTGATGTTGAGTTTTGTTGCCATCTATTATCGTTGTTACGGCAATGTTTCATCCAAATGCAGCCATCTTGCACTATTTCAATGACCTTGAAATTTGATGTTGAGTTTTGTTGCAATCTATTATCGTTGTTACGGCCATGTTTCATCCAAATGAAGCCATCTTGCACTATTTCAATGGCCTTGAAATGTGATGTTGAGTTTTGTTGTCATCTATTATCGTTGTTACGGCCATGTTTCATCCAAATGAAGCCATCTTGCACTATTTCAATGGCCTTGAAATTAGATGTTGAGTTTCGTTGTCATCTATTATCGTTATTACGGCCATGTTTCATCCAAATGAAGGCATCGTGCACTAATTCAATGGCCTTGAAATTTGATGTTGAGTTTTGTTGTCATCTATTATCGTTGTTACGGCCATGTTTCATCCAAATGAAGGCATCGTGCACTATTTCAATGGCCTTGAAATTTGATGTTGAGTTTTGTTGCCATCTATTATCGTTGTTACGGCCATGTTTCATCCAAATGAAGCCATCTTGCACTATTTCAATGGCTTTGAAATTTGATGTTGAGTTTTGTTGCCATCTATTATCGTTGTTACGGCCATGTTTCATCCAAATGAAGGCATCTTGCACTATTTCAATGGCCTTGAAATTAGATCTTGAGTTTTGTTGTCATCTATTATCGTTGTTACGGCCATGTTTCATCCAAATGAAGCTTTTTTGCATTATTTCAATGGCCTTGAAATTTGATGTTGAGTTTTGTTGCCATCTATTATCGTTGTTACGGCCATGTTTCATCCAAATGAAGCCATCTTGCACTATTTGAATGGCCTTGAAATTTGATGTTGAGTTTTGTTGCCATCTATTATCGTTGTTACGGCCATGTTTCATCCAAATGGAGCCATCTTGCACTATTTCAATGGCCGTGAAATTTGATGTTGAGTTTCGTTGCCATCTATTATCGTTGTTACGGCCATGTTTCATCCAAATGAAGCCATCTTGCACTATTTCAATGGCCTTGAAATTAGATCTTGGGTTTTGTTGCCATCTATTATCGTTGTTACGGCCATGTTTCATCCAAATGAAGCCATCTTGCACTATTTCAATGACCTCGAAATGTGATTTTGAGTTTTGTTGCCATCTATTATCGTTGTTACGGCCATGTTTCATCCAAATGAAGCCATCTTGCACTATTTCAATGGCCTTGAAATTTGATGTTGAGTTTTGTTGCCATCTATTATCGTTGTTACGGCCATATTTCATCCAAATGAAGCAATCTTGCACTATTTGAATGGCCTTGACACTAGATCTTGAGTTTTGTTGTCATCTATTATCGTTGTTACGGCCATGTTTCATCCAAATGAAGGCATCGTGCACTAATTCAATGGCTTTGAAATTTGATGTTGAGTTTTGTTGCCATCTATTATCGTTGTTACGGCCATGTTTCATCCAAACGAAGCCATCTTGCACTATTTGAATGGCCTTGAAATTTGATGTTGAGTTTTTTAGCCATCTATTATCGTTGTTACGGCCATGTTTCATCCAAATGAAGCCATCTTGCACTATTTGAATGGCCTTGAAATTAGATCTTGAGTTTTGTTGTCATCTATTATCGTTGTTACGGCCATGTTTCATCCAAATGAAGCCATCTTGCACTATTTCAATGGCCTTGAAATTAGATCTTGAGTTTCGTTGCCATCTATTATCGTTGTTACGGCCATGTTTCATCCAAATGAAGGCATCGTGCACTAATTCAATGGCCTTGAAATTTGATGTTGAGTTTTGTTGCCATCTATTATCGTTGTTACGGCCATGTTTCATCCAAACGAAGCCATCTTGCACTATTTGAATGGCCTTGAAATTTGTTGTTGAGTTTTGTTGCCATCTATTATCGTTGTTACGGCCATGTTTCATCCAAATGAAGCCATCTTGCACTATTTCAATGGCCTTGAAATTAGATCTTGAGTTTTGTTGTCATCTATTATCGTAGTTACGGCCATGTTTCATCCAAATGAAGCCATCTTGCACTATTTCAATGGCCTGGAAATTAGATCTTGAGTTTTGTTGTCATCTATTATCGGTGTTACGGCCATGTTTCATCCAAATGAAGCCATCTTGCACTGTTTCAATGGCCTTGAAATTTGATGTTGAGTTTTGTTGCCATCTATTATCGTTGTTACGGCCATGTTTCATCCAAATGAAGGCATCGTGCACTAATTCAATGGCCTTGAAATTTGTTGTTGAGTTTTGTTGCCATCTATTATCGTTGTTACGGCCATGTTTCATCCAAATGAAGAAATCTTGCACTATTTCAATGGCTTTGAAATTTGATGTAGAGTTTTATTGCCATCTATTATCGTTGTTACGGCCATGTTTCATCCAAATGAAGGCATCTTGCACTATTTCAATGGCCTTGAAATTAGATCTTGAGTTTTGTTGTCATCTATTATCGTTGTTACGGCCATGTTTCATCCAAATGAAGGCATCGTGCACTATTTGAATGGCTTTGAAATTTGATGTTGAGTTTTGTTGCCATCTATTATCGTTGTTACGGCCATGTTTCATCCAAATGAAGCCATCTTGCACTATTTCAATGGCCGTGAAATTTGATGTTGAGTTTCGTTGCCATCTATTATCGTTGTTACGGACATGTTTCATCCAAATGAAGCCATCTTGCACTATTTCAATGGCCTTGAAATTAGATCTTGAGTTTAGTTGCCATCTATTATCGTTGTTACGGCCATTTTTCATCCAAATGAAGCCATCTTGCACTATTTCAATTGCCTTGAAATTTGATGTTGAGTTTTGTTGCCATCTATTATCGTTGTTACGGCCATATTTCATTCAAATGAAACTATCTTGAACTATTTGAATGGCCTTGAAACTAGATCTTGAATTTTGTTGTCATCTATTATCGTTGTTACGGCCATGTTTCATCCAAATGAAGCCATTTTGCACTATTTCAATGGCCTTGAAATTAGATCTTGAGTTTAGTTGCCATCTATTATCGTTGTTACGGCCATGTTTCATCCAAATGAAGCCATCTTGCACTATTTGAATGGCCTTGAAATTTGATGTTGAGTTTTGTTGCCATCTATTATCGTTGTTACGGCCATGTTTCATCCAAATGAAGCCATCTTGCACTATTTGAATGGCTTTGAAATTTGATGTTGAGTTTTGTTGCCATCTATTATCGTTGTTACGGCCATGTTTCATCCAAATGAAGCCATCTTGCACTATTTCAATGGCCGTGAAATTTGATGTTGAGTTTCGTTGCCATCTATTATCGTTGTTACGGACATGTTTCATCCAAATGAAGCCATCTTGCACTATTTCAATGGCCTTGAAATTAGATCTTGAGTTTAGTTGCCATCTATTATCGTTGTTACGGCCATTTTTCATCCAAATGAAGCCATCTTGCACTATTTCAATTGCCTTGAAATTTGATGTTGAGTTTTGTTGCCATCTATTATCGTTGTTACGGCCATATTTCATTCAAATGAAACTATCTTGAACTATTTGAATGGCCTTGAAACTAGATCTTGAATTTTGTTGTCATCTATTATCGTTGTTACGGCCATGTTTCATCCAAATGAAGCCATTTTGCACTATTTCAATGGCCTTGAAATTTGATGTTGAATTTCGTTGCCATCTATTATCGTTGTTACGGCCATGTTTCATCCAAATGAAGCCATCTTGCACTATTTCAATGGCTTTGAAATTTGATGTTGAGTTTTGTTGCCATCTATTATCGTTGTTACGGCCATGTTTCATCCAAATGAAGCCATCTTGCACTATTTCAATGGCCTTGAAATTTGATGTTGAGTTTTGTTGCCATCTATTATCGTTGTTATCTTGCATTATTTCAATGGCCTTGAAATTTGATGTTGAGTTTTTATACCATCTATTATCGTTGTTACGGCCATGTTTCATCCAAATGAAGCCATCTTGCACTATTTCAATGGCCTTGAAATTAGATCTTGGGTTTTGTTGCCATCTATTATCGTTGTTACGGCCATTTTTCATCCAAATGAAGCCATCTTGCACTATTTCAATGACCTTGAAATTTGATGTTGAGTTTTGTTGCCATCTATTATCGTTGTTACGGCCATGTTTCATCCAAATGGAGCCATCTTGCACTATTTCAATGGCCTTGAAATTTGATGTTGAGTTTTGTTGCCATCTATTATCGTTGTTACGGCCATATTTCATCCAAATGAAGCAATCTTGCACTATTTGAATGGCCTTGACACTAGATCTTGAGTATTGTTGTCATCTATTATCGTTGTTACGGCCATGTTTCATCCAAATGAAGCCATCTTGCAATATTTCAATGACCTTGAAATTTGATGTTGTGTTTTGTTGCCATCTATTATCGTTGTTACGGCCATGTTTCATCCAAATGAAGGCATCGTGCACTAATTCAATGGCTTTGAAATTTGATGTTGAGTTTTGTTGCCATCTATTATCGTTGTTACGGCCATGTTTCATCCAAACGAAGCCATCTTGCACTATTTGAATGGCCTTGAAATTTGATGTTGAGTTTTGTTGCCATCTATTATCGTTGTTACGGCCATGTTTCATCCAAATGAAGCCATCTTGCACTATTTCAATTTCCTTGAAATTAGATCTTGAGTTTTGTTGTCATCTATTATCGTTGTTACGGCCATGTTTCATCCAAATGAAGCCATCTTGCACTATTTCAATGGCCTTGAAATTAGATGTTGAGTTTCGTTGCCATCTATTATCGTTGTTACGGCCATGTTTCATCCAAATGAAGGCATCGTGCACTAATTCAATGGCCTTGAAATTTGATGTTGAGTTTTGTTGCCATCTATTATCGTTGTTACGGCCATGTTTCATCCAAATGAAGGCATCGTGCACTATTTCAATGGCCTTGAAATTTGATGTTGAGTTTTGTTGCCATCTATTATCGTTGTTACGGCCATGTTTCATCCAAATGGAGCCATCTTGCACTATTTGAATGGCCTTGAAATTTGATGTTGAGTTTCGTTTCCATCTATTATCGTTGTTACGGCCATGTTTCATCCAAATGAAGCTATCTTGCACTAATTCAATGGCCTTGAAATTTGATGTTGAGTTTTGTTGCCATCTATTATCGTTGTTACGGCCATGTTTCATCCAAATGAAGCCATCTTGCACTATTTGAATGGCTTTGAAATTTGATGTTGAGTTTTGTTGCCATCTATTATCGTTGTTACGGCCATGTTTCATCCAAATGGAGCCAACTTGCACTATTTCAATGGCCGTGAAATTTGATAGTTACGTAGTTTGAGTTGTTACGGCCATTTTTCATCCAAATGAAGCCATCTTGCACTATTTCAATGGCCTTGAAATTTGATGTTGAGTTTTGTTGCCATCTATTATCGTTGTTACGGCCATGTTTCATCCAAATGGAGCCATCTTGCACTATTTCAATTGCCTTGAAATTTGATGTTGAGTTTTGTTGCCATCTATTATCGTTGTTACGGCCATATTTCATTCAAATGAAGCTATCTTGCACTATTTGAATGGCCTTGAAATTTGTTGTTGAGTTTTGTTGCCATCTATTATCGTTGTTACGGCCATGTTTCATCCAAATGAAGCCATCTTGCACTATTTCAATGGCCTTGAAATTAGATTTTGAGTTTTGTTGTCATCTATTATCGTAGTTACGGCCATGTTTCATCCAAATGAAGCCATCTTGCACTATTTCAATGGCCTGGAAATTAGATCTTGAGTTTTGTTGTCATCTATTATCGGTGTTACGGCCATGTTTCATCCAAATGAAGCCATCTTGCACTATTTCAATGGCCTTGAAATTTGATGTTGAGTTTCGTTGCCATCTATTATCGTTGTTACGGCCATGTTTCATCCAAATGAAGGCATCGTGCACTAATTCAATGGCCTTGAAATTTGTTGTTGAGTTTTGTTGCCATCTATTATCGTTGTTACGGCCATGTTTCATCCAAATGAAGAAATCTTGCACTATTTCAATGGCTTTGAAATTTGATGTTGAGTTTTATTGCCATCTATTATCGTTGTTACGGCCATGTTTCATCCAAATGAAGGCATCTTGCACTATTTCAATGACCTTGAAATTAGATCTTGAGTTTTGTTGTCATCTATTATCGTTGTTACGGCCATGTTTCATCCAAATGAAGGCATCGTGCACTATTTCAATGGCCTTGAAATTTGATGTTGAGTTTTGTTGCCATCTATTATCGTTGTTACGGCCATGTTTCATCCAAATGGAGCCATCTTGCACTATTTGAATGGCCTTGAAATTTGATGTTGAGTTTCGTTTCCATCTATTATCGTTGTTACGGCCATGTTTCATCCAAATGAAGCTATCTTGCACTAATTCAATGGCCTTGAAATTTGATGTTGAGTTTTGTTGCCATCTATTATCGTTGTTACGGCCATGTTTCATCCAAATGAAGCCATCTTGCACTATTTGAATGGCTTTGAAATTTGATGTTGAGTTTTGTTGCCATCTATTATCGTTGTTACGGCCATGTTTCATCCAAATGGAGCCAACTTGCACTATTTCAATGGCCGTGAAATTTGATAGTTACGTAGTTTGAGTTGTTACGGCCATTTTTCATCCAAATGAAGCCATCTTGCACTATTTCAATGGCCTTGAAATTTGATGTTGAGTTTTGTTGCCATCTATTATCGTTGTTACGGCCATGTTTCATCCAAATGGAGCCATCTTGCACTATTTCAATTGCCTTGAAATTTGATGTTGAGTTTTGTTGCCATCTATTATCGTTGTTACGGCCATATTTCATTCAAATGAAGCTATCTTGCACTATTTGAATGGCCTTGAAACTAGATCTTGAATTTTGTTGTCATCTATTATCGTTGTTACGGCCATGTTTCATCCAAATGAAGCCATTTTGCACTATTTCAATGACCTTGAAATTTGATGTTGAATTTCGTTGCCATCTATTATCGTTGTTACGGCCATGTTTCATCCAAATGAAGCCATCTTGCACTATTTCAATGGCTTTGAAATTTGATGTTGAGTTTTTTTTGCCATCTGTTATCGTTGTTACGGCCATGTTTCATCCAAATGAAGCCATCTTGCACTATTTCAATGGCCTTGAAATTTGATGTTGAGTTTTGTTGCCATCTATTATCGTTGTTATCATGCATTATTTCAATGGCCTTGAAATTTGATGTTGAGTTTCGTTGCCATCTATTATCGTTGTTACGGCCATGTTTCATCCAAATGAAGCCATCTTGCACTATTTTAATGGCCTTGAAAATTGATGTTGAGTTTTGTTGCCATCTATTATCGTTGTTACGGCCATGTTTCATCTAAATGAAGGCATCGTGCAATAATTCAATGGCCTTGAAATTTGATGTTGAGTTTTGTTGCCATCTATTATCGATGTTACGGCCAAGTTTCATCCAAATGAAGCCATTTTGCACTATTTGAATGGCCTTAAAATTTGATGTTGAGTTTTGTTGCCATCTATTATCGTTGTTACGCCCATGTTTCATCCATATGGAGCCATCTTGCACTATTTCAATTTCCTTGAAATTTGATGTTAAGTTTCGTTGCCATCTATTATCGTTGTTACGGCCATGTTTCATCCAAATGAAGCCATCTTGCACTATTTGAATGGCCTTGAAATTTGATGTTTAGTTTTGTTGCCATCTATTATCGTTGTTACGGCCATGTTTCATCCAAAAGAAGTCATCTTGCACTATTTGAATAGCCTTGAAATGTGATGTTGAGTTTTGTTGTCATCTATTATCGTTGTGACGGCCATGTTTCATCCAAATGAAGCCATCTTGCACTATTTGAATGGCCTTGAAATTAGATCTTGTGTTTTGTTGTCATCTATTATCGTTGTTACGGCCATTTTTCATCCAAATGAAGCCATCTTGCACTATTTCAATGGCCTTGAAATTTGATGTTGAGTTTTGTTGCCATCTATTATCGTTGTTACGGCCATATTTCATCCAAATGAAGCTATCTTGCACTATTTGAATGGCCTTGAAATTTGATCTTGAGTTTTGTTGTCATCTATTATCGTTGTTACGGCCATGTTTCATCCAAATGAAGCCATTTTGCACTATTTCAATGGCCTTGAAATTTGATGTTGAGTTTTGTTGTCATCTATTATCGTTGTTACGGCCATGTTTCATCCAAATGAAGCCATCTTGCACTATTTGAATGGCCTTGAAATTTGATGTTGAGTTTTGTTGCCATCTATTATCGTTGTTATCATGCATTATTTCAATGGCCTTGAAATTTGATGTTGAGTTTCGTTGCCATCTATTATCGTTGTTACGGCCATGTTTCATCCAAATGAAGCCATCTTGCACTATTTCAATGGCCTTGAAATTTGATTTTGAGTTTTGTTGCCATCTATTATCGTTGTTACGGCCATGTTTCATCCAAATGAAGCCATCTTGCACTATTTCAATGCCCTTGAAATTAGATCTTGAGTTTTTTTGTTATTGATTATCGTTGTTACGGCCATTTTTCATCCAAATGAAGCCATCTTGCACTATTTGAATGGCCTTGAAATTTGATGTTGAATTTTGTTGCCATCTATTATCGTTGTTACGGCCATGTTTCATCCAAATGGAGCCATATTGCACTATTTCAATGGCCTTGAAATTTGATGTTGAGTTTCGTTGCCATCTATTATCGTTGTTACGGCCATGTTTCATCCAAATGAAGCCATCTTGCACTATTTGAATGGCCTTGAAATTTGATGTTGAGTTTTGTTGCCATCTATTATCGTTGTTACGGCCATGTTTCATCCAAATGAAGCCATCTTGCACTATTTCAATGGCCTTGAAATTAGATCTTGAGTTTTTTTTTGTCATCTATTATCGTTGTTACGGCCATTTTTCATCCAAATGAAGCCATCTTGCACTATTTCAATGGGCTTAAATTTTGATGTTGAGTTTTGTTGCCATCTATTATCGTTGTTATCTTGCACTGTTTAAATGGCCTTGAAATTAGATCTTGAGTTTTGTTGTCATCTATTATCGTTGTTACGGCCATGTTTCATCCAAATGAAGCCATCTTGCACTATTTGAATGGCCTTGAAATTTGATGTTGCGTTGTTTTGCCATCTATTATCGTTGTTACGGCCATGTTTCATCCAAATAAAGCCATCTTGCACTATTTCAACGGCCTTGAAATTTGTTGTTGAGTTTTGTTGCCATCTATTATCGTTGTTATCTTGCACTATTTCAATGGCCTTGAAATTCGATGTTGAGTTTTGTTGTCATCTATTATCGTTGTTACGGCTATGTTTCATCCAAATGAAGCCATCTTGCACTATTTCAATGATCTTGAAATTTGATGTTGAGTTTTGTTGCCATCTATTATCGTTGTTACGGCCATGTTTCATCCAAATGAAACCAGCTTGCACTATTTCAATGACTTTGAAATTTGATGTTGAGTTTTGTTGCCATCTATTATCGTTGTTACGGCCATGTTTCATCCAAATGAAGCCATCTTGCACTATTTGAATGGCCTTGAAATTTGATGTTGAGTTTTGTTGCCATCTATTATCGTTGTTACGGCCATGTTTCATCCAAATGAAGCCATCTTGCACTACTTGAATGGCCTTGAAATTTGATTTTGAGTTTTGTTGCCATCTATTATCGTTGTTACGGCCATGTTTCATCCAAATGAAGCCATCTTGCACTATTTCAATGACCTTGAAATTTGATGTTGTGATTTGTTGCCATCTATTATCGTTGTTACGGCCATGTTTCATCCAAATGAATCCATCTTGCACTATTTCAATGGCCTTGAAATGTGATGTTGAGTTTTGTTGTCATCTATTATCGTTGTTACGGCCATGTTTCATCCAAATGAAGCCATCTTGCACTATTTCAATGGCCTTGAAATTAGATGTTGAGTTTCGTTGCCATCTATTATCGTTGTTACGGCCATGTTTCATCCAAATGAAGGCATCGTGCACTAATTCAATGGCCTTGAAATTTGATGTTGAGTTTTGTTGCCATCTATTATCGTTGTTACGGCAATGTTTCATCCAAATGCAGCCATCTTGCACTATTTCAATGACCTTGAAATTTGATGTTGAGTTTTGTTGCCATCTATTATCGTTGTTACGGCCATGTTTCATCCAAATGAAGCCATCTTGCACTATTTGAATGGCCTTGAAATGTGATGTTGAGTTTTGTTGTCATCTATTATCGTTGTTACGGCCATGTTTCATCCAAATGAAGCCATCTTGCACTATTTCAATGGCCTTGAAATTAGATGTTGAGTTTCGTTGCCATCTATTATCGTTGTTACGGCCATGTTTCATCCAAATGAAGGCATCGTGCACTAATTCAATGGCCTTGAAATTTGATGTTGAGTTTTGTTGCCATCTATTATCGTTGTTACGGCCATGTTTCATCCAAATGGAGCCATCTTGCACTATGTCAATGGCTTTGAAATTTGATGTTGAGTTTTGTTGCCATCTATTATCGTTGTTACGGCCATGTTTCATCCAAATGAAGGCATCTTGCACTATTTCAATGGCCTTGAAATTAGATCTTGAGTTTTGTTGTCATCTATTATCGTTGTTACGGCCATGTTTCATCCAAATGAAGCCATCTTGCACTATTTCAATGGCCTTGAAATTAGATCTTAGGTTTTGTTGCCATCTATTATCGTTGTTACGGCCATGTTTCATCCAAATGAAGCCATCTTGCACTATTTCAATGGCCTTGAAATTTGATGTTGAGTTTTGTTGCCATCTATTATCGTTGTTACGGCCATGTTTCATCTAAATGGAGCCATCTTGCACTATTTCAATGGCCTTGAAATTTGATGTTGAGTTTTGTTGCCATCTATTATCGTTGTTACGGCCATATTTCATTAAAATGAAGCAATCTTTCACTATTTGAATGGCCTTGACACTAGATCTAGAGTTTTGTTGTCATCTATTATCGTTGTTACGGCCATGTTTCATCCAAATGAAGCCATCTTGCACTATTTCAATGACCTTGAAATTTGATGTTGAGTTTTGTTGCCATCTATTATCGTTGTTACGGCCATGTTTCATCCAAATGAAGCCATCTTGCACTATTTCAATGGCCTTGAAATTAGATCTTGAGTTTTGTTGTCATCTATTATCGTTGTTACGGCCATGTTTCATCCAAATGAAGCCATCTTGCACTATTTCAATTGCCTTGAAATTAGATCTTGAATTTTGTTGTCATCTATTATCGTTGTTACGGCCATGTTTCATCCAAATGAAGCCATCTTGCACTATTTCAATGGCCTTGAAATTTGATGTTGAGTTTCGTGGCCATCTATTATCGTTGTTACGGCCATGTTTCATCCAAATGAAGGCATCGTGCACTAATTCAATGGCCTTGAAATTTGATGTTGAGTTTTGTTGCCATCTATTATCGTTGTTACGGCCATGTTTCATCCAAATGAAGAAATCTTGCACTATTTCAATGGCCTTGAAATTTGATGTTGAGTTTTATTGCCATCTATTATCGTTGTTACGGCCATGTTTCATCCAAATGGAGCCATCTTGCACTATTTGAATGAACTTGAAATTTGATGTTGAGTTTCGTTTCCATCTATTATCGTTGTTACGGCCATGTTTCATCCAAATGAAGCCATCTAGCACTATTTGAATGGCCTTGAAATTTGATGTTGAGTTTTGTTGCCATCTATTATCGTTGTTACGGCCATGTTTCATCCAAATGAAGCCATCTTGCACTATTTGACTGGCTTTGAAATTTGATGTTGAGTTTTGTTGCCATCTATTATCGTTGTTACGGCCATGTTTCATCCAAATGGAGCCATCTTGCACTATTTCAATGGCCGTGAAATTTGATGTTGAGTTTCGTTGCCATCTATTATCGTTGTTACGGCCATGTTTCATCCAAATGAAGCCATCTTGCACTATTTCAATGGCCTTGAAATTAGATCTTGAGTTTTGTTGCCATCTATTATCGTTGTTACGGCCATTTTTCATCCAAATGAAGCCATCTTGCACTATTTCAATGGCCTTGAAATTTGATGTTGAGTTTTGTTGCCATCTATTATCGTTGTTACGGCCATGTTTCATCCAAATGGAGCCATCTTGCACTATTTCAATTGCCTTGAAATTTGATGTTGAATTTCGTTGCCATCTATTATCGTTGTTACGGCCATATTTCATTCAAATGAAGCTATCTTGCACTATTTGAATGGCCTTGAAACTAGATCTTGAGTTTTGTTGTCATCTATTATCGTTGTTACGGCCATGTTTCATCCAAATGAAGCCATTTTGCACTATTTCAATGGCCTTGAAATTTGATGTTGAATTTCGTTGCCATCTATTATCGTTGTTACGGCCATGTTTCATCCAAATGAAGCCATCTTGCACTATTTCAATGGCTTTGAAATTTGATGTTGAGTTTTGTTGCCATCTATTATCGTTGTTACGGCCATGTTTCATCCAAATGAAGCCATCTTGCACTATTTCAATGGCCTTGAAATTTGATGTTGAGTTTCGTTGCCATCTATTATCGTTGTTATCTTGCATTATTTCAATGGCCTTGAAATTTGATGTTGAGTTTCGTTGCCATCTATTATCGTTGTTACGGCCATGTTTCTTCCAAATGAAGCCATCTTGCACTATTTTAATGGCCTTGAAAATTGATGTTGAGTTTTGTTGCCATCTATTATCGTTGTTACGGCCATGTTTCATCTAAATGAAGGCATCGTGCACTAATTCAATGGCCTTGAAATTTGATGTTGAGTTTTGTTGCCATCTATTATCGTTGTTACGCCCATGTTTCATCCAAATGGAGCCATCTTGCACTATTTCAATGACCTTGAAATTTGATGTTTAGTTTTGTTGCCATCTATTATCGTTGTTACGCCCATGTTTCATCCAAATGGAGCCATCTTGCACTATTTGAATGGCCTTGAAATTTGATGTTTAGTTTTGTTGCCATCTATTATCGTTGTTACGGCCATGTTTCATTCAAATGAAGCTATCTTGCACTATTTGAATGGCCTTGAAACTAGATCTTGAGTTTTGTTGTCATCTATTATCGTTGTTACGGCCATGTTTCATCCAAATGAAGCCATTTTGCACTATTTCAATGGCCTTGAAATTTGATGTTGAATTTCGTTGCCATCTATTATCGTTGTTACGGCCATGTTTCATCCAAATGAAGCCATCTTGCACTATTTCAATGACCTTGAAATTTGATGTTTAGTTTTGTTGCCATCTATTATCGTTGTTACGGCCATGTTTCATCCAAATGAAGCCATCTTGCACTATTTGAATAGCCTTGAAATTTGATGTTGAGTTTTGTTGTCATCTATTATCGTTGTTACGGCCATGTTTCATCCAAATGAAGCCATCTTGCACTATTTGAATGGCCTTGAAATTTGATGTTGAGTTTCGTTGCCATCTATTATCGTTGTTACGGCCATGTTTCATCCAAATGAAGCCATCTTGCACTATTTCAATGGCCTTGAAAATTGATGTTGAGTTTTGTTGCCATCTATTATCGTTGTTACGGCCATGTTTCATCCAAATGAAGGCATCGTGCACTAATTCAATGGCCTTGAAATTTGATGTTGAGTTTTGTTGCCATCTATTATCGTTGTTATCTTGCACTATTTCAATGACCTTGAAATTTGATGTTTAGTTTTGTTGCCATCTATTATCGTTGTTACGGCCATGTTTCACCCAAATGAAGCCATTTTGCACTATTTCAATGGCCTTGAAATTTGATGTTGAATTTCGTTGCCATCTATTATCTTTGTTACGGCCATGTTTCATCCAAATGAAGCCATCTTGCACTATTTCAATGACCTTGAAATTTGATGTTTAGTTTTGTTGCCATCTATTATCGTTGTTACGGCCATGTTTCATCCAAATGAAGCCATCTTGCACTGTTTGAATAGCCTTGAAATGTGATGTTGAGTTTTGTTGTCATCTATTATCGTTGTTACGGCCATGTTTCATCCAAATGAAGCCATCTTGCACTATTTGAATGGCCTTGAAATTAGATCTTGTGTTTTGTTGTCATCTATTATCGTTGTTACGGCCATTTTTCATCCAAATGAAGCCATCTTGCACTATTTCAATGGCCTTGAAATGTGATGTTGAGTTTTGTTGTCATCTATTATCGTTGTTACGGCCATGTTTCATCCAAATGAAGCCATCTTGCACTATTCCCATGGGCTTGAAATTTGATGTTGAGTTTTGTTGCCATCTATTATCGATGTTACGGCCATGTTTCATCCAAATGAAGCCATCTTGCACTATTTCAACGGCCTTGAAATTTGTTGTTGAGTTTTGTTGCCATCTATTATCGTTGTTATCTTGCACTATTTCAATGGCCTTGAAATTTGATGTTGAGTTTTGTTGTCATCTATTATCGTTTTTACGGCCATGTTTCATCCAAATGAAGCCATCTTGCACTATTTCCATGAGCTTGAAATTTGATGTTGAGTTTTTTTGTCATCTATTATCGTTGTTTCGGCCATGTTTCATCCAAATGAAGCCATCTTGCACTATTTCAATGGCCTTGAAATTTGATGTTGAGTTTTGTTGCCATCTATTATCGTTGTTACCTCTTTATTTCATCCAAATGAAGCTATCTTGCACTATTTGAATGGCCTTGAAACTAGATCTTGAGTTTTGTTGTCATCTATTATCGTTGTTACGGCCATGTTTCATCCAAATGAATCCATTTTGCACTATTTCAATGGCCTTGAAATTTGATGTTGAGTTTTGTTGTCATCTATTATCGTTGTTACGGCCATGTTTCATCCAAATGAAGCCATCTTGCACTATTTGAATGGCCTTGAAATTAGATCTTGAATTTTGTTTTCATCTATTATCGTTGTTACGGCTATGTTTCATCCAAATGAAGCCATCTTGCACTATTTCAATGGCCTTGAAATTTGATGTTGAGTTTTGTTGCCATCTATTATCGTTGTTACGGCCATGTTTCATCCAAATGAAGCCATCTTGCACTATTTGAATGGCCTTGAAATTTGATGTTGAGTTTTGTTGCCATCTATTATCGTTGTTACGGCCATGTTTCATCCAAATGAAGCCATCTTGCACTATTTCAATGGCCTTGAAATTAGATCTTGAGTTTTGCTGTCATCTATTATCGTTGTTACGGCCATGTTTCATCCAAATGAAGCCATTTTGCACTATTTGAATGGCCTTGAAATTTGATGTTGAGTTTTGTTGCCATCTATTATCGTTGTTACGGCCATGTTTCATCCAAATGAAGTCATATTGCACTATTTCAATGGCCTTGAAATTAGATGTTGAGTTTTGTTGTCATCTATTATCGTTGTTACGGCCATGTTTCATCCAAATGAAGCCATCTTGCACTATTTCAATGGCCTTGAAATTAGATGTTGAGTTTTGTTGCCATCTATTATCGTCGTTACGGCCATGTTTCATCCAAATGAAGCCATCTTGCACTATTTGAATGGCCTTGAAATTTGATGTTGAGCTTTGTTGCCATCTATTATCGTTGTTACGGCCATGTTTCATCCAAATGAAGCCATCTTGCACTAATTCAATGGCCTTGAAATTTGATGTTGAGTTTTTATACCATCTATTATCGTTGTTACGGCCATGTTTCATCCAAATGAAGCCATCTTGCACTATTTGAATGGCCTTGAAATTAGATGTTGAATTTTGTTTTCATCTATTATCGTTGTTACGGCCATGTTTCATCCAAAGGAAGCCATCTTGCACTATTTCAATGGCCTATAAATTTGATGTTGAGTTTTGTTGCCATCTATTATCGTTGTTACGGCCATGTTTCATCCAAATGAAGCCATATTGCACTATTTCAATGGCCTTGAAATTTGATGTTGAGTTTTGTTGCCATCTATTATCGTTATTACGGCCATGTTTCATCCAAATGAAGCCATCTTGCACTATTTCAACGGCCTTGAATTTAGATCTTGAGATTTGTTGCCATCTATTATTGTATTGTATTGTTTTATTGTTTATTGTATTTAGTGATTGGCCAAACAAGCGGCCTTATAACTGAATTAAAACTAAAACTTAAATAACTAACGCAGTGTACAATGACAAAACGGATCAACAGAATCTAGTAGGTAGGTGCCAGTCAAATAAAATGTAACGCTGATTAAATTTACGGGCCATCGCAGTCATTGGGTCGTTCTCGCTGTATGCACGTCTTGTAAGGTCAGTTCTTATTAGTCTGTAGTTACGGAACACTCTAGGAGGGACATTTATGTTGACTCTAGCCAGTAGTTCTGGCGAATCTATCTCACCGACAATAAGTTTGGACAAAAACGTACATTGGGCATTATCACGTCTCCTAGCAAGTGTGTCCAGACCAAACAACAAACAACGAGTATGATACGATGGACGAGGGGTTACATTACGCCACGGAGTGAAGTGTAGGACAATACGAGTAACTCTCTTTTGGACAGCTTCTATTCTATTGGACCAAACACTAGAGAACGGACACCAAACTGTAGAACTAAACTCGAGGATGGAACGAACATAGGACTTATACAGAGTTAACAGGCAGTGTGGGTCATTAAGTTCTCTCGAATGTCGACGAATAAATCCTAGCATTTTGTTAGCTTTGTCTAAAATATCACAGTAATGTTGTCGGAAATCTAGTTTGCGATCCAGGGTGACTCCTAAATCCCTGACCGTATTGCACCGCGGTAGTTGTGTCCCTGATATGCTATAGATATACAGTATCGGACATTAAGATAGGACCCTTTTTTTTCAATTCACCGTGCACTTGTTTTGCCACGTTACTTGTGTTTGTGTGTGTGTATGTGTGTATGTGTGTGTGTGTGTGTATGTGTGTGTGAGTGTGTGTGTGTGTGTGTGTGTGTGTGTGTGCATGTGTGTGTGTGTAGTAGTAGAAAGAGAGTGTGCTTTTTAATGTGTATTTGCAAGTGCGCGGGTTTGTGTCTGAAAAACATAGCTTGCCATGATGTCATATTGCGTTGAAATTATTCTTATTATGTGTGTTATCATGTGAAACATTGTGCGTTTACACTTGGATAAAAACTAAAGTTTGCATCGACAGCAGCGCTTGTTCCTCGGACGAAAACGCAGGTGTGCTGTTTCATGAATGTGAATGCGACACCGGTGCGAAATGGACACGCGCACAATAGCAATGAACTCGGCATTCCCTCACAGGTGTTTCTCCAGTGCACGCCATTGAAAGGCCTACGTGCATCTCTGCGTTGCACGTTGTGTGCGAATGGTAAACTTTGTGCGTGCATTGAGCTGGCGCGCAGTTATTCTTTTCAATGGGCGTTTTGTTTCATGAGCGCGGCAGTATTCTTTTCTCGATTTTGAAGGGAAGACGCTTACTCGCGTACTCGTTGATAGTTTTTATCCATGCGATGTTTTCGCTGCTCCAAAACGATGTAATTCATCGCGTATAGAAGTAGAACGCAGGCAGAGCACGGGATCAGCCGTGTCCAAGTTTTTAACCAGCGCGTTCTTGACGGTCCAAGCAAGCAATGTTAGTAACAATGGGTCGAGGTAAACGTTGTACCGATCATCAGCGCCATATGTAAAAGCGAATGGCTGCTGCTGGCATTAAGCGCAAAAGGATCGAGTTCGTAATGGAACGATCGCGCACTTTTGTGGCAAACGCGCTTCGGACAACCGAAACGTGCTTAGACAACTGAAACGCGCTTGGACAACCGAAACGCGCAAGTCAACCGGACGTCCTCAGAAGACCACGGCGAAAGAAGACCGTAACATTGTTAATATATCGAAAACACACTGATCGCGAGGGCGGTGGTCCTGCTTATCACACCAAAAACCTAACCCAAAACACAAAAAAACTACTTACAAATCTATCCGAAACGACCTACTTGTGAAACAAACACACACTTCAATACACATTCAAACATACATCCACACACACACACACATGCACACACACATACACACAAACACACACACACACACACACACACATACACACACACACACACACACACACACACACACACACACACACACACACACACACACACACACACACACACACACACACACACACACACACACACCCACACACAAGCACATTCAAACCACACATAAACTTGGCCCAACGGGTGCACGGTGCGTTAAAAAACCAATGCCCTATCTTTCTGTCCGATACTGTACCTTATCGGACTAGCTATTCTAAAGAAAGACATTGACGTACACTTATCAACAGAAATTAGCAGGTCGTTGTTGATACACCAGTCAGAGAAAACATCAATCGATCTTTGCAGAGAAAGAGAGTCGGAAGTGTTCCGTACGATACGAAACAGCCTAACATCATCCGCATAAAGCAGACAATCTGCTTCCGTAATGGCCAGTGTGACGTCGTTTATAAAAAGCGAGAACAGCAGTGGTCCCAAGTTGCTGCCCTGAGGGACGCTGCCAGATGAACTCTCGAAAACGTTAGAGGAGACACCATCGATTTGTACGTAGTAGCTACGTTCAGAGATATAGGACCTGAACCAATTCACCAGCGGAGTAGAGAGACCAATCCGGGCGAGCTTAGCCAACAGCAAGCGATGGTTCACACGATCAAACGCAGCCTTAAGATCAGTGTATACTGCATCCATCTGAGCTCGGGAAGTAAAGGCTGCGTGGCAGTTGGAGATGAATTCCACCAAGTTTGTGGTAACACTGCGTCGAGGAAAGAAACCATGCTGGCTGGTAGAAATATAAGAACGACAGTGATACATTAGCGAGTTTTGTATGATGATCTCAAACACCTTGGCACAAGAAGGCAAGGTGGTTATACCGCGGTAGTTCTCAGCAGAGTTTTTATCCCCTTTTTTGTACACCGGAAACATCACAGAGGATTTCCAGGCCGTGGGTACAGTACTTTGTGCAAAAGAGAGTTGGTAGATTTGAGACAGAGGCTCTGCTAAAAATTCGCGGTATTTGGCAAGGATTGCCGTAGGAATACCATCGGGTCCAGGGTTGTATGAGGTTTTGACCTGCTGCAGAGCACGTAGTACAGTATCTACCGAGATAATAATATCGCGTACATCAATGTCAACAACATCACGGGGCACATTATTTAAAGCTGCTTCTAATGATAAGCTTGCATCATCCGTAGTAAAGCAGTCCTTGAAACGATCAGCAAATAAGTTGCACATGCCTTCCTTACTGCTTGTGGAGACGTTGTTATATGTGAGAACATCGAGGAGCGAGCTGTTACCGCGTTTTGATTCAACATACACTGGTGGACATTAAAATAGGAAAAAAAAATTTTTTGTGTTTTTTTTGCATACACTAGGTGTGTCATCGCCAACAGTTCGAGGCGTACTGAATTTGTAATAGCCGAATTTTGCCTTTTATACTCTCATTTTTGATGCGCTACTTATCTGAGTTTTGAGTGCCGGCAGCGTTTTGCGGCAGTATAAAAGGAGGGCCAAACCGTGTTGTGCTTCATTCTTCCATCAGTGGTCAAGGTGAAAGGTTGCTGTTTAAAAATTCCACAAAATCATCATGGGTCGCGGAAAGCACTGCACACCAGAGGAGCGAAAACACATTCAGGGGCTGTATCGTGAGAACGTGCCAATCAAGACAATCTGCAAGGCGTTCGGCCGTTCGCGGACGTTTGTTGACAACGCCATTCGTAGCGAGGCTACGGGTAAATCGACAGGTCGTCCGCGAAAAACAACGGCCGACGTTGACGCGCGGATTGTTGAGATGATCAGGGCGGATCCTTTCAAAACTTGCACTCGTATCAAGCAGGAGCTTGGTTTGCAAGTTTCGGCGAAAACGGTGTCTCGCCGTTTACACGCCGCTGGGTTCTGTGCCCGGAGACCGAGGAAGGTTCGTAAGCTGCAGCCGCACCACGTAGAAGCGCGCATTCGGTTTGCCGAAGAACATTTAGCTGCATCCATCTTTTGGTAAAGCAAAATCATTTTTTCGGATGAGTCCAGAATCAATCTGGATGGTTCGGACGGTATTAAATACGTCTGACGCTTTCCTAATCAGGCGTATCATCCGAAAAATACGATAAAAACCCTTAGTCACGGAGGCGGCCACGTAATGGTGTGGGGTTGCTTCTCCTGGCACGGCACGGGTCCTTTGTTCCGTATCAACGGGACACTGAACTCGGAAGGGTATAGAAAAATACTTAGTCGTGAGATGTTGCCATACGCCCGACAACAATTCGGAGACGAAGAACATTACATCTTTCAGCATGATAACGACTCTAAGCACACATCGCGAACAGTTAAATGTTATTTGGCAAACCAGGATGTGCAAGTTCTACCGTGGCCTGCGTTGAGTCCTGACCTCAACCCGATTGAAAATCTGTGGTCAACTCTCAAGCGTCAGCTTAAGAACCAGCCTGCACGTTCAGCCGATGATCTATGGACACGCTGCAAGTTTATGTGGGAACGCATAGACAGAAGCGAATGCCGTAATCTCATCGACGATATGGCCAAACGCTGTCAGGAAGTGATAGCGAATAACGGTCACCAGATTGACCGTTAGAATGTGTTTTCGCTCAGTGGAACACCGCAACACCTCCTCCCAACAACCACTTAAACAGTCCTTTTCAGGGCTACCAAATATTTCTGACAAGAACTATGTCTTTCGGTCACAGAAAAAAGTTCCTATTTTTATGTCCACCAGTGTACCTCCAGAATCGTGTTGGGTGTCTGATGAGCGAGAATTTCACTCGAATGAGATAACGAGTATGAAGTTGTCTGTTATAGCTTCTATATACATTATGGGCATCAATGAACCTTAATTTGGAGTGTTGTGTACCGTTTGTACTGCAAAAGCGAAAGCATGACGCTTTGTTTTGCTTTAGACGGCGTAAACGTGCATCAGACCATGGTGGACTGCGACGCGGTGGCATTAGAGGACAGCAATCAGATATAAGCGCCAGTAGTGTTGTGTTAAATAGTTCCAATGCTGAGTTAACATCCGGATTACCTTCCAGGAAAGACCAGTCAGTAGATTGAAGCAGTTCAGCTAGACGGATAAAGTTAGTTCCCCTGTAGTTACGTGTGCCGGACTCACGGTTTGGTGAGGTAGAACGCCAGGAACGAGCTGTATTGCCAGCACCAGTTAAGTGTAGTTCAACAGGAGGATGATGAACATCAACGGCAGCCATAGGGAAAGGTGACACCACCGGTGGGGCACAATAATGTAGGATCTCGTCAGAGACAATTATGAGATCGAGAATGTTATTCGATGCATTAGGTATTTGGCTACCTGAATAAACGGTAGACCATTTTTATATTTTGAGATTGCCAAGATTTATTTAACTTTGTCGAGTGGTTTACAAAATTGGATGTGTCTTTGAGAAGAGAATAAAGGGAAAAGAGATCGCGTATAGTGTTCGCTGGGTTTTTATAAAAGATGAGGCGGAAGTGTATTGCGCGGCCTCGTGGCTTATGTCACGTTGACGTCTTCGGTTAATCCGTGTGCGGTGTATGTCAGGCTGACGTTTCCTGGATTAACCGTGTGCGGTGTGTACAACCGGAGGTCAGCTCCGAACAGTGGTAGGGCCACACCGTGGTCGCCACAGGTATAAAGTTGATCTGAGAAAGCCCATTACTATAGATGCAATCAAGCAAAGAGCGGCAGTTGTCCGTAATTCGTGAATTTCTCATAATTGATTCGCAGTACAGGAACGTTATAATCATCGGTGTTCCAGGATTGGGATGATCAAGATGTTAAAGATTGGGGAAGTTAAAGTCCCCGAATAGGAGAAACGTATCGGTGGTTGCACAAGCAATATTATCTATGGTGGAGCAGATAGTTTGCATGGTAGTAGTGTTGTTTACTAAATCTGAAGGAATGTACACTACACCCGTGATAAAAAAAACGTATATTACCATAAACTCTTACCCAGAGTTGCTCAACGGTATCCTGTGTAGGACAAGGTATTGTACGTAGGTGTGAAGCAACGGCAATGAGAACCCCGCCACCGATTGATTTTTTACTATTTTTGCTGCTGCGGTCTGTTCTATACACTGTATAATTATCCGGGAACAATTCCGGGGAATCAATCGTTGAATCCAACCATGTTTCAGTCAGGATAATAACGCCATAGTGGGTTGTAGAAACATAGTCAAATACTTGATTGCATTTAGATTTCAATCCTCTAACGTTTTGGTACAGGAACAATAATTCGTCAGTATTATTACGGCAGGCGACCCCTGTAGGATTGACATGATAGCCGTGCGATTGTGTGAGTGTAGTGTCCGTTCTTTGGCGATGGTTTGTTTTGGTTTCACGGTCGTTAAGTTGCGTGCGCCTTTCGTCAAGCACTGCCTCAGTAGAAAAAAATCGTTCGGTATTGTTTGTTGTAGGAAAAACAATCGTCTGGTAGGTGCAATTATTATTTACTAACGTTGTTTCAGCGCCGGTATTCTTCGTTTCTTGAGACGTGTCAGGATGATTTGTGTGATTGTAAGTGTGCGCGATGTGCGTGGACTGAATACCGATGAATATTAGTGGGTTTGCGGTGTTGGTGATGTGCGTGGAGTGTGTGCCGATAAAATTGTGTGATCCAGCAGTGGCGGTGACCGAATATTTAGCACCGTAGTTAAATTTGTGGGGGTGGAGAGACCCATTGGTGGTTGTATACGAAAATTTGCACTCGGCTGTTGAGTTCGGTAGTCAATGAATTCACGTACTGATAGGCCAAGAGGCCAGGTGTCAGGGGAAAGAGCCTTGTCACGTAGTGATAAAGGCACTAACACTTTAAACGACAGGAATGAGAGTGTAGCCGTATTTGTACCCTGGCGAATAAGACAGTATGCTGTAGCATCGTCAATGGATAAAGCTTGTTTGACCATTTGTACAATTTGGTCACTGGTTGTATCGGGAGAGAGCCGGGAAATATACAACGCGCATTTTTGCACCGCGGAATGAGCGGGTACTATTTTGATTGGAAATGCTGCTATATCCTTTTTTGTGCCAGTTATCACAGGTGGTGCATGAGTTTTGCGTTGAACATCGTCAATTCGCTTCGTTTTGTTGTTTTGGCTATTTCTTTGATTGCTCGTAGCACCGAATGTAAACAATGCGTGATTGTCCTTAATGACATCGGAAAACAAACGTTTGGATGGATTTATGCGACGAATTTTTGCGGGAGGGTGACTGCTACATGGAGTTTTTAGGTCAAGTTGGCTCATCCGTGCAAACCCAGTTTTAATTTCGTTAGTCAATGGCTCCATAACGGTCTTGATGCTTTCGGCTACTGTCGTTATTGCCGCCTGGAACCCAGATTGCATGGCTGCGTCTTTTACGAACTTGGTGCGCGGATTCATGAAGACGTTGTTGCAGCCAATACAGCACCAATGTAATTGTTTATATTCCGAAATGCGCAGGAACAGATCAGCGGGAACCGAAGTGCAGCGCTGATGAAATGGAGAGTCGCACAGGCAGCAGCTGATAGATGCCTCCGCAATTTCCTTAGTGCAGGCGTTGCAAATACGGGCCATTCTACGGGAAACGGTGCAGGTTGTCGTTGCAGCAACAAGAGCGATGGCGGTCAGGACGTGTGAACTCAGACGCGATCCGAAATGCGAAATATGCGCGAGTTTTTGGGTCACAGAGATAAACGCACTATTGCACGATATACGAACGGTGTTCTAAAATACTGTGATTATACAGAAACCGAAAAATAGTGTGATGAACAGCGCGATTTTCAAGAAAATATACTGAGCGATATGCCAAAGCGACTTTTACGATCATACCTAATGGGCCGCACTTATTCCGTTAGGATGGGGCCCCATTTATCTAGATCCCTCCGTGCTTCTTCTGGCGTCCCTCAAGGCAGCGATCTGGGACCTTTACTATTTGTCCTTTATATAAATGATGTCTCCACGATCCTTCCTGCGGATATTCACCTGCTCTATGCGGACGACACCAAAATTTTTCGGCAAATCCAGGGACCAGACGACCATTGCATACTCCAGGCTTCACTAGAAGAATTCGATAACTGGTGCACGCGAAACTCCTTAACCATTTGTGTTGATAAGTGTGTTACCATCACCATCAGCCGTTCGCGCTCTCCAGTGCATTTCGACTACACGCTAAACGGGCAAACTTTGCAGAGAGTCGATTGTGTCAAGGACTTGGGTGTTTTCGTCGACGCGAGACTCACGTTTGAGCAACACCTAGATCACGTTGTGACAAGATGCAGTCAATTGTTAGGTTTAGTCGTTAACATGACTCGCGAGCTCTCTGAACCAATCTGCACCAAAACTCTTTATTGTGCTCTTATTCGATCAGTGCTGGAGTATGGCAGCGTTGTGTGGTGGCCCTCCTCTGCTCGGGGGGTGGCGCGCTTGGAGTCCATCCAGCGTAGGGCTACCCGTTTCGCGCTCCGTTCGTGGGGCAGCAACAACGACTACACAACAAGGTGTTTGTTGCTTGGGTTACCCCAACTCGACGACCGAATACGAAATGCTAGGCTGGCTTTTATCGTTGGGCTTCTCAATGGTAGCATCGATTGTCCGGTTTTGCTCTCGTCGATACAGCTGTACGTGCCTGCAAGAACTCTCCGCCCTCGGGCGATGCTGGCCATCCCAAAGACAAGGACCGCCTTCGCCTCCCGAGACCCATTGTTGCGTATATGTCTTGCTCTGAATGCGGAATCTGATGCGTATGAGTCCGGCATGACGATGGCAAATGTGTTGAGTCGCATTAATTTACTTCGCGCCTCTCGCCAGAATCTTTAGCGTCCTTGTCATTGTTATTGTTGTTATTATTGTGTTATTGTAAAGCGTGTGACTATTTATGTAATATTCCTATTGTACCCTTACATATATCGAGAGGGCTTATGAGGTCCGTCGATCATTTAATAAATATACAAAATGGCCCTCCAACAACATCAGCGAACAAGTGCGGTACAGCAGCGAATCACATTTGCGCAACAAACTACAACGATGGATGAAAAAGACATGAAAATCAAGCGGCTCGAAGAAGAACAAAATGAACTGAAGAAAATGATCCAAGAACAGATGAAAAAGATGGATACACAGAGCAAGCTCGTCGAAGCCCTTCTGAAGAAACTGAAAGGACCAAATGGAAATTTACAGAACAACAAGAATAACTCAACGAACGAAGCCACTGCACAAATCGAAGAAAACCAAATCTCGACACAATCCAACAATGTCTGCGAGAGCAACAACAATGCTGAAGCAACGGAAAACCTCGAAACCGACAACGAAACAAATGACCAAGAAACAATGTCTACATCCGACAAAAAATCAGAAAATTCGGCCACATCAGTCATTTCAGCACAATCCCGCAAACGAAACCACAACCTGGAAAACGTCTAGTCGGAAGAAGAAGAACTAAGAAATGCAGTAAAAAACATGGCATCCAACGAAATCGCAGCCATCGCTTCTCCCACTGTTGTAGAAAACAACGAGGTCGGCGAAAAGTGACAAATTGTTGTTTACAATTTGTGTTTATTGATAAGCCGTTGACAGCCGAACCGAAACGTCGCCGATTTGCCGTTACCAGAGGGAGCAGAAAAAAACATCGCCGCACGAATCGAAAAAACGGCCATCGCGCGAGCGCCATGAGATCAAGTCAGAAAGTGTAAGAAAGCGTACGTGAAATTTTTTAACCGATCCGCCGCGAAATTTACTTTGCTACGTTGTAAGATTTAGAGCAATAAAGTAGTGCAGTAAACTACGAGTTAAAAGATCACGTTTTAAGTTTGAATTGAAGAAAGAACTTTGCTTCTAGAACACCCACTCTTCCCTCCGAACAACGATCGCCAACTGCCAAACCATCGAAGAAAAAACATCGCCACTGAATTTATTCTCCTTTCCTCTTACCCCAATAGTTTACTAACCTAAACCATTCTCATGCTCTATGTGGCGCTTCGCTTGATGTCACCGTACCAACTCAACCTGTCGTATCCTGTTTGCCGTGCAATAGGGATGGTGCACCTCGCACCGGATTATCGTTCCGTGTCGTCATCCCATCCGGACTTGTCATCCCTGTTTGTCATCATGCCTTAGTGATGGGCATGCTTGTTTGCCATACCACATCACTCCTCTTTTTGTTTGTTTTTATTCCCATTGGATTCCCATGTGCCATCACCTATGAGTGCAATTTAAATTCTTAATAAATTCCTTTTCTCTTACATAATCTGTCAACCTAGCTGGTGGATTTCTCTTTCTCTGACAATGCGTTATGTCTTTACTCAATGTTTCCCCCGATGTTTGCGCTTCGTGTGTTCCCGATTCCTTATCAACCAATTTCTCAATTTTCTTTAAGTGGGCTACATTTCTCTTATAGCATCTGCTCGTTTCTTGGTCCTCAATCGTTACCCTTGGTCCTTCTTTTCCTATCACCACAAACTCCTTTGGGTTGAAGTTTGTTTGCAGTTTGTTACCCGGGAGCATATTTTGCGCTAGCACTATATCTCCTTCTGAGATGGACGACTTGCGTGCTCGTCTCCTTTCATCTTCGTTTGTTTTTCCTATCCATTTCCGCGTTTGGTCTTGATCCCTTATTTCCTCTCTTATTACGGCGGTCTCTATATCTTCCAATGCCGGTATTTTTGAACGAATGGTTTTTCCGTATAATAGCACGGTAGGTGTTTTCCCTGTTGTGGAGTGCGGTGTTGTGTAGTACATCATAAGATATTCTTCTAAGTCCTTTTTTCCAATCCCTTCCTAAACCTGCACTTAACTTTAGTCTTTTTAATTACGATCGATTTTGGCGTTCAACTAGACCGTTTTCTTGAGGCCAGTACGGGGTGGAATGATTTAGATGTATGCCATGCTCCCGGCTGTACGATTCTAATTCCGTTCCGACCAGTTGTTTCGCGTTATCTAATGTTATAGTTCTCGGGAACCCTAGTCGCGTAAATATTTTTGCCAACTTCCCTACCGTATCTTTGGCTGTTATTCTGGTCATTATTTCCACTTCTTTGTACCTACTGAAATAATCTACGAGTACCAAAATATGAACCACACGGTAATGGCCCTAGGAAAGGAAAATGCAACGTCGACCCACGGTCTTAAAGGTAACGAGCGTCGTGTCATTGGTTCTGGCTTTCCCGGGTTTTCTACCAGACGACATCCTTCGCATCCAACAACGTGTTTTGCAACCTGTTGATTCATTCCGGGCCACCAAACTCTATTCCTTAATCGGCGTTTCATGACGGACTCCCCCGGATGTCCCTCGTGGGCTAGCTCTAACATCCTTGGCCGTAGCGCTTTCGGTACAACTAGTTTGTTACCCCTAATAATCATATCCACTGCCATACCTAGCTCTTCTTTGAAAGGGGCATATGGTTTGGTTTCTACCTCGTTCCAGCTACCAGATTGGAGGCTATCTCTAACCTTCAACAATTCTTCATCTGTCTTGGCAGCGTCTTCTAACTCCTGTACGTCTATGGCTGCCGATTTTATTATGGCCCATATCATATGTTTATTTTCCTGCTCGAATGGAATTCCCTCTTTATTATCCACTAAACGCGATAATGGATCCGCTATATTATTGGAGCCTTTCCTGTATTTTACCACGTAATTAAAAGACTGCAATCTCAACAGCCATCTTCCAATACGGGCGCATGGACGTGATGAGGGCTTAAAAATGACTTCTAACGGTTTATGGTCCGTTTCCAATTCAAAGATACGCCCTAGCAAGTACGGAGCAAACCTCTCTACCACCCAAACCAATGCCAAAGCTTCTTTCTCTGTTTGGCAGTAACGCTGCTCAGCATCTGTCAAACTCTTACTAGCATACGCTATTGGTCTAGGTAGATCGTTTTGTGAGCCCTCGAATTGAACTAGTACTGCACCTAATGCAACAGGCGTAGCGTCAGCGATAACTCTTGTTCTCATGGAATTATCAATAAAATGTAAAAGTTTTACGTTCGCCACTATTGTTTTCAATTTCTCGAATGCTCCTTTTTGGCTATTCCCCCATTCGAACTTGTTTCCTTTATGTGTTAACTCGCGTAGTGGTGCCGTTATTGTTGCCAGGTTTGGTAGAAAAGGCCTAACAAACTTCGAACTTCTTCTGCGGAAGAAGGTGCCCGAAATTTTCGCAACGCCTCAATTTTTCCTTCTGTGGATTTGATGCCGTGACTCGAAATTCTATGCCCTAAAAATTCGATCACCGGTAATTTAAATATGCATTTTTCCTGGTTTAATAATATGCCCTATTTCCGTATCTCGTCCAGAATTGCTCGTAGGGCCTCATCATGTTCCCTCTCAGATTTTTCGAAAACCAAAATATCGTCAATGTAATTGATTGCATTTGAACTGCATTTTGCTAACACCTGCTCCATTATTTTCTGAACCTCCGGTGCTATCACAATACCAAACATCAGTCGTTTGTACCTGAATAGGCCCATATGGGTTATGAATGTTGTTATGTACCTACATTTCTCATCCAGTTCCACCTGGTGAAATGCATCCTTTATGTCTAATCTACTAACGATTTTAGCCGATGTAAATCTAGGCAAAAAATCTTCTATTGTAGGCATAAAATGCCTTTCTCTTACAATCGCCGCGTTTGCTCTACGCATGTCAACACATAGTCTTAGATCTCCGTTATCTTTTACGAACGGTACTAGTGGTGAAACCCATTCACAGCCTCCCTCCACTGGTTCTATAATATCTTTTTCAAGCAGATACTTAATCTTCTCCTCTATCTTATCTAACAGTGCTATTGGTGGGCGTCGCGGATGTTGGCATACGGGTTGTACATCGCAGTCAATAGGTATTTTTACCTTTAGCCCTTTTATCTTCGAGAAAACGTTCCGTTCACTATGCTCTATAGCCTTAATCCCGTGGATGCTCGGCAACCCTATAAATAACACTCCTAACTCCTTAGCCGTAATTCGACCTCGAATTCGAATTCGATTCGAAAAAAATGTTTCGTATCTTAGTTCTGTTGTTCTCTTCGAACAAAACTAGTACTGTTGAACAAAACTAGTACTGTTTAAAACTTACCGATCAAGAAGATATTTAATGTTAAATGGCGACTCTGTATGCCCGATCCATCTGCTTTGATCTGTTATCAGGAGCTTTGGCAATGAAATAGCTAGGTGTGATGGAAAATAATAGAAGAATAAACAAACATTAAAAGCAGTACGATTGTTAGAACACAAACATCATTTGCAAGATTCTTCTTCTTATGCATGCACTTACCCGTAGATCATGTGACAAAACAAACTGCAGTTACGCCTGCGTTGACATCTTTCACGATTTACTTAACCACTTTTCTATTGACATTTAATGATTTTCGCTGCATCTTCCAGCACCAATCCTTCCCAAATGAAATTTGCATTCGTTCTGGCAAAGAGTTTCGAACGATCACAACACAGCGCGAGAGTGAAGCACTCAAAGTAAATGGCACTATGTACAAGTGTTGATCATACGGTCAAAATAGAGTATAATGGAATTTATTTTGCTTCAAATGAATTTAATTTATTCTGATTTCAATTTCAAATATTGTTATCAGCCAAGTTGTTAACGTTAAAAATTTTGATGAAGTGAATACATCATTACCAGATAAATGAAACGACAATCGACGCATTTTGACCATATCGAATTATGATCGTCTTTACACATAGTGTCATCTCTTGCGCTTCAGGGTCTCACGCTCAGAGCAAAAATTCTCGCAAACTTCGCAAGGGTGGGAGCGTTCAGCTGTGGAGCGTTCAGGGCTGGAGGAGTGCGAGTGTGTGTCTCATGCACACAGCGAAATTTTGGTCAACACCTCGATGGTCAGCTCGAGCGTTTTTCCATGGGATGGGGTAGTGGAGTGCGTGTGTGTCGCATGATTCCTTCAAAACTAGGGCCAGGGGTAGCGAGAGGCATCAAAATGAGTTAATCTTTGCCAAGCGGGCAGTACGCGCCATCAAGAATTGATATTTTGCCAAACAGTACTGTGAATAAAAAACTGCACACCTACTGTCGGAATTTCTTGGAATGTTTTGATCGGTCTACGCTCGCGGGAATGGTGGGTTCGTTGAGGAGAAGGAAAGAAAGGGTGGGAACGAGGATTAACCAAAAACGCGGCATTGAGAATGAGGGGAGGTGCGCTCAGCGCTCACGCTGGGACACTCACGATGCTTGAAATAAAATGTTAACAAGCATCGATTTCAAGCATGCATGTCGCGCGACATTTTGCCAAGCGGGAATAATAAACGCACCAACTGGCTCTTTGCAAATCGTTAAACCAGCGCGTTTTATCGCTGGCGCGTTGCATAACGTAGCTATTCAGCAAGTATTGCTACCTAGCAACGCTTTGTTTTAAAGGCTAAATTATCGTAAGCGACAGACGGAAAGAAGGAAAAGGAGGGAAAGGAATGAGGAGGGAAAGGATGGAAAGGCGAGAAAGGAGGGAAAGGAAGGAAATGAGGGAAAGGAGGGAACGAAGGGAAAGGAGGAAAAGGAGGAAAAGAAGGGAAAGGAGGGAAAGGTTGGAAAAGAGGGAAAGGAGGAAAAGGAGGGAAAGAGAGAAAGAAGGGAAAGGAGGGCATTGGACTACTTGCCGATCCGTTGGTTGATGCATCCTCTCTGGAGCCACCATTGGTCGCGCACACGAAACTGTCTTTCGGAGCAGCAGCCCAAGACAGGCACAGTACACGCCGACTTAAGCACAATAATAAACGCACCAACTGGCTCTTGGCAAATGATGCCTTCATTAATTTTTTCAATTGAATTTATACTCTAAAAATGCTGACCGTCGTCGATCAGCATTTTCTTCTTAGCCTATGTTTTCCATAAAATCGTTAAAAAAGCGCGCATCGCTGGCGCATTGCATAACGTAGCTATTCAGCAAGTATTGCTACCTAGCAACGCTTTGTTTTTAAGGCTAAATTATCGTAAGCGACAGACGGAAAGAAGGAAAAGGAGGGAAAGGATGGAAAGGAGGGAAAGGAGGAAAAGGAGGGAAAAGAGGGAAAGGAGGGAACGGTTGGAAAGGAGGGAAAGGAGGGAAAGAAGGGAAAGGATGGAAAGGAGGGAAATGAGGGAAAGGAGGAAAAAGAGGGAAAGGAGGGAAAGGAGGGAAAGGAGGGAAAGGAGGGAAAGGAGGGAAAGGAGGGAAAGGAGGGAAAGGAGGGAAAGGAGGGAAAGGAGGGAAAGGAGGGAAAGGAGAGAAAGAAGGGAAAGGAGGGAAAGGAGGGAAAGGAGGGAAAGGATGGAAAGGAAGAGAAGGAGGGATGGAGAGAAAGAAGGGAAAGGAGGGCATTGGACTACTTGCCGATCCGTTGGTTGATGCATCCTCTTTGGAGCCACCATTTGTCGCGCACACGAGAGTGTCTTTCGGAGCAGCAGCCCAAGACAGGCACAGTACACGCCGACTTAAGCACAATAATAAACGCACCAACTGGTTTCAATTGAATTTATACTCTAAAAATGCTGACCGTCGTCCATCAGCATTTTCTTCTTAGCCTATGTTTTCCATAAAATCGTTAAAAAAGCGCGCATCGCTGGCGCGTTGCATAACGTAGCTATTCAGCAAGTATTGACCAGCAACGCTTCGTTTTTAAGGCTAAATTATCGTCAGCGACAGAGGGAAAGATAAAAAGGAGGGAAAAGAATGAAAGGAGGGAAAGGTGGGACAAGAGGGAAAAGAGGGAAAGGAGGGAAAGGAGGAAAGGAGGGAAAGGAGGGTAAAGAGGGAAAGGATGGAAAGGAGGGATAGGAGGGAACGGAGGGAAAGGAGGGAAAGGAGGGAAAGGAGGGAAAGGAGGGAAAAGAGGGAAAGGTGGGAAAGGAGGAAAGGAGGGAAAGGAGGGAAAAGAGGGAAAGGATGGAAAGGAGGGATAGGAGGGAAAGGAGGAAAGGAGGGAAAGGAGGGAAAGGAGGGAAAAGAGGGAAAGGAGGGAAAGGAGGGAAAGGAGGGAAAGGAGGGAAAAGAGGGAAAGGATGGAAAGGATAGAAAGGAGGGAAAGGAGGGAAATAAAGGAAATGGTGTAAAGGATGGAAAGGAGGGAAAGGAGGGAAAGGAAGGAAAGTATTCGAAACGCACAATCAAATGTATTTCGAACCACCAATTGGGACGAAAAAGTTACTGCAGGTATATTTCCATACCGTTTCAAACTGTTTCGTCGCTTCTCAGCCCAAGTAAGCACGGAGGAGCTGAGCCGGAATCGATACGAGCACACACCTACTGGTTGAATTTGAAGACAGATGTTTTAACCAACAGATCCACAATACACACCTTCAAACATTGTTTCCGAGGGTGGAGTTTCCGTGTTATGCTGTGTGGAGTCCTGCGGTAACTGAATGATCCAACATCACTCCCCTTAATTGGTACTTCTGGAATGAATTGAGTGTTCGGTAGCTGTTTGGTAGCTCGGAGTTTCTGAAGCGTTAAGCAGCTGTCAGTTGTTATGTTGCGCTCCGTGTTATGCTGTGTGGAGTCCTGCGGTTATAAGGGGGGAGATGTGGGATCATAGCACACATTGCAATCATAACATTTTCATGTAATAATTATTAATTGATCATAGTTCACGTTGTTACATTCTGAACTATAAAAAGTAGGTAATGCAAATAACACGTTCAGTTTCGATCGATAGGTTTGATTGAAACTCATCGTAGTTTGGCAATCCAGTACACAACAGATACTATGATGCCTTTTGCCGCAACCGTACCACGCTACATTGTGCTGATAGGCGACAGTTTTTGGTGTTATGGTTGCTGTACTTGCAGCAATTGGTGCAAATTCTATGCCGAATAAAAAGAGTTAATTTTATATTGGGTGTCTTACCGTTCAATTGCCTGCAACGAGTGGTTTCGTGAGGAAATCCACAAATTATACATATTGTTTCCTTTTCTGGCCCTTTGTGACGATGCTGTATATTTTGATGTTTCGACCTTTCTTGCTTGGATACTCCTTCGTTCGTGGCCGCATAATGGCTAGTTCTTCAGAGGGTTTCAGCCATTCTGCTAGGTCTTGTAGCGTAAGATTCTTGTTATCTTGTTTCGTACTTATCGTGTGTTTCAACTAGGCATGGGAAAAACGATTCTTTTCACCGAACGCGAACGAACTAGTTCGCTCACCAAAAAGAACCGTACGTGAACGACGATTCTTTCGTTCTTTTTTTCATGGGGTGTTTATTTACAAAGAACGCTCGCCATAGACGCATACTGTAGCCAAAGAAGTACTCATTCTGCGGTTGACACCAATAATTTAAAAACATTAAAGACTCGGCCCATCTGCTGTCTGGCTAGCTATCGAAAAACCGACCAAAAACTAGCATGTATAAAACTAATACGAGCATAGACGTCTCCAGCATATATTGTACCCTATGCCTTATACACACTCAAGGATTCTATAAAAAAAACTACTTAAATATGGATCAACATGATGAGCGCAATTCCAGTTCAGTTCATTCGCGAATAGGGTAAATGTACCAATAGTGGTGCAATTTGTAGAGGTACCGATGTGTTTTAATGTATTTAAAGTGTCTGGAAGGACAATTTCTGAATATTTTAACACAAAGCAATTGGAATATGTTTTATCTTCGCAATCGCAACCATTTTTACCATGAAACACATAACATTTACGAAAAAATACATATTTTTGTGATTGCTTCGTTGTACCTATAATGGTGGTATGGTTCCTATAGTCGTCGTATTGTGTTCCTATAGTGGTGGTAAACAAAGATGCCTCAAAACAGTGTATAATATCAATATAACTTAGTTTTGAAGCTGTTTTCGTATGAATAGCATGGATTATTGCCATAATAATGATATCTTTCGTAATTTGATCGTAAAAAATGTATGAATTTGGTTGATGAAAATATTCACTAAAGTACTGCATCACACCTGTTGTCAACCTACACCCGGAAGAGTGTGCTTGATTTGAAGTCAATTTTTCATTCAGCCAGATAAGCGAATTTTGGCCTGTTTTTGGTAAATTACCTACATAAAACTCATTTTTGTTGCTTATTTTAGTGAAAACAGTACGACATGTCAAAAATGTCGCCGAAAAAAATCTAAAATCACCTGTTTTTATTGATTTTAGAACTAGGACCACTATAGGAACATGCCTGTTTTGTGTACCTATAATGGCACTATGGTAAAAAACACTTAAAAATGCATAAATATGGTCAAAAGGCAAATAATTTTAGTAAAACAATAACATTACATAACAGTTATATTGAAAAACTAGTAATTGCGTGGTTATGTGGTCGTTTAGAACGTTAACAGAAAAATGAGTTTCGTTATGAAATCCTAAGGATTTTGGAAAAATGTTGACACATTTCACAAAATAATGGATTTTTCGGTCACTAAGTAACGGAATGGCCCCATTTAACTTTTAAACCCTTTGTAAAAGGTTAAAGAACATTTCACACTAACTTAACTAACTTAAATACTTGTAATTTGTCCTTTGAACCGCATTTTAGAGCAATAGCACCACTATTGGTACTACCACCACTATAGGTACATTTACCCTAATGAATAATCCGTTTGAACGGGATCGATCTATTGAATTGTATATGTATAATTTCCACACCAACAGAGCACAGATCGAACACAAATGAGCCAGTTCGAACGCGTTCGATGAATTCAGTTGTGTAGGTCTCCCCGATTTACACACCAACAGAACACAGATCGAGCACCAGTTCGAACGCGTTCGATGAATTCAGTCGTATAGATACGATTTCCAAACCAACAGCACACCAAGGATAATGTATTTAGAAGGTTAATTTTTATCGCTTTTGCTGGGCGACATTGTGGGGGACATCTGTCACTCTCTGCATACAAATTTCATTACCCCGCACCAGCCCTCCCCGATTTTTATACCGTAGCCCCCGGAAGAGAAATGTCAAGTCGAGAAATGTCATTTTGCTCTGAACAACTTCACCTTGTCATTTATAACACCTTGCAGCACACGTATCGAACACTGCCTGACAAATTCGACGGCGTTCGAGGAATTGAGTTGTATGGGTACGATTTCAACACCAACAGGGTACATTTTGATCTCTGACGACCCGTTCGCACGGTGCGAGAAAGAGCGAGAAAGCAATATGATTTTGCACGTTTCATTACCACATTTATGTGTGTCGTCGAACAATGAACGGAACGTTCGAACGCGTTCGGTGTAGTCAGTTTCTTCCAAAAGTCCTGGTCGTTTTTTGTTAAGAATCTCGTTCGTTCGTGCACTTTACCGAACTCTTCGAACGGTTCGATTCTCGTTCAACCTTTCGTTCCGAAGTTCGGTTGAAAACCTTGATGTTAAATCGTTTAGCAGCCTTTGGTCATTCAAAAATCCTTCTTGCTTCAACAACACCATGTTGTCAATGAGATTGCGCAAAGCGTTGGAAAATTCTAAAAATGCTGAAGGATTATCTGTCGTTATATGTTTTATCACTAGTAATTCTAGCAGTAAAGACTTTCAGGGTTCCCGACCATTTTGTCGAGCCTGGTTATTACGAGCGCAACGGTTTTCTGGGTTAAGCATTGATCCGCTAACTGCACGAAGTGCTTAACCTTTCAGATGCTTTTGCAGCCTATTTATGTTTTCTAAATTAATTTCACTACTTGCCGATCCGTTGGTTAATGCATCCTCTCTGGAGCCACTAATCGCTTAATCGCTGGCGCGTTGCATAACGTAGCTATTCAGCAAGTATTGCTACCTAGCATCGCTTTGTTTTTAAGGCTAAATTATCGTAAGCGACAGACGGAAAGAAGGAAAAGGAGGGAAAGGAATGAGGAGGGAAAGGATGGAAAGGCGAGAAAGGAGGGAAAGGAAGAAAATGAGGGAATGGAGGGAACGGAGGGAAAGGAGGGAAAGGAGGGAAAGGAGAGAAAGGAGGGAAAGGTTGGAAAGGAGGGAAATGAGGGAAAGGAGAGAAAGGAGGGAAAGGTTGGAAAGGAGGGAAAGGAGGAAAAGGAGGGAAGGAGAGAAAGAAGGGAAAGGAGGGCATTGGACTACTTGCCGATCCGTTGGTTGATGCATCCTCTCTGGAGCCACCATTGGTCGCGCACACGAAACTGTCTTTCGGAGCAGCAGCCCAAGACAGGCACAGTACACGCCGACTTAAGCACAATAATAAACGCACCAACTGGCTCTTGGCAAATGATACCTTCATTAATTTTTTCATTTGAATTTATACTCTAAAAATGCTGACCGTCGTCGATCAGCATTTTCTTCTTAGCCTATGTTTTCCATTAAATCGTTAAATTCCATTTAATCGTTAAGCGAATTTAATCGCTGGCGCGTTGCATAACGTAGCTATTCAGCAAGTATTGCTACCTAGCAACACTTTGTTTTTAAGGCTACATTATCGTAAGCGACATACGGAAAGGAGGGAAAGGAGGGAAAGGATGGAAAGGCGAGAAAGGAGGGAAAGGATGGAAATGAGGGAATGGAGGGAACGGAGGGAAAGAAGGGAAAGGAGGGAAAGGAGGGAAAGGAGGGAAAGGAGGGAAAGGAGGGAAAGGAGGGAAAGGTGGGAAAGGAGGGAAAGGAGGGAAAGGATGGAAAGGAGGGAAAGGAGGGAAAGGAGGGAAAGGAGGGAAAGGAGGGAAAGGAGGGAGAGGAGGGAAAGGAGGGAAAGGAGGGAAAGGAGGGAAAGAAGGGAAAGGAGGGAAAGGAGGGAAAGGAGAGAAAGGAGGGAAAGGAGGGAACGGAGGGAAAGGAGGGAAAGATGGGAAAGAAGGGATAGGTTGGAAAGGAGGGAAAGGAGGGAAATGAGGGAAAGGAGTGAAAGGGAGGAAATGAGGGAATGGAGGGAACGGAGGGAAAGCATGGAAAAGATGGAAAGGAGGGAAAGGAGGGAAAGGATGGAATGGTGGGAAAGGTGGAAAAGGAGGAAAAGGAAGGAAAGAGAGACTAGAGTGATAGGATGGATAGAATGGATAAGATGGATAGGAAGGAATGAGGGGAATGATGGGAATGTTGGTAAATGAGGGATAGCAGAGAAAGCTTTTGTTTCATCCAAATGAAGCCATCTTGTACTATTGCAATGGCCTTCAAATGCGATGTTGAATTTTGTTGCCATCTATTATCGTTGTTACGTCTATGTTTCATCCACATAAAGCCTTCTTTCACTATTTCAATGGCCTTGAAATTTGATGTTGAATTTTTTGCCATCTATTATCGTTGTTACGGCCATGTTACATCCAAATGAAGTCATCTTGCACTATTTCAATGGCCTTGAAATTAGTTGTTGAATTTTGTTGGCATCTATTATCGTTGTTACGGCCATGTTTCATCCAATTAAAGCCATCTTTCACTATTTCAATGGCCTTGAAATTTGATGTTGAATTTTGTTGCCATCTATTATCGTTGTTACGGCCATGTTTCATCCAAATGAAACCATCTTTCAGTATTTGAATGGCCTTGAAATTAGATGTTGAGTTTTGTTGGCATCTATTATTGTTGTTACGGCCATGTTTCATCCAATTAAAGCCATCTTTCCCTATTTCAATGGCCTTGAAATTTGATGTTGAATTTTGTTGCCATCTATTATCGTTGTTACGGCCATGTTTCATCCAAATGAAACCATCTTTCAGTATTGGAATGGCCTTGAAATTAGATGTTGAATTTTGTTGCCATCTATTATCGTTGTTACGGCCATGTTTCATCCAAATGAAGCCATCTTGCACTATTTCAATGGCCTTGAAATTTGATGTTGAATTTTGTTGGCATCTATTATCGTTGTTACGGCCATGTTTCATCCAAATGAAGCCATCTTTCACTATTTCAATGGCCTTGAAATTAGATGTTGAGTTTTGTTGCCATCTATTATCGTTGTTACGGCCATTTTTCATCCAAATGAAGCCATCTTGCACTATTTCAATGGCCTTGAAATTTGATGTTGAATTTTGTTGCCATCTATTATCGTTGTTACGGCCATGTTTCATCCAAATGAAACCATCTTTCAGTATTGGAATGGCCTTGACATTAGATGTTGAATTTTGTTGGCATCTATTATTGTTGTTACGGCCATGTTTCATCCAAATGAAGTCATCTTGCACTATTTCAATGGCCTTGAAAATTGATGTTGAATTTTGTTGGCATCTATTATCTTTCACTATTTGAATGGCCTTGAAATTTGATGTTGAATTTTGTTGCCATCTATTATCGTTGTTACGGCCATGTTTCATCCAAATGAAGCCATCTTCCACTATTTCAATGGTCTTGAAATGTGATGTTGAATTTTGTTGCCATCTATTATCGTTGTTACGGCCATGTTTCATTCATATGAAGCCATCTTGCACTATTTCAATGGGCTTGAAATTTGATGTTGAATTTTGTCGCCATCTATTATCGTTGTTGCGGCCATGTTTCATCCAAATGAAGCCATCTTGCACTATTTCAATGACCTTGACATTTGATGTTGAGTGTTGTTGCCATCTATTATCGTTGTTACGGCCATGTTTCATCCAAATGAAGCCATCTTGCACTATTTCAATGGCCTTGAAATTAGATGTTGAATTTTGTTGGCAGCTATTATCGTTGTTTCATTCAAATGAAGCTATCTTGCACTTTTTGAATGAACTTAAAATTTGATGTTGAATTTTGTTGCCATCTATTATCGTTGTTACGACCATGTTTTATCCAAATGAAACCATCTTGCACTATTTCAATGGCCTCGAAATTAGATGTTTAGTTTTGTTGCCATCTATTATCGTTGTTACGGCCATGTTACATCCAAATGAAGCCATCTTGCACTATTTGAATGGCCTTGAAATTTGATGTTGAATTTTGTTGCCACCTATTATCATTATTACGGCCATGTTTCATGCAAATGAAGCCATCTTTCACTATTTCAATGGCCTATAAATTTGATGTTGAATTTTGTTGGCATCTATTATCGTTGTTACGACCATGTTTCATCCAAATGAAGCCATCTTGCACTATTTCAATGGCCTTGAAATTTGATGTTTAGTTTGGTTGCCATCTATTATCGTTGTTACGGCCATTTTTCATCCAAATGAAGCCATCTTGCACTATTTCAATGGGCTTGAAATTTGATGTTGAATTTTGTTGCCATCTATTATCATTGTTACGGCCATGTTTCATCTAAATGAAGCCATCTTTCACTATTTCAATGGCCTTGAAATTTGATGTTGAATTTTGTTGGCATCTATTATCGTTGTAACAGCCATGTTTCATCCAAATTAAGGCATCTTGCACTATTTGAATGGCCTTCAAATGCGATGTTGAATTTTGTTGCCATCTATGATCGTTGTTACGGCCATGTTTCATCCAAATGAAACCATCTTTCAGTATTTGAATGGTCTTGAAATTAGATGTTGAATTTTGTTGGCATCTATTATTTTGGTTTCGGCCATGTTTCATCCAAATTAAGGCATCTTGCACTATTTCAATGGCCTTGAAATTTGATGTTGAAGTTTGTTGGCATCTATTATCGTTGTTACGGCCATGTTTCATCCAAATGGAGCCATCTTGCACTATTTCAATGGCCTTGAAATTTGATGTTGAGTTTTGTGGCCATCTATTATCGTTGTTACGGCTATGTTTCATCCAAATGAAGCCATCTTGCACTATTTCAATGGCCTTGAAATTTGATGTTGAGTTTTGTTGCCATCTATTATCGTTGTTGCGGCCATGTTTCATCCAAATGAAGCCATCTTGCACTATTTCGATGGCCTTGAAATTTGATGTTGAGTTTTTTTGCCATCTATTATCGTTGTTACGGCCATGTTTCATCCAAATGAAGCCATCTTGCACTATTTCAATGGCCTTGAAATTAGATGTTGAATTTTGTTGGCAGCTATTATCGTTGTTTCATTCAAATGAAGCCATCTTGCACTTTTTGAATGAACATAAAATTTGATGTTGAATTTTGTTGCCATCTATTATCGTTGTTACGACCATGTTTTATCCAAATGAAACAATCTTGCACTATTTCAATGGCCTTGAATTTAGATGTTTAGTTTTGTTGCCATCTATTATCGTTGTTACGGCCATGTTTCATCCAAATGAAGCCATCTTGCACTATTTGAATGGCCTTGAAATTTGATGTTGAATTTTGTTGCCACCTATTATCATTATTACGGCCATGTTTCATCCAAAAGAAGCCATCTTTCACTATTTCAATGGCCTTAAAATAAAAAGTTGAATTTTGTTGGCATCTATTATCGTTGTTTCATCCAAATGAAGCCATCTTGCACTTTTTGAATGAACTTAAAATTTGATGTTGAATTTTGTTGCCATCTATTATCGTTGTTACGACCATGTTTCATCCAAATGAAGCCATCTTGCACTATTTCAATGGCCTTGAAATTAGATGTTTAGTTTGGTTGCCATCTATTATCGTTGTTACGGCCATTTTTCATCCAAATGAAGCCATCTTGCACTATTTGAATGGGCTTGAAATTTGATGTTGAATTTTGTTGCCATCTATTATCATTGTTACGGCCATGTTTCATCTAAATGAAGCCATCTTTCACTATTTCAATGGCCTTGAAATTTGATGTTGAATTTTGTTGGCATCTATTATCGTTGTAACAGCCATGTTTCATCCAAATTAAGGCATCTTGCACTATTTGAATGGCCTTCAAATGCGATGTTGAATTTTGTTGCCATCTATGATCGTTGTTACGGCCATGTTTCATCCAAATGAAACCATCTTTCAGTATTTGAATGGTCTTGAAATTAGATGTTGAATTTTGTTGGCATCTATTATTTTGGTTTCGGCCATGTTTCATCCAAATGAAGTCATCTTGCACTATTTCAATGGCCTTGAAATTTGATGTTGAAGTTTGTTGGCATCTATTATCGTTGTTACGGCCATGTTTCATCCAAATGGAGCCATCTTGCACTATTTCAATGGCCTTGAAATTTGATGTTGTGTTTTGTTGTCATCTATTATCATTGTTACGGCCATGTTTCATCCAAATGAAGGCATCAGGCTTTATTTCAATGGCCTTGAAATTTGATGTTGAATTTTGTTGCCATCTATGATCGTTGTTACGGCCATGTTTCATCCAAATGAAGCCATCTTGCACTATTTCAATGGCCTTGAAAATTGATGTTGAATTTTGTTGGCATCTATTATCTTTCACTATTTGAATGGCCTTGAAATTTGATGTTGAATTTTGTTGCCATCTATTATCGTTGTTACGGCCATGTTTCATCCAAATGAAGCCATCTTCCACTTTTTCAATGGTCTTGAAATGTGATGTTGAATTTTGTTGCCATCTATTATCGTTGTTACGGCCATGTTTCATTCATATGAAGCCATCTTGCACTATTTCAATGGGCTTGAAATTTGATGTTGAATTTTGTCGCCATCTATTATCGTTGTTGCGGCCATGTTTCATCCAAATGAAGCCATCTTGCACTATTTCGATGGCCTTGAAATTTGATGTTGAGTTTTTTTGCCATCTATTATCGTTGTTACGGCCATGTTTCATCCAAATGAAGCCATCTTGCACTATTTCAATGGCCTTGAAATTAGATGTTGAATTTTGTTGGCAGCTATTATCGTTGTTTCATCCAAATGAAGCCATCTTGCACTTTTTGAATGAACTTAAAATTTGATGTTGAATTTTGTTGCCATCTATTATCGTTGTTACGACCATGTTTTATCCAAATGAAACCATCTTGCACTATTTCAATGGCCTCGAAATTAGATGTTTAGTTTTGTTGCCATCTATTATCGTTGTTACGGCCATGTTACATCCAAATGAAGCCATCTTGCACTATTTGAATGGCCTTGAAATTTGATGTTGAATTTTGTTGCCATCTATTATCATTATTACGGCCATGTTTCATCCAAATGAAGCCATCTTTCACTATTTCAATGGCCTTGAAATTTGATGTTGAATTTTGTTGGCATCTATTATCTTTCACTATTTGAATGGCCTTGAAATTTGATGTTGAATTTTGTTGCCATCTATTATCGTTGTTACGGCCATGTTTCATCCAAAAGAAGCCATCTTTCACTATTTCAATGGCCTTAAAATAAAAAGTTGAATTTTGTTGGCATCTATTATCGTTGTTTCATCCAAATGAAGCCATCTTGCACTTTTTGAATGAACTTAAAATTTGATGTTGAATTTTGTTGCCATCTATTATCGTTGTTACGACCATGTTTCATCCAAATGAAGCCATCTTGCACTATTTCAATGGCCTTGAAATTAGATGTTTAGTTTGGTTGCCATCTATTATCGTTGTTACGGCCATGTTTCATCCAAATGAAGCCATCTTGCACTATTTGAATGGGCTTGAAATTTGATGTTGAATTTTGTTGCCATCTATTATCATTGTTACGGCCATGTTTCATCTAAATGAAGCCATCTTTCACTATTTCAATGGCCTTGAAATTTGATGTTGAATTTTGTTGGCATCTATTATCGTTGTAACAGCCATGTTTCATCCAAATTAAGGCATCTTGCACTATTTGAATGGCCTTCAAATGCGATGTTGAATTTTGTTGCCATCTATGATCGTTGTTACGGCCATGTTTCATCCAAATGAAGTCATCTTGCACTATTTCAATGGCCTTGAAATTTGATGTTGAAGTTTGTTGGCATCTATTATCGTTGTTACGGCCATGTTTCATCCAAATGGAGCCATCTTGCACTATTTCAATGGCCTTGAAATTTGATGTTGAGTTTTGTGGCCATCTATTATCGTTGTTACGGCTATGTTTCATCCAAATGAAGCCATCTTGCACTATTTCAATGTTCTTGAAATTTGATGTTGAGTTTTGTTGCCATCTATTATCGTTGTTACGGCCATGTATCATCCAAATGAAGTCATCTTGCACTATTTCAATGGCCTTGAAATTTGATGTTGAGTTTTGTGGCCATCTATAATCGTTGTTACGGCTATGTTTCATCCAAATGAAGCCATCTTGCACTATTTCAATGGCCTTGAAATTTGATGTTGAGTTTTGTTGCCATCTATTATCGTTGTTACGGCCATGTTTCATCCAAATGAAGCCATTTTTCACTATTTCAATGGGCTTGAAATTTGATGTTGAATTTTGTTGCCATCTATTATCATTATTACGGCCATGTTTCATCCAAATGGAGTCATCTTGCACTGTTTGAATGGCCTTGAAATTTGATGTTGAATTTTGTTGCCATCTATTATCGTTGTTACGGCTATGTTTCATCCAAATGAAGCCATCTTGCACTATTTCAATGGCCTTGAAATTTGATGTTGAATTTTGTTACCATCTATTATCGTTGTTACGGCCATGTTTCATCCATATGAAGCCATCAGGCTTTATTTCAATGGCCTTGAAATTTGATGTTGAGTTTTGTTGCCATCTATTATCATTATTACGGCCATGTTTCATCCAAATGAAGTCATCTTGTTCTATTTTAATGGCCTTGAAATTTGATGTTGAATTTTGTTGCCATCTTTGATCGTTGTTACGGCCATGTTTCATCCAAATGAAGCCATCTTGCACTATTTCAATGGCCTTGAAATTTGATGTTGAGTTTTGTTGCCATCTATTATCGTTGTTACGGCCATGTTTCATCCAAATGAAGCCATTTTTCACTATTTCAATGGGCTTGAAATTTGATGTTGAATTTTGTTGCCATCTATTATCATTATTACGGCCATGTTTCATCCAAATGGAGTCATCTTGCACTGTTTGAATGGCCTTGAAATTTGATGTTGAGTTTTGTTGCCATCTATTATCGTTGTTACGGCTATGTTTCATCCAAATGAAGCCATCTTGCACTATTTCAATGGCCTTGAAATTTGATGTTGAATTTTGTTACCATCTATTATCGTTGTTACGGCCATGTTTCATCCATATGAAGCCATCAGGCTTTATTTCAATGGCCTTGAAATTTGATGTTGAGTTTTGTTGCCATCTATTATCATTATTACGGCCATGTTTCATCCAAATGAAGTCATCTTGTTCTATTTTAATGGCCTTGAAATTTGATGTTGAATTTTGTTGCCATCTATTATCGTTGTTACGGCCATGTTTCATCCAAATGAAGCCATCTTTCACTATTTCAATGGCTTTGAAATTTGATGTTGAATTTTGTAGGCATCTATTATCGTTGTTACGGCCATGTTTCTTCCACATAAAGCCATCTTTCCCTATTTCAATGGCCTTGAAATTTGATGTTGAATTTTGTTGCCATCTATTATCGTTGTTACGGCCATGTTTCATCCAAATGAAACCATCTTTCAGTATTGGAATGGCCTTGAAATTAGATGTTGAATTTTGTTGCCATCTATTATCGTTGTTACGGCCATGTTTCATCCAAATGAAGCCATCTTGCACTATTTCAATGGCCTTGAAATTTGATGTTGAATTTTGTTGGCATCTATTATCGTTGTTACGGCCATGTTTCATCCAAATGAAGCCATCTTTCACTATTTCAATGGCCTTGAAATTAGATGTTGAGTTTTGTTGCCATCTATTATCGTTGTTACGGCCATTTTTCATCGAAATGAAGCCATCTTGCACTATTTCAATGGCCTTGAAATTTGATGTTGAATTTTGTTGCCATCTATTATCGTTGTTACGGCCATGTTTCATCCAAATGAAACCATCTTTCAGTATTGGAATGGCCTTGAAATTAGATGTTGAATTTTGTTGGCATCTATTATTGTTGTTACGGCCATGTTTCATCCATATGAAGCCATCTTGCACTATTTCAATGGCCTTGAAAATTGATGTTGAATTTTGTTGGCATCTATTATCTTTCACTATTTGAATGGCCTTGAAATTTGATGTTGAATTTTGTTGCCATCTATTATCGTTGTTGCGGCCATGTTTCATCCAAATGAAGGCATCTTGCACTATTTCGATGGCCTTGAAATTTGATGTTGAGCTTTTTTGCCATCTATTATCGTTGTTACGGCCATGTTTCATCCAAATGAAGCCATCTTCCACTATTTCAATGGTCTTGAAAAGTGATGTTGAATTTTGTTGCCATCTATTATCGTTGTTACGGCCATGTTTCATTCATATGAAGCCATCTTGCACTATTTCAATGGGCTTGAAATTTGATGTTGAATTTTGTCGCCATCTATTATCGTTGTTGCGGCCATGTTTCATCCAAATGAAGGCATCTTGCACTATTTCGATGGCCTTGAAATTTGATGTTCAGCTTTTTTGCCATCTATTATCGTTGTTACGGCCATGTTACATCCAAATGAAGCCATCTTGCACTATTTGAATGGCCTTGAAATTTGATGTTGAATTTTGTTGCCACCTATTATTATTATTACGGCCATGTTTCATCCAAATGAAGCCATCTTTCACTATTTCAATGGCCTCGAAATTAGATGTTTTGTTTTGTTGCCATCTATTATCGTTGTTACGGCCATGTTTCATCCAAATGAAGCCATCTTGCACTATTTGAATGGCCTTGAAATTTGATGTTGAATTTTGTTGCCATCTATTATCGTTGTTACGGCCATGTTTCATTCATATGAAGCCATCTTGCACTATTTCAATGGCCTTGAAATTAGATGTTGAGTTTTGTTGCCATCTATTATCGTTGTTACGGCCATTTTTCATCCAAATGAAGCCATCTTGCACTTATTCAATGGCCTTGAAATTTGATGTTGAATTTTGTTGCCATCTATTATCGTTGTTACGGCCATGTTTCATTCATATGAAGCCATCTTGCACTATTTCAATGGCCTTGAAATTAGATTTTGAGTTTTGTTGCCATCTATTATCGTTGTTACGGCCATTTTTCATCCAAATGAAGCCATCTTGCACTTATTCAATGGCCTTGAAATTTGATGTTGAATTTTGTTGCCATCTATTATCGTTGTTACGGCCATGTTTCATCCAAATGAAGTCATCTTGCACTATTTCAATGGCCTTGAAAATTGATGTTGAATTTTGTTGGCTTTTATTATCTTTCACTATTTGAATGGCCTTGAAATTTGATGTTGAATTTTGTTGCCATCTATTATCGTTGTTACAGCCATGTTTCATCCAAATGAAGCCATCTTCCACTATTTCAATGGTCTTGAAATGTGATGTTGAATTTTGTTGCCATCTTTTATCGTTGTTACGGCCATGTTTCATTCATATGAAGCCATCTTGCACTATTTCAATGGGCTTGAAATTTGATGTTGAATTTTGTCGCCATCTATTATCGTTGTTGCGGCCATGTTTCATCCAAATGAAGCCATCTTGCACTATTTCGATGGCCTTGAAATTTGATGTTGAGTTTTTTTGCCATCTATTATCGTTGTTACGGCCATGTTTCATCCAAATGAAGCCATCTTGCACTATTTCAATGGCCTTGAAACTAGATGTTGAATTTTGTTGGCAGCTATTATCGTTGTTTCATTCAAATGAAGCCATCTTGCACTTTTTGAATGAACTTAAAATTTGATGTTGAATTTTGTTGCCATCTATTATCGTTGTTACGACCATGTTTTATCCAAATGAAACCATCTTGCACTATTTCAATGGCCTCGAAATTAGATGTTTAGTTTTGTTGCCATCTATTATCGTTGTTACGGCCATGTTACATCCAAATGAAGCCATCTTGCACTATTTGAATGGCCTTGAAATTTGATGTTGAATTTTGTTGCCACCTATTATCATTATTACGGCCATGTTTCATCCAAATGAAGCCATCTTTCACTATTTAAATGGCCTCGAAATTAGATGTTTAGTTTTGTTGCCATCTATTATCGTTGTTACGGCCATGTTACATCCAAATGAAGCCATCTTGCACTATTTGAATGGCCTTGAAATTTGATGTTGAATTTTGTTGCCATCTATTATCGTTGTTACGGCCATGTTTCATTCATATGAAGCCATCTTGCACTATTTCAATGGCCTTGAAATTAGATGTTGAGTTTTGTTGCCATCTATTATCGTTGTTACGGCCATTTTTCATCCAAATGAAGCCATCTTGCACTTATTCAATGGCCTTGAAATTTGATGTTGAATTTTGTTGCCATCTATTATCGTTGTTACGGCCATGTTTCATTCATATGAAGCCATCTTGCACTATTTCAATGGCCTTGAAATTAGATTTTGAGTTTTGTTGCCATCTATTATCGTTGTTACGGCCATTTTTCATCCAAATGAAGCCATCTTGCACTTATTCAATGGCCTTGAAATTTGATGTTGAATTTTGTTGCCATCTATTATTTTTGTTAAGGCCATGTTTCATCCAAATGAAGCCATCTTTCACTATTTCAACGGCCTTGAAATTTGATGTTGAATTTTGTTGGCATCTATTATCGTTGTTACAGCCATGTTTCATCCAAATTAAGGCATCTTGCACTATTTGAATGGCCTTCAAATGCGATGTTGAATTTTGTTGGCATCTATTATCGTTGTTACGGCCATGTTTCATCCAAATGAAACCATCTTTCAGTATTTGAATGGTCTTGAAATTAGATGTTGAATTTTGTTGGCATCTATTATTTTTGTTACGGCCATGTTTCATCCAAATGAAGTCATCTTGCACTATTTCAATGGCCTTGAAATTTGATGTTGAATTTTTTTACCATCTATTATCGTTGTTACGGCCATGTTTCATCCAAAAGAAGCCATCTTTCACTATTTCAATGGCCTTAAAATAAAAAGTTAAATTTTGTTGGCATCTATTATCGTTGTTTCATCCAAATGAAGCCATCTTGCACTTTTTGAATGAACTTAAAATTTGATGTTGAATTTTGTTGCCATCTATTATCGTTGTTACGACCATGTTTCATCCAAATGAAGCCATCTTGCACTATTTCAATGGCCTTGAAATTAGATGTTTAGTTTGGTTGCCATCTATTATCGTTGTTACGGCCATTTTTCATCCAAATGAAGCCATCTTGCACTATTTGAATGGGCTTGAAATTTGATGTTGAATTTTGTTGCCATCTATTATCATTGTTACGGCCATGTTTCATCTAAATGAAGCCATCTTTCACTATTTCAATGGCCTTGAAATTTGATGTTGAATTTTGTTGGCATCTATTATCGTTGTAACAGCCATGTTTCATCCAAATTAAGGCATCTTGCACTATTTGAATGGCCTTCAAATGCGATGTTGAATTTTGTTGCCATCTATTATCGTTGTTACGGCCATGTTTCATCCAAATGAAACCATCTTTCAGTATTTGAATGGTCTTGAAATTAGATGTTGAATTTTGTTGGCATCTATTATTTTGGTTTCGGCCACGTTTCATCCAAATGAAGTCATCTTGCACTATTTCAATGGCCTTGAAATTTGATGTTGAAGTTTGTTGGCATCTATTATCGTTGTTACGGCCATGTTTCATCCAAATGGAGCCATCTTGCACTATTTCAATGGCCTTGAAATTTGATGTTGTGTTTTGTTGTCATCTATTATCATTGTTACGGCCATGTTTCATCCAAATGAAGCCATCTTGCACTATTTCAATGGCCTTGAAATGTGATGTTGAATTTTGTTGCCTATCTATTATCGTTGTTACGACCATGTTTCATCCAAATGGAGCCATCTTGCACTATTTCAATGGCCTTGAAATTTGATGTTGTGTTTTGTTGTCATCTTTTATCATTGTTATGGCCATGTTTCATCCAAATGAAGGCATCGTTAACTATTTCAATGGCCTTCAACTGCGACGTTGAATTTTGTTGCCATCTATTATCGTTGTTACGGCCATGTTTCATCGATATGAAGGCATCTTTCACTATTTCAATGGCTTTGAAATTTGATGTTGAATATTGTTGCCATCTATGATCGTTGTTACGGCCATGTATCATCCAAATGAAGTCATCTTGCGCTATTTCAATGGCCTTGAAATTTGATGTTGAGTTTTGTGGCCATCTATTATCGTTGTTACGGCTATGTTTCATCCAAATGAAGCCATCTTGCACTATTTCAATGGCCTTGAAATTTGATGTTGAGTTTTGTTGCCATCTATTATCGTTGTTACGGCCATGTTTCATCCAAATGAAGCCATTTTTCACTATTTCAATGGGCTTGAAATTTGATGTTGAATTTTGTTACCATCTATTATCGTTGTTACGGCCATGTTTCATCCATATGAAGCCATCAGGCTTTATTTCAATGGCCTTGAAATTTGATGTTGAGTTTTGTTGCCATCTATTATCATTATTACGGCCATCTTTCATCCAAATGAAGTCATCTTGTTCTATTTTAATGGCCTTGAAATTTGATGTTGAATTTTGTTGCCATCTATTATCGTTGTTACGACCATGTTTTATCCAAATGAAACCATCTTGCACTATTTCAATGGCCTTGAAATTTGATGTTGAATTTTGTAGGCATCTATTATCGTTGTTACGGCCATGTTTCTTCCACATAAAGCCATCTTGCACTATTTCAATGGCCTTGAAATGTGATGTTGAATTTTGTTACCATCTATTATCGTTGTTACGGCCATGTTTCATCCATATGAAGCCATCAAGCTTTATTTCAATGGCCTTGAAATTTGATGTTGAGTTTTGTTGCCATCTATTATCGTTGTTACGGCCATGTTTCATCCAAATGAAGCCATCTTGCACTATTTCAATGGCCTTGAAATTTGATGTTGAATTTTGTTACCATCTATTATCGTTGTTACGGCCATGTTTCATCCATATGAAGCCATCAGGCTTTATTTCAATGGCCTTGAAATTTGATGTTGAGTTTTGTTGCCATCTATTATCATTATTACGGCCATGTTTCATCCAAATGAAGTCATCTTGTTCTATTTTAATGGCCTTGAAATTTGATGTTGAATTTTGTTGCCATCTATTATTTTTGTTAAGGCCATGTTTCATCCAAATGAAGCCATCTTTCACTATTTCAATGGCCTTGAAATTTGATGTTGAATTTTGTTGGCATCTATTATCGTTGTTACGGCCATGTTTCATCCACATAAAGCCATCTTGCACTATTTCAATGGCCTTGAAATGTGATGTTGAATTTTGTTGCCATCTATTATCATTATTACGGCCATGTTTCATCCACAAAAAGCCATCTTGCACTATTTCAATGGTCTTGAAATGTGATGTTGAATTTTGTTGCCATCTATTATTTTTGTTAAGGCCATGTTTCATCCAAATGAAGCCATCTTTCACTATTTCAATGGCCTTGAAATTTGATGTTGAATTTTGTTGGCATCTATTATCGTTGTTACGGCCATTTTTCATCCAAATGAAGCCATCTTTCACTATTTCAATGGCCTTGAAATTTGATGTTGAATTTTGTTGCCATCTATTATCGTTGTTACGGCCATGTTTCATCCAAATGAAACCATCTTTCAGTATTGGAATGGCCTTGAAATTAGATGTTGAATTTTGTTGGCATCAATTATTGTTGTTACGGCCATGTTTCATCCAAATGAAGTAATCTTGCACTATTTGGATGGCCTTGAAAATTGATGTTGAATTTTGTTGGCATCTATTATCTTTCACTATTTCAATGGCCTTGAAATTTGATGTTGAATTTTGTTGCCATCTATTATCGTTGTTACGGCCATGTTTCATCCAAATGAAGCCATCTTCCACTATTTCAATGGTCTTGAAATGTGATGTTGAATTTTGTTGCCATCGATTATCGTTGTTACGGCCATGTTTCATCCATATGAAGCCATCTTGCACTATTTGAATGGGCTTGAAATTTGATGTTGAATTTTGTTGCCATCTATTATCGTTGTTGCGGCCATGTTTCATCCAAATGAAGCCATCTTGCACTATTTCGATGGCCTTGAAATTTGATGTTGAGTTTTTTTGCCATCTATTATCGTTGTTACGGTCATGTTTCATCCAAATGAAGCCATCTTGCACTATTTGAATGGCCTTAAAATTAGATGGTGAATTTTGTTGGCATCTATTATCGTTGTTTCATCCAAATGAAGCCATCTTGCACTTTTTGAATGAACTTAAAATTTGATGTTGAATTTTGTTGCCATCTATTATCGTTGTTACGTTCATGTTTTATCCAAATGAAACCATCTTGCACTATTTCAATGGCCTTGAAATTAGATGTTTAGTTTTGTTGCCATCTATTATCGTTGTTACGGCCATGTTTCATCCAAATGAAACCATCTTTCAGTATTTGAATGGTCTTGAAATTTGATGTTGAATTTTGTTGGCATCTATTATTTTTGTTACGGCCATGTTTCATCCAAATGAAGTCATCTTGCACTATTTCAATGGCCTTGAAATTTGATGTTGAATTTTGTTACCATCTATTATCGTTGTTACGGCCTTGTTTCATCCAAAAGAAGCCATCTTTCACTATTTCAATGGCCTTAAAATAAAAAGTTGAATTTTGTTGGCATCTATTATCGTTGTTTCATCCAAATGAAGCCATCTTGCACTTTTTGAATGAACTTAAAATTTGATGTTGAATTTTGTTGCCATCTATTATCGTTGTTACGACCATGTTTCATCCAAATGAAGCCATCTTGCACTATTTCAATGGCCTTGAAATTTGATGTTTAGTTTTGTTGCCATCTATTATCGTTGTTACGGCCATTTTTCATCCAAATGAAGCCATCTTGCACTATTTGAATGGGCTTGAAATTTGATGTTGAATTTTGTTGCCATCTGTTATCATTGTTACGGCCATGTTTCATCCAAATGAAGCCATTTTTCACTATTTCAATGGGCTTGAAATTTGATGTTGAATTTTGTTGGCATCTATTATTTTTATTTCGGCCATGTTTCATCCAAATGAAGTCATCTTGCACTATTTCAATTTTTTTTTTTCAATGGCCTGGAAATTTGATGTTGAAGTTTGTTGGCATCTATTATCGTTGTTACGGCCATGTTTCATCCAAATGGAGCCATCTTGCACTATTTGAATGGCCTTGAAATTTGATGTTGTGTTTTGTTGTCATCTATTATCATTGTTACGGCCATGTTTCATCCAAATGAAGGCATCAGGCTTTATTTCAATGGCCTTGAAATTTGATGTTGAGTTTTGTTGCCATCTATTATCATTATTACGGCCATGTTTCATCCAAATGAAGTCATCTTGCACTATTTCAATGGCCTTGAAATGTGATGTTGAATTTTGTTGCCATCTATGATCGTTGTTACGGCCATGTTTCATCCAAATGAAGCCATCTTGCACTATTTCAATGTTCTTGAAATTTGATGTTGAGTTTTGTTGCCATCTATTATCGTTGTTACAGCCATGTTTCATCCAAATGAAGCCATCTTGCACTATTTCAATGGCCTTGAAATGTGATGTTGAATTTTGTTGCCTATCTATTATCGTTGTTACGACCATGTTTCATCCAAATGAAGCCATCTTGTACTATTTCAATGGCCTTGAAATTTGATGTTGAGTTTTGTTGTCATCTATTATCATTGTCACGGCCATGTTTCATCCAAATGAAGGCATCGTTAACTATTTCAATGGCCTTCAACTGCGACGTTGAATTTTGTTGCCATCTATTATCGTTGTTACGGCCATGTTTCATCCATATGAAGGCATCTTTCACTATTTCAATGGCCTTGAAATTTGATGTTGAATATTGTTGCCATCTATGATCGTTGTTACGGCCATGTATCATCCAAATGAAGCCATCTTGCACTATTTCAATGGCCTTGAAATTTGATGTTGAGTTTTGTGGCCATCTATTATCGTTGTTACGGCCATGTTTCATCCAAATGAAGCCATCTTGCACTATTTCAATGGCCTTGAAATTTGATGTTGAGTTTTGTTGCCATCTATTATCGTTGTTACGGCCATGTTTCATCCAAATGAAGCCATTTTTCACTATTTCAATGGGCTTGAAATTTGATGTTGAATTTTGTTGCCATCTATTATCATTATTACGGCCATGTTTCATCCAAATGAAGTCATCTTGCACTGTTTGAATGGCCTTGAAATTTGATGTTGAGTTTTGTTGCCATCTATTATCGTTGTTACGGCCATGTTACATCCAAATGAAGCCATCTTGCACTATTTCAATGGCCTTGAAATTAGATGTTGAATTTTGTTACCATCTATTATCGTTGTTACGGCCATGTTTCATCCATATGAAGCCATCAGGCTTTATTTCAATGGCCTTGAAATTTGATGTTGAGTTTTGTTGCCATCTATTATCATTATTACGGCCATGTTTCATCCAAATGAAGTCATCTTGTTCTATTTTAATGGCCTTGAAATTTGATGTTGAATTTTGTTGCCATCTATTATCGTTGTTACGGCCATGTTTCATCCAAATGAAGCCATCTTTCACTATTTCAATGGCCTTGAAATTTGATGTTGAATTTTGTTGCCATCTATTATCGTTGTTACGGCCATGTTTCATCCACATAAAGCCATCTTGCACTATTTCAATGGCCTTGAAATTTGATGTTGAATTTTGTTGCCATCTATTATCATTATTACGGCCATGTTTCATCCAAATGAAGTCATCTTGCTCTATTTCAATGGCCTTGAAATTTGATGTTGAATTTTGTTACCATCTATTATCGTTGTTACGGCCATGTTTCATCCATATGAAGCCATCAGGCTTTATTTCAATAACCTTGAAATTTGGTGTTGAGTTTTGTTGCCATGTATTATCGTTGTTACGGCCATGTTTCATCCAAATGAAGTCATCTTGCACTGTTTGAATGGCCTTGAAATTTGATGTTGAGTTTTGTTGCCATCTATTATAGTTGTTACGGCCATGTTTCATCCAAATGAAGCCATCTTGCACTATTTCAATGGCCTTGAAATTTGATGTTGAATTTTGCTGGCATCTATTATCGTTATTACGGCCATGTTTCATCCATATGAAGCCATCAGGCTTTATTTCAATGGCCTTGAAATTTGATGTTGAGTTTTGTTGCCATCTATTATTATTATTACGGCCATGTTTCATCCAAATGAAGTCATCTTGTTCTATTTTAATGGCCTTGAAATTTGATGTTGAATTTTGTTGTCATCTATTATCGTTGTTACGGCCATGTTTCATCCAAATGAAGCCATCTTTCACTATTTCAATGGCCTTGAAATTTGATGTTGAATTTTGTTGGCATCTATTATCGTTGTTACGGCCATGTTTCATCCACATAAAGCCATCTTGCACTATTTCAATGGCCTTGAAATGTGATGTTGAATTTTGTTGCCATCTATTATCATTATTACGGCCATGTTTCATCCACATAAAGCCATCTTGCACTATTTCAATGGTCTTGAAATGTGATGTTGAATTTTGTTGCCATCTATTATCGTTGTTACGGCCATGTTTCATCCATATGATGCCATCTTGCACTATTTGAATGGGCTTGAAATTTGATGTTGAATTTTGTCGCCATCTATTATCGTTGTTGCGGCCATGTTTCATCCAAATGAAGCCATCTTGCACTATTTCGATGGCCTTGAAATTTGATGTTGAGTTTTTTTGCCATCTATTATCGTTGTTACGGCCATGTTTCATCCAAATGAAGCCATCTTGCACTATTTGAATGGCCTTAAAATTAGATGGTGAATTTTGTTGGCATCTATTATCGTTGTTTCATCCAAATGAAGCCATCTTGCACTTTTTGAATGAACTTAAAATTTGATGTTGAATTTTGTTGCCATCTATTATCGTTGTTACGACCATGTTTCATCCAAATGGAGCCATCTTGCACTATTTCAATGGCCTTGAAATTTGATGTTGTGTTTTGTTGTCATCTTTTATCATTGTTATGGCCATGTTTCATCCAAATGAAGGCATCGTTAACTATTTCAATGGCCTTCAACTGCGACGTTGAATTTTGTTGCCATCTATTATCGTTGTTACGGCCATGTTTCATCGATATGAAGGCATCTTTCACTATTTCAATGGCTTTGAAATTTGATGTTGAATATTGTTGCCATCTATGATCGTTGTTACGGCCATGTATCATCCAAATGAAGTCATCTTGCGCTATTTCAATGGCCTTGAAATTTGATGTTGAGTTTTGTGGCCATCTATTATCGTTGTTACGGCTATGTTTCATCCAAATGAAGCCATCTTGCACTATTTCAATGGCCTTGAAATTTGATGTTGAGTTTTGTTGCCATCTATTATCGTTGTTACGGCCATGTTTCATCCAAATGAAGCCATTTTTCACTATTTCAATGGGCTTGAAATTTGATGTTGAATTTTGTTACCATCTATTATCGTTGTTACGGCCATGTTTCATCCATATGAAGCCATCAGGCTTTATTTCAATGGCCTTGAAATTTGATGTTGAGTTTTGTTGCCATCTATTATCATTATTACGGCCATCTTTCATCCAAATGAAGTCATCTTGTTCTATTTTAATGGCCTTGAAATTTGATGTTGAATTTTGTTGCCATCTATTATCGTTGTTACGACCATGTTTTATCCAAATGAAACCATCTTGCACTATTTCAATGGCCTTGAAATTTGATGTTGAATTTTGTAGGCATCTATTATCGTTGTTACGGCCATGTTTCTTCCACATAAAGCCATCTTGCACTATTTCAATGGCCTTGAAATGTGATGTTGAATTTTGTTACCATCTATTATCGTTGTTACGGCCATGTTTCATCCATATGAAGCCATCAAGCTTTATTTCAATGGCCTTGAAATTTGATGTTGAGTTTTGTTGCCATCTATTATCGTTGTTACGGCCATGTTTCATCCAAATGAAGCCATCTTGCACTATTTCAATGGCCTTGAAATTTGATGTTGAATTTTGTTACCATCTATTATCGTTGTTACGGCCATGTTTCATCCATATGAAGCCATCAGGCTTTATTTCAATGGCCTTGAAATTTGATGTTGAGTTTTGTTGCCATCTATTATCATTATTACGGCCATGTTTCATCCAAATGAAGTCATCTTGTTCTATTTTAATGGCCTTGAAATTTGATGTTGAATTTTGTTGCCATCTATTATTTTTGTTAAGGCCATGTTTCATCCAAATGAAGCCATCTTTCACTATTTCAATGGCCTTGAAATTTGATGTTGAATTTTGTTGGCATCTATTATCGTTGTTACGGCCATGTTTCATCCACATAAAGCCATCTTGCACTATTTCAATGGCCTTGAAATGTGATGTTGAATTTTGTTGCCATCTATTATCATTATTACGGCCATGTTTCATCCACAAAAAGCCATCTTGCACTATTTCAATGGTCTTGAAATGTGATGTTGAATTTTGTTGCCATCTATTATTTTTGTTAAGGCCATGTTTCATCCAAATGAAGCCATCTTTCACTATTTCAATGGCCTTGAAATTTGATGTTGAATTTTGTTGGCATCTATTATCGTTGTTACGGCCATTTTTCATCCAAATGAAGCCATCTTTCACTATTTCAATGGCCTTGAAATTTGATGTTGAATTTTGTTGCCATCTATTATCGTTGTTACGGCCATGTTTCATCCAAATGAAACCATCTTTCAGTATTGGAATGGCCTTGAAATTAGATGTTGAATTTTGTTGGCATCAATTATTGTTGTTACGGCCATGTTTCATCCAAATGAAGTAATCTTGCACTATTTGGATGGCCTTGAAAATTGATGTTGAATTTTGTTGGCATCTATTATCTTTCACTATTTCAATGGCCTTGAAATTTGATGTTGAATTTTGTTGCCATCTATTATCGTTGTTACGGCCATGTTTCATCCAAATGAAGCCATCTTCCACTATTTCAATGGTCTTGAAATGTGATGTTGAATTTTGTTGCCATCGATTATCGTTGTTACGGCCATGTTTCATCCATATGAAGCCATCTTGCACTATTTGAATGGGCTTGAAATTTGATGTTGAATTTTGTTGCCATCTATTATCGTTGTTGCGGCCATGTTTCATCCAAATGAAGCCATCTTGCACTATTTCGATGGCCTTGAAATTTGATGTTGAGTTTTTTTGCCATCTATTATCGTTGTTACGGTCATGTTTCATCCAAATGAAGCCATCTTGCACTATTTGAATGGCCTTAAAATTAGATGGTGAATTTTGTTGGCATCTATTATCGTTGTTTCATCCAAATGAAGCCATCTTGCACTTTTTGAATGAACTTAAAATTTGATGTTGAATTTTGTTGCCATCTATTATCGTTGTTACGTTCATGTTTTATCCAAATGAAACCATCTTGCACTATTTCAATGGCCTTGAAATTAGATGTTTAGTTTTGTTGCCATCTATTATCGTTGTTACGGCCATGTTTCATCCAAATGAAACCATCTTTCAGTATTTGAATGGTCTTGAAATTTGATGTTGAATTTTGTTGGCATCTATTATTTTTGTTACGGCCATGTTTCATCCAAATGAAGTCATCTTGCACTATTTCAATGGCCTTGAAATTTGATGTTGAATTTTGTTACCATCTATTATCGTTGTTACGGCCTTGTTTCATCCAAAAGAAGCCATCTTTCACTATTTCAATGGCCTTAAAATAAAAAGTTGAATTTTGTTGGCATCTATTATCGTTGTTTCATCCAAATGAAGCCATCTTGCACTTTTTGAATGAACTTAAAATTTGATGTTGAATTTTGTTGCCATCTATTATCGTTGTTACGACCATGTTTCATCCAAATGAAGCCATCTTGCACTATTTCAATGGCCTTGAAATTTGATGTTTAGTTTTGTTGCCATCTATTATCGTTGTTACGGCCATTTTTCATCCAAATGAAGCCATCTTGCACTATTTGAATGGGCTTGAAATTTGATGTTGAATTTTGTTGCCATCTGTTATCATTGTTACGGCCATGTTTCATCCAAATGAAGCCATTTTTCACTATTTCAATGGGCTTGAAATTTGATGTTGAATTTTGTTGGCATCTATTATTTTTATTTCGGCCATGTTTCATCCAAATGAAGTCATCTTGCACTATTTCAATTTTTTTTTTTCAATGGCCTGGAAATTTGATGTTGAAGTTTGTTGGCATCTATTATCGTTGTTACGGCCATGTTTCATCCAAATGGAGCCATCTTGCACTATTTGAATGGCCTTGAAATTTGATGTTGTGTTTTGTTGTCATCTATTATCATTGTTACGGCCATGTTTCATCCAAATGAAGGCATCAGGCTTTATTTCAATGGCCTTGAAATTTGATGTTGAGTTTTGTTGCCATCTATTATCATTATTACGGCCATGTTTCATCCAAATGAAGTCATCTTGCACTATTTCAATGGCCTTGAAATGTGATGTTGAATTTTGTTGCCATCTATGATCGTTGTTACGGCCATGTTTCATCCAAATGAAGCCATCTTGCACTATTTCAATGTTCTTGAAATTTGATGTTGAGTTTTGTTGCCATCTATTATCGTTGTTACAGCCATGTTTCATCCAAATGAAGCCATCTTGCACTATTTCAATGGCCTTGAAATGTGATGTTGAATTTTGTTGCCTATCTATTATCGTTGTTACGACCATGTTTCATCCAAATGAAGCCATCTTGTACTATTTCAATGGCCTTGAAATTTGATGTTGAGTTTTGTTGTCATCTATTATCATTGTCACGGCCATGTTTCATCCAAATGAAGGCATCGTTAACTATTTCAATGGCCTTCAACTGCGACGTTGAATTTTGTTGCCATCTATTATCGTTGTTACGGCCATGTTTCATCCATATGAAGGCATCTTTCACTATTTCAATGGCCTTGAAATTTGATGTTGAATATTGTTGCCATCTATGATCGTTGTTACGGCCATGTATCATCCAAATGAAGCCATCTTGCACTATTTCAATGGCCTTGAAATTTGATGTTGAGTTTTGTGGCCATCTATTATCGTTGTTACGGCCATGTTTCATCCAAATGAAGCCATCTTGCACTATTTCAATGGCCTTGAAATTTGATGTTGAGTTTTGTTGCCATCTATTATCGTTGTTACGGCCATGTTTCATCCAAATGAAGCCATTTTTCACTATTTCAATGGGCTTGAAATTTGATGTTGAATTTTGTTGCCATCTATTATCATTATTACGGCCATGTTTCATCCAAATGAAGTCATCTTGCACTGTTTGAATGGCCTTGAAATTTGATGTTGAGTTTTGTTGCCATCTATTATCGTTGTTACGGCCATGTTACATCCAAATGAAGCCATCTTGCACTATTTCAATGGCCTTGAAATTAGATGTTGAATTTTGTTACCATCTATTATCGTTGTTACGGCCATGTTTCATCCATATGAAGCCATCAGGCTTTATTTCAATGGCCTTGAAATTTGATGTTGAGTTTTGTTGCCATCTATTATCATTATTACGGCCATGTTTCATCCAAATGAAGTCATCTTGTTCTATTTTAATGGCCTTGAAATTTGATGTTGAATTTTGTTGCCATCTATTATCGTTGTTACGGCCATGTTTCATCCAAATGAAGCCATCTTTCACTATTTCAATGGCCTTGAAATTTGATGTTGAATTTTGTTGCCATCTATTATCGTTGTTACGGCCATGTTTCATCCACATAAAGCCATCTTGCACTATTTCAATGGCCTTGAAATTTGATGTTGAATTTTGTTGCCATCTATTATCATTATTACGGCCATGTTTCATCCAAATGAAGTCATCTTGCTCTATTTCAATGGCCTTGAAATTTGATGTTGAATTTTGTTACCATCTATTATCGTTGTTACGGCCATGTTTCATCCATATGAAGCCATCAGGCTTTATTTCAATAACCTTGAAATTTGGTGTTGAGTTTTGTTGCCATGTATTATCGTTGTTACGGCCATGTTTCATCCAAATGAAGTCATCTTGCACTGTTTGAATGGCCTTGAAATTTGATGTTGAGTTTTGTTGCCATCTATTATAGTTGTTACGGCCATGTTTCATCCAAATGAAGCCATCTTGCACTATTTCAATGGCCTTGAAATTTGATGTTGAATTTTGCTGGCATCTATTATCGTTATTACGGCCATGTTTCATCCATATGAAGCCATCAGGCTTTATTTCAATGGCCTTGAAATTTGATGTTGAGTTTTGTTGCCATCTATTATTATTATTACGGCCATGTTTCATCCAAATGAAGTCATCTTGTTCTATTTTAATGGCCTTGAAATTTGATGTTGAATTTTGTTGTCATCTATTATCGTTGTTACGGCCATGTTTCATCCAAATGAAGCCATCTTTCACTATTTCAATGGCCTTGAAATTTGATGTTGAATTTTGTTGGCATCTATTATCGTTGTTACGGCCATGTTTCATCCACATAAAGCCATCTTGCACTATTTCAATGGCCTTGAAATGTGATGTTGAATTTTGTTGCCATCTATTATCATTATTACGGCCATGTTTCATCCACATAAAGCCATCTTGCACTATTTCAATGGTCTTGAAATGTGATGTTGAATTTTGTTGCCATCTATTATCGTTGTTACGGCCATGTTTCATCCATATGATGCCATCTTGCACTATTTGAATGGGCTTGAAATTTGATGTTGAATTTTGTCGCCATCTATTATCGTTGTTGCGGCCATGTTTCATCCAAATGAAGCCATCTTGCACTATTTCGATGGCCTTGAAATTTGATGTTGAGTTTTTTTGCCATCTATTATCGTTGTTACGGCCATGTTTCATCCAAATGAAGCCATCTTGCACTATTTGAATGGCCTTAAAATTAGATGGTGAATTTTGTTGGCATCTATTATCGTTGTTTCATCCAAATGAAGCCATCTTGCACTTTTTGAATGAACTTAAAATTTGATGTTGAATTTTGTTGCCATCTATTATCGTTGTTACGTTCATGTTTTATCCAAATGAAACCATCTTGCACTATTTCAATGGCCTTGAAATTAGATGTTTAGTTTTGTTGCCATCTATTATCGTTGTTACGGCCATTTTTCATCCAAATGAAGCCATCTTGCACTATTTGAATGGGCTTGAAATTTGATGTTGAATTTTGTTGCCATCTATTATCATTATTACGGCCATGTTTCATCCAAATGAAGCCATCTTTCACTATTTCAATGGCCTTGAAATTTGATGTTGAATTTTGTTGCCATCTATTATCGTTGTTACGGCCATGTTTCATCCAAATTAAGGCATCTTGCACTATTTGAATGGCCTTCAAATGCGATGTTGAATTTTGTTGCCATCTATTATCGTTGTTACGGCCATGTTTCATCCAAATGAAACCATCTTTCAGTATTTGAATGGTCTTGAAATTAGATGTTGAATTTTGTTACCATCTATTATCATTGTTACGGCCATGTTTCATCCAAATGAAGCCATCTTTAACTATTTCAATGGCCTTGAAATTTGATGTTGAATTTTGTTACCATCTATTATCGTTGTTACGGCCTTGTTTCATCCAAAAGAAGCCATCTTTCACTATTTCAATGGCCTTAAAATAAAAAGTTGAATTTTGTTGGCATCTATTATCGTTGTTTCATCCAAATGAAGCCATCTTGCACTTTTTGAATGAACTTAAAATTTGATGTTGAATTTTGTTGCCATCTATTATCGTTGTTACGACCATGTTTCATCCAAATGAAGCCATCTTGCACTATTTCAATGGCCTTGAAATTTGATGTTGAATTTTGTTGCCATCTATTATCGTTGTTACGGCCATTTTTCATCCAAATGAAGCCATCTTGCACTATTTGAATGGGCTTGAAATTTGATGTTGAATTTTGTTGCCATCTATTATCATTGTTACGGCCATGTTTCATCCAAATGAAGCCATCTTTCACTATTTCAATGGCCTTGAAATTTGATGTTGAATTTTGTTGGCATCTATTATCGTTGTAACAGCCATGTTTCATCCAAATTAAGGCATCTTGCACTACTTGAGTGGCCTTCAAATGCGATGTTGAATTTTGTTGCCATCTATGATCGTTGTTACGGCCATGTTTCATCCAAATGAAACCATCTTTCAGTATTTGAATGGTCTTGAAATTAGATGTTGAATTTTGTTGGCATCTATTATTTTTATTTCGGCCATGTTTCATCCAAATGAAGTCATCTTGCACTATTTCAATTTTTTTTTTTCAATGGCCTGGAAATTTGATGTTGAAGTTTGTTGGCATCTATTATCGTTGTTACGGCCATGTTTCATCCAAATGGAGCCATCTTGCACTATTTGAATGGCCTTGAAATTTGATGTTGTGTTTTGTTGTCATCTATTATCATTGTTACGGCCATGTTTCATCCAAATGAAGGCATCAGGCTTTATTTCAATGGCCTTGAAATTTGATGTTGAGTTTTGTTGCCATCTATTATCATTATTACGGCCATGTTTCATCCAAATGAAGTCATCTTGCACTATTTCAATGGCCTTGAAATGTGATGTTGAATTTTGTTGCCATCTATGATCGTTGTTACGGCCATGTTTCATCCAAATGAAGCCATCTTGCACTATTTCAATGTTCTTGAAATTTGATGTTGAGTTTTGTTGCCATCTATTATCGTTGTTACAGCCATGTTTCATCCAAATGAAGCCATCTTGCACTATTTCAATGGCCTTGAAATGTGATGTTGAATTTTGTTGCCTATCTATTATCGTTGTTACGACCATGTTTCATCCAAATTGAGCCATCTTGTACTATTTCAATGGCCTTGAAATTTGATGTTGTGTTTTGTTGTCATCTATTATCATTGTCACGGCCATGTTTCATCCAAATGAAGGCATCGTTAACTATTTCAATGGCCTACAACTGCGACGTTGAATTTTGTTGCCATCTATTATCGTTGTTACGGCCATGTTTCATCCATATGAAGGCATCTTTCACTATTTCAATGGCTTTGAAATTTGATGTTGAATATTGTTGCCATCTATGATCGTTGTTACGGCCATGTATCATCCAAATGAAGCCATCTTGCACTATTTCAATGGCCTTGAAATTTGATGTTGAGTTTTGTGGCCATCTATTATCGTTGTTACGGCCATGTTTCATCCAAATGAAGCCATCTTGCACTATTTCAATGGCCTTGAAATTTGATGTTGAGTTTTGTTGCCATCTATTATCGTTGTTACGGCCATGTTTCATCCAAATGAAGCCATTTTTCACTATTTCAATGGGCTTGAAATTTGATGTTGAATTTTGTTGCCATCTATTATCATTATTACGGCCATGTTTCATCCAAATGAAGCCATCTTGCACTATTTCAATGGCCTTGAAATTTGATGTTGAATTTTGTTGGCATCTATTATCGTTGTAACAGCCATGTTTCATCCAAATTAAGGCATCTTGCACTACTTGAGTGGCCTTCAAATGCGATGTTGAATTTTGTTGCCATCTATGATCGTTGTTACGGCCATGTTTCATCCAAATGAAACCATCTTTCAGTATTTGAATGGTCTTGAAATTAGATGTTGAATTTTGTTGGCATCTATTATTTTTATTTCGGCCATGTTTCATCCAAATGAAGTCATCTTGCACTATTTCAATTTTTTTTTTTCAATGGCCTGGAAATTTGATGTTGAAGTTTGTTGGCATCTATTATCGTTGTTACGGCCATGTTTCATCCAAATGGAGCCATCTTGCACTATTTGAATGGCCTTGAAATTTGATGTTGTGTTTTGTTGTCATCTATTATCATTGTTACGGCCATGTTTCATCCAAATGAAGTCATCTTGCACTGTTTCAATTTTTTTTTTTCAATGGCCTGGAAATTTGATGTTGAAGTTTGTTGGCATCTATTATCGTTGTTTCATCCAAATGAAGCCATCTTGCACTTTTTGAATGAACTTAAAATTTGATGTTGAATTTTGTTGCCATCTATTATCGTTGTTACGACCATGTTTCATCCAAATGAAGCCATCTTGCACTATTTCAATGGCCTTGAAATTTGATGTTGAATTTTGTTGCCATCTATTATCGTTGTTACGGCCATTTTTCATCCAAATGAAGCCATCTTGCACTATTTGAATGGGCTTGAAATTTGATGTTGAATTTTGTTGCCATCTATTATCATTGTTACGGCCATGTTTCATCCAAATGAAGCCATCTTGCACTATTTCAATGGCCTTGAAATTTGATGTTGAATTTTGTTGGCATCTATTATCGTTGTAACAGCCATGTTTCATCCAAATTAAGGCATCTTGCACTACTTGAGTGGCCTTCAAATGCGATGTTGAATTTTGTTGCCATCTATGATCGTTGTTACGGCCATGTTTCATCCAAATGAAACCATCTTTCAGTATTTGAATGGTCTTGAAATTAGATGTTGAATTTTGTTGGCATCTATTATTTTTATTTCGGCCATGTTTCATCCAAATGAAGTCATCTTGCACTATTTCAATTTTTTTTTTTCAATGGCCTGGAAATTTGATGTTGAAGTTTGTTGGCATCTATTATCGTTGTTACGGCCATGTTTCATCCAAATGGAGCCATCTTGCACTATTTGAATGGCCTTGAAATTTGATGTTGTGTTTTGTTGTCATCTATTATCATTGTTACGGCCATGTTTCATCCAAATGAAGGCATCAGGCTTTATTTCAATGGCCTTGAAATTTGATGTTGAGTTTTGTTGCCATCTATTATCATTATTACGGCCATGTTTCATCCAAATGAAGTCATCTTGCACTATTTCAATGGCCTTGAAATGTGATGTTGAATTTTGTTGCCATCTATGATCGTTGTTACGGCCATGTTTCATCCAAATGAAGCCATCTTGCACTATTTCAATGTTCTTGAAATTTGATGTTGAGTTTTGTTGCCATCTATTATCGTTGTTACAGCCATGTTTCATCCAAATGAAGCCATCTTGCACTATTTCAATGGCCTTGAAATGTGATGTTGAATTTTGTTGCCTATCTATTATCGTTGTTACGACCATGTTTCATCCAAATGGAGCCATCTTGTACTATTTCAATGGCCTTGAAATTTGATGTTGTGTTTTGTTGTCATCTATTATCATTGTCACGGCCATGTTTCATCCAAATGAAGGCATCGTTAACTATTTCAATGGCCTTCAACTGCGACGTTGAATTTTGTTGCCATCTATTATCGTTGTTACGGCCATGTTTCATCCATATGAAGGCATCTTTCACTATTTCAATGGCTTTGAAATTTGATGTTGAATATTGTTGCCATCTATGATCGTTGTTACGGCCATGTATCATCCAAATGAAGCCATCTTGCACTATTTCAATGGCCTTGAAATTTGATGTTGAGTTTTGTGGCCATCTATTATCGTTGTTACGGCCATGTTTCATCCAAATGAAGCCATCTTGCACTATTGGAATGGCCTTGAAATTTGATGTTGAGTTTTGTTGCCATCTATTATCGTTGTTACGGCCATGTTTCATCCAAATGAAGCCATTTTTCACTATTTCAATGGGCTTGAAATTTGATGTTGAATTTTGTTGCCATCTATTATCATTATTACGGCCATGTTTCATCCAAATGAAGTCATCTTGCACTGTTTGAATGGCCTTGAAATTTGATGTTGAGTTTTGTTGCCATCTATTATCGTTGTTACGGCCATGTTTCATCCAAATGAAGCCATCTTGCACTATTTCAATGGCCTTGAAATTAGATGTTGAATTTTGTTACCATCTATTATCGTTGTTACGGCCATGTTTCATCCATATGAAGCCATCAGGCTTTATTTCAATGGCCTTGAAATTTGATGTTGAGTTTTGTTGCCATCTATTATCATTATTACGGCCATGTTTCATCCAAATGAAGTCATCTTGTTCTATTTTAATGGCCTTGAAATTTGATGTTGAATTTTGTTGCCATGTATTATCGTTGTTACGGCCATGTTCCATCCATATGAAGCCATCTTGCACTATTTCAATGGCCTTGAAATTTGATGTTGAATTTTGTTGCCATCTATTATCGTTGTTACGGCCATGTTTCATCCACATAAAGCCATCTTGCACTATTTCAATGGCCTTGAAATTTGATGTTGAATTTTGTTGCCATCTATTATCATTATTACGGCCATGTTTCATCCAAATGAAGTCATCTTGCTCTATTTCAATGGCCTTGAAATTTGATGTTGAATTTTGTTACCATCTATTATCGTTGTTACGGCCATGTTTCATCCATATGAAGCCATCAGGCTTTATTTCAATAACCTTGAAATTTGATGTTGAGTTTTGTTGCCATCTATTATCGTTGTTACGGCCATGTTTCATCCAAATGAAGCCATCTTGCACTATTTCAATGGCCTTGAAATTTGATGTTGAATTTTGTTGGCATCTATTATCGTTGTTACGGCCATGTTTCATCCACATAAAGCCATCTTGCACTATTTCAATGGCCTTGAAATGTGATGTTGAATTTTGTTGCCATCTATTATCATTATTACGGCCATGTTTCATCCACATAAAGCCATCTTGCACTATTTCAATGGTCTTGAAATGTGATGTTGAATTTTGTTGCCATCTATTATCGTTGTTACGGCCATGTTTCATCCATATGATGCCATCTTGCACTATTTGAATGGGCTTGAAATTTGATGTTGAATTTTGTCGCCATCTATTATCGTTGTTGCGGCCATGTTTCATCCAAATGAAGCCATCTTGCACTATTTGAATGGCCTTAAAATTAGATGTTGAATTTTGTTGGCATCTATTATCGTTGTTTCATCCAAATGAAGCCATCTTGCACTTTTTGAATGAACTTAAAATTAGATGTTGAATTTTGTTGCCATCTATTATCGTTGTTACGACCATGTTTTATCCAAATGAAACCATCTTGCACTATTTCAATGGCCTTGAAATTAGATGTTTAGTTGTGTTGCCATCTATTATCGTTGTTACGGCCATTTTTCATCCAAATGAAGCCATCTTGCACTATTTGAATGGGCTTGAAATTTGATGTTGAATTTTGTTGCCATCTATTATCATTATTACGCCATGTTTCATCCAAAAGAAGCCATCTTTCACTATTTCAATGGCCTTGAAATTTGATGTTGAATTTTGTTGGCATCTATTATCGTTGTTACAGCCATGTTTCATCCAAATTAAGGCATCTTGCACTATTTGAATGGCCTTCAAATGCGATGTTGAATTTTGTTGCCATCTATTATCGTTGTTACGGCCATGTTTCATCCAAATGAAACCATCTTTCAGTATTTGAATGGTCTTGAAATTTGATGTTGAATTTTGTTGGCATCTATTATTTTTGTTACGGCCATGTTTCATCCAAATGAAGCCATCTTTGACTATTTCAATGTTCTTAAAATAAAAAATTGAATTTTGTTGGCATCTATTATCGTTGTTTCATCCAAATGAAGTCATCTTGCACTTTTTGAATGAACTTAAAATTTGATGTTGAATTTTGTTGCCATCTATTATCGTTGTTACGACCATGTTTCATCCAAATGAAGCCATCTTGCACTATTTGAATGGCCTTGAAATTAGATGTTTAGTTTGGTTGCCATCTATTATCGTTGTTACGGCCATTTTTCATCCAAATGAAGCCATCTTGCACTATTTGAATGGCCTTGAAATTTGATGTTGAATTTTGTTGCCATCTATTATCATTGTTACGGCCATGTTTCATCCAAATGAAACCATCTTTCAGTATTTGAATGGTCTTGAAATTAGATGTTGAATTTTGTTGCCATCTATTATTTTTGTTTCGGCCATGTTTCATCCAAATGAAGTCATCTTGCACTATTTCAATGGCCTTGAAATTTGATGTTGAAGTTTGTTGGCATCTTTTATCGTTGTTACGGCCATGTTTCATCCAAATGGAGCCATCTTGCACTATTTCAATGGCCTTGAATTTTGATGTTGTGTTTTGTTGTCATCTATTATCATTGTTACGGCCATGTTTCATCCAAATGAAGGCATCAGGCTTTATTTCAATGGCCTTGAAATTTGATGTTGAGTTTTGTTGCCATCTATTATCATCATTACGGCCATGTTTCATCCAAATGAAGTCATCTTGCACTATTTCAATGGCCTTGAAATTTGATGTTGAATTTTGTTGCCATCTATGATCGTTGTTACGGCCATGTTTCATCCAAATGAAGTCATCTTGCACTATTTCAATGTTTTTGAAATTTGATGTTGAGTTTTGTTGCCATCTATTATCGTTGTTACGGCCATGTTTCATCCAAATGAAGCCATCTTGCACTATTTCAATGGCCTTGAAATGTGATGTTGAGTTTTGTTGCCTATCTATTATCGTTGTTACGACCTTGTTTCTTCCAAATGGAGCCATCTTGCACTATTTCAATGGCCTTGAAATTTGATGTTGTGTTTTGTTGCCATCTATTATCGTTGTTACGGCCATGTTTCATCCATATGAAGGCATCTTTCACTATTTCAATGGCTTTGAAATTTGATGTTGAATATTGTTGCCATCTATGATCGTTGTTACGGCCATGTTTCATCCAAATGAAGCCATCTTGCACTATTTCAATGGCCTTGAAATTTGATGTTGAGTTTTGTGGCCATCTATTATCGTTGTTACGGCCATGTTTCATCCAAATGAAGCCATCTTGCACTATTTCAATGGCCTTGAAATTTGATGTTGAGTGTTGTTGCCATCTATTATCGTTGTTACGGCCATGTTTCATCCAAATGAAGCCATTTTTCACTATTTCAATGGGCTTGAAATTTGATGTTGAATTTTGTTGCCATCTATTATCATTATTACGGCCATGTTTCATCCAAATGAAGTCATCTTGCACTGTTTGAATGGCCTTGAAATTTGATGTTGAGTTTTGTTGCCTATCTATTATCGTTGTTACGGCCATGTTTCATCCAAATGAAGCCATCTTGCACTATTTCAATGGCCTTGAAATTTGATGTTGAATTTTGTTACCATCTATTATCGTTGTTACGGCCATGTTTCATCCATATGAAGCCATCAGGCTTTATTTCAATGGCCTTGAAATTTGATGTTGAGTTTTGTTGCCATCTATTATCATTATTACGGCCATGTTTCATCCAAATGAAGTCATCTTGTTCTATATTAATGGCCTTGAAATTTGATGTTGAATTTTGTTGCCATCTATTATCGTTGTTACGGCCATGTTTCATCCAAATGAAGCCATCTTTCACTATTTCAATGGCCTTGAAATTTGATGTTGAATTTTGTTGCCTATCTATTATCGTTGTTACGACCATGTTTCATCCAAATTAAGCCATCTTGCACTATTTCAATGGCCTTGAAATTAGATGTTTAGTTGTGTTGCCATCTATTATCGTTGTTACGGCCATGTTTCATCCAAATGAAGTCATCTTGTTCTATTTTAATGGCCTTGAAATTTGATGTTGAATTTTGTTACCATCTATTATCGTTGTTACGGCCATGTTTCATCCAAATGAAGCCATCTTGCACTATTTCAATGGCCTTAAAATTAGATGTTGAATTTTGTTGGCATCTATTATCGTTGTTTCATCCAAATGAAGCCATCTTGCACTTTTTGAATGAACTTAAAATTTGATGTTGAATTTTGTTGCCATCTATTATCGTTGTTACGACCATGTTTTATCCAAATGAAACCATCTTGCACTATTTCAATGGCCTTGAAATTAGATGTTTAGTTTTGTTGCCATCTATTATCGTTGTTACGGCCATTTTTCATCCAAATGAAGCCATCTTTCACTATTTCAATTTGATGTTGAATATTGTTGCCATCTATGATCGTTGTTACGGCCATGTTTCATCCAAATGAAGCCATCTTGCACTATTTCAATGGCCTTGAAATTTGATGTTGAATTTTGTTACCATCTATTATCGTTGTTACGGCCATGTTTCATCCAAATGAAGCCATCTTGCACTATTTCAATGTCCTTGAAATTTGATGTTGAGTTTTGTGGCCATCTATTATCGTTGTTACGGCCATGTTTCATCCAAATGAAGCCATCTTGCACTATTTCAATGGCCTTGAAATTTGATGTTGAGTTTTGTGGCCATCTATTATCGTTGTTACGACCATGTTTTATCCAAATGAAACCATCTTGCACTATTTCAATGGCCTTGAAATTAGATGTTGAGTTTTGTTGCCATCTATTATCGTTGTTACGGCCATTTTTCATCCAAATGAAGCCATCTTGCACTTTTTGAATGAACTTAAAATTTGATGTTGAATTTTGTTGCCATCTATTATCGTTGTTACGACCATGTTTCATCCAAATGAAGCCATCTTGCACTATTTCAATGGCCTTGAAATTAAATGTTTAGTTTGGTTGCCATCTATTATCGTTGTTACGGCCATTTTTCATCCAAATGAAGCCATCTTTCACTATTTCAATTTGATGTTGAGTTTTGTTGCCATCTATGATCGTTGTTACGGCCATGTTTCATCCAAATGAAGCCATCTTGCACTATTTCAATGGCCTTGAAATTTGATGTTGAATTTTGTTACCATCTATTATCGTTGTTACGGCCATGTTTCATCCAAATGAAGCCATCTTGCACTATTTCAATGGCCTTGAAATTTGATGTTGAATTTTGTGGCCATCTATTATCGTTGTTACGGCCATGTTTCATCCAAATGAAGCCATCTTGCACTATTTCAATGGCCTTGAAATTTGATGTTGAGTTTTGTGGCCATCTATTATCGTTGTTACGACCATGTTTTATCCAAATGAAACCATCTTGCACTATTTCAAAGGCCTTGAAATTAGATGTTGAGTTTTGTTGCCATCTATTATCGTTGTTACGACCATGTTTCATCCAAATGAAGCCATCTTGCACTATTTGAATGGGCTTGAAATTTGATGTTGAATATTGTTGCCATCTATTATCGTTGTTACGGCCATGTTTCATCCAAATGAAACCATCTTTCAGTATTTGAATGGTCTTGAAATTAGATGTTGAATTTTGTTGCCATCTATTATTTTTGTTTCGGCCATGTTTCATCCAAATGAAGTCATCTTGCACTATTTGAATGGCCTTGAAATTTGATGTTGAATATAGTTGCCATCTATGATCGTTGTTACGGCCATGTATCATCCAAATGAAGCCATTTTGCACTATTTCAATGGCCTTGAATTTTGATGTTGTGTTTTGTTGTCATCTATTATCATTGTTACGGCCATGTTTCATCCAAATGAAGGCATTAGGCTTTATTTCAATGGCCTTGAAATTTGATGTTGAGTTTTGTTGCCATCTATTATCATTATTACGGCCATGTTTCATCCAAATGAAGTCATCTTGCACTATTTCAATGGCCTTGAAATTTGATGTTGAATTTTGTTGCCATCTATTATCGTTGTTACGGCCATGTTTCATCCAAATGAAGCCATCTTGCACTATTTCAATGGCCTTGAAATGTGATGTTGAATTTTGTTGCCTATCTATTATCGTTGTTACGGCCATGTTTCATCCAAATGGAGCCATCTTTCACTATTTCAATGGCCTTGAAATTTGATGTTGTGTTTTGTTGTCATCTATTATCATTGTTACGGCCATGTTTCATCCAAATGAAGGCATCGTTAACTATTTCAATGGCCTTCAACTGCGACGTTGAATTTTGTTGCCATCTATTATCGTTGTTACGGCCATGTTTCATCCATATGAAGGCATCTTTCACTATTTCAATGGCTTTGAAATTTGATGTTGAATATTGTTGCCATCTATGATCGTTGTTACGGCCATGTATCATCCAAATGAAGCCATCTTGCACTATTTCAATGGCCTTGAAATTTGATGTTGAGTTTTGTGGCCATCTATTATCGTTGTTGCGGCCATGTTTCATCCACATAAAGCCATTTTTCACTATTTCAATGGGCTTGAAATTTGATGTTGAATTTTGTTGCCATCTATTATCATTATTACGGCCATGTTTCATCCAAATGAAGTCATCTTGCACTGTTTGAATGGCCTTGAAATTTGATGTTGAGTTTTGTTGCCATCTATTATCGTTGTTACGGCCATGTTTCATCCAAATGAAGCCATTTTTCACTATTTCAATGGGCTTGAAATTTGATGTTGAATTTTGTTGCCATCTATTATCATTATTACGGCCATGTTTCATCCAAATGAAGTCATCTTGCACTGTTTGAATGGCCTTGAAATTTGATGTTGAGTTTTGTTGCCATCTATTATCGTTGTTACAGCCATGTTTCATCCAAATGAAGCCATCTTGCACTATTTCAATGGCCTTGAAATTTGATGTTGAATTTTGTTACCATCTATTATCGATGTTACGGCCATGTTTCATCCATATGAAGCCATCAGGCTTTATTTCAATGGCCTTGAAATTTGATGTTGAGTTTTGTTGCCATCTATTATCATTATTACGGCCATGTTTCATCCAAATGAAGTCATCTTGTTCTATATTAATGGCCTTGAAATTTGATGTTGAATTTTGTTGCCATCTATGATCGTTGTTACGGCCATGTTTCATCCAAATGAAGCCATCTTTCACTATTTCAATGGCCTTGAAATTTGATGTTGAATTTTGTTGGCATCTATTATCGTTGTTACGGCCATGTTTCATCCACATAAAACCATTTTACACTATTTCAATGGGCTTGAAATTTGATGTTGATTTTTGTTACCATCTATTATCGTTGTTACGGCCATGTTTCATCCAAATGAAGCCATCTTGCACTATTTGAATGGCCTTGAAATTAGATGTTTAGTTGTGTTGCCATCTATTATCGTTGTTACGGCCATGTTTCATCCAAATGAAGTCATCTTGTTCTATTTTAATGGCCTTGAAATTTGATGTTGAATTTTGTTGTCATCTATTATCATTGTTACGGCCAAGTTTCATCCAAATGAAGCTATCAGGCTTTATTTCAATGGCCTTGAAATTTGATGTTGAGTTTTGTTACCATCTATTATCTTTGTTACGGCCATGTTTCATCCAAATGAAGTCATCTTGTTCTATTTTAATGGCCTTGAAATTTGATGTTGAATTTTGTTGTCATCTATTATCATTGTTACGGCCAAGTTTCATCCAAATGAAGGCATCGTTAACTATTTCAATGGTCTTCAACTGCGACGTTGAATTTTGTTGCCATCTATTATCGTTGTTACGGCCATGTTTCATCCAAATGAAGCCATCTTTCACTATTTCAATGGCTTTGAAATTTGATGTTGAATATTGTTGCCATCTATGATCGTTGTTACGGCCATGTTTCATCCAAATGAAGCCATCTTGCACTATTTCAATGGCCTTGAAATTTGATGTTGAATTTTGTTACCATCTATTATCGTTGTTACGGCCATGTTTCATCCAAATGAAGTCATCTTGCACTATTTCAATGGCCTTGAAATTTGATGTTGAGTTTTGTGGCCATCTATTATCGTTGTTACGGCCATGTTTCATCCAAATGAAGCCATCTTGCACTATTTCAATGGCCTTGAAATTTGATGTTGAATTTTGTTACCATCTATTATCGTTGTTACGGCCATGTTTCATCCATATGAAGCCATCAGGCTTTATTTCAATGGCCTTGAAATTTGATGTTGAGTTTTGTTGCCATCTATTATCATTATTACGGCCATGTTTCATCCAAATGAAGCCATCTTGTTCTATTTTAATGACCTTGAAATTTGATGTTGAATTTTGTTGTCATGTATTATCATTGTTACGGCCAAGTTTCATCCAAATGAAGGCATCGTTAACTATTTCAATGGCCTTCAACTGCGACGTTGAATTTTGTTACCATCTATTATCGTTGTTACGGCCATGTTTCATCCAAATGAAGCCATCTTTCACTATTTCAATGGCCTTGAAATTTGATGTTGAATTTCGTTGGCATCTATTATCGTTGTTACGGCCATGTTTCATCCAAATGAAGCCATCTTGCACTATTTCAATGGCCTTGAAATTCGATGTTGAATTTTGTTACCATCTATTATCGTTGTTACGGCCATGTTTCATCCATATGAAGCCATCAGGCTTTATTTCAATGGCCTTGAAATTTGATGTTGAGTTTTGTTACCATCTATTATCTTTGTTACGGCCATGTTTCATCCAAATGAAGTCATCTTGTTCTATTTTAATGGCCTTGAAATTTGATGTTGAATTTTGTTGTCATCTATTATCATTGTTACGGCCAAGTTTCATCCAAATGAAGGCATCGTTAACTATTTCAATGGCCTTCAACTGCGACGTTGAATTTTGTTGCCATCTATTATCGTTGTTACGGCCATGTTTCATCCAAATGAAGCCATCTTGCACTTTTTCAATTGCCTTGAAATTTGATGTTGAATTTTGTTGCCATCTATTATCGTTGTTACGGCCATGTTTCATCCAAATGAAACCATCTTTCACTATTTCAATGCCCTTGAAATTTGATGTTGAGTTTTGTTGCCATCTATTATCGTTGTTACGGCCATGTTTCATCCAAATGAAGCCATCTTTCACTATTTCAATGGCCTTGAAATTTGATGTTGAATTTCGTTGGCATCTATTATCGTTGTTACGGCCATGTTTCATCCAAAGTAAGGCATCTGTCACTATTTCAATTGCCTTCAAATGCGATGTTGAATTTTGTTGCCATCTATTATCGTTGTAACGGTCATGTTCCATCCATATGAAGCCATTTTGCACTATTTCAATGGCCTTGAAATTTGATGTTGATTTTTGTTACCATCTATTATCGTTGTTACGTCCATGTTTCATCCACATAAAGCCATCTTTCACTATTTCAATGGCCTTGAAATTTGATGTTGAATTTTTTTGCCATCTATTATCGTTGTTACGGCCATGTTTCATCCATATGAAGCCATCTTCCACTATTTCAATAGCCTTGAAATTTGATGTTGAATTTTGTTGCCATCTATTATCGTTGTAACGGCCATGTTTCATCCAAATGAAGCCATCTTGCACTATTTCAATGGCCTTGAAATGTAATGTTGAATTTTGTTGCCTATGTATTATCGTTGTTACGACCATGTTTCATCCAAATGAAGCCATCTTGCACTATTTCAATGGCCTTGAAATTTGATGTTGAGTTTTGTTGCCATCTATTATCGTTGTTACGGCCATGTTTCATCCAATTGAAGCCATCTTGCACTATTTCAATGGCCTTGAAATGTGATGTTGAATTTTGTTGCCTATGTATTATCGTTGTTACGACCATGTTTCATCCAAATGAAGCCATCTTTCACTATTTCAATGGCCTTGAAATTTGATGTTGAATATAGTTGCCATCTATGATCGTTGTTACGGCCATGTATCATCCAAATGAAGCCATCTTGCACTATTTCAATTGCCTTGAAATTTGATGTTGAATTTTGTTGCCATCTATTATCGTTGTTACGGCCATGTTTCATCCATATGAAAGCATCTTTCACTATTTCAATGGCCTTGAAATTTGATGTAGAATTTTGTTACCATCTATTATCGTTGTTACGTCCATGTTTCATCCACATAAAGCCATCTTTCACTATTTCAATGGCCTTGAAATTTGATGTTGAGTTTTGTTGCCATCTATTATCGTTGTTGCGGCCATGTTTCATCCACATAAAGCCATTTTTCACTATTTCAATGGCCTTGAAATTTGATGTTGAATTTTGTTGGCATCTATTATCGTTGTTGCGGCCATGTTTCATCCAACTGAAGCCATCTTGCACCATTTCAATGGCCTTGAAATTTGATGTTGAATTTTGTTACCATCTATTATCGTTGTTACGGCCATGTTTCATCCAAATGAAGCCATCTTGCACTAATTCAATGGCCTTGAAATTTGATGTTGAGTTTTGTTGCCATCTATTATCGTTGTTACGGCCATGTTTCATCCAAATGAAGCCATCTTGCACTATTTCAATGGCTTTCAAATGCGATGTTGAATATTGTTGCCATCTATTATCGTTGTTACGGCCATGTTTCATCCATATGAAGCCATCTTGCACTATTTCAATAGCCTTGAAATTTGATGTTGAGTTTTGTTGCCATCTATTATCTTTGTTACGGCCATGTTTCATCCAAATGAAGCCATCTTGCACTAATTCAATGGCTTTCAAATGCGACGTTAAAATTTGTTGAAATCTATTATCGTTGTTACGGCCTTGTTTCATCCATATGAAGGCATCTTTCACTATTTCAATGGCCTTGAAATTTGATGTAGAATTTTGTTACCATCTATTATCGTTGTTACGCCCATGTTTCATCCACATAAAGCCATCTTTCACTATTTCAATGGCCTTGAAATTTGATGTTGAGTTTTGTTGCCATCTATTATCGTTGTTGCGGCCATGTTTCATCCACATAAAGCCATCTTTCACTATTTCAATGGCCTTGAAATTTGATGTTGAGTTTTGTTGCCATCTATTATCGTTGTTGCGGCCATGTTTCATCCACATAAAGCCATTTTTCACTATTTCAATGGCCTTGAAATTTGATGTTGAATTTTGTTGGCATCTATTATCGTTGTTGCGGCCATGTTTCATCCAAATGAAGCCATTTTTCACTATATCAATGGGCTTGAAATTTGATGTTGAATTTTGTTGCCATCTATTATCGTTGTTACGGCCCTGTTTCATCCAAATGAAGCCATCTTGCACTATTTCAATGGCCTTGAAATTTGATGTTGAGTTTTGTTGCCATCTATTATCGTTGTTACGGCCATGTTTCATCCAAATGAAGCCATCTTGCACTATTTCAATGGCTTTCAAATGCGACGTTAAATTTTGTTGAAATCTATTATCGTTGTTACGGCCTTGTTTCATCCATATGAAGGCATCTTTCACTATTTCAATGGCCTTAAAATTTGATGTTGAATATTGTTGCCATCTATGATCGTTGTTACGGCCATGTTTCATCCAAATGAAGCCATCTTTCACTATTTCAATGGCCTTGAAATTTGATCTTGAATTTTGTTGCCATCTATTATCGTTGTTACGGCCATGTTTCATCCAAATGAAGCCATCTTGCACGATTTCAATGGCCTTGAAATTTGATGTTGAATTTTGTTGCCATCTATTATCGTTGTTACGGCCATGTTTCATCCAAATGAAGCCATCTTGCACTATTTCAATAGCCTTGAAATTTGACGTTGAGTTTTGTTGCCATCTATTATCGTTGTTACGGCCATGTTTCATCCAAATGAGCCATCTTGCACTATTTCAATGGGCTTGAAATTTGATGTTGAATTTTGTTGCCATCTATTATCGTTGTTACGGCCATGTTTCATCCAAATGAAGCCATTTTTCACTATTTCAATGGGCTTGAAATTTGATGTTGAATTTTGTTGCCATCTATTATCGTTGTTACGGCCATGTTTCATCCAAATGAAGCCATCTTGCACTAATTCAATGGCCTTGAAATTTGATGTTGAGTTTTGTTGCCATCTATTATCGTTGTTACGGCCATGTTTCATCCAAATGAAGCCATCTTGCACTATTTCAATGGCCTTGAAATTTGATGTTGAATTTTGTTGCCATCTATTATCGTTGTTACGGCCATGTTTCATCCAAAAAAAGCCATTTTTCACTATTTCAATGGGCTTGAAATTTGATGTTGAATTTTGTTGCCATCTATTATCGTTGTTACGGCCATGTTTCATCCAAATGAAGCCATCTTGCACTATTTCAATGGCCTTGAAATTTTATGTTGAGTTTTGTTGCCATCTATTATCGTTGTTACGGCCATGTTTCATCCATATGAAGCCATCAGGCACTATTTCAATGGCCTTGAAATTTGATGTTGAATTTTGTGGACCTCTATTATCGTTGTTACCGCCATGTTCCATGCAAATGACGCCATCTTGCATTATTTTAATGGCCTTGAAATTTGATGTTGAATCTTGTTGCCATCTATTATCGTTGTTACGGCCATGTTTCATCCAAATGAAGCCATCTTGCACTATTTCAATGGCCTTGAAATGTGATGTTGAATTTTGTTGCCGTCAATTATCATTATTACGGCCATGTTTCATCCATATGAAGTCATTTTGCTCTATTTCAATGGCCTTGAAATTTGATGTTGAATTTTGTTGCCATCTATTATCGTTGTTACGGCCATGTTTCATCCAAATGAAGCCATCTTTCACTATTTCAATGGCCTTGAAATTTGATGTTGAATTTTGTTGCCATCTATTATCGTTATTACGGCCATGTTTCATCCAAATGAAGCCATCTTGCACTATTTCAATGGCCTTGAAATTTGATCGTGAGTTTTTTTGCCATTTATTCTCGTGCTTACGACCATGTTTCATCCAAATGAAGCCATCTTTCACTATTTCAATGGCCTTGAAATTTGATGTTGAGTTTTGTTGCCATCTATTATCGTTGTTACGGCCATGTTTCATCCAAATGAAGCCATCTTGAACTTTTTAAATAGCCTTGAAATTTGATGTTGAGTTTTGTTGCCATCGTTGTTACGGCCATGTTTCATCCAAATGAAGGCATCTTTCACTATTACAATGGCCTTCAAATGCGACGTTGAATTTTGTTGCCATCTTTTATCGTTGTTGCGGCCATGTTTCATCCATATGAAGGTATCTTTCACTATTTCAATGGCCTGGAAATTTGATGTTGAATTTTGTTGCCATCTATGATCGTTGTTACGGCCATGTTTCATCCAAATGAAGCCATCTTGCACTTTTTCAATTGCCTTGAAATGCGATGTTGAATTTTGTTGCCATCTATTATCGTTGTTACGGCCATGTTTCATCCAAATGAAGCCATCTTGCACTATTTCAATGGTCTTGAAATGCGATGTTGAATTTTGTTGCCATCTATTATCGTTGTTACGGCCATGTTTCATCCAAATGAAGCCATCTTGCTCTATTTCAATGGCCTTGAAATTTGATGTTGAGTTTTGTTGCCATCTATTATCGTTGTTACGGCCATGTTTCATCCTAATAAAGCCAACTTTCACTATTTCAATGGCCTTGAAATTTGATGTTGAATTTCGTTGGCATCTATTATCGTTGTTACAGCCATGTTTCATCCAAAGTAAGGCATCTGTCACTATTTGAATGGCCTTCAAATGCGATGTTGAATTTTGCTACCATCTTTTATCAATGTTACGGCCATGTTTCATCCAATTGAAGCCATCTTGCACTATTTCAATGGCCTTGAAATTTGATGTTGAGTTTTGTTGCCATCTATTATCTTTGTTACGGCCATGTTTCATCCAAATGAAGCCATCTTGCACTAATTCAATGGCCTTGAAATTTGATGTTGAGTTTTGTTGCCATCTATTATCGTTGTTACGGCCATGTTTCATCCAAATGAAGCCATCTTTCACTATTTCAATGGCCTTGAAATTTGATGTTGAGTTTTGTTGCCATCTATTATCGTTGTTACGGCCATGTTTCATCCAAAAGAGGCCATCTTTTACTATTTCAATGGCCTTGAAATACGATGTTGAATTTTGTTGCCATCTATTATCAGTGTTACGGCCATGTTTCATCCATATGAAGCCATCTTGCACTATTTCAATGGCCTTGAAATTTGATGTTGAGTTTTGCTGCCATCTATTATCGTTGTTACGGCCATGTTTCATCCACATAAAGCCATCTTGCACTATTTCAATGGCCTTGAAATTTGATGTTGAATTTTGTTACCATCTATTATCGTTGTTACAGCCATGTTTCATCCAAATTAAGGCATCTTGCACTATTTGAATGGCCTTCAAATGCGATGTTGAAGTTTGTTGGCATCTATTATCGTTGTTACGACCATGTTTCATCCAAATGAAGCCATCTTTCACTATTTCAATGACCTTGAAATTTGATGTTGAGTTTTGTTGCCATCTATTATCGTTGTTACAGCCATGTTTCATCCAAAGTAAGGCATCTGTCACTATTTGAATGGCCTTCAAATGCGATGTTAAATTTTGCTACCATCTTTTATCGTTGTTACGGCCATGTTTCATCCAATTGAAGCCATCTTGCACTATTTCAATGACCTTGAAATTTGATGTTGAGTTTTGTTGCCATCTATTATCTTTGTTACGGCCATGTTTCATCCAAATGAAGCCATCTTGCACTAATTCAATGGCCTTGAAATTTGATGTTGAGTTTTGTTGCCATCTATTATCGTTGTTACGGCCATGTTTCATCCAAATGAAGCCATCTTTCACTATTTCAATGGCCTTGATATTTGATGTTGAGTTTTGTTGCCATCTATTATCGTTGTTACGGCCATGTTTCATCCAAAAGAGGCCATCTTTTACTATTTCAATGGCCTTGAAATACGATGTTGAATTTTGTTGCCATCTATTATCGTTGTTACGGCCATGTTTCATCCATATGAAGCCATCTTGCACTATTTCAATGGCCTTGAAATTTGATGTTGAGTTTTGTTGCCATCTATTATCGTTGTTACGGCCATGTTTCATCCAAATGAAGCCATCTTGCACTAATTCAATGGCCTTGAAATTTGATGTTGAGTTTTGTTGCCATCTATTATCGTTGTTACGGCCATGTTTCATCCAAATGAAGCCATCTTGCACTATTTGAATGGCCTTGAAATTTGATGTTGAATTTTGTTGCCATCTATTATCGTTGTTACGGCCATGTTTCATCCAAAAGAGGCCATCTTTTACTATTTCAATGGCCTTGAAATTAGATGTTGAATTTTGTTGCCATCTATTATCAGTGTTACGGCCATGTTTCATCCATATGAAGCCATCTTGCACTATTTCAATGGCCTTGAAATTTGATGTTGAGTTTTGCTGCCATCTATTATCGTTGTTACGGCCATGTTTCATCCACATAAAGCCATCTTGCACTATTTCAATGGCCTTGAAATTTGATGTTGAATTTTGTTACCATCTATTATCGTTGTTACAGCCATGTTTCATCCAAATTAAGGCATCTTGCACTATTTGAATGGCCTTCAAATGCGATGTTGAAGTTTGTTGGCATCTATTATCGTTGTTACGACCATGTTTCATCCAAATGAAGCCATCTTTCATTATTTCAATGGCCTTGAAATTTGATGTTGAGTTTTGTTGCCATCTATTATCGTTGTTACGGCCATGTTTCATCCAAATAAAGCCATCTTGCACTTTTTCAATTGCCTTGAAATGCGATGTTGAATTTTGTTGCCATCTATTATCGTTGTTACGGCCATGTTTCATCCATATGAAGCCATCTTGCACTATTTCAATAGCCTTGAAATTTGATGTTGAGTTTTGTTGCCATCTATTATCTTTGTTACGGCCATGTTTCATCCAAATGAAGCCATCTTGCACTAATTCAATGGCCTTGAAATTTGATGTTGAATTTTGTTGCCATCTATTATCGTTGTTACGGCCATGTTTCATCCTAATAAAGCCATCTTTCACTATTTCAATGGCCTTGAAATTTGATGTTGAATTTCGTTGGCATCTATTATCGTTGTTACAGCCATGTTTCATCCAAAGTAAGGCATCTGTCACTATTTGAATGGCCTTCAAATGCGATGTTGAATTTTGCTACCATCTTTTATCGTTGTTACGGCCATGTTTCATCCAAATGAAGCCATCTTGCACTATTTCAATGGCCTTGAAATTTGATGTTGAGTTTTGTTGCCATCTATTATCTTTGTTACGGCCATGTTTCATCCAAATGAAGCCATCTTGCACTAATTCAATGGCCTTGAAATTTGATGTTGAGTTTTGTTGCCATCTATTATCGTTGTTACGGCCATGTTTCATCCAAATGAAGCCATCTTGCACTATTTCAATGGCCTTGAAATTTGATGTTGAATTTTGTTGCCATCTATTATCGTTGTTACGGCCATGTTTCATCCAAAAAAAGCCATTTTTCACTATTTCAATGGGCTTGAAATTTGATGTTGAATTTTGTTGCCATCTATTATCGTTGTTACGGCCATGTTTCATCCAAATGAAGCCATCTTGCACTATTTCAATGGCCTTGAAATTTTATGTTGAGTTTTGTTGCCATCTATTATCGTTGTTACGGCCATGTTTCATCCATATGAAGCCATCAGGCACTATTTCAATGGCCTTGAAATTTGATGTTGAATTTTGTGGACCTCTATTATCGTTGTTACGGCCATGTTTCATCCAAATGACGCCATCTTGCATTATTTTAATGGCCTTGAAATTTGATGTTGAATCTTGTTGCCATCTATTATCGTTGTTACGGCCATGTTTCATCCAAATGAAGCCATCTTGCACTATTTCAATGGCCTTGAAATGTGATGTTGAATTTTGTTGCCATCAATTATCATTATTACGGCCATGTTTCATCCATATGAAGTCATCTTGCTCTATTTCAATGGCCTTCAAATTTGATGTTGAATTTTGTTGCCATCTATTATCGTTGTTACGGCCATGTTTCATCCAAATGAAGCCATCTTTCACTATTTCAATGGCCTTGAAATTTGATGTTGAATTTTGTTGCCATCTATTATCGTTATTACGGCCATGTTTCATCCAAATGAAGCCATCTTGCACTATTTCAATGGCCTTGAAATTTGATCTTGAGTTTTTTTTTGCCATTTATTATCGTGCTTACGACCATGTTTCATCCAAATGAAGCCATCTTTCACTATTTCAATGGCCTTGAAATTTGATGTTGAGTTTTGTTGCCATCTATTATCGTTGTTACGGCCATGTTTCATCCAAATGAAGCCATCTTGCACTTTTTAAATGGCCTTGAAATTTGATGTTGAGTTTTGTTGCCATCGTTGTTACGGCCATGTTTCATCCAAATGAAGGCATCTTTCACTATTACAATGGCCTTCAAATGCGACGTTGAATTTTGTTGCCATCTTTTATCGTTGTTGCGGCCATGTTTCATCCATATGAAGGTATCTTGCACTATTTCAATGGCCTGGAAATTTGATGTTGAATTTTGTTGCCATCTATGATCGTTGTTACGGCCATGTTTCATCCAAATGAAGGCATCTTGCACTATTTCAATGGCCTTGAAATTTGGTGTTGAGTTTTGTTGCCATCTATTATCGTTGTTACGGCCATGTTTCATCCAAATGAAGCCATCTTGCACTATTTCAATGGTCTTGAAATGCGATGTTGAATTTTGTTGCCATCTATTATCGTTGTTACGGCCATGTTTCATCCAAATGAAGCCATCTTGCTCTATTTCAATGGCCTTGAAATTTGATGTTGAGTTTTGTTGCCATCTATTATCGTTGTTACGGCCATGTTTCATCCTAATAAAGCCATCTTTCACTATTTCAATGGCCTTGAAATTTGATGTTGAATTTCGTTGGCATCTATTATCGTTGTTACAGCCATGTTTCATCCAAAGTAAGGCATCTGTCACTATTTGAATGGCCTTCAAATGCGATGTTGAATTTTGCTACCATCTTTTATCAATGTTACGGCCATGTTTCATCCAATTGAAGCCATCTTGCACTATTTCAATGGCCTTGAAATTTGATGTTGAGTTTTGTTGCCATCTATTATCTTTGTTACGGCCATGTTTCATCCAAATGAAGCCATCTTGCACTAATTCAATGGCCTTGAAATTTGATGTTGAGTTTTGTTGCCATCTATTATCGTTGTTACGGCCATGTTTCATCCAAATGAAGCCATCTTTCACTATTTCAATGGCCTTGATATTTGATGTTGAGTTTTGTTGCCATCTATTATCGTTGTTACGGCCATGTTTCATCCAAAAGAGGCCATCTTTTACTATTTAAATGGCCTTGAAATACGATGTTGAATTTTGTTGCCATCTATTATCAGTGTTACGGCCATGTTTCATCCATATGAAGCCATCTTGCACTATTTCAATGGCCTTGAAATTTGATGTTGAGTTTTGCTGCCATCTATTATCGTTGTTACGGCCATGTTTCATCCACATAAAGCCATCTTGCACTATTTCAATGGCCTTGAAATTTGATGTTGAATTTTGTTACCATCTATTATCGTTGTTACAGCCATGTTTCATCCAAATTAAGGCATCTTGCACTATTTGAATGGCCTTCAAATGCGATGTTGAAGTTTGTTGGCATCTATTATCGTTGTTACGACCATGTTTCATCCAAATGAAGCCATCTTTCACTATTTCAATGGCCTTGAAATTTGATGTTGAGTTTTGTTGCCATCTATTATCGTTGTTACGGCCATGTTTCATCCAAATGAAGCCATCTTGCACTAATTCAATGGCCTTGAAATTTGATGTTGAGTTTTGTTGCCATCTATTATCGTTGTTACGGCCATGTTTCATCCTAATAAAGCCATCTTTCACTATTTCAATGGCCTTGAAATTTGATGTTGAATTTCGTTGGCATCTATTATCGTTGTTACAGCCATGTTTCATCCAAAGTAAGGCATCTGTCACTATTTGAATGGCCTTCAAATGCGATGTTGAATTTTGCTACCATCTTTTATCGTTGTTACGGCCATGATTCATCCAATTGAAGCCATCTTGCACTATTTCAATGGCCTTGAAATTTGATGTTGAGTTTTGTTGCCATCTATTATCTTTGTTACGGCCATGTTTCATCCAAATGAAGCCATCTTGCACTAATTCAATGGCCTTGAAATTTGATGTTGAGTTTTGTTGCCATCTATTATCGTTGTTACGGCCATGTTTCATCCAAATGAAGCCATCTTTCACTATTTCAATGGCCTTGATATTTGATGTTGAGTTTTGTTGCCATCTATTATCGTTGTTACGGCCATGTTTCATCCAAAAGAGGCCATCTTTTACTATTTAAATGGCCTTGAAATACGATGTTGAATTTTGTTGCCATCTATTATCGTTGTTACGGCCATGTTTCATCCATATGAAGCCATCTTGCACTATTTCAATGGCCTTGAAATTTGATGTTGAGTTTTGCTGCCATCTATTATCGTTGTTACGGCCTTGTTTCATCCATATAAAGGCATCTTTCACTATTTCAATGGCCTTAAAATTTGATGTTGAATATTGTTGCCATCTATGATCGTTGTTACGGCCATGTTTCATCCAAATGAAGCCATCTTTCACTATTTCAATGGCCTTGAAATTTGATGTTGAATTTTGTTGCCATCTATTATCGTTGTTACGGCCATGTTTCATCCAAATGAAGCCATCAGGCACTATTTCAATGGCCTTGAAATTTGATGTTGAATTTTGTTGCCATCTATTATCGTTGTTACGGCCATGTTTCATCCAAATGAAGCCATCTTGCACTATTTCAATGGCCTTGAAATTTGATGTTGAGTTTTGTTGCCATCTATTATCGTTGTTACGGCCATGTTTCATCCAAAAGAGGCCATCTTGCACTATTTCAATGGGCTTGAAATTTGATGTTGAATTTTGTTGCCATCTATTATCGTTGTTACGGCCATGTTTCATCCAAATGAAGCCATTTTTCACTATTTCAATGGGCTTGAAATTTGATGTTGAATTTTGTTGCCATCTATTATCGTTGTTACGGCCATGTTTCATCCAAATGAAGCCATCTTGCACTAATTCAATGGCCTTGAAATTTGATGTTGAGTTTTGTTGCCATCTATTATCGTTGTTACGGCCATGTTTCATCAAAATGAAGCCATCTTGCACTATTTCAATGGCCTTGAAATTTGATGTTGAATTTTGTTGCCATCTATTATCGTTGTTACAGCCATGTTTCATCCAAATGAAGCCATTTTTCACTATTTCAATGGGCTTGAAATTTGATGTTGAATTTTGTTGCCATCTATTATCGTTGTTACGGCCATGTTTCATCCATATGAAACCATCTTTCACTATTTCAATGGCCTTGAAATTTGATGTTGAGTTTTGTTGCCATCTATTATCGTTGTTACGGCCATGTTTCATCCATATGAAGCCATCAGGCACTATTTCAATGGCCTTGAAATTTGATGTTGAATTTTGTGGACCTCTATTATCGTTGTTACGGCCATGTTTCATCCAAATGACGCCATCTTGCATTATTTTAATGGCCTTGAAATTTGATGTTGAATTTTGTTGCCATCTATTATCGTTGTTACGGCCATGTTTCATCCAAATGAAGCCATCTTGCACTATTTCAATGGCCTTGAAATGTGATGTTGAATTTTGTTGCCATCAATTATCATTATTACGGCCATGTTTCATCCAAATGAAGTCATCTTGCTCTATTTCAATGGCCTTGAAATTTGATGTTGAATTTTGTTGCCATCTATTATCGTTGTTACGGCCATGTTTCATCCAAATGAAGCCATCTTTCACTATTTCAATGGCCTTGAAATTTGATGTTGAATTTTGTTGCCATCTATTATCGTTATTACGGCCATGTTTCATCCAAATGAAGCCATCTTGCACTATTTCAATGGCCTTGAAATTTGATGTTGAGTTTTGTTGCCATCTATTATCGTTGTTACGACCATGTTTCATCCAAATGAAGCCATCTTACACTATTTCAATGGCCTTGAAATTTGATGTTGAGTTTTGTTGCCATCTATTATCGTTGTTACGGCCATGTTTCATCCATATGAAGCCATCTTGAACTTTTTAAATGGCCTTGAAATTTGATGTTGAGTTTTGTTGCCATCTATTATCGTTGTTACGGCCATGTTTCATCCAAATGAAGGCATCTTTCACTATAACAATGGCCTTCAAATGCGACGTTGAATTTTGTTGCCATCTTTTATCGTTGTTGCGGCCATGTTTCATCCATATGAAGGTATCTTTCACTATTTCAATGGCCTGGAAATTTGATGTTGAATTTTGTTGCCATCTATTATCTTTGTTACGGCCATGTTTCATCCAAATGAAGCCATCTTGCACTATTTCAATGGCCTTGAAATTTGATGTTGAGTTTTGTTGCCATCTATTATCGTTGTTACGGCCATGTTTCATCCAAATGAAGCCATCTTTCACTATTTCAATGGCCTTGATATTTGATGTTGAGTTTTGTTGCCATCTATTATCGTTGTTACGGCCATGTTTCATCCAAAAGAGGCCATCTTTTACTATTTCAATGGCCTTGAAATACGATGTTGAATTTTGTTACCATCTATTATCGTTGTTACGGCCATGTTTCATCCATATGAAGCCATCTTGCACTATTTCAATGGCCTTGAAATTTGATGTTGAGTTTTGCTGCCATCTATTATCGTTGTTACGGCCATGTTTCATCCACATAAAGCCATCTTGCACTATTTCAATGGCCTTGAAATTTGATGTTGAATTTTTTTGACCTCTATTATCGTTGTTACAGCCATGTTTCATCCAAATTAAGGCATCTTGCACTATTTGAATGGCCTTCAAATGCGATGTTGAAGTTTGTTGGCATCTATTATCGTTGTTACGACCATGTTTCATCCAAATGAAGCCATCTTTCACTATTTCAATGGCCTTGAAATTTGATGTTGAGTTTTGTTGCCATCTATTATCGTTGTTACGGCCATGTTTCATCCAAATAAAGCCATCTTGCACTTTTTAAATTGCCTTGAAATGCGATGTTGAATTTTGTTGCCATCTATTATCGTTGTTACGGCCATGTTTCATCCATATGAAGCCATCTTGCACTATTTCAATGGCCTTGAAATTTGATGTTGAGTTTTGTTGCCATCTATTATCGTTGTTACGGCCATGTTTCATCCAAATGAAGCCATCTTGCACTTTTTCAATGGCCTTGAAATTTGGTGTTGAGTTTTGTTGCCATCTATTATCGTTGTTACGGCCATGTTTCATCCAAATGAAGCCATCTTGCACTATTTCAATGGCCTTGAAATTAGATGTTGAATTTTGTTGCCATCTATGATCGTTGTTACGGCCATGTTTCATCCAAATGAAGCCATCTTTCACTATTTCAATGGGCTTGAAATTTGATGTTGAATTTTGTTGCCATCTATTATCGTTGTTACGGCCATGTTTCATGCAAATGAAACCATCTTTCACTATTTCAATGGCCTTGAAATTTGATGTTGAATTTTGTCGCCATCTATTATCGATGTTGCGGCCATGTTTCATCCAAATGAAACCATCTTGCACTATTTCAATGGCCTTGATATTAGATGTTGAATTTTGTTGACCTTTATTTACGTTGTTACGGCCATGTTTCATCCAAATGAAGCCATCTTGCACTATTTCGATGGCCTTGAAATTACATGTTGCGTTTGTTTGCCATCTATTATCGTTGTTACGGCCATGTTTCATCCAAAAGAAGCCATCTTTCACTATTTCAATGGCCTTAAAATTAGATGTTGAATATTGTTAGCATCTATTATCGTTGTTTCATCCAAATGAAGTCATCTTGCACTTTTTGAATGGACTTAAAATTTGATGTTGAATTTTGTTGCCATCTATTATCGTTGTTACGGCCATGTTTCATCCAAATGAAGCCATCTTGCACTATTTCAATGGCCTTGAAATTTGATGTTGAATTTTGGCATCTATTATCGTTGTTACGGCCATGTTTCATCCAAATGAAGCCATCTTTCACTATTTCAATGGCCTTGAAATTTGATGTTGAATTTTGTTGCCATCTATTATCGTTGTTACGGCCATGTTTAATCCAAATGAAGTCATCTTGCACTATTTCAATGGCCTTGAAATTAGATGTTGAATTTTTTTGCCATCTATTATTGTTGTTACGGCCATGTTTCAACCAAATGAAGCCATCTTTCACTATTTCAATGGCCTTGAAATTTGATGTTGAATTTTGTCGCCATCTATTATCGTTGTTGCGGCCATGTTTCATCCAAATGAAGCCATCTTGCACTATCTCGATGGCCTTGAAATTTGATGTTGAGTTTTGTTGCCATCTATTATCGTTGTTACGGCCATGTTTCATCCAAATGAAGCCATTTTTCACTATTTCAATGGCCTTGATATTAGATGTTGAATTTTGTTGACCTCTATTATCGTTGTTACGGCATTGTTTCATCCAAATGAAGCCATCTTGCACTATTTCGATGGCCTTGAAATTAGATGTTGCGTTTGTTTGCCATCTATTATCAGTGTTACGGCCATGTTTCATCCAAAAGAAGCCATCTTGCACTATTTCAATGGCCTTTAAATTAGATGTTGAATTTTGTTGGCATCTATTATCGTTGTTTCATCCAAATGAAGTCATCTTGCACTTTTTGAATGGACTTAAAATGTGATGTTGAATTTTGTTGCCATCTATTATCGTTGTTACGGCCATGTTTCATCCAAATGAAGCCATCTTGCACTATTTCAATGGCCTTGAAATTAGATGTTTAGCTTTGTTGCCATCTATTATCGTTGTTACGGCCATTTTTCATCCAAATGAAGCCATCTTTCAGTATTTGAACGGCCTTGAAATTGAATGTTGAATTTTGTTGGCATCTCTTATCGTTGTTACGGCTATGTTTCATCCAAATGAAGCCATCTTTCACTATTTCAATGGCCTTGAAATTTGATGTTGAATTTCGTTGGCATCTATTATCGTTGTTACAGCCATGTTTCATCCAAAGTAAGGCATCTGTCACTATTTGAATGGCCTTCAAATGCGATGTTGAATTTTGCTACCATCTTTTATCAATGTTACGGCCATGTTTCATCCAATTGAAGCCATCTTGCACTATTTCAATGGCCTTGAAATTTGATGTTGAGTTTTGTTGCCATCTATTATCTTTGTTACGGCCATGTTTCATCCAAATGAAGCCATCTTGCACTAATTCAATGGCCTTGAAATTTGATGTTGAGTTTTGTTGCCATCTATTATCGTTGTTACGGCCATGTTTCATCCAAATGAAGCCATCTTTCACTATTTCAATGGCCTTGATATTTGATGTTGAGTTTTGTTGCCATCTATTATCGTTGTTACGGCCATGTTTCATCCAAAAGAGGCCATCTTTTACTATTTCAATGGCCTTGAAATACGATGTTGAATTTTGTTGCCATCTATTATCAGTGTTACGGCCATGTTTCATCCATATGAAGCCATCTTGCACTATTTCAATGGCCTTGAAATTTGATGTTGAATTTTGTTGCCATCTATTATCGTTGTTACGGCCATGTTTCATCCAAAAAAAGCCATTTTTCACTATTTCAATGGGCTTGAAATTTGATGTTGAATTTTGTTGCCATCTATTATCGTTGTTACGGCCATGTTTCATCCAAATGAAGCCATCTTGCACTATTTCAATGGCCTTGAAATTTTATGTTGAGTTTTGTTGCCATCTATTATCGTTGTTACGGCCATGTTTCATCCATATGAAGCCATCAGGCACTATTTCAATGGCCTTGAAATTTGATGTTGAATTTTGTGGACCTCTATTATCGTTGGTACGGCCATGTTTCATCCAAATGACGCCATCTTGCATTATTTTAATGGCCTTGAAATTTGATGTTGAATCTTGTTGCCATCTATTATCGTTGTTACGGCCATGTTTCATCCAAATGAAGCCATCTTGCACTATTTCAATGGCCTTGAAATGTGATGTTGAATTTTGTTGCCATCAATTATCATTATTACGGCCATGTTTCATCCATATGAAGTCATCTTGCTCTATTTCAATGGCCTTCAAATTTGATGTTGAATTTTGTTGCCATCTATTATCGTTGTTACGGCCATGTTTCATCCAAATGAAGCCATCTTTCACTATTTCAATGGCCTTGAAATTTGATGTTGAATTTTGTTGCCATCTATTATCGTTATTACGGCCATGTTTCATCCAAATGAAGCCATCTTGCACTATTTCAATGGCCTTGAAATTTGATCTTGAGTTTTTTTTTGCCATTTATTATCGTGCTTACGACCATGTTTCATCCAAATGAAGCCATCTTTCACTATTTCAATGGCCTTGAAATTTGATGTTGAGTTTTGTTGCCATCTATTATCGTTGTTACGGCCATGTTTCATCCAAATGAAGCCATCTTTCATTATTTCAATGGCCTTGAAATTTGATGTTGAGTTTTGTTGCCATCGTTGTTACGGCCATGTTTCATCCAAATGAAGGCATCTTTCACTATTACAATGGCCTTCAAATGCGACGTTGAATTTTGTTGCCATCTTTTATCGTTGTTGCGGCCATGTTTCATCCATATGAAGGTATCTTGCACTATTTCAATGGCCTGGAAATTTGATGTTGAATTTTGTTGCCATCTATGATCGTTGTTACGGCCATGTTTCATCCAAATGAAGGCATCTTGCACTATTTCAATGGCCTTGAAATTTGGTGTTGAGTTTTGTTGCCATCTATTATCGTTGTTACGGCCATGTTTCATCCAAATGAAGCCATCTTGCACTATTTCAATGGTCTTGAAATGCGATGTTGAATTTTGTTGCCATCTATTATCGTTGTTACGGCCATGTTTCATCCAAATGAAGCCATCTTGCTCTATTTCAATGGCCTTGAAATTTGATGTTGAGTTTTGTTGCCATCTATTATCGTTGTTACGGCCATGTTTCATCCTAATAAAGCCATCTTTCACTATTTCAATGGCCTTGAAATTTGATGTTGAATTTCGTTGGCATCTATTATCGTTGTTACAGCCATGTTTCATCCAAAGTAAGGCATCTGTCACTATTTGAATGGCCTTCAAATGCGATGTTGAATTTTGCTACCATCTTTTATCAATGTTACGGCCATGTTTCATCCAATTGAAGCCATCTTGCACTATTTCAATGGCCTTGAAATTTGATGTTGAGTTTTGTTGCCATCTATTATCTTTGTTACGGCCATGTTTCATCCAAATGAAGCCATCTTGCACTAATTCAATGGCCTTGAAATTTGATGTTGAGTTTTGTTGCCATCTATTATCGTTGTTACGGCCATGTTTCATCCAAATGAAGCCATCTTTCACTATTTCAATGGCCTTGATATTTGATGTTGAGTTTTGTTGCCATCTATTATCGTTGTTACGGCCATGTTTCATCCAAAAGAGGCCATCTTTTACTATTTAAATGGCCTTGAAATACGATGTTGAATTTTGTTGCCATCTATTATCAGTGTTACGGCCATGTTTCATCCATATGAAGCCATCTTGCACTATTTCAATGGCCTTGAAATTTGATGTTGAGTTTTGCTGCCATCTATTATCGTTGTTACGGCCATGTTTCATCCACATAAAGCCATCTTGCACTATTTCAATGGCCTTGAAATTTGATGTTGAATTTTGTTACCATCTATTATCGTTGTTACAGCCATGTTTCATCCAAATTAAGGCATCTTGCACTATTTGAATGGCCTTCAAATGCGATGTTGAAGTTTGTTGGCATCTATTATCGTTGTTACGACCATGTTTCATCCAAATGAAGCCATCTTTCACTATTTCAATGGCCTTGAAATTTGATGTTGAGTTTTGTTGCCATCTATTATCGTTGTTACGGCCATGTTTCATCCAAATGAAGCCATCTTGCACTAATTCAATGGCCTTGAAATTTGATGTTGAGTTTTGTTGCCATCTATTATCGTTGTTACGGCCATGTTTCATCCTAATAAAGCCATCTTTCACTATTTCAATGGCCTTGAAATTTGATGTTGAATTTTGTTGGCATCTATTATCGTTGTTACAGCCATGTTTCATCCAAAGTAAGGCATCTGTCACTATTTGAATGGCCTTCAAATGCGATGTTGAATTTTGCTACCATCTTTTATCGTTGTTACGGCCATGATTCATCCAATTGAAGCCATCTTGCACTATTTCAATGGCCTTGAAATTTGATGTTGAGTTTTGTTGCCATCTATTATCTTTGTTACGGCCATGTTTCATCCAAATGAAGCCATCTTGCACTAATTCAATGGCCTTGAAATTTGATGTTGAGTTTTGTTGCCATCTATTATCGTTGTTACGGCCATGTTTCATCCAAATGAAGCCATCTTTCACTATTTCAATGGCCTTGATATTTGATGTTGAGTTTTGTTGCCATCTATTATCGTTGTTACGGCCATGTTTCATCCAAAAGAGGCCATCTTTTACTATTTAAATGGCCTTGAAATACGATGTTGAATTTTGTTGCCATCTATTATCGTTGTTACGGCCATGTTTCATCCATATGAAGCCATCTTGCACTATTTCAATGGCCTTGAAATTTGATGTTGAGTTTTGCTGCCATCTATTATCGTTGTTACGGCCTTGTTTCATCCATATGAAGGCATCTTTCACTATTTCAATGGCCTTAAAATTTGATGTTGAATATTGTTGCCATCTATGATCGTTGTTACGGCCATGTTTCATCCAAATGAAGCCATCTTTCACTATTTCAATGGCCTTGAAATTTGATGTTGAATTTTGTTGCCATCTATTATCGTTGTTACGGCCATGTTTCATCCAAATGAAGCCATCTTGCACTATTTCAATGGCCTTGAAATTTGATGTTGAATTTTGTTGCCATCTATTATCGTTGTTACGGCCATGTTTCATCCAAATGAAGCCATCTTGCACTATTTCAATGGCCTTGAAATTTGATGTTGAGTTTTGTTGCCATCTATTATCGTTGTTACGGCCATGTTTCATCCAAATGATGCCATCTTGCACTATTTCAATGGGCTTGAAATTTGATGTTGAATTTTGTTGCCATCTATTATCGTTGTTACGGCCATGTTTCATCCAAATGAAGCCATTTTTCACTATTTCAATGGGCTTGAAATTTGATGTTGAATTTTGTTGCCATCTATTATCGTTGTTACGGCCATGTTTCATCCAAATGAAGCCATCTTGCACTAATTCAATGGCCTTGAAATTTGATGTTGAGTTTTGTTGCCATCTATTATCGTTGTTACGGCCATGTTTCATCAAAATGAAGCCATCTTGCACTATTTCAATGGCCTTGAAATTTGATGTTGAATTTTGTTGCCATCTATTATCGTTGTTACGGCCATGTTTCATCCAAATGAAGCCATTTTTCACTATTTCAATGGGCTTGAAATTTGATGTTGAATTTTGTTGCCATCAATTATCATTATTACGGCCATGTTTCATCCAAATGAAGTCATCTTGCTCTATTTCAATGGCCTTGAAATTTGATGTTGAATTTTGTTGCCATCTATTATCGTTGTTACGGCCATGTTTCATCCAAATGAAGCCATTTTTCACTATTTCAATGGGCTTGAAATTTGATGTTGAATTTTGTTGCCATCTATTATCGTTGTTACGGCCATGTTTCATCCAAATGAAGCCATCTTGCACTAATTCAATGGCCTTGAAATTTGATGTTGAGTTTTGTTGCCATCTATTATCGTTGTTACGGCCATGTTTCATCCAAATGAAGCCATTTTTCACTATTTCAATGGGCTTGAAATTTGATGTTGAATTTTGTTGCCATCTATTATCGTTGTTACGGCCATGTTTCATCCAAATGAAGCCATCTTGCACTAATTCAATGGCCTTGAAATTTGATGTTGAGTTTTGTTGCCATCTATTATCGTTGTTACGGCCATGTTTCATCAAAATGAAGCCATCTTGCACTATTTTAATGGCCTTGAAATTTGATGTTGAATTTTGTTGCCATCTATTATCGTTGTTACGGCCATGTTTCATCCAAATGAAGCCATCTTGCACTATTTCAATGGCCTTGAAATGTGATGTTGAATTTTGTTGCCATCAATTATCATTATTACGGCCATGTTTCATCCAAATGAAGTCATCTTGCTCTATTTCAATGGCCTTGAAATTTGATGTTGAATTTTGTTGCCATCTATTATCGTTGTTACGGCCATGTTTCATCCAAATGAAGCCATCTTTCACTATTTCAATGGCCTTGAAATTTGATGTTGAATTTTGTTGGCATCTATTATCGTTGTTACGGCCATGTTTCATCCAAATGAAGCCATCTTGCACTATTTCAATGGCCTTGAAATTTGATGTTGAGTTTTGTTGCCATCTATTATCGTTGTTACGACCATGTTTCATCCAAATGAAGCCATCTTACACTATTTCAATGGCCTTGAAATTTGATGTTGAGTTTTGTTGCCATCTATTATCGTTGTTACGGCCATGTTTCATCCATATGAAGCCATTTTGAACTTTTTAAATGGCCTTGAAATTTGATGTTGAGTTTTGTTGCCATCTATTATCGTTGTTACGGCCATGTTTCATCCAAATGAAGGCATCTTTCACTATAACAATGGCCTTCAAATGCGACGTTGAATTTTGTTGCCATCTTTTATCGTTGTTGCGGCCATGTTTCATCCATATGAAGGTATCTTTCACTATTTCAATGGCCTGGAAATTTGATGTTGAATTTTGTTGCCATCTATTATCTTTGTTACGGCCATGTTTCATCCAAATGAAGCCATCTTGCACTATTTCAATGGCCTTGAAATTTGATGTTGAGTTTTGTTGCCATCTATTATCGTTGTTACGGCCATGTTTCATCCAAAAGAGGCCATCTTTTACTATTTCAATGGCCTTGAAATACGATGTTGAATTTTGTTACCATCTATTATCAGTGTTACGGCCATGTTTCATCCATATGAAGCCATCTTGCACTATTTCAATGGCCTTGAAATTTGATGTTGAGTTTTGCTGCCATCTATTATCGTTGTTACGGCCATGTTTCATCCACATAAAGCCATCTTGCACTATTTCAATGGCCTTGAAATTTGATGTTGAATTTTTTTGACCTCTATTATCGTTGTTACAGCCATGTTTCATCCAAATTAAGGCATCTTGCACTATTTGAATGGCCTTCAAATGCGATGTTGAAGTTTGTTGGCATCTATTATCGTTGTTACGACCATGTTTCATCCAAATGAAGCCATCTTTCACTATTTCAATGGCCTTGAAATTTGATGTTGAGTTTTGTTGCCATCTATTATCGTTGTTACGGCCATGTTTCATCCAAATAAAGCCATCTTGCACTTTTTAAATTGCCTTGAAATGCGATGTTGAATTTTGTTGCCATCTATTATCGTTGTTACGGCCATGTTTCATCCATATGAAGCCATCTTGCACTATTTCAATGGCCTTGAAATTTGATGTTGAGTTTTGTTGCCATCTATTATCGTTGTTACGGCCATGTTTCATCCAAATGAAGCCATCTTGCACTTTTTCAATGGCCTTGAAATTTGGTGTTGAGTTTTGTTGCCATCTATTATCGTTGTTACGGCCATGTTTCATCCAAATGAAGCCATCTTGCACTATTTCAATGGCCTTGAAATTAGATGTTGAATTTTGTTGCCATCTATGATCGTTGTTACGGCCATGTTTCATCCAAATGAAGCCATCTTGCACTATTTCAATGGGCTTGAAATTTGATGTTGAATTTTGTTGCCATCTATTATCGTTGTTACGGCCATGTTTCATGCAAATGAAACCATCTTTCACTATTTCAATGGCCTTGAAATTTGATGTTGAATTTTGTCGCCATCTATTATCGATGTTGCGGCCATGTTTCATCCAAATGAAACCATCTTGCACTATTTCAATGGCCTTGATATTAGATGTTGAATTTTGTTGACCTTTATTTACGTTGTTACGGCCATGTTTCATCCAAATGAAGCCATCTTGCACTATTTCGATGGCCTTGAAATTACATGTTGCGTTTGTTTGCCATCTATTATCGTTGTTACGGCCATGTTTCATCCAAAAGAAGCCATCTTTCACTATTTCAATGGCCTTAAAATTAGATGTTGAATATTGTTAGCATCTATTATCGTTGTTTCATCCAAATGAAGTCATCTTGCACTTTTTGAATGGACTTAAAATTTGATGTTGAATTTTGTTGCCATCTATTATCGTTGTTACGGCCATGTTTCATCCAAATGAAGCCATCTTGCACTATTTCAATGGCCTTGAAATTTGATGTTGAATTTTGGCATCTATTATCGTTGTTACGGCCATGTTTCATCCAAATGAAGCCATCTTTCACTATTTCAATGGCCTTGAAATTTGATGTTGAATTTTGTTGCCATCTATTATCGTTGTTACGGCCATGTTTAATCCAAATGAAGTCATCTTGCACTATTTCAATGGCCTTGAAATTAGATGTTGAATTTTTTTGCCATCTATTATTGTTGTTACGGCCATGTTTCAACCAAATGAAGCCATCTTTCACTATTTCAATGGCCTTGAAATTTGATGTTGAATTTTGTCGCCATCTATTATCGTTGTTGCGGCCATGTTTCATCCAAATGAAGCCATCTTGCACTATCTCGATGGCCTTGAAATTTGATGTTGAATTTTGTTGCCATCTATTATCGTTGTTACGGCCATGTTTCATCCAAATGAAGCCATTTTTCACTATTTCAATGGCCTTGATATTAGATGTTGAATTTTGTTGACCTCTATTATCGTTGTTACGGCATTGTTTCATCCAAATGAAGCCATCTTGCACTATTTCGATGGCCTTGAAATTAGATGTTGCGTTTGTTTGCCATCTATTATCAGTGTTACGGCCATGTTTCATCCAAAAGAAGCCATCTTGCACTATTTCAATGGCCTTTAAATTAGATGTTGAATTTTGTTGGCATCTATTATCGTTGTTTCATCCAAATGAAGTCATCTTGCACTTTTTGAATGGACTTAAAATGTGATGTTGAATTTTGTTGCCATCTATTATCGTTGTTACGGCCATGTTTCATCCAAATGAAGCCATCTTGCACTATTTCAATGGCCTTGAAATTAGATGTTTAGCTTTGTTGCCATCTATTATCGTTGTTACGGCCATTTTTCATCCAAATGAAGCCATCTTTCAGTATTTGAATGGCCTTGAAATTAGATGTTGAATTTTGTTGGCATCTCTTATCGTTGTTACGGCTATGTTTCATCCAAATGAAGCGATCTTTCACTATTTCAATGGCCTTGAAATTTGATGTTGAATTTCGTTGGCATCTATTATCGTTGTTACAGCCATGTTTCATCCAAAGTAAGGCATCTGTCACTATTTGAATGGCCTTCAAATGCGATGTTGAATTTTGCTACCATCTTTTATCAATGTTACGGCCATGTTTCATCCAATTGAAGCCATCTTGCACTATTTCAATGGCCTTGAAATTTGATGTTGAGTTTTGTTGCCATCTATTATCTTTGTTACGGCCATGTTTCATCCAAATGAAGCCATCTTGCACTAATTCAATGGCCTTGAAATTTGATGTTGAGTTTTGTTGCCATCTATTATCGTTGTTACGGCCATGTTTCATCCAAATGAAGCCATCTTTCACTATTTCAATGGCCTTGATATTTGATGTTGAGTTTTGTTGCCATCTATTATCGTTGTTACGGCCATGTTTCATCCAAAAGAGGCCATCTTTTACTATTTCAATGGCCTTGAAATACGATGTTGAATTTTGTTGCCATCTATTATCAGTGTTACGGCCATGTTTCATCCATATGAAGCCATCTTGCACTATTTCAATGGCCTTGAAATTTGATGTTGAGTTTTGCTGCCATCTATTATCGTTGTTACGGCCATGTTTCATCCACATAAAGCCATCTTGCACTATTTCAATGGCCTTGAAATTTGATGTTGAATTTTGTTACCATCTATTATCGTTGTTACAGCCATGTTTCATCCAAATTAAGGCATCTTGCACTATTTCAATGGCCTTCAAATGCGATGTTGAAGTTTGTTGGCATCTATTATCGTTGTTACGACCATGTTTCATCCAAATGAAGCCATCTTTCACTATTTCAATGGCCTTGAAATTTGATGTTGAGTTTTGTTGCCATCTATTATCGTTGTTACGGCCATGTTTCATCCAAATGAAGCCATCTTGCACTAATTCAATGGCCTTGAAATTTGATGTTGAGTTTTGTTGCCATCTATTATCGTTGTTACGGCCATGTTTCATCCTAATAAAGCCATCTTTCACTATTTCAATGGCTTTGAAATTTGATGTTGAATTTCGTTGGCATCTATTATCGTTGTTACAGCCATGTTTCATCCAAAGTAAGGCATCTGTCACTATTTGAATGGCCTTCAAATGCGATGTTGAATTTTGCTACCATCTTTTATCGTTGTTACGGCCATGATTCATCCAATTGAAGCCATCTTGCACTATTTCAATGGCCTTGAAATTTGATGTTGAGTTTTGTTGCCATCTATTATCTTTGTTACGGCCATGTTTCATCCAAATGAAGCCATCTTGCACTAATTCAATGGCCTTGAAATTTGATGTTGAGTTTTGTTGCCATCTATTATCGTTGTTACGGCCATGTTTCATCCAAATGAAGCCATCTTTCACTATTTCAATGGCCTTGATATTTGATGTTGAGTTTTGTTGCCATCTATTATCGTTGTTACGGCCATGTTTCATCCAAAAGAGGCCATCTTTTACTATTTAAATGGCCTTGAAATACGATGTTGAATTTTGTTGCCATCTATTATCGTTGTTACGGCCATGTTTCATCCATATGAAGCCATCTTGCACTATTTCAATGGCCTTGAAATTTGATGTTGAGTTTTGCTGCCATCTATTATCGTTGTTACGGCCTTGTTTCATCCATATGAAGGCATCTTTCACTATTTCAATGGCCTTAAAATTTGATGTTGAATATTGTTGCCATCTATGATCGTTGTTACGGCCATGTTTCATCCAAATGAAGCCATCTTTCACTATTTCAATGGCCTTGAAATTTGATGTTGAATTTTGTTGCCATCTATTATCGTTGTTACGGCCATGTTTCATCCAAATGAAGCCATCTTGCACTATTTCAATGGCCTTGAAATTTGATGTTGAATTTTGTTGCCATCTATTATCGTTGTTACGGCCATGTTTCATCCAAATGAAGCCATCTTGCACTATTTCAATGGCCTTGAAATTTGATGTTGAGTTTTGTTGCCATCTATTATCGTTGTTACGGCCATGTTTCATCCAAATGAAGCCATCTTGCACTAATTCAATGGCCTTGAAATTTGATGTTGAGTTTTGTTGCCATCTATTATCGTTGTTACGGCCATGTTTCATCCAAATGAAGCCATCTTGCACTATTTCAATGGCCTTGAAATTTGATGTTGAATTTTGTTGCCATCTATTATCGTTGTTACGGCCATGTTTCATCCAAATGAAGCCATTTTTCACTATTTCAATGGGCTTGAAATTTGATGTTGAATTTTGTTGCCATCTATTATCGTTGTTACGGCCATGTTTCATCCATATGAAGCCATCTTTCACTATTTCAATGGCCTTGAAATTTTATGTTGAGTTTTGTTGCCATCTATTATCGTTGTTACGGCCACGTTTCATCCATATGAAGCCATCAGGCACTATTTCAATGGCCTTGAAATTTGATGTTGAATTTTGTGGACCTCTATTATCGTTGTTACGGCCATGTTTCATCCAAATGACGCCATCTTGCATTATTTTAATGGTCTTGAAATTTGATGTTGAATTTTGTTGCCATCTATTATCGTTGTTACGGCCATGTTTCATCCAAATGAAGCCATCTTGCACTATTTCAATGGCCTTGAAATGTGATGTTGAATTTTGTTGCCATCAATTATCATTATTACGGCCATGTTTCATCCAAATGAAGTCATCTTGCTCTATTTCAATGGCCTTGAAATTTGATGTTGAATTTTGTTGCCATCTATTATCGTTGTTACGGCCATGTTTCATCCAAATGAAGCCATCTTTCACTATTTCAATGGCCTTGAAATTTGATGTTGAATTTTGTTGCCATCTATTATCGTTATTACGGCCATGTTTCATCCAAATGAAGCCATCTTGCACTATTTCAATGGCCTTGAAATTTGATGTTGAGTTTTGTTGCCATCTATTATCGTTGTTACGACCATGTTTCATCCAAATGAAGCCATCTTTCACTATTTCAATGGCCTTGAAATTTGATGTTGAGTTTTGTTGCCATCTATTATCGTTGTTACGGCCATGTTTCATCCATATGAAGCCATCTTGAACTTTTTAAATGGCCTTGAAATTTGATGTTGAGTTTTGTTGCCATCTATTATCGTTGTTACGGCCATGTTTCATCCAAATGAAGGCATCTTTCACTATTACAATGGCCTTCAAATGCGACGTTGAATTTTGTTGCCATCTTTTATCGTTGTTGCGGCCATGTTTCATCCATATGAAGGTATCTTTCACTATTTCAATGGCCTGGAAATTTGATGTTGAATTTTGTTGCCATCTATTATCTTTGTTACGGCCATGTTTCATCCAAATGAAGCCATCTTGCACTATTTCAATGGCCTTGAAATTTGATGTTGAGTTTTGTTGCCATCTATTATCGTTGTTACGGCCATGTTTCATCCAAATGAAGCCATCTTTCACTATTTCAATGGCCTTGATATTTGATGTTGAGTTTTGTTGCCATCTATTATCGTTGTTACGGCCATGTTTCATCCAAAAGAGGCCATCTTTTACTATTTCAATGGCCTTGAAATACGATGTTGAATTTTGTTACCATCTATTATCAGTGTTACGGCCATGTTTCATCCATATGAAGCCATCTTGCACTATTTCAATGGCCTTGAAATTTGATGTTGAGTTTTGCTGCCATCTATTATCGTTGTTACGGCCATGTTTCATCCACATAAAGCCATCTTGCACTATTTCAATGGCCTTGAAATTTGATGTTGAATTTTGTTACCATCTATTATCGTTGTTACAGCCATGTTTCATCCAAATTAAGGCATCTTGCACTATTTGAATGGCCTTCAAATGCGATGTTGAAGTTTGTTGGCATCTATTATCGTTGTTACGACCATGTTTCATCCAAATGAAGCCATCTTTCACTATTTCAATGGCCTTGAAATTTGATGTTGAATTTTGTTGCCATCTATTATCGTTGTTACGGCCATGTTTCATCCAAATAAAGCCATCTTGCACTTTTTAAATTGCCTTGAAATGCGATGTTGAATTTTGTTGCCATCTATTATCGTTGTTACGGCCATGTTTCATCCATATGAAGCCATCTTGCACTATTTCAATGGCCTTGAAATTTGATGTTGAGTTTTGTTGCCATCTATTATCGTTGTTACGGCCATGTTTCATCCAAATGAAGCCATCTTGCACTTTTTCAATGGCCTTGAAATTTGGTGTTGAGTTTTGTTGCCATCTATTATCGTTGTTACGGCCATGTTTCATCCAAATGAAGCCATCTTGCACTATTTCAATGGCCTTGAAATTAGATGTTGAATTTTGTTGCCATCTATGATCGTTGTTACGGCCATGTTTCATCCAAATGAAGCCATCTTTCACTATTTCAATGGGCTTGAAATTTGATGTTGAATTTTGTTGCCATCTATTATCGTTGTTACGGCCATGTTTCATGCAAATGAAACCATCTTTCACTATTTCAATGGCCTTGAAATTTGATGTTGAATTTTGTCGCCATCTATTATCGATGTTGCGGCCATGTTTCATCCAAATGAAACCATCTTGCACTATTTCAATGGCCTTGATATTAGATGTTGAATTTTGTTGACCTTTATTAACGTTGTTACGGCCATGTTTCATCCAAATGAAGCCATCTTGCACTATTTCGATGGCCTTGAAATTACATGTTGCGTTTGTTTGCCATCTATTATCGTTGTTACGGCCATGTTTCATCCAAAAGAAGCCATCTTTCACTATTTCAATGGCCTTAAAATTAGATGTTGAATATTGTTACCATCTATTATCGTTGTTTCATCCAAATGAAGTCATCTTGCACTTTTTGAATGGACTTAAAATTTGATGTTGAATTTTGTTACCATCTATTATCGTTGTTACGGCCATGTTTCATCCAAATGAAGCCATCTTGCACTATTTCAATGGCCTTGAAATTTGATGTTGAATTTTGGCATCTATTATCGTTGTTACGGCCATGTTTCATCCAAATGAAGCCATCTTTCACTATTTCAATGGCCTTGAAATTTGATGTTGAATTTTGTTGCCATCTATTATCGTTGTTACGGCCATGTTTAATCCAAATGAAGTCATCTTGCACTATTTCAATGGCCTTGAAATTAGATGTTGAATTTTTTTGCCATCTATTATTGTTGTTACGGCCATGTTTCAACCAAATGAAGCCATCTTTCACTAATTCAATGGCCTTGAAATTTGATGTTGAATTTTGTCGCCATCTATTATCGTTGTTGCGGCCATGTTTCATCCAAATGAAGCCATCTTGCACTATCTCGATGGCCTTGAAATTTGATGTTGAGTTTTGTTGCCATCTATTATCGTTGTTACGGCCATGTTTCATCCAAATGAAACCATCTTGCACTATTTCAATGGCCTTGATATTAGATGTTGAATTTTGTTGACCTCTATTATCGTTGTTACGGCATTGTTTCATCCAAATGAAGCCATCTTGCACTATTTCGATGGCCTTGAAATTAGATGTTGCGTTTGTTTGCCATCTATTATCGTTGTTACGGCCATGTTTCATCCAAAAGAAGCCATCTTGCACTATTTCAATGGCCTTGAAATTAGATGTTGAATTTTGTTGGCATCTATTATCGTTGTTTCATCCAAATGAAGTCATTTTGCACTTTTTGAATGGACTTAAAATGTGATGTTGAATTTTGTTGCCATCTATTATCGTTGTTACGGCCATGTTTCATCCAAATGAAGCCATCTTGCACTATTTCAATGGCCTTGAAATTAGATGTTTAGCTTTGTTGCCATCTATTATCGTTGTTACGGCCATTTTTCATCCAAATGAAGCCATCTTTCAGTATTTGAATGGCCTTGAAATTAGATGTTGAATTTTGTTGGCATCTCTTATCGTTGTTACGGCTATGTTTCATCCAAATGAAGCCATCTTTCACTATTTCAATGGCCTTGAAATTTGATGTTGAATTTTGTTGTCATCTATTATCGTTGTTACAGCCACGTTTCATCCAAATTAAGGCATCTTGCACTATTTGAATGGCCTTCAAATGCGATGTTGAATTTTGTTGCCATCTATTATCGTTGTTACGGCCATGTTTCATCCACATAAAGCCATCTTGCACTATTTCAATGGCCTTAAATTTGATGTTGAGTTTTGTTGTCATCTATTATCATTGTTACGGCCATGTTTCATCCAAATGAAGGCATCTTGCACTATTTCAATGGCCTTCAAATGTGACGTTGAATTTTGTTGCCATCTATTATTGTTGTTACGGCCATGTTTCATCCATATGAAGGCATCTTTCACTATTTCGATGGCCTTGAAATTATACTTTGAGTTTGTTTGCCATCTATTATCGTTGTTACGGCCATGTTTCATCAAAAAGAAGCAATCTTTCACTATTTCAATGGCCTTAAAATTAGATGTTGAATTTTGTTGGCATCTATTATCGTTGTTTCATCCAAATGAAGCCATCTTGCACTTTTTGAATGGCCTTAAAATTTGATGTTGAATTTTGTTGCCATCTATTATCGTTGTTACGGCCATGTTTCATCCAAATGAAGTCATCTTGCACTATTTCAATGACCTTGAAATTTGATGTTGAATTTTGTTGCCATCTATTATCGTTGTTACGGCCATGTTTCATCCAAATGAAGTCATCTTGCACTATTTCAATGACCTTGAAATTATATTTTGAGTTTGTTTGCCATCTATTATCGTTGTTACGGCCATGTTTCATCAAAAAGAAGCAATCTTTCACTATTTCAATGGCCTTAAAATTAGATGTTGAGTTTTGTTGGCATCTATTATCGTTGTTTCATCCAAATGAAGCCATCTTGCACTTTTTGAATGGCCTTAAAATTTGATGTTGAATTTTGTTGCCATCTATTATCGTTGTTACGGCCATGTTTCATCCAAATGAAGCCATTTTTCACTATTTCAATGGCTTTGAAATTTGATGTTGAATTTTGTTGGCATCTATTATCGTTGTTGCGGCCATGTTTCATCCAAATGAAGTCATCTTGCACTATTTCAATGACCTTGAAATTTGATGTTGAATTTTGTTACCATCTATTATCGTTGTTACGGCCATGTTTCATCCAAATGAAGCAATCTTGCACTATTTCAATGGCCTTGAAATTTGATGTTGAGTTTTTTAGACATCTATTATCGTTGTTACGGCCATGTTTCATCCAAATGAAGTCATCTTGCACTATTTCACTGACCTTGAAATTTGATGTTGAATTTTGTTGGCATCTATTATCGTTGTTGCGGCCATGTTTCATCCAAATGAAGTCATCTTGCACTATTTCAATGACCTTGAAATTTGATGTTGAATTTTGTTGGCATCTATTATCGTTGTTGCGGCCATGTTTCATCCAAATGAAGTCATCTTGCACTATTTCAATGGCCATGATATTAGATGTTGAATTTTGTTGACCTCTATTATCGTTGTTACGGCCATGTTTCATCCAAATGAAGCCATCTTGCACTATTTTAATGGCCTTGAAATTATATTTTGAGTTTGTTTGCCATCTATTATCGTTGTTACGGCCATGTTTCATCCAAAAGAAGCAATCTTTCACTATTTCAATGGCCTTAAAATTAGATGTTGAATATTGTTACCATCTATTATCGTTGTTTCATCCAAATGAAGTCATCTTGCACTTTTTGAATGGACTTAAAATTTGATGTTGAATTTTGTTACCATCTATTATCGTTGTTACGGCCATGTTTCATCCAAATGAAGCCATCTTGCACTATTTCAATGGCCTTGAAATTTGATGTTGAATTTTGGCATCTATTATCGTTGTTACGGCCATGTTTCATCCAAATGAAGCCATCTTTCACTATTTCAATGGCCTTGAAATTTGATGTTGAATTTTGTTGCCATCTATTATCGTTGTTACGGCCATGTTTAATCCAAATGAAGTCATCTTGCACTATTTCAATGGCCTTGAAATTAGATGTTGAATTTTTTTGCCATCTATTATTGTTGTTACGGCCATGTTTCAACCAAATGAAGCCATCTTTCACTAATTCAATGGCCTTGAAATTTGATGTTGAATTTTGTCGCCATCTATTATCGTTGTTGCGGCCATGTTTCATCCAAATGAAGCCATCTTGCACTATCTCGATGGCCTTGAAATTTGATGTTGAGTTTTGTTGCCATCTATTATCGTTGTTACGGCCATGTTTCATCCAAATGAAACCATCTTGCACTATTTCAATGGCCTTGATATTAGATGTTGAATTTTGTTGACCTCTATTATCGTTGTTACGGCATTGTTTCATCCAAATGAAGCCATCTTGCACTATTTCGATGGCCTTGAAATTAGATGTTGCGTTTGTTTGCCATCTATTATCGTTGTTACGGCCATGTTTCATCCAAAAGAAGCCATCTTGCACTATTTCAATGGCCTTGAAATTAGATGTTGAATTTTGTTGGCATCTATTATCGTTGTTTCATCCAAATGAAGTCATTTTGCACTTTTTGAATGGACTTAAAATGTGATGTTGAATTTTGTTGCCATCTATTATCGTTGTTACGGCCATGTTTCATCCAAATGAAGCCATCTTGCACTATTTCAATGGCCTTGAAATTAGATGTTTAGCTTTGTTGCCATCTATTATCGTTGTTACGGCCATTTTTCATCCAAATGAAGCCATCTTTCAGTATTTGAATGGCCTTGAAATTAGATGTTGAATTTTGTTGGCATCTCTTATCGTTGTTACGGCTATGTTTCATCCAAATGAAGCCATCTTTCACTATTTCAATGGCCTTGAAATTTGATGTTGAATTTTGTTGTCATCTATTATCGTTGTTACAGCCACGTTTCATCCAAATTAAGGCATCTTGCACTATTTGAATGGCCTTCAAATGCGATGTTGAATTTTGTTGCCATCTATTATCGTTGTTACGGCCATGTTTCATCCACATAAAGCCATCTTGCACTATTTCAATGGCCTTAAATTTGATGTTGAGTTTTGTTGTCATCTATTATCATTGTTACGGCCATGTTTCATCCAAATGAAGGCATCTTGCACTATTTCAATGGCCTTCAAATGTGACGTTGAATTTTGTTGCCATCTATTATTGTTGTTACGGCCATGTTTCATCCATATGAAGGCATCTTTCACTATTTCGATGGCCTTGAAATTATACTTTGAGTTTGTTTGCCATCTATTATCGTTGTTACGGCCATGTTTCATCAAAAAGAAGCAATCTTTCACTATTTCAATGGCCTTAAAATTAGATGTTGAATTTTGTTGGCATCTATTATCGTTGTTTCATCCAAATGAAGCCATCTTGCACTTTTTGAATGGCCTTAAAATTTGATGTTGAATTTTGTTGCCATCTATTATCGTTGTTACGGCCATGTTTCATCCAAATGAAGTCATCTTGCACTATTTCAATGACCTTGAAATTTGATGTTGAATTTTGTTGCCATCTATTATCGTTGTTACGGCCATGTTTCATCCAAATGAAGTCATCTTGCACTATTTCAATGACCTTGAAATTATATTTTGAGTTTGTTTGCCATCTATTATCGTTGTTACGGCCATGTTTCATCAAAAAGAAGCAATCTTTCACTATTTCAATGGCCTTAAAATTAGATGTTGAGTTTTGTTGGCATCTATTATCGTTGTTTCATCCAAATGAAGCCATCTTGCACTTTTTGAATGGCCTTAAAATTTGATGTTGAATTTTGTTGCCATCTATTATCGTTGTTACGGCCATGTTTCATCCAAATGAAGCCATTTTTCACTATTTCAATGGCTTTGAAATTTGATGTTGAATTTTGTTGGCATCTATTATCGTTGTTGCGGCCATGTTTCATCCAAATGAAGTCATCTTGCACTATTTCAATGACCTTGAAATTTGATGTTGAATTTTGTTACCATCTATTATCGTTGTTACGGCCATGTTTCATCCAAATGAAGCAATCTTGCACTATTTCAATGGCCTTGAAATTTGATGTTGAGTTTTTTAGACATCTATTATCGTTGTTACGGCCATGTTTCATCCAAATGAAGTCATCTTGCACTATTTCACTGACCTTGAAATTTGATGTTGAATTTTGTTGGCATCTATTATCGTTGTTGCGGCCATGTTTCATCCAAATGAAGTCATCTTGCACTATTTCAATGACCTTGAAATTTGATGTTGAATTTTGTTGGCATCTATTATCGTTGTTGCGGCCATGTTTCATCCAAATGAAGTCATCTTGCACTATTTCAATGGCCATGATATTAGATGTTGAATTTTGTTGACCTCTATTATCGTTGTTACGGCCATGTTTCATCCAAATGAAGCCATCTTGCACTATTTTAATGGCCTTGAAATTATATTTTGAGTTTGTTTGCCATCTATTATCGTTGTTACGGCCATGTTTCATCCAAAAGAAGCAATCTTTCACTATTTCAATGGCCTTAAAATTAGATGTTGAATTTTGTTGGCATCTATTATCGTTGTTTCATCCAAATGAAGCCATCTTGCACTTTTTGAATGGCCTTGAAATTTGATGTTGAATTTTGTTGTCATCTATTATCGTTGTTGCGGCCATGTTTCATCCAAATGAAGCCATCTTTCACTATTTCAATGGCCTTGAAATGTGATGTTGAATTTTGTTGCCATCTTTGACCGTTGTTACGGCCATGTTTCATCCAAATGAAGCCATCTTGCACTATTTCAATGGCCTTGAAATTTGATGTTGAGTTTTGTTGCCATCTATTATCGTTGTTACGGCCATGTTTCATCCAAATGAAGGCATCTTTCACTATTTCAATGGCCTTCAAATGCGACGTTGAATTTTGTTGCCATCTATTATCGTTGTTACGGCCATGTTTCATCCAAATGAAGCCATCTGGCACTATTTCAATGGCCTTCAAATGCGACGTTGAATTTTGTTGCCATCTATTATCGTTGTTACGGCCATGTTTCATCCAAATGAAGCCATCTGGCACTATTTCAATGGCCTTGAAATTTGATGTTGAGTTTTGTTGCCATCTATTATCGTTGTTACGGCCATGTTTCATCCAAATGAAGCCATCTTCCACTATTTCAATGGCCTTGAAATTTGATGTTGAGTTTTGTTGCCATCTATTATCGTTGTTACGGCCATGTTTCATCCAAATGAAGGCATCTTTCACTATTTCAATGGCCTTGAAATTTGATGTTGAGTTTTGTTGCCATCTATTATCGTGGTTACGGCCATGTTTCATCCAAATGAAGCCATCTTGCACTATTTCAATGGCCTTGAAATTTGATGTTGAATTTTGTTGCCATCTATTATCGTTGTAACGGCCATGTTCCATCCATATGAAGCCATCTTTCACTATTTCAATGGCCTTGAAATTTGATGTTGAATTTGGTTATCATCTATTATCGTTGTTACGTCCATGTTTCATCCACATAAAGCCATCTTTCACTATTTCAATGGCCTTGAAATTTGATGTTGAGTTTCGTTGCCATCTATTATCATTGTTACGGCCATGTTTCATCCACATAAAGCCATTTTTCACTATTTCAATGGCCTTGAAATTTGATGTTGAATTTTGTTGGCATCTATTATCGTTGTTGCGGCCATGTTTCATCCAAATGAAGCCATCTTGCACTATTTCAATGGCCTTGAAATGTGATGTTGAGTTTTGTTACCATCTATTATCGTTGTTACGGCCATGTTTCATCCAAATGAAGCCATCTTGCACTATTTGAATGGCCTTGAAATTTGATGTTGAGTTTTGTTGCCATCTATTATCATTGTTACGGCCATGTTTCATCAAAATGAAGGCATCTTTCACTATTTCAATGGCCTTCAAATACGACGTTGTGTTTTGTTGCCATCTATTATCATTGTTACGGCCATGTTTCATCAAAACGAAGGCATCTTTCACTATTTCAATGGCCTTGAAATTTGATGTTGAATATTGTTGCCATCTATGATCGTTGTTACGGCCATGTTTCATCCAAATGAAGCCATCTTGCACTATTTCGATGGCCTTGAAATTTGATGTTGAGTTTTGTTGCCATCTATTATCGTTGTTGCGGCCATGTTTCATCCAAATGAAGCCATCTTGCACTATTTCAATGACCTTGATATTTGATGTTGAGTTTTGTTGCCATCTATTATCGTTGTTACGGCCATGTTTCATCCACATAAAGCCATCTTTCACTATTTCAATGGCCTTGAAATTTGATGTTGAATTTAGTTGCCATCTATTATCGTTGTTACGGCCATGTTTCATCCAAATGAAGGCATCTTTCACTATTTCAATGGCCTTCAAATGCTACGTTGAATTTTGTTGCCATCTATGATCGTTGTTACGGCCATGTTTCATCCAAATGAAGCCATCTTGCACTATTTCAATGGCCTTGAAATTTGATGTTGAGTTTTGTTGCCATCTATTATCGTTGTTGCGGCCATGTTTCATCCAAATGAAGCCATCTTGCACTATTTGAATGGCCTTGAAATTTGATGTTGAATTTTGTTGCCATCTATTATCATGGTTACGGCCATGTTTCATCCAAATGAAGGCATCTTTCACTATTTCAATGGCCTTCAAATGCGACGTTGAGTTTCGTTGCCATCTATTATCGTTGTTTCATCCAAATGAAGTCATCTTGCACTTTTTGAATGGACTTAAAATTTGATGTTGAATTTTGTTGCCATCTATTATCGTTGTTACGGCCATGTTTATTCCAAATGAAGCCATCTTGCACTATTTCAATGGCCTTGAAATTAGATGTTGAGTTTTGTTGCCATCTATTATCGTTGTTACGGCCATGTTTCATCCAATTGAAGCCATCTTGCACTATTTGAATGGGCTTGAAATTTGATGTTGAATTTTGTTGCCATCTATTATCATTGTTACGGCCATGTTTCATCCAAATGAAGGCATCTTTCACTATTTCAATGGCCTTGAAATTTGATGTTGAATTTTGTTGCCATCTATGATCGTTGTTACGGCCATGTTTCATCCAAATGAAGGCATCTTGCACTATTTCAATGGCCTTGAAATTTGGTGTTGAGTTTTGTTGCCATCTATTATCGTTGTTACGGCCATGTTTCATCCAAATGAAGGCATCTTTCACACATAGTGAAAGATGCCTTCATATGAATGAAACATGGCCGAAACAACGATAATAGATGGCAACAAAATTCAACGTCGCATTTGAAGGCCATTGAAGTCAATGGCCTTCAAATGCGACGTTGAATTTTGTTGCCATCTATTATCGTTGTTTCGGCCATTTTTCATCCATATGAAGGCATCTTTCACTATTTCAATGGCCTTGAAATTTGATGTTGAATATTGTTGCCATCTATTATCGTTGTTACGGCCATGTTTCATCCAAATGAAGCCATCTTGCACTATTTCAATGGCCTTGAAATTTGATGTTGAGTTTTGTTGCCATCTATTATCGTTGTTACGGCCATGTTTCATCCAAATGAAGCCATCTTGCACTATTTCAATGGCCTTGAAATTTGATGTTTAATTTTGTTGCCATCTATTATCGTTGTTACGGCCATGTTTCATCCAAATGAAGGCATCTTGCACTATTTCAATGGCCTTGAAATTTGATGTTGACTTTTGTTGTCATCTATTATCATTGTTACGGCCATGTTTCATCCCAATGGAGCCATCTTGCACTATTTGAATGGCTTTAAAATGCGACGTTGAATTTTGTTGCCATCTATGATCGTTGTTACGGCCATGTTTCATCCAAATGAAGCCATCTTGCACTATTTGAATGGCCTTGAAATTTGATGTTGAGTTTTGTTGCCATCTTTGATCGTTGTTACGGCCATGTTTCATCCAAATGAAGCCATCTTTCACTATTTAAATGGCCTTGAAATTTGATGTTGAGTTTTGTTGTCATCTATTATCATTGTTACGGCCATGTTTCATCCAAATGAAGGCATCGTTCACTTTTTCAATGGCCTTCAACTGCGACGTTGAATTTTGTTGCCATCTATTATCGTTGTTACGTCCATGTTTCATCCACATAAAGCCATCTTGCACTATTTCAATGGCCTTGAAATTTGATGTTGAGTTTTGTTGCCATCTATTATCGTTGTTACGGCCATGTTTCATCCACATAAAGCCATTTTTCACTATTTCAATGGCCTTGAAATTTGATGTTGAATATTGTTGGCATCTATTATCGTTGTTGCGGCCATGTTTCATCCAAATGAAGCCATCTTGCACTATTTCAATGGCCTTGAAATTTGATGTTGAATTTTGTTACCATCTATTATCGTTGTTACGGCCATGTTTCATCCAAATGAAGGCATCGTTTTCTTTTTCAATGGCCTTCAACTGCGACGTTGAATTTTGTTGCCATCGATTATCGTTGTTACGGCCTTGTTTCATCCAGATGAAGGCATCTTTCACTACTTCAATGGCCTTGAAATTTGATGTTGAATTTTGTTGCCATCTATGATCGTTTGTACGGCCATGTTTCATCCAAATGAAGCCATCTTGCACTATTTGAATGGCCTTGAAATTTGATGTTGAATTTTGTTGCCATCTATTATCGTTGTTACGGCCATGTTTCATCCAAATGAAGCCATCTTGCACTATTTCAATGGCCTTGAAATTTGATGTTGACTTTTGTTGTCATCTATTATCATTGTTACGGCCATGTTTCATCCCAATGGAGCCATCTTGCACTATTTGAATGGCTTTCAAATGCGACGTTGAATTTTGTTGCCATCTATGATCGTTGTTACGGCCATGTTTCATCCAAATGAAGCCATCTTGCACTATTTGAATGGCCTTGAAATTTGATGTTGAGTTTTGTTGCCATCTTTGATCGTTGTTACGGCCATGTTTCATCCAAATGAAGCCATCTTTCACTATTTAAATGGCCTTGAAATTTGATGTTGAGTTTTGTTGTCATCTATTATCATTGTTACGGCCATGTTTCATCCAAATGAAGGCATCGTTCACTTTTTCAATGGCCTTCAACTGCGACGTTGAATTTTGTTACCATCTATTATCGTTGTTACGTCCATGTTTCATCCACATAAAGCCATCTTTCACTATTTCAATGGCCTTGAAATTTGATGTTGAGTTTTGTTGCCATCTATTATCGTTGTTACGGCCATGTTTCATCCACATAAAGCCATTTTTCACTATTTCAATGGCCTTGAAATTTGATGTTGAATTTTGTTGGCATCTATTATCGTTGTTGCGGCCATGTTTCATCCAAATGAAGCCATCTTGCACTATTTCAATGGCCTTGAAATTTGATGTTGAATTTTGTTACCATCTATTATCGTTGTTACGGCCATGTTTCATCCGAATGGAGCCATCTTGCACTATTTGAATGGCTTTCAAATGCGACGTTGAATTTTGTTGCCATCTATTATCGTTGTTACGGCCTTGTTTTATCCAGATGAAGGCATCTTTCACTATTTCAATGGCCTTGAAATTTGATGTTGAATTTTGTTGCCATCTATGATCGTTGTTACGGCCATGTTTCATCCAAATGAAGCCATCTTGCACTATTTCAATGGCCTTGAAATTTGATGTTGAATATTGTTGCCATCTTTGATCGTTGTTACAGCCATGTTTCATCCAAATGAAGCCATCTTGCACTATTTTAATGGCCTTGAAATTTGATGTTGAGTTTTGTTGCCATCTATTATCGTTGTTACGGCCATTTTTCCTCAACATGAAGCCATCTTGCACTATTTCAATGGCCTTGAAATTAGATGTTGAGTTTTGTTGCCATCTATTATCGTTGTTACGGCCATGTTTCATCCATATGAAGCCATCATGGACCTTTTTCAATGGCCTTGAAATTTGATGTTGAGTTTTGTTGCCATCTATTATCGTTGTTACGGCCATGTTTCATCCACATAAAGCCATCTTGCACTATTTCAATGGCCTTGAAATTTGGTGTTGAATTTTGTTACCATCTATTATCGTTGTTACGGCCATGTTTCCTCAACATGAAGCCATCAGGCACTATTTCAATGACCTTGAAATTTGATGTTGAGTTTTGTTGCCATCTATTATCATTATTACGGGCATGTTTCGTCCAAATGAAGCCATCTTGCACTATTTGAATGGCTTTCAAATGCGACGTTGAATTTTGTTGCCATCTATTATCGTTGTTACGGCCATGTTTCATCCAAATGAAGCCATCTTTCACTATTTCAATGGCCTTGAAATTTGATGTTGAATATTGTTGCCATCTATGATCGTTGTTACGGCCATGTTTCATCCAAATGAAGCCATCTTGCACTATTTCAATGGCCTTGAAATTTGATATTGAATATTGTTGCCATCTTTGATCGTTGTTACGGCCATGTTTCATCCAAATGAAGCCATCTTGCACTATTTCAATGGCCTTGAAATTTGATGTTGAATATTGTTGCCATCTATGATCGTTGTTACGGCCATGTTTCATCCAAATGAAGCCATCTTGCACTATTTCAATGGCCTTGAAATTTGATGTTGAATTTTGTTGACCTCTATTATCGTTGTTATGGCCATGTTTCATCCAAATGAAGCCATCTTGCACTATTTTGATGGCCTTGAAATGTGATGTTGAGTTTTTTAGCCATCTATTATCGTTGTTACGGCCATGTTTCATCCATATGAAGCCATCTTTCACTATTTCAATGGCCTTGAAATTTGATGTTGAATATTGTTACCATCTTTGATCGTTGTTACGGCCATGTTTCATCCAGATGAAGCCATCAGGCACTATTTCAATGACCTTGAAATTTGATGTTGAGTTTTGTTGCCATCTATTATCATTATTACGGCCATGTTTCATCCAAATGAAGTCATCTTGCTCTATTTCAATGGCCTTGAAATTTGATGTTGAATTTTGTTGCCATCTATTATCGTTGTTACGGCCATGTTTCATCCAAATGAAGCCATCTTTCACTATTTCAATGGCCTTGAAATTTGATGTTGAGTTTTTTTGCCATCTATGATCGTTGTTACGGCCATGTTTCATCCAAATGAAGCCATCTTTCACTATTTCAATGGCCTTGAAATTTGATCTTGAATTTTGTTGCCATCTATTATCGTTGTTGCGGCCATGTTTCATCCAAATGAAGCCATCTTGCACTATTTCAATGGCCTTGAAATTTGATGTTGAATTTTGTTGCCATCTATGATCGTTGTTACGGCCATGTTTCATCCAAATAAAGGCATCTTTCACTATTTCAATGGCCTTCAAATGCGACGTTGAATTTTGTTGCCATCTATTTTCGTTGTTACGGCCATGTTTCATCCATTTGAAGGCATCTTTCACTATTTCAATGGCCTTGAAATTTGATGTTGAATATTGTTGCCATCTATGATCGTTGTTACGGCCATGTTTCATCCAAATGAAGCCATCTTGCACTATTTCAATGGCCTTGAAATTTGATGTTTAATTTTGTTGCCATCTATTATCGTTGTTACGGCCATGTTTCATCCGAATGAAGGCATCTTTCACTATTTCAATGGCCTTCAAATGCAACGTTGAATTTTGTTGCCATCTATTATCGTTGTTACGGCCATGTTTCATCCATATGAAGGCATCTTTCACTATTTCAATGGCCTTGAAATTTGATGTTTAATTTTGTTGCCATCTATGATCGTTGTTACGGCCATGTTTCATCCAAATGAAGCCATCTTGCACTATTTCAATGGCCTTGAAATTTGATGTTGAGTTTTGTTGCCATCTATGATCGTTGTTACGGACATGTTTCATCCAAATGAAGCCATCTTCCACTATTTCAATGGCCTTGAAATTTGATGTTGAATTTTGTTGCCATCTATTATCGTTGTAACGGCCATGTTCCATCCATATGAAGCCATCTTTCACTATTTCAATGGCCTTGAAATTTGATGTTGAATTTTGTTACCATCTATTATCGTTGTTACGTCCATGTTTCATCCAAATGAAGGCATCGTTCACTTTTTCAATGGCCTTCAACTGCGACGTTGAATTTTGTTGCCATCTATTATCGTTGTTACGGCCATGTTTCATCCAAATGAAGCCATCTTGCACTATTTCAATGGCCTTGAAATGCGATGTTGATTATTGTTGCCATCTATGATCGTTGTTACGGCCTTGTTTCATCCAAATGAAGTCATCTTGCTCTATTTCAATGGCCTTGAAATTTGATGTTGAGTTTTGTTGTCATATATTATCGTTGTTACGGCCATGTTCCATCCATATGAAGCCATCTTTCACTATTTCAATGGCCTTGAAATTTGATGTTGAATTTTGTTACCATCTATTATCGTTGTTACGTCCATGTTTCATCCACATAAAGCCATCTTTCACTTTTTCAATGGCCTTGAAATTTGATGTTGAGTTTTGTTGCCATTTTTGATCGTTGTTACGGCCATGTTTCATCCACATAAAGCCATTTTTCACTATTTCAATGGCCTTGAAATTTGATGTTGAATTTTGTTGGCATCTATTCTCGTTGTTACGGCCATGTTGCATCCAAATGAAGGCATCTTGCACTATTTCAATGGCCTTGAAATTTGATGTTGAGTTTTGTTGTCATCTATTATCATTGTTACGGCCATGTTTCATCCCAATGGAGCCATCTTGCACTATTTGAATGGCTTTCAAATGGGACGTTGAATTTTGTTGCCATCTATTATCGTTGTTACGGCCTTGTTTCATCCAGATGAAGGCATCTTTCACTATTTCAATGGCCTTGAAATTTGATGTTGAGTTTTGTTGCCATCTATGATCGTTGTTACGGCCATGTTTCATCCAAATGAAGCCATCTTGCACTATTTCAATGGCCTTGAAATTTGATGTTGAATATTGTTGCCATCTTTGATCGTTGTTACGGCCATGTTTCATCCAAATGAAGCCATCTTGCACTATTTCAATGGCCTTGAAATTTGATGTTGAGTTTTGTTGCCATCTATTATCGTTGTTACGGCCATGTTTCCTCAACATGAAGCCATCTTGCACTATTTCAATGGCCTTGAAATTAGATGTTGAGTTTTGTTGCCATCTATTATCGTTGTTACGGCCATGTTTCATCCATATGAAGCCATCATGGACCTATTTCAATGGCCTTGAAATTTGGTGTTGAATTTTGTTACCATCTATTATCGTTGTTACGGCCATGTTTCATCCAGATGAAGCCATCAGGCACTATTTCAATGACCTTGAAATTTGATGTTGAGTTTTGTTGCCATCTATTGTCATTATTACGGGCATGTTTCGTCCAAATGAAGTCATCTTGCACTATTTGAATGGCTTTCAAATGCGACGTTGAATTTTGTTGCCATCTATTATCGTTGTTACGGCCATGTTTCATCCAGATGAAGGCATCTTTCATAATTTCAATGGCCTTGAAATTTGATGTTGAATATTGTTGCCATCTATTATCGTTGTTACGGCCATGTTTCATCCAAATGAAGGCATCTTGCACTATTTCAATGGCCTTGAAATTTGATGTTGACTTTTGTTGTCATCTATTATCATTGTTACGGCCATGTTTCATCCAAATGAAGCCATCTTGCACTATTTTGATGGCCTTGAAATTTGATGTTGAGTTTTTTAGCCATCTATTATCGTTGTTACGGCCATGTTTCATCCAAATGAAGCCATCTTGCACTATTTCAATGGCCTTGAAATTTGATGTTGAATTTTGTTGACCTCTATTATCGTTGTTACGGCCATGTTTCATCCAAATGAAGCCATCTTGCACTATTTCAATGGCCTTGAAATTTGATATTGAATATTGTTGCCATCTTTGATCGTTGTTACGGCCATGTTTCATCCAAATGAAGCCATCTTGCACTATTTCAATGGCCTTGAAATTTGATGTTGAATATTGTTGCCATCTATGATCGTTGTTACGGCCATGTTTCATCCAAATGAAGCCATCTTGCACTATTTCAATGGCCTTGAAATTTGATGTTGAATTTTGTTGACCTCTATTATCGTTGTTACGGCCATGTTTCATCCAAATGAAGCCATCTTGCACTATTTTGATGGCCTTGAAATTTGATGTTGAGTTTTTTAGCCATCTATTATCGTTGTTACGGCCATGTTTCATCCAAATGAAGCCATCTTGCACTATTTCAATGGCCTTGAAATTTGATGTTGAATTTTGTTGACCTCTATTATCGTTGTTACGGCCATGTTTCATCCAAATGAAGCCATCTTTCACTATTTCAATGGCCTTGAAATTTGATGTTGAGTTTTTTTGCCATCTATTATCGTTGTTACGGCCATGTTTCATCCAAATGAAGCCATCTTTCACTATTTCAATGGCCTTGAAATTTGATGTTGAATTTTGTTGCCATCTATTATCGTTGTTGCGGCCATGTTTCATCCAAATGAAGCCATCTTGCACTATTTCAATGGCCTTGAAATTTGATGTTGAATTTTTTTGCCATCTATTATCGTTGTTACGGCCATGTTTCATCCAAATGAAGGCATCTTTCACTATTTCAATGGCCTTCAAATGCGACGTTGAATTTTGTTGCCATCTATTATCGTTGTTACGGCCATGTTTCATCCATTTGAAGGCATCTTTCACTATTTCAATGGCCTTGAAATTTGATGTTGAATATTGTTGCCATCTATGATCGTTGTTACGGCCATGTTTGATCCAAATGAAGCCATCTTGCACTATTTGAATGGCCTTGAAATTTGATGTTTAATTTTGTTGCCATCTATTATCGTTGTTACGGCCATGTTTCATCCAAATGAAGGCATCTTTCACTATTTCAATGGCCTTCAAATGCGACGTTGAATTTTGTTGCCATCTCTTATCGTTGTTACGGCCATGTTTCATCCATATGAAGGCATCTTTCACTATTTCAATGGCCTTGAAATTTGATGTTGAATATTGTTGCCATCTATGATCGTTGTTACGGCCATGTTTCATCCAAATGAAGCCATCTTGCACTATTTGAATGGCCTTGAAATTTGATGTTGAGTTTTGTTGCCATCTATGATCGTTGTTACGGCCATGTTTCATCCAAATGAAGCCATCTTCCACTATTTCAATGGCCTTGAAATTTGATGTTGAATTTTGTTGCCATCTATTATCGTTGTAACGGCCATGTTCCATCCATATGAAGCCATCTTTCACTATTTCAATGGCCTTGAAATTTGATGTTGAATTTTGTTACCATCTATTTTTTTTTTTTTTTAACATATATATATATTTGCGAGTAAAGTTTAATTCTTATGAACTAATTTATGTACAAAAACAGAATGACGCGAGGAAAAAAAAATAACATATTTTATAACGTTAGACAACATTTGAGTACACCTAGATCAATCATACCATCGTTGTTACCAACGATGTGGATGATATAGTTTGCAAACAAACGCAAAACACCTATTCTCTGTTCAGTACTAGCTCCGGCTAGTACTGGGAATTGCAAACAGTTAAAAGAACGAGCACAACCTGGAGCTAACGCAGTAATTTTCTGTTGCAATAGCTCCCAAGCCGCAGAAACTCTTCTGCAACATGAAAATTTATGCTCCAGGGTTTCCACAAACGGACAAAACAAACACGAGTTGGTCACAATTTGCCCCATTCGGAAAAGAAGATTGCATGTTGGAATTTTTCCGTTGACCAACAGGAAAAGTGTCGAACGTTGAAGGGATGATAAGACTGGACAATTGACGTTTCTCCAGATCCTTCTCCAGCTGTGTTGTCGTGTCTCACGCACTATCTTAGCGTCTAGTAATCTGCTCGTAAGCATACGCCGCAACAGCCGAGACGATGGCCTTTGACCGTACTCTGGTGGCACGTACGCAAGTTGTTTGATCACGTTTCTCAGGCAAGGATATGTAGTCGGAATGCTTGAGAGATCCGGTGGATTACCGGCCCTGATGATGTGTGGCTCACCGATTGCTAGGCACTCTCGTTCTGCAAGATACCTGTTCGTCAAGAGAACATTAACTGTAACTGCTGGTATGTGCAGATTCAGACCACCTCGCTTCCGTGGTAGTGCCAGCTGATGAAGTGGGATCCGGATTCCTCCAGTGCCATGCCACAGAAAGGAACCAATAATACTAGTTACCTTCGCAATGTCCAATGCTCTGGCGCCACATACTGACGCCACGTACCACAGCTTCGGTAGCAGGAAGGTGTTGAGAAGATATACCTTCTGCACAAGATTTAAATCTCTCATGCGATGCAGCCACACTAGAGATCTAAAGTGCTGGATTACGATGTCCCAATTCTGTCCCATGTCATCTCGGATGTTATTCAAAAATAGAATTCCGAGCAGTCGAAGCCGTTGAACAGTGTGTAGCCATGGGACAGATACTATTGTGGAAGCACTAACGATTCCTACGTCGAGTGCGTTGGTTTTGTCCACGTTGAGACGAGCACCAGAGACACTTCCAAATGCCTCAAATAGTTCTCGCACACGCTCGATTTTGTCAGGAGAGGTTGTCACCACAGAGATGTCGTCAGCATATGCGTTGACCAGGTCATCCTGGCCGCAGCAAATGCCTTCTAGTCTTGTGATGAGCGGTTGAAGGTAAAGGATGAAAAGGTGCATGGAAAGAGGGTCACCTTGTCGGACAGAACGTTGGATCGGAAAGGAAGGAGAGAGGTGACCATTAATGAGGATGCGGGATGCTGATCGCTCACCAATAGTTCTCAAAAGCCCTACCAACCTCGGATGGAATCCCAAAGAGAGCATGGTTTCAAAAAGGAAATTCCTATTGACGCGATCAAAAGCATGCGAAAGGTCAAAGGAGATGAGCTTACCACACTTTCGTTTCCTCTGCAGATCAATCACTCTCTCCTTAACGGAAAGAACAGCTTGAAAAATGTTGCGTGGTTTATTACAACATTTCTGCGCTGCCGAAATAATCTCCCACTTCCCGATGATGCCATCTAGTCTGTGTTTGACCATCCGCGACAGAAGCTTGTAATCTGCGTTAAGGAGTGATATCGGTCGAAATGCAGACATGGTACAGCCTCCTCCCCTCTTCCTAACCAACACTATGACCCCGTCAACGAAACTTTCAGGAATCTTTCCTAAGAGGGCCTCATTAAGAACTAGAAGAAGCTCTCTATTTATGATGCTGAATGCACGGTGATAAAACTCTTTGGGAATTCCATCCGGGCCAGGGGACTTTCTCGAAGGTGACTTTTTAATTGCATCGAAAAGCTCACCATAAGTAAACTCGTCCATGCAATTTTTGTTGGCTTCGCAGTCCTCGGGAATAACGCGTGTGCTTGTAAATGTTGTTTCTGTGGTCGTTGTGGATGTGTCGGATGTTGTGTATAGATTTCTGAAAAAGCCCTCAACATGAACATTTATATCCTTTAGCTCAGTTAAGGACGATCCGTCATCAATCGTCAGCTTGTCGATCACCGTTCGCCTCCTCCTTTGCTCCCCTAACTGAAAGACCGACATGCTCTCTCCGCATACGCGCGTTTCATTAATGCGGGTGAAGTCCTCGGAAAAACGTCTCTGAAGGAGAAGCATTTGTCCTTTTATACGATTTATATTCACTAACTCGTTAGGGTCCGTGACATATCGATCATAGGCGGACTTCAACCCCCTGTAGAGTAGTTCATGATGCAAGCGAAAACTTTGGTACCGTTCATTTGTTTTCCAACGGAAAAACGACTTTATTTTTGGCTTCGCGAGCTCAACCCACCACTGCATCCACGAGCCGTAATTTCTACGCTGTCTGGTCCAATAGTTCCACTTGCATCCGAACTCCTCCAGGTTTGCGTCAGTTAATACATGTGGTCTCAGTTGCCAATAGCCATTGCTGTGCGAACGGCTCGGCGGGATTGGAAGGCAAACACGAACGGTAAGCGCCTTGTGATCGGAAAAGGACAAGACATGCATACTGGTCGCTCTTAACTGTGTTTTAAGTGAAGAGGAGACATAACAACGATCGATACGTGAACCCGAACCACTTGTGACATAAGAAAACTCCACTGAGTTACCCTTGAGAAGCTCCCAGCTGTCGCACATGCCCATGTTGCTTACAGCGTTTTGCAAAGAAAGGCTAAAATTTCTAGCGCCCGTCACATCTTTCGACTGCAACTCGCAGTTAAAGTCACCCGCGAGAATAACATGGTTACATGCATTCCGCAAATAGAAAGGTAACGTTCGCCCGAAAAAATCCTCCCTCTCCGCTCTCCGCTGACTGCCCGAAGGAGCGTAAACATTGCACAGGGTGGCATTGTTCTCGAGTCGAACGCAAATCAGACGAGAATCTAAGCTGCGCTCGACATGGGAAAATTTTAAATGTTGACGTAAAGTGATCGCCGTACCCCTCCCCGTCACATCAACATTGCAAATTACGTTATACCCAGGAAGCGATAGATCTGAAATACATACTTCTTGCAGAAATATGATGTCCAGGTCCATCGTCCTAATAAATGTTTTGAGGGCTTCCAGCTTTGTCGCGTTAGAAATCGCATTAATATTAATAGTAGCTATATTATAGCTACTACCAAGATCACTACTTACCGGGTTAGGATCCATCGCAACAAAACTTAATTAATCTGTAGTGAAGTTGTGTGTTTTTTTGGCGGTCGACCAGGCTTACGCTTGGACGCGCTCATAACACTAAATGTTGACGAACATGAGGCGTCACTCTCATTATCCGTTTCCGCATTTTGTTTGCGTTTAACCGCAAGCGGTTCGTCGTGGGAAGGGATGGAAAAGGATGTGGAAGGGATTGCGAGCGGCTCTTTGAACATTAAGGCACCTGAAGGCGCCCGGCATTCCACCCTCATGGGCTCAGATGCAGCCGCATCGTTAGCATCAGTGGCAGCATCCGTAGCAGCGGCAGCATCGGCAATAGCAGCGGAAACAGCGGCATTGATAGTAGCGGCAGCGGCAGCATCATCTGCAGCAGGAGCAGTAAAAGTAGGAGCATCGTCATTTTCTACATGCGTTGCGACGGCACCAACGGCAGCACGCATCTTCTCCTCGGGTTGCTCACCACTGGCTTTCACGCTCCGCTTCGGACTCGAAGGCGGAGCGAGAGTTAGCGGCTCGATCGGGATCACAAGCCGATTAGCCACTTTCGATGCAGTGCTCGCTGGTGGCTTAGTAGTGTTTGTAAGGGAAGTAATTTTGGCCTTCCCTTTGCGTCGTCCCGTGGTGTTAGTACCTGCGGTACTAGTTGATGCTGTGTTCGCATCAGATGTTTGTGCTGGTGCTTGCTTAACGGTACTTGCGTACGATTTTGCCGCACCGCTGTTGAGGAGCTGACCCACACGGTTTTGGATGCAGCTAATACCGTGATGCAAAGCTTCATTGCAGTGACGGCAAGTTTGCTGCTGTCCGCGATACAACACACCGGTCATCTCACCACACACAGTAATGAAGGAAGGGATGGGTTTCGCCAGCTTCATGCGCACTATGCGCACACCCGAAGGAATCCTGGCAAGCCGCGTTCCGGCTCCCCAAACACCGGGCACAATAGTTAGCACTTCACCGAAGCGGTTCAGCTCAGCGGAAACGTTTTCGTCGGGGATTCCTGGCGGAAGATCACGGATGTTCACCTCCGTCGCACCATCCACCATCTCGATCGGAATCGGATACTGCTTCCCCTCGTGCGTGATGCAGTGCTTCCCAGAATGCTCCTTCACTATGCTTTCCGCACGTTCAAGCGTTGGCATAGTGACGTAGACGGCACTTTGCGCAGTGTTGCGTTGCATCATCTTCACATCCACACCCGTTTCTAGCACTTCACAAAGGAAGTTCACGGTTTCTTCTAGGGTGGGTCGCTTAGGAGCCTCCGAATAGTCGATACGGAAAGTGTTCCTTCCATATCTTTCGGTCGTACACATTATGGCTTGCAAATCAAAACAACAACACGTCCTCTCTCGTTGACGTTTGCAAGCGAACTGATCCAAATGAAGGCATCTTTCACTATTTCAATGGCCTTCAAATGCGACGTTGAATTTTGTTGCCATCTATTATCGTTGTTACGTCCATGTTTCATCCACATAAAGCCATCTTTCACTATTTCAATGGCCTTGAAATTTGATGTTGAGTTTTGTTGCCATCTATTATCGTTGTTACGGCCATGTTTCATCCAAATGAAGCCATCTTGCACTATTTCCATGGCCTTGAAATTTGATGTTGAATTTTGTTACCATCTATTATCGTTGTTACGGCCATGTTTAATCCAAATGAAGGCATCTTGCACTATTTCAATGGCCTTCTAATGCGACGTTGAATTTTGTTGCCATCTATTATCGTTGTTACGGCCATGTTTCATCCATATGAAGGCATCTTTCACTATTTCAATGGCCTTGAAATTTGATGTTGAATATTGTTGCCATCTATGATCGTTGTTACGGTCATGTTTCATCCAAATGAAGCCATCTTGCACTATTTCAATGGCCTTGAAATTTGATGTTGAGTTTTGTTGCCATCTATTATCGTTGTTACGGCCATGTTTCATCCAAATGAAGCCATCTTGAACTATTTCAATGGCCTTGAAATTTGATTTTGAGTTTCGTTGCCATCTATTATCATTGTTACGGCCATGTTTCATCCACATAAAGCCATTTTTCACTATTTCAATGGCCTTGAAATTTGATGTTGAGTTTTGTTGCCATCTATTATCGTTGTTACGTCCATGTTTCATCCAAATGAAGGCATTTTTCACTATTTCAATGGCCTTGAAATTTGATGTTGAGTTTTGTTGCCATCTATTATCGTTGTTACGGCCATGTTTCATCCAAATGAAGTCATCTTGCACTATTTCAATGGCCTTCTAATGCGACGTTGAATTTTGTTGCCATCTATTATCGTTGTTACGGCCATGTTTCATCCAAATGAAGCCATCTTGCACTATTTCAATGGCCTTGAAATTTGATGTTGAATTTTGTTACCATCTATTATCGTTGTTACGGCCATGTTTCACCCAAATGAAGGCATCTTGCACTATTTCAATGGCCTTGAAATTTGATGTTGAGTTTTGTTGTCATCTATTATCATTGTTACGGCCATGTTTCATCCCAATGGAGCCATCTTGCACTATTTGAATGGCTTTCAAATGCGACGTTGAATTTTGTTGCCATCTATTATCGTTGTTACGGCCATGTTTCATCCAAATGAAGCCATCTTGCACTATTTCCATGGCCTTGAAATTTGATGTTGAATTTTGTTACCATCTATTATCGTTGTTACGGCCATGTTTAATCCAAATGAAGGCATCTTGCACTATTTCAATGGCCTTGAAATTTGATGTTGAGTTTTGTTGTCATCTATTATCATTGTTACGGCCATGTTTCATCCCAATGGAGCCATCTTGCACTATTTGAATGGCTTTTAAATGCGACGTTGAATTTTGTTGCCATCTATTATCGTTGTTACGTCCATGTTTCATCCACATAAAGCCATCTTTCACTATTTCAATGGCCTTGAAATTTGATGTTGAATTTTGTTACCATCTATTATCGTTGTTACGGCCATGTTTAATCCAAATGAAGCCATCTTGCACTATTTCAATGGCCTTGAAATTTGATGTTGAGTTTTGTTGTCATATATTATCGTTGTTACGGCCATGTTCCATCCATATGAAGCCATCTTTCACTATTTCAATGGCCTTGAAATTTGATGTTGAATTTTGTTACCATCTATTATCGTTGTTACGTCCATGTTTCATCCACATAAAGCCATCTTTCACTATTTCAATGGCCTTGAAATTTGATGTTGAGTTTTGATGCCATCTATTATCGTTGTTACGGCCATGTTTCATCCATATGAAGCCATTTTTCACTATTTCAATGGCCTTGAAATTTGATGTTGAATTTTGTTGGCATCTATTATCGTTGTTGCGGCCATGTTTCATCCAAATGAAGCCATCTTGCACCATTTCAATGGCCTTGAAATTTGATGTTGAATTTTGTTACCATCTTTTATCGTTGTTACGGCCATGTTTCATCCAAATGAAGACATCTTGCACTATTTCAATGGCCTTGAAATTTGATGTTGAGTTTTGTTGTCATCTATTATCATTGTGACGGCCATGTTTCATCCCAATGGAGCCATCTTGCACTATTTGAATGGCTTTCAAATGCGACGTTGAATTTTGTTGCCATCTATTATCGTTGTTACGGCCTTGTTTCATCCATATGAAGCCATTTTTCACTATTTCAATGGCCTTGAAATTTGATGTTGAATTTTGTTGGCATCTATTATCGTTGTTGCGGCCATGTTTCATCCAAATGAAGCCATCTTGCACTATTTCAATGGCCTTGAAATTTGATGTTGAATTTTGTTACCATCTATTATCGTTGTTACGGCCATGTTTCATCCAAATGAAGGCATCTTGCACTATTTCAATGGCCTTGAAATTTGATGTTGAGTTTTGTTGTCATCTATTATCATTGTTACGGCCATGTTGCATCCAAATGAAGGCATCGTTCACTTTTTCAATGGCCTTCAACTGCGACGTTGAATTTTGTTGCCATCTTTTGTTGCCAAATGAAGCCATCTTGCACTATTTCAATGGCCTTGAAATGTGATGTTGAGTTTTGTTACCATCTATTATCGTTGTTACGGCCATGTTTCATCCAAATGAAGCCATCTTGCACTATTTGAATGGCCTTGAAATTTGATGTTGAGTTTTGTTGCCATCTATTATCATTGTTACGGCCATGTTTCATCAAAATGAAGGCATCTTTCACTATTTCAATGGCCTTCAAATGTGACGTTGAATTTTGTTGCCATCTATTATCGTTGTTACGGCCATGTTTCATCCATATGAAGGCATCTTTCACTATTTCAATGGCCTTGAAATTTGATGTTGAATATTGTTGCCATCTATGATCGTTGTTACGGCCATGTTTCATCCAAATGAAGCCATCTTGCACTATTTCAATGGCCTTGAAATTTGATGTTGAGTTTTGTTGCCATCTATTATCGTTGTTGCGGCCATGTTTCATCCACATAAAGCCATCTTTCACTATTTAAATGGCCTTGAAATTTGATGTTGAGTTTTGTTGTCATCTATTATCATTGTTACGGCCATGTTGCATCCAAATGAAGGCATCGTTCACTTTTTCAATGGCCTTCAACTGCGACGTTGAATTTTGTTGCCATCTATTATCGTTGTTACGGCCATGTTTCATCCAAATGAAGCCATCTTTCACTATTTCAATGGCCTTGAAATGCGATGTTGAATATTGTTGCCATCTATTATCGTTGTTACGGCCATGTTTCATCCAAATGAAGCCATCTTGCACTATTTCAATGGCCTTGAAATTTGATGTTGAGTTTTGTTGCCATCTATTATCGTTGTTACGGCCATGTTCCATCCATATGAAGCCATCTTTCACTATTTCAATGGCCTTGAAATTTGATGTTGAATTTTGTTACCATCTATTATCGTTGTTACGTCCATGTTTCATCCAAATGAAGCCATCTTTCACTATTTCAATGGCCTTGAAATTTGATGTTGAGTTTTGTTGCCATCTATTATCGTTGTTACGGCCATGTTTCATCCACATAAAACCATTTTTCAGTATATCAATGGCCTTGAAATTTGATGTTGAATTTTGTTGGCATCTATTATCGTTGTTGCGGCCATGTTTCATCCAAATGAAGCCATCTTGCACTATTTCAATGGCCTTGAAATTTGATGTTGAATTTTGTTACCATCTATTATCGTTGTTACGGCCATGTTTCATACAAATGAAGGCATCTTGCACTATTTCAATGGCCTTGAAATTTGATGTTGACTTTTGTTGTCATCTATTATCATTGTTACGGCCATGTTTCATCCCAATGGAGCCATCTTGCACTATTTGAATGGCTTTCAAATGCGACGTTGAATTTTGTTGCCATCTATTATCGTTGTTACGGCCTTGTTTCATCCAGATGAAGGCATCTTTCACTATTTCAATGGCCTTGAAATTTGATGTTGAATTTTGTTGCCATCTATGATCGTTGTTACGGCCATGTTTCATCCAAATGAAGCCATCTTGCACTATTTGGATGGCCTTGAAATTTGATGTTGAGTTTTGTTGCCATCTATGATCGTTGTTACGGCCATGTTTCATCCAAATGAAGCCATCTTGCACTATTTAAAAGGCCTTGAAATTATATTTTGAGTTTTGTTGTCATCTCTTATCATTGTTACGGCCATGTTTCATCCAAATGAAGGCATCGTTCACTTTTTCAATGGCCTTCAACTGCGACGTTGAATTTTGTTGCCATCTATTATCGTTGTTACGGCCTTGTTTCATCCAGATGAAGGCATCTTTCACTACTTCAATGGCCTTGAAATTTGATGTTGAATTTTGTTGCCATCTATGATCGTTGTTACGGCCATGTTTCATCCAAATGAAGCCATCTTGCACTATTTGAATGGCCTTGAAATTTGATATTTAATTTTGTTGCCATCTATTATCGTTGTTACGGCCATGTTTCATCCAAATGAAGCCATCTTGCACTATTTCAATGGCCTTGAAATTTGATGTTGACTTTTGTTGTCATCTATTATCATTGTTACGGCCATGTTTCATCCCAATGGAGCCATCTTGCACTATTTGAATGGCTTTCAAATGCGACGTTGAATTTTGTTGCCATCTATGATCGTTGTTACGGCCATGTTTCATCCAAATGAAGCCATCTTGCACTATTTGAATGGCCTTGAAATTTGATGTTGAGTTTTGTTGCCATCTTTGATCGTTGTTACGGCCATGTTTCATCCAAATGAAGCCATCTTTCACTATTTAAATGGCCTTGAAATTTGATGTTGAGTTTTGTTGTCATCTATTATCATTGTTACGGCCATGTTTCATCCAAATGAAGGCATCGTTCACTTTTTCCATGGCCTTCAACTGCGACGTTGAATTTTGTTGCCATCTATCATCGTTGTTACGGCCATGTTTCATCCACATAAAGCCATCTTTCACTATTTCAATGGCCTTGAAATTTGATGTTGAGTTTTGTTGCCATCTATTATCGTTGTTACGGCCATGTTTCATCCATATAAAGCCATTTTTCACTATTTCAATGGCCTTGAAATTTGATGTTGAATTTTGTTGGCATCTATTATCGTTGTTGCGGCCATGTTTCATCCAAATGAAGCCATCTTGCACTATTTCAATGGCCTTGAAATTTGATGTTGAATTTTGTTACCATCTATTATCGTTGTTACGGCCATGTTTCATCCAAATGAAGGCATCTTGCACTATTTCAATGGCCTTGAAATTTGATGTTGACTTTTGTTGTCATCTATTATCATTGTTACGGCCATGTTTCATCCGAATGGAGCCATCTTGCACTATTTGAATGGCTTTCAAATGCGACGTTGAATTTTGTTGCCATCTATTATCGTTGTTACGGCCTTGTTTCATCCAGATGAAGGCATCTTTCACTATTTCAATGGCCTTGAAATGTGATGTTGAGTTTTTTAGCCATCTATGATCGTTGTTACGGCCATGTTTCATCCAAATGAAGCCATCTTGCACTATTTCAATGGCCTTGAAATTTGATGTTGAATATTGTTGCCATCTTTGATCGTTGTTACGGCCATGTTTCATCCAAATGAAGCCATCTTGCACTATTTTAATGGCCTTGAAATTTGATGTTGAGTTTTGTTGCCATCTATTATCGTTTTTACGGCCATGTTTCCTCAACATGAAGCCATCTTGCACTATTTCAATGGCCTTGAAATTAGATGTTGAGTTTTGTTGCCATCTATTATCGTTGTTACGGCCATGTTTCATCCATATGAAGCCATCATGGACCTATTTCAATGGCCTTGAAATTTGATGTTGAGTTTTGTTGCCATCTATTATCGTTGTTACGGCCATGTTTCATCCACATAAAGCCATCTTGCACTATTTCAATGGCCTTGAAATTTGGTGTTGAATTTTGTTACCATCTATTATCGTTGTTACGGCCATGTTTCATCCAGATGAAGCCATCAGGCACTATTTCAATTACCTTGAAATTTGATGTTGAGTTTTGTTGCCACCTATTATCGTTGTTACGTCCATGTTTCGTCCAAATGAAGTCATCTTGCACTATTTGAATGGCTTTCAAATGCGACGTTGAATTTTGTTGCCATCTATTATCGTTGTTACGGCCTTGTTTCATCCAGATGAAGGCATCTTTCACTATTTCAATGGCCTTGAAATTAGATGTTGAATATTGTTGCCATCTATGATCGTGGTTACGGCCATGTTTCATCCAAATGAAGCCATCTTGCACTATTTCAATGGCCTTGAAATTTGATGTTGAATTTTGTTGACCTCTATTATCGTTGTTATGGCCATGTTTCATCCAAATGAAGCCATCTTGCACTATTTTGATGGCCTTGAAATGTGATGTTGAGTTTTTTAGCCATCTATTATCGTTGTTACGGCCATGTTTCATCCAAATGAAGTCATCTAGCACTGTTTGAATGGCCTTGAAATTTGATGTTGAATATTGTTACCATCTTTGATCGTTGTTACGGCCATGTTTCACCCAGATGAAGCCATCTTTCACTACTTCAAAGGCCTTGAAATTTGATGTTGAATTTTGTTGCCATCTATGATCGTTGTTACGGCCATGTTTCATCCAAATGAAGCCATCTTGCACTATTTGAATGGCCTTGAAATTTGATGTTTAATTTTGTTGCCATCTATTATCGTTGTTACGGCCATGTTTCATCCAAATGAAGCCATCTTGCACTATTTCAATGGCCTTGAAATTTGATGTTGACTTTTGTTGTCATCTATTATCATTGTTACGGCCATGTTTCATCCCAATGGAGCCATCTTGCACTATTTGAATGGCTTTCAAATGCGACGTTGAATTTTGTTGCCATCTATGATCGTTGTTACGGCCATGTTTCATCCAAATGAAGCCATCTTGCACTATTTGAATGGCCTTGAAATTTGATGTTGAGTTTTGTTGCCATCTTTGATCGTTGTTACGGCCATGTTTCATCCAAATGAAGCCATCTTTCACTATTTGAATGGCCTTGAAATTTGATGTTGAGTTTTGTTGTCATCTATTATCATTGTTACGGCCATGTTTCATCCAAATGAAGGCATCGTTCACTTTTTCCATGGCCTTCAACTGCGACGTTGAATTTTGTTGCCATCTATCATCGTTGTTACGGCCATGTTTCATCCACATAAAGCCATCTTTCACTATTTCAATGGCCTTGAAATTTGATGTTGAGTTTTGTTGCCATCTATTATCGTTGTTACGGCCATGTTTCATCCACATAAAGCCATTTTTCACTATTTCAATGGCCTTGAAATTTGATGTTGAGTTTTGCTGCCACCTATTATCGTTGTTACGTCCATGTTTCGTCCAAATGAAGTCATCTTGCACTATTTGAATGGCTTTCAAATGCGACGTTGAATTTTGTTGCCATCTATTATCGTTGTTACGGCCTTGTTTCATCCAGATGAAGGCATCTTTCACTATTTCAATGGCCTTGAAATTTGATGTTGAATATTGTTGCCATCTATGATCGTTGTTACGGCCATGTTTCATCAAAATGAAGCCATCTTGCACTATTTCAATGGCCTTGAAATTTGATATTGAATATTGTTGCCATCTTTGATCGTTGTTACGGCCATGTTTCATCCAAATGAAGCCATCTTGCACTATTTCAATGGCCTTGAAATTTGATGTTGAATATTGTTGCCATCTATGATCGTTGTTACGGCCATGTTTCATCCAAATGAAGCCATCTTGCACTATTTCAATGGCCTTGAAATTTGATGTTGAATATTGTTGCCATCTTTGATCGTTGTTACGGCCATGTTTCATCCAAATGAAGCCATCTTGCACTATTTTGATGGCCTTGAAATGTGATGTTGAGTTTTTTAGCCATCTATTATCGTTGTTACGGCCATGTTTCATCCAAATGAAGTCATCTAGCACTGTTTGAATGGCCTTGAAATTTGATGTTGAATATTGTTACCATCTTTGATCGTTGTTACGGCCATGTTTCATCCAGATGAAGCCATCAGGCACTATTTCAATGACCTTGAAATTTGATGTTGAGTTTTGTTGCCATCTATTATCATTATTACGGCCATGTTTCATCCAAATGAAGTCATCTTGCTCTATTTCAATGGCCTTGAAATTTGATGTTGAATTTTGTTGCCATCTATTATCGTTGTTACGGCCATGTTTCATCCAAATGAAGCCATCTTTCACTATTTCAATGGCCTTGAAATTTGATGTTGAGTTTTTTTGCCATCTATTATCGTTGTTACGGCCATGTTTCATCCAAATGAAGCCATCTTTCACTATTTCAATGGCCTTGAAATTTGATCTTAAATTTTGTTGCCATCTATTATCGTTGTTACGGCCATGTTTCATCCAAATGAAGCCATCTTGCACTATTTCAATGGCCTTGAAATTTTATGTTTAATTTTGTTGCCATCTATTATCGTTGTTACGGCCATGTTTCATCCAAATGAAGGCATCTTTCACTATTTCAATGGCCTTCAAATGCGACGTTGAATTTTGTTGCCATCTATTATCGTTGTTACGGCCATGTTTCATCCATATGAAGGCATCTTTCACTATTTCAATGGCCTTCAAATTTGATGTTGAATATTGTTGCCATCTATGATCGTTGTTACGGCCATGTTTCATCCAAATGAAGCCATCTTGCACTATTTGAATGGCCTTGAAATTTGATGTTGAGTTTTGTTGCCATCTATGATCGTTGTTACGGACATGTTTCATCCAAATGAAGCCATCTTCCACTATTTCAATGGCCTTGAAATTTGATGTTGAATTTTGTTGCCATCTATTATCGTTGTAACGGCCATGTTCCATCCATATGAAGCCATCTTTCACTATTTCAATGGCCTTGAAATTTGATGTTGAATTTTGTTACCATCTATTATCGTTGTTACGTCCATGTTTCATCCAAATGAAGGCATCGTTCACTTTTCAATGGCCTTCAACTGCGACGTTGAATTTTGTTGCCATCTATTATCGTTGTTACGGCCATGTTTCATCCAAATGAAGCCATCTTGCACTATTTCAATGGCCTTGAAATTTGATGTTGAGTTTTGTTGTCATATATTATCGTTGTTACGGCCATGTTACATCCATATGAAGCCATCTTTCACTATTTCAATGGCCTTGAAATTTGATGTTGAATTTTGTTACCATCTATTATCGTTGTTACGTCCATGTTTCATCCACATAAAGCCATCTTTCACTATTTCAATGGCCTTGAAATTTGATGTTGAGTTTTGTTGCCATCTTTGATCGTTGTTACGGCCATGTTTCATCCACATAAAGCCATTTTTCACTATTTCAATGGCCTTGAAATTTGATGTTGAATTTTGTTGGCATCTATTATCGTTGTTGCGGCCATGTTTCATCCAAATGAAGCCATCTTGCACTATTTCAATGGCCTTGAAATTTGATGTTGAATTTTGTTACCATCTATTATCGTTGTTACGGCCATGTTGCATCCAAATGAAGGCATCTTGCACTATTTCAATGGCCTTGAAATTTGATGTTGAGTTTTGTTGTCATCTATTATCATTGTTACGGCCATGTTTCATCCCAATGGAGCCATCTTGCACTATTTGAATGGCTTTCAAATGGGACGTTGAATTTTGTTGCCATCTATTATCGTTGTTACGGCCTTGTTCCATCCAGATGAAGGCATCTTTCACTATTTCAATGGCCTTGAAATTTGATGTTGAATTTTGTTGCCATCTATGATCGTTGTTACGGTCATGTTTCATCCAAATGAAGCCATCTTGCACTATTTCAATGGCCTTGAAATTTGATGTTGAATATTGTTGCCATCTTTGATCGTTGTTACGGCCATGTTTCATCCAAATGAAGCCATCTTGCACTATTTCAATGGCCTTGAAATTTGATGTTGAGTTTTGTTGCCATCTATTATCGTTGTTACGGCCATGTTTCCTCAACCTGAAGCCATCTTGCACTATTTCAATGGCCTTGAAATTAGATGTTGAGTTTTGTTGCCATCTATTATCGTTGTTACGGCCATTTTTCATCCATATGAAGCCATCATGGACCTATTTCAATGGCCTTGAAATTTGATGTTGAGTTTTGTTGCCATCTATTATCGTTGTTACGGCCATGTTTCATCCACATAAAGCCATCTTGCACTATTTCAATGGCCTTGAAATTTGGTGTTGAATTTTGTTACCATCTATTATCGTTGTTACGGCCATGTTTCATCCAGATGAAGCCATCAGGCACTATTTCAATGACCTTGAAATTTGATGTTGAGTTTTGTTGCCATCTATTATCATTATTACGGGCATGTTTCGTCCAAATGAAGTCATCTTGCACTATTTGAATGGCTTTCAAATGCGACGTTGAATTTTGTTGCCATCTATTATCGTTGTTACGGCCATGTTTCATCCAGATGAAGGCATCTTTCATAATTTCAATGGCCTTGAAATTTGATGTTGAATATTGTTGCCATCTATGATCGTTGTTACGGCCATGTTTCATCCAAATGAAGCCATCTTGCACTATTTCAATGGCCTTGAAATTTGATATTGAATATTGTTGCCATCTTTGATCGTTGTTACGGCCATGTTTCATCCAAATGAAGCCATCTTGCACTATTTCAATGGCCTTGAAATTTGATGTTGAATATTGTTGCCATCTATGATCGTTGTTACGGCCATGTTTCATCCAAATGAAGCCATCTTGCACTATTTCAATGGCCTTGAAATTTGATGTTGAATTTTGTTGACCTCTATTATCGTTGTTACGGCCATGTTTCATCCAAATGAAGCCATCTTGCACTATTTTGATGGCCTTGAAATTTGATGTTGAGTTGTTTAGCCATCTATTATCGTTGTTACGGCCATGTTTCATCCAAATGAAGCCATCTTGCACTATTTCAATGGCCTTGAAATTTGATGTTGAATTTTGTTGCCATCTATTATCGTTGTTGCGGCCATGTTTCATCCAAATGAAGCCATCTTGCACTATTTCAATGGCCTTGAAATTTGATGTTGAATATTGTTGCCATCTTTGATCGTTGTTACGGCCATGTTTCATCCAAATGAAGCCATCTTGCACTATTTCAATGGCCTTGAAATTTGATGTTGAGTTTTGTTGCCATCTATTATCGTTGTTACGGCCATGTTTCCTCAACATGAAGCCATCTTGCACTATTTCAATGGCCTTGAAATTTGATGTTGAGTTTTGTTGCCATCTATTATCGTTGTTACGGCCATGTTTCATCCACATAAAGCCATCTTGCACTATTTCAATGGCCTTGAAATTTGGTGTTGAATTTTGTTACCATCTATTATCGTTGTTACGGCCATGTTTCATCCAGATGAAGCCATCAGGCACTATTTCAATGACCTTGAAATTTGATGTTGAGTTTTGTTGCCATCTATTATCATTATTACGGGCATGTTTCGTCCAAATGAAGTCATCTTGCACTATTTGAATGGCTTTCAAATGCGACGTTGAATTTTGTTGCCATCTATTATCGTTGTTACGGCCATGTTTCATCCAAATGAAGCCATCTTTCACTATTTCAATGGCCTTGAAATTTGATGTTGAGTTTTTTTGCCATCTATTATCGTTGTTACGGCCATGTTTCATCCAAATGAAGCCATCTTTCACTATTTCAATTACCTTGAAATTTGATGTTGAATTTTGTTGCCATCTATTATCGTTGTTGCGGCCATGTTTCATCCACATAAAGCCATCTTGCACTATTTCAATGGCCTTAAAATTTGGTGTTGAATTTTGTTACCATCTATTATCGTTGTTACGGCCATGTTTCATCCAGATGAAGCCATCAGGCACTATTTCAATGACCTTGAAATTTGATGTTGAGTTTTGTTGCCATCTATTATCATTATTACGGGCATGTTTCGTCCAAATGAAGTCATCTTGCACTATTTGAATGGCTTTCAAATGCGACGTTGAATTTTGTTGCCATCTATTATCGTTGTTACGGCCATGTTTCATCCAAATGAAGTCATCTAGCACTATTTCAATGGCCTTGAAATTTGATGTTGAGTTTTTTTGCCATCTATTATCGTTGTTACGGCCATGTTTCATCCAAATGAAGCCATCTTTCACTATTTCAATGGCCTTGAAATTTGATGTTGAATTTTGTTGCCATCTATTATCGTTGTTGCGGCCATGTTTCATCCAAATGAAGCCATCTTGCACTATTTCAATGGCCTTGAAATTTGATGTTGAATTTTGTTGCCATCTATTATCGTTGTTACGGCCATGTTTCATCCAAATGAAGGCATCTTTCACTATTTCAATGGCCTTCAAATGCGACGTTGAATTTTGTTGCCATCTATTATCGTTGTTACGGCCATGTTTCATCCATTTGAAGGCATCTTTCACTATTTCAATGGCCTTGAAATTTGATGTTGAATATTGTTGCCATCTATGATCGTTGTTACGGCCATGTTTCATCCAAATGAAGCCATCTTGCACTATTTCAATGGCCTTGAAATTTGATGTTTAATTTTGTTGCCATCTATTATCGTTGTTACGGCCTTGTTTTATCCAGATGAAGGCATCTTTCACTATTTCAATGGCCTTCAAATGCGACGTTGAATTTTGTTGCCATCTCTTATCGTTGTTACGGCCATGTTTTATCCATATGAAGGCATCTTTCACTATTTCAATGGCCTTGAAATTTGATGTTGAATATTGTTGCCATCTATGATCGTTGTTACGGCCATGTTTCATCCAAATGAAGCCATCTTGCACTATTTGAATGACCTTGAAATTTGATGTTGAGTTTTGTTGCCATCTATGATCGTTGTTACGGCCATGTTTCATCCAAATGAAGCCATCTTCCACTATTTCAATGGCCTTGAAATTTGATGTTGAATTTTGTTGCCATCTATTATCGTTGTAACGGCCATGTTCCATCCATATGAAGCCATCTTTCACTATTTCAATGGCCTTGAAATTTGATGTTGAATTTTGTTACCATCTATTATCGTTGTTACGTCCATGTTTCATCCACATAAAGCCATCTTTCACTATTTCAATGGCCTTGAAATTTGATGTTGAGTTTTGTTGCCATCTATTAATGTTGTTACGGCCATGTTTCATCCAAATGAAGCCATCTTGCACTATTTCCATGGCCTTGAAATTTGATGTTGAATTTTGTTACCATCTATTATCGTTGTTACGGCCATGTTTCATCCAAATGAAGGCATCTTGCACTATTTCAATGGCCTTCTAATGCGACGTTGAATTTTGTTGCCATCTATTATCGTTGTTACGGCCATGTTTCATCCATATGAAGGCATCTTTCACTATTTCAATGGCCTTGAAATTTGATGTTGAATATTGTTGCCATCTATGATCGTTGTTACGGCCATGTTTCATCCAAATGAAGCCATCTTGCACTATTTCAATGGCCTTGAAATTTGATGTTGAGTTTTGTTGGCATCTATTATCGTTGTTACGGCCATGTTTCATCCAAATGAAGCCATCTTGCACTAGTTCAATGGCCTTGAAATTTGATGTTGAGTTTCGTTGCCATCTATTATCATTGTTACGGCCATGTTTCATCCACATAAAGCCATTTTTCACTATTTCAATGGCCTTGAAATTTGATGTTGAGTTTTGTTGCCATCTATTATCGTTGTTACGGCCATGTTTCATCCCAATGGAGCCATCTTGCACTATTTGAATGGCTTGTAAATGCGACGTTGAATTTTGTTGCCATCTATTATCGTTGTTACGTCCATGTTTCATCCACATAAAGCCATCTTTCACTATTTCAATGGCCTTGAAATTTGATGTTGAATTTTGTTACCATCTATTATCGTTGTTACGGCCATGTTTAATCCAAATGAAGCCATCTTGCACTATTTCAATGGCCTTGAAATTTGATGTTGAGTTTTGTTGTCATATATTATCGTTGTTACGGCCATGTTCCATCCATATGAAGCCATCTTTCACTATTTCAATGGCCTTGAAATTTGATGTTGAATTTTGTTACCATCTATTATCGTTGTTACGTCCATGTTTCATCCACATAAAGCCATCTTTCACTATTTCAATGGCCTTGAAATTTGATGTTGAGTTTTGTTGCCATCTATTATCGTTGTTACGGCCATGTTCCATCCATATGAAGCCATTTTTCACTATTTCAATGGCCTTGAAATTTGATGTTGAATTTTGTTGGCATCTATTATCGTTGTTGCGGCCATGTTTCATCCAAATGAAGCCATCTTGCACTATTTCAATGGCCTTGAAATTTGATGTTGAGTTTTGTTGTCATCTATTATCATTGTTACGGCCATGTTTCATCCCAATGGAGCCATCTTGCACTATTTGAATGGCTTTCAAATGCGACGTTGAATTTTGTTGCCATCTATTATCGTTGTTACGGCCATGTTTCATCCAAATGAAGCCATCTTGCACTATTTCCATGGCCTTGAAATTTGATGTTGAATTTTGTTACCATCTATTATCGTTGTTACGGCCATGTTTAATCCAAATGAAGGCATCTTGCACTATTTCAATGGCCTTGAAATTTGATGTTGAGTTTTGTTGTCATCTATTATCATTGTTACGGCCATGTTTCATCCCAATGGAGCCATCTTGCACTATTTGAATGGCTTTTAAATGCGACGTTGAATTTTGTTGCCATCTATTATCGTTGTTACGTCCATGTTTCATCCACATAAAGCCATCTTTCATTATTTCAATGGCCTTGAAATTTGATGTTGAATTTTGTTACCATCTATTATCGTTGTTACGGCCATGTTTAATCCACAAAAAGCCATTTTTCACTATTTCAATGGCCTTGAAATTTGATGTTGAATTTTGTTGGCATCTGTTATCGTTGTTGCGGCCTTGTTTCATCCATATGAAGCCATTTTTCACTATTTCAATGGCCTTGAAATTTGATGTTGAATTTTGTTACCATCTATTATCGTTGTTACGGCCATGTTTCACCCAAATGAAGGCATCTTGCACTATTTCAATGGCCTTGAAATTTGATGTTGAGTTTTGTTGTCATCTATTATCATTGTTTTGGCCATGTTTCATCCCAATGGAGCCATCTTGCACTATTTGAATGGCTTTCAAATGCGACGTTGAATTTTGTTGCCATCTATTATCGTTGTTACGGCCATGTTTCATCCAAATGAAGCCATCTTGCACTATTTCCATGGCCTTGAAATTTGATGTTGAATTTTGTTACCATCTATTATCGTTGTTACGGCCATGTTTAATCCAAATGAAGGCATCTTGCACTATTTCAATGGCCTTGAAATTTGATGTTGAGTTTTGTTGTCATCTATTATCATTGTTACGGCCATGTTTCATCCCAATGGAGCCATCTTGCACTATTTGAATGGCTTTTAAATGCGACGTTGAATTTTGTTGCCATCTATTATCGTTGTTACGTCCATGTTTCATCCACATAAAGCCATCTTTCATTATTTCAATGGCCTTGAAATTTGATGTTGAATTTTGTTGGCATCTGTTATCGTTGTTGCGGCCTTGTTTCATCCATATGAAGCCATTTTTCACTATTTCAATGGCCTTGAAATTTGATGTTGAATTTTGTTACCATCTATTATCGTTGTTACGGCCATGTTTCACCCAAATGAAGGCATCTTGCACTATTTCAATGGCCTTGAAATTTGATGTTGAATTTTGTTACCATCTATTATCGTTGTTACGGCCATGTTTAATCCAAATGAAGCCATCTTGCACTATTTCAATGGCCTTGAAATTTGATGTTGAGTTTTGTTGTCATATATTATCGTTGTTACGGCCATTTTCCATCCATATGAAGCCATCTTTCACTATTTCAATGGCCTTGAAATTTGATGTTGAATTTTGTTACCATCTATTATCGTTGTTACGTCCATGTTTCATCCACATAAAGCCATTTTTCACTATTTCAATGGCCTTGAAATTTGATGTTGAATTTTGTTGGCATCTATTATCGTTGTTGCGGCCTTGTTTCATCCATATGAAGCCATTTTTCACTATTTCAATGGCCTTGAAATTTGATGTTTAATTTTGTTGGCATCTATTATCGTTGTTGCGGCCATGTTTCATCCAAATGAAGCCATCTTGCACTATTTCAATGGCCTTGAAATTTGATGTTGAATTTTGTTACCATCTATTATCGTTGTTACGGCCATGTTTCATCCAAATGAAGGCATCTTGCACTATTTCAATGGCCTTGAAATTTGATGTTGAGTTTTGTTGTCATCTATTATCATTGTAACGGCCATGTTTCAACCCAATGGAGCCATCTTGCACTATTTGAATTGCCTTGAAATTTGATGTTGAATTTTGTTGACCTCTATTATCGTTGTTACGGCCATGTTTCATCCAAATGAAGCCATCTTGCACTTTTTTGATGGCCTTGAAATTTGATGTTGAGTTTTTTAGCCATCTATTATCGTTGTTACGGCCATGTTTCATCCAAATGAAGTCATCTAGCACTGTTTGAATGGCCTTGAAATTTGATGTTGAATTTTGTTACCATCTATTGTCGTTGTTACGGCCATGTTTCATCGAGATGAAGCCATCAGGCACTTTTTCAATGACCTTGAAATTTGATGTTGAGTTTTGTTGCCATCTATTATCATTATTACGGCCATGTTTCATCCAAATGAAGTCATCTTGCACTATTTCAATGGCCTTGAAATTTGATGTTGAGTTTTGTTGCCATCTAGTATCGTTGTTACGGCCATGTTTCATCCAAATGAAGCCATCTTTCACTATTTCAATGGCCTTGAAATTTGATGTTGAATTTTGTTGCCATCTATTATCGTTGTTACGGCCATGTTTCATCCAAATGAAGTCATCTTGCTCTATTTCAATGGCCTTGAAATTTGATGTTGAATTTTGTTGCCATCTATTATCGTTGTTACGGCCATGTTTCATCCAAATGAAGCCATTTTTCACTATCTCAATGGCCTTGAAATTTGATGTTGAATTTTGTTGCCATCTATTATCGTTGTTACGGCCATGTTTCATCCAAATGAAGCCATCTTGCTCTATTTCAATGGCCTTGAAATTTGATGTTGAGTTTTGTTGTCATCTATTATCATTGTTACGGCCATGTTTCATCCAAATGAAGGCATCTTTCACTATTTCAATGGCCTTCAAATGCGACATTGAATTTTGTTGCCATCTATTATCATTGTTACGGCCATGTTTCATCCAAATGAAGTCATCTTGCTCTATTTCAATGGCCTTGAAATTAGATGTTGAATTTTGTTGCCATCTATTATCGTTGTTACGGCCATGTTTCATCCAAATGAAGTCATCTTGCTCTATATCAATGGCCTTGAAATTTGATGTTGAATTTTGTTGCCATCTATTATCGTTGTTACGGCCATGTTTCATCCAAATGAAGCCATCTTTCACTATTTCAATGGCCTTGAAATTTGATGTTGAATATTGTTGCCATCTTTGATCGTTGTTACGGCCATGTTTCATCCAAATGAAGCCATCTTGCACTATTTCAATTACCTTGAAATTTGATGTTGAGTTTTGTTGTCATCTATTATCATTGTTACGGCCATGTTTCATCCCAATGGAGCCATCTTGCACTATTTGAATGGCTTTCAAATGCGACGTTGAATTTTGTTGCCATCTATTATCGTTGTTACGTCCATGTTTCATCCACATAAAGCCATCTTTCACTATTTCAATGGCCTTGAAATTTGATGTTGAATTTTGTTACCATCTATTATCGTTGTTACGGCCATGTTTCATCCAAATGAAGCCATCTTGCACTATTTCAATGGCCTTGAAATTTGATGTTGAGTTTTGTTGTCATATATTATCGTTGTTACGGCCATGTTTCATCCAAATGAAGCCATTTTTCACTATCTCAATGGCCTTGAAATTTGATGTTGAATTTTGTTGGCATCTATTATCGTTGTTACGGCCATGTTTCATCCAAATGAAGCCATCTTGCACCATTTCAATGGCCTTGAAATTTGATGTTGAATTTTGTTACCATCTTTTATCGTTGTTACGGTCATGTTTCATCCAAATGAAGACATCTTGCACTATTTCAATGGCCTTGAAATTTGATGTTGAGTTTTGTTGTCATCTATTATCATTGTGACGGCCATGTTTCATCCCAATGGAGCCATCTTGCACTATTTGAATGGCTTTCAAATGCGACGTTGAATTTTGTTGGCATCTATTATCGTTGTTACGGCCTTGTTTCATCCATATGAAGGCATCTTTCACTATTTCAATGGCCTTGAAATTTGATGTTGAATATTGTTGCCATCTATGATCGTTGTTACGGCCATGTTTCATCCAAATGAAGCCATCTTGCACTATTTCAATGGCCTTGATATAAGATGTTGAATTTTGTTGACCTCTATTATCGTTGTTACGGCCTTGTTTCATCCAAATGAAGCCATTTTGCACTATTTCAATGGCCTTGAAATTAGATGTTGCGTTTGTTTGCCATCTATTATCGTTGTTACGGCCATGTTTCATCCAAAAGAAGCCATCTTTCACTATTTTAATGGCCTTAAAATTTGATGTTGAGTTTTGTTGGCATCTATTATCGTTGTTTCATCCAAATGAAGTCATCTTGCACTTTTTGAATGGACTTAAAATTTGATGTTGAATTTTGTTGCCATCTATTATCGTTGTTACGGCCATGTTTCATCCAAATGTAACCATCTTTCACTATTTCAATGGCCTTGAAATTAGATGTTGAATTTTGTTGGCATCTATTATTGTTGTTACGGCCATGTTTCATCCACATGAAGCCATCTTGCACTATTTCAATGGCCTTGAAATTTGATGTTGAATTTTGTTGCCATCTAGTATCGTTGTTACGGCCATGTTTCATCCAAATGAAGCCATCTTGCACTATTTCAATGGCCTTGAAATGTGATGTTGAATTTTGTTGACCTCTATTATCGTTGTTACGGCCTTGTTTCATCCAAATGAAGCCATCTTGCACTATTTCGATGGCCTTGAAATTAGATGTTGCGTTTGTTTGCCATCTATTATCGTTGTTACGGCCATGTTTCATCCAAAAGAAGCCATCTTTCACTATTTCAATGGCCTTCAAATTAGATGTTGAATTTTGTTGGCAGCTATTATCGTTGTTTCATCCATATGAAGGCATCTTTCACTATTTCAATGGCCTTGAAATTTGATGTTGAATATTGTTGCCATCTATGATCGTTGTTACGGCCATGTTTCATCCAAATGAAGCCATCTTGCACTATTTCAATGGCCTTGAAATTTGATGTTGAGTTTTGTAGCCATCTATTATCGTTGTTACGGCCATGTTTCATCCAAATGAAGGCATCTTTCACTATTTTAATGGCCTTCAAATGCGACGTTGAATTTTGTTGCCATCTATTATCGTTGTTACGGCCATGTTTCATCCAAATGAAGCCATCTTGCACTATTTCAATGGCCTTGAAATGTGATGTTGAATTTTGTTGACCTCTATTATCGTTGTTACGGCCTTGTTTCATCCAAATGAAGCAATCTTGCACTATTTCGATGGCCTTGAAATCAGATGTTGCGTTTGTTTGCTATCTATTATCGTTGTTACGGCCATGTTTCATCCAAAAGAAGCCATCTTTCACTATTTCAATGGCCTTCAAATTAGATGTTGAATTTTGTTGGCAGCTATTATCGTTGTTTCATCCAAATGAAGTCATCTTGCACTTTTTGAATGGACTTAAAATTTGATGTTGAATTTTGTTGCCATCTATTATCGTTGTTACGGCCATGTTTCATCCAAATGAAGCCATCTTTCACTATTTCAATGGCCTTGAAATTAGATGTTTAGTTTTGTTGCCATCTATTATCGTTGTTACGGCCATGTTTCATCCAAATGAAGCCATCTTGCACTATTTCAATGGGCTTGAAATTTGATGTTGAATTTTGTTGCCATCTATTATCATTGTTACGGCCATGTTTCATCCAAATGAAGCCATCTTTCACGATTTCAATGGCCTTGAAATTTGATGTTGAATTTTGTTGCCATCTATTATCGTTGTTTTGGCCATGTTTCAACCAAATGAAGTCATCGTGCACTAATTCATTGGCCTTGAAATTTGATGTTGAATTTTGTTGCCATCTATTATCGTTGTTACGGCCATGTTTCATCCAAATGAAACCATCTTGCACTATTTGAATGGCCTTGAAATTTGATGTTGAATTTTGTTGCCATCTATTATCGTTGTTAACGTACTTAACAACATGCCCGTCATGTGTTCAAGCCCCAAATATACCGTGCTCCCATACGTAGGACTGACTATCCTGCTATGGTAACAATAAGTCACTGAAAGCCAAGCTCACTTCACTAGTGGGTACTTGGCAGGCCCTTGACCGACAGTGGTTGTTGTGCCAAAGAAAAAAAAATTATCGTTGTTACGGCCATGTTACATCCAAATAAAGGCATCTTGCACTAATTCATTGGCCTTGAAATTTGATGTTGAATTTTGTCGTTGTTACGGCCATGTTTCATCTAAATGAAGCCATCTTGCACTATTTGAATGGCCTTGAAATTTGATGTTGAATTTTGTTGGCATCTATTATCGTTGTTACAGCCATGTTTCATCCAAATTAAGGCATCTTGCGCTATTTGAATGGCCTTCAAATTCGATGTTGAATTTTGTTGCCATCTATTATCGTTGTTACGGCCATGTTTCATCCACATAAAGCCATCTTTCACTATTTCAATGGCCTTGAAATTTGATGTTGAATTTTGTTGCCATCTATTATCGTTGTTACGGCCATGTTTCATCCACATAAAGCCATCTTGCACTATTTCAATGGCCTTGAAATTTGATGTTGAGTTTTGTTGGCATTTATTATCATTGTTACGGCCATGTTTCATCCAAACGAAGGCATCTTTCACTATTTTCATGGCCTTCAAATGCGACGTTGAATTTTGTTGCCATCTATTATCGTTGTTACCGCCATGTTTCATCCATATGAAGGCATCTTTCACTATTTCAATGGCCTTGAAATTTGATGTTGAATATTGTTGCCATCTATGATCGTTGTTACGGCCATGTTTCATCCAAATGAAGCCATCTTGCACTATTTCAATGGCCTTGAAATTTGATGTTGAGTTTTGTTGTCATCTATTATCATTGTTACGGCCATGTTTCATCCAAACAAAGGCATCTTTCACTATTTTAATGGCCTTCAAATGCGACGTTGAATTTTGTTGCCATCTATTATCGTTGTTACGGCCATGTTTCATCCATATGAAGGCATCTTTCACTATTTCAATGGCCTTGAAATTTGATGTTGAATATTGTTGCCATCTATGATCGTTGTTACGGCCATGTTTCATCCAAATGAAGCCATATTGCACTATTTCAATGGCCTTGAAATTTGATGTTGAGTTTTGTTGCCATCTATTATCATTGTTACGGCCATGTTTCATTCAAATGAAGGCATCGTTCACTTTTTCAATGGCCTTCAACTGCGACGTTGAATTTTGTTGCCATGTATTATCGTTGTTACGGCCATGTTTCATCCATATGAAGGCATCTTTCACTATTTCAATGGCCTTGAAATTTGATCTTGAGTTTTTGTTGTCATCTATTATCGTTGTTACGGCCATGTTTCATCCAAATGAAGCCATCTTGCACTATTTGAATGGCCTTGAAATTTGATGTTGAGTTTTGTTGCCATCTATTATCGTTGTTACGGCCATGTTTCATCCAAATGAAGCCATCTTGCACTATTTCAATGGCCTTGAAATTTGATGTTGAGTTTTGTTGTCATATATTATCGTTGTTACGGCCATGTTCCATCCATATGAAGCCATATTTCACTATTTCAATGGCCTTGAAATTTGATGTTGAATTTTGTTACCATCTATTATCGTTGTTACGGCCATGTTTCATCCACATAAAGCCAATTTTCACTATTTCAATGGCCTTGAAATTTGATGTTGAATTTTGTTGGCATTGATTATCGTTGTTGCGGCCATGTTTCATCCAAATGAAGCCATCTTGCAGTATTTCAATGGCCTTGAAATGTGATGTTGAATTTTGTTACCATCTATTATCGTTGATACGGCCATGTTTCATCTAAATGAAGGCATCTTGCACTATTTCAATGGCCTTGAAATTTGATGTTGAGTTTTGTTGTCATCTATTATCATTGTTACGGCCATGTTTCATCCCAATGGAGCCATCTTGCACTATTTGAATGGCTTTCAAATGCGACGTTGAATTTTGTTGCCATCTATTATCGTTGTTACGGCCTTGTTTCATCCATATGAAGGCATCTTTCACTATTTCAATGGCCTTGAAATTTGATGTTGAATATTGTTGCCATCTATGATCGTTGTTACGGCCATGTTTCATCCAAATGAAGCCATCTTGCACTATTTCAATGGCCTTGAAATTTGATGTTGAATATTGTTGCCATCTTTGATCGTTGTTACGGCCATGTTTCATCCAAATGAAGCCATCTTGCACTATTTCAATGGCCTTGATATAAGATGTTGAATTTTGTTGCCCTCTATTATCGTTGTTACGGCCTTGTTTCATCCAAATGAAGCCATCTTGCACTATTTCGATGGCCTTGAAATTAGATATTGCGTTTGTTTGCCATCTATTATCGTTGTAACGACCATGTTTCATCCAAATGAAACCATCTTTCAGTATTTGAATGGCCTTGAAATTAGATGTTGAATTTTGTTGGCAGCTATTATCGTTGTTTCATCCAAATGAAGTCTTCTTGCACTTTTTGAATGGACTTAAAATTTGATGTTGAATATTGTTGCCATCTATTATTGTTGTTACGGCCATGTTTCATCCAAATGAAGTCATCTTGCACTATTTCAATGGCCTTGAAATTTGATGTTGAATTTTGTTGCCATCTATTATTGTTGTTACGGCCATGTTTCATCCAAATAAAGCCATCTTTCACTATTTCAATGGCCTTAAAATTTGATGTTGAATTTTGTTGCCATCTAGTATCTTTGTTACGGCCATGTTTCATCCAAATGAAGCCATCTTGCACTATTTCAATGGCCTTGAAATGTGATGTTGAATTTTGTTGACCTCTATTATCGTTGTTACGGCCTTGTTTCATCTAAATGAAGCAATCTTGCACTATTTCGATGGCCTTGAAATTAGATGTTGCGTTTGTTTGCCATCTATTATCGTTGTTACGGCCATGTTTCATCCAAAAGAAGCCATCTTTCACTATTTCAATGGCCTTCAAATTAGATGTTGAATTTTGTTGGCAGCTATTATCGTTGTTTCATCCAAATGAAGTCATCTTGCACTTTTTGAATGGACTTAAAATTTGATGTTGAATTTTGTTGCCATCTATTATCGTTGTTACGGCCATGTTTCATCCAAATGAAGCCATCTTTCACTATTTCAATGGCCTTGAAATTAGATGTTTAGTTTTGTTGCTATCTATTATCGTTGTTACGGCCATGTTTCATCCAAATGAAGCCATCTTGCACTATTTGAATGGGCTTGAAATTTGATGTTGAATTTTGTTGCCATCTATTATCATTGTTACGGCCATGTTTCATCCAAATGAAGCCATCTTTCACGATTTCAATGGCCTTGAAATTTGATGTTGAATTTTGTTGGCATCTATTATCGTTGTTACAGCCATGTTTCATCCAAATTAAGGCATCTTGCACTATTTGAATGGCCTTCAAATTCGATGTTGAATTTTGTTGCCATCTATTATCGTTGTTACGGCCATGTTTCATCCACATAAAGCCATCTTTCACTATTTCAATGGCCTTGAAATTTGATGTTGAATTTTGTTGCCATCTATTATCGTTGTTACGGCCATGTTTCATCCACATAAAGCCATCTTGCACTATTTCAATGGCCTTGAAATTTGATGTTGAGTTTTGTTGTCATTTATTATCATTGTTACGGCCATGTTTCATCCAAACGAAGGCATCTTTCACTATTTTAATGGCCTTCAAATGCGACGTTGAATTTTGTTGCCATCTATTATCGTTGTTACCGCCATGTTTCATCCATATGAAGGCATCTTTCACTATTTCAATGGCCTTGAAATTTGATGTTGAATATTGTTGCCATCTATTATCGTTGTTACGGCCATGTTTCATCCAAATGAAGCCATCTTGCACTATTTCAATGGCCTTGAAATTTGATGTTGAGTTTTGTAGCCATCTATTATCGTTGTTACGGCCATGTTTCATCCAAATGAAGGCATCTTTCACTATTTCAATGGCCTTCAAATGCGACGTTGAATTTTGTTGCCATCTATTATCGTTGTTACGGCCATGTTTCATCCATATGAAGGCATCTTTCACTATTTCAATGGCCTTGAAATTTGATGTTGAATATTGTTGCCATCTATGATCGTTGTTACGGCCATGTTTCATCCAAATGAAGCCATCTTGCACTATTTCAATGGCCTTGAAATTTGATGTTGAGTTTCGTTGCCATCTATTATCATTGTTACGGCCATGTTTCATCCACATAAAGCCATTTTTCACTATTTCAATGGCCTTGAAATTTGATGTTGAATTTTGTTGGCATCTATTATCGTTGTTGCGGCCATGTTTCATCCAAATGAAGCCATCTTGCACTATTTCAATGGCCTTGAAATGTGATGTTGTGTTTTGTTGCCATCTATTATCGTTGTTTAAACCATGTTTCATCCAAATGAAGGCATCTTGCACTATTTCAATGGCCTTGAAATTTTATGTTGAGTTTTGTTGCCATCTATTATCATTGTTACGGCCATGTTTCATCAAAATGAAGGCATCTTTCACTATTTCAATGGCCTTCGAATGCGACGTTGAATTTTGTTGCCATCTATTATCGTTGTTACGGCCATGTTTCATCCATATGAAGGCATCTTTCACTTTTCAATGGCCTTGAAATTTGATGTTGAATATTGTTGCCATCTATGATCGTTGTTACGGCCATGTTTCATCCAAATGAAGCCATATTGCACTATTTCAATGGCCTTGAAATTTGATGTTGAGTTTTGTTGCCATCTATTATCATTGTTACGGCCATGTTTCATCCAAATGAAGGCATCGTTCACTTTTTCAATGGCCTTCAACTGCGACGTTGAATTTTGTTGCCATCTATTATCGTTGTTACGGCCATGTTTCATCCATATGAAGGCAACTTTCACTATTTCAATGGCCTTGAAATTTGATCTTGAGTTTTGTTGCCATCTATTATCGTTGTTACGGCCATGTTTCATCCAAATGAAGCCATCTTGCACTATTTCAATGGCCTTGAAATTTGATGTTGAGTTTTGTTGTCATATATTATCGTTGTTACGGCCATGTTCCATCCATATGAAGCCATATTACACTATTTCAATGGCCTTGAAATTTGATGTTGAATTTTGTTACCATCTATTATCGTTGTTACGTCCATGTTTCATCCACATAAAGCCAATTTTCACTATTTCAATGGCCTTGAAATTTGATGTTGAATTTTGTTGGCATCGATTATCGTTGTTGCGGCCATAATTCATCCAAATGAAGCCATCTTGCAGTATTTCAATGGCCTTGAAATTTTATGTTGAATTTTGTTACCATCTATTATCGTTGTTACGGCCATGTTTCATCTAAATGAAGGCATCATGCACTATTTCAATGGCCTTGAAATTTGATGTTTAGTTTTGTTGTCATCTATTATCATTGTTACGGCCATGTTTCATCCCAATGGAGCCATCTTGCACTATTTGAATGGCTTTCAAATGCGACGTTGAATTTTGTTGCCATCTATTATCGTTGTTACGGCCTTGTTTCATCCATATGAAGGCATCTTTCACTATTTCAATGGCCTTGAAATTTGATGTTGAATATTGTTGCCATCTATGATCGTTGTTACGGCCATGTTTCATCCAAATGAAGCCATCTTGCACTATTTCAATGGCCTTGAAATTTGATGTTGAGTTTTGTTGCCATCTATTATCATTGTTACGGCCATGTTTCATCCAAATGAAGGCATCGTTCACTTTTTCAATGGCCTTCAACTGCGACGTTGAATTTTGTTGCCATCTATTATCGTTGTTACGGCCATGTTTCATCCATATGAAGGCAACTTTCACTATTTCAATGGCCTTGAAATTTGATCTTGAGTTTTGTTGTCATCTATAATCGTTGTTACGGCCATGTTTCATCCAAATGAAGCCATCTTGCACTATTTGAATGGCCTTGAAATTTGATGTTGAGTTTTGTTGCCATCTATTATCATTGTTACGGCCATGTTTCATCCCAATGGAGCCATCTTGCACTATTTGAATGGCTTTCAAATGCGACGTTGAATTTTGTTGCCATCTATTATCGTTGTTACGGCCTTGTTTCATCCATATGAAGGCATCTTTCACTATTTCAATGGCCTTGAAATTTGATGTTGAATATTGTTGCCATCTATGATCGTTGTTACGGCCATGTTTCATCCAAATGAAGCCATCTTGCACTATTTCAATGGCCTTGAAATTTGATGTTGAATATTGTTGCCATCTTTGATCGTTGTTACGGCCATGTTTCATCCAAATGAAGCCATCTTGCACTATTTCAATGGCCTTGATATAAGATGTTGAATTTTGTTGCCCTCTATTATCGTTGTTACGGCCTTGTTTCATCCAAATGAAGCCATCTTGCACTATTTCGATGGCCTTGAAATTAGATGTTGCGTTTGTTTGCCATCTCTTATCGTTGTTACGGCCATGTTTCATCCAAAAGAAGCCATCTTTCACTATTTCAATGGCCTTGAAATTTGATGTTGAGTTTTGTTGTCTTCTATTATCGTTGTTACGGCCATGTTCCATTCATATGAAGGCATCGTTCACTATTTCAATGGCCTTCAACTGCGACGTTGAATTTTGTTGGCATCTATTATCGTTGTTTCATCCAAATGAAGTCATCTTGCACTTTTTGAATGGACTTAAAATTTGATGTTGAATTTTGTTGCCATCTATTATCGTTGTTACGGCCATGTTTCATCCAAATAAAACCATCTTGCACTATTTCAATGGTCGTGAAATTTGATGTTGAATTTTGTTGGCATCTATTATCGTTGTTACGGCCATGTTTCATCCAAATGAAGCCATCTTTCACTATTTCAATGGCCTTGAAATTTGATGTTGAATTTTGTTGCCATCTATTATCGTTGTTACGGCCATGTTTCATCCACATAAAGCCATCTTGCACTATTTCAATGGCCTTGAAATTTGATGTTGAATTTTGTTGCCTTCTATTATTGTTGTTACGGCCATGTTTTATCCAAATGAAGCCATAATTCACTATTTCAATGGCCTTGAAATTTGATGTTGAATTTTGTTACCATCTATTATCGTTGTTGCGGCCATGTTTCATCCAAATGAAGCCAGCTTGCAATATTTCGATGGCCTTGAAATTTGATGTTGAGTTTTTTTGCCATCTGTTATCGTTGTTACGGCCATGTTTCATCCAAAAGAAGCCATCTTTCACTATTTCAATGGCCTTCAAATGCGACGTTGAATTTTGTTGCCATCTATTATCGTTGTTTCATCCAAATGAAGTCATCTTGCACTTTTTGAATGGACTTAAAATTTGATGTTGAGTTTTGTTGCCATCTATTATCGTTGTTACGGCCATGTTTCATCCAAGTGTAGCCATCTTGCACTATTGCAATGGCCTTGAAATTAGATGTTTAGTTTTGTTGCCATCTATTATCGTTGTTACGGCCATGTTTCGTCCAAATGAAGCCATCTTGCACTATTTGAATGGGCTTGAAATTTGATGTTGAATTTTGTTGCCATCTATTATCATTGTTACGGCCATGTTTCATCCAAATGAAGCCATATTGCACTATTTCAATGGCCTTGAAATTTGATGTTGAATTTTGTTGCCATCTATTATCGTTGTTACAGCCATGTTTCATCCAAATTAAGGCATCTTGCACTATTTGAATGGCCTTCAAAATCGATGTTGAATTTTGTTGCCATCTATTATCGTTGCTACGGCCATGTTTCATCCACATAAAGCCATCTTGCACTATTTCAATGGCCTTGAAATTTGATGTTGAATTTTGTTGCCATCTATTATCGTTGTTACGACCATGTTTCATCCACATAAAGCCATCTTGCACTATTTCAATGGCCTTGAAATTTGATGTTGAGTTTTGTTGTCATCTATTATCATTGTTACGGCCATGTTTCATCCAAATGAAGGCATCTTTCACTATGTTAATGGCCTTCAAATGCGACGTTGAATTTTGTTGCCATCTATTATCGTTGTTACGGCCATGTTTCATGCACATAAAGCCATCCTTTACTATTGCAATGACCTTAAAATTTGATGTTGAATTTTGTTACCATCTATTATCTTTGTTACAGCCATGTTTCATCCAAATGAAGCCATCTTTCACTATTTCAATGGCCTTGAAATTTGATGTTGAATATTGTTGCCATCTATGATCGTTGTTACGGCCATGTTTCATCCAAATGAAGCCATCTTGCACTATTTCAATGGCCTTGAAATTTGATGTTGAATTTTGTTGCCATCTATGATCGTTGTTACGGCCATGTTCCATCCATATGCAGCCATCTTTCACTATTTCAATATCCTTGAAATTTGATGTTGAATTTTGTTACCATCTATTATCGTTGTTACGGCCATGTTTCATCCACATAAAGCCATCTTTCACTATTTCAATGGCCTTGAAATTTGATGTTGAGTTTCGTTGCCATCTATTATCATTGTTACGGCCATGTTTCATCCACATAAAGCTATTTTTCACTATTTCAATGGCCTTGAAATTTGATGTTGAATTTTGTTGCCATCTATTATCGTTGTTGCGGCCATGTTTCATCCAAATGAAGCCATCTTGCACTATTTCAATGGCCTTCAAATGCGACGTTGAATTTTGTTGCCATCTATTATCGTTGTTACGGCCATGTTTCATCCATATGAAGGCATCTTTCACTATTTCAATGGCCTTGAAATTTGATGTTGAATATTGTTGCCATCTATGATCGTTGTTACGGCCATGTTTCATCCAAATGAAGCCATCTTGCACTATTTAAATGGCCTTGAAATTTGATGTTGAATTTTGTTGCCATCTATTATCGTTGTTACGGCCATGTTTTATCCAAATGAAGCCATCTTGCACTATTTCAATGGCCTTGAAATTTGATGTTGAGTTTTGTTGTCATCTATTATCTTTGGTACGGCCATGTTTCATCCAAATGAAGCCATCTTGCACTATTTCAATGGCCTTCAACTGCGACGTTGAATTTTGTTGCCATCTATTATCGTTGTTACGGCCATGTTTCATCAAAATGAAGGCATCTTTCACTATTTCAATGGCCTTCAAATGCGACGTTGAATTGTGTTGCCATCTATTATCGTTGTTACGGCCATGTTTCATCCCAATGAAGCCATCTTGCACTATTTGAATGGCCTTGAAATTAGATGTTTAGTTTTGTTGCCATCTATTATCATTGTTACGGCCATGTTTCATCCAAATGAAGCCATCTTGCACTATTTCAATGGCCTTGAAATTTGATGTTGAGTTTTGTTGGCATCTATTATCGTTGTTACAGCCATGTTTCATCCAAATAAAGTCATCTTGCACTATTTCAATGGCCTTGAAATTAGATGTTTAGTTTTGTTGCCATCTATTATCGTTGTTACGGCCATGTTTCATCCAAATGAAGCCATCTTGCACTATTTGAATGGGCTTGAAATTTGATGTTGAATTTTGTTGCCATCTATTATCATTGTTACGGCCATGTTTCATCCAAATGAAGCCATCTTTCATTATTTTAATGGCCTTGAAATTTGATGTTGAATTTTGTTGGCATCTATTATCGTTGTTACAGCCATGTTTCATCCAAATGAAGCCATCTTGCACTATTTCAATGGCCTTGAAATTTGATGTTGAGTTTTGTTGCCACCTATTATCGTTGTTACGGCCATGTTTCATCCAAATGAAGCCATCTTGCACTATTTAAATGGCTTTGAAATTTGATGTTGAGTTTTGTTGTCAACTATTATCATTGTTACGGCCATGTTTCATCCAAATGAAGGCATCGTTCACTATTTCAATGGCCTTCAAATGCGACGTTGAATTTTGTTGCCATCGATTATCGTTGTTACGGCCATGTTTCATCAAAATGAAGGCATCTTTCACTATTTCAATGGCCTTCAAATGCGACGCTGAATTTTGTTGCCATCTATTATCGTTGTTACGGCCATGTTTCATCCAAGTGAAGCCATCTTGCACTATTTCAATGGCCTTGAAATTAGATGTTTAGTTTTGTTGCCATCTATTATCGTTGTTACGGCCATGTTTCATCCAAATGAAGCCATCTTGCACTATTTGAATGGGCTTGAAATTTGATGTTGAATATTGTTGCCATCTATTATCATTGTTACGGCCATGTTTCATCCAAATGAAGCCATCTTGCACTATTTAAATGGCCTTGAAATTTGATGTTGAGTTTTGTTGTCATCTATTATCATTGTTACGGCCATGTTTCATCCAAATGAAGGCATCGTTCACTATTTCAATGGCCTTCAACTGCGACGTTGAATTTTGTTGCCATCTATTATCGTTGTTACGGCCATGTTTCATCAAAATGAAGGCATCTTTCACTATTTCAATGGCCTTCAACTGCGACGTTGAATTTTGTTGCCATCTATTATCGTTGTTACGGCCATGTTTCATCCAAATGAAGCCATCTTGCACTATTTCAATGGCCTTGAAATTTGATGTTGAGTTTTGTTGCCATCTATTGTCGTTGTTACGGCCATGTTTCATCCAAATGAAGTCATATTGCACTATTTCAATGGCCTTGAAATTAGATCTTGAGTTTTGTTGTCATCTATTATCATTGTTACGGCCATGTTTCATCCAAATGAAGGCATCGTTCACTATTTCAATGGCCTTCAACTGCGACGTTGAATTTTGTTGCCATCTATTATCGTTGTTACGGCCATGTTTCATCCATATGAAGGCATCTTTCACTATTTCAATGGCCTTCAAATGCGACGTTGAATTTTGTTGCCATCTATTATCGTTGTTACGGCCATGTTTCATCCAAATGAAGCCATCTTGCACTATTTCAATGGCCTTGAAATTTGATGTTGAGTTTTGTTGTCTTCTATTATCGTTGCTACGGCCATGTTCCATTCATATGAAGCCATCTTTCACTATTTCAATGGCCTTGAAATTTGATGTTGAATTTTGTTACCATCTATTATCGTTGTTACGTCCATGTTTCATCCACATAAAGAAAAATTTTCACTATTTCAATGGCCTTGAAATTTGATGTTGAATTTTGTTGGCATCGATTATCGTTGTTGCGGCCATAATTCATCCAAATGAAGCCATCTTGCAGTATTTCAATGGCCTTGAAATTTTATGTTGAATTTTGTTACCATCTATTATCGTTGTTACGGCCATGTTTCATCCAAATGAAGGCATCTTGCACTATTTCAATGGCCTTGAAATTTGATGTTGAGTTTTGTTGTCATCTATTATCATTGTTACGGCCATGTTTCATCCCAATGGAGCCATCTTGCACTATTTGAATGGCTTTCAAATGCGACGTTGAATTTTGTTGCCATCTATTATCGTTGTTACGGCCTTGTTTCATCCATATGAAGGCATCTTTCACTATTTCAATGGCCTTGAAATTTGATGTTGAATATTGTTGCCATCTATGATCGTTGTTACGGCCATGTTTCATCCAAATGAAGCCATCTTGCACTATTTCAATGGCCTTGAAATTTGATGTTGATTATTGTTGCCATCTTTGATCGTTGTTACGGCCATGTTTCATCCAAATGAAGCCATCTTGCACTATTTCAATGGCCTTGATATAAGATGTTGAATTTTGTTGCCATCTATTATCGTTGTTACGGCCTTGTTTCATCCAAATGAAGCCATCTTGCACTATTTCGATGGCCTTGAAATTTGATGTTGCGTTTGTTTGCCATCTATTATCGTTGTTGCGGCCATGTTTCATCCAAATGAAGCCAGCTTGCACTATTTCGATGGCCTTGAAATTTGATGTTGAATTTTGTTGGCATCTATTATCGTTGTTTCATTAAAATGAAGTCATCTTGCACTTTTTGAATGGACTTAAAATTTGATGTTGAATTTTGTTGCCATCTATTATCGTTGTTACGGCCATGTTTCATCCATATGAAGGTATCTTTCACTATTTCAATGGCCTGGAAATTTGATGTTGAATTTTGTTGCCATCTATGATCGTTGTTACGGCCATGTTTCATCCAAATGAAGCCATCTTGCACTATTTCAATGGCCTTGAAATTTGATGTTGAATTTTGTTGCCTTCTATTATTGTTGTTACGGCCATGTTTCATCCAAATGAAGCCATCTTGCACTATTTCAATGGCCTTGAAATTTGATGTTGAATTTTGTTACCATCTATTATCGTTGTTGCGGCCATGTTTCATCCAAATGAAGCCAGCTTGCACTATTTCGATGGCCTTGAAATTTGATGTTGAGTTTTTTTTGCTATCTGTTTTCGTTGTTACGGCCATGTTTCATCCAAAAGAAGCCATCTTTCACTATTTCAATGGCCTTAAAATTAGATGTTGAATTTTGTTGGCATCTATTATCGTTGTTTCATACAAATGAAGTCATCTTGCACTTTTTGAATGGACTTTAAATTTGATGTTGAATTTTGTTGCCATCTATTATCGTTGTTACGGCCATGTTTCATCCAAGTGAAGCCATCTTGCACTATTTCAATGGCCTTGAAATTAGATGTTTAGTTTTGTTGCCATCTATTATCGTTTTTACGGCCATGTTTCATCCAAATGAAGCCATCTTGCACTATTTGAATGGGCTTGAAATTTGATGTTGAATTTTGTTGCCATCTATTATCATTGTAACGGCCATGTTTCATCCAAATGAAGCCATCTTGCACTATTTCAATGGCCTTGAAATTTGATGTTGAATTTTGTTGGCATCTATTATCGTTGTTACAGCCATGTTTCATCCAAACTAAGGCATCTTGCACTATTTGAATGGCCTTCAAATTCGATGTTGAATTTTGTTGCCATCTATTATCGTTGTTGCGGCCATGTTTCATCCACATAAAGCCATCTTGCACTATTTGAATGGCCTTGAAATTTGATGTTGAATTTTGTTGCCATCTATTACCGTTGCTACGACCATGTTTCATCCACATAAAGCCATCTTGCACTATTTCAATGGCCTTGAAATTTGATGTTGAGTTTTGTTGTCATCTATTATCATTGTTACGGCCATGTTTCATCCAAATGAAGGCATCTTTCACTATTTCAATGGCCTGCAAATGCGACGTTGAATTTTGTTGCCATCTATTATCGTTGTTACGGCAATGTTTCATCCATATGAAGGCATCTTGCACTATTTCAATGGCCTTGAAATTTGATGTTGAATATTGTTGCCATCTATGATCGTTGTTACGGCCATGTTTCATCCAAATGAAGCCATCTTGCACTATTTCAATGGCCTTGAAATTTGATGTTGAGTTTTGTTTCCATCTATTATCGTTGTAACGGCCATGTTTCATCCAAATGAAGGCATTTTTCACTATTTCAATGGCCTTCAAATGCGACGTTGAATTTTGTTGCCATCTATTATCGTTGTTACGGCCATGTTTCATCCAAATGAAGGCATCGTTCACTATTTCAATGGCCTTCAAATGCGATGTTGAGTTTTGTTGCCATCTATTATCGTTGTTACGGCCATGTTTCATGCACATAAAGCCAACCTTTACTATTTCAATGACCTTAAAATTTGATGTTGAATTTTGTTACCATCTATTATCGTTGTGACGGCCATGTTTCATCCAAATGAAGCCATCTTTCACTATTTCAATGGCCTTGAAATTTGATGTTGAATTTTGTTGCCATCTATGATCGTTGTTACGGCCATGTTTCATCCAAATGAAGCCATCTTGCACTATTTCAATGGCCTTGAAATTTGATGTTGAGTTTTGTAGCCATCTATTATCGTTGTTACGGCCATGTTTCATCCAAATGAAGCCATCTTGCACTATTTCAATGGCCTTGAAATTTGATGTTGAATTTTGTTGCCATCTATTATCGTTGTAACGGCCATGTTCCATTCATATGAAGCCATCTTTCACTATTTCAATATCCTTGAAATTTGTTGTTGAATTTTGTTACCATCTATTATCGTTGTTACGTCCATGTTTCATCCACATAAAGCCATCTTTCACTATTTCAATGGCCTTGAAATTTGATGTTGAGTTTCGTTGCCATCTATTATCTTTGTTACGGCCATGTTTCATCCAAATGAAGGCATCGTTCACTATTTCAATGGCCTTCAAATGCGACGTTGAATTTTGTTGCCATCTATTATCGTTGTTACGGCCATGTTTCATCAAAATGAAGGCATCTTTCACTATTTCAATGGCCTTCAAATGCGACGTTGAATTTTGTTGCCATCTATTATCGTTGTTACGGCCATGTTTCATCCAAATGAAGCCATTTTGCACTATTTCAATGGCCTTGAAATTAGATGTTTAGTTTTGTTGCCATCTATTATCGTTGTTACGGCCATGTTTCATCTAAATGAAGCCATTTTGCACTATTTGAATGGGCTTGAAATTTGATGTTGAATATTGTTGCCATCTATTATCATTGTTACGGCCATGTTTCATCCAAATGAAGCCATCTTGCACTATTTCAATGGCCTCGAAATTTGATGTTGAATTTTGTTGGCATCTATTATCGTTGTTACAGCCATGTTTCATCCAAATAAAGCCATCTTGCACTATTTCAATGGCCTTGAAATTTGATGTTGAGTTTTGTTGCAATATATTATCGTTGTTACGGCCATGTTTCATCCAAATGAAGCCATCTTGCACTATTTGAATGGGCTTGAAATTTGATGTTGAATTTTGTTGCCATCTATTCTCATTGTTACGGCCATGTTTCATCCAAATGAAGCCATCTTTCATTATTTTAATGGCCTTGAAATTTGATGTTGAATTTTGTTGGCATCTATTATCGTTGTTACAGCCATGTTTCATCCAAATTAAGGCATCGTGCACTATTTCAATGGCCTTGAAATTTGATGTTGAGTTTTGTTGTCATCTATTATCATTGTTACGGCCATGTTTCATCCCAATGAAGCCATCTTGCACTATTTGAATGGCCTTGAAATTTGATGTTGAGTTTTGTTGCCATCTATTATCGTTGTTACGGCCATGTTTCATCCAAATGAAGCCATCTTGCACTATTTCAATGGCCTTGAAATTTGATGTTGAGTTTTGTTGTCATCTATTATCATTGTTACGGCCATGTTTCATCCAAATGAAGGCATCGTTCACTATTTCAATGGCCTTCAACTGCGACGTTGAATTTTGTTGCCATCTATTATCATTGTTACGGCCATGTTTCATCCAAATGAAGGCATCGTTCACTATTTCAATGGCCTTCAAATGCGACGTTGAATTTTGTTGCCATCTATTATCGTTGTTACGGCCATGTTTCATCCAAATGAAGCCATCTTGCACTATTTCAATAGCCTTTAAATTTGATGTTGAATTTTGTTGCCATCTATTATCGTTGTTACGGCCATGTTTCATCCAAATGAAGTCATCTTGCACTATTTGAATGGCCTTGAAATTTGATGTTGAGTTTTGTTGCCATCTATTATCATTTTTTCGGCCATGTTTCATCAAAATGAAGGCATCTTTCACTATTTCAATGGCCTTCAAATGCGACGTTGAATTTTGTTGCCATCTATTATCGTTGTTACGGCCATGTTTCATCCATATGAAGGCATCTTGCACTATTTCAATGGCCTTTAAATTTGATGTTGAATTTTGTTACCATCTATTATCGTTGTTACGGCCATGTTTTATCCAAATGAAGCCATCTTGCACTATTTCAATGGCCTTGAAATTAGATGTTTAGTTTTGTTGCCATCTATTATCGTTGTTACGGCCATGTTTCATCCAAATGAAGTCATATTGCACTATTTCAATGGCCTTGAAATTAGATCTTGAGTTTTGTTGTCATCTATTATCATTGTTACGGCCATGTTTCATCCAAATGAAGGCATCGTTCACTATTTCAATGGCCTTCAACTGCAACGTTGAATTTTGTTGCCATCTATTATCGTTGTTACGGCCATGTTTCATCCAAATGAAGGCATCGTTCACTATTTCAATGGCCTTCAACTGCGACGTTGAAATTTGTTGCCATCTATTATCGTTGTTACGGCCATGTTTCATCCAAATGAAGGCATCTTGCACTATTTCAATAGCCTTGAAATTAGATGTTTAGTTTTGCTGCCATCTATTATCGTTGTTACGGCCATGTTTCATCCAAATGAAGCCATCTTGCACTATTTGAATGGGCTTGAAATTTGATGTTGAATATTGTTGCCATCTATTATCATTGTTACGGCCATGTTTCATCCAAATGAAGCCATCTTGCACTATTTCAATGGCCTTGAAATTTGATGTTGAATTTTTTTGGCATCTATTATCGTTGTTACAGCCATGTTTCATCCAAATGAAGCCATCTTGCACTATTTCAATGGCCTTGAAATTTGATGTTGAGTTTTGTTGCAATCTATTATCGTTGTTACGGCCATGTTTCATCCAAATGAAGCCATCTTGCACTATTTGAATGGGCTTGAAATTTGATGTTGAATTTTGTTGCCATCTATTCTCATTGTTACGGCCATGTTTCATCCAAATGAAGTCATCTTGCACTATTTGAATGGCCTTGAAATTTGATGTTGAGTTTTGTTGCCATCTATTATCATTGTTACGGCCATGTTTCATCCAAATGAAGGCATCGTTCACTATTTCAATGGCCTTCAACTGCGACGTTGAATTTTGTTGCCATCTATTATCGTTGTTACGGCCATGTTTCATCAAAATGAAGGCATCTTTCACTATTTCAATGGCCTTCAAATGCGACGTTGAATTTTGTTGCCATCTATTATCGTTGTTACGGCCATGTTTCATCCAAATTAAGGCATCTTGCACTATTTCAATGGCCTTGAAATTTGATGTTGAATTTTGTTGCCATCTATTATCGTTGTTACGGCCATGTTTCATCAAAATGAAGGCATCTTTCACTATTTCAATGGCCTTCAAATGCGACGTTGAATTTTGTTGCTATCTATTATCGTTGTTACGGCCATGTTTCATCCAAATGAAGCCATCTTGCACTATTTGAATGGCCTTGAAATTTGATGTTGATTTTTGTTGCCATCTATTATCATTGTTACGGCCATGTTTCATGAAAATGAAGGCATCTTTCACTATTTCAATGGCCTTCATATGCGACGTTGAATTTTGTTGCCATCTATTATCGTTGTTACGGCCATGTTTCATCCAAATGAAGCCATCTTGCACTATTTGAATGACCTTGAAATTTGATGTTGAATTTTGTTGCCATCTATTATCGTTGTTACGGCCATGTTTCATCCAAATGAAGCCATCTTGCACTATTTGAATGGCCTTGAAATTTGATGTTGATTTTTGTTGCCATCTATTATCATTGTTACGGCCATGTTTCATGAAAATGAAGGCATCTTTCACTATTTCAATGGCCTTCAAATGCGACGTTGAATTTTGTTGCCATCTATTATCGTTGTTACGGCCATGTTTCATCCCAATGAAGCCATCTTGCACTATTTGAATGGCCTTGAAATTAGATGTTTGGTTTTGTTGCCATCGATTATCGTTGTTACGGCCATGTTTCATCCAAATGAAGTCATATTGCACTATTTCAATGGCCTTGAAATTAGATCTTGAGTTTTGTTGTCATCTATTATCATTGTTACGGCCATGTTTCTTCCAAATGAAGGCATCGTTCACTATTTCAATGGCCTTCAACTGCGACGTTGAATTTTGTTGCCATCTATTATCGTTGTTACGGCCATGTTTCATCAAAATGAAGGCATCTTTCACTATTTCAATGGCCTTCAAATGCGACGTTGAATTTTGTTGCCATCTATTATCGTTGTTACGGCCATGTTTCATCCCAATGAAGCCATCTTGCACTATTTGAATGGCCTTGAAATTTGATGTTGAGTTTTGTTGCCATCTATTATCGTTGTTACGGCCATGTTTCATCCAAATGAAGCCATCTTGCACTATTTAAATGGCCTTGAAATTTGATGTTGAGTTTTGTTGTCATCTATTATCATTGTTACGGCCATGTTTCTTCCAAATGAAGGCATCGTTCACTATTTCAATGGCCTTCAACTGCGACGTTGAATTTTGTTGCCATCTATTATCGTTGTTACGGCCATGTTTCATCAAAATGAAGGCATCTTTCACTATTTCAATGGCCTTCAAATGCGACGTTGAATTTTGTTGCCATCTATTATCGTTGTTACGGCCATGTTTCATCCAAATGAAGCCATCTTGCACTATTTCAATGGCCTTTAAATTTGATGTTGAATTTTGTTACCATCTATTATCGTTGTTACGGCCATGTTTCATCAAAATGAAGTCATCTTGCACTATTTGAATGGCCTTGAAATTTGATGTTGAGTTTTGTTGCCATCTATTATCATTGTTACGGCCATGTTTCATCAAAATGAAGGCATCTTTCACTATTTCAATGGCCTTCAAATGCGACGTTGAATTTTTTTGCCATCTATTATCGTTGTTACGGCCATGTTTCATCCATATGAAGGCATCTTGCACTATTTCAATGGCCTTTAAATTTGATGTTGAATTTTGTTACCATCTATTATCGTTGTTACGGCCATGTTTCATCGAAATGAAGCCATCTTGCACTATTTCAATGGCCTTGAAATTAGATGTTGAGTTTTGTTGCCATCGATTATCGTTGTTACGGCCATGTTTCATCCAAATGAAGTCATATTGCACTATTTCAATGGCCTTGAAATTAGATCTTTAGTTTTGTTGTCATCTATTACCATTGTTACGGCCATGTTTCATCCAAATGAAGGCATCGTTCACTATTTCAATGGCCTTCAACTGCGACGTTGAATTTTGTTGCCATCTATTATCGTTGTTACGGCCATGTTTCATCAAAATGAAGGCATCTTTCACTATTTCAATGGCCTTCAAATGCGACGTTGAATTTTGTTGCCATCTATTATCGTTGTTACGGCCATGTTTCATCCCAATGAAGCCATCTTGCACTATTTGAATGGCCTTGAAATTTGATGTTGAGTTTTGTTGCCATCTATTATCGTTGTTACGGCCATGTTTCATCCAAATGAAGCCATCTTGCACTATTTAAATGGCCTTGAAATTTGATGTTGAGTTTTGTTGTCATCTATTATCATTGTTACGGCCATGTTTCATCCAAATGAAGGCATCGTTCACTATTTCAATGGCCTTCAACTGCGACGTTGAATTTTGTTGCCATCTATTATCATTGTTACGGCCATGTTTCTTCCAAATGAAGGCATCGTTCACTATTTCAATGGCCTTCAACTGCGACGTTGAATTTTGTTGCCATCTATTATCGTTGTTACGGCCATGTTTCATCAAAATGAAGGCATCTTTCACTATTTCAATGGCCTTCAAATGCGACGTTGAATTTTGTTGCCATCTATTATCGTTGTTACGGCCATGTTTCATCCAAATGAAGCCATCTTGCACTATTTCAATGGCCTTTAAATTTGATGTTGAATTTTGTTACCATCTATTATCGTTGTTACGGCCATGTTTCATCAAAATGAAGTCATCTTGCACTATTTGAATGGCCTTGAAATTTGATGTTGAGTTTTGTTGCCATCTATTATCATTGTTACGGCCATGTTTCATCAAAATGAAGGCATCTTTCACTATTTCAATGGCCTTCAAATGCGACGTTGAATTTTTTTGCCATCTATTATCGTTGTTACGGCCATGTTTCATCCATATGAAGGCATCTTGCACTATTTCAATGGCCTTTAAATTTGATGTTGAATTTTGTTACCATCTATTATCGTTGTTACGGCCATGTTTCATCGAAATGAAGCCATCTTGCACTATTTCAATGGCCTTGAAATTAGATGTTGAGTTTTGTTGCCATCGATTATCGTTGTTACGGCCATGTTTCATCCAAATGAAGTCATATTGCACTATTTCAATGGCCTTGAAATTAGATCTTTAGTTTTGTTGTCATCTATTATCATTGTTACGGCCATGTTTCATCCAAATGAAGGCATCGTTCACTATTTCAATGGCCTTCAACTGCGACGTTGAATTTTGTTGCCATCTATTATCGTTGTTACGGCCATGTTTCATCAAAATGAAGGCATCTTTCACTATTTCAATGGCCTTCAAATGCGACGTTGAATTTTGTTGCCATCTATTATCGTTGTTACGGCCATGTTTCATCCCAATGAAGCCATCTTGCACTATTTGAATGGCCTTGAAATTTGATGTTGAGTTTTGTTGCCATCTATTATCGTTGTTACGGCCATGTTTCATCCAAATGAAGCCATCTTGCACTATTTAAATGGCCTTGAAATTTGATGTTGAGTTTTGTTGTCATCTATTATCATTGTTACGGCCATGTTTCATCCAAATGAAGGCATCGTTCACTATTTCAATGGCCTTCAACTGCGACGTTGAATTTTGTTGCCATCTATTATCGTTGTTACGGCCATGTTTCATCAAAATGAAGGCATCTTTCACTATTTCAGTGGCCTTCAAATGCGACGTTGAATTTTGTTGCCATCTATTATCGTTGTTACGGCCATGTTTCATCAAAATGAAGGCATCTTTCACTATTTCAATGGCCTTCAAATGCGACGTTGAATTTTGTTGCCATCTATTATCGTTGTTACGGCCATGTTTCATCCCAATGAAGCCATCTTGCACTATTTGAATGGCCTTGAAATTTGATGTTGAGTTTTGTTGCCATCTATTATCGTTGTTACGGCCATGTTTCATCCAAATGAAGCCATCTTTCACTATTTCAATGGCCTTCAAATGCGACCTTGAATTATGTTGCCATCTATGATCGTTGTTACGGCCATGTTTCATCCATATGAAGGCATCTTGCACTATTTGAATGGCCTTTAAATTTGATTTTGAATTTTGTTACCATCTATTATCGTTGTTACGGCCATGTTTCATCCAAATGAAGCCATCTTGCACTATTTCAATGGCCTTGAAATTAGATGTTTAGTTTTGTTGCCATCGATTATCGTTGTTACGGCCATGTTTCATCCAAATGAAGTCATATTGCACTATTTCAATGGCCTTGAAATTAGATCTTGAGTTTTGTTGTCATCTATTATCATTGTTACGGCCATGTTTCATCCAAATGAAGGCATCTTTCACTATTTCAATGGCCTTCAAATGCGACGTTGAATTTTGTTGCCATCTATTATCGTTGTTACGGCCATGTTTCATCCCAATGAAGCCATCTTGCACTATTTGAATGGCCTTGAAATTTTATGTTGAGTTTTGTTGCCATCTATTATCGTTGTTACGGCCATGTTTCATCCAAATGAAGCCATCTTGCACTATTTAAATGGCCTTGAAATTTGATGTTGAGTTTTGTTGTCATCTATTATCATTGTTACGGCCATGTTTCATCCAAATGAAGGCATCGTTCACTATTTCAATGGCCTTCAACTGCGACGTTGAATTTTGTTGCCATCTATTATCGTTGTTACGGCCATGTTTCATCAAAATGAAGGCATCTTTCACTATTTCAATGGCCTTCAAATGTGACGTTGAATTTTGTTGCCATCTATTATCGTTGTTACGGCCATGTTTCATCCAAATGAAGCCATCTTGCACTATTTCAATGGCCTTTAAATTTGATGTTGAATTTTGTTACCATCTATTATCGTTGTTACGGCCATGTTTCATCCAAATGAAGCCATATTGCACTATTTGAATGGCCTTGAAATTTGATGTTGAGTTTTGTTGCCATCTATTATCGTTGTTACGGCCATGTTTCATCCAAATGAAGGCATCGTTCACTATTTCAATGGCCTTCAACTGCGACGTTGAATTTTGTTGCCATCTATTATCGTTGTTACGGCCATGTTTCATCAAAATGAAGGCATCTTTCACTATTTCAATGGCCTTGAAATGCGACGTTGAATTTTGTTGCCATCTATTATCGTTGTTACGGCCATGTTTCATCCAAATGAAGCCATCTTGCACTATTTCAATGGCCTTTAAATTTGATGTTGAATTTTGTTACCATCTATTATCGTTGTTACGGCCATGTTTCATCCAAATGAAGTCATCTTGCACTATTTGAATGGCCTTGAAATTTGATGTTGAGTTTTGTTGCCATCTATTATCATTGTTACGGCCATGTTTCATCAAAATGAAGGCATCTTTCACTATTTCAATGGCCTTCAAATGCGACGTTGAATTTTTTTGCCATCTATTATCGTTGTTACGGCCATGTTTCATCCATATGAAGGCATCTTGCACTATTTCAATGGCCTTTAAATTTGATGTTGAATTTTGTTACCATCTATTATCGTTGTTACGGCCATGTTTCATCCCAATGGAGCCATCTTGCACTATTTGAATGTCCTAGAAATTTGATGTTTAGTTTTGTTGCCATCGATTATCGTTGTTACGGCCATGTTTCATCCCAATGAAGCCATCTTGCACTATTTCAATGGCCTTGAAATTAGATCTTGAGTTTTGTTGTCATCTATTATCATTGTTACGGCCATGTTTCATCCAAATGAAGGCATCGTTTACTATTTCAATGGCCTTCAACTGCGACGTTGAATTTTGTTGCCATCTATTATCGTTGTTACGGCCATGTTTCATCAAAATGAAGGCATCTTTCACTATTTCAATGGCCTTCAAATGCGACGTTGAATTTTGTTGCCATCTATTATCGTTGTTACGGCCATGTTTCATCCCAACGAAGCCATCTTGCACTATTTGAATGGCCTTGAAATTTGATGTTGAGTTTTGTTGCCATCTATTATCGTTGTTACGGCCATGTTTCATCCAAATGAAGCCATCTTGCACTATTTAAATGCCCTTGAAATTTGATGTTGAGTTTTGTTGTCATCTATTATCATTGTTACAGCCATGTTTCATCCAAATGAAGGCATCGTTCACTATTTCAATGGCCTTCAACTGCGACGTTGAATTTTGTTGCCATCTATTATCGTTGTTACGGCCATGTTTCATCAAAATGAAGGCATCTTTCACTATTTCACTGGCCTTCAAATGCGACGTTGAATTTTGTTGCCATCTATTATCGTTGTTACGGCCATGTTTCATCCAAATGAATCCATCTTGCACTATTTTTAATGGCCTTTAAATTTGATGTTGAATTTTGTTACCATCTATTATCGTTGTTACGGCCATGTTTCATCCAAATGAAGTCATCTTGCACTATTTGAATGGCCTTGAAATTTGATGTTGAGTTTTGTTGCCATCTATTATCATTGTTACGGCCATGTTTCATCAAAATGAAGGCATCGTTCACTATTTCAATGGCCTTCAAATGCGACGTTGAATTTTGTTGCCATCTATTATCGTTGTTACGGCCATGTTTCATCCATATGAAGGCATCTTGCACTATTTCAATGGCCTTTAAATTTGATGTTGAATTTTGTTACCATCTATTATCGTTGTTACGGCCATGTTTCATCCAAATGAAGCCATCTTGCACTATTTCAATGGCCTTGAAATTAGATGTTCAGTTTTGTTGCCATCGATTATCGTTGTTACGGCCATGTTTCATCCAAATGAAGTCATATTGCACTATTTCAATGGCCTTGAAATTAGATCTTGAGTTTTGTTGTCATCTATTATCATTGTTACGGCCATGTTTCATCCAAATGAAGGCATCGTTCACTATTTCAATGGCCTTCAACTGCGACGTTGAATTTTGTTGCCATCTATTATCGTTGTTACGGCCATGTTTCATCAAAATGAAGGCATCTTTCACTATTTCAATGGCCTTCAAATGTGACGTTGAATTTTGTTGCCATCTATTATCGTTGTTACGGCCATGTTTCATCCCAATGAAGCCATCTTGCACTATTTGAATGGCCTTGAAATTTGATGTTGAGTTTTGTTGCCATCTATTATCGTTGTTACGGCCATGTTTCATCCAAATGAAGCCATCTTGCACTATTTAAATGGCCTTGAAATTTGATGTTGAGTTTTGTTGTCATCTATTATCATTGTTACGGCCATGTTTCATCCAAATGAAGGCATCGTTCACTATTTCAATGGCCTTCAACTGCGACGTTGTATTTTGTTGCCATCTATTATCGTTGTTACGGCCATGTTTCATCAAAATGAAGGCATCTTTCACTATTTCAATGGCCTTCAAATGCGACGTTGAATTTTGTTGCCATCTATTATCGTTGTTACGGCCATGTTTCATCAAAATGAAGGCATCTTTCACTATTTCAATGGCCTTCAAATGCGACGTTGAATGTTGTTGCCATCTATTATCGTTGTTACGGCCATGTTTCATCCCAATGAAGCCATCTTGCACTATTTGAATGGCCTTGAAATTTGATGTTGAGTTTTGTTGCCATCTATTATCGTTGTTACGGCCATGTTTCATCCAAATGAAGCCATCTTTCACTATTTCAATGGCCTTCAAATGCGACGTTGAATTTTGTTGCCATCTATTATCGTTGTTACGGCCATGTTTCATCCATATGAAGGCATCTTGCACTATTTCAATGGCTTTTAAATTTGATGTTGAATTTTGTTACCATCTATTATCGTTGTTACGGCCATGTTTCATCCAAATGAAGCCATCTTGCACTATTTCAATGGCCTTGAAATTAGATGTTTAGTTTTGTTGCCATCGATTATCGTTGTTACGGCCATGTTTCATCCAAATGAAGTCATATTGCACTATTTCAATGGCCTTGAAATTAGATCTTGAGTTTTGTTGTCATCTATTATCATTGTTACGGCCATGTTTCATCCAAATGAAGGCATCTTTCACTATTTCAATGGCCTTCAAATGCGACGTTGAATTTTGTTGCCATCTATTATCGTTGTTACGGCCATGTTTCATCCCAATGAAGCCATCTTGCACTATTTGAATGGCCTTGAAATTTGATGTTGAGTTTTGTTGCCATCTATTATCGTTGTTACGGCCATGTTTCATCCAAATGAAGCCATCTTGCACTATTTAAATGGCCTTGAAATTTGATGTTGAGTTTTGTTGTCATCTATTATCATTGTTACGGCCATGTTTCATCATAATGAAGGCATCGTTCACTATTTCAATGGCCTTCAACTGCGACGTTGAATTTTGTTGCCATCTATTATCGTTGTTACGGCCATGTTTCATCAAAATGAAGGCATCTTTCACTATTTCAATGGCCTTCAAATGCGACGTTGTATTTTGTTGCCATCTATTATCGTTGTTACGGCCATGTTTCATCCCAATGAAGCCATCTTGCACTATTTGAATGGCCTTGAAATTTGATGTTGAGTTTTGTTGCCATCTATTATCGCTGTTACGGCCATGTTTCATCCCAATGAAGCCATCTTGCACTATTTGAATGGCCTTGAAATTTGATGTTGAGTTTTGTTGCCATCTATTATCGTTGTTACGGCCATGTTTCATCCAAATGAAGTCATCTTGCACTATTTCAATGGCCTTGAAATTAGATCTTGAGTTTTGTTGTCATCTATTATCATTGTTACGGCCATGTTTCATCCAAATGAAGGCATCGTTTTCTATTTCAATGGCCTTCAACTGCGACGTTGAATTTTGTTGCCATCTATTATCGTTGTTACGGCCATGTTTCATCAAAATGAAGGCATCTTGCACTATTTCAATGGCCTTCAAATGCGACGTTGAATTTTGTTGCCATCTATTATCGTTGTTACGGCCATGTTTCATCCAAATGAAGCCATCTTGCACTATTTCAATGGCCTTTAAATTTGATGTTGAATTTTGTTACCATCTATTATCGTTGTTACGGCCATGTTTCATCCCAATGAAGTCATCTTGCACTATTTGAATGGCCTTGAAATTTGATATTGAGTTTTGTTGCCATCTATTATCATTGTTACGGCCATGTTTCATCAAAATGAAGGCATCTTTCACTATTTCAATGGCCTTTAAATTTGATGTTGAATTTTGTTACCATCTATTATCGTTGTTACGGCCATGTTTCATCCAAATGAAGGCATCTTTCACTATTTCAATGGCCTTTAAATTTGATGTTGAATTTTGTTACCATCTATTATCGTTGTTACGGCCATGTTTCATCCAAATGAAGCCATCTTGCACTATTTCAATGGCCTTGAAATTAGATGTTGAGTTTTGTTGCCATCGATTATCGTTGTTACGGCCATGTTTCATCCAAATGAAGTCATATTGCACTATTTCAATGGCCTTGAAATTAGATCTTGAGTTTTGTTGTCATCTATTATCATTGTTACGGCCATGTTTCATCCAAATGAAGGCATCGTTCACTATTTCAATGGCCTTCAACTGCGACGATGAATTTTGTTGCCATCTATTATCGTTGTTACGGCCATGTTTCATCAAAATGAAGGCATCGTTCACTATTTCAATGGCCTTCAACTGCGACGTTGAATTTTGTTGCCATCTATTATCGTTGTTACGGCCATGTTTCATCAAAATGAAGGCATCTTTCACTATTTCAATGGCCTTCAAATGCGACGTTGAATTTTGTTGCCATCTATTATCGTTGTTACGGCCATGTTTCATCAAAATGAAGGCATCTTTCACTATTTCAATGGCCTTCAAATGCGACGTTGAATTTTGTTGCCATCTATTATCGTTGTTACGGCCATGTTTCATCCCAATGAAGCCATCTTGCACTATTTGAATGGCCTTGAAATTTGATGTTGAGTTTTGTTGCCATCTATTATCGTTGTTACGGCCATGTTTCATCCAAATGAAGCCATCTTTCACTATTTCAATGGCCTTCAAATGCGACGTTGAATTTTGTTGCCATCTATTATCGTTGTTACGGCCATGTTTCATCCATATGAAGGCATCTTGCACTATTTCAATGGCCTTTAAATTTGATGTTGAATTTTGTTACCATCTATTATCGTTGTTACGGCCATGTTTCATCCAAATGAAGCCATCTTGCACTATTTCAATGGCCTTGAAATTAGATGTTTAGTTTTGTTGCCATCGATTATCGTTGTTACGGCCATGTTTCATCCAAATGAAGTCATATTGCACTATTTCAATGGCCTTGAAATTAGATCTTGAGTTTTGTTGTCATCTATTATCATTGTTACGGCCATGTTTCATCCAAATGAAGGCATCTTTCACTATTTCAATGGCCTTCAAATGCGACGTTGAATTTTGTTGCCATCTATTATCGTTGTTACGGCCATGTTTCATCCCAATGAAGCCATCTTGCACTATTTGAATGGCCTTGAAATTTGATGTTGAGTTTTGTTGCCATCTATTATCGTTGTTACGGCCATGTTTCATCCAAATGAAGCCATCTTGCACTATTTAAATGGCCTTGAAATTTGATGTTGAGTTTTGTTGTCATCTATTATCATTGTTACGGCCATGTTTCATCATAATGAAGGCATCGTTCACTATTTCAATGGCCTTCAACTGCGACGTTGAATTTTGTTGCCATCTATTATCGTTGTTACGGCCATGTTTCATCAAAATGAAGGCATCTTTCACTATTTCAATGGCCTTCAAATGCGACGTTGTATTTTGTTGCCATCTATTATCATTGTTACGGCCATGTTTCATCCCAATGAAGCCATCTTGCACTATTTGAATGGCCTTGAAATTTGATGTTGAGTTTTGTTGCCATCTATTATCGTTGTTACGGCCATGTTTCATCCCAATGAAGCCATCTTGCACTATTTGAATGGCCTTGAAATTTGATGTTGAGTTTTGTTGCCATCTATTATCGTTGTTACGGCCATGTTTCATCCAAATGAAGTCATCTTGCACTATTTAAATGGCCTTGAAATTTGATGTTGAGTTTTGTTGTCATCTATTATCATTGTTACGGCCATGTTTCATCCAAATGAAGGCATCGTTTTCTATTTCAATGGCCTTCAACTGCGACGTTGAATTTTGTTGCCATCTATTATCGTTGTTACGGCCATGTTTCATCAAAATGAAGGCATCTTTCACTATTTCAATGGCCTTCAAATGCGACGTTGAATTTTGTTGCCATCTATTATCGTTGTTACGGCCATGTTTCATCCAAATGAAGCCATCTTGCACTATTTCAATGGCCTTTAAATTTGATGTTGAATTTTGTTACCATCTATTATCGTTGTTACGGCCATGTTTCATCCAAATGAAGTCATCTTGCACTATTTGAATGGCCTTGAAATTTGATATTGAGTTTTGTTGCCATCTATTATCATTGTTACGGCCATGTTTCATCAAAATGAAGGCATCTTTCACTATTTCAATGGCCTTCAAATGCGACGTTGAATTTTGTTGCCATCTATTATCGTTGTTACGGCCATGTTTCATCCATATGAAGGCATCTTGCACTATTTCAATGGCCTTTAAATTTGATGTTGAATTTTGTTACCATCTATTATCGTTGTTACGGCCATGTTTCATCCAAATGAAGCCATCTTGCACTATTTCAATGGCCTTGAAATTAGATGTTTAGTTTTGTTGCCATCGATTATCGTTGTTACGGCCATGTTTCATCCAAATGAAGTCATATTGCACTATTTCAATGGCCTTGAAATTAGATCTTGAGTTTTGTTGTCATCTATTATCATTGTTACGGCCATGTTTCATCCAAATGAAGGCATCTTTCACTATTTCAATGGCCTTCAACTGCGACGTTGAATTTTGTTGCCATCTATTATCGTTGTTACGGCCATGTTTCATCAAAATGAAGGCATCTTTCACTATTTCAATGGCCTTCAAATGCGACGTTGAATTTTGTTGCCATCTATTATCGTTGTTACGGCCATGTTTCATCCCAATGAAGCCATCTTGCACTATTTGAATGGCCTTGAAATTTGATGTTGAGTTTTGTTGCCATCTATTATCGTTGTTACGGCCATGTTTCATCCAAATGAAGCCATCTTGCACTATTTGAATGGCCTTGAAATTTGATGTTGAGTTTTGTTGTCATCTATTATCATTGTTACGGCCATGTTTCATCCAAATGAAGTCATCTTGCACTATTTCAATGGCCTTCAACTGCGACGTTGAATTTTGTTGCCATCTATTATCGTTGTTACGGCCATGTTTCATCAAAATGAAGGCATCTTTCACTATTTCAATGGCCTTCAAATGCGACGTTGAATTTTGTTGCCATCTATTATCGTTGTTACGGCCATGTTTCATCCAAATGAAGCCATCTTTCACTATTTCAATGGCCTTTAAATTTGATGTTGAATTTTGTTACCATCTATTATCGTTGTTACGGCCATGTTTCATCCAAATGAAGCCATCTTGCACTATTTCAATGGCCTTGAAATTAGATGTTTAGTTTTGTTGCCATCGATTATCGTTGTTACGGCCATGTTTCATCCAAATGAAGTCATATTGCACTATTTCAATGGCCTTGAAATTAGATCTTGAGTTTTGTTGTCATCTATTATCATTGTTACGGCCATGTTTCATCCAAATGAAGGCATCTTTCACTATTTCAATGGCCTTCAAATGCGACGTTGAATTTTGTTGCCATCTATTATCGTTGTTACGGCCATGTTTCATCCCAATGAAGCCATCTTGCACTATTTCAATGGCCTTGAAATTTGATGTTGAGTTTTGTTGCCATCTATTATCGTTGTTACGGCCATGTTTCATCCAAATGAAGCCATCTTGCACTATTTAAATGGCCTTGAAATTTGATGTTGAGTTTTGTTGTCATCTATTATCATTGTTACGGCCATGTTTCATCATAATGAAGGCATCGTTCACTATTTCAATGGCCTCCAACTGCGACGTTGAATTTTGTTGCCATCTATTATCGTTGTTACGGCCATGTTTCATCCCAATGAAGCCATCTTGCACTATTTGAATGGCCTTGAAATTTGATGTTGAGTTTTGTTGCCATCTATTATCGTTGTTACGGCCATGTTTCATCCAAATGAAGCCATCTTGCACTATTTCAATGGCCTTTAAATTTGATGTTGAATTTTGTTACCATCTATTATCGTTGTTACGGCCATGTTTCATCCAAATGAAGTCATCTTGCACTATTTGAATGGCCTTGAAATTTGATGTTGAGTTTTGTTGTCATCTATTATCATTATTACGGCCATGTTTCATCCAAATGAAGGCATCGTTCACTATTTCAATGGCCTTCAACTGCGACGTTGAATTTTGTTGCCATCTATTATCGTTGTTACGGCCATGTTTCATCAAAATGAAGGCATCTTTCACTATTTCAATGGCCTTCAAATGCGACGTTGAATTTTGTTGCCATCTATTATCGTTGTTACGGCCATGTTTCATCCAAATGAAGCCATCTTGCACTATTTCAATGGCCTTTAAATTTGATGTTGAATTTTGTTACCATCTATTATCGTTGTTACGGCCATGTTTCATCCAAATGAAGTCATCTTGCACTATTTGAATGGCCTTGAAATTTGATGTTGAGTTTTGTTGCCATCTATTATCATTGTTACGGCCATGTTTCATCAAAATGAAGGCATCTTTCACTATTTCAATGGCCTTCAAATGCGACGTTGAATTTTGTTGCCATCTATTATCGTTGTTACGGCCATGTTTCATCCATATGAAGGCATCTTGCACTATTTCAATGGCCTTTAAATTTGATGTTGAATTTTGTTACCATCTATTATCGTTGTTACGGCCATGTTTCATCCAAATGAAGCCATCTTGCACTATTTCAATGGCCTTGAAATTAGATGTTTAGTTTTGTTGCCATCGATTATCGTTGTTACGGCCATGTTTCATCCAAATGAAGTCATATTGCACTATTTCAATGGCCTTGAAATTAGATCTTGAGTTTTGTTGTCATCTATTATCATTGTTACGGCCATGTTTCATCCAAATGAAGGCATCGTTCACTATTTCAATGGCCTTCAACTGCGACGTTGAATTTTGTTGCCATCTATTATCGTTGTTACGGCCATGTTTCATCAAAATGAAGGCATCTTTCACTATTTCAATGGCCTTCAAATGCGACGTTGAATTTTGTTGCCATCTATTATCGTTGTTACGGCCATGTTTCATCCCAATGAAGCCATCTTGCACTATTTGAATGGCCTTGAAATTTGATGTTGAGTTTTGTTGCCATCTATTATCGTTGTTACGGCCATGTTTCATCCAAATGAAACCATCTTGCACTATTTAAATGGCCTTGAAATTTGATGTTGAGTTTTGTTGTCATCTATTATCATTGTTACGGCCATGTTTCATCCAAATGAAGGCATCGTTCACTATTTCAATGGCCTTCAACTGCGACGTTGAATTTTGTTGCCATCTATTATCGTTGTTACGGCCATGTTTCATCAAAATGAAGGCATCTTTCACTATTTCAATGGCCTTCAAATGCGACGTTGAATTTTGTTGCCATCTATTATCGTTGTTACGGCCATGTTTCATCCTAATGAAGCCATCTTGCACTATTTCAATGGCCTTTAAATTTGATGTTGAATTTTATTACCATCTATTATCGTTGTTACGGCCATGTTTCATCCATATGAAGGCATCTTGCACTATTTCAAAGGCCTTTAAATTTGATGTTGAGTTTTGTTGTCATCTATTATCATTGTTACGGCCATGTTTCATCCAAATGAAGGCATCGTTCACTATTTCAATGGCCTTCAAATGCGACGTTGAATTTTGTTGCCATCTATTATCGTTGTTACGGCCATGTTTCATCCCAATGAAGCCATCTTGCACTATTTGAATGGCCTTGAAATTTGATGTTGAGTTTTGTTGCCATCTATTATCGTTGTTACGGCCATGTTTCATCCAAATGAAGCCATCTTGCACTATTTAAATGGCCTTGAAATTTGATGTTGAGTTTTGTTGTCATCTATTATCATTGTTACGGCCATGTTTCATCCAAATGAAGGCATCGTTCACTATTTCAATGGCCTTGAAATTTGATGTTGAATTTTGTTGCCATCTATTATCGTTGTTACGGCCATGTTTCATCAAAATGAAGGCATCTTTCACTATTTCAATGGCCTTCAAATGCGACGTTGAATTTTGTTGCCATCTATTATCGTTGTTACGGCCATGTTTCATCCAAATGAAGCCATCTTGCACTATTTCAATGGCCTTTAAATTTGATGTTGAATTTTGTTACCATCTATTATCGTTGTTACGGCCATGTTTCATCCAAATGAAGTCATCTTGCACTATTTGAATGGCCTTGAAATTTGATGTTGAGTTTTGTTGCCATCTATTATCATTGTTACGGCCATGTTTCATCAAAATGAAGGCATCTTTCACTATTTCAATGGCCTTCAAATGCGACGTTGAATTTTGTTGCCATCTATTATCGTTGTTACGGCCATGTTTCATCCATATGAAGGCATCTTGCACTATTTCAATGGCCTTTAAATTTGATGTTGAATTTTGTTACCATCTATTATCGTTGTTACGGCCATGTTTCATCCAAATGAAGCCATCTTGCACTATTTCAATGGCCTTGAAATTAGATGTTTAGTTTTGTTGCCATCGATTATCGTTGTTACGGCCATGTTTCATCCAAATGAAGTCATATTGCACTATTTCAATGGCCTTGAAATTAGATCTTGAGTTTTGTTGTCATCTATTATCATTGTTACGGCCATGTTTCATCCAAATGAAGGCATCGTTCACTATTTCAATGGCCTTCAACTGCGACGTTGAATTTTGTTGCCATCTATTATCGTTGTTACGGCCATGTTTCATCAAAATGAAGGCATCTTGCACTATTTCAATGGCCTTCAAATGCGACGTTGAATTTTGTTGCCATCTATTATCGTTGTTACGGCCATGTTTCATCCCAATGAAGCCATCTTGCACTATTTGAATGGCCTTGAAATTTGATGTTGAGTTTTGTTGCCATCTATTATCGTTGTTACGGCCATGTTTCATCCAAATGAAGCCATCTTGCACTATTTAAATGGCCTTGAAATTTGATGTTGAGTTTTGTTGTCATCTATTATCATTGTTACGGCCATGTTTCATCCAAATGAAGGCATCGTTCACTATTTCAATGGCCTTCAACTGCGACGTTGAATTTTGTTGCCATCTATTATCGTTGTTACGGCCATGTTTCATCAAAATGAAGGCATCTTTCACTATTTCAATGGCCTTCAAATGCGACGTTGAATTTTGTTGCCATCTATTATCGTTGTTACGGCCATGTTTCATCCTAATGAAGCCATCTTGCACTATTTCAATGGCCTTTAAATTTGATGTTGAATTTTATTACCATCTATTATCGTTGTTACGGCCATGTTTCATCCATATGAAGGCATCTTGCACTATTTCAAAGGCCTTTAAATTTGATGTTGAGTTTTGTTGTCATCTATTATCATTGTTACGGCCATGTTTCATCCAAATGAAGGCATCGTTCACTATTTCAATGGCCTTCAAATGCGACGTTGAATTTTGTTGCCATCTATTATCGTTGTTACGGCCATGTTTCATCCAAATGAAGCCATCTTGCACTATTTGAATGGCCTTGAAATTTGATGTTGAGTTTTGTTGCCATCTATTATCGTTGTTACGGCCATGTTTCATCCAAATGAAGCCATCTTGCACTATTTAAATGGCCTTGAAATTTGATGTTGAGTTTTGTTGTCATCTATTATCATTGTTACGGCCATGTTTCATCCAAATGAAGGCATCGTTCACTATTTCAATGGCCTTGAAATTTGATGTTGAATTTTGTTGCCATCTATTATCGTTGTTACGGCCATGTTTCATCCACATAAAGCCATCTTTCACTATTTCAATGGCCTTCAAATGCGACGTTGAATTTTGTTGCCATCTATTATCGTTGTTACCATGTTTCATCCAAATGAAGCCATCTTGCACTATTTCAATGGCCTTTAAATTTGATGTTGAATTTTGTTACCATCTATTATCGTTGTTACGGCCATGTTTCATCAAAATGAAGGCATCTTTCACTATTTCTATGGCCTTCAAATGCGACGTTGAATTTTGCCTTTAAATTTGATGTTGAATTTTGTTGCCATCTATTATCGTTGTTACGGCCATGTTTCATCCAAATGAAGTCATCTTGCACTATTTGAATGGCCTTGAAATTTGATGTTGAGTTTTGTTGCCATCTATTATCATTGTTACGGCCATGTTTCATCAAAATGAAGGCATCTTTCACTATTTCAATGGCCTTCAAATGCGACGTTGAATTTTGTTGCCATCTATTATCGTTGTTACGGCCATGTTTCATCCATATGAAGGCATCTTGCACTATTTCAATGGCCTTTAAATTTGATGTTGAATTTTGTTACCATCTATTATCGTTGTTACGGCCATGTTTCATCCAAATGAAGCCATCTTGCACTATTTCAATGGCCTTGAAATTAGATGTTTAGTTTTGTTGCCATCGATTATCGTTGTTACGGCCATGTTTCATCCAAATAAAGTCATATTGCACTATTTCAATGGCCTTGAAATTAGATCTTGAGTTTTGTTGTCATCTATTATCATTGTTACGGCCATGTTTCATCCAAATCAAGGCATCGTTCACTATTTCAATGGCCTTCAAATGCGACGTTGAATTTTGTTGCCATCTATTATCGTTGTTACGGCCATGTTTCATCCCAATGAAGCCATCTTGCACTATTTGAATGGCCTTGAAATTTGATATTGAGTTTTGTTGCCATCTATTATCGTTTTTACGGCCATGTTTCATCCAAATGAAGCCATCTTGCACTATTTAAATGGCCTTGAAATTTTATGTTGAGTTTTGTTATCATCTATTATCATTGTTACGGCCATGTTTCATCCAAATGAAGGCATCGTTCACTATTTCAATGGCCTTCAACTGCGACGTTGAATTTTGTTGCCATCTATTATCGTTGTTACGGCCATGTTTCATCAAAATGAAGGCATCTTTCACTATTTCAATGGCCTACAAATGCGACGTTGAATTTTGTTGCCATCTATTATCGTTGTTACGGCCATGTTTCATCCAAATGAAGCCATCTTGCACTATTTCAATGGCCTTTAAATTTGATGTTGAATTTTGTTACCATCTATTATCGTTGTTACGGCCATGTTTCATCCAAATGAAGCCATCTTGCACTATTTGAATGGCCTTTAAATTTGATGTTGAATTTTATTACCATCTATTATCGTTGTTACGGCCATGTTTCATCCATATGAAGGCATCTTGCACTATTTCAATGGCCTTTAAATTTGATGTTGAGTTTTGTTGTCATCTATTATCATTGTTACGGCCATGTTTCATCCAAATGAAGGCATCGTTCACTATTTCAATGGCCTTCAAATGCGACGTTGAATTTTGTTGCCATCTATTATTGTTGTTACGGCCATGTTTCATCCCAATGAAGCCATCTTGCACTATTTGAATGGCCTTGAAATTTGATGTTGAGTTTTGTTGCCATCTATTATCGTTGTTACGGCCATGTTTCATCCAAATGAAGCCATCTTGCACTATTTAAATGGCCTTGAAATTTGATGTTGAGTTTTGTTGTCATCTATTATCATTGTTACGGCCATGTTTCATCCAAATGAAGGCATCGTTCACTATTTCAATGGCCTTCAACTGCGACGTTGAATTTTGTTGCCATCTATTATCGTTGTTACGGCCATGTTTCATCAAAATGAAGGCATCTTTCACTATTTCAATGGCCTTCAAATGCGACGTTGAATTTTGTTGCCATCTATTATCGTTGTTACGGCCATGTTTCATCCAAATGAAGCCATCTTGCACTATTTCAATGGCCTTTAAATTTGATGTTGAATTTTATTACCATCTATTATCGTTGTTACGGCCATGTTTCATCCATATGAAGGCATCTTGCACTATTTCAATGGCCTTTAAATTTGATGTTGAGTTTTGTTGTCATCTATTATCATTGTTACGGCCATGTTTCATCCAAATAAAGGCATCGTTCACTATTTCAATGGCCTTCAAATGCGACGTTGAATTTTGTTGCCATCTATTATCGTTGTTACGGCCATGTTTCATCCCAATGAAGCCATCTTGCACTATTTGAATGGCCTTGAAATTTGATGTTGAGTTTTGTTGCCATCTATTATCGTTGTTACGGCCATGTTTCATCCAAATGAAGCCATCTTGCACTATTTAAATGGCCTTGAAATTTGATGTTGAGTTTTGTTGTCATCTATTATCATTGTTACGGCCATGTTTCATCCAAATGAAGGCATCGTTCACTATTTCAATGGCCTTGAAATTTGATGTTGAATTTTGTTGCCATCTATTATCGTTGTTACGGCCATGTTTCATCCACATAAAGCCATCTTGCACTATTTCAATGGCCTTCAAATGCGACGTTGAATTTTGTTGCCATCTATTATCGTTGTTACGGCCATGTTTCATCCAAATGAAGCCATCTTGCACTATTTCAATGGCCTTTAAATTTGATGTTGAATTTTGTTACCATCTATTATCGTTGTTACGGCCATGTTTCATCAAAATGAAGGCATCTTTCACTATTTCAATGGCCTTCAAATGCGACGTTGAATTTTGTTGCCATCTATTATCATTGTTACGGCCATGTTTCATCAAAATGAAGGCATCTTTCACTATTTCAATGGCCTTCAAATGCGACGTTGAATTTTGTTGCCATCTATTATCGTTGTTACGGCCATGTTTCATCCATATGAAGGCATCTTGCACTATTTCAATGGCCTTTAAATGTGATGTTGAATTTTGTTACCATCTATTATCGTTGTTACGGCCATGTTTCATCCAAATGAAGCCATCTTGCACTATTTCAATGGCCTTGAAATTAGATGTTGAGTTTTGTTGTCATCTATTATCATTGTTACGGCCATGTTTCATCCAAATGAAGGCATGGTTCACTATTTCAATGGCCTTCAACTGTGACGTTGAATTTTGTTGGCATCTATTATCGTTGTTACGGCCATTTTTCATCAAAATGAAGGCATCTTTCACTATTTCAATGGCCTTCAAATGCGACGTTGAATTTTGTTGCCATCTATTATCGTTGTTACGGCCATGTTTCATCCAAATGAAGCCATCTTGCACTATTTCAATGGCCTTTAAATTTGATGTTGAATTTTGTTACCATCTATTATCGTTGTTACGGCCATGTTTCATCCAAATGAAGTCATCTTGCACTATTTGAATGGCCTTGAAATTTGATGTTGAGTTTTGTTGCCATCTATTATCATTGTTACGGCCATGTTTCATCAAAATGAAGGCATCTTTCACTATTTCAATGGCCTTCAAATGCGACGTTGAATTTTGTTGCCATCTATTATCGTTGTTACGGCCATGTTTCATCCATATGAAGGCATCTTGCACTATTTCAATGGCCTTTAAATTTGATGTTGAATTTTGTTACCATCTATTATCGTTGTTACGGCCATGTTTCATCCAAATGAAGCCATCTTGCACTATTTCAATGGCCTTGAAATTAGATGTTTAGTTTTGTTGCCATCGATTATCGTTGTTACGGCCATGTTTCATCCAAATGAAGTCATATTGCACTATTTCAATGGCCTTGAAATTAGATCTTGAGTTTTGTTGTCATCTATTATCATTGTTACGGCCATGTTTCATCCAAATGAAGGCATCGTTCACTATTTCAATGGCCTTCAAATGCGACGTTGAATTTTGTTGCCATCTATTATCGTTGTTACGGCCATGTTTCATCCAAATGAAGCCATCTTGCACTATTTGAATGGCCTTGAAATTTGATATTGAGTTTTGTTGCCATCTATTATCGTTTTTACGGCCATGTTTCATCCAAAAGAAGCCATCTTGCACTATTTAAATGGCCTTGAAATTTTATGTTGAGTTTTGTTATCATCTATTATCATTGTTACGGCCATGTTTCATCCAAATGAAGGCATCGTTCACTATTTCAATGGCCTTCAACTGCGACGTTGAATTTTGTTGCCATCTATTATCGTTGTTACGGCCATGTTTCATCAAAATGAAGGCATCTTTCACTATTTCAATGGCCTTGAAATGCGACGTTGAATTTTGTTGCCATCTATTATCGTTGTTACGGCCATGTTTCATCCAAATGAAGCCATCTTGCACTATTTCAATGGCCTTTAAATTTGATGTTGAATTTTGTTACCATCTATTATCGTTGTTACGGCCATGTTTCATCCAAATGAAGCCATCTTGCACTATTTGAATGGCCTTGAAATTTGATGTTGAGCTTTGTTGCCATCTATTATCATTGTTACGGCCATGTTTCATCAAAATGAAGGCATCTTTCACTATTTCAATGGCCTTCAAATGCGACGTTGAATTTTGTTGCCATCTATTATCGTTGTTACGGCCATGTTTCATCCATATGAAGGCATCTTGCACTATTTCAATGGCCTTTAAATTTGATGTTGAATTTTGTTACCATCTATTATCGTTGTTACGGCCATGTTTCATCCAAATGAAGCCATCTTGCACTATTTCAATGGCCTTGAAATTAGATGTTTAGTTTTGTTGCCATCGATTATCGTTGTTACGGCCATGTTTCATCCAAATGAAGTCATATTGCACTATTTCAATGGCCTTGAAATTAGATCTTGAGTTTTGTTGTCATCTATTATCATTGTTACGGCCATGTTTCATTCAAATGAAGGCATCGTTCACTATTTCAATGGCCTTCAAATGCGACGTTGAATTTTGTTGCCATCTATTATCGTTGTTACGGCCATGTTTCATCCCAATGAAGCCATCTTGCACTATTTGAATGGCCTTGAAATTTGATGTTGAGTTTTGTTGCCATCGATTATCGTTGTTACGGCCATGTTTCATCCAAATGAAGCCATCTTGCACTATTTCAATGGCCTTGAAATTTGATGTTGAGTTTTGTTGCCATCTATTATCGTTTTTACGGCCATGTTTCATCCAAATGAAGCCATCTTGCACTATTTAAATGGCCTTGAAATTTGATGTTGAGTTTTGTTGTCATCTATTATCATTGTTACGGCCATGTTTCATCCAAATGAAGACATCGTTCACTATTTCAATGGCCTTCAACTGCGACGTTGAATTTTGTTGCCATCTATTATCGTTGTTACGGCCATGTTTCATCAAAATGAAGGCACCTTTCACTATTTCAATGGCCTTCAAATGCGACGTTGAATTTTGTTGCCATCTATTATCGTTGTTACGGCCATGTTTCATCAAAATGAAGGCATCTTTCACTATTTCAATGGCCTTCAAATGCGACGTTGAATTTTGTTGCCATCTATTATCGTTGTTACGGCCATGTTTCATCCAAATGAAGCCATCTTGCACTATTTCAATGGCCTTTAAATTTGATGTTGAATTTTATTACCATCTATTATCGTTGTTACGGCCATGTTTCATCCATATGAAGGCATCTTGCACTATTTCAAAGGCCTTTAAATTTGATGTTGAGTTTTGTTGTCATCTATTATCATTGTTACGGCCATGTTTCATCCAAATGAAGGCATCGTTCACTATTTCAATGGCCTTCAAATGCGACGTTGAATTTTGTTGCCATCTATTATCGTTGTTACGGCCATGTTTCATCAAAATGAAGGCATCTTTCACTATTTCAATGGCCTTCAAATGCGACGTTGAATTTTGTTGCCATCTATTATCGTTGTTACGGCCATGTTTCATCCATATGAAGGCATCTTGCACTATTTCAATGGCCTTTAAATTTGATGTTGAATTTTGTTACCATCTATTATCGTTGTTACGGCCATGTTTCATCCAAATGAAGCCATCTTGCACTATTTCAATGGCCTTGAAATTTGATGTTGAGTTTTGTTGCCATCTATTATCGTTGTTACGGCCATGTTTCATCCAAATGAAGCCATCTTGCACTATTTAAATGGCCTTGAAATTTGATGTTGAGTTTTGTTGTCATCTATTATCATTGTTACGGCCATGTTTCATCCAAATGAAGGCATCGTTCACTATTTCAATGGCCTTCAACTGCGACGTTGAATTTTGTTGCCATCTATTATCGTTGTTACGGCCATGTTTCATCAAAATGAAGGCATCTTTCACTATTTCAATGGCCTTCAAATGCGACGTTGAATTTTGTTGCCATCTATTATCGTTGTTACGGCCATGTTTCATCCAAATGAAGCCATCTTGCACTATTTCAATGGCCTTTAAATTTGATGTTGAATTTTATTACCATCTATTATCGTTGTTACGGCCATGTTTCATCCATATGAAGGCATCTTGCACTATTTCAATGGCCTTTAAATTTGATGTTGAGTTTTGTTGTCATCTATTATCATTGTTACGGCCATGTTTCATCCAAATGAAGGCATCGTTCACTATTTCAATGGCCTTCAAATGCGACGTTGAATTTTGTTGCCATCTATTATCGTTGTTACGGCCATGTTTCATCCCAATGAAGCCATCTTGCACTATTTGAATGGCCTTGAAATTTGATGTTGAGTTTTGTTGCCATCTATTATCGTTGTTACGGCCATGTTTCATCCAAATGAAGCCATCTTGCACTATTTAAATGGCCTTGAAATTTGATGTTGAGTTTTGTTGTCATCTATTATCATTGTTACGGCCATGTTTCATCCAAATGAAGGCATCTTTCACTATTTCAATGGCCTTCAAATGCGACGTTGAATTTTGTTGCCATCTATTATCGTTGTTACGGCCATGTTTCATCCATATGAAGGCATCTTGCACTATTTCAATGGCCTTTAAATGTGATGTTGAATTTTGTTGCCATCTATTATCGTTGTTACGGCCATGTTTCATCCATATGAAGGCATCTTGCACTATTTCAATGGCCTTTAAATGTGATGTTGAATTTTGTTGCCATCTATTATCGTTGTTACGGCCATGTTTCATCCAAATGAAGCCATCTTGCACTATTTCAATGGCCTTCAAATGCGACGTTGAATTTTGTTGCCATCTATTATCGTTGTTACGGCCATGTTTCATCCATATGAAGGCATCTTGCACTATTTCAATGGCCTTTAAATTTGATGTTGAATTTTGTTACCATCTATTATCGTTGTTACGGCCATGTTTCATCCAAATGAAGCCATCTTGCACTATTTAAATGGCCTTGAAATTAGATGTTTAGTTTTGTTGCCATCGATTATCGTTGTTACGGCCATGTTTCATCCAAATGAAGGCATCGTTCACTATTTCAATGGCCTTGAAATTAGATCTTGAGTTTTGTTGTCATCTATTATCATTGTTACGGCCATGTTTCATCCAAATGAAGGCATCGTTCACTATTTCAATGGCCTTCAAATGCGACGTTGAATTTTGTTGCCATCTATTATCGTTGTTACGGCCATGTTTCATCCCAATGCAGCCATCTTGCACTATTTGAATGGCCTTGAAATTTGATATTGAGTTTTGTTGCCATCTATTATCGTTTTTACGGCCATGTTTCATCCAAATGAAGCCATCTTGCACTATTTAAATGGCCTTGAAATTTTATGTTGAGTTTTGTTATCATCTATTATCATTGTTACGGCCATGTTTCATCCAAATGAAGGCATCGTTCACTATTTCAATGGCCTTCAACTGCGACGTTGAATTTTGTTGCCATCTATTATCGTTGTTACGGCCATGTTTCATCAAAATGAAGGCATCTTTCACTATTTCAATGGCCTTCAAATGCGACGTTGAATTTTGTTGCCATCTATTATCGTTGTTACGGCCATGTTTCATCCAAATGAAGCCATCTTGCACTATTTCAATGGCCTTTAAATTTGATGTTGAATTTTGTTACCATCTATTATCGTTGTTACGGCCATGTTTCATCCAAATGAAGCCATCTTGCACTATTTGAATGGCCTTTAAATTTGATGTTGAATTTTATTACCATCTATTATCGTTGTTACGGCCATGTTTCATCCATATGAAGGCATCTTGCACTATTTCAATGGCCTTTAAATTTGATGTTGAGTTTTGTTGTCATCTATTATCATTGTTACGGCCATGTTTCATCCAAATGAAGGCATCGTTCACTATTTCAATGGCCTTCAAATGCGACGTTGAATTTTGTTGCCATCTATTATCGTTGTTACGGCCATGTTTCATCCCAATGAAGCCATCTTGCACTATTTGAATGGCCTTGAAATTTGATGTTGAGTTTTGTTGCCATCTATTATCGTTGTTACGGCCATGTTTCATCCAAATGAAGCCATCTTGCACTATTTCAATGGCCTTGAAATTTGATGTTGAGTTTTGTTGTCATCTATTATCATTGTTACGGCCATGTTTCATCCAAATGAAGGCATCGTTCACTATTTCAATGGCCTTCAACTGCGACGTTGAATTTTGTTGCCATCTATTATCGTTGTTACGGCCATGTTTCATCAAAATGAAGGCATCTTTCACTATTTCAATGGCCTTCAAATGCGACGTTGAATTTTGTTGCCATCTATTATCATTGTTACGGCCATGTTTCATCAAAATGAAGGCATCTTTCACTATTTCAATGGCCTTCAAATGCGACGTTGAATTTTGTTGCCATCTATTATCGTTGTTACGGCCATGTTTCATCCATATGAAGGCATCTTGCACTATTTCAATGGCCTTTAAATTTGATGTTGAATTTTGTTACCATCTATTATCGTTGTTACGGCCATGTTTCATCCAAATGAAGCCATCTTGCACTATTTCAATGGCCTTGAAATTTGATGTTGAGTTTTGTTGCCATCTATTATCGTTGTTACGGCCATGTTTCATCCAAATGAAGCCATCTTGCACTATTTAAATGGCCTTGAAATTTGATGTTGAGTTTTGTTGTCATCTATTATCATTGTTACGGCCATGTTTCATCCAAATGAAGGCATCTTGCACTATTTCAATGGCCTTTAAATTTGATGTTGAATTTTGTTACCATCTATTATCGTTGTTACGGCCATGTTTCATCCAAATGAAGCCATCTTGCACTATTTAAATGGCCTTGAAATTAGATGTTTAGTTTTGTTGCCATCGATTATCGTTGTTACGGCCATGTTTCATCCAAATAAAGTCATATTGCACTATTTCAATGGCCTTGAAATTAGATCTTGAGTTTTGTTGTCATCTATTATCATTGTTACGGCCATGTTTCATCCAAATGAAGGCATCGTTCACTATTTCAATGGCCTTCAAATGCGACGTTGAATTTTGTTGCCATCTATTATCGTTGTTACGGCCATGTTTCATCCCAATGCAGCCATCTTGCACTATTTGAATGGCCTTGAAATTTGATATTGAGTTTTGTTGCCATCTATTATCGTTTTTACGGCCATGTTTCATCCAAATGAAGCCATCTTGCACTATTTAAATGGCCTTGAAATTTTATGTTGAGTTTTGTTATCATCTATTATCATTGTTACGGCCATGTTTCATCCAAATGAAGGCATCGTTCACTATTTCAATGGCCTTCAACTGCGACGTTGAATTTTGTTGCCATCTATTATCGTTGTTACGGCCATGTTTCATCAAAATGAAGGCATCTTTCACTATTTCAATGGCCTTCAAATGCGACGTTGAATTTTGTTGCCATCTATTATCGTTGTTACGGCCATGTTTCATCCAAATGAAGCCATCTTGCACTATTTCAATGGCCTTTAAATTTGATGTTGAATTTTGTTACCATCTATTATCGTTGTTACGGCCATGTTTCATCCAAATGAAGCCATCTTGCACTATTTGAATGGCCTTTAAATTTGATGTTGAATTTTATTACCATCTATTATCGTTGTTACGGCCATGTTTCATCCATATGAAGGCATCTTGCACTATTTCAATGGCCTTTAAATTTGATGTTGAGTTTTGTTGTCATCTATTATCATTGTTACGGCCATGTTTCATCCAAATGAAGGCATCGTTCACTATTTCAATGGCCTTCAAATGCGACGTTGAATTTTGTTGCCATCTATTATCGTTGTTACGGCCATGTTTCATCCCAATGAAGCCATCTTGCACTATTTGAATGGCCTTGAAATTTGATGTTGAGTTTTGTTGCCATCTATTATCGTTGTTACGGCCATGTTTCATCCAAATGAAGCCATCTTGCACTATTTAAATGGCCTTGAAATTTGATGTTGAGTTTTGTTGTCATCTATTATCATTGTTACGGCCATGTTTCATCCAAATGAAGGCATCGTTCACTATTTCAATGGCCTTCAACTGCGACGTTGAATTTTGTTGCCATCTATTATCGTTGTTACGGCCATGTTTCATCAAAATGAAGGCATCTTTCACTATTTCAATGGCCTTCAAATGCGACGTTGAATTTTGTTGCCATCTATTATCATTGTTACGGCCATGTTTCATCAAAATGAAGGCATCTTTCACTATTTCAATGGCCTTCAAATGCGACGTTGAATTTTGTTGCCATCTATTATCGTTGTTACGGCCATGTTTCATCCATATGAAGGCATCTTGCACTATTTCAATGGCCTTTAAATTTGATGTTGAATTTTGTTACCATCTATTATCGTTGTTACGGCCATGTTTCATCCAAATGAAGCCATCTTGCACTATTTCAATGGCCTTGAAATTTGATGTTGAGTTTTGTTGCCATCTATTTTCGTTGTTACGGCCATGTTTCATCCAAATGAAGCCATCTTGCACTATTTAAATGGCCTTGAAATTTGATGTTGAGTTTTGTTGTCATCTATTATCATTGTTACGGCCATGTTTCATCCAAATGAAGGCATCGTTCACTATTTCAATGGCCTTCAACTGCGACGTTGAATTTTGTTGCCATCTATTATCGTTGTTACGGCCATGTTTCATCAAAATGAAGGCATCTTTCACTATTTCAATGGCCTTCAAATGCGACGTTGAATTTTGTTGCCATCTATTATCGTTGTTACGGCCATGTTTCATCCAAATGAAGCCATCTTGCACTATTTCAATGGCCTTTAAATTTGATGTTGAATTTTATTACCATCTATTATCGTTGTTACGGCCATGTTTCATCCATATGAAGGCATCTTGCACTATTTAAATGGCCTTGAAATTTGATGTTGAGTTTTGTTGTCATCTATTATCATTGTTACGGCCATGTTTCATCCAAATGAAGGCATCGTTCACTATTTCAATGGCCTTCAAATGCGACGTTGAATTTTGTTGCCATCTATTATCGTTGTTACGGCCATGTTTCATCCCAATGAAGCCATCTTGCACTATTTGAATGGCCTTGAAATTTGATGTTGAGTTTTGTTGCCATCTATTATCGTTGTTACGGCCATGTTTCATCCAAATGAAGCCATCTTGCACTATTTAAATGGCCTTGAAATTTGATGTTGAGTTTTGTTGTCATCTATTATCATTGTTACGGCCATGTTTCATCCAAATGAAGGCATCGTTCACTATTTCAATGGCCTTGAAATTTGATGTTGAATTTTGTTGCCATCTATTATCGTTGTTACGGCCATGTTTCATCCACATAAAGCCATCTTTCACTATTTCAATGGCCTTCAAATGCGACGTTGAATTTTGTTGCCATCTATTATCGTTGTTACGGCCATGTTTCATCAAAATGAAGGCATCTTGCACTATTTCAATGGCCTTTAAATTTGATGTTGAATTTTGTTACCATCTATTATCGTTGTTACGGTCATGTTTAATCAAAATGAAGGCATCTTTCACTATTTCAATGGCCTTCAAATGCGACGTTGAATTTTGTTGCCATCTATTATCATTGTTACGGCCATGTTTCATCAAAATGAAGGCATCTTTCACTATTTCAATGGCCTTCAAATGCGACGTTGAATTTTGTTGCCATCTATTATCGTTGTTACGGCCATGTTTCATCCATATGAAGGCATCTTGCACTATTTCAATGGCCTTTAAATGTGATGTTGAATTTTGTTGCCATCTATTATCGTTGTTACGGCCATGTTTCATCCATATGAAGGCATCTTGCACTATTTCAATGGCCTTTAAATGTGATGTTGAATTTTGTTGCCATCTATTATCGTTGTTACGGCCATGTTTCATCCAAATGAAGCCATCTTGCACTATTTAAATTGCCTTGAAATTTGATGTTGAGTTTTGTTGTCATCTATTATCATTGTTACGGCCATGTTTCATCCAAATGAAGGCATGGTTCACTATTTCAATGGCCTTCAACTGTGACGTTGAATTTTGTTGCCATCTATTATCGTTGTTACGGCCATGTTTCATCAAAATGAAGGCATCTTTCACTATTTCAATGGCCTTCAAATGCGACGTTGAATTTTGTTGCCATCTATTATCGTTGTTACGGCCATGTTTCATCCAAATGAAGCCATCTTGCACTATTTCAATGGCCTTTAAATTTGATGTTGAATTTTGTTACCATCTATTATCGTTGTTACGGCCATGTTTCATCCAAATGAAGTCATCTTGCACTATTTGAATGGCCTTGAAATTTGATGTTGAGTTTTGTTGCCATCTATTATCATTGTTACGGCCATGTTTCATCAAAATGAAGGCATCTTGCACTATTTCAATGGCCTTCAAATGCGACGTTGAATTTTGTTGCCATCTATTATCGTTGTTACGGCCATGTTTCATCCATATGAAGGCATCTTGCACTATTTCAATGGCCTTTAAATTTGATGTTGAATTTTGTTACCATCTATTATCGTTGTTACGGCCATGTTTCATCCAAATGAAGCCATCTTGCACTATTTGAATGGCCTTTAAATTTGATGTTGAATTTTATTACCATCTATTATCGTTGTTACGGCCATGTTTCATCCAAATGAAGCCATCTTGCACTATTTAAATGGCCTTGAAATTAGATGTTTAGTTTTGTTGCCATCGATTATCGTTGTTACGGCCATGTTTCATCCAAATAAAGTCATATTGCACTATTTCAATGGCCTTGAAATTTGATGTTGAGTTTTGTTGTCATCTATTATCATTGTTACGGCCATGTTTCATCCAAATGAAGGCATCGTTCACTATTTCAATGGCCTTCAACTGCGACGTTGAATTTTGTTGCCATCTATTATCGTTGTTACGGCCATGTTTCATCCCAATGCAGCCATCTTGCACTATTTGAATGGCCTTGAAATTTGATATTGAGTTTTGTTGCCATCTATTATCGTTTTTACGGCCATGTTTCATCCAAATGAAGCCATCTTGCACTATTTAAATGGCCTTGAAATTTTATGTTGAGTTTTGTTATCATCTATTATCATTGTTACGGCCATGTTTCATCCAAATGAAGGCATCGTTCACTATTTCAATGGCCTTCAACTGCGACGTTGAATTTTGTTGCCATCTATTATCGTTGTTACGGCCATGTTTCATCAAAATGAAGGCATCTTTCACTATTTCAATGGCCTTCAAATGCGACGTTGAATTTTGTTGCCATCTATTATCGTTGTTACGGCCATGTTTCATCCAAATGAAGCCATCTTGCACTATTTCAATGGCCTTTAAATTTGATGTTGAATTTTGTTACCATCTATTATCGTTGTTACGGCCATGTTTCATCCAAATGAAGCCATCTTGCACTATTTGAATGGCCTTTAAATTTGATGTTGAATTTTATTACCATCTATTATCGTTGTTACGGCCATGTTTCATCCATATGAAGGCATCTTGCACTATTTCAATGGCCTTTAAATTTGATGTTGAGTTTTGTTGTCATCTATTATCATTGTTACGGCCATGTTTCATCCAAATGAAGGCATCGTTCACTATTTCAATGGCCTTCAAATGCGACGTTGAATTTTGTTGCCATCTATTATCGTTGTTACGGCCATGTTTCATCCCAATGAAGCCATCTTGCACTATTTGAATGGCCTTGAAATTTGATGTTGAGTTTTGTTGCCATCTATTATCGTTGTTACGGCCATGTTTCATCCAAATGAAGCCATCTTGCACTATTTAAATGGCCTTGAAATTTGATGTTGAGTTTTGTTGTCATCTATTATCATTGTTACGGCCATGTTTCATCCAAATGAAGGCATCGTTCACTATTTCAATGGCCTTCAAATGCGACGTTGAATTTTGTTGCCATCTATTATCGTTGTTACGGCCATGCTTCATCCCAATGAAGCCATCTTGCACTATTTGAATGGCCTTGAAATTTGATGTTGAGTTTTGTTGCCATCTATTATCGTTGTTACGGCCATGTTTCATCCAAATGAAGCCATCTTGCACTATTTAAATGGCCTTGAAATTTGATGTTGAGTTTTGTTGTCATCTATTATCATTGTTACGGCCATGTTTCATCCAAATGAAGGCATCGTTCACTATTTCAATGGCCTTGAAATTTGATGTTGAGTTTTGTTGCCATCTATTATCGTTGTTACGGCCATGTTTCATCAAAATGAAGGCATCTTTCACTATTTCAATGGCCTTCAAATGCGACGTTGAATTTTGTTGCCATCTATTATCGTTGTTACGGCCATGTTTCATCCAAATGAAGCCATCTTGCACTATTTCAATGGCCTTTAAATTTGATGTTGAATTTTGTTACCATCTATTATCGTTGTTACGGCCATGTTTCATCAAAATGAAGGCATCTTTCACTATTTCAATGGCCTTCAAATGCGACGTTGAATTTTGTTGCCATCTATTATCATTGTTACGGCCATGTTTCATCAAAATGAAGGCATCTTTCACTATTTCAATGGCCTTCAAATGCGACGTTGAATTTTGTTGCCATCTATTATCGTTGTTACGGCCATGTTTCATCCATATGAAGGCATCTTGCACTATTTCAATGGCCTTTAAATGTGATGTTGAATTTTGTTGCCATCTATTATCGTTGTTACGGCCATGTTTCATCCAAATGAAGCCATCTTGCACTATTTAAATGGCCTTGAAATTTGATGTTGAGTTTTGTTGTCATCTATTATCATTGTTACGGCCATGTTTCATCCAAATGAAGGCATGGTTCTCTATTTCAATGGCCTTCAACTGTGACGTTGAATTTTGTTGCCATCTATTATCGTTGTTACGGCCATGTTTCATCAAAATGAAGGCATCTTTCACTATTTCAATGGCCTTCAAATGCGACGTTGAATTTTGTTGCCATCTATTATCGTTGTTACGGCCATGTTTCATCCAAATGAAGCCATCTTGCACTATTTCAATGGCCTTTAAATTTGATGTTGAATTTTGTTACCATCTATTATCGTTGTTACGGCCATGTTTCATCCAAATGAAGCCATCTTGCACTATTTGAATGGCCTTGAAATTTGATGTTGAGTTTTGTTGCCATCTATTATCATTGTTACGGCCATGTTTCATCAAAATGAAGGCATCGTTCACTATTTCAATGGCCTTCAAATGCGACGTTGAATTTTGTTGCCATCTATTATCGTTGTTACGGCCATGTTTCATCCATATGAAGGCATCTTGCACTATTTCAATGGCCTTTAAATTTGATGTTGAATTTTGTTACCATCTATTATCGTTGTTACGGCCATGTTTCATCCAAATGAAGCCATCTTGCACTATTTCAATGGCCTTGAAATTAGATGTTTAGTTTTGTTGCCATCGATTATCGTTGTTACGGCAATGTTTCATCCAAATAAAGTCATATTGCACTATTCCAATGGCCTTGAAATTAGATCTTGAGTTTTGTTGTCATCTATTATCATTGTTACGGCCATGTTTCATCCAAATGAAGGCATCGTTCACTATTTCAATGGCCTTCAAATGCGACGTTGAATTTTGTTGCCATCTATTATCGTTGTTACGGCCATGTTTCATCCCAATGAAGCCATCTTGCACTATTTGAATGGCCTTGAAATTTGATGTTGAGTTTTGTTGCCATCTATTATCGTTGTTACGGCCATGTTTCATCCAAATGAAGCCATCTTGCACTATTTAAATGGCCTTGAAATTTGATGTTGAGTTTTGTTGTCATCTATTATCATTGTTACGGCCATGTTTCATCCAAATGAAGGCATCGTTCACTATTTCAATGGCCTTCAACTGCGACGTTGAATTTTGTTGCCATCTATTATCGTTGTTACGGCCATGTTTCATCAAAATGAAGGCATCTTTCACTATTTCAATGGCCTTCAAATGCGACGTTGAATTTTGTTGCCATCTATTATCGTTGTTACGGCCATGTTTCATCCAAATGAAGCCATCTTGCACTATTTCAATGGCCTTTAAATTTGATGTTGAATTTTGTTACCATCTATTATCGTTGTTACGGCCATGTTTCATCCAAATGAAGTCATCTTGCACTATTTGAATGGCCTTGAAATTTGATGTTGAGTTTTGTTGCCATCTATTATCATTGTTACGGCCATGTTTCATCAAAATGAAGGCATCGTTCACTATTTCAATGGCCTTCAAATGCGACGTTGAATTTTGTTGCCATCTATTATCGTTGTTACGGCCATGTTTCATCCATATGAAGGCATCTTGCACTATTTCAATGGCCTTTAAATTTGATGTTGAATTTTGTTACCATCTATTATCGTTGTTACGGCCATGTTTCATCCAAATGAAGCCATCTTGCACTATTTAAATGGCCTTGAAATTTGATGTTGAGTTTTGTTGTCATCTATTATCATTGTTACGGCCATGTTTCATCCAAATGAAGGCATCGTTCACTATTTCAATGGCCTTCAACTGCGACGTTGAATTTTGTTGCCATCTATTATCGTTGTTACGGCCATGTTTCATCAAAATGAAGGCATCTTTCACTATTTCAATGGCCTTCAAATGCGACGTTGAATTTTGTTGCAATCTATTATCGTTGTTACGGCCATGTTTCATCCAAAGGAAGCCATCTTGCACTATTTCAATGGCCTTTAAATTTGATGTTGAATTTTGTTACCATCTATTATCGTTGTTACGGCCATGTTTCATCCAAATGAAGCCATCTTGCACTATTTGAATGGCCTTGAAATTAGATGTTGAGTTTTGTTGCCATCTATTATCATTGTAACGGCCATGTTTCATCAAAATGAAGGCATCTTTCACTATTTCAATGGCCTTCAAATGCGACGTTGAATTTTGTTGCCATCTATTATCGTTGTTACGGCCATGTTTCATCCATATGAAGGCATCTTGCACTATTTCAATGACCTTTAAATTTGATGTTGAATTTTGTTACCATCTATTATCGTTGTTACGGCCATGTTTCATCCACATGAAGCCATCTTGCACTATTTCAATGGCCTTGAAATTAGATGTTTAGTTTTGTTGCCATCGATTATCGTTGTTACGGCCATGTTTCATCCAAATGAAGTCATATTGCACTATTTCAATGGCCTTGAAATTAGATCTTGAGTTTTGTTGTCATCTATTATCATTGTTACGGCCATGTTTCATCCAAATGAAGGCATCGTTCACTATTTCAATGGCCTTCAACTGCGACGTTGAATTTTGTTGCCATCTATTATCGTTGTTACGGCCATGTTTCATCAAAATGAAGGCATCTTTCACTATTTCAATGGCCTTCAAATGCGACGTTGAATTTTGTTGCCATCTATTATCGTTGTTACGGCCATGTTTCATCCCAATGAAGCCATCTTGCACTATTTGAATGGCCTTGAAATTTGATGTTGAGTTTTGTTGCCATCTATTATCGTTGTTACGGCCATGTTTCATCCAAATGAAGCCATCTTGCACTATTTAAATGGCCTTGAAATTTGATGTTGAGTTTTGTTGTCATCTATTATCATTGTTACGGCCATGTTTCATCCAAATGAAGGCATCGTTCACTATTTCAATGGCCTACAACTGCGACGTTGAATTTTGTTGCCATCTATTATCGTTGTTACGGCCATGTTTCATCAAAATGAAGGCATCTTTCACTATTTCAATGGCCTTCAAATGCGACGTTGAATTTTGTTGCCATCGATTATCGTTGTTACGGCCATGTTTCATCCAAATGAAGCCATCTTGCACTATTTCAATGGCCTTTAAATTTGATGTTGAATTTTGTTACCATCTATTATCGTTGTTACGGCCATGTTTCTTCCAAATGAAGGCATCTTGCACTATTTGAATGGCCTTGAAATTTGATGTTGAGTTTTGTTGCCATCTATTATCATTGTTACGGCCATGTTTCATCAAAATGAAGGCATCTTTCACTATTTCAATGGCCTTCAAATGCGACGTTGAATTTTGTTGCCATCTATTATCGTTGTTACGGCCATGTTTCATCCATATGAAGGCATCTTGCACTATTTCAATGGCCTTTAAATTTGATGTTGAATTTTGTTACCATCTATTATCGTTGTTACGGCCATGTTTCATCCAAATGAAGCCATCTTGCACTATTTCAATGGCCTTGAAATTAGATGTTTAGTTTTGTTGCCATCGATTATCGTTGTTACGGCCATGTTTCATCCAAATGAAGTCATATTGCACTATTTCAATGGCCTTGAAATTAGATCTTGAGTTTTGTTGTCATCTATTATCATTGTTACGGCCATGTTTCATCCAAATGAAGGCATCGTTCACTATTTCAATGGCCTTCAACTGCGACGTTGAATTTTGTTGCCATCTATTATCGTTGTTACGGCCATGTTTCATCAAAATGAAGGCATCTTTCACTATTTCAATGACCTTCAAATGCGACGTTGAATTTTGTTGCCATCTATTATCGTTGTTACGGCCATGTTTCATCCAAATGAAGCCATCTTGCACTATTTCAATGGCCTTGAAATTAGATGTTTAGTTTTGTTGCCATCTATTATCGTTGTTACGGCCATGTTTCATCCAAATGAAGCCATCTTGCACTATTTGAATGGGCTTGAAATTTGATGTTGAATATTGTTGCCATCTATTATCATTGTTACGGCCATGTTTCATCCAAATGAAGCCATCTTGCACTATTTCAATGGCCTTGAAATTTGATGTTGAATTTTGTTGGCATCTATTATCGTTGTTACAGCCATGTTTCATCCAAATAAAGCCATCTTGCACTATTTTAATGGCCTTGAAATTAGATGTTTAGTTTTGTTGGCATCTATTATCGTTGTTACGGCCATGTTTCATCCAAATGAAGCCATCTTGCACTATTTGAATGGCCTTGAAATTTGATGTTGAATTTTGTTGCCATCTATTCTCATTGTTACGGCCATGTTTCATCCAAATGAAGCCATCTTTCATTATTTTAATGGCCTTGCAATTTGATGTTGAATTTTGTTGGCATCTATTATCGTTGTAACAGCCCTGTTTCATCCAAATTAAGGCATCTTTCACTATTTCAATGGCCTTGAAATTTGATGTTGAGTTTTGTTGTCATCTATTATCATTGTTACGGCCATGTTTCATCCCAATGAAGCCATCTTGCACTATTTGAATGGCCTTGAAATTTGATGTTGAGTTTTGTTGCCATCTATTATCGTTGTTACGGCCATGTTTCATCCAAATGAAGCCATCTTGCACTATTTAAATGGCCTTGAAATTTGATGTTGAGTTTTGTTGTCATCTATTATCATTGTTACGGCCATGTTTCATCCAAATGAAGGCATCGTTCACTATTTCAATGGCCTTCAACTGCGACGTTGAATTTTTTTGCCATCTATTATCGTTGTTACGGCCATGTTTCATCCAAATGAAGGCATCTTTCACTATTTCAATGGCCTTCAAATGCGACGTTGAATTTTGTTGCCATCTATTATCGTTGTTACGGCCATGTTTCATCCATATGAAGCCATCTTGCACTATTTCAATGGCCTTTAAATTTGATGTTGAATTTTGTTACCATCTATTATCGTTGTTACGGCCATGAAGTCATCTTGCACTATTTGAATGGCCTTGAAATTAGATGTTGAGTTTTGTTGGCATCTATTATCATTGTTACAGCCCTGTTTCATCCAAATTAAGGCATCTTGCACTATTTCAATGGCCTTGAAATTTGATGTTGAGTTTTGTTGTCATCTATTATCATTGTTACGGCCATGTTTCATCCCAATGAAGCCATCTTGCACTATTTGAATGGCCTTGAAATTTGATGTTGAGTTTTGTTGCCATCTATTATCGTTGTTACGGCCATGTTTCATCCAAATGAAGCCATCTTGCACTATTTAAATGGCCTTGAAATTTGATGTTGAGTTTTGTTGTCATCTATTATCATTGTTACGGCCATGTTTCATCCAAATGAAGGCATCGTTCACTATTTCAATGGCCTTCAACTGCGACGTTGAATTTTGTTGCCATCTATTATCGTTGTTACGGCCATGTTTCATCAAAATGAAGGCATCTTTCACTATTTCAATGGCCTTCAAATGCGACGTTGAATTTTGTTGCCATCTATTATCGTTGTTACGGCCATGTTTCATCAAAATGAAGCCATCTTGCACTATTTCAATGGCCTTGAAATTTGATGTTGAATTTTGTTGCCATCTATTCTCATTGTTACGGCCATGTTTCATCCAAATGAAGCCATCTTTCATTATTTTAATGGCCTTGAAATTTGATGTTGAATTTTGTTGGCATCTATTATCGTTGTTACAGCCCTGTTTCATCCAAATGAAGGCATCTTGCACTATTTGAATGGCCTTGAAATTTGATGTTGAGTTTTGTTGTCATCTATTATCATTGTTACGGCCATGTTTCATCCCAATGAAGCCATCTTGCACTATTTGAATGGCCTTGAAATTTGATGTTGAGTTTTGTTGCCATCTATTATCGTTGTTATCTTGCACTATTTCAATGGCCTTGAAATTTGATGTTGAGTTTTGTTGTCATCTATTATAGTTGTTACGGCCATGTTTCATCCATATGAAGCCATCTTGCACTATTTCAATGGCCTTTAAATTTGATGTTGAATTTTGTTACCATCTATTATCGTTGTTACGGCCATGTTTCATCCAAATGAAGCCATCTTGCACTATTTCAATGGCCTTGAAATTAGATGTTTAGTTTTGTTGCCATCGATTATCGTTGTTACGGCCATGTTTCATCCAAATGAAGTCATATTGCACTATTTCAATGGCCTTGAAATTAGATCTTGAGTTTTGTTGTCATCTATTATCATTGTTACGGCCATGTTTCATCCAAATGAAGGCATCGTTCACTATTTCAATGGCCTTGAAATTTGATGTTGAGTTTTGTTGTCATCTATTATCATTGTTACGGCCATGTTTCATCCAAATGAAGCCATCTTGCACTATTTCAATGGCCTTGAAATTTGATGTTGAATTTTGTTGGCATCTATTATCGTTGTTACGGCCATGTTTCATCAAAATGAAGGCATCTTTCACTATTTCAATGGCCTTCAAATGCGACGTTGAATTTTGTTGCCATCTATTATCGTTGTTACGGCCATGTTTCATCCATATGAAGCCATCTTGCACTATTTCAATGGCCTTTAAATTTGATGTTGAATTTTGTTACCATCTATTATCGTTGTTACGGCCATGTTTCATCCAAATGAAGTCATCTTGCACTATTTGAATGGCCTTGAAATTTGATGTTGAGTTTTGTTGCCATCTATTATCATTGTTACGGCCATGTTTCATCAAAATGAAGGCATCTTTCACTATTTCAATGGCCTTCAAATGCGACGTTGAATTTTGTTGCCATCTATTATCGTTGTTACGGCCATGTTTCATCCATATGAAGGCATCTTGCACTATTTCAATGGCCTTTAAATTTGATGTTGAATTTTGTTACCATCTATTATCGTTGTTACGGCCATGTTTCATCCAAATGAAGCCATCTTGCACTATTTCAATGGCCTTGAAATTAGATGTTTAGTTTTGTTGCCATCGATTATCGTTGTTACGGCCATGTTTCATCCAAATGAAGTCATATTGCACTATTTCAATGGCCTTGAAATTAGATCTTGAGTTTTGTTGTCATCTATTATCATTGTTACGGCCATGTTTCATCCAAATGAAGGCATCGTTCACTATTTCAATGGCCTGCAACTGCGACGTTGAATTTTGTTGCCATCTATTATCGTTGTTACGGCCATGTTTCATCAAAATGAAGCCATCTTTCACTATTTCAATGGCCTTCAACTGCGACGTTGAATTTTGTTGCCATCTATTATCGTTGTTACGGCCATGTTTCATCCAAATGAAGCCATCTTGCACTATTTCAATGGCCTTTAAATTTGATGTTGAATTTTGTTACCATCTATTATCGTTGTAACGGCCATGTTTCATCCAAATGAAGTCATCTTGCACTATTTGAATGGCCTTGAAATTTGATGTTGAGTTTTGTTGCCATCTATTATCATTGTTACGGCCATGTTTCATCAAAATGAAGGCATCTTTCACTATTTCAATGGCCTTCAAATGCGACGTTGAATTTTGTTGCCATCTATTATCGTTGTTACGGCCATGTTTCATCCAAATGAAGTCATCTAGCATTGTTTGAATGGCCTTGAAATTTGATGTTGAATTTTGTTACCATCTATTATCGTTGTTACGGCCATGTTTCATCCAAATGAAGCCATCTTGCACTATTTGAATGGCCTTGAAATTTGATGTTGAGTTTTGTTGCCATCTATTATCGTTTTTACGGCCATGTTTCATCCAAATGAAGCCATCTTGCACTATTTAAATGGCCTTGAAATTTGATGTTAAGTTTTGTTGTCATCTATTATCATTGTTACGGCCATGTTTCATCCAAATGAAGGCATCGTTCACTATTTTAATGGACTTCAACTGCGACGTTGAATTTTGTTGCCATCTATTATCGTTGTTACGGCCATGTTTCATCCATATCAAGGCATCTTTCACTATTTCAATGGCCTTGAAATTTGATGTTGAATATTGTTGCCATCTATTATCGTTGTTACGGCCATGTTTCATCCAAATGAAGCCATCTTGCACTATTTCAATGGCCTTGAAATTTGATGTTGAGTTTTGTTGCCATCTATTATCATTGTTACGGCCATGTTTCATCCAAATGAAGGCATCGTTCACTATTTCAATGGCCTTCAACTGCGACGTTGAATTTTGTTGCCATCTATTATCGTTGTTACGGCCATGTTTCATCAAAATGAAGGCATCTTTCACTATTTCAATGGCCTTCAAATGCGACGTTGAATTTTGTTGCCATCTATTATCGTTGTTACGGCCATGTTTCATCCAAATGAAGCCATCTTGCACTATTTCAATGGCCTTTAAATTTGATGTTGAATTTTGTTACCATCTATTATCGTTGTTACGGCCATGTTTCATCCAAATGAAGTCATCTTGCACTATTTGAATGGCCTTGAAATTTGATGTTGAGTTTTGTTGCCATCTATTATCATTGTTACGGCCATGTTTCATCAAAATGAAGGCATCTTTCACTATTTCAATGGCCTTCAAATGCGACGTTGAATTTTGTTGCCATCTATTATCGTTGTTACGGCCATGTTTCATCCATATGAAGGCATCTTGCACTATTTCAATGGCCTTTAAATTTGATGTTGAATTTTGTTACCATCTATTATCGTTGTTACGGCCATGTTTCATCCAAATGAAGCCATCTTTCACTATTTCAATGGCCTTGAAATTAGATGTTTAGTTTTGTTGCCATCGATTATCGTTGTTACGGCCATGTTTCATCAAAATGAAGTCATATTGCACTATTTCAATGGCCTTGAAATTAGATCTTGAGTTTTGTTGTCATCTATTATCATTGTTACGGCCATGTTTCATCCAAATGAAGGCATCGTTCACTATTTCAATGGCCTTCAACTGCGACGTTGAATTTTGTTGCCATCTATTATCGTTGTTACGGCCATGTTTCATCAAAATGAAGGCATCTTTCACTATTTCAATGGCCTTCTAATGCGACGTTGAATTTTGTTGCCATCTATTATCGTTGTTACGGCCATGTTTCATCCCAATGAAGCCATCTTGCACTATTTGAATGGCCTTGAAATTTGATGTTGAGTTTTGTTGCCATCTATTATCGTTGTTACGGCCATGTTTCATCCAAATGAAGCCATCTTGCACTATTTAAATGGCCTTGAAATTTGATGTTGAGTTTTGTTGTCATCTATTATCATTGTTACGGCCATGTTTCATCCAAATGAAGGCATCGTTCACTATTTCAATGGCCTTCAACTGCGACGTTGAATTTTGTTGCCATCTATTATCGTTGTTACGGCCATGTTTCATCAAAATGAAGGCATCTTTCACTATTTCAATGGCCTTCAAATGCGACGTTGAATTTTGTTGCCATCTATTATCGTTGTTACGGCCATGTTTCATCCAAATGAAGCCATCTTGCACTATTTCAATGGCCTTTAAATTTGATGTTGAATTTTGTTACCATCTATTATCGTTGTTACGGCCATGTTTCATCCAAATGAAGGCATCTTGCACTATTTGAATGGCCTTGAAATTTGATGTTGAGTTTTGTTGCCATCTATTATCATTGTTACGGCCATGTTTTATCAAAATGAAGGCATCTTTCACTATTTCAATGGCCTTCAAATGCGACGTTGAATTGTGTTGCCATCTATTATCGTTGTTACGGCCATGTTTCATCCATATGAAGGCATCTTGCACTATTTCAATGGCCTTTAAATTTGATGTTGAATTTTGTTACCATCTATTATCGTTGTTACGGCCATGTTTCATCCAAATGAAGCCATCTTGCACTATTTCAATGGCCTTGAAATTAGATGTTTAGTTTTGTTGCCATCGATTATCGTTGTTACGGCCATGTTTCATCCAAATGAAGTCATATTGCACTATTTCAATGGCCTTGAAATTAGATCTTGAGTTTTGTTGTCATCTATTATCATTGTTACGGCCATGTTTCATCCAAATGAAGGCATCGTTCACTATTTCAATGGCCTTCAACTGCGACGTTGAATTTTGTTGCCATCTATTATCGTTGTTACGGCCATGTTTCATCAAAATGAAGGCATCTTTCACTATTTCAATGACCTTCAAATGCGACGTTGAATTTTGTTGCCATCTATTATCGTTGTTACGGCCATGTTTCATCCAAATGAAGCCATCTTGCACTATTTCAATGGCCTTGAAATTAGATGTTTAGTTTTGTTGCCATCTATTATCGTTGTTACGGCCATGTTTCATCCAAATGAAGCCATCTTGCACTATTTGAATGGGCTTGAAATTTGATGTTGAATATTGTTGCCATCTATTATCATTGTTACGGCCATGTTTCATCCAAATGAAGCCATCTTGCACTATTTCAATGGCCTTGAAATTTGATGTTGAATTTTGTTGGCATCTATTATCGTTGTTACAGCCATGTTTCATCCAAATAAAGCCATCTTGCACTATTTTAATGGCCTTGAAATTAGATGTTTAGTTTTGTTGCCATCTATTATCGTTGTTACGGCCATGTTTCATCCAAATGAAGCCATCTTGCACTATTTGAATGGCCTTGAAATTTGATGTTGAATTTTGTTGCCATCTATTCTCATTGTTACGGCCATGTTTCATCCAAATGAAGCCATCTTTCATTATTTTAATGGCCTTGAAATTTGATGTTGAATTTTGTTGGCATCTATTATCGTTGTTACAGCCCTGTTTCATCCAAATGAAGGCATCTTGCACTATTTCAATGGCCTTGAAATTTGATGTTGAGTTTTGTTGTCATCTATTATCATTGTTACGGCCATGTTTCATCCCAATGAAGCCATCTTGCACTATTTGAATGGCCTTGAAATTTGATGTTGAGTTTTGTTGCCATCTATTATCGTTGTTACGGCCATGTTTCATCCAAATGAAGCCATCTTGCACTATTTAAATGGCCTTGAAATTTGATGTTGAGTTTTGTTGTCATCTATTATCGTTGTTACGGCCATGTTTCATCCAAATGAAGGCATCGTTCACTATTTCAATGGCCTTCAACTGCGACGTTGAATTTTGTTGCCATCTATTATCGTTGTTACGGCCATGTTTCATCAAAATGAAGGCATCTTTCACTATTTCAATGGCCTTCAAATGCGACGTTGAATTTTGTTGCCATCTATTATCGTTGTTACGGCCATGTTTCATCCATATGAAGCCATCTTGCACTATTTCAATGGCCTTTAAATTTGATGTTGAATTTTGTTACCATCTATTATCGTTGTTACGGCCATGTTTCATCCAAATGAAGCCATCTTTCATTATTTTAATGGCCTTGAAATTTGATGTTGAATTTTGTTGGCATCTATTATCGTTGTTACAGCCCTGTTTCATCCAAATTAAGGCATCTTGCACTATTTCAATGGCCTTGAAATTTGATGTTGAGTTTTGTTGTCATCTATTATCATTGTTACGGCCATGTTTCATCCCAATGAAGCCATCTTGCACTATTTGAATGGCCTTGAAATTTGATGTTGAGTTTTGTTGCCATCTATTATCGTTGTTACGGCCATGTTTCATCCAAATGAAGCCATCTTGCACTATTTAAATGGCCTTGAAATTTGATGTTGAGTTTTGTTGTCATCTATTATCATTGTTACGGCCATGTTTCATCCAAATGAAGGCATCGTTCACTATTTCAATGGCCTTCAACTGCGACGTTGAATTTTGTTGCCATCTATTATCGTTGTTACGGCCATGTTTCATCAAAATGAAGGCATCTTTCACTATTTCAATGGCCTTCAAATGCGACGTTGAATTTTGTTGCCATCTATTATCGTTGTTACGGCCATGTTTCATCCATATGAAGCCATCTTGCACTATTTCAATGGCCTTGAAATTTGATGTTGAATTTTGTTGCCATCTATTATCATTGTTACGGCCATGTTTCATCCAAATGAAGCCATCTTTCATTATTTTAATGGCCTTGAAATTTGATGTTGAATTTTGTTGGCATCTATTATCGTTGTTACAGCCCTGTTTCATCCAAATTAAGGCATCTTGCACTATTTCAATGGCCTTGAAATTTGATGTTGAGTTTTGTTGTCATCTATTATCATTGTTACGGCCATGTTTCATCCCAATGAAGCCATCTTGCACTATTTGAATGGCCTTGAAATTTGATGTTGAGTTTTGTTGCCATCTATTATCGTTGTTATCTTGCACTATTTCAATGGCCTTGAAATTTGATGTTGAGTTTTGTTGTCATCTATTATAGTTGTTACGGCCATGTTTCATCCATATGAAGCCATCTTGCACTATTTCAATGGCCTTTAAATTTGTTGTTGAATTTTGTTACCATCTATTATCGTTGTTACGGCCATGTTTCATCCAAATGAAGCCATCTTGCACTATTTCAATGGCCTTGAAATTAGATGTTTAGTTTTGTTGCCATCGATTATCGTTGTTACGGCCATGTTTCATCCAAATGAAGTCATATTGCACTATTTCAATGGCCTTGAAATTAGATCTTGAGTTTTGTTGTCATCTATTGTCATTGTTACGGCCATGTTTCATCCAAATGAAGGCATCGTTCACTATTTCAATGGCCTTGAAATTTGATGTTGAGTTTTGTTGTCATCTATTATCATTGTTACGGCAATGTTTCATCCAAATGAAGCCATCTTGCACTATTTCAATGGCCTTCAACTGCGACGTTGAATTTTGTTGCCATCTATTATCGTTGTTACGGCCATGTTTCATCAAAATGAAGGCATCTTTCACTATTTCAATGGCCTTCAAATGCGACGTTGAATTTTGTTGCCATCTATTATCGTTGTTACGGCCATGTTTCATCCATATGAAGCCATCTTGCACTATTTCAATGGCCTTTAAATTTGATGTTGAATTTTGTTACCATCTATTATCGTTGTTACGGCCATGTTTCATCCAAATGAAGCCATCTTGCACTATTTGAATGGCCTTGAAATTTGATGTTGAGTTTTGTTGCCATCTATTATCATTGTTACGGCCATGTTTCATCAAAATGAAGGCATCTTTCACTATTTCAATGGCCTTCAAATGCGACGTTGAATTTTGTTGCCATCTATTATCGTTGTTACGGCCATGTTTCATCCATATGAAGGCATCTTGCACTATTTCAATGGCCTTTAAATTTGATGTTGAATTTTGTTACCATCTATTATCGTTGTTACGGCCATGTTTCATCCAAATGAAGCCATCTTGCACTATTTCAATGGCCTTGAAATTAGATGTTTAGTTTTGTTGCCATCGATTATCGTTGTTACGGCCATGTTTCATCCAAATGAAGTCATATTGCACTATTTCAATGGCCTTGAAATTAATTCTTGAGTTTTGTTGTCATCTATTATCATTGTTACGGCCATGTTTCATCCAAATGAAGGCATCGTTCACTATTTCAATGGCCTTCAAATGCGACGTTGAATTTTGTTGCCATCTATTATCGTTGTTACGGCCATGTTTCATCCAAATGAAGTCATCTAGCATTGTTTGAATGGCCTTGAAATTTGATGTTGAATTTTGTTACCATCTATTATCGTTGTTACGGCCATGTTTCATCCAAATGAAGCCATCTTGCACTATTTGAATGGCCTTGAAATTTGATGTTGAGTTTTGTTGCCATCTATTATCGTTGTTACGGCCATGTTTCATCCAAATGAAGCCATCTTGCACTATTTAAATGGCCTTGAAATTTGATATTAAGTTTTGTTGTCATCTATTATCATTGTTACGGCCATGTTTCATCCAAATGAAGGCATCGTTCACTATTTTAATGGACTTCAACTGCGACGTTGAATTTTGTTGCCATCTATTATCGTTGTTACGGCCATGTTTCATCCATATGAAGGCATCTTTCACTATTTCAATGGCCTTGAAATTTGATGTTGAATATTGTTGCCATCTATTATCGTTGTTACGGCCATGTTTCATCAAAATGAAGCCATCTTGCACTATTTCAATGGCCTTGAAATTTGATGTTGAGTTTTGTTGCCATCTATTATCGTTGTTACGGCCATGTTTCATCCAAATGAAGCCATCTTGCACTATTTCAATGGCCTTGAAATTTGTTGTTGAGTTTTGTTGTCATATATTATCGTTGTTACGGCCATGTTCCATCCATATGAAGCCATCTTTCACTATTTCAATGGCCTTGAAATTTGATGTTGAATTTTGTTACCATCTATTATCGTTGTTACGTCCATGTTTCATCCACATAAAGCCATTTTTCACTATTTCAATGGCCTTGAAATTTGATGTTGAGTTTTGTTGCCATCTATTATCGTTGTTACGGCCATGTTTCATCCCAATGAAGCCATTTTTCACTATTTCAATGGCCTTGAAATTTGATGTTGAATTTTGTTGGCATCTATTATTGTTGTTGCGGCCATGTTTCATCCAAATGAAGCCATCTTGCAGTATTTCAATGGCCTTGAAATTTGATGTTGAATTTTGTTACCATCTATTATCGTTGTTACGGCCATGTTTCATCCAAATGAAGGCATCTTGCACTATTTCAATGGCCTTGAAATTAGATGTTTAGTTTTGTTGCCATCGATTATCGTTGTTACGGCCATGTTTCATCCAAATGAAGTCATATTGCACTATTTCAATGGCCTTGAAATTAGATCTTGAGTTTTGTTGTCATCTATTATCATTGTTACGGCCATGTTTCATCCAAATGAAGGCATCGTTCACTATTTCAATGGCCTTCAAATGCGACGTTGAATTTTGTTGCCATCTATTATCGTTGTTACGGCCATGTTTCATCCATATGAAGGCATCTTTCACTATTTCAATGGCCTTGAAATTTGATGTTGAATATTGTTGCCATCTATTATCGTTGTTACGGCCATGTTTCATCCAAATGAAGCCATCTTGCACTATTTCAATGGCCTTGAAATTTGATGTTGAGTTTTGTTGCCATCTATTATCGTTGTTACGGCCATGTTTCATCCAAATGAAGCCATCTTGCACTATTTCAATGGCCTTGAAATTTGTTGTTGAGTTTTGTTGTCATATATTATCGTTGTTACGGCCATGTTCCATCCATATGAAGCCATCTTTCACTATTTCAATGGCCTTGAAATTTGATGTTGAATTTTGTTACCATATATTATCGTTGTTACGTCCATGTTTCATCCACATAAAGCCATTTTTCACTATTTCAATGGCCTTGAAATTTGATGTTGAGTTTTGTTGCCATCTATTATCGTTGTTACGGCCATGTTTCATCCCAATGAAGCCATTTTTCACTATTTCAATGGCCTTGAAATTTGATGTTGAATTTTGTTGGCATCTATTATTGTTGTTGCGGCCATGTTTCATCCAAATGAAGCCATCTTGCAGTATTTCAATGGCCTTGAAATTTGATGTTGAATTTTGTTACCATCTATTATCGTTGTTACGGCCATGTTTCATCAAAATGAAGGCATCTTTCACTATTTCAATGGCCTTCAAATGCGACGTTGAATTTTGTTGCCATCTATTATCGTTGTTACGGCCATGTTTCATCCATATGAAGCCATCTTGCACTATTTCAATGGCCTTTAAATTTGATGTTGAATTTTGTTACCATCTATTATCGTTGTTACGGCCATGTTTCATCCAAATGAAGCCATCTTGCACTATTTGAATGGCCTTGAAATTTGATGTTGAGTTTTGTTGCCATCTATTATCATTGTTACGGCCATGTTTCATCAAAATGAAGGCATCTTTCACTATTTCAATGGCCTTCAAATGCGACGTTGAATTTTGTTGCCATCTATTATCGTTGTTACGGCCATGTTTCATCCATATGAAGGCATCTTGCACTATTTCAATGGCCTTTAAATTTGATGTTGAATTTTGTTACCATCTATTATCGTTGTTACGGCCATGTTTCATCCAAATGAAGCCATCTTGCACTATTTCAATGGCCTTGAAATTAGATGTTTAGTTTTGTTGCCATCGATTATCGTTGTTACGGCCATGTTTCATCCAAATGAAGTCATATTGCACTATTTCAATGGCCTTGAAATTAATTCTTGAGTTTTGTTGTCATCTATTATCATTGTTACGGCCATGTTTCATCCAAATGAAGGCATCGTTCACTATTTCAATGGCCTTCAAATGCGACGTTGAATTTTGTTGCCATCTATTATCGTTGTTACGGCCATGTTTCATCCAAATGAAGTCATCTAGCATTGTTTGAATGGCCTTGAAATTTGATGTTGAATTTTGTTGCCATCTATTATCGTTGTTACGGCCATGTTTCATCCAAATGAAGCCATCTTGCACTATTTGAATGGCCTTGAAATTTGATGTTGAGTTTTGTTGCCATCTATTATCGTTGTTACGGCCATGTTTCATCCAAATGAAGCCATCTTGCACTATTTAAATGGCCTTGAAATTTGATATTAAGTTTTGTTGTCATCTATTATCATTGTTACGGCCATGTTTCATCCAAATGAAGGCATCGTTCACTATTTTAATGGACTTCAACTGCGACGTTGAATTTTGTTGCCATCTATTATCGTTGTTACGGCCATGTTTCATCCATATGAAGGCATCTTTCACTATTTCAATGGCCTTGAAATTTGATGTTGAATATTGTTGCCATCTATTATCGTTGTTACGGCCATGTTTCATCCAAATGAAGCCATCTTGCACTATTTCAATGGCCTTGAAATTTGATGTTGAGTTTTGTTGCCATCTATTATCGTTGTTACGGCCATGTTTCATCCAAATGAAGCCATCTTGCACTATTTCAATGGCCTTGAAATTTGTTGTTGAGTTTTGTTGTCATATATTATCGTTGTTACGGCCATGTTCCATCCATATGAAGCCATCTTTCACTATTTCAATGGCCTTGAAATTTGATGTTGAATTTTGTTACCATCTATTATCGTTGTTACGTCCATGTTTCATCCACATAAAGCCATTTTTCACTATTTCAATGGCCTTGAAATTTGATGTTGAGTTTTGTTGCCATCTATTATCGTTGTTACGGCCATGTTTCATCCAAATGAAGCCATTTTTCACTATTTCAATGGCCTTGAAATTTGATGTTGAATTTTGTTGGCATCTATTATTGTTGTTGCGGCCATGTTTCATCCAAATGAAGCCATCTTGCAGTATTTCAATGGCCTTGAAATTTGATGTTGAATTTTGTTACCATCTATTATCGTTGTTACGGCCATGTTTCATCCAAATGAAGGCATCTTGCACTATTTCAATGGCCTTGAAATTTGATGTTGAGTTTTGTTGTCATCTATTATCATTGTTACGGCCATGTTTCATCCAAATGAAGCCATCTTGCACTATTTGAATGGCTTTCAAATGCGACGTTGAATTTTGTTACCATCTATTATCGTTGTTACGGCCTTGTTTCATCCAAATGAAGCCATCTTGCACTATTTAAATGGCCTTAAAATTTGATGTTGAGTTTTGTTGCCATCTATTATCGTTTTTACGGCCATGTTTCATCCAAATGAAGCCATCTTGCACTATTTCAATGGCCTTGAAATTTGATGTTGAGTTTTGTTGCCATCTATTATCGTTGTTACGGCCATGTTCCATCCATATGAAGCCATCTTTCACTATTTCAATGGCCTTGAAATTTGATGTTGAATTTTGTTACCATCTATTATCGTTGTTACGTCCATGTTTCATCCACATAAAGTCATTTTTCACTATTTCAATGGCCTTGAAATTTGATGTTGAGTTTTGTTGCCATCTATTATCGTTGTTACGGCCATGTTTCATCCACATAAAGCCATTTTTCACTATTTCAATGGCTTTGAAATTTGATGTTGAATATTGTTGCCATCTATGATCGTTGTTACGGCCATGTTTCATCCAAATGAAGCCATCTTGCACTATTTCAATGGCCTTGAAATTTGATGTTGAGTTTTGTTGCCATCTATTATCGTTGTTACGGCCATGTTTCATCCAAATGAAGCCATCTTGCACTATTTCAATGGCCTTGAAATTTGATGTTGAATTTTGTTGGCATCTATTATCGTTGTTGCGGCCATGTTTCATCCAAATGAAGCCATCTTGCAGTATTTCAATGGCCTTGAAATTTGATGTTGAATTTTGTTACCATCTATTATCGTTGTTACGGCCATGTTTCATCCAAATGAAGCCATCTTGCACTATTTCAATGGCCTTGAAATTAGATGTTTAGTTTTGTTGCCATCGATTATCGTTGTTACGGCCATGTTTCATCCAAATGAAGTCATATTGCACTATTTCAATGGCCTTGAAATTAGATCTTGAGTTTTGTTGTCATCTATTATCATTGTTACGGCCATGTTTCATCCAAATGAAGGCATCGTTCACTATTTCAATGGCCTTCAACTGCGACGTTGAATTTTGTTGCCATCTATTATCGTTGTTACGGCCATGTTTCATCAAAATGAAGGCATCTTTCACTATTTCAATGGCCTTCAAATGCGACGTTGAATTTTGTTGCCATCTATTATCGTTGTTACGGCCATGTTTCATCCCAATGCAGCCATCTTGCACTATTTGAATGGCCTTGAAATTTGATGTTGAGTTTTGTTGCCATCTATTATCGTTGTTACGGCCATGTTTCATCCAAATGAAGCCATCTTGCACTATTTCAATGGCCTTGAAATTTGATGTTGAGTTTTGTTGTCATCTATTATCATTGTTACGGCCATGTTTCATCCAAATGAAGGCATCTTTCACTATTTCAATGGCCTTTAACTGCGACGTTGAATTTTGTTGCCATCTATTATCGTTGTTACGGCCATGTTTCATCCAAATGAAGGCATCTTTCACTATTTCAATGGCCTTCAAATGCGACGTTGAATTTTGTTGCCATCTATTATCGTTGTTACGGCCATGTTTCATCCAAATGAAGCCATCTTGCACTATTTCAATGGCCTTCAAATGCAACGTTGAATTTTGTTGCCATCTATTATCGTTGTTACGGCCATGTTTCATCCAAATGAAGCCATCTTGCACTATTTCAATGGCCTTTAAATTTGATGTTGAATTTTGTTACCATCTATTATCGTTGTTACGGCCATGTTTCATCCAAATGAAGTCATATTGCACTATTTCAATGGCCTTGAAATTAGATCTTGAGTTTTGTTGTCATCTATTATCATTGTTACGGCCATGTTTCATCCAAATGAAGGCATCGTTCACTATTTTAATGGCCTTCAACTGCGACGTTGAATTTTGTTGCCATCTATTATCGTTGTTACGGCCATGTTTCATCAAAATGAAGGCATCTTTCACTATTTCAATGGCCTTCAAATGCGACGTTGAATTTTGTTGCCATCTATTATCGTTGTTACGGCCATGTTTCATCCAAATGAAGCCATCTTGCACTATTTCAATGGCCTTCAAATGCAACGTTGAATTTTGTTGCCATCTATTATCGTTGTTACGGCCATGTTTCATCCAAATGAAGCCATCTTGCACTATTTCAATGGCCTTTAAATTTGATGTTGAATTTTGTTACCATCTATTATCGTTGTTACGGCCATGTTTCATCCAAATGAAGTCATATTGCACTATTTCAATGGCCTTGAAATTAGATCTTGAGTTTTGTTGTCATCTATTATCATTGTTACGGCCATGTTTCATCCAAATGAAGGCATCGTTCACTATTTTAATGGCCTTCAACTGCGACGTTGAATTTTGTTGCCATCTATTATCGTTGTTACGGCCATGTTTCATCCAAATGAAGCCATTTTTCACTATTTCAATGGCCTTGAAATTTGATGTTGAATTTTGTTGGCATCTATTATTGTTGTTGCGGCCATGTTTCATCCAAATGAAGCCATCTTGCAGTATTTCAATGGCCTTGAAATTTGATGTTGAATTTTGTTACCATCTATTATCGTTGTTACGGCCATGTTTCATCCAAATGAAGGCATCTTGCACTATTTCAATGGCCTTGAAATTTGATGTTGAGTTTTGTTGTCATCTATTATCATTGTTACGGCCATGTTTCATCCAAATGAAGCCATCTTGCACTATTTGAATGGCTTTCAAATGCGACGTTGAATTTTGTTACCATCTATTATCGTTGTTACGGCCTTGTTTCATCCAAATGAAGCCATCTTGCACTATTTAAATGGCCTTAAAATTTGATGTTGAGTTTTGTTGCCATCTATTATCGTTTTTACGGCCATGTTTCATCCAAATGAAGCCATCTTGCACTATTTCAATGGCCTTGAAATTTGATGTTGAGTTTTGTTGCCATCTATTATCGTTGTTACGGCCATGTTCCATCCATATGAAGCCATCTTTCACTATTTCAATGGCCTTGAAATTTGATGTTGAATTTTGTTACCATCTATTATCGTTGTTACGTCCATGTTTCATCCACATAAAGTCATTTTTCACTATTTCAATGGCCTTGAAATTTGATGTTGAGTTTTGTTGCCATCTATTATCGTTGTTACGGCCATGTTTCATCCACATAAAGCCATTTTTCACTATTTCAATGGCTTTGAAATTTGATGTTGAATATTGTTGCCATCTATGATCGTTGTTACGGCCATGTTTCATCCAAATGAAGCCATCTTGCACTATTTCAATGGCCTTGAAATTTGATGTTGAGTTTTGTTGCCATCTATTATCGTTGTTACGGCCATGTTTCATCCCAATGAAGCCATCTTGCACTATTTCAATGGCCTTGAAATTTGATGTTGAATTTTGTTGGCATCTATTATCGTTGTTGCGGCCATGTTTCATCCAAATGAAGCCATCTTGCAGTATTTCAATGGCCTTGAAATTTGATGTTGAATTTTGTTACCATCTATTATCGTTGTTACGGCCATGTTTCATCCAAATGAAGCCATCTTGCACTATTTCAATGGCCTTGAAATTAGATGTTTAGTTTTGTTGCCATCGATTATCGTTGTTACGGCCATGTTTCATCCAAATGAAGTCATATTGCACTATTTCAATGGCCTTGAAATTAGATCTTGAGTTTTGTTGTCATCTATTATCATTGTTACGGCCATGTTTCATCCAAATGAAGGCATCGTTCACTATTTCAATGGCCTTCAACTGCGACGTTGAATTTTGTTGCCATCTATTATCGTTGTTACGGCCATGTTTCATCAAAATGAAGGCATCTTTCACTATTTCAATGGCCTTCAAATGCGACGTTGAATTTTGTTGCCATCTATTATCGTTGTTACGGCCATGTTTCATCCCAATGCAGCCATCTTGCACTATTTGAATGGCCTTGAAATTTGATGTTGAGTTTTGTTGCCATCTATTATCGTTGTTACGGCCATGTTTCATCCAAATGAAGCCATCTTGCACTATTTAAATGGCCTTGAAATTTGATGTTGAGTTTTGTTGTCATCTATTATCATTGTTACGGCCATGTTTCATCCAAATGAAGGCATCTTTCACTATTTCAATGGCCTTTAACTGCGACGTTGAATTTTGTTGCCATCTATTATCGTTGTTACGGCCATGTTTCATCCAAATGAAGGCATCTTTCACTATTTCAATGGCCTTCAAATGCGACGTTGAATTTTGTTGCCATCTATTATCGTTGTTACGGCCATGTTTCATCCAAATGAAGCCATCTTGCACTATTTCAATGGCCTTCAAATGCAACGTTGAATTTTGTTGCCATCTATTATCGTTGTTACGGCCATGTTTCATCCAAATGAAGCCATCTTGCACTATTTCAATGGCCTTTAAATTTGATGTTGAATTTTGTTACCATCTATTATCGTTGTTACGGCCATGTTTCATCCAAATGAAGTCATATTGCACTATTTCAATGGCCTTGAAATTAGATCTTGAGTTTTGTTGTCATCTATTATCATTGTTACGGCCATGTTTCATCCAAATGAAGGCATCGTTCACTATTTTAATGGCCTTCAACTGCGACGTTGAATTTTGTTGCCATCTATTATCGTTGTTACGGCCATGTTTCATCAAAATGAAGGCATCTTTCACTATTTCAATGGCCTTCAAATGCGACGTTGAATTTTGTTGCCATCTATTATCGTTGTTACGGCCATGTTTCATCCAAATGAAGCCATCTTGCACTATTTCAATGGCCTTCAAATGCAACGTTGAATTTTGTTGCCATCTATTATCGTTGTTACGGCCATGTTTCATCCAAATGAAGCCATCTTGCACTATTTCAATGGCCTTTAAATTTGATGTTGAATTTTGTTACCATCTATTATCGTTGTTACGGCCATGTTTCATCCAAATGAAGTCATATTGCACTATTTCAATGGCCTTGAAATTAGATCTTGAGTTTTGTTGTCATCTATTATCATTGTTACGGCCATGTTTCATCCAAATGAAGGCATCGTTCACTATTTTAATGGCCTTCAACTGCGACGTTGAATTTTGTTGCCATCTATTATCGTTGTTACGGCCATGTTTCATCAAAATGAAGGCATCTTTCACTATTTCAATGGCCTTCAAATGCGACGTTGAATTTTGTTGCCATCTATTATCGTTGTTACGGCCATGTTTCATCCAAATGAAGCCATCTTGCACTATTTCAATGGCCTTGAAATTAGATGTTGAGTTTTGTTGCCATCTATTATCGTTGTTACGGCCATGTTTCATCCAAATGAAGCCATCTTGCACTATTTGAATGGGCTTGAAATTTGATGTTGAATATGTTGCCATCTATTATCATTGTTACGGCCATGTTTCATCCAAATGAAGCCATCTTGCACTATTTCAATGGCCTTGAAATTTGATGTTGAATTTTGTTGGCATCTATTATCGTTGTTACAGCCATGTTTCATCCAAATAAAGCCATCTTGCAGTATTTCAATGGCCTTGAAATTAGATGTTTAGTTTTGTTGCCATCTATTATCGTTGTTACGGTCATGTTTCATCCAAATGAAGCCATCTTGCACTATTTGAATGGGCTTGAAATTTGATGTTGAATTTTGTTGCCATCTATTCTCATTGTTACGGCCATGTTTCATCCAAATGAAGCTATCTTTCATTATTTTAATGGCCTTGAAAATTTATGTTGAATTTTGTTGGCATCTATTATCGTTGTTACAGCCCTGTTTCATCCAAATTAAGGCATCTTGCACTATTTCAATGGCCTTGAAATTTGATGTTGAGTTTTTTTGTCATCTATTATCATTGTTACGGCCATGTTTCATCCCAATGAAGCCATCTTGCACTATTTGATTGGCCTTGAAATTAGATGTTTAGTTTTGTTGCCATCTATTATCGTTGTTACGGCCATGTTTCATCCAAATGAAGCCATCTTGCACTATTTAAATGGCCTTGAAATTTGATGTTGAGTTTTGTTGTCATCTCTTATCATTGTTACGGCCATGTTTCATCCAAATGAAGGCATCTTGCACTATTTCAATGGCCTTCCACTGCGACGTTGAATTTTGTTGCCATCTATTATCGTTGTTACGGCCATGTTTCATCAAAATGAAGGCATCTTTCACTATTTCTATGGCCTTCAACTGCGACGTTGAATTTTGTTGCCATCTATTATCGTTGTTACGGCCATGTTTCATCCAAATGAAGCCATCTTGCACTATTTCAATGGCCTTTAAATTTGATGTTGAATTTTGTTACCATCTATTATCGTTGTTACGGCCATGTTTCATCCAAATGAAGTCATCTTGCACTATTTGAATGGCCTTGAAATTTGATGTTGAGTTTTGTTGCCATCTATGATCATTGTGACGGCCATGTTTCATCAAAATGAAGGCATCTTTCACTATTTGAATGGCCTTCAAATGCGACATTGAATTTTGTTGCCATCTATTATCGTTGTTACGGCCATGTTTCATCCATATGAAGGAACCTTGCACTATTTCAATGGCCTTTAAATTTGATGTTGAATTTTGTTACCATCTGTTATCGTTGTTACGGCCATGTTTCATCCAAATGAAGCCATCTTGCACTATTTCAATGGCCTTGAAATTAGATGTTTAGTTTTGTTGCCATCGATTATCGTTGTTACGGCCATGTTTCATCCAAATGAAGTCATATTGCACTATTTCAATGGCCTTGAAATTAGATCTTGAGTTTTGTTGTCATCTATTATCATTGTTACGGCCATGTTTCATCCAAATGAAGGCATCGTTCACTATTTCAATGGCCTTCAACTGCGACGTTGAATTTTGTTGCCATCTATTATCGTTGTTACGGCCATGTTTCATCAAAATGAAGGCATCTTTCACTATTTCAATGGCCTTCAAATGCGACGTTGAATTTTGTTGCCATCTATTATCGTTGTTACGGCCATGTTTCATCCAAATGAAGCCATCTTGCACTATTTCAATGGCCTTTAAATTTGATGTTGAATTTTGTTACCATCTATTATCGTTGTTACGGCCATGTTTCATCCAAATGAAGTCATCTTGCACTATTTGAATTGCCTTGAAATTTGATGTTGAGTTTTGTTGCCATCTATTATCATTGTTACGGCCATGTTTCATCAAAATGAAGGCATCTTTCACTATTTCAATGGCCTTCAAATGCGACGTTGAATTTTGTTGCCATCTATTATCGTTGTTACGGCCATGTTTCATCCATATGAAGGCATCTTTCACTATGTCAATGGCCTTGAAATTTGATGTTGAATATTGTTGCTATCTATGATCGTTGTTACGGCCATGTTTCATCCAAATGAAGCCATCTTGCACTATTTGAATGGCCTTGAAATTTGATGTTGAGTTTTGTTGTCATCTATTATCATTGTTACGGCCATGTTTCATCCAAATGAAGGCATCGTTCACTATTTTAATGGACTTCAACTGCGACGTTGAATTTTGTTACCATCTATTATCGTTGTTACGGCCATGTTTCATCCATATGAAGGCATCTTTCACTATTTCAATGGCCTTGAAATTTGATGTTGAGTTTTGTTGCCATCTATTATCGTTGTTACGGCCATGTTTCATCCAAATGAAGCCATCTTGCACTATTTCAATGGCCTTGAAATTTGATGTTGAGTTTTGTTGCCATCTATTATCGTTGTTACGGCCATGTTTCATCCAAATGAAGCCATCTTGCACTATTTCAATGGCCTTGAAATTTGATGTTGAGTTTTGTTGTCATATATTATCGTTGTTACGGCCATGTTCCATCCATATGAAGCCATCTTTCACTATTTCAATGGCCTTGAAATTTGATGTTGAATTTTGTTACCATCTATTATCGTTGTTACGTCCATGTTTCATCCACATAAAGCCATTTTTCACTTTTTCAATGGCCTTGAAATTTGATGTTGAGTTTTGTTGCCATCTATTATCGTTGTTACGGCCATGTTTCATCCACATAAAGCCATTTTTCACTATTTCAATGGCCTTGAAATTTGATGTTGAATTTTGTTGGCATCTATTATCGTTGTTGCGGCCATGTTTCATCCAAATGAAGCCATCTTGCAGTATTTCAATGGCCTTGAAATTTGATGTTGAATTTTGTTACCATCTATTATCATTGTTACGGCCATGTTTCATCCAAATGAAGCCATCTTGCACTATTTGAATGGCTTTCAAATGCGACGTTGAATTTTGTTGCCATCTATTATCGTTGTTACGGCCTTGTTTCATCCATATGAAGGCATCTTTCACTATTTCAATGGCTTTGAAATTTGATGTTGAATATTGTTGCCATCTATGATCGTTGTTACGGCCATGTTTCATCCAAATGAAGCCATCTTGCACTATTTAAATTGCCTTGAAATTAGATGTTGAGTTTTGTTGCCATCTATTATCGTTGTTACGGCCATGTTTCATCCATATGAAGCCATCTTGCACTATTTTGATGGCCTTGAAATTTGATGTTGAGTTTTGTTGCCATCTATTATCGTTGTTTCGGCCATGTTTCATCCAAATGAAGTCATCTAGCATTGTTTGAATGGCCTTGAAATTTGATGTTGAATTTTGTTACCATCTATTATCGTTGTTACGGCCATGTTTCATACAGATGAAGCCATCAGGCACTATTTAAATGACCTTGAAATTTGATGTTGAGTTTTGTTGCCATCTATTATCATTATTACGGCCATGTTTCATCCAAATGAAGTCATCTTGCTCTATTTCAATGGCCTTGAAATTTGATGTTGAGTTTTGTTGCCATCTATTATCGTTGTTACGCAAAGTTTCATCCAAATGAAGCCATCTTTCACTATTTCAATGGCCTTGAAATTTGATGTTGAGTTTTGTTGCCATCTATTATCGTTGTTACGGCCATGTTTCATCCAAATGAAGCCATCTTGCACTATTTCAATGGCCTTGAAATGTGATGTTGAATTTTGTTGCCATCTATTATCATTATTACGGCCATGTTTCATCCAAATGAAGGCATCTTTCACTATTTCAATGGCCTTTAACTGCGACGTTGAATTTTGTTGCCATCTATTATCGTTGTTACGGCCATGTTTCATCCAAATGAAGGCATCTTTCACTATTTCAATGGCCTTCAAATGCGACGTTGAATTTTGTTGCCATCTATTATCGTTGTTACGGCCATGTTTCATCCCAATGAAGCCATCTTGCACTATTTGAATGGCCTTGAAATTTGATGTTGAGTTTTGTTGCCATCTATTATCGTTGTTACGGCCATGTTTCATCCAAATGAAGCCATTTTGCACTATTTCAATGGCCTTGAAATTTGATGTTGAGTTTTGTTGCCATCTATTATCCTTGTTACGGCCATGTTTCATCCAAATGAAACCATCTTTCACTATTTCAATGGCCTTGAAATTTGATGTTGAGTTTTGTTGCCATCTATTATCGTTGTTACGGCCATGTTTCATCCAAATAAAGCCATCTTGCACTATTTCAATTGCCTTGAAATTTGATGTTGAGTTTTGTTGCCATTTATTATCCTTGTTACGGCCATGTTTCATCCAAATGAAACCATCTTTCACTATTTCAATGGCCTTGAAATTTGATGTTGAGTTTTGTTGCCATCTATTATCGTTGTTACGGCCATGTTTCATCCTAATAAAGCCATCTTTCACTATTTCGATGGCCTTGAAATTTGATGTTAAATTTCGTTGGCATCTAGTATCGTTGTTACAGCCATGTTTCATCCAAATTAAGGCATCTTTCACTATTTGAATGGCCTTCAAATGCGATGTTGAATTTTTTTGCCATCTATTATCGTTGTTACGTCCATGTTTCATCCACATACAGCCACCTTTCACCATTTCCATGGCCTTGGAATTTGATGTTGAATATTGTTGCCATCTATTATCGTTGTTACGGCCATGTTTCATCCAAATGAAACCATCTTGCACTATTTCAATGGCCTTGAAATTTGATGTCGAGTTTTGTTGCCATCTATTATCGTTTTTACGGCCATGTTTCATCCAAATGAAGGCATCGTTCACTATTTGAATGGCCTTGAAATTAGATCTTGAGTTTTGTTGCCATCTATTATCGTTGTTACGGCAATGTTTCATCCAAATGAAGCCATCTTTCACTATTTCAATGGCCTTGATATTTGATGTTGAGTTTTGTTGCCATCTATTATCGTTGTTACGGCCATGTTTCATCCAAATGAAGCCAGCTTTCACTATTTCAATGGCCTTGAAATTTGATGTTGAGTTTTGTTGCCATCTATTATCGTTGTTACGGCCATGTTTCATCCATATGAAGCCATCTTGCACTATTTCAATGGCCTTGAAATTTGATGTTGAGTTTTGTTGCCATCTATTATCGTTGTTACGGCCATGTTTCATCCACATAAAGCCATCTTGCACTATTTCAATGGCCTTGAAATTTGATGTTGAGTTTTGTTGCCATCTATTATCGTTTTTACGGCCATGTTTCATCCAAATGAAGCCATCTTGCACTATTTGAATGGCCTTGAAATTTGATGTTGAGTTTTGTTGCCATCTATTATCGTTGTTACGGCCATGTTTCATCCAAATGAAGCCATCTTTCACTATTTCAATTGCCTTGAAATTTGATGTTGAGTTTTATTGCCATCTATTATCGTTTTTACGGCCATGTTTCATCCAAATGAAGCCATCTTGCACTATTTGAATGGCCTTGAAATTTGATGTTGAGTTTTGTTGCCATCTATTATCGTTGTTACGGCCATGTTTCATCCAAATGAAGCCATCTTGCACTATTTCAATGGCCTTGAAATGCGATGTTGAGTTTTGTTGCCATCTATTATCGTTGTTACGGCCATGTTTCATCCATATGAAGCCATCTTGCACTATTTGAATGGCCTTGAAATTTGATGTTGAGTTTTGTTGCCATCTATTATCGTTGTTACGGCCATGTTTCATCCACATAAAGCCATCTTGCACTATTTCAATGGCCTTGAAATTTGATGTTGAATTTTGTTACCATCTATTATCGTTGTTACGTCCATGTTTCATCCAAATGAAGCCATCTTGCACTATTTGAATGGCCTTGAAATTTGATGTTGAATTTTGTTGCCATCTATTATCGTTGTTACGGCCATGTTTCATCCTAATGCAGGTTTTTCCATTCCAATTAACAATTGTCCACAGTCTACTAGCAATCCTCGATTTGAAAAACACAATTGTCTACCACTTACATACAAGTCAAGCCGTTTTTGGTGCACTGTCCATTTCAATTACACAATTGTTGTCTTCGAAAACACACGACAGATGCGGCACGGTTTTGGCTGGAACGTGTATCACTTGTCTGTAAGAATTGAACCATGTTGTAAACAGGTCTTGATTGAATATCAGAATATGGGAAAACTGGGCAATTTGGACATGTTAAGCAGTTTTATCATTTGGTTTTAGTTATTCTTGGATCGTTACAGTTTTTAGGTTATTTTGGGACGTTGTAATTATTTTTTCATTGGTTACTGTTGCATAGTAACACGCATAACGCAGTAACATTGCAAGACTCGATCAGAGTACACATTGAGTGAATAAAGACGATTCCATTCTGAACTAAGGAATAAAGCAGTTGTGTTTTCCTCAAGATATATTCCCTGCGACATATCATTTTGGCGACGAGGATTATTACTGAACCCGGAACCCGAAGCTCACGAGATTCTGAAGCTAACGAGAATTAGCGTCAAGGATGAACAATGAAAACTTTGAAACCGTTATCAACCAAATGGCTCAACTTCTTCAACAGATGGCTGCTTTTAAAACTAGAAGTCCTGACGAAATCCTTGAATCTTTATCGAAAACCATCGAGGAGTTTCGTTACGATGAAGACAACATCACTTTTGAAAAATGGTATGTACGTTTCAAAGACCTTTTTCAAAACGATGCCAGCAGTTTGAATGACGAGGCGAAAGTGCGACTTTTGCTGAGGAAGCTGGAAACGTCCGCTCACAGCCGGTATGTGAATTACATTCTTCCGAAGCAACCGCATGAAAATTCGTTTGAAGAAACCGTCAATATTCTCAACCGTCAATAGGTACCAGTGCTTGCAGATAGTGAAATCTGCATTAGAAGATATCATCACTTACGGCGGAAGAGTGAATAAGGCATGCGAGGATTCTGGGTTCGAGAATTTGAAATTAGACGATTTCAAATGTTTAGTTTTCATTTGCGGACTGCAAGCTCCGGAATTCTCGGATATCAGAGCAAGACTGCTATCTCGAATAGAAAACGCAACGCCGGAGGCTAAAGTGAACATTCAAACACTAATGGCAGAATTTCAACGGCTTATCAATCTAAAAGCGGATACAACGATGATCGAAAATCAATCAAGATCGAAGCATTCCGTGCATGCAGTTTCAGAGAAGAAACCATACCGTTTGCCACAGCCTTCCCGATTCGACAATTCAAAAGATCAGCGTCAACCGAAATCAGATTCGAATACTGTCCCTCGTACTCCTTGTTGGCAATGTGGAAAAATGCATTTTGTACGGGATTGCAATTTTACAGATCATCTCTGCAAAGTGTGCAAAAATGTAGGCCACAAGGAAGGTTACTGTAAAGCCATGAGATCAAAATCTTCAAACAACAACACATATCAAAAGAGTGAGAAGAATCAAAATCAAAATCAAAAGAAATCTCAGGGAATTTTCGTTAATCATGTCACGAAAAACACTGCTAAAAGGAAATTTATCTCTATCATAATCAATGGCATAACTACATCACTCCAACTGGACACCGCAAGTGACATAACAGTTATTTCTAAAACAACATGACAACATTTGGGTCAACCGAAACTTTCTCAAGCATCCATTGAAGCATCGAATGCATCGGGAGAACAACTCAAGCTTATCGGTGAATTCGAATGCGAGGTTATCCTTAATGCAATTACAGTGAAATGTGTTTGTTTTGTTACATCATCACCAGTCCTAAATGTTATAGGTATAGATTGGATAGATAGGTTTAATCTATGGGCAATTCCCTTCGATGTACTGTGTAAGAAAGTTTCATAAGCATGTCCAAAGGATCGAATAGTACAGCTTCAATCGAAATATCCAACAGTTTTCGTTGATTCGCTTGGACTTTGCACAAAAACGAAGGTGAAACTGTTTCTGAAGCCCAATGTAAAACCAGTTTTCTGTCCAAAACGACCAGTACCGTTCAATACTATCGCTCTTGTGGATGCGGAACTATCAAGACTACAATCACTAGGCATCATCACACCAGTAGACTTTTCGGAGTGGGCTGCTCCGATAGTAGCCATTCGCAAGCCTAATGGTAAAGTTCGAATTTGTGCGGATTATTCGACGGGGCTTAACGAAGCTTTAGAGTCAAATCATTATCCTCTACCTACTCCTGAAGAAATTTTTGCACAGCTGAACGGAAGTGTTGTATTCAGCATAGTCGATTTGTCCGATGCATACCTACAAGTTGAAGTAGAAGACGAATCTAAACACCTTCTTACGATCAACACATATAGAGGTCTTTTTCAGTTCAACCGTCTCGCACCGGGAGTCAAATCAGCACCTGGAGCTTTTCAAAGACTAGTTGACGGTATGATTGCTGACATTCCTGGCGTTAGAACATTTCTAGATGATGCTATAATTTTCGGTAAAACTTGGGAGGCACACAAGCAATCATTAGACACATTTCTTCAGCGTTTAAAAGAATATGGCTTCCACGTCAAGCTGGAAAAATGTCATTTCTATCAAACTGAAATCGTCTATTTGGGGCATGTGGTAGATCGCAACGGCATACGTCCTGACCCAGAGAAGCTGAAAACCATCGCATCTATTCCAGCACCAACGAACATTTCCGAATTAAGATCGTTCTTAGGAGCTGTGAATTTCTACGGCCGATTTGTGAGAAACATGCATGAACTCAGACACCCGTTAGATCAATTGCTAAGGAAGGATACGAAGTGGAAGTGGAATTCGGATTGTCAGACATCGTTCGAAAAATTCAAGAAAGTACTGCAATCTGACTTACTGTTGACACATTATGATCCGAATCTTCCTATCATCGTTGCAGCAGATGCGTCTAGCACCGGCGTTGGCGCAGTTATTTTTCATAATTTCCCGAACGGATATTTGAAAGCCATTCAACATGCTTCAAGAACATTAACGTCTGCAGAACAAGGCTACGGACAACCGGAAAAAGAAGCTCTTGCTCTTACTTATGGGGTAACCAAATTTCATAAGTACTTACTTGGTCGGAAATTTACTCTTTTAACCGATCATAAGCCTTTACTATCCATATTTGGTTCAAAAAAGGGAATTCCTTTGCACACAGCAAACCGACTCCAACGGTGGGCATTGATGTTATTAAACTACGATTTTACCATCGAATATGTTTCAACCACCGAGTTTGGGTGCGCTGACATGCTATCAAGGCTAATCGACCGTTGCAAGCAACCAGAGGAAGATTACGTTGTAGCTTCAATTTCACTTGAAGAGGATATTCAAAACGTCATGCACGAATCATTGAAACAAGTACCAGTATCATTTGCTGACATTCAAAAAGCAACAAGATTGGACGAAACACTGCAAGCTGTTTTTAAATTCATCCGGGAAGGCTGGCCGAACGAAGCGTCGTCAATCAAAAATCAAGACATTCGTTCGTATTACACACGAAAAGAATCGTTAACGCATGTAGATGGATGTATCTTGTTTCACAACAGAGTTGTTGTTCCAAACATTTACAGGAAAACGGTACTGCAACAATTCCATCGCGGTCATCCTGGAATGATGCGAATGAAATCCATTTCTCGAAGTTTCGTTTTCTGGCCGGGAATGGATGTCGATATCGAAAACTTTGTCCGGCGTTGTACTTCATGTTGCACTGCTGGCAAAGCACCAATCAAAGAAACACCTAAATCTTGGCCTGTGCCGGAAAAGCCATGGTCACGGGTACACGTGGGCTATGCCGGTCCTGTAGATGGCGTGTATTTTTTGGTTGTAGTTGATCCATATACAAAATGGCCAGAAGTATATGCAACCAAAACTACAACAGCAAAGACAACTATCAAGTTTTTAACGCAATCATTCGCAACGTTTGGTGTTCCTGAAACTATAGTATCTGATAATGGTACGCAGTTCACCAGCTTCGAATTCCAAGCATTTTGCAAACAATTGGGTATTTGTCACATCCGTACTGCACCATACCATCCGCAGTCAAACGGTTTGGCAGAACGTTTCGTGGACACACTAAAGCGTACATTGCGAAAAATTCGAGCAGGAGGAGAGACTTTAGATGAAGCTTTGCAGACTTTTTTGCAAGTTTATCGAACCACACCTACACCAGATAAGTCTCCAGCTGAATTGATGTTTCAGCGGCCTATTCGAACAGTTCAGTCATTATTACTACCTCCAGTTTCACGGTCACCAAATGAAAAGCCAGAAGCTGGTAGAAAATTCTTCGCTCCTGGAGAAGCGGTTTATGCCCAAGTCCACCGCAATAATTCCTGGGAGTGGAAACCGGCATCAATAGTCGAACGAGTCGGTAGAGTGAATTACAACGTGTTTTTGGAAGACAACCAGCGAATTATTCGCTCACATGCAAATCAACTGAAGGAGCGTCTACAGGAGGAAACATCGTGTGGAAATAGAAATTGTCACGACACTGGAAATTTGTTAACTATTTTCTTTGACGAATTTGAATTGGGAACTCCACAGGCAGTTGAAAACTCAATTGAAATGACTGAACAAGAACATTACTATTCAGCTGATGAAGAGTCCGCTGAAGAAATTGAAGGAGAAAATTGGCAAACATCATCGTCCACAGTTACTACTCAAGTCACTCCACCTGCATCTTCTGCTCAACCCGTGAAAGCGGAAAGACCTCGAAGAATTCGTAGGCCACCAGCCAGGTTTGAACCGTATTGGTGAATTAAGGGGGGGAGATGTTGAATAGTAACACGCATAACGCAGTAACATTGCAAGATTCGATCAAAGTACACATTGAGTGAATAAAGACGATTCCATTCTGAACTAAGGAATAAAGCAGTTGTGTTTTCCTCAAGATATATTCCCTGCGACATATCCCTCCTTTCCCACCTTTCCCTCCTTTCCCTCATTTCCCACCTTTCCCTCATTTCCCACCTTTCCAACCTATCCCTCCTTTACAACCGTTCCCTCCTTTCCCTCCTTTCTCTCCTTTCCCTCCTTTCTCTCCTTTCCCTCCTTTCCCTCCTTTCCCTCCTTTCCCTCCTTTCCCTCCTTTCCCTCCTTTCCCTCCTTTCCCTCCTTTCCCTCCTTTCCCTCCTTTCCCTCCTTTTCCCTCCTTTCCCTCATTTCTCTCCTTTCCATCCATTCCCTTCTTTCCCTCCTTTCCCTCCTTTCCAACCGTTCCCTCCTTTCCCTCTTTTCCCTCCTTTTCCTCCTTTCCCTCCTTTCCATCCTTTCCCTTCTTTCCTTCCTTTCCCTCCTTACCAACCGTTCCCTCCTTTCCCTCTTTTCCCTCCTTTTCCTCCTTTCCCACCCTTCCATCCTTTCCCTCCTTTTCCTTCTTTCCGTCTGTCGCTTACGATAATTTTGCCTTAAAAACAAAGCGTTGCTAGGTAGCAATACTTGCTGAATAGCTACGTTATGCAACGCGCTAGCGATGCGCGCTTTTTTAACGATTTTATGGAAAACATAGGCTAAGAAGAAAATGCTGATCGACGACGGTCAGCATTTTTAGAGTATAAATTCAATTGAAAAAATTAATGAAGGCATCATTTGCCAAGAGCCAGTTGGTGCGTTTATTATTGTGCTTAAGTCGGCGTGTACTGTGCCTGACTTGGGCTGCTTTTCCGAAAGACAGTTTCGTGTGCGCGACCAATGGTGGCTCCAGAGAGGATGCATCAACCAACGGATCGGCAAGTAGTCCAATGCCCTCCTTTCCCTTCTTTCTCTCCTTCCCTCCTTCTCCTCCTTTCCATCCTTTCCAACCTTTCCCTCCTTTCCCTTCTTTTCCTCCTTTCCCTCCTTTCCCTCCTTTCCCTCTTTTCCCTCCTCTCCCTCCTTTTCCTCCTTTCCCTCCTTTCCCTCCTTTCCCTCCTTTCCCTCCTTTCCCTCCTTTCCCTCCTTTCCCTCCTTTCCCTTCGTTCCCTCCATTCCCTCATTTCCTTCCTTTCCCTCCTTTCTCGCCTTTCCATCCTTTCCCTCCTCATTCCTTTCCCTCCTTTTCCTTCTTTCCGTCTGTCGCTTACGATAATTTAGCCTTAAAAACAAAGCGTTGCTTGGTAGCAATACTTGCTGAATAGGTACGTTATGCAACGCGCCAGCGATTAAGCGATTAGTGGCTCCAGAGAGGATGCATTAACCAACGGATCGGCAAGTAGTGAAATTAATTTAGAAAACATAAATAGGCTGCAAAAGCATCTGAAAGGTTAAGCACTTCGTGCAGTTAGCGGATCAATGCTTAACCCAGAAAACCGTTGCGCTCGTAATAACCAGGCTCGACAAAATGGTCGGGAACCCTGAAAGCATTTACAAGTCTTTACTGCTAGAATTACTAGTGATAAAACATATAACGACAGATAATCCTTCAGCATTTTTAGAATTTTCCAACGCTTTGCGCAATCTCATTGACAACATGGTGTTGTTGAAGCAAGAAGGATTTTTGAATGACCAAAGGCTGCTAAACGATTTAACATCAAGGTTTTCAACCGAACTTCGGAACGAAAGGTTGAACGAGAAATGAACCGTTCGAACAGTTCGGTAAAGTGCACGAACGAACGAGATTCTTAACAAAAAACGACCAGGACTTTTGGAAGAAACTGACTACACCGAACGCGTTCGAACGTTCCGTTCATTGTTCGACGACACACATAAATGTGGTAATGAAACGTGCAAAATCATATTGCTTTCTCGCTCTTTCTCGCACCGTGCGAACGGGTCGTCAGAGATCAAAATGTACCCTGTTGGTGTTGAAATCGTACCCATACAACTCAATTCCTCGAACGCCGTCGAATTTGTCAGGCAGTGTTCGATACGTGTGCTGCAAGGTGTTATAAATGACAAGGTGAAGTTGTTCAGAGCAAAATGACATTTCTCGACTTGACATTTCTCGACTTGACATTTCTCTTCCGGGGGCTACGGTATAAAAATCGGGGAGGGCTGGTGCGGGGTAATGAAATTTGTATGCAGAGAGTGACAGATGTCCCCCACAATGTCGCCCAGCAAAAGCGATAAAAATCAACCTTCTAAATACATTATCCTTGGTGTGCTGTTGGTTTGGAAATCGTATCTATACGACTGAATTCATCGAACGCGTTCGAACTGGTGCTCGATCTGTGTTCTGTTGGTGTGTAAATCGTACCTACACAACTGAATTCATCGAACGCGTTCGAACTGGCTCATTTGTGTTCGATCTGTGCTCTGTTGGTGTGGAAATTATACATTTACAATTCAATAGATCGATCCCGTTCAAACGGATTATTCATTATTCGCGAATGAACTGAACTGGAATTGCGCTCATCATGTTGATCCATATTTAAGTAGTTTTTTTTATAGAATCCTTGAGTGTGTATAAGGCATAGGGTACAATATATGCTGGAGACGTCTATGCTCGTATTAGTTTTATACATGCTAGTTTTTGGTCGGTTTTTCGATAGCTAGCCAGACAGCAGATGGGCCGAGTCTTTAATGTTTTTAAATTATTGGTGTCAACCGCAGAATGAGTACTTCTTTGGCTACAGTATGCGTCTATGGCGGGTAAATGAAAAAGATAACGAGCGTTCTTTGTAAAGAAACACCCCATGAAAAAAAGAACGAAAGAATCGTCGTTCACGTACGGTTCTTTTTGGTGAGCGAAGTAGTTCGTTCGCGTTCGGTGAAAAGAATCGTTTTGCCCATGCCTAGTTGAAACACACGATAAGTACGAAACAAGATAACAAGAATCTTACGCTACAAGACCTAGCAGAATGGCTGAAACCCTCTGAAGAACTAGCCATTATGCGGCCACGAACGAAGGAGTATCCAAGCAAGAAAGGTCAAAACATCAAAATATACAGCATCGTCACAAAGGGCCAGAAAAGGAAACAATATGTATAATTTGTGGATTTCCTCACGAAACCACTCGTTGCAGGCAATTGAACGGTAAGACACCCAATAGAAAATTAACTCTTTTTATTTGGCATAGAATTTGCACCAATTGCTGCAAGTACAGCAACCATAACACCAAAAACTGTCGCCTATCAGCACAATGTAGCGTGGTACGGTTGCGGCAAAAGGCATCATAGTATCTGTTGTGTACTGGATTGCCAAACTACGATGAGTTTCAATCGATAGGTTTATTCAAACTGAACGTGTTATTTGCATTCCCTACTTTTTATAGTTCAGAATGTAACAACGTGAACTATGATCAATTAATAATTATTACATGAAAATGTTATGATTGCAATGTGTGCTATGATCCAACATCTCCCCCCTTATAACCGCAGGACTCCACACAGCATAAACGGAGCGCAACATAACAACTGACAGCTGCTTAACGCTTCAGAGAACGCTGTATTGCCGGTACCATGTTATGAATATCCGTAGTAGGCCGCTCATTTCTCATTGGAAAGCTACCAACCTACTGCGATTACCGACAGTTAATGAAACGCTTTACCTCCTTTCCCAAGCGTTTTCTTACGCGTTTGGCAGATGTCAGTTGTTATGTTGCGCTCCGTGTTATGCTGTGTGGAGTCCGGCGGTAACTGAATGATCCAACATCTCTCCCCTTAATTGGTACTTCTGGAATGAATTGAGTGTTCGGTAGCTGTTTGGTAGCTCGGAGATGCCTAATCCCGGAAACAATGTTTGAAGGTGTGTATTGTGGATCTGTTGGTTAAAACATCTGTCTTCAAATTCAACCAGTTGGTGTGTGCTCGTATCGATTCCGGCTCAGCTCCTCCGTGCTTACTTGGGCTGAGAAGCGACGAAACAGTTTGAAACGGTATGGAAATATACCTGCAGTAACTTTTTCGTCCCAATTGGTGGTTCGAAATACATTTGATTGTGCGTTTCGAAATACTTTCCCTCCTTTCCCTCCTTTCCCTCCTTTTCCTCCTTTCCCTCCATTACACCATTTCCTTTATTTCCCTCCTTTCCCTTCTTTCCCTCCTTTCCTCCTTTCCCTCCTTTCCCTCTTTTCCCTCTTTTCCCTCCTTTCCCTCCTTTCAGTCTTTTCCCTCCTTTTTATCTTTCCCTCTGTCGCTGACGATAATTAAGCTTTAAAAACGAAGCGTTGCTGGTCAATACTTGCTGAATAGCTACGTTATGCAACGCGCCAGCGATGCGCGCTTTTTTAACGATTTTATGGAAAACATAGGCTAAGAAGAAAATGCTGATGGACGACGGTCAGCATTTTTAGAGTATAAATTCAATTGAAACCAGTTGGTGCGTTTATTATTGTGCTTAAGTCGGCGTGTACTGTGCCTGTCATGGGTTGCTGCTCCGAAAGACACTTTCGTGTGCGCGACAAATGGTGGCTCCAGAGAGGATGCATCAACCAACGGATCGGCAAGTAGTCAAATGCCCTACTTTCCCTTCTTTCTCTCCTTCCCTCCTTTCCCTCTTTTCCCTCCTTTCTCTCCTTTCCCTCCTTTCCCTCCTTTCCCTCCTTTCCATCCTTTCCCTCCTTTCCCTCCTTTCCCTCCTTTTCAACCTTTCCCTCCTTGCCCTTCGTTCCCTACATTCCCTGATTTCCATCCTTTCCCTCTTTTCTCGCCTTTCCATCCTTTCCCTCCTCATTCCTTTCCTTCCTTTTCCTCCTTTCCGTCTGTCGCTTACGATAATTTAGCCTTAAAAACAAAGTGTTGCTAGGTAGCAATACTTGCTGAATAGCTACGTTATGCAACGCGCCTGCGATTAAACGCGCTTAACGATTAAATGGAATTTAACGATTTAATGGAAAACATAGGCTAAGAAGAAAATGCTGATCGACGACGGTCAGCATTTTTAGAGTATAAATTCAATTGAAAAAAAATAATGAAGGCATTATTTGCCAATAGCCAGTTGGTGCGTTTATTATTGTGCTTAAGTCGGCGTGTACTGTGCCTGTCTTGGGCTGCTGCTCCGAAAGACACTCTCGTGTGCGCGACAAATGGTGGCTCCAGAGAGGATGCATCAACCAACGGATCGGCAAGTAGTCCAATGCCCTCCTTTCCCTCCTTTCCCTCCTTTTCCTCCTTTCCGTCTGTCGCTTACGATAATTTAGCCTTAAAAACAAGCGTAGCAATACTTGCTGAATAGCTACGTTATGCAACGCGCCAGCGATTAAACGCGCTTAACGATTAAATGGAATTTAACGATTTAATGGAAAACATAGTGTTGACGCTTCGCTTGGATGTCAAATGATAACTTGACGAAAGTGAGTTTCGTCAAGTGAGAATGAGCACGGTAGGAAATGATGAGTAGCGGGTGAGTTGCCACTCGCGTGAGTGGCAATCATAGAAAAATTATAAATAGGGCAACATAATGAATACACTTTCTCTTGCACTTTGGAAATTCAACACACAGCGGTAAATATTCAGCCCACGCAAAATCATCCGAAACGTTCGCGATTGTTCATGGTGCCGTGACCAGGTTTGTGCGAATATCTGGTTTTTAAATCGCAAGTTTCGATAATTGCATCGGGGTTTCGTTTTACCGCTTGTGCCACACACTTTTTGGATTGCCGCAAACTTACAGCTGATTTTGCCGCATCACGCAAGTCACTGTAATCGCAAACACCCACATCCACTAACATAATGGCCACACTGCCCGTTGTTTTGGCGTCCCGGCGGACTGTTTAATTGGGAATTCTCTCGCGATACGAGAAATTCATTAAGGATTTCGTCCCTGAACGGGATCAAGTAGAGGTGGAAATACGCGTTAAAAGGTTCGATAAGCTGTGTGCGGATTTTGAAGCTGTGCAGCAACAATTGGAAGATTCTGCCGACACTCCGGAAGAAGTGTCGGAAAATGCTACACTCAGAGAAAGTTTTGAGGATAGATTAATTCTTGTGCAATCCCAGCTGCAAGCAAGGTTACCAAAAGAGCAGTTTCAAAATGCCCAATCGAGTACCGGAGCGAATCCGTTAAAGGGCATCAAACTTCCTACCATTGCGCTGCCTGAATTCACGGGGGACTATATGCAATGGTTGACATTCCGCGATACGTTTGAGTGCTTAATTCATAATAATATGGATTTACCGGCCATTCAAAAATTTCACTATTTGCGCGCCGCGGTTAAAGGAGAAGCTGCTCAAGTGATAGAATCCATCACCATAAGCGCAGCTAATTATGATTTAGCATGGAACACTCTAACGGAGCGATACTCGAATGAATACCTCTTGAAAAAACGCCATTTGCAAGCAATGTTTGCCATCCCAGCTGTACAGAAGGAAAGCGTTGCAACATTGCACCACCTTGTAGATGAATTTGAGAGACACACAAAGATTTTGCAACACTTAGGAGAAGAAACAAATACATGGGGTAGCATTCTCGAGCATTTGCTATGCACTAAACTTCCGATAATTACTTTACGCGATTGGGAGGAGCAAGCCTCAAGCAATAACGATCCCAGTTACGACAGTTTGATTTCGTTCTTGCACCGTCGTATGCGTGTATTGGAGACGTTGCTTGTCAACAACTGTCATACGTCTCAGGGTAACGACCTAGCTCCCGTACGGAGAATGACCGTTCCTCGCCAAGCCAGTTTTGCTTCCACATCGCATGAAATGCCGAATTGCATGCTATGCAACTCCGCGCACAACCTTCTGAAATGTCCGCGTTTCGAGCGGATGGACCCGAAGGAACGCCATCGGTTTGCTATGACCTCGCGTTTGTGCTTAAATTGTTTACGCGATAATCATATGGCTCGAGATTGTCCATCACAGTACAAATGCCGTTACTGTAATGCCGCACACCACACAAAATTGCACTACGCACATAACAGCCAAGCTTCCACTACACCACAGCATCACGCTCACCATAACCCAAATTTCACTGCACCTCAGCAACACACACACAACACCACTAGCGATCACACAGTCACAAACAATACACAACGCACATTTGCAGCTGCATTGCAGCATGCACCCGAACAAGTCATACTGCAAACTGCTATGATAAATATCATAGACGATTTCGGAATAGCACATCCTGCGCGGGCGCTGTTGGACAGCGCATCGCAACCGAATCTAATAAGCGATCGACTCGCTCATCGCTTACGGCTGAAGAAAAGTAATGTGAACATTACCGTCATTGGAGCAGGACAAGCTACAAAGACAGTACGGGAGTCCGTACAGGCACAGATTGTCTCTCGATCCAGTTCGTTCACTGTGAACACTGAGTTGTTGATTGTTGACAATTTGATTGCAAATCTACCAACGCGCGACATAGACATCAGCGATTGGAAGATACCACCTGGTTTCGCTTTAGCAGACCCTCTGTTCAACAAAGCTGCTCCTGTAGACCTCATTCTTGGTGCTCGTCATTACCACACTTTCTTTGAGAATGCAACTCAGTTCCGTCCTGCACCTCATCAGCCCGTGATGATAGACAGCGTTTTCGGCTGGGTAATGACTGGTCCAACTGGCAGTGACAATTCTTCACCTAAAACCGATCCCACCGCATCATATACAATCGTCTGTATGGCATCCTTGGAGGATTCGTTACAAAGATTTTGGCAATTAGAAAATTTAACCATGAATGATGGATACTCACCAGACGAACGACATTGTGAATCGTTCTATAAGCATACCACCAAACGTGACGATAGTGGTAGATATATTGTTCGCCTACCGAAACAGCCCGACTTTGATGCAAAGCTCGGCCTTTCTAGACCTCAGGCCATTCGTCGTTTTGAGCTTCTCGAGCGGAGATTGGAACGAGATCCAGCACTTCGAGAAGCGTACCAAGACTTTATGAAGGAGTACTTAGCACTGGGTCACATGTCTCCTATAAGCACTGATTGTGATGATACAGCTGCTTATTATTTACCACACCATCCAGTTTTTAAAGCGTCAAGTACCACCACAAAGGTCAGAGTAGTTTTTGATGGCTCGGCTAAAACGTCAACTGGCTTTTCGCTGAATGAAACTCTGCGGGTTGGACCCATAGTTCAGGATGAACTCATCGATATTATTTTGCGTTTCCGCACCTATAAGATTGCTGTCGTAGCTGATATCGCCAAAATGTATCGACAAATTGTGCTGCATCCGGATGATCGACGATTGGTTCGCATTTTCTTCCGTTTCTCACCGCAATCGCCGATTGAATTGTACGAGCTGAATACTGTGACATATGGTTTGTCTCCATCATCGTTCTTGGCCACTCTTACATTGCTGCAGCTTGCGGAAGATGAAGGTGCTGACTTTCCACTAGCTTCACCCGCACTGAGACACAATTTTTATGTAGACGACTTCATTGGCGGAGCTAACAGCGTGAGTGAAGCTCGCGAGCTTCGTCAGCAACTTTCCGAGTTACTCTCCAAGGCCGGGTTTGAACTCCGGAAGTGGACATCCAACTGTTTAGGCGTACTAAGTGGTTTAACAGCAGAGCATATCGGTACACAGTCATCACTGCAGTTTGTGCCGAACGAGACTGTGAAGGCACTTGGTATCGCATGGAAGCCCGAACTAGATGTTTTGTGCTTTGAGTCGACTGCAATAATGGAAACCGCCAACCTCACCATGCGATCCATATTGTCAAACATTGCTCGAATGTTTGATCCACTTGGATTGATCGCTCCAGTCATCATACGCGCGAAATTGCTAATGCAGGAGTTGTGGCTGCAGAAAATCGGATGGGACGATCCGGTCCCTGTACACATCTGTAACAAATGGAAATCGGTTACTGACGACTGGAAGGATTTGGAAAGCTTCAAAAGCGAACGGTATGTGCTCTTACCTAACTCTAAAATACAGTTCCATACATTTGCAGACGCGTCAGAAGTTGCTTATGGTGCCTGCATTTATGCGCGCTGTGAGGACCAGCAGGGACGAGTACGAGTCAGCCTGCTCGCGTCGAAATCGCGTGTAGCTCCACTAAAACGAGTTACATTACCAAGATTGGAGCTCTGCGCGGCCGTGTTAGGAGCACATCTTCATCATCGTGTTAGACGCGCTATGGGAATCGACACAACCGAATCGTTTTTCTGGTCGGATTCGACGGTAACGCTAAACTGGATAGCGTCTCCACCCAACACCTGGAAAACATTCGTGGCGAATCGTGTTGCTGAGATCCAGAACTATTCGCACCCTCGTCAATGGAAACACATTCCCGGTTCATCGAATCCCGCCGATCTGGTGTCTCGAGGGATGTCAGCAGCTGAAATGCTAAAAGGATCGATTTGGAGCTGTGGTCCTGAATGGTTGGCGCTATCCCCCTCCAAATGGCCAATGTCAAATCCATCACTGACTGCTGAAACGGATATGGAAATTCGTCAGGTGAGTGCTGTAGTTGCAAGTATACAAATCACTCACCATTGGTTCAATTTGTCGTCGTCCTACACCAAATTGGTACATATAATTGCATACTGCACACGTTTCATACACAACACAAAACACAAGACACGTACACTACAGTCATCACAAGTTACCTCAGCAGCATTACCGATCACCCCTGAGGCTATAGAAGCAGCTAAAATCGTGCTTTGTAAACTGGCACAAGAGCACGAGTTTTCATCAGAGATCCAACTGCTGAAAAAGGGAGAAATGGTACGAAAACAATCACCTCTACGGCGATTGAATCCGTTTCTCGACAACGATGGAATATTACGAGTAGGAGGCCGCTTGAAACTTGCACAGCTACCGTACCAGTTCAAGCATCCCATCCTGCTTCCCAAAAACCATCAGCTGGCTCATCTCATCGCGGTGCACATACATGAGAAGCTGATGCATGGCGGGGGAAGACTACTACTTTCCCGGATACGTGAGGAATATTGGCCACTCGATGGACGTCGGCTAGTAAAAAACGTAGTGAGGAATTGCTTTCGTTGCATTCGCCAGGATCCGCAGCTGACACAACAACAAACTGGTCAACTCCCGTATGAACGCATCACCCCGAGCCGGCCGTTTTCCATAACTGGAGTGGATTATGCCGGCCCGCTGTATCTGAAACCCGCACACAAGAGAGCCGCTGCCGCTAAATGCTACTTGTGTGTGTTTGTGTGTTTTTCAACGAAGGCAGTGCATTTGGAGCTGGTGGGCGATCTCTCCACGGCAGGCTTCTTGGCCGCATTACATCGCTTCACATCCCGGCGAGGATTACCATCGGACATATACTCCGATAACGGAAAAAACTTTGAAGGTGCGGCACACGAACTTAATGAATTGTTTGATATGTTACAGAACGAACAGCAACAAAACGTCATCGCATCCAACTGTTCGGACAGGGGCATAACTTGGCACTTTACCCCACCTAAGGCCCCACATTTTGAACAGTATCATCCGATACGGAGTTGCCACCTGGGGGCGATGGGTGCTCGACAAGGAGACCCATCGCAAATCGGTCCAAAGGGCGCATCGACCGGGGGCTCTCCGAGTCGCCAGCGCCTTCCAGACCGTTTCTTATGATGCCGCTTGCGTTGTTGCCAACACCACCCCGTTAGTCCTCCTCATGCAGGAGGATATCCGCTGCCACGACGAAAAGGTAGCGAGTGGTGGAGTTCAATCGGACATACGGAAACGGCAACGGGAGGAGACGATGAGGCGCTGGCAGGACCAGTGGACAACGGGTGCAGGGCAACCAGGAGCACCAGGACTGAAGACGAGGAGGCTGATTCCAGACATTAATCTCTGGGTCAGCCGCAAGCATGGGGAAGTCGACTTTTTCCTCACCCAGCTCCTCACGGGGCACGGGTTCTTGCGCTCCTATTTCGTCGAGAAAGGCATCCTGGAGGGCTCGCCCAACTGCCCTGAATGTGGTGTCGCCGTGGAAGACGTCGAACACGTGCTGTTCCACTGTCCACGGTTCGATCGGATCCGGAATGAAATGCAGCAGCGGTGCCATTCCCGAGTAACAATGGATAACATTGTCTCGGAAATGTGCGCCCGCAGCGATACGTGGGAGGCCGTCCGCGCCGCCGCCAGGACAATCTTCTCCACTCTCCAAGCGAGATGGGATGTTGAGCGTCCACCAACGGCAAGGCGACGCAGGCGGGCCAGACGGCGGGCGAGGGACGCAAATGGGGGTCCCTCAGGCCCTGCGGCACGGCAACAACCCGCGCCGCAAGGGCTACCGTAAGCTGGAAAGTTACTAATCTTTTATCTCTTTCTTTTCGTTTCTTTCCAGCATTCTTTTTTTCTTTTCTCTCCTCTATTTTCAGCTTTCTTCTATCTCTTTCTCCTTCTCTTGTTTCCCCTGTCAAAATTTCGTTTCAGGAGAACTGCCTTACGTGCTTGGAGTGGTGACCAACGATGCAGACCCCCCCATTGCCCACCCGAAGTGTGGGCGATAGGACCAAAGGGACCGCGTCGCACCACGGAAAGCACCGTAATAAGCAGAATCAGCAGACCAGATCGCCGCAGAAGATGCGTCGTGACCCAGGGTGCAACCGCACACACGACTCCGCAAGAAGTAATACGCACCACAAGCGTACCGGCCGAGTTGGGTGAGTCGGAGAGGGGGATGGAATATGCTCTACAGGCAGCTAGGCAGTTCGAGGCTGTCTTACGAGGGATACAGCACCATTCTGCAGCAAATAGAAGCGGCAATGAACTCGCGTCCTTTGTTGCCAATGACGGATGACCCCAATGATTTGGCAGCGCTTACGCCGGCGCACTTCCTGATCGGTTCTTCTATGCATGCTGTCCCGGTTCCCGACTACACACGACTGAAACCATACACGTTAGACGAATTGCAGAGCTGGCAATTGCTTGTGCAACGCTTTTGGAAGCATTGGATAGCCGAATATCTGCAGGAAATGCAGAAGGATAATAAGGTAGTGAATCGTAGCGAAATAGTACCTGGCAGACTGGTCATCCTTGCGGACGATTCGCTCCCTATCACCCGATGGCCACTTGCTCGCATCATCGATGTACACCCAGGAGAAGATCAGCTTACGCGTGTAGTGTAGTTGAAAACGGCAAAAGGAATAGTTACGCGTCCAGTAGCTAAAATTTGCTTGTTGCCTGTTGCGAAGCCTTCCGATTAGCAGCACGTGTAGTTTGTTTTTGTTTATGACATTCTGTCATGGGGGGGAGTATGTTGACGCTTCGCTTGGATGTCAAATGATAACTTGACGAAAGTGAGTTTCGTCAAGTGAGAATGAGCACGGTAGGAAATGATGAGTAGCGGGTGAGTTGCCACTCGCGTGAGTGGCAATCATAGAAAAATTATAAATAGGGCAACATAATGAATACACTTTCTCTTGCACTTTGGAAATTCAACACACAGCGGTAAATATTCAGCCCACGCAAAATCATCCGAAACGTTCGCGATTGTTCACATAGGCTAAGAAGGAAATGCTGATCGACGACGGTCAGCATTTTTAGAGTATAAATTCAATTGAAAAAATTAATGAAGGCATCATTTGCCAAGAGCCAGTTGGTGCGTTTATTATTGTGCTTTCCCTCCTTTCCCTCCTTTCCCTTTTTACCATCCTTTCCATCTTTTCCATCCTTTCCCTCTTTTCCCTCCTTTCCCTCCTTTCCCTCATTTCCATCCTTTCCCTCCTTTTCCTCCTTTCCAACCTATCCCTCCTTTCCAACCGTTCCCTCCTTTCCCTCCTTTCCCTCCTTTCCCTCCTTTCTCTCCTTTCCCTCCTTTCCCTCCTTTCCCTCCTTTTCCTCCTTTCCCACATTTCCCTCCTTTCCCTCCTTTCCCTCCTTTCCCTCCTTTCCCTCCTTTCCGTCCTTTCCCTCCTTTCCCTTCTTTCCCTTCTTTCACTCCTTTCCCTCCTTTCCCTCCTTTCCCTCCTTTCCCTCATTTCCCTCATTTCCCTCCTTTCCCTCCTTTCCCTTCTTTCCAACCTATCCCTCCTTTCCAACCGTTCCCTCCTTTCCCTCCTTTCCCTCCTTTCCCTCCTTTCCCTCCTTTCTCTCCTTTCCCTCCTTTCCCTCCTTTCCCTCCTTTCCCTCCTTTCCCTCTTTTTCCTCCTTTCCCTCCTTTCCATCCTTTCCCTTCTTTCCCTCCTTTCCCTCCTTTCCAACCGTTCCCTCCTTTCCCTCTTTTCCCTCCTTTTCCTCCTTTCCCTCCTTTCTATCCTTTCCCTTCTTTTTCTTCTTTCCGTCTGTCGCTTACGATAATTTAGCCTTAAAAACAAAGCGCTGCTAAGTAGCAATACTTGCTGAATAGCTACGTTATGCAACGCGCGCGATGCGCGCTTTTTTAACGATTTTATGGAAAACATAGGCTAAGAAGAAAATGCTGATCGACGACGGTCAGCATTTTTAGAGTATAAATTCAATTGAAAAAATTAATGAAAGCATCATTTGCCAAGAGCCAGTTGGTGCGTTTATTATTGTGCTTAAGTCGGCGTGTACTGTGCCTGTCTTGGGCTGCAGCTCCGAAAGACACTTTCGTGTGCGCGACAAATGGAGGCTCCAGAGAGGATGCATCAACCAACGGATCGGCAAGTAGTCCAATGCCCTCCTTTCCCTTCTTTCTCTCCTTCCCTCCTTCTCCTCCGTTCCCGCCTTTCCAACCTTTCCCTACTTTCCCTCCTTTCCCCCTTTTCCCTCCTTTCCCTCCTTTCCCTCCTTTGCCTCCTTTCCCTCCTTTCCCTTCTTTCCCTCCTTTCCCTCCTTTCCCTCCTTTCCCTCCTTTCCCTCCTTTCCCTTCGTTCTATCCATTCCCTCATTTCCTTCCTTTCCTTCCTCTCTCGCCTTTCCCTCCTTTCCCTCCTTTCCAACCGTTCCCTCCTTTCCCTCTTTTCCCTCCTTTTCCTCCTTTCCCTCCTTTCCATCCTTTCCCTCCTTTTCCTTCTTTCCGTTTGTCGCTTACGATAATTTAGCCTTAAAAACAAAGCGTTGCTAGGTAGCAATACTTGCTGTATAGCTACGTTATGCAACGCGCCAGCGATGCGCGCTTTTTTAACGATTTAATGGAAAACATAGGCTAAGAAGAAAATGCTGATCGACGACGGTCAGCATTTTTAGAGTATAAATTCAATTGAAAAAATTAATGAAGGCATCATTTGCCAAGAGCCAGTTGGTGCGTTTATTATTGTGCTTAAGTCGGCGTGTACTGTGCCTGTCTTGGACTGCTGCTCCGAAAGACAGTTTCGTGTGCGCGACCAATGGTGGCTCCAGAGAGGATGCATCAACCAACGGATCGGCAAGTAGTCCAATGCCCTCCTTTCCCTTCTTTTTCTCCTTTCCCTCCTTTCCCTCATTTCCCTCCTTTCCCTCCTTTCCCTTCTTTCCAACCTATCCCTCCTTTCCAACCGTTCCCTCCTTTCCCTCCTTTCCCTCCTTTCCCTCCTTTCTCTCCTTTCCCTCCTTTCCCTCCTTTCCCTCCTTTCCCACCTTTCCCTCCTTTCCCTCATTTCCCTCCTTTCCCTTCTTTCCATCCTTTCCCTTCTTTCCATCCTTTCCCTCCTTTCCAACCGTTCCCTCCTTTCCCTCTTTTCCCTCCTTTTCCTCCTTTCCCTCCTTTCCATCCTTTCCCTCCTTTTCCTTCTTTCCGTTTGTCGCTTACGATAATTTAGCCTTAAAAACAAAGCGTTGCTAGGTAGCAATACTTGCTGTATAGCTACGTTATGCAACGCGCCAGCGATGCGCGCTTTTTTAACGATTTTATGGAAAACATAGGCTAAGAAGAAAATGCTGCTCGACGACGGTCAGCATTTTTAGAGTATAAATTCAATTGAAAAAATTAATGAAGGCATCATTTGCCAAGAGCCAGTTGGTGCGTTTATTATTGTGCTTAAGTCGGCGTGTACTGTGCCTGTCTTGGGCTGCAGCTCCGAAAGACACTTTCGTGTGCGCGACAAATGGTGGCTCCAGAGAGGATGCATCAACCAACGGATCGGCAAGTAGTCCCTCATTTCCTTCCTTTCCCTCCTTTCTCGCCTTTCCATCCTTTCCCTCCTCATTCCTTTCCCTCCTTTTCCTTCTTTCCGTCTGTCGCTCACGATAATTTAGCCTTAAAAACAAAGCGTTGCTAGGTAGCAATACTTGCTGAATAGCTACGTTATGCAACGCGCCAGCGATTAAGCGATTAGTGGCTCCAGAGAGGATGCATTAACCAACGGATCGGCAAGTAGTGAAATTAATTTAGAAAACATAAATAGGCTGCAAAAGCATCCGAAAGGTTAAGCACTTCGTGCAGTTAGCGGATCAATGCTTAACTCAGAAAACCGTTGCGCTCGTAATAACCAGGCTCGACAAAATGGTCGGGAACCCTGAAAGCATTTACAAGTCTTTACTGCTAGAATTACTAGTGATAAAACATATAACGACAGATAATCCTTCAGCATTTTTAGAATTTTCCAACGCTTTGCGCAATCTCATTGACAACATGGTGTTGTTGAAGCAAGAAGGATGTTTGAATGACCAAAGGCTGCTAAACGATTTAACATCAAGGTTTTCAACCGAACTTCGGAACGAAAGGTTGAACGAGAATCGAACCGTTCGAACAGTTCGGTAAAGTGCACGAACGAACGAGATTCTTAACAAAAAACGACCAGGACTTTTGGAAGAAACTGACTACACCGAACGCGTTCGAACGTTCCGTTCATTGTTCGACGACACACATAAATGTGGTAATGAAACGTGCAAAATCATATTGCTTTCTCGCTCTTTCTCGCACCGTGCGAACGGGTCGTCAGAGATCAAAATGTACCCTGTTGGTGTTGAAATCGTACCCATACAACTCAATTCCTCGAACGCCGTCGAATTTGTCAGGCAGTGTTCGATACGTGTGCTGCAAGGTGTTATAAATGACAAGGTGAAGTTGTTCAGAGCTAAATGACATTTCTCGACTTGACATTTCTCTTCCGGGGGCTACGGTATAAAAATCGGGTAGGGCTGATGCGGGGTAATGAAATTTGTATGCAGAAAGTGACAGATGTCCCCCACAATGTCGCCCAGCAAAAGCGATAAAAATCAACCTTCTAAACACATTATCCTTGGTGTGCTGTTGGTTTGGAAATCGTATCCATACGACTGAATTCATCGAACGCGTTCGAACTGGTGCTCGATCTGTGTTCTGTTGGTGTGTAAATCGTACCTACACAACTGAATTCATCGAACGCGTTCGAACTGGCTCATTTGTGTTCGATCTGTGCTCTGTTGGTGTGGAAATTATACATATACAATTCAATAGATCGATCCCGTTCAAACGGATTATTCATTATTCGCGAATGAACTGAACTGGAATTGCGCTCATCATGTTGATCCATATTTAAGTAGTTTTTTTATAGAATCCTTGAGTGTGTATAAGGCATAGGGTACAATATATGCTGGAGACGTCTATGCTCGTATTAGTTTTATACATGCTAGTTTTTGGTCGGTTTTTCGATAGCTAGCCAGACAGCAGATGGGCCGAGTCTTTAATGTTTTTAAATTATTGGTGTCAACCGCAGAATGAGTACTTCTTTGGCTACAGTATGCGTCTATGGCGGGTAAATGAAAAAGATAACGAGCGTTCTTTGTAAATAAACACCCCATGAAAAAAAGAACGAAAGAATCGTCGTTCACGTACGGTTCTTTTTGGTGAGCGAACTAGTTCGTTCGCGTTCGGTGAAAAGAATCGTTTTGCCCATGCCTAGTTGAAAAACACGATAAGTACGAAACAAGATAACAAGAATCTTACGCTACAAGACCTAGCAGAATGGCTGAAACCCTCTGAAGAACTAGCCATTATGCGGCCACGAACGAAGGAGTATCCAAGCAAGAAAGGTCGAAACATCAAAATATACAGCATCGTCACAAAGGGCCAGAAAAGGAAACAATATGTATAATTTGTGGATTTCCTCACGAAACCACTCGTTGCAGGCAATTGAACGGTAAGACACCCAATAGAAAATTAACTCTTTTTATTCGGCATAGAATTTGCAGAAGGATACTTGGCCCCGTATGTGTGGAAGGACAATGGAGGAGCCGCTATAATGACCAGCTATATGAGATGTACGGCGACCTCACTGTCGTACAGCGTATTAAGCTCGCCAGGCTCCGGTGGGCTGGCCATGTTGTACGCATGGAAACGGACGACCCAGCCCGTAAAGTCTTTTTAGGCCGTCCACAAGGACAGAGGAGGCGTGGTAGGCCCAAATTGAGGTGGCAAGATGGCGTGGAGGCGTCCGCCATTAAGGCCGGGATAACGGACTGGCAGACGAAGGCGCGAGACCGTGAGCGGTTTCGGACACTCCTGAGGCAGGCCAAGACCGCAAAGCGGTTGTAGCGCCGGATAAGAAGAAGAAGAGAAGAATTTGCACCAATTGCTGCAAGTACAGCAACCATAACACCAAAAACTGTCGCCTATCAGCACAATGTAGCGTGGTACGGTTGCGGCAAAAGGCATCATAGTATCTGTTGTGTACTGGATTGCCAAACTACGATGAGTTTCAATCGATAGGTTTATTCAAACTGAACGTGTTATTTGCATTCCCTACTTTTTATAGTTCAGAATGTAACAACGTGAACTATGATCAATTAATAATTATTACATGAAAATGTTATGATTGCAATGTGTGCTATGATCCAACATCTCCCCCCTTATAACCGCAGGACTCCACACAGCATAACACGGAGCGCAACATAACAACTGAAGCTGCTTAACGCTTTAGAAAACGCTGTATTGCCGGTACCATGTTATGAATATCCGTAGTAGGCCGCTCATTTCTCATTGGAAAGCTACCAACCTACTGCGATTACCGACAGTTAATGAAACGCTTTACCTCCTTTCCCAAGCGTTTTCTTACGCGTTTGGCAGCTGTCAGTTGTTATGTTGCGCTCCGTGTTATGCTGTGTGGAGTCCGGCGGTAACTGAATGATCCAACATCTCTCCCCTTAATTGGTACTTCTGGAATGTATTGAGTGTTCGGTATCTGTTTGGTAGCTCGGAGATGCCTAATCCCGGAAACAATGTTTGAAGGTGTGTATTGTGGATCTGTTGGTTAAAACATCTGTCTTCAAATTCAACCAGTTGGTGTGTGCTCGTATCGATTCCGGCTCAGCTCCTCCGTGCTTACTTGGGCTGAAAAGCGACGAAACAGCTTGAAACGGTATGGAAATATACCTGCAGTAACTTTTTCGTCCCACTTGGTGGTTCGAAATACATTTGATTGTGCGTTTCGAAATACTTTCCTTCCTTTCCCTCCTTTCCATCCATTCCCTCCTTTCCCTCCTTTCCCTCCTTTACACCATTTCCTTTATTTCCCTCCTTTCCCTCCTTTCCATCCTTTCCCTCTTTTCCCTCCTTTCCCTCCTTTCCCTCCTTTCCCTCCTTTCCCTCCTTTCCCTCCTTTCCCTCCTTTCCCTCCTTTCCCTCCTTTCCCTCCTTTCCCTCTTTTCCCTCTTTTCCCTCCTTTCCCTCCTTTCCCTCCTTTCCCTCCTTTCCCTCCTTTCCCTCCTTTCCCTCCTATCCCTCCTTTCCATCCTTTCCCTCTTTTTCCTCCTTTCCCTCCTTTCCTCCTTTCCCTCCTGTTGCGCGTTAGCACAACGCCCGGCCTGCAGATAAATAATTCACCAAAAAACGGCTTTTTTAAGTAATTCAGGATTATTTTATTTTGCCTTTAACAGCACAAAATTTTAGTAGCCGAGAGAGTGAAAAAAAACTAAAAATTCGTCCGCTTCCACGCAGGTCCGGGATCAAAAAGAAAGCCCTATTTCGCAGTCCATGCGGTCACCGGCTATCCGTCAAACGCTCGGTCGATCCCTTTCGTTCAGTCCGAACGTTTATCGTCCAGTCCGAGACCTCTAGCGGCTGCTAGCTAAAATACGGACGCTCCTTGTCGATCCTCGAACGATCGCGTCGTCACCATAAGTGACAGTCCACCAGGCGTTTCGACGTCGTCAAACGATAACCCTCGGCGCGACGTTCAGCGATACCAGCTTCACCACTGGCCTCTCCAGCATCGTTCCTTTCGCTGTTTTGATGACGACCCGACGAATGACTCCGTCTTTGGATGGGACTACGCGTTCCACCCTTCCTCTCGGCCAACAGTTTCGCGGGCTGTTTTCGTCCACGATTAAGACAACATCTCCGGTCTCGATAGGCTTGCACGACTCGAACCATTTCGTCCTTCTAACCAGGGTGGGGAGGTAGGTTTTGATCCACTTCTTCCAGAGCTCGTTCATTTTAGCCTGTACAGCTCTCCAGTTTTGTTTCAAGCCTGCTGGCGAATCATCAGGCTTCACCAAGGGCTTCATTCCTGCGGAAGAACCTAACAAAAAATGGTTGGGAGTTAACGGTTCCTCATCCTCACCGTCGACTGGAACGTGTGTAAGTGGCCGAGAATTGAGCATGTTCTCGACTTCGATCAATGCTGCCGACAGGACCGCTTCCGTAGGATGCCTCTCCGTGAGGGTGCGCGACAGCATTCTCTTGACCGATTGGATCATCCTTTCCCATGATCCTCCAAAGTGTGGGGCTGCGGGGGGGTTAAACTTCCACACCGGATCGGGCGATCCGAATTCATTTAAAATCGCCGAATCAACACGTTCCGCAGCTTCCTTTAATTCACGATCGGCGCCCACGAAATTCGTTCCACGATCGGAGACTATTTCGATTGGTGTTCCGCGGCGTGCCATGAAGCTCCGAACTGCCATCAAGCAGTCACTCGTAGACAGGGATTGCACAAGCTCGATGTAGACGGCTCGAACCGTCAAGCACGTGAACAAAACACCCCACCGTTTTTCCGTCTTTCGGCCGTTCACGATTACCATCGGACCGAAATAATCAATGCCCGTATATGAAAAGGGCCTGGAGAATGCAGCAAGACGAGCAGCAGGTAATTCGCACATTTCCGGGGACGCTGGCTTTGCGTATAACAATGTGCATGTTCGGCATTGCAGGCGTACGTGTCTACACACAGATCGGAGAGCCGGTATATCAAAGCGTTGTCTCACTTCGTTCACTACAGTTTCTTGGCTGCCGTGCTTATAACGACGGTGGACATCGTCAACGATTAACTCGGAAACACGATGTCGTCTCGGTAGCAGAATAGGTCGCTTCCTCCCGGGGTCGACGTAACGGCAACGATCGATCCTTCCGCTCAATCTCAGCAAGCCGTCTTCGTCCATATATGGGCTTCGTTTGAACAACAAACTACTTCTGGGAATCGGACTTTTCCACGACGGTGTTGTTGAGTTTTCCCTCGCCTTCCAGAGTATGGCATATTCATCGGTAAAAGCGTTCCTCTGAACGTCTCGCAGAATTACCGTTTCAGCTCGCTGGATTTCGTCGCGGTTAAGCGGACCTGTCGATGGAGATTTAGTTTTGGTAATAATGTTTACATACCGACACACGTAAGCCATCGTCCTGACCAGCCGCGTCCATCGGGAAAATCTCTCGTAGTCGATGAAAATCGGACGCGCTATGTGGATGCCGACCAGCTTCAGCCTATCCTTTTTCCGCACCTCCTCGGACGTTTCCGATGGTACTCGACGAGGTATGTTCCATTCTGCTTCGGGTAGTTGCAGGAACTCGGGCCCACTAAACCATCGTTCGGAGGCGAGATGATGCTGCAGGTTGGTCCATTTGGTCGCTTCGTCCGCCACATTAAGTTTAGTTGGAAGCCATCGCCAATCGTCGACGTTCGTCGTGTCCAGCACCTCAGCAACCCTATGTGCGACGAAAATCGAGTACTTACGGTGGTCTGCGTTTATCCAGTCTATAACATCAGTCGAGTCTGTCCAGAAGTAGCTTCCACGAATAGTTTCTCGATGAGCACTAGTTATAGACGAGGCTATTCTGCAACCCATCACAGCAGCCTGCAGCTCTAAGCGGGGCACGGAAAGATACTTTAGAGGCGCCACTCTAGCTTTGGATCCAACTAACGACACCTCGATACGTCCATGGCACTCAAAACGGAAGTACGCGACCGCTGCGTAACCATCTGCACCCGCATCAACGAACACGTGTAGCTGTAGAGATGATTCGGTGAGCGACGCCAGCTGTCGGTAGCAACGTGGTATGATGAAACTTTCCAATTCTGGCAGTCGTTCCATCCAGGCGTCCCATTTATGCTGGATCTCTTCCGGAACTTCGTCATCCCAGCCAAGGTGTAGGCGCCAGACTTCCTGAAGAAGTACTTTCAAATAAAAAAGCACGCCTGCGATCAAACCTAACGGGTCGTAGATCGACATCAAAGTCCGCAGCATCTGCCTCTTGGACGGTGGTTTGTCCTTGCGTGCCAGCTCCAGGTGTCTTACACGGGATAGTTTAAAGCCGAAACTATCTGTTGTGGTGTCCCACCACATTCCCAGCACCTTCTCTGGCTTTAGACACGGTTCGAAATCCATTTCCTTGAGGGTTGACTCAGTGCCTTTTACCGCTGTCGCGACTTTGATGCTATTTGAGAGCCAATTGTGGAGAGAAAATCCAGCATTATTGTGTATTACGCTCACCTGATATGCCAGCTCAATCGCTTCTGGTTCCGTTTCCACACTTGTAAGCATGTCATCCACGTAATGTTCTTCATGGATACAGCGAACTGCACGCGGGTACAGGGAACGATATTTCTCCGCATTCTCGTTCTTTACGAATTGCGCCGTACTTGGAGAGCATGCTGCACCGAAGGTCATCCTCAGCATGACAAACTCCTGCGGCTCTGCATTTGTGTTTCCCCATCTCCATAGGAACCGTTGACTGTGGACGTCATCATCGCAAATGCGTACCTGGTGGTACATTTCCCGGATGTCAGCTGCCACCGCGACTCGATATTCACGGAAACGGAATAGCACGGCTTGCAGCGGCGTCAACAGGTCAGGCCCAGTCAGCAGCTTCTTGTTCAGCGAGATACCTCTAACTTCAGCTGCCGCATCCCATACTAACCTAACTTTATTAGGCTTGTTAGGATTTGTCACTGGAAACACTGGAAGATACCATTTCCTAGGGTAGAAGGTTTTCAGCTCATCCTCTCTTATCGGTCTGGCATAGCCCTTTTTCAAGTAGTCCTCTAGTATCGCGTTAATTTTCTCCGCAAGGCTCGTATCTCGGCTCATCTTACGCTCCAGACACTCCATCCTAGATAGAGCCATTTGACGGTTTTCCGGCATGAAAACGTTGTCGCTCCGCCAGAGTAAGCCCGTGGTGTACCGCCCGTCGACGTGTTTTGTGTTGTTTTGCAGAATCGACATCGCACGTTGATCCTCCTTCGACAACAAAGGCTCCTTCGCAGGACCATAACCTTCCACTTCGAAGTACGCTGCCATCATACGATCTGCCCGTGAGGTCTCTCCTTGGCAATCGCATACGTGGTAGCTAGACTCCGGCTGCACAATGGATGTGTCGTTAGCGTTATCCGTGCATTTGCCAAAAATGAGCCATCCCAAACGCGTCTTCGTAGCTGTAGGTTGTCCTGGCTGTCCTTCTATAGTTTTCAAAGGTCTGGTCAATCTGTAATGGTCGATACCGATTAGTAAACGAGGAGAAACAGCCTCATACGAGGCAGCTGGAATCGCCTCCAAATGCTTATATTTCCGCTTCAACTCGTTCACATCGACCGATTGGATAGGGAGCGATAACCGGCTGACTGTACGCACGTCGGCCATCGAAAATGCGGATGCATTTTCTTCAGCACTGGAGACTTGCACCGCTACCCTTTCCGAATCACGTTCATCGCGTCGCTCTCCCGCACTGTACTGCAAACACAACGGGTCAAGAACGCCGCTAACCCCAAGTTGCCTGGCGAGCTCCTGCTCCATCAACGTCACCGTCGACCCCTCGTCTAACAGCGCATGCGTGTAAATTGGACCACTCTCACCGTGCAGCTTTACCGGCACGTAACGCAGCAATGTACCATCGGAGCGCGTTCCATGATGATTTATCTCCACGCGTTCCTCGCTGGTGACACGATGCAACTTCCGGTGATGCTTAGCGACGCATCCTTGGACACCACAGTCGTCACGCTTCGAGCACGGGCCGTAGTGCTTGCCCAAACATCGTTTGCACAACTTCAAGGTGCGCACCTTGTCCCACCTATCAGCAACGCTTAACCGGTTAAACACCCGACACTCCGCGATCGTACCGCACGTATCACTGTTACACAACGCGCACTCTCGATGCCTATTGGGCTGGGGCTGATGCGTCTCCACGTGTTGCGCATGCACTTGTCGCGTTGTCGTCTTCTTCTTCAGCTGCGGAGGAGTTACCGCCATTGCTCCATCCGTCGCCTTCTGAATCCAGGCACCGAACTCGCTCATCGTCACACTTTTCAGCTCCTGACTATGCATGCCCCAGCTCCAGCGCAGATATGCCGGCATACGGTCCACCAGCTCTTGAAGCAGCGATGCATCGTACAATCTGTCAGAAGTTCCGCTTGCCTTTATAGTTGAACATATTTCAGCAACTAAATCGCCGTATTCGATAAAACTATCGAGCCGCTCAGACTTAATCGGCGGTGATTCGCGAATTTGTTCGAGCAACGTATTCACTAACACATCCGGTCGCCCGTATGATTTTTCAAGCGCGCTCAATATTTCCTCCAGATTGTCAGCGTGCCGGAGACGGCCTTGCACCGTTCGTAGTGCTTTTCCCCGTAACGCTCCTTGCAATCGAAGGATATTTTCGTCTTCGGTAAACCCAAACGTACGAGACGATCTTCGAAAGGTAGACAGAAATATCGGCCATTCCTCGGGATTCCCATTGAATGAAGGGAGTTCATAGCGCACTGCTTGACGGGCTGCTATTTGGCTTTGGCTCAGGTCACCTTCTTCGTTGACCGAAATCCGTTTAGCCGTTGAGCAAGGAAGCGATTCCCCGGGCGAAAACGAGGTTCGCTCGCTGTTCTTACTGAGCCGAGCTACTTCCGCATCCTTCTCCCGTATCAAAGCTAACGCTTTCTCCGTCGTGGCTTTAAGAGCCTCCATCTCTCTCTTCAAGCGCGCTATCTCGTCGTCTTTCTTGCCGCTCGCTAGTTTGGTCTTCACTTCGCACTCCGCACACCACCATGCCCTCGTCTCTACCGTTTTATCCACGTGCGCACACTCGTAATGGTACCATTTATCGCAAAAATCGCACTGCAATAACGAATCTACCGAATCCGCCTTATCGCACACCGCACACGTAAAGTCCGCGATCACTGCACTTTCCTCTTGCATTTTTGCACTACACGATTCGGATGCGTTGGCTGTGTATTTGTATGTGCGTGTACCTTACCGAACAGTCCTTTGTTCTCAGCGCTTACCGCGTGGTATAATAGAGCAAGTAGAGAACGAGCCGAATTTGCACAGCTCGTGTGAGAGGAATTTAGAAGAATTATAAGACTGATTTTTTTAATAGAATGTTAGCAGAATTTTTAGAATGTTGCGCGTTAGCACAACGCCCGGCCTGCAGATAAATAATTCACCAAAAAACGGCTTTTTTAAGTAATTCAGGATTATTTTATTTTGCCTTTAACAGCACAAAATTTTAGTAGCCGAGAGAGTGAAAAAAAACTAAAAATTCGTCCGCTTCCACGCAGGTCCGGGATCAAAAAGAAAGCCCTATTTCGCAGTCCATGCGGTCACCGGCTATCCGTCAAACGCTCGGTCGATCCCTTTCGTTCAGTCCGAACGTTTATCGTCCAGTCCGAGACCTCTAGCGGCTGCTAGCTAAAATACGGACGCTCCTTGTCGATCCTCGAACGATCGCGTCGTCACCATAAGTGACACTCCTTTCCCTCCTTTCCCTCTTTTCCCACCTTTCCCTCCTTTCATTCTTTTCCCTCCTTTTTATCTTTCCCTCTGTCGCTGACGATAATTTAGCTTTAAAAACGAAGCGTTGCTGGTCAATACTTGCTGAATAGCTACGTTATGCAACGCGCCAGCGATGCGCGCTTTTTTAACGATTTTATGGAAAACATAGGCTAAGAAGAAAATGCTGATGGACGACGGTCAGCATTTTTGAAGTTTTACCATCCTCCTAGTATAAATTCAATTGAAACCAGTTGGTGCGTTTATTATTGTGATTAAGTATGCGTGTACTGTGCCTGTCTTGGGTTGCTGCTCCGAAAGACACTTTCGTGTGCGCGACAAATGGTGGCTCCAGAGAGGATGCATCGACCAACGGATCGGCAAGTAGTCCAATGCCCTCCTTTCCCTTCTTTCCCTCCTTTCCCTCATTTCCCTCCTTTCCCTCCTTTCCCTTCTTTTCCTCCTTTCCCTCCTTTCCCTCCTTTCCCTCCTTTCCCTCCTTTCCCTCCTTTCCCTCCTTTCCCTCCTTTCCCTCCTTTCCCTCCTTTCCCTCCTTTCCCTCCTTTCCCTCCTTTCCCTCCTTTCCCTCCTTTCCCTCCTTTCCCTCCTTTCCCTCCTTTCCTCCTTTCCCTCCTTTCCCTCCTTTCCCTCCTTTCCCTCCTTTCCCTCCTTTCCCTCCTTTCCCTCCTGTTCCTCCTTTCCCTCATTTCCCTCCTTTCCATCCTTTCCCTTCTTTCCCTCCTTTCCCTTCTTTCCATCCTTTCCCTCCTTTCCCTCATTTCCCTCCTTTCCCTCCTTTCCCTCCTTTCCCTCCTTTCCCTCCGTTTCCTCCATTCCCTCATTTCCATCCTTTCCCTCCTTTCTCGCCTTTCCATCCTTACCCTCCTTTTCCTTCTTTCCGTCTGTCGCTTACGATAATTTAGCCTTAAAAACAAAGCGTTGCTAGGTAGCAATACTTGCTGTATAGCTACGTTATGCAACGCGCCAGCGATGCGCGCTTTTTTAACGATTTTATCGAAAACATAGGCTAAGAAGAAAATGCTGATCGACGACGGTCAGCATTTTTAGAGTATAAATTCAATTGAAAAAATTAATGAAGGCATCATTTGCCAACAGCCAGTTGGTGCGTTTATTATTGTGCTTAAGTCGGCGTGTACTGAGCCTGTCTTGGGCTGCAGCTCCGAAAGACAGTTTCGTGTGCGCGACCAATGGTGGCTCCAGAGAGGATGCATCAACCAACGGATCGGCAAGTAGTCCAATGCCCTCCTTTCCCTTCTTTCTCTCCTTCCCTCCTTTTCCTCCTTTCCCTTCTTTCCCTCCTTTCCCTCCTTTCTCTTCTTTTCCTCCTTTCCCTCCTTTCCCTTCTTTTCCTCCTTTCCCTCCTTTTCCTCCTTTCCCTCCTTTCCCACCTTTCCCTCCTTTCCCTCCTTTCGCTCCTTTCCCTTCGTTCCCTCCATTCCCTCATTTCCTTCCTTTCCCTCCTTTCTCGCCTTTCCGTCTGTCGCTTACGATAATTTAGCCTTAAAAACAAAGCGTTGCTAGGTAGCAATACGTGCTGAATAGCTACGTTATGCAACGCGCCAGCGATTAAGCGATTAGTGGCTCCAGAGAGGATGCATTAACCAACGGATCGGCAAGTAGTGAAATTAATTTAGAAAACATAAATAGGCTGCAAAAGCATCTGAAAGGTTAAGCACTTCGTGCAGTTAGCGGATCAATGCTTAACTCAGAAAACCGTTGCGCTCGTAATAACCAGGCTCGACAAAATGGTCGGGAACCCTGAAAGCATTTACAAGTCTTTACTGCTAGAATTACTAGTGATAAAACATATAACGACAGATAATCCTTCAGCATTTTTAGAATTTTCCAACGCTTTGCGCAATCTCATTGACAACATGGTGTTGTTGAAGCAAGAAGGATTTTTGAATGACCAAAGGCTGCTAAACGATTTAACATCAAGGTTTTCAACCGAACTTCGGAACGAAAGGTTGAACGAGAATCGAACCGTTCGAACAGTTCGGTAAAGTGCACGAACGAACGAGATTCTTAACAAAAAACGACCAGGACTTTTGGAAGAAACTGACTACACCGAACGCGTTCGAACGCTCCGTTCATTGTTCGACGACACACATAAATGTGGTAATGAAACGTGCAAAATCATATTGCTTTCTCGCTCTTTCTCGCACCGTGCGAACGGGTCGTCAGAGATCAAAATGTACCCTGTTGGTGTTGAAATCGTACCCATACAACTCAATTCCTCGAACGCCGTCGAATTTGTCAGGCAGTGTTCGATACGTGTGCTGCAAGGTGTTATAAATGACAAGGTGAAGTTGTTCAGAGCAAAATGACATTTCTCGACTTGACATTTCTCTTCCGGGGGCTGCGGTATAAAAATCGGGGAGGGCTGGTGCGGGGTAATGAAATTTGTATGCAGAGAGTGACAGATGTCCCCCACAATGTCGCCCAGCAAAAGCGATAAAAATCAACCTTCTAAACACATTATCCTTGGTGTGCTGTTGGTTTGGAAATCGTATCCATATGACTGAATTCATCGAACGCGTTCGAACTGGTGCTCGATCTGTGTTCTGTTGGTGTGTAAATCGTACCTACACAACTGAATTCATCGAACGCGTTCGAACTGGCTCATTTGTGTTCGATCTGTGCTCTGTTGGTGTGGAAATTATACATATACAATTCAATAGATCGATCCCGTTCAAACGGATTATTCATTATTCGCGAATGAACTGAACTGGAATTGCGCTCATCATGTTGATCCATATTTAAGTAGTTTTTTTTATATAATCCTTGAGTGTGTATAAGGCATAGGGTACAATATATGCTGGAGACGTCTATGCTCGTATTAGTTTTATACATGCTAGTTTTTGGTCGGTTTTTCGATAGCTAGCCAGACAGCAGATGGGCCGAGTCTTTAATGTTTTTAAATTATTGGTGTCAACCGCAGAATGAGTACTTCTTTGGCTACAGTATGCGTCTATGGCGGGTAAATGAAAAAGATAACGAGCGTTCTTTGTAAATAAACACCCCATGAAAAAAAGAACGAAAGAATCGTCGTTCACGTACGGTTCTTTTTGGTGAGCGAACTAGTTCGTTCGCGTTCGGTGAAAAGAATCGTTTTGCCCATGCCTAGTTGTAACACACGATAAGTACGAAACAAGATAACAAGAATCTTACGCTACAAGACCTAGCAGAATGGCTGAAACCCTCTGAAGAACTAGCCATTATGCGGCCACGAACGAAGGAGTATCCAAGCAAGAAAGGTCGAAACATCAAAATATACAGCATCGTCACAAAGGGCCAGAAAAGGAAACAATATGTATAATTTGTGGATTTCCTCACGAAACCACTCGTTGCAGGCAATTGAACGGTAAGACACCCAATATAAAATTAACTCTTTTTATTCGGCATAGAATTTGCACCAATTGCTGCAAGTACAGCAACCATAACACCAAAAACTGTCGCCTATCAGCACAATGTAGCGTGGTACGGTTGCGGCAAAAGGCATCATAGTATCTGTTGTGTACTGGATTGCCAAATTACGATGAGTTTCAATCGATAGGTTTATTCAAACTGAACGTGTTATTTGCATTCCCTACTTTTTATAGTTCAGAATGTAACAACGTGAACTATGATCAATTAATAATTATGACATGAAAATGTTATGATTGCAATGTGTGCTATGATCCAACATCTCCCCCCTTATAACCGCAGGACTCCACACAGCATAACACGGAGCGCAACATAACAACTGAAGCTGCTTAACGCTTTAGAAAACGCTGTATTGCCGGTACCATGTTATGAATATCCGTAGTAGGCCGCTCATTTCTCATTGGAAAGCTACCAACCTACTGCGATTACCGACAGTTAATGAAACGCTTTACCTCCTTTCCCAAGCGTTTTCTTACGCGTTTGGCAGCTGTCAGTTGTTATGTTGCGCTCCGTGTTATGCTGTGTGGAGTCCTGCGGTAACTGAATGATCCAACATCTCTCCCCTTAATTGGTACTTCTGGAATGAATTGAGTGTTCGGTAGCTGTTTGGTAGCTCGGAGATGCCTAATCCCGGAAAAAATGTTTGAAGGTGTGTATTGTGGATCTGTTGGTTAAAACATCTGTCTTCAAATTCAACCAGTTGGTGTGTGCTCGTATCGATTCCGGCCCTACTAGCAATGAGAATGAAAAAGTGTGCGACTTTCAGGCGAGGGGCATGTAGAAGCATGGGGAGACGGTTGGAAATTCGCGGAATTGCTCGGAGGCGCGAGCGTGTTTTGGTTTGTACACAGTTTTTGCACTCACACAATTACACATGTGTGAATGTGTGCGTTCACTTTCAGCCTGCGCGCTCAGTTTGGTTTTCTCGCAGCGGCATGCGGGTATCGGTGTCTCGCTCGCACTAGTGCAGCGAGTGTTCCTCTGTGCGCTCCCCTTCTTGCCACCACACGAAATCGTCAGTTCAGCTCAAGCGTTCGCCGTGAAAGGCTGCGCGCGTGTTAGCCTAAGTCCCGGGCGATCGAAGTTTCGCTAAGTGTTGAAGTGTTGTGCACATTGAAATGAAGCTGCGCTTTTCTTTCACCATTTATCTTAAATGTGTGATATGCGCTGCTTTATTTCAATGTTTATTTTTGCTGTATCGAACATCAACAACGGGATCCACGCAGTTTGACGGCTCTTTGAAATACGACGATTTTTTTTTATATTAAGAATTTGTGTGATTTTGTGGCAAGATTGTGTGAAGCTATGTGTGAAAATGCCCCTTTATTTGCAATAAAAGTGATAAAATATAAACCAAGTTTGATGTGTTCAAGTTTTTGTTTTGATTCGGGTGTACCAAGTCCGAATGAAGGAAAGCGCACAGCGCGCTACGAAAGAAACGAGCGGGAGGGGGTGTCAGTCCAGCGCAGCGCAATTCGCTGGAATAAAGTGGGAGGGGGTACCAGTTCAGCGCTGCGCAAGCCGAAAGAAACGGGAAGGAAGGGGTATGAGGAAAATACTATGAAACAGCGCGAGCGAGCGTTCTTTACAGCGAGAGCGCCTCGTGTATTTTAAAGGCAAGCAAGAGAGCGCATTCTCTCCGTGGTAGCGCTCCATCCGCCATTTTTAATTCTCAGCCCAAAACAACGAACTTCGGATCCGTGCTTGGGCCGGACCCCCACCGCGTGTTTCTACCTACCCCTCGCCTGAAAATTTCGTTCTCTTTGTCTGTCGGGGGCTCAGCTCCTCCGTGCTTACTTGGGCTGAGAAGCGACGAAACAGTTTGAAACGGTATGGAAATATACCTGCAGTAACTTTTTCGTCCCAATTGGTGGTTCGAAATACATTTGATTGTGCGTTTCAAAATACTTTCCCTCCTTTCCCTCCTATCCCTCCTTTCCCTCCTTTCCCTCCTTTCCCTCCTTTCCCTCCTTTCCCTCCTTTCCATCCTTTCCCTCTTTTCCCTCCTTTCCCTCCTTTCCCTCCTTTCCCTCCTTTCCCTCTTTTCCCTCCTTTCACACCTTTCCCTCCTTTCCCTCCTTTCCCTCCTTTCCCTCCTTTCCCTCCTATCCCTCCGTTCCATCCTTTCCCTCTTTTCCCTCCTTTCCCTCCTTTCCTCCTTTCCCTCTTTTCCCTCTTTTCCCTCTTTTCCCACCTTTCCCTCCTTTCATTCTTTTCCCTCCTTTTTATCTTTCCCTCTGTCGCTGACGATATTTAAGCTTTAAAAACGAAGCGTTGCTGGTCAATACTTGCTGAATAGCTACGTTATGCAACGCGCCAGCGATGCGCGCTTTTTAACGATTTAATGGAAAACATAGGCTAAGAAGAAAATGCTGATGGACGACGGTCAGCATTTTTTGAGTATAAATTCAATTGAAACCAGTTGGTGCGTTTATTATTGTGCTTAAGTCGGCGTGTACTGTGCCTGTCTTGGGTTGCTGCTCCGAAAGACACTTTCGTGTGCGCGACAAATGGTGGCTCCAGAAAGGATGCATCAACCAACGGATCGGCAAGTAGTCAAATGCCCTCCTTTCCCTTCTTTCTCTCCTTCCCTCCTTTCCCTCCTTTCCCTCCTTTCCAACCTTTCCCTCCTTTCCCTCCTTTCCCTCCTTTCCCTCCTTTCTCTCCTTTCCCTCCTTTCCGTCATTTCCCTCCTTTCCCTCCTTTCCCTCCTTTCCCTCCTTTCCCTCCTTTCCCTCCTTTTCCTCCTTTCCCTCCTTTCCCTCCTTTCCCTCCTTTCCCTACTTTCCCTCCTTTCCCTCCTTTCCCTCCTGCCCTCCGTTCCCTCCATTCCCTCATTTCCATCCTTTCCCTCCTCATTCCTTTCCCTCTTTTTCCTCCTTTCCGTCTGTCGCTTCCGATAATTTAGCCTTAAAAACAAAATGTTGCTAGGTAGCAATACTTGCTGAATAGCTACGTTATGCAACGCGCCAGCGATTAAACGCGCTTAACGATTAAATGGAATTTAACGATTTAATGGAAAACATAGGCTAAGAAGAAACTGCTGATGGACGACGGTCAGCATTTTTAGAGTATAAATTCAATTGAAAAAAAATAATGAAGGCATTATTTGCCAATAGCCAGTTGGTGCGTTTATTATTGTGCTTAAGTCGGCGTGTACTGTGCCTGTCTTGGGCTGCTGCTCCGAAAGACACTCTCGTGTGCGCGACAAATGGTGGCTCCAGAGAGGATGCATCAACCAACGGATCGGCAAGTAGTCCAATGCCCTCCTTTCCCTCCTTTCCCTTCTGTTCCTCCTTTCCGTCTGTCGCTTACGATAATTTAGCCTTAAAAACAAGCGTAGCAATACTTGCTGAATAGCTACGTTATGCAACGCGCCAGCGATTAAACGCGCTTAACGATTAAATGGAATTTAACGATTTAATGGAAAACATAGGCTAAGAAGGAAATGCTGATCGACGACGGTCAGCATTTTTAGAGTATAAATTCAATTGAAAAAAAAAATAATGAAGGCATTATTTGCCAAGAGCCAGTTGGTGCGTTTATTATTGTGCTTTCCCTCCTCTCCCTCCTTTCCCTTTTTTTCCATCCTTTCCCTCTTTTCCCTTCTTTCCCTCCTTTCCCACATTTCCATAATTTCCCTCCTTTCCCTCCTTTCCCTCTTTTCCCTCTTTTCCCTTCTTTCCCACCTTTCCCTCCTTTCCCTCCTTTCCCTCCTTTTCCTCCTTTCCCTCCTTTCATTCCTTTCCCTCCTTTCCCTCATTTCCCTCCTTTCCCTCCTTTCCCACCTTTCCAACCGATCCTTCCTTTCCAACCGTTCCCTCCTTTCCCTCCTTTCTCTCCTTTCCCTCCTTTCCCTCCTTTCCCTCCTTTCCCTCCTTTCTCTCCTTTCCCTCCTTTCAAACCGTTCCCTCCTTTCCCTCCTTTCCCTCCTTTCCCTCCTTTCCCTCCTTTCCCTCCTTTCCCTCCTTTCCTTCATTTCCCTCCTTTCCATCCTTTCCCTTCTTTCCCTCCTTTCCCTCCTTTCCAACCGTTCCCTCCTTTCCCTCTTTTCCCTCCTTTTCCTCCTTTCCCTTATTTCCATCCTTTCCCTCCTTTTCCTTCTTTCCGTCTGTCGCTTACTATAATTTAGCCTTAAAAACAAAGCGTTGCTAGGTAGCAATACTTGCTGAATAGCTACGTTATGTAACGCATGAGCGATGCGCGCTTTTTTAACGATTTTATGGAAAACATAGGCTAAGAAGAAAATGCTGCTCGACGACGGTCAGCATTTTTAGAGTATAAATTCAATTGAAAAAATTAATGAAGGCATCATTTGCCAAGAGCCAGTTGGTGCGTTTATTATTGTGCTTAAGTCGGCGTGTACTGTGCCTGTCTTGGGCTGCAGCTCCGAAAGACACTTTCGTGTGCGCGACAAATGGTGGCTCCAGAGAGGATGCATCAACCAACGGATCGGCAAGTAGTCCAATGCCCTCCTTTCCCTCCTTTCCCTCCTTTTCCTCCTTTCCGTCTGTCGCTTACGATAATTTAGCCTTAAAAACAAGCGTAGCAATACTTGCTGAATAGCTACGTTATGCAACGCGCCAGCGATTAAACGCGCTTAACGATTAAATGGAATTTAACGATTTAATGGAAAACATAGGCTAAGAAGAAACTGCTGATGGACGACGGTCAGCATTTTTAGAGTATAAATTCAATTGAAAAAAAATAATGAAGGCATTATTTGCCAATAGCCAGTTGGTGCGTTTATTATTGTGCTTAAGTCGGCGTGTACTGTGCCTGTCTTGGGCTGCTGCTCCGAAAGACACTCTCGTGTGCGCGACAAATGGTGGCTCCAGAGAGGATGCATCAACCAACGGATCGGCAAGTAGTCCAATGCCCTCCTTTCCCTCCTTTCCCTTCTGTTCCTCCTTTCCGTCTGTCGTTTACGATAATTTAGCCTTAAAAACAAGCGTAGCAATACTTGCTGAATAGCTACGTTATGCAACGCGCCAGCGATTAAACGCGCTTAACGATTCAATGGAATTTAACGATTTAATGGAAAACATAGGCTAAGAAGGAAATGCTGATCGACGACGGTCAGCATTTTTAGAGTATAAATTCAATTGAAAAAAAATAATGAAGGCATTATTTGCCAAGAGCCAGTTGGTGCATTTATTATTGTGCTTTCCCTCCTTTCCCTCCTTTCCCTTTTTTTCCATCCTTTCCCTCTTTTTCATCCTTTCCCTCCTTTCCCTCCTTTCCCTCCTTTCCCACATTTTCATAATTTCCCTCCTTTCCCTCCTTTCCCTCTTTTCCCTCCTTTCCCTTCTTTCCCACCTTTCCCTCCTTTCCCTCCTTTTCCTCCTTTCCCTCCTTTCCCTCTTTTCCCTCATTTCCCTCCTTTCCTTCTTTTCCCTCCTTTCCCTCCATTCCAACCTATCCTTCCTTTCCAACCGTTCCCTCCTTTCCCTCCTTTACAACCGATCCCTCCTTTCCCTCCTTTCCCTCCTTTCCCTCCTTTCTCTCCTTTCCCTCCTTTCCAACCTTTCCCTCCTTTCCCTCCTTTCCCTCCTTTCCCTCCTTTCCCTCCTTTCCCTCCTTTCCCTCCTTTCCCTCCTTTCCCTCCTTTCCCTCCTTTCCCTCCTTTCCCTCCTTTCCCTCCTTTCCCTCCTTTCCCTCCTTTCCCTCCTTTTCCTCCTTTCCCTCCTTTCCCTCCTTTCCCTCCTTTTCCTCCTTTTCCTCCTTTCCCTTCTTTCCATCCTTTCCCTTCTTTCCCTCCTTTCCCTCCTTTCCAACCGTTCCCTCCTTTCCCTCTTTTCCCTCCTTTTCCTCCTTTCCATCCTTTCCCTCCTTTTCCTCCTTTTCCTTCTTTCCGTCTGTCGCTTCCGATAATTTAGCCTTAAAAACAAAGCGTTGCTAGGTAGCAATACTTGCTGAATAGCTACGTGATGCAACGCGCCAGCGATGCGCGCTTTTTTAACGATTTTATGGAAAACATAGGCTAAGAAGAAAATGCTGCTCGACGACGGTCAGCATTTTTAGAGTATAAATTCAATTGAAAAAATTAATGAAGGCATCATTTGCCAAGAGCCAGTTGGTGCGTTTATTATTGTGCTTAAGTCGGCGTGTACTGTGCCTGTCTTGGGCTGCAGCTCCGAAAGACACTTTCGTGTGCGCGACAAATGGTGGCTCCAGAGAAGATGCATCAACCAACGGATCGGCAAGTAGTTCCTCTTTTCCTTCCTTTCCCTCCTTTCTCGCCTTTCCATCCTTTCCCTCCTCATTCTTTTCCCTCCTTTTCCTTCTTTCCGTCTGTCGCTCACGATAATTTAGCCTTAAAAACAAAGCGTTGCTAGGTAGCAATACTTGCTGAATAGCTACGTTATGCAACGCGCCAGCGATTAAGCGATTAGTGGCTCCAGAGAGGATGCATTAACCAACGGATCGGCAAGTAGTGAAATTAATTTAGAAAACATAAATAGGCTGCAAAAGCATCTGAAAGGTTAAGCACTTCGTGCAGTTAGCGGATCAATGCTTAACCCAGAAAACCGTTGCGCTCGTAATAACCAGGCTCGACAAAATGGTCGGGAACCCTGAAAGCATTTACAAGTCTTTACTGCTAGAATTACTAGTGATAAAACATATAACGACAGATAATCCTTCAGCATTTTTAGAATTTTCCAACGCTTTGCGCAATCTCATTGACAACATGGTGTTGTTGAAGCAAGAAGGATTTTTGAATGACCAAAGGCTGCTAAACGATTTAACATCAAGGTTTTCAACCGAACTTCGGAACAAAAGGTTGAACGAGAATCGAACCGTTCGAACAGTTCGGTAAAGTGCACGAACGAACGAGATTCTTAACAAAAAACGACCAGGACTTTTGGAAGAAACTGACTACACCGAACGCGTTCGAACGTTCCGTTCATTGTTCGACGACACACATAAATGTGGTAATGAAACGTGCAAAATCATATTGCTTTCTCGCTCTTTCTCGCACCGTGCGAACGGGTCGTCAGAGATTAAAATGTACCCTGTTGGTGTTGAAATCGTACCCATACAACTCAATTCCTCGAACGCCGTCGAATTTGTCAGGCAGTGTTCGATACGTGTGCTGCAAGGTGTTATAAATGACAAGGTGAAGTTGTTCAGAGCAAAATGACATTTCTCGACTTGACATTTCTCTTCCGGGGGCTACGGTATAAAAATCGGGGAGGGCTGGTGCGGGGTAATGAAATTTGTATGCAGAGAGTGGCAGATGTCCCCCACAATGTCGCCCAGCAAAAGCGATAAAAATCAACCTTCTAAATACATTATCCTTGGTGTGCTGTTGGTTTGGAAATCGTATCTATACGACTGAATTCATCGAACGCGTTCGAACTGGTGCTCGATCTGTGTTCTGTTGGTGTGTAAATCGTACCTACACAACTGAATTCATCGAACGCGTTCGAACTGGCTCATTTGTGTTCGATCTGTGCTCTGTTGGTGTGGAAATTATACATATACAATTCAATAGATCGATCCCGTTCAAACGGATTATTCATTATTCGCGAATGAACTGAACTGGAATTGCGCTCATCATGTTGATCCATATTTAAGTAGTTTTTTTTATAGAATCCTTGAGTGTGTATAAGGCATAGGGTACAATATATGCTGGAGACGTCTATGCTCGTATTAGTTTTATACATGCTAGTTTTTGGTCGGTTTTTCGATAGCTAGCCAGACAGCAGATGGGCCGAGTCTTTAATGTTTTTAAATTATTGGTGTCAACCGCAGAATGAGTACTTCTTTGGCTACAGTATGCGTCTATGGCGGGTAAATGAAAAAGATAACGAGCGTTCTTTGTAAATAAACACCCCATGAAAAAAAGAACGAAAGAATCGTCGTTCACGTACGGTTCTTTTTGGTGAGCGAACTAGTTCGTTCGCGTTCGGTGAAAAGAATCGTTTTGCCCATGCCTAGTTGTAACACACGATAAGTACGAAACAAGATAACAAGAATCTTACGCTACAAGACCTAGCAGAATGGCTGAAACCCTCTGAAGAACTAGCCATTATGCGGCCACGAACGAAGGAGTATCCAAGCAAGAAAGGTCGAAACATCAAAATATACAGCATCGTCACAAAGGGCCAGAAAAGGAAACAATATGTATAATTTGTGGATTTCCTCACGAAACCACTCGTTGCAGGCAATTGAACGGTAAGACACCCAATATAAAATTAACTCTTTTTATTCGGCATAGAATTTGCACCAATTGCTGCAAGTACAGCAACCATAACACCAAAAACTGTCGCCTATCAGCACAATGTAGCGTGGTACGGTTGCGGCAAAAGGCATCATAGTATCTGTTGTGTACTGGATTGCCAAATTACGATGAGTTTCAATCGATAGGTTTATTCAAACTGAACGTGTTATTTGCATTCCCTACTTTTTATAGTTCAGAATGTAACAACGTGAACTATGATCAATTAATAATTATGACATGAAAATGTTATGATTGCAATGTGTGCTATGATCCAACATCTCCCCCCTTATAACCGCAGGACTCCACACAGCATAACACGGAGCGCAACATAACAACTGACAGCTGCTTAACGCTTCAGAAAACGCTGTATTGCCGGTACCATCCCGCTGCGCAAATTCGAGCAGTTTCCAGCGCAGAAAATGCACCAAAATCTGCGCTGGCCAGCGCAGATTTTGGCCCGTTCCCCGCGCTGGACTTCAGCGATTCCTGCGCTGGGTCGAGCAAGTTTAGCGCCATCTGCTGGCGAAATGGACGAACTATTTATGGCGGCGGAGCAAAAAAAACGGTCAAAAAAATTTAAAAAAATTGGCGCCCATTTTTTCGTCCGCTTCTTCTCCCTCCCTCACCATGCCTTGCCTTACTTGTACTTGCGGCGCTTCTGCCCGTGCTTTCCGCCGCCAGCTGATTGGTTGTTGTGGTGTATGCGTTGGTTCATATATGTGCATTGCGGTTGTGTATCGTTATTGGTGGGTGTTAGCATTTATTAATTTGTGTGTGACCTTGAGACGCTGTGGGAGAAGCTGGATTGGGATTCAAAGTGTTATCGGTGTATTGATGGTTTATTTTATTTCGTGCCGCTGCTGATGAGACCATTCGATGCCCCTGCCAGTTGAGGGTGAAGAAGCCTATTTAAAACAAGCGTAGGAGAACGTCTAACATTAATCTAATATTTTTTAATTTGAACATGTTTCATGCTTCAACGACCTTCTAAGCATCATGAAGCACAGTGTATAGTGACTAAAAAAATATATTTTTCTAATGTGCCGAAATCTTTCTCGAGTTTTTGTGTCTCGACACACACACACACACGCACACAGCGCGGGGAAAGTGACCATTCACTCTATCATGTCGCGATTCCCCACCCCGCCCGGCGCTAGGGATGAGGATGCGCTACATGATAGCTGAACCAGCCTTTCTTCCGATAAGGTAGTCGTGCTCGATCGTGCGGGGAGGGGGTGGGGGGTGCGTGCTTGCGTTCGCGCTTTCGTGGGTGCGTGCTGGCGTGCGCGCTTTCATGCTCGCGGGCGCGCGTACGAGCGTGTGTGTGTGCGTGCGTGCGTGCTGGCGTGCGCGCGTTCATGCATGTGTGCGCGCGCGCGCGCGCGTTTGTGTGTGTGTGTGTGTGTGCGAGTTTGCGCGCGCGTGTTTGTGAGTTTGCGCGCGCGTGTTTGTGTGTGTGCGTGCGTTTGGAAACCCCAAAACTATTTGATTCTGATGCGTACATTTTCATCCGCTGCGGCTGCAAAATACCACGCATTTTCGATCTCGCTACCTGAGAGACAACACAACCATTGGCATTGGCATCTTTGCGATCGACTCTGCTGTTGGGGGTATCAAAAAGACACACGATCAAAGCAAACGTGCGTATGATATGTTGCACATTTATTTCTAATTCTAAGCTAGCGGACGCAAGTGGAAACAACATTTTGAATTGAATCCATACAAAAGAGGAGGATTTGTTTATTACGGTGTGCGTATGGTGCTGCACCAGTCCGTCCAGAATCTGGCGGCTTGCTGGTTTGGAGTAGTTATCATGACGCCGATTGACCGGCAATGCCTTGGAATGGGTTTGGATCGGTAGGTTCATGTTTTAGTCGAGTGCATTCCGTGCATTTGTCGCGCCACAACAGTAGACCCGGCAGCACCAAAGTCAAAACAAAAACCTTCCCCGAGTGTGGACTGCTATGCTAATTTCTTCTTCTTTTTATTATTATTCTTATTATTGGCGTAATGGCCTACGCGATCATGCCGGTCTTTTCAGGACTTGAGTATAACGTAGCCATATAGTCAGCCCTTGCTACGGCGGACGGTTCATACGCGATTAGAACCCACGACGGGCATGCAGATGTGAGGAATGATGGCGGTGCCGCGGGCCCGCTCCTATCCAGCGTGCAACTTGCATACTTCCACACTGTCTCCTGCTCGATGCATACGCTGCAGGCAGGAGGAAGGATGCACCTCCACGATAAAAAAAAAACACCGTCATGAACCAGCGGTGGACCTAACGGTAGGCGGACTAGGCGGTCGCCGAAGATTTCTAGTCTGTGATATGCCGTATGTCTACAAGTATTAGCGACAAAGGCCCCCGGAAAGATGATCGTAAGGGTCCCATGGCCACCCCTCTTCCACCGGCAATTTAAGTATACCGTTCAATCTTCCAACAGCTGTGTGCCAGTACCCCCTGCTCCCGGTCATCAGTTACCATTGACAGGGGCCTCAATTCGTCTTTCCGCCTTTCATGAACACCTTCTGTTCTTTGACCGATGGATCATAACATTCCGGAAGAAATTACATTTGGCGACAGTTTTGCATACACACGCACACTCACAACCATGCGCAGGATGCTTAGCATATCTATGTAATCCACAACAAACGAAATCAATAGCTTAGCTTGCGCTCTAGATACCGGCGGAATGAAAAGTTGATGAAAATCAGCGCCGGGCTGAATGTGTTAATGCGAATTAGGGTTCTGCGCGTTGCACAGCAAACCCTCTATCGTGCGCTAGCGATTCCTTAGTCATTTTTACATTGCAGCAATTGAACTTATTGCGCTTTTTTGGTTTGATTTGTGAAAATAAAACTTCATCGCCGCAATGTTTGTTAACGGCATTTTTAGGCGCCACAACAGCTCGCGAGCATTGACCACACGCGAGAAAGAGATAGCGGTATGGAGGGAAAAAGCACGGACGACGGCTGACAGCGATTGGCTGTCTGACGCACCAACACATCCAAACCTTCGACAGCGCGCTCAGGCGAGGGGTATGAGGCGGAGCCAGGGACGGGTAGCTCGACGAGCTGCTCGACAAATTTGCCGTTGGAGAGAAAAGGAAGGCATGATGAAATTCTCAGAACTCCATGATTTCTTCCGTCGCTTTGCGCAGCGGGATGTTATGAATATCCGTAGTAGGCCGCTCATTTCTCATTGGAAAGCTACCAACCTACTGCGATTACCGACCCGCTGCGCAAAGCGACGGAAGAAATCATGGAGTTCTGAGAATTTCATCATGCCTTCCTTTTCTCTCCAACGGCAAATTTGTCGAGCAGCTCGTCGAGCTACCCGTCCCTGGCTCCGCCTCATACCCCTCGCCTGAGCGCGCTGTCGAAGGTTTGGATGTGTTGGTGCGTCAGACAGCCAATCGCTGTCAGCCGTCGTCCGTGCTTTTTCCCTCCATACCGCTATCTCTTTCTCGCGTGTGGTCAATGCTCGCGAGCTGTTGTGGCGCCTAAAAATGCCATTAACAAACATTGCGGCGATGAAGTTTTATTTTCACAAATCAAACCAAAAAAGCGCAATAAGTTCAATTGCTGCAATGTAAAAATGACTAAGGAATCGCTAGCGCACGATAGAGGGTTTGCTGTGCAACGCGCAGAACCCTAATTCGCATTAACACATTCAGCCCGGCGCTGATTTTCATCAACTTTTCATTCCGCCGGTATCTAGAGCGCAAGCTAAGCTATTGATTTCGTTTGTTGTGGATTACATAGATATGCTAAGCATCCTGCGCATGGTTGTGAGTGTGCGTGTGTATGCAAAACTGTCGCCAAATGTAATTTCTTCCGGAATGTTATGATCCATCGGTCAAAGAACAGAAGGTGTTCATGAAAGGCGGAAAGACGAATTGAGGCCCCTGTCAATGGTAACTGATGACCGGGAGCAGGGGGTACTGGCACACAGCTGTTGGAAGATTGAACGGTATACTTAAATTGCCGGTGGAAGAGGGGTGGCCATGGGACCCTTACGATCATCTTTCCGGGGGCCTTTGTCGCTAATACTTGTAGACATACGGCATACAAAGACTAGAGATCATCGGTGACCGCCTAGTCCACCTACCGTTAGATCCACCGTTGGTTCATGACGGTGTTTTTTTTATGGTGGAGGTGCATCCTTCCCCCTGCCTGCAGCGTATGCATCGAGCAGGAGACAGTGTGGAAGTATGCAAGTTTCACGCTGGATAGGAGCGGGCCCGCGGCACCGCCATCATTCCTCACATCTGCATGCCCGTCGTGGGTTCTAATCGCGTATGAACCGTCCGCCGTAGCAAGGGCTGACTATATGGCTACGTTATACTCAAGTCCTGAAAAGACCGGCATGATCGCGTAGGCCATTACGCCAATAATAAGAATAATAATAAAAAGAAGAAGAAATTAGCATAGCAGTCCACACTCGGGGAAGGTTTTTGTTTTGACTTTGGTGCTGCCGGGTCTACTGTTGTGGCGCGACAAATGCACGGAATGCACTCGACTAAAACATGAACCTACCGATCCAAACCCATTCCAAGGCATTGCCGGTCAATCGGCGTCATGATAACTACTCCAAACCAGCAAGCCGCCAGATTCTGGACGGACTGGTGCAGCACCATACGCACACCGTAATAAACAAATCCTCCTCTTTTGTATGGATTCAATTCAAAATGTTGTTTCCACTTGCGTCCGCTAGCTTAGAATTAGAAATAAATGTGCAACATATCATACGCACGTTTGCTTTGATCGTGTGTCTTTTTGATACCCCCAACAGCAGAGTCGATCGCAAAGATGCCAATGCCAATGGTTGTGTTGTCTCTCAGGTAGCGAGATCGAAAATGCGTGGTATTTTGCAGCCGCAGCGGATGAAAATGTACGCATCAGAATCAAATAGTTTTGGGGTTTCCAAACGCACGCACACACACAAACACGCGCGCGCAAACTCACAAACACGCGCGCGCAAACTCGCACACACACACACACACACAAACGCGCGCGCGCGCGCGCACACATGCATGAACGCGCGCACGCCAGCACGCACGCACGCACACACACACGCTCGTACGCGCGCCCGCGAGCATGAAAGCGCGCACGCCAGCACGCACCCACGAAAGCGCGAACGCAAGCACGCACCCCCCACCCCCTCCCCGCACGATCGAGCACGACTACCTTATCGGAAGAAAGGCTGGTTCAGCTATCATGTAGCGCATCCTCATCCCTAGCGCCGGGCGGGGTGGGGAATCGCGACATGATAGAGTGAATGGTCACTTTCCCCGCGCTGTGTGCGTGTGTGTGTGTGTGTCGAGACACAAAAACTCGAGAAAGATTTCGGCACATTAGAAAAATATATTTTTTTAGTCACTATACACTGTGCTTCATGATGCTTAGAAGGTCGTTGAAGCATGAAACATGTTCAAATTAAAAAATATTAGATTAATGTTAGACGTTCTCCTACGCTTGTTTTAAATAGGCTTCTTCACCCTCAACTGGCAGGGGCATCGAATGGTCTCATCAGCAGCGGCACGAAATAAAATAAACCATCAATACACCGATAACACTTTGAATCCCAATCCAGCTTCTCCCACAGCGTCTCAAGGTCACACACAAATTAATAAATGCTAACACCCACCAATAACGATACACAACCGCAATGCACATATATGAACCAACGCATACACCACAACAACCAATCAGCTGGCGGCGGAAAGCACGGGCAGAAGCGCCGCAAGTACAAGTAAGGCAAGGCATGGTGAGGGAGGCAGAAGAAGCGGACGAAAAAATGGGCGCCAATTTTTTTAAATTTTTTGACCGTTTTTTTTGCTCCGCCGCCATAAATAGTTCGTCCATTTCGCCAGCAGATGGCGCTAAACTTGCTCGACCCAGCGCAGGAATCGCTGAAGTCCAGCGCGGGGAACGGGCCAAAATCTGCGCTGGCCAGCGCAGATTTTGGTGCATTTTCTGCGCTGGAAACTGCTCGAATTTGCGCAGCGGGGACAGTTAATGAAACGCTTTACCTCCTTTCCCAAGCGTTTTCTTACGCGTTTGGCAGCTGTCAGTTGTTATGTTGCGCTCCGTGTTATGCTGTGTGGAGTCCTGCGGTAACTGAATGATCCAACATCTCTCCCCTTAATTGGTACTTCTGGAATGAATTGAGTGTTCGGTAGCTGTTTGGTAGCTCGGAGATGCCTAATCCCGGAAACAATGTTTGAAGGTGTGTATTGTGGATCTGTTGGTTAAAACATCTGTCTTCAAATTCAACCAGTTGGTGTGTGCTCGTATCGATTCCGGCCCTACTAGCAATGAGAATGAAAAAGTGTGCGACTTTCAGGCGAGGGGCATGTAGAAGCATGGGGAGACGGTTGGAAATTCGCGGAATTGCTCGGAGGCGCGAGCGTGTTTTGGTTTGTACACAGTTTTTGCACTCACACAATTACACATGTGTGAATGTGTGCGTTCACTTTCAGCCTGCGCGCTCAGTTTGGTTTTCTCGCAGCGGCATGCGGGTATCGGTGTCTCGCTCGCACTAGTGCAGCGAGTGTTCCTCTGTGCGCTCCCCTTCTTGCCACCACACGAAATCGTCAGTTCAGCTCAAGCGTTCGCCGTGAAAGGCTGCGCGCGTGTTAGCCTAAGTCCCGGGCGATCGAAGTTTCGCTAAGTGTTGAAGTGTTGTGCACATTGAAATGAAGCTGCGCTTTTCTTTCACCATTTATCTTAAATGTGTGATATGCGCTGCTTTATTTCAATGTTTATTTTTGCTGTATCGAACATCAACAACGGGATCCACGCAGTTTGACGGCTCTTTGAAATACGACGATTTTTTTTTATATTAAGAATTTGTGTGATTTTGTGGCAAGATTGTGTGAAGCTATGTGTGAAAATGCCCCTTTATTTGCAATAAAAGTGATAAAATATAAACCAAGTTTGATGTGTTCAAGTTTTTGTTTTGATTCGGGTGTACCAAGTCCGAATGAAGGAAAGCGCACAGCGCGCTACGAAAGAAACGAGCGGGAGGGGGTGTCAGTCCAGCGCAGCGCAATTCGCTGGAATCAAGTGGGAGGGGGTACCAGTTCAGCGCTGCGCAAGCCGAAAGAAACGGGAAGGAAGGGGTATGAGGAAAATACTATGAAACAGCGCGAGCGAGCGTTCTTTACAGCGAGAGCGCCTCGTGTATTTTAAAGGCAAGCAAGAGAGCGCATTCTCTCCGTGGTAGCGCTCCATCCGCCATTTTTAATTCTCAGCCCAAAACAACGAACTTCGGATCCGTGCTTGGGCCGGACCCCCACCGCGTGTTTCTACCTACCCCTCGCCTGAAAATTTCGTTCTCTTTGTCTGTCGGGGGCTCAGCTCCTCCGTGCTTACTTGGGCTGAGAAGCGACGAAACAGTTTGAAACGGTATGGAAATATACCTGCAGTAACTTTTTCGTCCCAATTGGTGGTTCGAAATACATTTGATTGTGCGTTTCAAAATACTTTCCCTCCTTTCCCTCCTATCCCTCCTTTCCCACCTTTCCCTCCTTTCCCTCCTTTCCCTCCTTTCCCTCCTTTCCATCCTTTCCCTCTTTTCCCTCCTTTCCCTCCTTTCCCTCCTTTCCCTCCTTTCCCTCTTTTCCCTCCTTTCACTCCTTTCCCTCCTTTCCCTCCTTTCCTCCTTTCCCTCCTTTCCCTCCTATCCCTCCGTTCCATCCTTTCCCTCTTTTCCATCCTTTCCCTCCTTTCCTCCTTTCCCTCTTTTCCCTCTTTTCCCTCTTTTCCCACCTTTCCCTCCTTTCATTCTTTTCCCTCCTTTTTATCTTTCCCTCTGTCGCTGACGATAATTAAGCTTTAAAAACGAAGCGTTGCTGGTCAATACTTGCTGAATAGCTACGTTATGCAACGCGCCAGCGATGCGCGCTTTTTTAACGATTTTATGGAAAACATAGGCTAAGAAGAAAATGCTGATGGACGACGGTCAGCATTTTTTGAGTATAAATTCAATTGAAACCAGTTGGTGCGTTTATTATTGTGCTTAAGTCGGCGTGTACTGAGCCTGTCTTGGGTTGCTGCTCCGAAAGACACTTTCGTGTGCGCGACAAATGGTGGCTCCAGAAAGGATGCATCAACCAACGGATCGGCAAGTAGTCCAATGCCCTCCTTTCCCTTCTTTCTCTCCTTCCCTCCTTTCCCTCCTTTCCCTCCTTTCCAACCTTTCCCTCCTTTCCCTCCTTTCCCTCCTTTCCCTCCTTTCTCTCCTTTCCCTCCTTTCCCTCCTTTCCCTCCTTTCCCTCCTTTCCCTCCTTTCCCTCCTTTCCCTCCTTTCCCTCCTTTCCCTCCTTTCCCTCCTTTCCCTCCTTTCCCTCCTTTCCCTCCTTTCCCTCCTTTCCCTCCTTTCCCTCCTTTCCCTCCTTTCCCTCCTTTCCCTCCTTTCCCTCCTTTCCCTCCTTTCCCTCCTTTCCCTTCTTTCCTCCTTTCCCTCCTTTCCCTCCTTTCCCTCCTTTCCCTCCTTTCCCTCCTTTCCCTCCTGTTCCTCCTTTCCCTCATTTCCCTCCTTTCCATCCTTTCCCTTCTTTCCCTCCTTTCCCTCCTTTCCAACCGTTCCCTCCTTTCCCTCCTTTCCCTCCTTTCCCTCCTTTCCCTCCTTTCCCTCCGTTTCCTCCATTCCCTCATTTCCATCCTTTCCCTCCTTTCTCGCCTTTCCATCCTTACCCTCCTTTTCCTTCTTTCCGTCTGTCGCTTACGATAATTTAGCCTTAAAAACAAAGCGTTGCTAGGTAGCAATACTTGCTGTATAGCTACGTTATGCAACGCGCCAGCGATGCGCGCTTTTTTAACGATTTTATGAAAAACATAGGCTAAGAAGAAAATGCTGATCGACGACGGTCAGCATTTTTAGAGTATAAATTCAATTGAAAAAATTAATGAAGGCATCATTTGCCAACAGCCAGTTGGTGCGTTTATTATTGTGCTTAAGTCGGCGTGTACTGAGCCTGTCTTGGGCTGCAGCTCCGAAAGACAGTTTCGTGTGCGCGACCAATGGTGGCTCCAGAGAGGATGCATCAACCAACGGATCGGCAAGTAGTCCAATGCCCTCCTTTTCCTTCTTTCTCTCCTTCCCTCCTTTTCCTCCTTTCCCTCCTTTCCCTCCTTTCTCTCCTTTCCCTTCTTTTCCTCCTTTCCCTCCTTTCCCTTCTTTTCCTCCTTTCCCTCCTTTTCCTCCTTTCCCTCCTTTCCCTCCTTTCCCTCCTTTCCCTCCTTTCGCTCCTTTCCCTTCGTTCCCTCCATTCCCTCATTTCCTTCCTTTCCCTCCTTTCTCGCCTTTCCGTCTGTCGCTTACGATAATTTAGCCTTAAAAACAAAGCGTTGCTAGGTAGCAATACGTGCTGAATAGCTACGTTATGCAACGCGCCAGCGATTAAGCGATTAGTGGCTCCAGAGAGGATGCATTAACCAACGGATCGGCAAGTAGTGAAATTAATTTAGAAAACATAAATAGGCTGCAAAAGCATCCGAAAGGTTAAGCACTTCGTGCAGTTAGCGGATCAATGCTTAACCCAGAAAACCGTTGCGCTCGTAATAACCAGGCTCGACAAAATGGTCGGGAACCCTGAAAGCATTTACAAGTCTTTACTGCTAGAATTACTAGTGATAAAACATATAACGACAGATAATCCTTCAGCATTTTTAGAATTTTCCAACGCTTTGCGCAATCTCATTGACAACATGGTGTTGTTGAAGCAAGAAGGATTTTTGAATGACCAAAGGCTGCTAAACGATTTAACATCAAGGTTTTCAACCGAACTTCGGAACGAAAGGTTGAACGAGAATCGAACCGTTCGAACAGTTCGGTAAAGTGCACGAACGAACGAGATTCTTAACAAAAAACGACCAGGACTTTTGGAAGAAACTGACTACACCGAACGCGTTCGAACGCTCCGTTCATTGTTCGACGACACACATAAATGTGGTAATGAAACGTGCAAAATCATATTGCTTTCTCGCTCTTTCTCGCACCGTGCGAACGGGTCGTCAGAGATCAAAATGTACCCTGTTGGTGTTGAAATCGTACCCATACAACTCAATTCCTCGAACGCCGTCGAATTTGTCAGGCAGTGTTCGATACGTGTGCTGCAAGGTGTTATAAATGACAAGGTGAAGTTGTTCAGAGCAAAATGACATTTCTCGACTTGACATTTCTCTTCCGGGGGCTACGGTATAAAAATCGGGGAGGGCTGGTGCGGGGTAATGAAATTTGTATGCAGAGAGTGACAGATGTCCCCCACAATGTCGCCCAGCAAAAGCGATAAAAATCAACCTTCTAAACACATTATCCTTGGTGTGCTGTTGGTTTGGAAATCGTATCCATATGACTGAATTCATCGAACGCGTTCGAACTGGTGCTCGATCTGTGTTCTGTTGGTGTGTAAATCGTACCTACACAACTGAATTCATCGAACGCGTTCGAACTGGCTCATTTGTGTTCGATCTGTGCTCTGTTGGTGTGGAAATTATACATATACAATTCAATAGATCGATCCCGTTCAAACGGATTATTCATTATTCGCGAATGAACTGAACTGGAATTGCGCTCATCATGTTGATCCATATTTAAGTAGTTTTTTTTATAGAATCCTTGAGTGTGTATAAGGCATAGGGTACAATATATGCTGGAGACGTCTATGCTCGTATTAGTTTTATACATGCTAGTTTTTGGTCGGTTTTTCGATAGCTAGCCAGACAGCAGATGGGCCGAGTCTTTAATGTTTTTAAATTATTGGTGTCAACCGCAGAATGAGTACTTCTTTGGCTACAGTATGCGTCTATGGCGGGTAAATGAAAAAGATAACGAGCGTTCTTTGTAAATAAACACCCCATGAAAAAAAGAACGAAAGAATTGTCGTTCACGTACGGTTCTTTTTGGTGAGCGAACTAGTTCGTTCGCGTTCGGTGAAAAGAATCGTTTTGCCCATGCCTAGTTGTAACACACGATAAGTACGAAACAAGATAACAAGAATCTTACGCTACAAGACCTAGCAGAATGGCTGAAACCCTCTGAAGAACTAGCCATTATGCGGCCACGAACGAAGGAGTATCCAAGCAAGAAAGGTCGAAACATCAAAATATACAGCATCGTCACAAAGGGCCAGAAAAGGAAACAATATGTATAATTTGTGGATTTCCTCACGAAACCACTCGTTGCAGGCAATTGAACGGTAAGACACCCAATAGAAAATTAACTCTTTTTATTCGGCATAGAATTTGCACCAATTGCTGCAAGTACAGCAACCATAACACCAAAAACTGTAGCCTATCAGCACAATGTAGCGTGGTACGGTTGCGGCAAAAGGCATCATAGTATCTGTTGTGTACTGGATTGCCAAATTACGATGAGTTTCAATCGATAGGTTTATTCAAACTGAACGTGTTATTTGCATTCCCTACTTTTTATAGTTCAGAATGTAACAACGTGAACTATGATCAATTAATAATTATTACATGAAAATGTTATGATTGCAATGTGTGCTATGATCCAACATCTCCCCCCTTATAACCGCAGGACTCCACACAGCATAACACGGAGCGCAACATAACAACTGACAGCTGCTTAACGCTTCAGAAAACGCTGTATTGCCGGTACCATGTTATGAATATCCGTAGTAGGCCGCTCATTTCTCATTGGAAAGCTACTGCGATTACCGACCCGCTGCGCAAAGCGACGGAAGAAATCATGGAGTTCTGAGAATTTCATCATGCCTTCCTTTTCTCTCCAACGGCAAATTTGTCGAGCAGCTCGTCGAGCTACCCGTCCCTGGCTCCGCCTCATACCCCTCGCCTGAGCGCGCTGTCGAAGGTTTGGATGTGTTGGTGCGTCAGACAGCCAATCGCTGTCAGCCGTCGTCCGTGCTTTTTCCCTCCATACCGCTATCTCTTTCTCGCGTGTGGTCAATGCTCGCGAGCTGTTGTGGCGCCTAAAAATGCCGTTAACAAACATTGCGGCGATGAAGTTTTATTTTCACAAATCAAACCAAAAAAGCGCAATAAGTTCAATTGCTGCAATGTAAAAATGACTAAGGAATCGCTAGCGCACGATAGAGGGTTTGCTGTGCAACGCGCAGAACCCTAATTCGCATTAACACATTCAGCCCGGCGCTGATTTTCATCAACTTTTCATTCCGCCGGTATCTAGAGCGCAAGCTAAGCTATTGATTTCGTTTGTTGTGGATTACATAGATATGCTAAGCATCCTGCGCATGGTTGTGAGTGTGCGTGTGTATGCAAAACTGTCGCCAAATGTAATTTCTTCCGGAATGTTATGATCCATCGGTCAAAGAACAGAAGGTGTTCATGAAAGGCGGAAAGACGAATTGAGGCCCCTGTCAATGGTAACTGATGACCGGGAGCAGGGGGTACTGGCACACAGCTGTTGGAAGATTGAACGGTATACTTAAATTGCCGGTGGAAGAGGGGTGGCCATGGGACCCTTACGATCATCTTTCCGGGGGCCTTTGTCGCTAATACTTGTAGACATACGGCATACAAAGACTAGAGATCATCGGTGACCGCCTAGTCCACCTACCGTTAGATCCACCGTTGGTTCATGACGGTGTTTTTTTTATGGTGGAGGTGCATCCTTCCCCCTGCCTGCAGCGTATGCATCGAGCAGGAGACAGTGTGGAAGTATGCAAGTTGCACGCTGGATAGGAGCGGGCCCGCGGCACCGCCATCATTCCTCACATCTGCATGCCCGTCGTGGGTTCTAATCGCGTATGAACCGTCCGCCGTAGCAAGGGCTGACTATATGGCTACGTTATACTCAAGTCCTGAAAAGACCGGCATGATCGCGTAGGCCATTACGCCAATAATAAGAATAATAATAAAAAGAAGAAGAAATTAGCATAGCAGTCCACACTCGGGGAAGGTTTTTGTTTTGACTTTGGTGCTGCCGGGTCTACTGTTGTGGCGCGACAAATGCACGGAATGCACTCGACTAAAACATGAACCTACCGATCCAAACCCATTCCAAGGCATTGCCGGTCAATCGGCGTCATGATAACTACTCCAAACCAGCAAGCCGCCAGATTCTGGACGGACTGGTGCAGCACCATACGCACACCGTAATAAACAAATCCTCCTCTTTTGTATGGATTCAATTCAAAATGTTGTTTCCACTTGCGTCCGCTAGCTTAGAATTAGAAATAAATGTGCAACATTTCATACGCACGTTTGCTTTGATTGTGTGTCTTTTTGATACCCCCAACAGCAGAGTCGATCGCAAAGATGCCAATGCCAATGGTTGTGTTGTCTCTCAGGTAGCGAGATCGAAAATGCGTGGTATTTTGCAGCCGCAGCGGATGAAAATGTACGCATCAGAATCAAATAGATTTGGGGTTTCCAAACGCACGCACACACACAAACACGCGCGCGCAAACTCACAAACACGCGCGCGCAAACTCGCACACACACACACACACAAACGCGCGCGCGCGCGCGCACACATGCATGAACGCGCGCACGCCAGCACGCACGCACGCACACACACACGCTCGTACGCGCGCCCGCGAGCATGAAAGCGCGCACGCCAGCACGCACCCACGAAAGCGCGAACGCAAGCACGCACCCCCCACCCCCTCCCCGCACGATCGAGCACGACTACCTTATCGGAAGAAAGGCTGGTTCAGCTATCATGTAGCGCATCCTCATCCCTAGCGCCGGGCGGGGTGGGGAATCGCGACATGATAGAGTGAATGGTCACTTTCCCCGCGCTGTGTGCGTGTGTGTGTGTGTGTCGAGACACAAAAACTCGAGAAAGATTTCGGCACATTAGAAAAATATATTTTTTTAGTCACTATACACTGTGCTTCATGATGCTTAGAAGGTCGTTGAAGCATGAAACATGTTCAAATTAAAAAATATTAGATTAATGTTAGACGTTCTCCTACGCTTGTTTTAAATAGGCTTCTTCACCCTCAACTGGCAGGGGCATCGAATGGTCTCATCAGCAGCGGCACGAAATAAAATAAACCATCAATACACCGATAACACTTTGAATCCCAATCCAGCTTCTCCCACAGCGTCTCAAGGTCACACACAAATTAATAAATGCTAACACCCACCAATAACGACCCGCTGCGCAAATTCGAGCAGTTTCCAGCGCAGAAAATGCACCAAAATCTGCGCTGGCCAGCGCAGATTTTGGCCCGTTCCCCGCGCTGGACTTCAGCGATTCCTGCGCTGAGTCGAGCAAGTTTAGCGCCATCTGCTGGCGAAATGGACGAACTATTTATGGCGGCGGAGCAAAAAAAACGGTCAAAAAAATTTAAAAAAATTGGCGCCCATTTTTTCGTCCGCTTCTTCTCCCTCCCTCACCATGCCTTGCCTTACTTGTACTTGCGGCGCTTCTGCCCGTGCTTTCCGCCGCCAGCTGATTGGTTGTTGTGGTGTATGCGTTGGTTCATATATGTGCATTGCGGTTGTGTATCGTTATTGGTGGGTGTTAGCATTTATTAATTTGTGTGTGACCTTGAGACGCTGTGGGAGAAGCTGGATTGGGATTCAAAGTGTTATCGGTGTATTGATGGTTTATTTTATTTCGTGCCGCTGCTGATGAGACCATTCGATGCCCCTGCCAGTTGAGGGTGAAGAAGCCTATTTAAAACAAGCGTAGGAGAACGTCTAACATTAATCTAATATTTTTTAATTTGAACATGTTTCATGCTTCAACGACCTTCTAAGCATCATGAAGCACAGTGTATAGTGACTAAAAAAATATATTTTTCTAATGTGCCGAAATCTTTCTCGAGTTTTTGTGTCTCGACACACACACACACACGCACACAGCGCGGGGAAAGTGACCATTCACTCTATCATGTCGCGATTCCCCACCCCGCCCGGCGCTAGGGATGAGGATGCGCTACATGATAGCTGAACCAGCCTTTCTTCCGATAAGGTAGTCGTGCTCGATCGTGCGGGGAGGGGGTGGGGGGTGCGTGCTTGCGTTCGCGCTTTCGTGGGTGCGTGCTGGCGTGCGCGCTTTCATGCTCGCGGGCGCGCGTACGAGCGTGTGCGTGTGCGTGCGTGCGTGCTGGCGTGCGCGCGTTCATGCATGTGTGCGCGCGCGCGCGCGCGTTTGTGTGTGTGTGTGTGTGTGCGAGTTTGCGCGCGCGTGTTTGTGAGTTTGCGCGCGCGTGTTTGTGTGTGTGCGTGCGTTTGGAAACCCCAAAACTATTTGATTCTGATGCGTACATTTTCATCCGCTGCGGCTGCAAAATACCACGCATTTTCGATCTCGCTACCTGAGAGACAACACAACCATTGGCATTGGCATCTTTGCGATCGGCTCTGCTGTTGGGGGTATCAAAAAGACACACGATCAAAGCAAACGTGCGTATGATATGTTGCACATTTATTTCTAATTCTAAGCTAGCGGACGCAAGTGGAAACAACATTTTGAATTGAATCCATACAAAAGAGGAGGATTTGTTTATTACGGTGTGCGTATGGTGCTGCACCAGTCCGTCCAGAATCTGGCGGCTTGCTGGTTTGGAGTAGTTATCATGACGCCGATTGACCGGCAATGCCTTGGAATGGGTTTGGATCGGTAGGTTCATGTTTTAGTCGAGTGCATTCCGTGCATTTGTCGCGCCACAGCAGTAGACCCGGCAGCACCAAAGTCAAAACAAAAACCTTCCCCGAGTGTGGACTGCTATGCTAATTTCTTCTTCTTTTTATTATTATTCTTATTATTGGCGTAATGGCCTACGCGATCATGCCGGTCTTTTCAGGACTTGAGTATAACGTAGCCATATAGTCAGCCCTTGCTACGGCGGACGGTTCATACGCGATTAGAACCCACGACGGGCATGCAGATGTGAGGAATGATGGCGGTGCCGCGGGCCCGCTCCTATCCAGCGTGCAACTTGCATACTTCCACACTGTCTCCTGCTCGATGCATACGCTGCAGGCAGGAGGAAGGATGCACCTCCACGATAAAAAAAAACACCGTCATGAACCAGCGGTGGACCTAACGGTAGGCGGACTAGGCGGTCGCCGAAGATTTCTAGTCTGTGATATGCCGTATGTCTACAAGTATTAGCGACAAAGGCCCCCGGAAAGATGATCGTAAGGGTCCCATGGCCACCCCTCTTCCACCGGCAATTTAAGTATACCGTTCAATCTTCCAACAGCTGTGTGCCAGTACCCCCTGCTCCCGGTCATCAGTTACCATTGACAGGGGCCTCAATTCGTCTTTCCGCCTTTCATGAACACCTTCTGTTCTTTGACCGATGGATCATAACATTCCGGAAGAAATTACATTTGGCGACAGTTTTGCATACACACGCACACTCACAACCATGCGCAGGATGCTTAGCATATCTATGTAATCCACAACAAACGAAATCAATAGCTTAGCTTGCGCTCTAGATACCGGCGGAATGAAAAGTTGATGAAAATCAGCGCCGGGCTGAATGTGTTAATGCGAATTAGGGTTCTGCGCGTTGCACAGCAAACCCTCTATCGTGCGCTAGCGATTCCTTAGTCATTTTTACATTGCAGCAATTGAACTTATTGCGCTTTTTTGGTTTGATTTGTGAAAATAAAACTTCATCGCCGCAATGTTTGTTAACTGCATTTTTAGGCGCCACAACAGCTCGCGAGCATTGACCACACGCGAGAAAGAGATAGCGGTATGGAGGGAAAAAGCACGGACGACGGCTGACAGCGATTGGCTGTCTGACGCACCAACACATCCAAACCTTCGACAGCGCGCTCAGGCGAGGGGTATGAGGCGGAGCCAGGGACGGGTAGCTCGACGAGCTGCTCGACAAATTTGCCGTTGGAGAGAAAAGGAAGGCATGATGAAATTCTCAGAACTCCATGATTTCTTCCGTCGCTTTGCGCAGCGGGCAGTTAATGAAACGCTTTACCTCCTTTCCCAAGCGTTTTCTTACGCGTTTGGCAGCTGTCAGTTGTTATGTTGCGCTCCGTGTTATGCTGTGTGGAGTCCTGCGGTAACTGAATGATCCAACATCTCTCCCCTTAATTGGTACTTCTGGAATGAATTGAGTGTTCGGTAGCTGTTTGGTAGCTCGGAGATGCCTAATCCCGGAAACAATGTTTGAAGGTGTGTATTGTGGATCTGTTGGTTAAAACATCTGTCTTCAAATTCAACCAGTTGGTGTGTGCTCGTATCGATTCCGGCCCTACTAGCAATGAGAATGAAAAAGTGTGCGACTTTCAGGCGAGGGGCATGTAGAAGCATGGGGAGACGGTTGGAAATTCGCGGAATTGCTCGGAGGCGCGAGCGTGTTTTGGTTTGTACACAGTTTTTGCACTCACACAATTACACATGTGTGAATGTGTGCGTTCACTTTCAGCCTGCGCGCTCAGTTTGGTTTTCTCGCAGCGGCATGCGGGTATCGGTGTCTCGCTCGCACTAGTGCAGCGAGTGTTCCTCTGTGCGCTCCCCTTCTTGCCACCACACGAAATCGTCAGTTCAGCTCAAGCGTTCGCCGTGAAAGGCTGCGCGCGTGTTAGCCTAAGTCCCGGGCGATCGAAGTTTCGCTAAGTGTTGAAGTGTTGTGCACATTGAAATGAAGCTGCGCTTTTCTTTCACCATTTATCTTAAATGTGTGATATGCGCTGCTTTATTTCAATGTTTATTTTTGCTGTATCGAACATCAACAACGGGATCCACGCAGTTTGACGGCTCTTTGAAATACGACGATTTTTTTTATATTAAGAATTTGTGTGATTTTGTGGCAAGATTGTGTGAAGCTATGTGTGAAAATGCCCCTTTATTTGCAATAAAAGTGATAAAATATAAACCAAGTTTGATGTGTTCAAGTTTTTGTTTTGATTCGGGTGTACCAAGTCCGAATGAAGGAAAGCGCACAGCGCGCTACGAAAGAAACGAGCGGGAGGGGGTGTCAGTCCAGCGCAGCGCAATTCGCTGGAATCAAGTGGGAGGGGGTACCAGTTCAGCGCTGCGCAAGCCGAAAGAAACGGGAAGGAAGGGGTATGAGGAAAATACTATGAAACAGCGCGAGCGAGCGTTCTTTACAGCGAGAGCGCCTCGTGTATTTTAAAGGCAAGCAAGAGAGCGCATTCTCTCCGTGGTAGCGCTCCATCCGCCATTTTTAATTCTCAGCCCAAAACAACGAACTTCGGATCCGTGCTTGGGCCGGACCCCCACCGCGTGTTTCTACCTACCCCTCGCCTGAAAATTTCGTTCTCTTTGTCTGTCGGGGGATCAGCTCCTCCGTGCTTACTTGGGCTGAGAAGCGACGAAACAGTTTGAAACGGTATGGAAATATACCTGCAGTAACTTTTTCGTCCCAATTGGTGGTTCGAAATACATTTGATTGTGCGTACTTTCCCTCCTTTCCCTCCTTTCCCTCCTTTCCCTCCTTTCCCTCCTTTCCCTCCTTTCCCTCCTTTCCCTCCTTTCCCTCCTTTACACCATTTCCTTTAATTCCCTCCTTTCCCTCCTTTCCCTCCTTTCCCTCCTTTCCCTTCTTTCCCTCCTTTCCCTCCTATCCCTCCTATCCCTCCTTTCCATCCTTTCTCTCCTTTCCCTCCTTTCCCTCCTTTCCCTCCTTTCCCTCCTTTCCCTCCTTTCCCTCCTTTCCCTCCTATCCCTCCTTTCCCTCCTTTCCATCCTTTCCCTCCTTTCCCTTCTTACCCTCCTTTCCCTCCTTTCCCTCCTTTCCCTCCTTACCCTCCTTTCCCTCCTTTCCCTCCTTTCCCTCCTTTCCCTCCTTTCCCTCCTTTTCCTCCTTTCCAACCTTTCCCTCCTTTCCCTCCTTTCCCTCCTTTCGATCCTTTCCCTCTTTTCCCTTCTTTCCCCCCTTTCCCTCCTTTCCCTCCTTTCCCTCCTTTCCCTTCTTTCCCTCCTTTCCCTCCTTTACCTCCTTTCCCTCCTTTCCCTCTTTTCCCTCCTTTCCCTCCTTTCCCTCCTTTCCCTCCTTTCCCTCCTTTCCCTCCTTTCCCATCGTTCCCTCCATTCCTTCATTTCCTTCCTTTCCTTCCTTTCTCGCCTTTCCATCCTTTCCCTCCTCATTCCTTTCCCTCCTTTTCATTCTTTCCGTCTGTCGCTTACGATAATTTAGCTGTTTGGTAGCTCGGAGATGCCTAATCCCGGAAACAATGTTTGAAGGTGTGTATTGTGGATCTGTTGGTTAAAACATCTGTCTTCAAATTCAACCAGTTGGTGTGTGCTTGTATCGATTCCGGCACAGCTCCTCCGTGCTTACTTGGGCTGAGAAGCGACGAAACAGTTTGAAACGGTATGGAAATATACCTGCAGTAACTTTTTCGTCCCAATTGAAGGTTCGAAATACATTTGATGGTGCGTACTTTCCCTCCTTTCCCTCCTTTCCCTCCTTTCCCTCCTTTCCCTCCTTTCCATCCATTCCCTCTTTTCCCTTCTTTCCCCCCTTTCCCTCCTTTCCCTCCTTTCCCTCCTTTCCCTCCTTTCCCTCCTTTCCCTCCTTTCCCTCCTTTCCCTCCTTTCCCTCATTTACTTCCTTTCCTTCCTTTCTCGCCTTTTCATCCTTTCTCGCCTTTCCATCCTTTCCCTCCTTTTCATTCTTTCCGTCTGTCGCTTACGATAATTTAGCTGTTTGGTAGCTCGGAGATGCCTAATCCCGGAAACAATGTTTGAAGGTGTGTATTGTGGATCTGTTGGTTAAAACATCTGTCTTCAAATTCAACCAGTTGGTGTGTGCTCGTATCGATTCCGGCTCAGCTCCTCCGTGCTTACTTGGGCTGAGAAGCGACGAAACAGTTTGAAACGGTATGGAAATATACCTGCAGTAACCTTTTCGTCCCAATTGGTGGTTCGAAATACATTTGATTGTGCGTACTTTCCCTCCTTTCCCTCCTTTCCCTCCTTTCCCTCCTTTCCCTCCTTTCCCTCCTTTCCCTCCTTTACACCATTTCCTTTATTTTCCTCCTTTCCCTCCTTTCCCTCCTTTCCATCCTTTCCCTCTTTTCCCTTCTTTCCCCCCTTTTCCTCCTTTCCCTCCTTTCCCTCTTTTCCCTCCTTTCCCTCCTTTCCCTCCTTCCCCTCCTTACCCTCCTTTCCCTCCTTTCCCTCCTATCCCTCCTATCCCTCCTTTCCATCCTTTCCCTCCTTTCCCTCCTTTCCCTCCTTTCCCTCCTTTCCCTCCTTTCACTCCTTTCCCTCCTTTCCCTCCTTTCCCTCCTTTCCCTCCTTTCCCTCCTTACCCTCCTTTCCCTCCTTTCCCTCCTTTCCCTCCTTTCCCTCCTTTTCCTCCTTTCCCTCATTTCCCTCCTTTCCATCCTTTCCCTCATTTCCATCCTTTCCCTCTTTTCCCTTCTTTCCCCCCTTTCCCTCCTTTCCCTCCTTTCCCTCCTTTCCCTCCTTTCCCTCCTTTCCCTCCTTTTCCTCCTTTCCCTCATTTCCCTCCTTTCCATCCTTTCCCTACTTTCCCTCATTTCCCTCCTTTCCCTCCTTTCCCTCCTTTCCAACCTATCCCTCCTTTCCAACCGTTCCCTCCTTTCCCTCCTTTCCCACCTTTCTCTCCTTTCCCTCCTTTCCCTCCTTTCCCTCCTTTCCCTCCTTTCCCTCCTTTCCCTCCTTTCCCTCCTTTCCCTCCTTTCCCTCCTTTCCCTCCTTTCCCTCCTTTCCCTCCTTTCCCTCCTTTCCCTCCTTTCCCTCCTTTCCCTCCTTTCCCTCCTTTCCCTCCTTTCCCTCCTTTCCCTCCTTTCCCTCCTTTCCCTCCTTTCCCTCCTTTCACTCCTTTCCCTCCTTTTCCTCCTTTCCCTCATTTCCCTCCTTTCCATCCTTTCCCTCCTTTCCCTCCTTTCCCTCTTTTCCCTCCTTTCCCTCCTTTCCCTCCTTTCCATCCTTTCCCTCCTTTCCCTTCTTTCCCTCCTTTCCCTCCTTTCCCTCCTTTCCCTCCTTTCCCTCCGTTCCCTCCATTCCCTCCTTTCCCTCCTTTCCCTCCTTTCCCTCCTTTCCCATCGTTCCCTCCATTCCCTCATTTCCTCCCTTTCCTTCCTTTCTCGCCTTTCCATCCTTTCCCTCCTCATTCCTTTCCCTCCTTTTCATTCTTTCCGTCTGTCGCTTACGATAATTTAGCTGTTTGGTTGCTCGGAGATGCCTAATCCCGGAAACAATGTTTGAAGGTGTATATTGTGGATCTGTTGGTTAAAACATCTGTCTTCAAATTCAACCAGTTGGTGTGTGCTCGTATCGATTCCGGCTCAGCTCCTCCGTGCTTACTTGGGCTGAGAAGCGACGAAACAGTTTGAAACGGTATGGAAATATACCTGCAGTAACTTTTTCGTCCCAATTGGTGGTTCGAAATACATTTGATTGTGCGTACTTTCCCTCCTTTCCCTCCTTTCCCTCCTTTCCCTCCTTTCCCTCCTTTACACCATTTCCTTTATTTCCCTCCTTTCCCTCCTTTCCCTCCTTTCCATCCAATCCCTCTTATCCCTCCTTTCCATCCTTTCAATCCTTTCCCTCCTTTCCCTCCTTTCCCTCCTTTTTCTCTTTTACCTCCTTCCCCTCCTTTCCCTCCTTTCCCTCCTTTCCCTCCTATCCCTCCTATCCCTCCTTTCCATCCTTTCCCTCCTTTCCCTCCTTTCCCTCCTTTCCTCCTTTCCCTCCTTTCCCTCCTTTCCCTCCTTTCCCTCCTTTCCCTCCTTTCCCTCCTTTCCCTCCTTTCCCTCCTTTTCCTCCTTTCCCTCATTTCCCTCCTTTCCATCCTTTCCTTCCTTTCCCTCATTTCCCTCCTTTCCCTCCTTTCCCTCCTTTCCAACCTATCCCTCCTTTCCAACCGTTCCCTCCTTTCCCTCCTTTCCCACCTTTCTCACCTTTCCCTCCTTTCCCTCCTTTCCCACCTTTCCCTCCTTTCCCTCCTTTCCCTCCTTTCCCTCCTTTCCCTCCTTTCCCTCCTTTCCCTCCTTTCCCTCCTTTCCCTCCTTTCCCTCCTTTCCCGCCTTTCCCTCCTTTCCCTCCTTTCCCTCCTTTCCCTCCTTTCCCTCCTTTCCCTCCTTTCCCTCCTTTCCCTCCTTTCCCTCCTTTCCCTCCTTTCCCTCCTTTCCCTCCTTTCCAACCTTTCCCTCCTTTCCCTCCTTTCCCTCCTTTCCCTCCGTTCCCTCCATTCCCTCCTGTCCCTCCTCTACACCATTTCCTTTATTTCCCTCCTTTCCATCCTTTCACTCCTTTCCATCCTTTCCCTCTTTTCCCTTCTTTCCCCCCTTTCCCTCCTTTCCCTCCTTTCCCTCTTTTCCCTCCTTTCCCTCCTTTCCCTCCTTTCCCTCCTTTCCCTCCTTTCCCTCCTTTCCTTCCTTTCCCTCCTTTCCCTCCTTTCCCTCCTTTCCCTCCTTTCCCTCCTTTCCCTCCTTTCCCTCCTTTCCCTCCTTTCCCTCCTTTCCCTCCTGTCCCTCCTCTACACCATTTCCTTTATTTCCCTCCTTTCCATCCTTTCACTCCTTTCCATCCTTTCCCTCTTTTCCCTTCTTTCCCCCCTTTCCCTCCTTTCCCTCCTTTCCCTCTTTTCCCTCCTTTCCCTCCTTTCCCTTCTTTCCCTCCTTTCCCTCCTTTCCCTCCTTTCCTTCCTTTCCCTCCTTTCCCTCCTTTCCCTCCTTTCCCTCCTTTCCCTCCTTTCCCTCCTTTCCCTCCTTTCCCTCCTTTCCCTCCTTTCCCTCCTTTCCCTCCTTTCCCTCCTTTCCCTCCTTTCCCTCCTTTCCCTCCTTTCCCTCCTTTACCCTCATTCCCTCATTTACTTCCTTTCCTTCCTTTCTCGCCTTTCCATCCTTTCCCTCCTCATTCCTTTCCCTCTTTTTCATTCTTTCCGTCTGTCGCTTACGATAATTTAGCTGTTTGGTAGCTCGGAGATGCCTAATCCCGGAAACAATGTTTGAAGGTGTGTATTGTGGATCTGTTGGTTAAAACATCTGTCTTCAAATTCAAAAAGTTGGTGTGTGCTCGTATCGATTCCGGCTCAGCTCCTCCGTGCTTACTTGGGCTGAGAAGCGACGAAACAGTTTGAAACGGTATGGAAATATACCTGCAGTAACTTTTTCGTCCCAATTGGTGGTTCGAAATACATTTGATTGTGCGTACTTTCCCTCCTTTCCCTCCTTTCCCTCCTTTCCCTCCTTTCCCTCCTTTACACCATTTCCTTTATTTCCCTCCTTTCCCTCCTTTCCCTCCTTTCCATCCAATCCCTCTTATCCCTCCTTTCCCTCCTTTCCCTCCTTTCCCTCCGTTACACCATTTCCTTTATTTCCCTCCTTTCCCTCCTTTCCCTCCGTTCCATCCTTTCCCTCTTTTCCCTTCTTTCCCCCCTTTCCCTCCTTTCCCTCCTTTCCCTCCTTTCCCTCCTTTTTCTCTTTTCCCTCCTTCCCCTCCTTTCCCTCCTTTCCCTCCTTTCCCTCCTATCCCTCCTATCCCTCCTTTCCATCCTTTCCCTCCTTTCCCTCCTTTCCCTCCTTTCCATCCTTTCCCTCCTTTCCCTCCTTTCCCTCCTTTCCCTCCTTTCCCTCCTTTCCCTCCTTTCCCTCCTTTCCAACCTTTCCCTCCTTTCCCTCCTTTCCCTCCTTTCCCTCCTTTCCCTCCGTTCCCTCCTTTCCCTCCTTTCCCTCCTTTCCCTCCTTTCCCTCCTTTCCCTCCTTTCCCTCCTTTCCCTCCTTTCCCTCCTTACCCTCCTTTCCCTCCTTTCCCTCCTTTCCCTCCTTTCCCTCCTTTCCCTCCTTTCCCTCCTTTCCCTCATTTCCCTCCTTTCCATCCTTTCCCTCCTTTCCCTCATTTCCCTCCTTTCCCTCCTTTCCCTCCTTTCCCTCCTTTCCCTCCTTTCCATCCTTTCCCTCCTCATTCCTTTCCCTCCTTTTCATTCTTTCCGTCTGTCGCTTACGATAATTTAGCTGTTTGGTTGCTCGGAGATGCCTAATCCCGGAAACAATGTTTGAAGGTGTGTATTGTGGATCTGTTGGTTAAAACATCTGTCTTCAAATTCAACCAGTTGGTGTGTGCTCGTATCGATTCCGGCTCAGCTCCTCCGTGCTTACTTGGGCTGAGAAGCGACGAAACAGTTTGAAACGGTATGGAAATATACCTGCAGTAACTTTTTCGTCCCAATTGGTGGTTCGAAATACATTTGATTGTGCGTACTTTCCCTCCTTTCCCTCCTTTCCAACCTTTCCCTCCTTTCCCTCCTTTCCCTCCTTTCCCTCCTTTCCCTCCTTTCCCTCCTTTCCCTCCTTTCCCTTCTTTCCCTCTTTTACACCATTTCCTTTATTTCCCTCCTTTCCCTCCTTTCCCTCCTTTCCATCCTTTCCCTCTTTTCCCTCCTTTCCCTCCATTCCCTCCTTTCCCTCCTTTCCCTCCTTTCCCTCGTTTCCCTCCTTTCCCTCCTATCCCTCCTATCCCTGCTTTCCATCCTTTCCCTCTTTTCCCTCCTTTCCCTCCTTTCCCTCCTTTCCCTCCATTCCCTCATTTACTTCCTTTCCTTCCTTTCTCGCCTTTCCATCCTTTCCCTCCTCATTCCTTTCCCTCTTTTTCATTCTTTCCGTCTGTCGCTTACGATAATTTAGCTGTTTGGTAGCTCGGAGATGCCTAATCCCGGAAACAATGTTTGAAGGTGTGTATTGTGGATCTGTTGGTTAAAACATCTGTCTTCAAATTCAACCAGTTGGTGTGTGCTCGTATCGATTCCGGCTCAGCTCCTCCGTGCTTACTTGGGCTGAGAAGCGACGAAACAGTTTGAAACGGTATGGAAATATACCTGCAGTAACTTTTTCGTCCCAATTGGTGGTTCGAAATACATTTGATTGTGCGTAATTTCCCTCCTTTCCCTCCTTTCCCACCTTTCCCTCCTTTCCCTCCTTTCCCTCCTTTCCCTCCTTTCCCTCCTTTACACCATTTCCTTTATTTCCCTCCTTTCCCTCCTTTCCCTCCTTTCCATCCTTTCCCTCTTTTCCCTTCTTTCCCCCCTTTCCCTCCTTTCCCTCCTTTCCCTCTTTTCCCTCCTTTCCCTCCTTTCCCTCCTTCCCCTCCTTTCCCACCTTTCCCTCCTTTCCCTCCTATCCCTCCTATCCCTCCTTTCCATCCTTTCCCTCCTTTCCCTCCTTTCCCTCCTTTCCCTCCTTTCCCTCCTTTCCCTCCTTTCCCTCCTTTCCCTCCTTTCCATCCTTTCCCTCCATTCCCTCCTTTCCCTCCTTTCCCTCCTTTTCCTCCTTTCCCTCATTTCCATCCTTTCCATCCTTTCCCTCCTTTCCCTCATTTCCCTCCTTTCCCTCCTTTCCCTCCTTTCCAACCTATCCCTCCTTTCCAACCGTTCCCTCCTTTCCCTCCTTTCCCTCCTTTCCCTCCTTTCCCTCCTTTCCCTCCTTTCCCTCCTTTCCCTCCTTTCCCTCCTTTCCCTCCTTTCCCTCCTTTCCCTCCTTTCCCTCCGTTCCCTCCATTCCTTCATTTCCATCCTTTCCCTCCTTTCTCGCCTTTCCATCCTTTCCCTCCTCATTCCTTTCCCTCCTTTCCCTCCTTTCCGTCTGTCGCTTACGATAATTTAGCTTTAAAAACAAAGTGTTGCTAGGTAGCAATACTTGCTGAATAGCTACGTTATGCAACGCGCCAGCGATTAAACGCGCTTAACGATTAAATGGAATTTAACGATTTATTGGAAAACATAGGCTAAGAAGAAAATGCTGATCGACGACGGTCAGCATTTTTAGAGTATAAATTCAATTGAAAAAAAAAATAATGAAGGCATTATTTGCCAAGAGCCAGTTGGTGCGTTTATTATTGTGCTTTCCCTCCTTTCCCTCCTTTCCCTTTTTTCCCTCCTTTCCCTCTTTTTCATCCTTTCCCTCTTTTCCCTCCTTTCCCTCCTTTCCCTCATTTCCATCCTTTCCCTCCTTTCCCTCCTTTCCCTCCTTTCCCTTCTTTCCCTTCTTTCGCTCCTTCCCTCCTTTCACTCCTTTCCCTCCTTTCCAACCTTTCCCTCCTTTCCCACCTTTCCCTCCTTTCCCTCCTTTCCCACCTTTCCATCCTTTCCCTCCTTTCCCTCCTTTCCCTCCTTTCCCTCCTTTACACCATTTCCTTTATTTCCCTCCTTTCCCTCCTTTCCCTCCTTTCCCTCCTTTTCATCCAATCCCTCCTATCCCTCCTTTCCATCCTTTCCCTCCTTTCCCTCCTTTCCCACCTTTCTCTCCTTTCCCTCCTCTCCCTCCTTTCCCTCTTTTCCCTCCTTTCCCTCCTTTCCCTCCTTTCCCTCCTTTCCCTCCTTTCCCTCCTTTCCCTCCTTTCCCTCCTTTCCCTCCTTTCTCTCCTTTCCATCCTTTCCCTCTTTTCCCTCCTTTCCCTCCTTTCCCTCCTTCCCCTCCTTTCCCACCTTTCCCTCCTTTCCCTCCTATCCCTCCTATGCCTCCTTTCCATCCTTTCCCTCCTTTCCCTCCTTTCCCTCCTTTCCCTCCTTTCCCTCCTTTCCCTCCTTTCCCTCCTTTCCCTCCTTTCCATCCTTTCCCTCCTTTCCCTCCTTTCCCTCCTTTCCCTCCTTTCCCTCCTTTCCCTCCTTTTTCTCCTTTCCCTCCTTTCCCTCTTTTCCCTCCTTTCCCTCCTTTTCCTCCTTTCCCACCTTTCTCTCCTTTCCCTCCTTTCCCTCCTTTCCCTCCTTTCCCTCCTTTCCCTCCTTTCCCTCTTTTTCATCCTTTCCCTCCTTTCCCTCCTTTCCCTCCTTTCCCTCCTTTCCCTCCTTTCCCTCCTTTCCCTCCTTTCCCTCCTTTCCAACCGTTCCCTCCTTTCCCTCCTTTCCCACCTTTCTCTCCTTTCCCTCCTTTCCCTCCTTTCCCTCCTTTCCCTCCTTTCCCTCCTTTCCAACCTATCCCTCCTTTCCCACCGTTCCCTCCTTTCCCTCATTTCCTTCCTTTCCTTCCTTTCTCGCCTTTCCATCCTTTCCCTCCTCATTCCTTTCCCTCCTTTTCATTCTTTCCGTTTGTCGCTTACGATAATTTAGCTGTTTGGTAGCTCGGAGATGCCTAATCCCGGAAACAATGTTTGAAGGTGTGTATTGTGGATCTGTTGGTTAAAACATCTGTCTTCAAATTCAACCAGTTGGTGTGCTCGTATCGATTCCGGCTCAGCTCCTCCGTGCTTACTTGGGCTGAGAAGCGACGAAACAGTTTGAAACGGTATGGTAATAAACCTGCAGTAACTTTTTCGTCCCAATTGGTGGTTCGAAATACATTTGATTGTGCGTAATTTCCCTCCTTTCCCTCCTTTCCCACCTTTCCCTCCTTTCCCTCCTTTCCCTCCTTTCCCTCCTTTCCCTCCTTTACATCATTTCCTTTATTTCCCTCCTTTCCCTCCTTTCCCTCCTTTCCATCCTTTCCCTCTTTTCCCTTCTTTCCCCCCTTTCCCTCCTTTCCCTCCTTTCCCTCTTTTCACTCCTTTCCCTCCTTTCCCTCCTTCCCCTCCTTTCCCACCTTTCCCTCCTTTCCCTCCTATCCCTCCTATCCCTCCTTTCCATCCTTTCCCTCCTTTCCCTCCTTTCCCTCCTTTCCCTCCTTTCCCTCCTTTCCCTCCTTTCCCTCCTTTCCCTCCTTTCCATCCTTTCCCTCCTTTCCCTCCTTTCCCTCCTTTCCCTCCATTCCCTCCTTTCCCTCCTTTTTCTCCTTTCCCTCCTTTCCCTCTTTTCCCTCCTTTCCCTCCTTTTCCTCCTTTCCCACCTTTCTCTCCTTTCCCTCCTTTCCCTCCTTTCCCTCCTTTCCCTCCTTTCCCTCCTTTCCCTCCTTTCCCTCCTTTCCCTCCTTTCCCTCCTTTCCCTCCTTTCCCTCCTTTCCCTCCTTTCCCTCCTTTCCCTCCTTTCCAACCGTTCCCTCCTTTCCCTCCTTTCCCACCTTTCTCTCCTTTCCCTCCTTTCCCTCCTTTCCCTCCTTTCCCTCCTTTCCCTCCTTTCCAACCTATCCCTCCTTTCCAACCGTTCCCTCCTTTCCCTACTTTCCCACCTTTCTCTCCTTTCCCTCCTTTCCCTCCTTTCCCTCCTTTCCCTCCTTTCCCTCCTTTCCCTCCTTTCCCTCCTTTCCCTCCTTTCCCTCCTTTCCCTCCTTTCCCTCCTTTCCCTCTTTTCCCTCCTTTCCCTCCTTTCCCTCATTTCCATCCTTTCCCTCCTTTCCCTCCTTTCCCTCCTTTCCCTTCTTTCCCTTCTTTCGCTCCTTCCCTCCTTTCACTCCTTTCCCTCCTTTCCAACCTTTCCCTCCTTTCCCACCTTTCCCTCCTTTCCCTCCTTTACATCATTTCCTTTATTTCCCTCCTTTCCCTCCTTTCCCTCCTTTCCCTCCTTTCCCTCCTTTCCCTCCTTTCCCTCCTTTCCCTCCTTTCCCTCCTTTCCCTCCGTTCCCTCCATTCCCTCATTTCCATCCTTTCCCTCCTTTCTCGCCTTTCCATCCTTTCCCTCCTCATTCCTTTCCCTCCTTTCCCTCCTTTCCGTCTGTCGCTTACGATAATTTAGCTTTAAAAACAAAGTGTTGCTAGGTAGCAATACTTGCTGAATAGCTACGTTATGCAACGCGCCAGCGATTAAACGCGCTTAACGATTAAATGGAATTTAACGATTTATTGGAAAACATAGGCTAAGAAGAAAATGCTGATCGACGACGGTCAGCATTTTTAGAGTATAAATTCAATTGAAAAAAAAAAATAATGAAGGCATTATTTGCCAAGAGTCAGTTGGTGCGTTTATTATTGTGCTTTCCCTCCTTTCCCTCCTTTCCCTTTTTTCCATCCTTTCCCTCTTTTTCATCCTTTCCCTCCTTTCCCTCCTTTCCCTCCTTTCCCTCCTTTCCCTCCTTTCCCTCCTTTCCCTCCTTTCCATCCTTTCCCTCCTTTCCCTCCTTTGCTTCCTTTACACCATTTCCCTCCTTTCCCTCCTTTCCCTCCTTTCCCTCCTTTCCCTCCTTTCCCTCCTTTCCCTCCTTTCCCTCCTTTCCCTCCTTTCCCTCCTTTCCCTCCTTTCCCTCCTTTCCCTCCTTTTCCTCCTTTCCCTCATTTCCCTCCTTTCCATCCTTTCCCTCCTTTCCCTCATTTCCCTCCTTTCCCTCCTTTCCCTCCTTTCCCTCCTTTCCCTCCTTTCCATCCTTTCCCTCCTCATTCCTTTCCCTCATTTTCATTCTTTCCGTCTGTCGCTTACGATAATTTAGCTGTTTGGTTGCTCGGAGATGCCTAATCCCGGAAACAATGTTTGAAGGTGTGTATTGTGGATCTGTTGGTTAAAACATCTGTCTTCAAATTCAACCAGTTGGTGTGTGCTCGTATCGATTCCGGCTCAGCTCCTCCGTGCTTACTTGGGCTGAGAAGCGACGAAACAGTTTGAAACGGTAAGGAAATATACCTGCAGTAACTTTATCGTCCCAATTGAAGGTTCGAAATACATTTGATGGTGCGTACTTTCCCTCCTTTCCCTCCTTTCCCTCCTTTCCCTCCTTTCCCTCCTTTCCCTCCTTTCCCTCCTTTCCCTCCTTTCCCTCCTTTCCATCCATTCCCTCTTTTCCCTTCTTTCCCCCCTTTCCCTCCTTTCCCTCCTTTCCCTCCTTTCCCTCCTTTCCCTCCTTTCCCTCCTTTCCCTCCTTTCCCTCCTTTCCCTCCTTTCCCTCCTTTCCCTCCTTTCCCTCCTTTCCCTCCTTTCCCTCCATTCCCTCATTTACTTCCTTTCCTTCCTTTCTCGCCTTTTCATCCTTTCCATCCAATCCCTCCTATCCCTCCTTTCCATCCTTTCCCTCCTTTCCCTCCTATCCCTCCTTTCCCTCCTTTTTCTCCTTTCCCTCCTTTCCCTCTTTTCCCTCCTTTCCCTCCTTTTCCTCCTTTCCCACCTTTCTCTCCTTTCCCTCCTTTCCCTCCTTTCCCTCCTTTCCCTCCTTTCCCTCCTTTTTCTCCTTTCCCTCCTTTCCCTCTTTTCCCTCCTTTCCCTCCTTTCCCTCCTTTCCAACCGTTCCCTCCTTTCCCTCCTTTCCCACCTTTCCCTCCTTTCCCTCCTTTCCCTCCTTTCCCTCCTTTCCCTCCTTTCCCTCCTTTCCCTCCTTTCCCTCCTTTACACCATTTCCTTTATTTCCCTCCTTTCCCTCCTTTCCCTCCTTTCCCTCCTTTCCATCCAATCCCTCCTATCCCTCCTTTCCCTCCTTTCCCTCCTTTCCCTCCTTTCCCTCCTTTCCCTCCTTTCCCTCCTTTCCCTCCTTTACACCATTTCCTTTATTTCCCTCCTTTCCCTCCTTTCCCTCCTTTCCCTCCTTTCCATCCAATCCCTCCTATCCCTCCTTTCCATCCTTTCCCTCCTTTCCCTCCTATCCCTCCTTTCCCTCCTTTCCCTCCTTTCCCTCCTTTCCCTCTTTTCCCTCCTTTCCCTCCTTTTCCTCCTTTCCCACCTTTCTCTCCTTTCCCTCCTTTCCCTCCTTTCCCTCCTTTCCCTCCTTTCCCTCCTTTTTCTCCTTTCCCTCCTTTCCCTCCTTTCCCTCCTTTCCCTCCTTTCCCTCCTTTCCAACCGTTCCCTCCTTTCCCTCCTTTCCCACCTTTCCCTCCTTTCCCTCCTTTCCCTCCTTTCCCTCCTTTCCATCCTTTCCAACCGTTCCCTCCTTTCCCTCCTTTCCCACCTTTCTCTCCTTTCCCTCCTTTCCCTCCTTTCCCTCCTTTCCCTCCTTTCCCTCCTTTCCCTCCTTTCCCTCCTTTCCCTCCTTTCCCTCCTTTCCCTCCTTTCCCTCCTTTCCCTCCTTTCCAACCGTTCCCTCCTTTCCCTCCTTTCCCACCTTTCTCTCCTCACCCTCCTTTCCCTCCTTTCCCTCCTTTCCCTCCTTTCCCTCCTTTCCCTCCTTTCCCTCCTTTCCCTCCTTTCCCTCCTTTCCCTCCTTTCCCTCCTTTCCCTCCTTTCACTCCTTTCCCTCCTTTTCCTCCTTTCCCTCATTTCCCTCCTTTCCATCCTTTCCCTCCTTTCCCTCATTTCCCTCCTTTCCCTCCTTTCCCTCCTTTCCCTCCTTTCCCTCCTTTCCATCCTTTCCCTCCTCATTCCTTTCCCTCCTTTTCATTCTTTCCGTCTGTCGCTTACGATAATTTAGCTGTTTGGTTGCTCGGAGATGCCTAATCCCGGAAACAATGTTTGAAGGTGTGTATTGTGGATCTGTTGGTTAAAACATCTGTCTCCAAATTCAACCAGTTGGTGTGTGCTCGTATCGATTCCGGCTCAGCTCCTCCGTGCTTACTTGGGCTGAGAAGCGACGAAACAGTTTGAAACGGTATGGAAATATACCTGCAGTAACTTTTTCGTCCCAATTGGTGGTTCGAAATACATTTGATTGTGCGTACTTTCCCTCCTTTGCCTCCTTTCCCTCCTTTCCCTCCTTTCCCACCTTTCTCTCCTTTCCCTCCTCTCCCTCCTTTCCCTCCTTTCCCTCCTTTCCCTCCTTTCCCTCCTTTCCCTCCTTTCCCTCCTTTCCCTCCTTTCCCTCCTTTCCCTCCTTTCCCTCCTTTCCCTCCTTTCCCTCCTTTCCCTCCTTTCCCTCCTTTCCCTCCTTTCCCTCCTTTCCCTCCTTTCCCTCCTTTCCCTCCTTTTCCTCCTTTCCCTCCTTTCCATCCAATCCCTCCTATCCCTCCTTTCCATCCTTTCCCTCCTTTCCCTCCTATCCCTCCTTTCCCTCCTTTTTCTCCTTTCCCTCCTTTCCCTCTTTTCCCTCCTTTCCCTCCTTTTTCTCCTTTCCCACCTTTCTCTCCTTTCCCTCCTTTCCCACCTTTCCCTCCTTTCCCTCCTTTCCCTCCTTTTTCTCCTTTCCCTCCTTTCCCTCTTTTCCCTCCTTTCCCTCCTTTCCCTCCTTTCCCTCCTTTCCCTCCTTTCCCTCCTTTCCCTCCTTTCCCTCCTTTCCCTCCTTTCCCTCCTTTCCCTCCTTTCCCTCCTTTCCCTCCTTTCCCTCCTTTCCCTCCTTTACACCATTTCCTTTATTTCCCTCCTTTCCCTCCTTTCCCTCCTTTCCCTCCTCATTCCTTTCCCTCCTTTTCATTCTTTCCGTCTGTCGCTTACGATAATTTAGCTGTTTGGTTGCTCGGAGATGCCTAATCCCGGAAACAATGTTTGAAGGTGTGTATTGTGGATCTGTTGGTTAAAACATCTGTCTTCAAATTCAACCAGTTGGTGTGTGCTCGTATCGATTCCGGCTCAGCTCCTCCGTGCTTACTTGGGCTGAGAAGCGACGAAACAGTTTGAAACGGTATGGAAATATACCTGCAGTAACTTTTTCGTCCCAATTGGTGGTTCGAAATACATTTGATTGTGCGTACTTTCCCTCCTTTCCCTCCTTTCCCTCCTTTCCCTCCTTTCCCTCCTTTCCCTCCTTTCCCTCCTTTCCCTCCTTTCCCTCCTTTCCATCCTTTCCCTCCTTTCCCTCCTTTCCCTCCTTTCCCTCCTTTTCCTCCTTTCCCTCATTTCCATCCTTTCCATCCTTTCCCTCCTTTCCCTCCTTTCCCTACTTTCCCGCCTTTCCCTCCTTTCCAACCTATCACTCCTTCCAACCGTTCCCTCCTTTCCCTCCTTTATCTCCTTTCCCTCCTTTCCCTCCTTTCCCTCCTTTCCCTCCTTTCCCTCCTTTCCCTCCTTTCCCTCCTTTCCCTCCTTTCCCTCCTTTCCCTCCATTCCCTCCTTTCCCTCCTTTCCCTCCTTTCCCTCCTTTCCCTCCTATCCCTCCGTTCCATCCTTTCCCTCTTTTCCCTCCATTCCCTCCTTTCCCACCTTTCCCTCCTTTCCCTCCTTTCCCTCCTTTCCCTCCTTTCCCTCCTTTCCCTCCTTTCCCTCCTTTCCCTCCTTTACACCATTTCCTTTATTTCCCTCCTTTCCCTCCTTTCCCTCCTTTCCCTCCTTTCCATCCAATCCCTCCTATCCCTCCTTTCCCTCCTTTCCCTCCTTTCCCTCCTTTCCCTCCTTTCCCTCCTTTACACCATTTCCTTTATTTCCCTCCTTTCCCTCCTTTCCCTCCTTTCCCTCCTTTCCATCCAATCCCTCCTATCCCTCCTTTCCATCCTTTCCCTCCTTTCCCTCCTATCCCTCCTTTCCCTCCTTTTTCTCCTTTCCCTCCTTTCCCTCTTTTCCCTCCTTTCCCTCCTTTTCCTCCTTTCCCTCCTTTCCCTCCTTTCCCTCCTTTCCCTCCTTTCCATCCTTTCCCTCCTTTCCCTCCTTTCCCTCCTTTCCCTCCTTTTCCTCCTTTCCCTCATTTCCATCCTTTCCATCCTTTCCCTCCTTTCCCTCCTTTCCCTACTTTCCCGCCTTTCCCTCCTTTCCAACCTATCACTCCTTCCAACCGTTCCCTCCTTTCCCTCCTTTATCTCCTTTCCCTCCTTTCCCTCCTATCCCTCCTTTCCCTCCTTTCCCTCCTTTCCCTCCTTTCCCTCCTTTCCCTCCTTTACACCATTTCCTTTATTTCCCTCCTTTCCCTCCTTTCCCTCCTTTCCCTCCTTTCCATCCAATCCCTCCTATCCCTCCTTTCCATCCTTTCCCTCCTTTCCCTCCTATCCCTCCTTTCCCTCCTTTCCCTCCTTTCCCTCCTTTCCCTCCTTTCCCTCCTTTTTCTCCTTTCCCTCCTTTCCCTCCTTTCCCTCCTTTCCCTCCTTTCCCTCCTTTCCAACCGTTCCCTCCTTTCCCTCCTTTCCCACCTTTCCCTCCTTTCCCTCCTTTCCCTCCTTTCCCTCCTTTCCATCCTTTCCAACCGTTCCCTCCTTTCCCTCCTTTCCCACCTTTCTCTCCTTTCCCTCCTTTCCCTCCTTTCCCTCCTTTCCCTCCTTTCCCTCCTTTCCCTCCTTTCCCTCCTTTCCCTCCTTTCCCTCCTTTCCCTCCTTTCCAACCGTTCCCTCCTTTCCCTCCTTTCCCACCTTTCTCTCCTCACCCTCCTTTCGCTCCTTTCCCTCCTTTCCCTCCTTTCCCTCCTTTCCCTCCTTTCCCTCCTTTCCCTCCTTTCCCTCCTTTCCCTCCTTTCCCTCCTTTCCCTCCTTTCACTCCTTTCCCTCCTTTTCCTCCTTTCCCTCATTTCCCTCCTTTCCATCCTTTCCCTCCTTTCCCTCATTTCCCTCCTTTCCCTCCTTTCCCTCCTTTCCCTCCTTTCCCTCCTTTCCATCCTTTCCCTCCTCATTCCTTTCCCTCCTTTTCATTCTTTCCGTCTGTCGCTTACGATAATTTAGCTGTTTGGTTGCTCGGAGATGCCTAATCCCGGAAACAATGTTTGAAGGTGTGTATTGTGGATCTGTTGGTTAAAACATCTGTCTCCAAATTCAACCAGTTGGTGTGTGCTCGTATCGATTCCGGCTCAGCTCCTCCGTGCTTACTTGGGCTGAGAAGCGACGAAACAGTTTGAAACGGTATGGAAATATACCTGCAGTAACTTTTTCGTCCCAATTGGTGGTTCGAAATACATTTGATTGTGCGTACTTTCCCTCCTTTGCCTCCTTTCCCTCCTTTCCCTCCTTTCCCACCTTTCTCTCCTTTCCCTCCTTTCCCTCCTTTCCCTCCTTTCCCTCCTTTCCCTCCTTTCCCTCCTTTCCCTCCTTTCCCTCCTTTCCCTCCTTTCCCTCCTTTCCCTCCTTTCCCTCCTTTCCCTCCTTTCCCTCCTTTCCCTCCTTTCCCTCCTTTCCCTCCTTTCCCTCCTTTCCCTCCTTTCCCTCCTTTCCCTCCTTTTCCTCCTTTCCCTCCTTTCCATCCAATCCCTCCTATCCCTCCTTTCCATCCTTTCCCTCCTTTCCCTCCTATCCCTCCTTTCCCTCCTTTTTCTCCTTTCCCTCCTTTCCCTCTTTTCCCTCCTTTCCCTCCTTTTTCTCCTTTCCCACCTTTCTCTCCTTTCCCTCCTTTCCCTCCTTTCCCTCCTTTCCCTCCTTTCCCTCCTTTTTCTCCTTTCCCTCCTTTCCCTCTTTTCCCTCCTTTCCCTCCTTTCCCTCCTTTCCCTCCTTTCCCTCCTTTCCCTCCTTTCCCTCCTTTCCCTCCTTTCCCTCCTTTCCCTCCTTTCCCTCCTTTCCCTCCTTTCCCTCCTTTCCCTCCTTTCCCTCCTTTCCCTCCTTTACACCATTTCCTTTATTTCCCTCCTTTCCCTCCTTTCCCTCCTTTCCCTCCTCATTCCTTTCCCTCCTTTTCATTCTTTCCGTCTGTCGCTTACGATAATTTAGCTGTTTGGTTGCTCGGAGATGCCTAATCCCGGAAACAATGTTTGAAGGTGTGTATTGTGGATCTGTTGGTTAAAACATCTGTCTTCAAATTCAACCAGTTGGTGTGTGCTCGTATCGATTCCGGCTCAGCTCCTCCGTGCTTACTTGGGCTGAGAAGCGACGAAACAGTTTGAAACGGTATGGAAATATACCTGCAGTAACTTTTTCGTCCCAATTGGTGGTTCGAAATACATTTGATTGTGCGTACTTTCCCTCCTTTCCCTCCTTTCCCTCCTTTCCCTCCTTTCCCTCCTTTCCCTCCTTTCCCTCCTTTCCCTCCTTTCCCTCCTTTCCATCCTTTCCCTCCTTTCCCTCCTTTCCCTCCTTTCCCTCCTTTTCCTCCTTTCCCTCATTTCCATCCTTTCCATCCTTTCCCTCCTTTCCCTCCTTTCCCTACTTTCCCGCCTTTCCCTCCTTTCCAACCTATCACTCCTTCCAACCGTTCCCTCCTTTCCCTCCTTTATCTCCTTTCCCTCCTTTCCCTCCTTTCCCTCCTTTCCCTCCTTTCCCTCCTTTCCCTCCTTTCCCTCCTTTCCCTCCTTTCCCTCCTTTCCCTCCTTTCCCTCCTTTCCCTCCTTTCCCTCCTTTCCCTCCTTTCCCTCCTTTCCCTCCTATCCCTCCGTTCCATCCTTTCCCTCTTTTCCCTCCATTCCCTCCTTTCCAACCGTTCCCTCCTTTCCCTCTTTTCCCTCCTTTTCCTCCTTTCCATCCTTTCCCTCCTTTTCCTTCTTTTCCTTCTTTTCGTCTGTCGCTTCCGATAATTTAGCCTTAAAAACAAAGCGTTGCTAGGTAGCAATACTTACTGAATAGCTACGTGATGCAACGCGCCAGCGATGCGCGCTTTTTTAACGATTTTATGGAAAACATAGGCTAAGAAGAAAATGCTGATGGACGACGGTCATCATTTTTAGAGTATAAATCCAATTGAAACCAGTTGGTGCGTTTATTATTGTGCTTAAGTCGGCGTGTACTGTGCCTGTCTAGGGCTGCTGCTCCGAAAGACACTCTCGTGTGCGCGACAAATGGTGGCTCCAGAAAAGATGCATCAACCAACGGATCGGCCAGTAGTCCAATGCCCTCCTTTCCCTCCTTTCCATCCTTTCTCTCCTTTCCCTCCTTTCCCTCCTTTCCATCCTTTCCCTCCTTTCCCTCATTTCCCTCCTTTCCCTCCTTTCCCTCCTTTCCCTCCTTTCCCACCTTTCCCTCCTTTCCCTCCTTTCCCTCCTTTCCCTCCTTTCCCTCCTTTCCCTCCTTTCCCTCCTTTCCCTCCTTTCCCTCCTTTCCCTCCTTTCCCTCCTTTCCCTCCTTTCCCTCCTTTCCCTCCTTTCCCTCCTTTCCCTCCTTTCCCTCCTTTCCCTCCTTTTCCTCCTTTCCCTCATTTCCCTCCTTTCCATCCTTTCCCTCCTTTCCCTCATTTCCCTCCTTTCCCTCCTTTCCCTCCTTTCCCTCCTTTCCATCCTTTCCCTCCTCATTCCTTTCCCTCCTTTTCATTCTTTCCGTCTGTCGCTTACGATAATTTAGCTGTTTGGTTGCTCGGAGATGCCTAATCCCGGAAACAATGTTTGAAGGTGTGTATTGTGGATCTGTTGGTTAAAACATCTGTCTTCAAATTCAACCAGTTGGTGTGTGCTCGTATCGATTCCGGCTCAGCTCCTCCGTGCTTACTTGGGCTGAGAAGCGACGAAACAGTTTGAAACGGTATGGAAATATACCTGCAGTAACTTTTTCGTCCCAATTGGTGGTTCGAAATACATTTGATTGTGCGTACTTTCCCTCCTTTCCCTCCTTTCCCTCCTTTCCCTCCTTTCCCTCCTTTCCCTCCTTTCCCTCCTTTCCCTCCTTTCCCTCCTTTCCCTCCTTTCCCTCCTTTCCCTCCTTTCCCTCCTTTCCCTCCTTTTCCTCCTTTCCCTCCTTTCCCTCCTTTCCCTCCTTTCCCTCCGTTCCCTCCATTCCCTCCTTTCCCTCCTTTCCCTCCTATCCCTCCTATCCCTCCTTTCCAACCTTTCCCTCTTTTCCCTCCTTTCCCTCCTTTCCCTTCTTTCCCTCCTTTCCCTCCTTTCCCTCCTTTCCCTCCTTTCCCTCCTTTCCCTCCTTTCCCTCCTTTCCCTCCTTTCCCTCCTTTTCCTCCTTTCCCTCATTTCCCTCCTTTCCATCCTTTCCCTCCTTTCCCTCATTTCCCTCCTTTCCCTCCTTTCCCTCCTTTCCCTCCTTTCCCTCCTTTCCCTCCTTTCCCTCCTTTCCCTCTTTTCCCTCCTTTCCCGCCTTTCCCTCCTTTCCCTCCTTTCCCTCCTTTCCCTCCTTTCCCTCCTTTCCCTCCTTTCCCTCCTTTCCCTCCTTTCCAACCTATCACTCCATTCCCTCATTTACTTCCTTTCCTTCCTTTCTCGCCTTTCCATCCTTTCCCTCCTTTCCCTCCTTTCCCTCCTTTCCCTCCTTTCCCTCCTTTCCCTCCTTTCCCTACTTTCCCTCCTTTCCCTCCTTTCCCTCCTTTCCAACCTTTCCCTCCTTTCCCTCCTTTCCCTCCTTTCCCACCTTTCTCTCCTTTCCCTCCTTTCCCTCCTTTCCCTCCTTTCCCTCCTTTCCCTCCTTTCCCTCCTTTCCCTCCTTTCCCTCCTTTCCCTCCTTTCCCTCCTTTCCCTCCTTTCCCTCCTTTCCCTCCTTTCCCTCCTTTCCCTCCTTTCCCTCCTTTCCCTCCTTTCCCTCCTTTTCCTCCTTTCCCTCATTTCCCTCCTTTCCATCCTTTCCCTCCTTTCCCTCATTTCCCTCCTTTCCCTCCTTTCCCTCCTTTCCCTCCTTTCCATCCTTTCCCTCCTCATTCCTTTCCCTCCTTTTCATTCTTTCCGTCTGTCGCTTACGATAATTTAGCTGTTTGGTTGCTCGGAGATGCCTAATCCCGGAAACAATGTTTGAAGGTGTGTATTGTGGATCTGTTGGTTAAAACATCTGTCTTCAAATTCAACCAGTTGGTGTGTGCTCGTATCGATTCCGGCTCAGCTCCTCCGTGCTTACTTGGGCTGAGAAGCGACGAAACAGTTTGAAACGGTATGGAAATATACCTGCAGTAACTTTTTCGTCCCAATTGGTGGTTCGAAATACATTTGATTGTGCGTACTTTCCCTCCTTTCCATCCTTTCTCTCCTTTCCCTCCTTTCCCTCCTTTCCATCCTTTCCCTCCTTTCCCTCATTTCCCTCCTTTCCCTCCTTTCCCTCCTTTCCCTCCTTTCCCACCTTTCCATCCTTTCCCTCCTTTCCCTCATTTCCCTCCTTTCCCGCCTTTCCCTCCTTTCCAACCTATCACTCCTTTCCCTCCTTTCCCTCCTTTCCCTCCTTTCTCTCCTTTCCCTCCTTTCCCTCCTTTCCCTCCTTTCCCTCCTTTTCCTCCTTTCCCTCCTTTCCCTCCTTTCCCTCCTTTCCCTCCTTTCCCTCCTTTCCCTCCTTTCCCTCCTTTCCCTCCTTTCCCTCCATTCCCTCATTTACTTCCTTTCCTTCCTTTCTCGCCTTTCCATCCTTTCCCTCCTCATTCCTTTCCCTCCTTTTCATTCTTTCCGTCTGTCGCTTACGATAATTTAGCTGTTTGGTTGCTCGGAGATGCCTAATCCCGGAAACAATGTTTGAAGGTGTGTATTGTGGATCTGTTGGTTAAAACATCTGTCTTCAAATTCAACCAGTTGGTGTGTGCTCGTATCGATTCCGGCTCAGCTCCTCCGTGCTTACTTGGGCTGAGAAGCGACGAAACAGTTTGAAACGGTATGGAAATATACCTGCAGTAACTTTTTCGTCCCAACTGGTGGTTCGAAATACATTTGATTGTGCGTACTTTCCCTCCTTTCCCTCCTTTCCCTCCTTTCCCTCCTTTCCCTCCTTTACACCATTTCCTTTATTTCCCTCCTTTCCCTCCTTTCCCTCCTTTCCATCCAATCCCTCTTATCCCTCCTTTCCATCCTTTCAATCCTTTCCCTCCTTTCCCTCCTTTCCCTCCTTTTTCTCTTTTCCCTCCTTCCCCTCCTTTCCCTCCTTTCCCTCCTTTCCCTCCTATCCCTCCTATCCCTCCTTTCCAACCTTTCCCTCTTTTCCCTCCTTTCCCTCCTTTCCCTTCTTTCCCTCCTTTCCCTCCTTTCCCTCCTTTCCCTCCTTTCCCTCCTTTCCCTCCTTTCCCTCCTTTCCCTCCTTTCCCTCCTTTTCCTCCTTTCCCTCATTTCCCTCCTTTCCATCCTTTCCCTCCTTTCCCTCATTTCCCTCCTTTCCCTCCTTTCCCTCCTTTCCAACCTATCCCTCCTTTCCAACCGTTCCCTCCTTTCCCTCCTTTCCAACCTTTCTCTCCTTTCCCTCCTTTCCCTCCTTTCCCTCCTTTCCCTCCTTTCCCTCCTTTCCCTCCTTTCCCTCCTTTCCCTCCTTTCCCTCCTTTCCCTCCTTTCCCGCCTTTCCCTCCTTTCCCTCCTTTCCCTCCTTTCCCTCCTTTCCCTCCTTTCCCTCCTTTCCCTCCTTTCCCTCCTTTCCCTCCTTTCCCTACTTTCCCTCCTTTCCCTCCTTTCCCTCCTTTCCAACCTTTCCCTCCTTTCCCTCCTTTCCCTCCTTTCCCTCCGTTCCCTCCATTCCCTCATTTCCTTCCTTTCCTTCCTTTATCGCCTTTCCATCCTTTCCCTCCTCATTCCTTTCCCTCCTTTTCATTCTTTCCGTCTGTCGCTTACGATAATTTAGCTGTTTGGTAGCTCGGAGATGCCTAATCCCGGAAACAATGTTTGAAGGTGTGTATTGTGGATCTGTTGGTTAAAACATCTGTCTTCAAATTCAACCTGTTGGTGTGTGCTCGTATCGATTCCGGCACAGCTCCTCCGTCCTTACTTGGGCTGAGAAGCGACGAAACAGTTTGAAACGGTATGGAAATATACCTGCAGTAACTTTTTCGTCCCAATTGGTGGTTCGAAATACATTTGATGGTGCGTACTTTCCCTCCTTTCCCTCCTTTCCCTCCTTTCCCTCCTGTCCCTCCTTTCCCTCCTTTCCCTCCTCTACACCATTTCCTTTATTTCCCTCCTTTCCATCCTTTCACTCCTTTCCATCCTTTCCCTCTTTTCCCTTCTTTCCCCCCTTTCCCTCCTTTCCCTCCTTTCCCTCTTTTCCCTCCTTTCCCTCCTTTCCCTCCTTCCCCTCCTTTCCCTCCTTTCCCTCCTTTCCCTTCTTTCCCTCCTATCCCTCCTTTCCATCCTTTCCCTCCTTTCCCTCCTTTCCCTCCTTTCCCTCCTTTCCCTCCTTTCCCTCCTTTCCCTCCTTTCCCTCCTTTCCATCCTTTCCCTCCTTTCCCTCCTTTCCCTCCTTTCCCTCCTTTCCCTCCTTTCCCTCCTTTCCCTCCTTTCCCTCCTTTCCCTCCTTTCCCTCCTTTCCCTCCTTTCCCTCCTTTCCCTCCTTTTCCTCCTTTCCCTCATTTCCCTCTTTTCCCACCTTTCTCTCCTTTCCCTCCTTTCCCTCCTTTCCCTCCTTTCCCTCCTTTCCCTCCTTTCCCTCCTTTCCCTCCTTTCCCTCCTTTCCCTCCTTTCCCTCCTTTCCCTCCTTTCCCTCCTTTCCCTCCTTTCCCTCCTTTCCCTCCTTTCCCTCCTTTCCCTCCTTTCCCTCCTTTCCCTCCTTTACCTTCATTCCCTCATTTACTTCCTTTCCTTCCTTTCTCGCCTTTCCATCCTTTCCCTCCTCATTCCTTTCCCTCTTTTTCATTCTTTCCGTCTGTCGCTTACGATAATTTAGCTGTTTGGTAGCTCGGAGATGCCTAATCCCGGAAACAATGTTTGAAGGTGTGTATTGTGGATCTGTTGGTTAAAACATCTGTCTTCAAATTCAACCAGTTGGTGTGTGCTCGTATCGATTCCGGCTCAGCTCCTCCGTGCTTACTTGGGCTGAGAAGCGACGAAACAGTTTGAAACGGTATGGAAATATACCTGCAGTAACTTTTTCGTCCCAATTGGTGGTTCGAAATACATTTGATGGTGCGTACTTTCCCTCCTTTCCCTCCTTTCCCTCCTTTCCCTCCTGTCCCTCCTTTCCCTCCTTTCCCTCCTCTACACCATTTCCTTTATTTCCCTCCTTTCCATCCTTTCACTCCTTTCCATCCTTTCCCTCTTTTCCCTTCTTTCCCCCCTTTCCCTCCTTTCCCTCCTTTCCCTCTTTTCCCTCCTTTCCCCCCTTTCCCTCCTTTCCCTCCTTTCCCTCTTTTCCCTCCTTTCCCTCCTTTCCCTCCTTCCCCTCCTTTCCCTCCTTTCCCTCCTTTCCCTTCTTTCCCTCCTATCCCTCCTTTCCATCCTTTCCCTCCTTTCCCTCCTTTCCCTCCTTTCCATCCTTTCCCTCCTTTCCCTCCTTTCCCTCCTTTCCCTCCTTTCCATCCTTTCCCTCATTACCATCCTTTCCATCCTTTCCCTCCTTTCCCTCATTTCCCTCCTTTCCCGCCTTTCCCTCCTTACCAACCTATCACTCCTTTCCCTCCTTTCCCTCCTTTCCCTCCTTTCCCTCCTTTCCCTCCTTTCCCTCCTTTCCCTCCTTTCCCTCCTTTCCCTCCTTTCCCTCCTTTCCCTCCTTTCCCTCCTTTCCCTCCTTTCCCTCCTTTCCCTCCTTTCCCTCCTTTCCCTCCTTTCCCTCCTTTCCCTCCTTTTCCTCCTTTCCCTCCTTTCCATCCAATCCCTCCTATCCCTCCTTTCCATCCTTTCCCTCCTTTCCCTCCTATCCCTCCTTTCCCTCCTTTTTCTCCTTTCCCTCCTTTCCCTCTTTTCCCTCCTTTCCCTCCTTTTTCTCCTTTCCCACCTTTCTCTCCTTCCCCTCCTTTCCCTCCTTTCCCTCCTTTTTCTCCTTTCCCACCTTTCTCTCCTTTCCCTCCTTTCCCTCCTTTCCCTCCTTTCCCTCCTTTCCCTCCTTTCCCTCCTTTCCCTCCTTTTCCTCCTTTCCCTCATTTCCCTCCTTTCCCACCTTTCTCTCCTTTCCCTCCTTTCCCTCCTTTCCCTCCTTTCCCTCCTTTCCCTCCTTTCCCTCCTTTCCAACCTATCCCTCCTTTCCAACCGTTCCCTCCTTTCCCTCCTTTCCCTCCTTTCCCTCCTTTCCCTCCTTTCCTTCCTTTCCCTCCTTTCCCTCCTTTCCCTCCTTTCCCTCCTTTCCCTCCTTTCCCTCCTTTCCCTCCTTTCCCTCCTTTCCCTCCTTTCCCTCCTTCCCCTCCTTTCCCTCCTTTCCCTCCTTTCCCTCCGTTCCCTCCATTCCCTCATTTCCATCCTTTCCCTCCTTTCTCGCCTTTCCATCCTTTCCCTCCTCATTCCTTTCCCTCCTTTCCCTCCTTTCCGTCTGTCGCTTACGATAATTTAGCCTTAAAAACAAAGTGTTGCTAGGTAGCAATACTTGCTGAATAGCTACGTTATGCAACGCGCCAGCGATTAAACGCGCTTAACGATTAAATGCAATTTAACGATTTATTGGAAAACATAGGCTAAGAAGAAAATGCTGATCGACGACGGTCAGCATTTTTAGAGTATAAATTCAATTGAAAAAAAAATAATGAAGGCATTATTTGCCAAGAGCCAGTTGGTGCGTTTATTATTGTGCTTTCCCTCCTTTCCCTCCTTTCCCTTTTTTCCCTCCTTTCCCTCTTTTTCATCCTTTCCCTCTTTTCCCTCCTTTCCCTCCTTTCCCTCATTTCCATCCTTTCCCTCCTTTCCCTCCTTTCCCTCCTTTTCCTTCTTTCCCTTCTTTCGCTCCTTCCCTCCTTTCACTCCTTTCCCTCCTTTCCAACCTTTCCCTCCTTTCCCTCCTTTCCCTCCTTTCCATCCTTTCCCTCCTTTCCATCCTTTCCCTCCTTTCCCTCCTTTCCCTCCTTTACACCATTTCCCTCCTTTCCCTCCTTTCCCTCCTTTCCCTCCTTTCCCTCCTTTCCCTCCTTTCCCTCCTTTCCCTCCTTTCCCTCCTTTCCCTCCTTTCCCTCCTTTCCCTCCTTTCCCTCCTTTTCCTCCTTTCCCTCATTTCCCTCCTTTCCATCCTTTCCCTCCTTTCCCTCATTTCCCTCCTTTCCCTCCTTTCCCTCCTTTCCCTCCTTTCCCTTTTTTCCATCCTTTCCCTCCTCATTCCTTTCCCTCCTTTTCATTCTTTCCGTCTGTCGCTTACGATAATTTAGCTGTTTGGTTGCTCGGAGATGCCTAATCCCGGAAACAATGTTTGAAGGTGTGTATTGTGGATCTGTTGGTTAAAACATCTGTCTTCAAATTCAACCAGTTGGTGTGTGCTCGTATCGATTCCGGCTCAGCTCCTCCGTGCTTACTTGGGCTGAGAAGCGACGAAACAGTTTGAAACGGTATGGAAATATACCTGCAGTAACTTTTTCGTCCCAATTGGTGGTTCGAAATACATTTGATTGTGCGTACTTTCCCTCCTTTCCCTCCTTTCCCTCCTTTCCCTCCTTTCCCTCCTTTCACTCCTTTACACCATTTCCTTTATTTCCCTCCTTTCCCTCCTTTCCCTCCTTTCCCTCCTTTCCCTCCTTTCCCTCCTTTCCAACCTTTCCCTCCTTTCCCTCCTTTCCCTCCTTTCCCTCCGTTCCCTCCATTCCCTCATTTCCTTCCTTTCCTTCCTTTCTCGCCTTTCCATCCTTTCCCTCCTCATTCCTTTCCCTCCTTTTCATTCTCTCCGTTTGTCGCTTACGATAATTTAGCTGTTTGGTAGCTCGGAGATGCCTTATCCCAGAAACAATGTTTGAAGGTGTGTATTGTGGATCTGTTGGTTAAAACATCTGTCTTCAAATTCAACCAGTTGGTGTGTGCTCGTATCGATTCCGGCTCAGCTCCTCCGTGCTTACTTGGGCTGAGAAGCGACGAAACAGTTTGAAACGGTATGGTAATATACCTGCAGTAACTTTTTCGTCCCAATTGGTGGTTCGAAATACATTTGATTGTGCGTACTTTCCCTCCTTTCCCTCCTTTCCCTCCTTTCCCTCCTTTCCCTCCTTTACACCATTTCCTTTATTTCCCTCCTTTCCCTCCTTTCCCTCCTTTCCCTCCTTTCCATCCAATCCCTCCTATCCCTCCTTTCCATCCTTTCCCTCCTTTCCCTCCTTTCCCTCCTTTCCCTCCTTTTTCTCCTTTCCCTCCTTTCCCTCTTTTCCCTCCTTTCCCTCCTTTTCCTCCTTTCCCACCTTTCTCTCCTTTCCCTCCTTTCCCTCCTTTCCCTCCTTTCCCTCCTTTCCCTCCTTTCCCTCCTTTCCCTTCTTTCCCTCCTTTCCCTCCTTTCCCTCCTTTCCCTCCTTTCCCTCCTTTCCCTCCTTTCCCTCCTTTCCCTCCTTTCCCTCCTTTCCCTCCTTTCCCTCCTTTCCCTCCTTTCCCTCCTTTTCCTCCTTTCCCTCATTTCCCTCCTTTCCATCCTTTCCCTCCTTTCCCTCATTTCCCTCCTTTCCCTCCTTTCCCTCCTTTCCAACCTATCCCTCCTTTCCAACCGTTCCAACCTTTCCCTCCTTTTCCACCTTTCTCTCCTTTCCCTCCTTTCCCTCCTTTCCCTCCTTTCCCTCCTTTCCCTCCTTTCCCTCCTTTCCCTCCTTTCCCTCCTTTCCCTCCTTTCCCTCCTTTCCCTCCTTTCCCTCCTTTCCCTCCTTTCCCTCCTTTCCCTCCTTTTCCTCCTTTCCCTCCTTTCCCTCCTTTCCCTCCTTTCCCTCCTTTCCCTCCTTTCCAACCTTTCCCTCCTTTCCCTCCTTTCCCTCCTTTCCCTCCGTTCCCTCCATTCCCTCATTTCCTTCCTTTCCTTCCTTTCTCGCCTTTCCATCCTTTCCCTCCTCATTCCTTTCCCTCCTTTTCATTCTTTCCGTTTGTCGCTTACGATAATTTAGCTGTTTGGTAGCTCGGAGATGCCTAATCCCGGAAACAATGTTTGAAGGTGTGTATTGTGGATCTGTTGGTTAAAACATCTGTCTTCAAATTCAACCAGTTGGTGTGTGCTCGTATCGATTCCGGCTCAGCTCCTCCGTGCTTACTTGGGCTGAGAAGCGACGAAACAGTTTGAAACGGTATGGAAATATACCTGCAGTAACTTTTTCGTCCCAATTGTTGGTTCGAAATACATTTGATTGTGCGTACTTTCCCTCCTTTCCCTCCTTTCCCTCCTTTCCCTCCTTTCCCTCCTTTACACCATTTCCTTTATTTCCCTCCTTTCCCTCCTTTCCCTCCTTTCCCTTCTTTCCCTCTTTTACACCATTTCCTTTATTTCCCTCCTTTCCCTGCTTTCCCTCCTTTCCATCCTTTCCCTCTTTTCCCTCCTTTCCCTCCATTCCCTCCTTTCCCTCCTTCCCCTCCTTTCCCTCGTTTCCCTCCTTTCCCTCCTATCCCTCCTATCCCTGCTTTCCATCCTTTCCCTCTTTTCCCTCCTTTCCCTCCTTTCCTCCTTTCCCTCCTTTCCCTTTTTTCCCTCCTTTTCCCACCTTTCCTTCCTTTCATTCTTTTCCCTCCTTTGTATCTTTCCCTCTGTCGCTGACGATAATTAAGCTTTAAAAACGAAGCGTTGCTGGTCAATACTTGCTGAATAGCTACGTTATGCAACGCGCCAGCGATGCGCGCTTTTTTAACGATTTTATGGAAAACATTGTGTTCAATCTTACGATTTCGGATAATGTTCTTTCGCGTTTCGGTGTAACTTTTTCTAGCGTTTTATAATTACCGCGTGTTGTTCCTTGTATTGCACAATTAGAAGAGAGTTTATTTCACGCAATTCACTTATACTTATAAACTAATCGATCGTGCCCGAACGCTCCGAAATCAACGAATGATCTTCGTGTTTCGTTAAACACGAATCAACTGGCAGGGCTTCCGTGCCTAAGCCTGAACACATAGGCTAAGAAGAAAATGCTGATGGATGACGGTCAGCATTTTTAGAGTATAAATTCAATTGAAACCAGATGGTGCGTTTATTATTGTGCTTAAGTCGGCGTGTACTGCGCCTGTCTTGGGCTGCTGCTCCGAAAGACACTCTCGTGTGCGCGACAAATGGTGGCTCCAGAGAGAATGCATCAACCAACAGATCGGCAAGTAGTCCAATGCCCTCCTTTTCCTCCTTTCCGTCTGTCACTTACGATAATTTAGCCTTAAAAACAAGCGTAGCAATACTTGCTGAATAGCTACGTTATGCAACGCGCTTAACGATTCAATGGAATTTAACGATTTAATGGAAAACATAGGCTAAGAAGGAAATGCTGATCAACGACGGTCAGCATTTTTAGAGTATAAATTCAATTGAAAAAAAAATAATGAAGGCATTATTTGCCAAGAGCCAGTTGGTGCGTTTATTATTGTGCTTTCCCTCCTTTCCCTCCTTTCCCTTTTTTTCCCTCCTTTCCCTCCTTTCCATCCTTTCCTTCTTTTCCCTCCTTTCCCTCCTTTCCCTCATTTCCATCTTTTCCCTCCTTTCCCTCCTTTCCCTCCTTTCCCTTCTTTCCCTCCTTTCCCTCCTTTCCCTCCTTTCCCTGATGCAGGTAAGATACAAATTCTTAAGAGGGGGCATGCTACGATACCTTTCGTTATTTTCAGCTTTACTACCAGTGCCAGCTTATCGTCTTCGGTGTGCGCATGCCGTGTGGTGTTGCAAAGGAGCAAACCAATCTTCGGGATAATCTGTCTGCCAGGTAAACTAAACTGTTGTTGTTCATCATCGCCATAGAATAAACGCGTTGTACTTCTTGTAGGCAAGCCTTCGACAAATGCTGAACCTATGTGCCGACTAGGAAATGCGCTGGGGTAAGTGACGACTAATCGATAGGGTCATCAGGCATCGATAGAAGAGGACGCGAACGCGTCGCTGCTTCGATTAAGTTTAGACCGGTAGTGCAGGTGAAAGTTGCAGTGTAGGTGGTTATCGCTTGACGGTCTTCGCTGCTGCCTTCCACAATCCGCAAGAGGGTGGTGTGGTGTGGGTAGAGGAAAGTGTCAAGTGCAAATTCGGTTGCGATCTGTAACGAATAAGTATAGTTGTTCGCCGCGGAACAGATTAACTAGCTCATGAAGCTCACTTGCAGCACTCGCGTTGTGTGCTGGTAAACTGCGTCGCGCAGTCAATCGTGGTAGTGATAAAAGTTGTAGTTGTTAAACTGTTGGTTGCTGTCGTGTGCACCGACAAAAAATTATTTCAACTGACCAATACAAAATTAGCCTTCCATCTAACGGCCAATGCTCATCCCGTACCGTCGAGAGCAATGATCTTCCTTCTTGCTGATGAAGCTCCGTGTAACGGCACTTGTCGATCATGTGCGTAAACGACTGCATTTTAGGAGGCAGGACAGGGCATGGTAGGGCAGCTGGGAAACTCGAATGATTCCTAGAGGGTCTAGGTGTAACGCCAGGGTATTTGTTTCGTCACCACGTTGCCTTTTTCGGACTGCCCGAGATCCATTGAAAATGCATCCAGCTGCGCTGTATGGTGTAGCACAGTGTTTGCAGTTTTCATGCGCTCGGTAGTGATGATTAAAGGTGCGTGGTGGTGTGCTGCTGTTCGTTGAGTGCGTGACCTTTCCTTAGTGTTACGTGCGTAGCGAATGCAGTATGCAACGATACGCGACAATCGCTTGTAGCTGTAACACGTAAACAAAGGAAAATTAGTAGGCGTTATCATTACGGTAGCACTCACCATACGAATCTCAAGATTCTTTTCTTCGGTTGGTTCAGGGTTAGAGTTCGGCCAGATGGAAACGGGTAGACAAAACCAATCCGGACCGAAGCTCCGCAGCTTACTTTTCAGGAATTCTGCTGACATACCGTGAAAAACGAAATCTGCGGGATAATACGCGCAGGATAAATGCTTCCACGATCGCTGGTGCGAACGGTGCTGCACATCGAAGCATGAATCATCTTGCTTCCTCCTCGTATGGTAAAAGCTTTCGCGCCGAGCGTGTCTCGATCTGTTCAGCATATAAAGCAGCGAGCACATTAAGTGAATTGGATACGTCATACGTTTTATCTAAATGTAGTTCAATAGGTAAGTGAACAGCTTGGTGTTTTATCACTTCGTGAAACTTTTCATGCTTTCGTACTTTGAGTGAATATCTATCATTAACTTGTGCTTCTTCTTCTTTACAGAATCGCTCGGTGGATTGATTTCGTGATGCCATGCATGCTACCGATGGCATGTAAAAGATTTCGGACAATTTGGGGATCATCAAAACATCAACATCCAGCTCGTAGTGGGTGGCTTTGGACGCAAACTTCGCAAGCACCGTGTTTTGCACCAGTCAGAGTGATGTCGATCGAATTGTGTTTTGTATTTGATGTATAAGCGAATCGATCGCTGATTGGAATAAGCTGAGTTACACCATCTAACTGTATGCTTGTAGGATGCATTATACTATGTGCATCGCTAGTATGAATAACCGCAGTTTGAGACAGGACTTTCTCAGAAGTTTGTCTCAGTGCTGCCTCGCTGTTTGTTTGAGTGCTTGCCGTGTGATCGTCAGTGTTGTGTGTGTGTGTCACCGGAGCATTTTGCGCAGCTGGCTTGGTTGCAGTGGAAAATGCACCGATTTTATGTGTGTAACACGCGGAAACATTTTGCTCAGCTGGCGTCGATGCAGTGGAAAATGTGCCGGTGTTTTGTGTATTACACGCAGGAGCATTTGGCGCAGCTGGCTTCGGTGCAGTGGCAAATGTGCTGGTGTAGTGCGGTGTGTGTATCAGTGTGTGGTGTGCTGAACTACAGTGCTTACACTTGTGTTGCGACGAGCAATCACGCGTGTGGTGATTGTCGTGCAAGCAATTTAGGCGGAGCTTGAGTGTATTTGCGTTCTGATATCGTTCATCCGAATTCATGAGCATGAATTGCGGGCATTTCGCTATAGAGTGTTGCGAATAGCATATAGGGCATGTGCGTGTGTGTGCGTAAGTCGTAGCCGGAGAATTAGCTTCGCGTAAAGGTTTAGCTTTTTTATGCTGGTAGGACATTTGTTTTCCGCTAGGTGTCGCCGCGGTATTGTTTACACGAATGTAACCACAAGCTAACCCGGGAAGCGCGATGGTGGGCTATTTTGTCCCTGCCAAAGAAATTATGCCTGCGCTTTCATTTCGCGGCAGATGCATTTTGTTCGATTTTAATACGGCTTCTATGCGTATCAAACGGTCATCGTAATCATCGCGTACAGCGGCATTATGCACAATTTCGTCGTGTGTGACTGCTGCGTCTTCTAATTGGCATTGCACAGTTTCCAAGTCGATGGAAAGCTGTTCGATTTTTGCAATGAGAGGGTCGATCTGCATTGCATCCCGTTCTGGGTAAAAGTTTATGAGAAACTTTTCGTAATCCGGTAACATCGCTAGCAATCCTTCTGGACGATAGGATACGTTGTTGGGTTGCCATAGTTCGGTTTTAGGATGACGCTAAATATCACGAACACAGTGAGCTCGGTCGACGGTGTTGCGACTAAAGCAAAGTTACACGCACAATAATCACAAATATCGCGAGAATCCGTAAAATTATTTCAACCAGAATCCGTCGTTATCCTGGTCACGGCACCAATGTTCAATCTTACGATTTCGGATAATGTTCTTTCGCGTTTCGGTGTAACTTTTTCTAGCGTTTTATAATTACCTGGTGTTTATTTATTTATTTATTTATTTATTTAAATCAAAGTTATCGGGCAGTATGCCTAAATAACTTAATGCTTACAGAGTACAAGTTTAAATTATGGCCCTAGAACTAACTTGAATATGCTGACGCAGCTGACTAACGGATTGATTGAAATCTGCTGATAACCCTAACCTATTATACACATCAATCATTTTGAGCAGTGGATCATTGGCACCAAAACCAGTCGATCTAAAAGGGCTTCTTAGTAGCTCTCTACTTCTAAGACCTCTAGAGGGAGTAGAAAAGCAAATAAAATTTAAAATGTCAGGTGCATCAAAATCTCCAATTAATAATTTATGCATAAAAGTTATCTGAGCCGTAGTTCTCCTATGCTGTAAAGTCTCTAAGCCGAATAGTAAACACCGAACATTATACGAAGGACGTGGAATTGGGTTTGACCAGGGAAGACGATGAAACATAACACGTGTGATTTTTTTCTGAATTTTTTCAATTTTATCTATGTATGTGATTTGATGGGGACACCAAACTACACTGGCAAATTCCAGGATGGGACGGACTAGAGAACAGTATAATGTTTTTAAACTGAAAGGATCTTTAAAGTCGGCCGAGACACGTAAGACAAATCCTAACAGTTTAAGAGCTTTAGTGACGATAGTTTGATAATGGCTAGATAAACTAAGCTTACTGTCTAAAATAACTCCTAAGTCCCGAACCTGAGAAAAACGTGGAACGCTGTCTTCATTGATTTTGAAGTTATAAATAATAGGATTTTTTTTCTTTGAGAATGTTATACAACTACATTTGCTAACATTAAGTAACATTTCATTATTAAAACACCATGCAGAAAAATAGTTTAACGAGTCTTGTAACATTTCACAGTCGTCAGAATATTTAACAGGTAGGAACATTTTTAGATCGTCAGCATATAATAACAATTTAACATGAGGAATAGCAAACACGACATCGTTAATAAATATAATAAATAGTAAAGGTCCTAATATACTCCCTTGAGGAACACCAGATAAATTATGGAATGTGGCAGATAAACTAGTTCCTATCTTAACGTTAATGCAACGATCAGTTAAATAACTTCTTAACCACTCAACAACATTTGTGTGAACACCATACTTTGATAATTTAGATAGCAATAGAAAGTGGTTGACCTTGTCAAAAGCAGCGCAGAAGTCAGTATAAATGACGTCAACCTGTAAGCCCTTGTCAATATAGGAGTGGCAAAAGTTAAGTAAGTATATTAGATTGGTCTCAATCGATCGTTTCGGCATAAAGCCATGTTGAACATTAGAAATTAATGGTGAAAAGGCTTGGAGCATATGACGAGACATTATCTTTTCAAACAGTTTACTGCACGCACATAACATAGAAATTCCTCTATAATTGCACACATTACTTTTGTCAGATTTTTTATAAACAGGAAACATCCACGATGATTTCCAAAGACGCGGGAAGCATTTCGATTGCAAGGATTTGTTGAATAGTTTGGTCAGTATGGGAATGAGAGCAGCCTTGCAATTAATGAGAATTGCGCTGGGAATATTGTCAGGCCCAGGTGCGTAGGAAAGCTTCAACAACGAAATAGCAGATTCCACCTCATCATCGTTGATTAGTGGTGTGCATAAATTAACCTCATCATTTATGAAGGATAAAGCCGATGTTGAGTTAGACGGAACCGAGGAATTGTTGGTGTACACAGAAGAGAAATATGAGGCAAATGCATTGCAAAACTCTTCATCTCCGGTAATGGTGTTTCCCTCAAACTGCATCGAGGAAGGAAGTCGTCCACAGGATTCCTTATCTTTAGCAAATTTCCAGAATGATGTGGGATGTCTTTTGATATTGATTTCAATTTTCCTGACGTAGTTGGCGTAGGCGGTTCGGTTCAGCTGCTTATATATTTTTGAGGCGCGAGCAAAATTTATTTGATTAGTGCTGTTTTTTAGTCGATGCAGTTTTTTAAGGGCCCGTGATCTTCGACGTTTAGCCAAACGTAGTGCAGAATTGGTCCATGGTGGATGAGCACGAACATTAAACCGTGGGATGAATTGTTCATACAGTTCATTCATTTGAGAAGAAAATTCAGCCACACTGTCGTTGATGTCGTCATGGTCAGCGATAGAGTCCCAGTTGATTTGGTTAAGTGCAGAAACGAGATCAGTGAAATTAGTTCGTCTAAAATTGAAATCTGCTTGACGTGGGGGTTTAGATGACGGCACACTGTATTGCGGGAGCGTGAAGTATGTAAGTAAAGCTGGATGATGTCCATCAGGTTCAACAATACTTTCGATGCATAATTCGATTGGCCTCATGTAATCAGTAACTTTGTCGTTCGCAAACACTAGATCTAACATGTTGTTATTGTGGTTTAGAACAGTGTTAAGTTGGCGAAGACCTTCAAAGCTTAGTTCATCGAGTAGAGCTTGACTGGTAGGGGATAGCCGGGTAAGCATAAGATTCAGTGTCGGAAATTTGCCGTTGATATCCCACTTAAGATTAGGTTGATTGAAGTCCCCGAACAGAATAAAAAAGTCATTCTTATATTTCTCTCTCGTTAAGTGCAATGAATTACAGAATGCATTTATGGTGTCCATGTTGGCTGATTGATCAGGAGGCAAATAAAATGATCCGATGATTAGCGAAACATTAAGAACTTTTACTCGAACCCAAAGGCATTCAATTGTAGATGTGTTTGTCGAGCACAGAGAGGAAGCATAATTTGCATTGATCGCAACGAGGACACCACCACCTCTACATTTGTTACTGTTTGCTGCAGAACGATCCGTACGGAATGTATTAAAGCGGTTGTTATCAAACAAAAGCTCAGATGGAAAGCTGTCATCTAGCCACGTTTCCGTAAGAACGATAAAATCCCAGTCGGCGATTGCAGTATTAGCAAAACATTCAGAGGTTTTAGTACGTAAGCCTCTCACGTTTTGATAAAATATATTGAATGTGTTTAGTACTGGCTCCATAGGTACAGTTGAATGACTTAATGTTGGCTTAAAAAAGTCGAACCGGAGGAATTGTTTTGAGTCAGGTGAGTTTCAGGTGAGTTTGCATTTTTAAGATGATGGCTCGGTGATGGACTATGTTGTGTTGTGTGTGTTGGTGGGATCACATTTATGCAGTTGACATCATTATGCATAAAATTAGTAGTTGAGAAACTTCTGGCAGTTGAATTGTTTGAAGCAGGAAAGCAAGATACCGGGAGTGTTGGTGTGAATTGTTTCTGTGTACGTTGGTGAAATTCAAACTGGCGGTAAACAAATCCGCATGGCCAAGTTGAAGGAGAGAAAGCGAGCTCGCCAAACTCCGATGGAATGCCGATCTTAAAGGACACATACTTTAGTGAGCTTGTAACGCGACCTCTTGGTATGACACACTTTACCGAACAGTCAGTGCATTTTAACCTTCCTAGAATGAACATTTTCATATTCTCCTCAGTTACAGTGGGTGCAATCCTAGTTACAAACATCCAAACTTTTGGCTCAGGTGCAGGAATGAATTGTATGGTGTCTGTGTTGATGTGATCATTGGCAGTGCCGGTGTGAAGAATTGCTTGTGTTGGATTTATGTGTTCATTATCAGAGAGCATACGCGATTGAGAGTGTGGTAGTGAGTTCTGTTTGACGGGAGTTGGTGTTGGTGACATAGGAGTATCGGTGGATGTGTGGGATGTTTTATCGGTGAGAGAGATGGTACTCACAGTCGGAGCGATTTTCTCACGCTCTTGCGGCATCACTCTATTTGGATCCAGCTGAGATATCCTTTGATCAAGCTCACTCCGTATTGCATTTTTCAACTCATCTTTCAGTGTATTCATCAAGCACGAAATTGATGAGAATAAATCTGATCTCGAGTCACGGCATTTCTCGCACATCCAGCAGAGACCACGATTGCGTGCCACCTCCTTAACACAAGTGGCGGCAAGTTTAATGCATTCCGGATGAAAGGCAGAATTGCACTCCGAAAAAGGAAGATTGCCAATACAAACAACCGGATCTTTGTTGATAGTAGTAGAGCAGATTGCACAGTCCATTATGAGAGAGAGTATCGATCACTTAGGTGAGCAGTGAGAGTGAACGGAGAGGACACTTATTGATGAGCTGGTGCGAATTACTCTCTGAGTGTATTAAGCAGGGTCAATAACACTGAACCGCTGTCGCCGATGAAACACAAATCACGCAGAAAATACAAATTCAGGCACGCGTTCTCGTAGAAATTCTCGTACGATGCAGGAACAAAATGCTTCAACACAGCAACACAGCAAAACTTGCGATAGGAACAGCTTCACAAACTCAAAAACGAACGATTTCAAACCAAAATCACGCCAAAAACAGACAGCACACAGGAGCAACGCAGAAACACGTCCAAACGCTTCAGTGGCCAACTCTCTCTTGTATTGCACAACTAGAAGAGAGTTTATTTCACGCAATTCACTTATACTTATAAACTAATCGATCGTGCCCGAACGCTACGAAATCAACGAATGATCTTCGTGTTTCGTTAAACACGAATCAACTGGCAGGGCTACCGTGCCTAAGCCTGAACACATAGGCTAAGAAGAAAATGCTGATGGATGACGGTCAGCATTTTTAGAGTATAAATTCAATTGAAACCAGTTGGTGCGTTTATTATTGTGCTTAAGTCGGCGTGTACTGTGCCTGTCTTGGGTTGCTTCTCCGAAAGACACTTTCGTGTGCTCGACAAATGGTGGCTCCAGAGAGGATGCATCAACCAACGGATCGGCAAGTAGTCAGATGCCCTCCTTTCCCTTCTTTCTCTCCTTCCCTCCTTTCCCTCCTTTCCCTCCTTTCCCTCCTTTCCAACCTTTCCCTCCTTTCCCTCCTTTCCCTCCTTTCCCTCCTTTCCCTCCTTTCCCTCCTTTCCCTCCTTTCCCTCCTTTCCCTCCTTTCCCTCCTTTCCCTCCTTTCCCTCCTTTCCCTCCTTTCCCTCCTTTCCCATCTTTCCCTCCTTTCCCTCCTTTCCCTCCTTTCCCTCCTTTCCCTCCTTTCTCTCCTTTCCCTTCGTTCCCTCCATTCCCTCATTTCGATCCCTTCCCTCCTTTCTCGCCTTTCCATCCTTTCCCTCCTTATTCCTTTCCCTCCTTTTCCTCCTTTCCGTCTGTCGCTTACGATAATTTAGCCTTAAAAACAAAGTGTTGCTAGGTAGCAATACTTGCTGAATAGCTACGTTATGCAACGCGCCAGCGATTAAACGCGCTTAACGATTAAATGGAATTTAACGATTTAATGGAAAACATAGGCTAAGAAGAAAATGCTGATCGACGACGGTCAGCATTTTTAGAGTATAAATTCAATTGAAAAAAAATAATAAGGCATTATTTGCCAATAGCCAGTAGGTGCGTTTATTATTGTGCTTAAGTCGGCGTGTACTGTGCCTGTCTTGGGCTGCTGCTCCGAAAGACACTCTCGTGTGCGCGACAAATGGTGGCTCCAGAGAGAATGCATCAACCAACAGATCGGCAAGTAGTCCAATGCCCTCCTTTTCCTCCTTTCCGTCTGTCACTTACGATAATTTAGCCTTAAAAACAAGCGTAGCAATACTTGCTGAATAGCTACGTTATGCAACGCGCTTAACGATTCAATGGAATTTAACGATTTAATGGAAAACATAGGCTAAGAAGGAAATGCTGATCAACGACGGTCAGCATTTTTAGAGTATGAATTCAATAGAAAAAAAAAATAATGAAGGCATTATTTGCCAAGAGCCAGTTGGTGCGTTTATTATTGTGCTTTTCCTCCTTTCCCTCCTTTCCCTTTTTTTCCCTTCTTTCCCTCTTTTCCATCCTTTCCTTCTTTTCCCTCCTTTCCCTCCTTTCCCTCATTTCCATCTTTTCCCTCCTTTCCCTCCTTTCCCTCCTTTCCCTTCTTTCCCTCCTTTCCCTACTTTCACTCCTTTCCCTCCTTTCCCTCCTTTCCCTCCTTTCACTCCTTTCCTCCTTTCCCTCCTTTCCCTCCTTTCCCTCCTTTCCCTCCTTTCCCTCCTTTCCCTCCTTTCTCTCCTTTCTCGCCTTTCCATCCTTTCCCTCCTCATTCCTTTCCCTCCTTTTCCTCCTTTCCGTCTGTCGCTTACGATAATTTAGCCTTAAAAACAAAGTGTTGCTAGGTAGCAATACTTGCTGAATAGCTACGTTATGCAACGCGCCAGCGATTAAAAGCGCTTTTTAAACGATTTAATGGAAAACATAGGCTGAGAAGAAAATACTGATCGACGACGGTCAGCATTTTTAGGGTATAAATTCAATTGAAAAAATTAATGAAGGTATCATTTGATAAGAGCCAGTTGGTGCGTTTATTATTGTGCTTAAGTCGGCGTGTACTGTGCCTGTCTTGGGCTGCTGCTCCGAAAGACAGTTTCGTGTGCGCGACCAATGGAGGCTCCAGAGAGGATGCATCAACAAACGGATCGGCAAGAAGTCAAATGCCTTCCTTTTCTTTCTTTCTATCCTTCCCTCCTTTCCCTCCTTTCCATCCTTTAAAACCTTTCCCTCCTTTCCCTCCTTTCCATCCTTTTCATCCTTTCCCTCCTTTCCCTCCTTTCCCTCCTTTCCCTCCTTTCCCTCCTTTCCCTCCTTTCCCTCCTTTCCTTCCTTTCTCGCCTTTCCATCCTTTCCCTCCTCATTCCTTTCCCTCCTTTTCATTCTTTCCGTCTGTCGCTTACGATAATTTAGCTGTTTGGTTGCTCAGAGATGCCTAATCCCGGAAACAATGTTTGAAGGTGTGTATTGTGGATCTGTTGGTTAAAACATCTGTCTTCAAATTCAACCAGTTGGTGTGTGCTCGTATCGATTCCGGCTCAGCTCCTCCGTGCTTACTTGGGCTGAGAAGCGACGAAACAGTTTGAAACGGTATGGAAATATACCTGCAGTAACTTTTTCGTCCCAATTGGTGGTTCGAAATACATTTGATTGTGCGTACTTTCCCTCCTTTCCCTCCTTTCCCTCCTTTCCCTCCTTTCCCTCCTTTCCCTCCTTTCCCTCCTTTCCCTCCTTTCCCTCCTTTCCCTCCTTTACACCATTTCCTTTATTTCCCTCCTTTCCCTCCTTTCCCTCCTTTCCCTCCTTTCCCTCCTTTCCCACCAATCCCTCCTATCCCTCCTTTCCATCCTTTCCCTCGTTTCCCTCCTTTCCCTCCTTTCCCTCCTTTCCCTCCTTTCCCTCCTTTCCCTCCTTTCCCTCCTTTCCCTCCTTTCCCTCCTTTCCCTCCTTTTCCTCCTTTCCCTCATTTCCCTCCTTTCCATCCTTTCGCTCCTTTCCCTCATTTCCCTCCTTTCCCTCCTTTCCCTCCTTTCCAACCTATCCCTCCTTTCCAACAGTTCCCTCCTTTCCCTCCTTTCCCACCTTTCTCTCCTTTCCCTCCTTTCCCTCCTTTCCCTCCTTTCCCTCCTTGCCCTCCTTTCCCTCCTTTCCCTGCTTTCCCTCCTTTCCCTCCTTTCCCTCCTTTCTCTCCTTTCCCTCCTTTCCCTCCTTTCCTCCTTTCCCTCCTTTCCCTCCTTTCCAACCTATCCCTCCTTTCCAACCGTTCCCTCCTTTCCCTCCTTTCCCTCCTTTCTCTCCTTTCCCTCCTTTACACCATATCCTTTATTTCCCCCTTTCCCTCCTTTCCCTCCTTTCCCTCCTTTCCCTCTTTTCCCTCCTTTCCCTCCTTTCCCTCCTTTCCCTCCTTTCCCTCCTTTCCCTCCTTTCCCTCCTTTCCCTCCTTTCCCTCCTTTCCCTCCTTTCCCTCCTTTCCCTCCTTTCCCTCCTGTCCCTCCTTTCCCTCCTTTCCCTCCTTTCCCTCCTTTCCAACCTTTCCCTCCTTTCCTTCCTTTCCCTCCTTTCCCTCCGTTCCCTCCATTCCCTCATTTACTTCCTTTCCTTCCTTTCTCGCCTTTCCATCCTTTCCCTCCTCATTCCTTTCCCTCCTTTTCATTCTTTCCGTCTGTCGCTTACGATAATTTAGCTGTTTGGTTGCTCGGAGATGCCTAATCCCGGAAACAATGTTTGAAGGTGTGTATTGTGGATCTGTTGGTTAAAACATCTGTCTTCAAATTCAACCAGTTGGTGTGTGCTCGTATCGATTCCGGCTCAGCTCCTCCGTGCTTACTTGGGCTGAGAAGCGACGAAACAGTTTGAAACGGTGTGGAAATATACCTGCAGTAACTTTTTCGTCCCAATTGGTGGTTCGAAATACATTTGATTGTACGTACTTTCCCTCCTTTCCCTCCTTTCCCTCCTTTCCCTCCTTTCCCACCTTTCCCTCCTTTCCCTCCTTTCCCTCCTTTCCCTCCTTTCCCTTCTTTCCCTCCTTTACACCATTTCCTTTATTTCCCTCCTTTCCCTCCTTTCCCTCTTTTCCATCCTTTCCCTCTTTTCCCTCCTTTCCCTCCTTTCCCTCCTTTCCCTCCTTTCCCTCCTTCCCCTCCTTTCCCTCCTTTCCCTCCTTTCCCTCCTTTCCCTCCTTCCCCTCCTTTCCCTCGTTTCCCTCGTTTCCCTCCTATCCCTCCTATCCCTGCTTTCCATCCTTTTCCTCTTTTCCCTCCTTTCCCTCCTTTCCTTCTTTCCCTCCTTTCCAACCTTTCCCTCCTTTCCCTCCTTTCCTCCTTTCCCTCCTTTCCCTTTTTTCCCTCCTTTTCCCACCTTTCCTTCCTTTCATTCTTTTCCCTCCTTTGTATCTTTCCCTCTGTCGCTGACGATAATTAAGCTTTAAAAACGAAGCGTTGCTGGTCAATACTTGCTGAATAGCTACGTTATGCAACGCGCCAGCGATGCGCGCTTTTTTAACGATTTTATGGAAAACATTGTGTTCAATCTTACGATTTCGGATAATGTTCTTTCGCGTTTCGGTGTAACTTTTTCTAGCGTTTTATAATTACCGGGTGTTGTTCCTTGTATTGCACAATTAGAAGAGAGTTTATTTCACACAATTCACTTATACTTATAAACTAATCGATCGTGCCCGAACGCTCCGAACTCAACGAATGATCTTCGTGTTTCGTTAAACACGAATCAACTGGCAGGGCTTCCGTGCCTAAGCCTGAACATCCTCCCCCCCTTGACGCAAGTCAATAATCAAAATAATAACAAATAAAAATAACGGAAGTTAAAAGTATGTGCCTTCGCGTTCAGATGCAGGTAAGATACAAATTCTTAAGAGGGGGCATGTTACGATACCTTTCGTTATTTTCAGCTTTACTACCCGTGCCAGCTTATCGTCTTCGGTGTGCGCATGCCGTGTGGTGTTGCAAAGGAGCAAACCAATCTTCGGGATAATCTGTCTGCCAGGTAAACTAAACTGTTGTTGTTCATCATCGCCATAGAATAAACGCGTTGTACTTCTTGTAGGCAAGCCTTCGACAAATGCTGAACCTATGTGCCGACTAGGAAATGCGCTGGGGTAAGTGACGACTAATCGATAGGGTCATCAGGCATCGATAGAAGAGGACGCGAACGCGTCGCTGCTTCGATTAAGTTTAGACCGGTAGTGCAGGTGAAAGTTGCAGTGTAGGTGGTTATCGCTTGACGGTCTTCGCTGCTGCCTTCCACAATCCGCAAGAGGGTGGTGTGGTGTGGGTAGAGGAAAGTGTCAAGTGCAAATTCGGTTGCGATCTGTAACGAATAAGTATAGTTGTTCGCCGCGGAACAGATTAACTAGCTCATGAAGCTCACTTGCAGCACTCGCGTTGTGTGCTGGTAAACTGCGTCGCGCAGTCAATCGTGGTAGTGATAAAAGTTGTAGTTGTTAAACTGTTGGTTGCTGTCGTGTGCACCGACAAAAAATTATTTCAACTGACCAATACAAAATTAGCCTTCCATCTAACGGCCAATGCTCATCCCGTACCGTCGAGAGCAATGATCTTCCTTCTTGCTGATGAAGCTCCGTGTAACGGCACTTGTCGATCATGTGCGTAAACGACTGCATTTTAGGAGGCAGGACAGGGCATGGTAGGGCAGCTGGGAAACTCGAATGATTCCTAGAGGGTCTAGGTGTAACGCCAGGGTATTTGTTTCGTCACCACGTTGCCTTTTTCGGACTGCCCGAGATCCATTGAAAATGCATCCAGCTGCGCTGTATGGTGTAGCACAGTGTTTGCAGTTTTCATGCGCTCGGTAGTGATGATTAAAGGTGCGTGGTGGTGTGCTGCTGTTCGTTGAGTGCGTGACCTTTCCTTAGTGTTACGTGCGTAGCGAATGCAGTATGCAACGATACGCGACAATCGCTTGTAGCTGTAACACGTAAACAAAGGAAAATTAGTAGGCGTTATCATTACGGTAGCACTCACCATACGAACTCAAGATTCTTTTCTTCGGTTGGTTCAGGGTTAGAGTTGGGCCAGATGGAAACGGGCAGACAAAACCAATCCGGACCGAAGCTCCGCAGCTTACTTTTCAGGAATTCTGCTGACATACCGTGAAAAACGAAATCTGCGGGATAATACGCGCAGGATAAATGCTTCCACGATCGCTGGTGCGAACGGTGCTGCACATCGAAGCATGAATCATCTTGCTCTGGATCATATAAAACAACGTGAGCCTTTACCTCCTCGTATGGTAAAAGCTTTCGCGCCGAGCGTGTCTCGATCTGTTCAGCATATAAAGCAGCGAGCACATTAAGTGAATTGGATACGTCATACGTTTTATCTAAATGTAGTTCAATAGGTAAGTGAACAGCTTGGTGTTTTGTCACTTCGTGAAACTTTTCATGCTTTCGTACTTTGAGTGAATATCTATCATTAACTTGTGCTTCTTCTTCTTTACAGAATCGCTCGGTGGATTGATTTCGTGATGCCATGCATGCTACCGATGGCATGTAAAAGATTTCGGACAATTTGGGGATCATCAAAACATCAACATCCAGCTCGTAGTGGGTGGCTTTGGACGCAAACTTCGCAAGCACCGTGTTTTGCACCAGTCAGAGTGATGTCGATCGAATTGTGTTTTGTATTTGATGTATAAGCGAATCGATCGCTGATTGGAATAAGCTGAGTTACACCATCTAACTGTATGCTTGTAGGATGCATTATACTATGTGCATCGCTAGTATGAATAACCGCAGTTTGAGACAGGACTTTCTCAGAAGTTTGTCTCAGTGCTGCCTCGCTGTTTGTTTGAGTGCTTGCCGTGTGATCGTCAGTGTTGTGTGTGTGTGTCACCGGAGCATTTTGCGCAGCTGGCTTGGTTGCAGTGGAAAATGCACCGATTTTATGTGTGTAACACGCGGAAACATTTTGCTCAGCTGGCGTCGATGCAGTGGAAAATGTGCCGGTGTTTTGTGTATTACACGCAGGAGCATTTGGCGCAGCTGGCTTCGGTGCAGTGGCAAATGTGCTGGTGTAGTGCGGTGTGTGTATCAGTGTGTGGTGTGCTGAACTACAGTGCTTACACTTGTGTTGCGACGAGCAATCACGCGTGTGGTGATTGTCGTGCAAGCAATTTAGGCAGAACTTGAGTGTATTTGCGTTCTGATATCGTTCATCCGAATTCATGAGCATGAATTGCGGGCATTTCGCTATAGAGTGTTGCGAATAGCATATAGGGCATGTGCGTGTGTGTGCGTAAGTCGTAGCCGGAGAATTAGCTTCGCGTAAAGGTTTAGCTTTTTTATGCTGGTAGGACATTTGTTTTCCGCTAGGTGTCACCGCGGTATTGTTTACACGAATGTAACTACAAGCTAACCCGGGAAGCGCGATGGTGGGCTATTTTGTCCCTGCCAAAGAAATTATGCCTGCGCTTTCATTTCGCGGCAGATGCATTTTGTTCGATTTTAATACGGCTTCTATGCGTATCAAACGGTCATCGTAATCATCGCGTACAGCGGCATTATGCACAATTTCGTCGTGTGTGACTGCTGCGTCTTCTAATTGGCATTGCACAGTTTCCAAGTCGATGGAAAGCTGTTCGATTTTTGCAATGAGAGGGTCGATCTGCATTGCATCCCGTTCTGGGTAAAAGTTTATGAGAAACTTTTCGTAATCCGGTAACATCGCTAGCAACGCTGTCCTTCTGGACGATAGGATACGTTGTTGGGTTGCCATAGTTCGGTTTTAGGATGACGCTAAATTTCACGAACACAGTGAGCTCGGTCGACGGTGTTGCGACTAAAGCAAAGTTACACGCACAATAATCACAAATATCGCGAGAATCCGTAAAATTATTTCAACCAGAATCCGTCGTTATCCTGGTCACGGCACCAATGTTCAATCTTACGATTTCGGATAATGTTCTTTCGCGTTTCGGTGTAACTTTTTCTAGCGTTTTATAATTACCGCGTGTTGTTCCTTGTATTGCACAATTAGAAGAGAGTTTATTTCACGCAATTCACTTATACTTATAAACTAATCGATCGTGCCCGAACGCTCCGAAATCAACGAATGATCTTCGTGTTTCGTTAAACACGAATCAACTGGCAGGGCTTCCGTGCCTAAGCCTGAACACATAGGCTAAGAAGAAAATGCTGATGGATGACGGTCAGCATTTTTAGAGTATAAATTCAATTGAAACCAGATGGTGCGTTTATTATTGTGCTTAAGTCGGCGTGTACTGTGCCTGTCTTGGGCTGCTGCTCCGAAAGACACTCTCGTGTGCGCGACAAATGGTGGCTCCAGAGAGAATGCATCAACCAACAGATCGGCAAGTAGTCCAATGCCCTCCGTTTCCTCCTTTCCGTCTGTCCCTTACGATAATTTAGCCTTAAAAACAAGCGTAGCAATACTTGCTGAATAGCTACGTTATGCAACGCGCTTAACGATTCATTGGAATTTAACGATTTAATGGAAAACATAGGCTAAGAAGGAAATGCTGATCAACGACGGTCAGCATTTTTAGAGTATAAATTCAATTGAAAAAAAAATAATGAAGGCATTATTTGCCAAGAGCCAGTTGGTGCGTTTATTATTGTGCTTTCCCTCCTTTCCCTCCTTTCCCTTTTTTTCCCTTCTTTCCCTCCTTTCCATCCTTTCCTTCTTTTCCCTCCTTTCCCTCCTTTCTCTCCTTTCCCTGATGCAGGTAAGATACAAATTCTTAAGAGGGGGCATGTTACGATACCTTTCGTTATTTTCAGCTTTACTACCCGTGCCAGCTTATCGTCTTCGGTGTGCGCATGCCGTGTGGTGTTGCAAAGGAGCAAACCAATCTTCGGGATAATCTGTCTGCCAGGTAAACTAAACTGTTGTTGTTCATCATCGCCATAGAATAAACGCGTTGTACTTCTTGTAGGCAAGCCTTCGACAAATGCTGAACCTATGTGCCGACTAGGAAATGCGCTGGGGTAAGTGACGACTAATCGATAGGGTCATCAGGCATCGATAGAAGAGGACGCGAACGCGTCGCTGCTTCGATTAAGTTTAGACCGGTAGTGCAGGTGAAAGTTGCAGTGTAGGTGGTTATCGCTTGACGGTCTTCGCTGCTGCCTTCCACAATCCGCAAGAGGGTGGTGTGGTGTGGGTAGAGGAAAGTGTCAAGTGCAAATTCGGTTGCGATCTGTAACGAATAAGTATAGTTGTTCGCCGCGGAACAGATTAACTAGCTCATGAAGCTCACTTGCAGCACTCGCGTTGTGTGCTGGTAAACTGCGTCGCGCAGTCAATCGTGGTAGTGATAAAAGTTGTAGTTGTTAAACTGTTGGTTGCTGTCGTGTGCACCGACAAAAAATTATTTCAACTGACCAATACAAAATTAGCCTTCCATCTAACGGCCAATGCTCATCCCGTACCGTCGAGAGCAATGATCTTCCTTCTTGCTGATGAAGCTCCGTGTAACGGCACTTGTCGATCATGTGCGTAAACGACTGCATTTTAGGAGGCAGGACAGGGCATGGTAGGGCAGCTGGGAAACTCGAATGATTCCTAGAGGGTCTAGGTGTAACGCCAGGGTATTTGTTTCGTCACCACGTTGCCTTTTTCGGACTGCCCGAGATCCATTGAAAATGCATCCAGCTGCGCTGTATGGTGTAGCACAGTGTTTGCAGTTTTCATGCGCTCGGTAGTGATGATTAAAGGTGCGTGGTGGTGTGCTGCTGTTCGTTGAGTGCGTGACCTTTCCTTAGTGTTACGTGCGTAGCGAATGCAGTATGCAACGATACGCGACAATCGCTTGTAGCTGTAACACGTAAACAAAGGAAAATTAGTAGGCGTTATCATTACGGTAGCACTCACCATACGAACTCAAGATTCTTTTCTTCGGTTGGTTCAGGGTTAGAGTTGGGCCAGATGGAAACGGGCAGACAAAACCAATCCGGACCGAAGCTCCGCAGCTTACTTTTCAGGAATTCTGCTGACATACCGTGAAAAACGAAATCTGCGGGATAATACGCGCAGGATAAATGCTTCCACGATCGCTGGTGCGAACGGTGCTGCACATCGAAGCATGAATCATCTTGCTCTGGATCATATAAAACAACGTGAGCCTTTACCTCCTCGTATGGTAAAAGCTTTCGCGCCGAGCGTGTCTCGATCTGTTCAGCATATAAAGCAGCGAGCACATTAAGTGAATTGGATACGTCATACGTTTTATCTAAATGTAGTTCAATAGGTAAGTGAACAGCTTGGTGTTTTGTCACTTCGTGAAACTTTTCATGCTTTCGTACTTTGAGTGAATATCTATCATTAACTTGTGCTTCTTCTTCTTTACAGAATCGCTCGGTGGATTGATTTCGTGATGCCATGCATGCTACCGATGGCATGTAAAAGATTTCGGACAATTTGGGGATCATCAAAACATCAACATCCAGCTCGTAGTGGGTGGCTTTGGACGCAAACTTCGCAAGCACCGTGTTTTGCACCAGTCAGAGTGATGTCGATCGAATTGTGTTTTGTATTTGATGTATAAGCGAATCGATCGCTGATTGGAATAAGCTGAGTTACACCATCTAACTGTATGCTTGTAGGATGCATTATACTATGTGCATCGCTAGTATGAATAACCGCAGTTTGAGACAGGACTTTCTCAGAAGTTTGTCTCAGTGCTGCCTCGCTGTTTGTTTGAGTGCTTGCCGTGTGATCGTCAGTGTTGTGTGTGTGTGTCACCGGAGCATTTTGCGCAGCTGGCTTGGTTGCAGTGGAAAATGCACCGATTTTATGTGTGTAACACGCGGAAACATTTTGCTCAGCTGGCGTCGATGCAGTGGAAAATGTGCCGGTGTTTTGTGTATTACACGCAGGAGCATTTGGCGCAGCTGGCTTCGGTGCAGTGGCAAATGTGCTGGTGTAGTGCGGTGTGTGTATCAGTGTGTGGTGTGCTGAACTACAGTGCTTACACTTGTGTTGCGACGAGCAATCACGCGTGTGGTGATTGTCGTGCAAGCAATTTAGGCAGAACTTGAGTGTATTTGCGTTCTGATATCGTTCATCCGAATTCATGAGCATGAATTGCGGGCATTTCGCTATAGAGTGTTGCGAATAGCATATAGGGCATGTGCGTGTGTGTGCGTAAGTCGTAGCCGGAGAATTAGCTTCGCGTAAAGGTTTAGCTTTTTTATGCTGGTAGGACATTTGTTTTCTGCTAGGTGTCGCCGCGGTATTGTTTACACGAATGTAACTACAAGCTAACCCGGGAAGCGCGATGGTGGGCTATTTTGTCCCTGCCAAAGAAATTATGCCTGCGCTTTCATTTCGCGGCAGATGCATTTTGTTCGATTTTAATACGGCTTCTATGCGTATCAAACGGTCATCGTAATCATCGCGTACAGCGGCATTATGCACAATTTCGTCGTGTGTGACTGCTGCGTCTTCTAATTGGCATTGCACAGTTTCCAAGTCGATGGAAAGCTGTTCGATTTTTGCAATGAGAGGGTCGATCTGCATTGCATCCCGTTCTGGGTAAAAGTTTATGAGAAACTTTTCGTAATCCGGTAACATCGCTAGCAACGCTGTCCTTCTGGACGATAGGATACGTTGTTGGGTTGCCATAGTTCGGTTTTAGGATGACGCTAAATTTCACGAACACAGTGAGCTCGGTCGACGGTGTTGCGACTAAAGCAAAGTTACACGCACAATAATCACAAATATCGCGAGAATCCGTAAAATTATTTCAACCAGAATCCGTCGTTATCCTGGTCACGGCACCAATGTTCAATCTTACGATTTCGGATAATGTTCTTTCGCGTTTCGGTGTAACTTTTTCTAGCGTTTTATAATTACCGGGTGTTGTTCCTTGTATTGCACAATTAGAAGAGAGTTTATTTCACGCAATTCACTTATACTTATAAACTAATCGATCGTGCCCGAACGCTCCGAAATCAACGAATGATCTTCGTGTTTCGTTAAACACGAATCAACTGGCAGGGCTTCCGTGCCTAAGCCTGAACACATAGGCTAAGAAGAAAATGCTGATGGATGACGGTCAGCATTTTTAGAGTATAAATTCAATTGAAACCAGTTGGTGCGTTTATTATTGTGCTTAAGTCGGCGTGTACTGTGCCTGTCTTGGGCTGCTGCTCCGAAAGACACTCTCGTGTGCGCGACAAATGGTGGCTCCAGAGAGAATGCATCAACCAACAGATCGGCAAGTAGTCCAATGCCCTCCTTTTCCTCCTTTCCGTCTGTCGCTTACGATAATTTAGCCTTAAAAACAAGCGTAGCAATACTTGCTGAATAGCTACGTTATGCAACGCGCTTAACGATTCAATGGAATTTAACGATTTAATGGAAAACATAGGCTAAGAAGGAAATGCTGATCAACGACGGTCAGCATTTTTAGAGTATAAATTCAATTGAAAAAAAAATTATGAAGGCATTATTTGCCAAGAGCCAGTTGGTGCGTTTATTATTGTGCTTTCCCTCCTTTCCCTCCTTTCCCTTTTTTTCCCTTCTTTCCCTCCTTTCCATCCTTTCCTTCTTTTCCCTCCTTTCCCTCCTTTCCCTCATTTCCCTTCTTTCCCTCCTGTCCCTCCTTTCCCTCCTTTCACTCCTTTCCCTCCTTTCCCTCCTTTCCCTCATTTCCCTCCTTTCCCTCCTTTTCCTCCTTTCCCTCCTTTCCCTCCATTCCCTCATTTCCTTCCTTTCCCTCCTTTCTCGCCTTTCCATCCTTTCCCTCCTCATGCCTTTCCCGGCTTTTCCTCCTTTCCGTCTGTCGCTTACGATAATTTAGCCTTTAAAACAAAGCGTTAGTAGGTAGCAATACTTGCTGAATAGCTACGTTATGCAACGCGCCAGCGATTAAGTGATGAGTGGCTCCAGAGAGGATGCATTAACCAACGGATCGGCAAGTAGTGAAATTAATTTAGAAAACATAAATAGGCTGCAAAAGCATCTGAAAGGTTAAGCACTTCGTGCAGTTAGCGGATCAATGCTTAACCCAGAAAACCGTTGCGCTCGTAATAACCAGGCTCGACAAAATGGTCGGGAACCCTGAATGCATTTACAAGTCTTTACTGCTAGAATTACTAGTGATAAAACATATAACGACAGATAATCCTTCAGCATTTTTAGAATTTTCCAACGCTTTGCGTAATCTCATTGACAACATGGTGTTGTTGAAGCAAGAAGGATTTTTGAATGACCAAAGGCTGCTAAACGATTTAACATCAAGGTTTTCAACCGAACTTCGGAACGAAAGGTTGAACGAGAATCGAACCGTTCGAACAGTTCGGTAAAGTGCACGAACGAAGGAGATTCTTAACAAAAAACGACCAGGACTTTTGGAAGAAACTGACTACACCGAACGCGTTCGAACGTTCCGTTCATTGTTCGACGACACACATAAATGTGGTAATGAAACGTGCAAAATCATATTGTTTTCTCGCTCTTTCTCGCACCGTGCGAACGGGTCGTCAGAGATCAAAATGTACCCTGTTGGTGTTGAAATCGTACCCATACAACTCAATTCCTCGAACGTCGTCGAATTTGTCAGGCAGTGTTCGATACGTGTGCTGCAAGGTGTTATAAATGACAAGGTGAAGTTGTTCAGAGCAAAATGACATTTCTCGACTTGACATTTCTCTTCCGGGGGCTACGGTATAAAAATCGGGGAGGGCTGGTGCGGGGTAATGAAATTTGTATGCAGAGAGTGACAGATGTCCCCCACAATGTCGCCCAGCAAAAGCGATAAAAATCAACCTTCTAAATACATTATCCTTGGTGTGCTGTTGGTTTGGAAATCGTATCTATACGACTGAATTCATCGAACGCGTTCGAACTGGTGCTCGATCTGTGTTCTGTTGGTGTGTAAATCGTACCTACACAACTGAATTCATCGAACGCGTTCGAACTGGCTCATTTGTGTTCGATCTGTGCTCTGTTGGTGTGGAAATTATACATATACAATTCAATAGATCGATCCCGTTCAAACGGATTATTCATTAGGGGAAATGTACCTATAGTGGTGGTAGTACCAATAGTGGTGCTATTGCTCTAAAATGCGGTTCAAAGGACAAATTACAAGTATTTAAGTTAGTTAAGTTAGTGTGAAATGTTCTTTAACCTTTTACAAAGGGTTTAATAGTTAAATGGGGCCATTCCGTTACTTAGTGACCGAAAAATCCATTATTTTGTGAAATGTGTCAACATTTTTCCAAAATCCTTAGGATTTCATAACGAAACTCATTTTTCTGTTAACGTTCTAAACGACCACATAACCACGCAATTACTAGTTTTTCAATATAACTGTTATGTAATGTTATTGTTTTACTAAAATTATTTGCCTTTTGACCATATTTATGCATTTTTAAGTGTTTTTTACCATAGTGCCATTATAGGTACACAAAACAGGCATGTTCCTATAGTGGTCCTAGTTCTAAAATCAATAAAAACAGGTGATTTTAGATTTTTTTCGGCGACATTTTTGACATGTCGTACTGTTTTCACTAAAATAAGCAACAGAAATGAGTTTTATGTAGGTAATTTACCAAAAACAGGCCAAAATTCGCTTATCTGGCTGAATGAAAAATTGACTTCAAATCAAGCACACTCTTCCGGGTGTAGGTTGACAACAGGTGTGATGCAGTACTTTAGTGAATATTTTCATCAACCAAATTCATACATTTTTTACGATCAAATTACGAAAGATATCATTATTATGGCAATAATCCATGCTATTCATACGAAAACAGCTTCAAAACTAAGTTATATTGATATTATACACTGTTTTGAGGCATCTTTGTTTACCACCACTATAGGAACACAATACGACGACTATAGGAACCATACCACCATTATAGGTACAACGAAGCAATCAAAAAAATATGTATTTTTTCGTAAATGTTATGTGTTTCATGGTAAAAATGGTTGCGATTGCGAAGATAAAACATATTCCAATTGCTTTGTGTTAAAATATTCAGAAATTGTCCTTCCAGACACTTTAAATACATTAAAACACATCGGTACCTCTACAAATTGCACCACTATTGGTACATTTACCCTATTCGCGAATGAACTGAACTGGAATTGCGCTCATCATGTTGATCCATATTTAAGTAGTTTTTTTTATAGAATCCTTGAGTGTGTATAAGGCATAGGGTACAATATATGCTGGAGACGTCTATGCTCGTATTAGTTTTATACATGCTAGTTTTTGGTCGGTTTTTCGATAGCTAGCCAGACAGCAGATGGGCCGAGTCTTTAATGTTTTTAAATTATTGGTGTCAACCGCAGAATGAGTACTTCTTTGGCTACAGTATGCGTCTATGGCGGGTAAATGAAAAAGATAACGAGCGTTCTTTGTAAATAAACACCCCATGAAAAAAAGAACGAAAGAATCGTCGTTCACGTACGGTTCTTTTTGGTGAGCGAACTAGTTCGTTCGCGTTCGGTGAAAAGAATCGTTTTGCCCATGCCTAGTTGAAACACACGATAAGTACGAAACAAGATAACAAGAATCTTACGCTACAAGACCTAGCAGAATGGCTGAAACCCTCTGAAGAACTAGCCATTATGCGGCCACGAACGAAGGAGTATCCAAGCAAGAAAGGTCAAAACATCAAAATATACAGTGTTACTTCGGTAACAATTTCTTTCCGGGTGTTTGAAATAAGAAAATGATCTTTGACGTTTTGATGCAAATTCTATATTTTTAACTTGTCCGGTCACACTCGCTTTTGCTACTGCCAATAGTTTTGCGCCGTTTCCTGTCTATGCCCTTATGCTCGACCTTTATGGGGTGTATGACCGGAGGCTGGATCGTGTCTCTTCATCTCTTTCGCAATGTATATGTTTGCCTCTTTCAGTTGATAACAACCTTTACGCCACCTAGCGGCACCTTTTCTAACTTGGTTTATCTACATATCTCGGTCGCTAGGTGACAGCAGTTGTGTTGTTTACCTTTTTCACGCAGCCAAAACAGTCAACACAAAAACGTGCTAACATACAGCATCGTCACAAAGGGCCAGAAAAGGAAACAATATGTATAATTTGTGGATTTCCTCACGAAACCACTCGTTGCAGGCAATTAAACGGTAAGACACCCAATATAAAATTAACTCTTTTTATTCGGCATAGAATTTGCACCAATTGCTGCAAGTACAGCAACCATAACACCAAAAACTGTCGCCTATCAGCACAATTGAAAAAAAAATAATGAAGGCATTATTTACCAATAGCCAGTTGGTGCGTTTATCATTGTGCTTAAGTCGGCGTGTACTGTGCCTGTCTAGGGCTGCTGCTCCGAAAGACACTCTCGTGTGCGCGACAAATGGTGGCTCCAGAGAGGATGCATCAACCAACGGATCGGCCAGTAGTCCAATGCCCTCCTTTCCCTCCTTTCCCTCCTTTCTCTCCTTTCCCTCCTTTCCCTCCTTTACCTCCTTTCCCTCCTTTCCTTCCTTTCCCTCCTTTCCCTCCTTCCCCTCCTTTCCCTCCTTTCCCTCCTTTCCATCCTTTCCCTCTTTTCCCTCCTTTCCCTCCTTTCCCTCCTTTCCTCCTTTCCCTCCTTTCCCTCTTTTCCCTCTTTTCCTACCTTTCCCTCCTTTCATTCTTTTCCCTCCTTTCATTCTTTTCCCTCCTTTTTATCTTTCCCTGAGTCGCTGACGATAATTAAGCTTTAAAAACAAAGCGTTGCTAGATAGCAATACTTGCTGAATAGCTACGTTATGCAACGCGCCAGCGATGCGCGCTTTTTTAACGATTTTATGGAAAACATAGGCTAAGAAGAAAATGCGGATCGACGACGGTCAGCATTTTTAGAGTATAAATGTGGAGTTTTTTATTCGGTTTAGACAAATAACGCTTTATTTAGATTTCAGTTCACAACATGTTATTCGCTTCGCGGTCCGAATTCAACTCCTCGCGCTTAGCCCGCGCTCCCGAATTTAACGCTGCGCGTTCTCTCTCTCGCAACTCGTTCCTAGTACGCTCTCGTTCTCCTGATCTCGCTACCGTTATTTCTATCTCTCACTACCACTAGCGCTTTTCCTTTCTTACATTCGGCCGTCCTACCCTATCTTCAGCCCCTGAAGATTTTTCTTCCAATTCATTTTATTCATTTTCCGATTCTGCTTCATCTTCCGAAAATACTTTGTCGTTACTGATGGCAAACGACCATAACTTCATGTTGTCGCAACTTGTTGTTGTTATGTTCGGTCCCTCGCAATTGGCTGCCCTTTTAACCTTGTATCGTCCGTTACGATTAATTTTAATAACTTCATACGGTCCCAAAAATTCGCTAGCAAGCTTTCTTCCGGCTACAAATTGTGTTCTTTTGATGGCTACCAAATCTCCTACCACGTACGCATATTCCGGCTTTCGTGATAAATCATAATGTTTTTTATATACATTTTGCGCATTACAAATGTCATTCTTCGCTCCTTTTCGCATTTCCTGCCGTTCACAATCAAAACGATCATACGCTTCCTCCTCCAGTAACCGCGACAAGTCTTCCACCTCCGACGTCCTCATCTTTGTCCCGAACATCAACTCGAATGGCGACTTTCCAGCTGCTACGTGAATATGAGAGTTAATCGCTCGCTGCACAGAAGGCACCACCTTGAACCACTTTCCAGGATCTTCCGATGACAACTTCGTCAAAACCGATAACATGGTGCGGTTCACTCTCTCCGCTTGACCGTTGCCCCTCGGCACTCCTGTTGTACAAACGACGTGCTGTATACCATGGCGATTAGCGTACTCACCAAATGCGTTGGCTGTGAAAGCTGAGCCCCTGTCGGTTACGATACGAGCCGGATAGCCAAAAATTGTCGACCAGCATTCCAGCTTCCTCAATGTTTCCTCCGCTCCAGCCGTTTTTGTCGGGTACAACCAGACGAACTTGGAAAAACCATCCACTACAGTCAAAACGTATTTGTACTGCTTTCCCGTGGCGTCCATCGGCCCTACATGATCGAGGTGAAGGGTTTGCAGTGGCTGATCTCCCTTGTCAATGGGGTGCAGGAACCCTTCCTTTCGTCCTAACTTCTTATTGTGGATGGTACACTTCACACAGCTGTTGAGGATCAGTTTCACTTTTCGCTCTAAATGCGGTATAAAATACCGTTGTTTTATGGCGTGCATGGTTTTGCATAGTCCAAAATGACCCTCACTATGAATGTCCGAAATTATTTGTTTTTCCATATCACGCGGAATCACTAAAAGGTCTTGTCCTTCGACACACTTGTATAAAAGTTCTCCTTTTATTTTGTAATCTTCGTACGGTCTGGTGTTAAGAATTTCAACTATCGCTTTTATTGAATCGTCCCTTTGTTGACTTCTTTTAACACGAGCCGTCACTTCACCATCATTGTTAACTGTGGATATCGACTGAGACAATCGACGTGTTTCAATCGGTCTCCGGCACGATGTTCCACCTCAAAACTAAACTCCTCCAAGCAAATAACCCACTGCACCACCTCTCGCGGAACGTCTGCTTTCTTCAATGTTTGTTTGAATGCATTACAGTCGGTCACAAGCTTGAACTTTATCCCCAGGAGATAATGCCTGAATTTTTTCAACGCAAGATAAATAGCCTTTGCTTCCAACACATAGCTGTGATGTTTGGCCTCTGCATCGGTTGCCTTCTTGCTCCAAAAATATACGGGATGCAGCTCTCCATCAAACCATTGCAACATTGTTGCCCCAAACCCTTTGATGGAAGCATCCGTGTGCACTTCTGTTTTAGCATTTCGATCGTATATTTTGAGCACCGGTTCTTTCACTAACGCACTTTTCAAATCATTAAAGGCTTCGATCTCTATACTACCCATTTTAAAATCTACCTCCTTCCGCAGCAAGTCAGTAAGAGGCTTGGCCATAATAGAATATCCTTTTATAAATTTCCTAAAAAATCCCGTCAAACCCAAAAACGCTTGCACTGCTCTTATGTTTTTCGGTATAGGGAAATTTTTCACCGCACTAACTTTTTCTTGTCCAGGCCAAATCGATCCGTTTTCAATATGATGTCCCAAAAACTCAATCGATGTTTGAAGGAAACGACACTTTTTCCACTTTATTTTTAATCCATTTTGGGCTGCTACTTCAAACACTTTCCCCATTTTTTCTAAACACTCCTCAGCCGTACTACCACAAACCACAATATCGTCCATGTAAATATGCAACACATTCTCTCTTAACAAATTTTGAAAAACATAATTCACAAACCTTATGAACACCGCTGCCGAGTTGCATAGTCCAAATGGCACACGATTAAATTCAAATAATCCCGATTTTGTAACGAATGCGGTATACTTGCGGCTAGCTTCTTCTATCGGCACATGAAAAAACCCGTTTTCCAAATCCATAACAGTAAACACCTTTGCACTCTGAAGCTGCTCCAAAACTTCTTCTAACAATGGAACTGGAAACCCATCCTTTAGAACCATTGTATTCAGTTTCCGAAAGTCGATACAAATCCGACTAGTGCCGTCTTTCTTTTTCACTACCACAACGCGACTTGCAAAGTCTGACGTCGATGGACGAACAATTCCCTTCCTCAACCATTCCCCTACATGGTTTTCGAGTGCTTCTTCCTCCATTAAAGGCAAGCAACGGGGCGTATGCCGAAAAGGTGACGCGTTTTCTTCCAACACTATCTTCATTTGTATGGGACAATTGTCTTCGTAATTATCTACCACTGAAGCTTCGTATTGACTTTTCAGCGCTTGTACCTTGTCTCGAAACTTCTCCGGCACTTCCAGTTCTTGGATTTGTTCACAATCAATCTTATACACAGCACTTTCGTGATCGCTACCCGATTCCTCATTGTCACTTTTTTTCTTAAAAATCTGCACTCCATCGTTGGTTATAGCGTAACAAACACTTCGAAGAAAATTCATGCCTACCAGCATTGGAACATTCATCGAATTTGGAGAGACCACCAGCAAACCGATTTCGTATTCAACGTCATCGATGCCAATGTTTGTTACCAATTCGCCTATCGGCTTTTGTATGATTCCACCAAAACCACGCAATTGTTGTATGGATTGTTCCATCCTTTGTTGTACACACCCTAAATCTTGCAATGTGTCTTGACGGACAATCGACACTTCGCTGCCTGTGTCAATAACCGCTTTTATATTTTTTCCCCCCAACTGGACCATTTTTGTCGGTAGCTCAGCTTGGACATGGTTTATCAGGTTTGTACTTGTACCCGGTTGTTGTTTATTCCTTTGCCCACACTGATTCGCACGATGCCCAAACTCGTTGCACTGAAAACACCGTGGTCCACTTCTTTGTTCTGGACAATTCCGTACCATATGTCCCATCACACCACAATTAAGACAACGTGCTTTTGTTGCATTTTTCACAGGAATTGTGTCTTGAACCGGCAAACTTTTGTTCTCTTTCTGCCCCGCGCGCTCGTGCCATGCAGATCTCACCGCACGTGTTTGTTTCTGCGCTGCACGCTCTTGCCAGGCAATTTTTTCTTTCAACTCTCTCACCGTGCGCGCTTCGTACAATGCCGCGCGTTGCGCTTCGCTCTCCGCGATACCATCAACAATGTACTCACACACACTTTCTTCGTCAAGGTCAATCTGTTTGGCAATTCGCTGCATAGAGTAAATGAAATCCAAAGCAGATTCCCCTTTTTTCCGTCGTCGTGATGCAAGTTGACGATGAATGTCCATCGGACGCACTTTTTCTCCGAATTCTGCTACTAGCGCCTTGCGAAGAGCCCCGAACGATGAGACCCCACGCATCGTTAGCAAAAAACTTCTCGCTGTGCCCACCAACTTTTTTCGACACATCACATATTTTTGCTCATCTGACCATCCCGCCATGGTCGCAACATCCTCAAAATCGGTCAGCCACGCAGCAAAATCCACCGAGCCATCTGCACAAAACGCCTCAATTCCCTCTTCCACGTCCCTAAAGGAGTAGGGCTGCTGTACTATGCTCGGCTCCACTTTCGCTGCTGCACTGCTAGCTGCCGCTTCAGATTTTTCCTCCATGTCATGAAATTGATCCATTGTAGAATCATCCGCGATGGACATTTCTTCACTTTCCACTAGTGATCTTGCCATTTCTTCTTTGGTTCCCGTTGAGGGCAACCCTTTTTGCTGGCACCTTTTCGCTAGGCCAGTCTTCGTCAATTCTTCACACAGATCAAGAATGCGCTGCTCCAGCTCATCCATTTTTGATCAGTCAACTTTTTTGGCGAAAATCAATCGGTCACAGGAACGAACACTTTCCTTCACTTTGACTGACTTTCACTCCACAGAAATTTGAGTCTAACTCTGATCACCTCAAATCAATTAGTCACGGGATCACTTTTCCCTCACTTCAATTGATTTTCTTAGATCAATCTACTCAACGTTCTAATCACTCTTGTTCATTCCACAAGCTACACGTAAAACCACTGTTTGCTGGATTTTCATCCCACTTCTGACACCAAATGTGGAGTTTTTTTTTCGGTTTAGACAAATAACGCTTTATTTAGATTTCAGTTCACAACATGTTATTCGCTTCGCGGTCCGAATTCAACTCCTCGCGCTAAGCCCGCGCTCCCGAATTTAACGCTGCGCGTTCTCTCTCTCGCAACTCGTTCCTAGTACGCTCTCGTTCTCCTGATCTCGCTACCGTTATTTCTATCTCTCACTACCACTAGCGCTTTTCCTTTCTTACATAAATTCAATTGAAAAAATTAATGAAGGCATCATTTGCCAAGATCCAGTTGGTGCGTTTATTATTGTGCTTAAGTCGGCGTGTACTGTGCCTGTCTTGGACTGCTGCTCCGAAAGACAGTTTCGTGTGCGCGACCAATGGTGGCTCCAGAGAGGATGCATCAACCAACGGATCGGCAAGTAGTCCAATGCCCTCCTTTCCCTCCTTTCCCTCCTTTCCCTCCTTTCCGTCTGTCGCTTACGATAATTTAGCCTTAATAACAAGCGTAGCAATACTTGCTGAATAGCTACGTTATGCAACGCGCCAGCGATTAAACGCGCTTAACGATTCAATGGAATTTAACGATTTAATGGAAAACATAGGCAAAGAAGGAAATGCTGATCGACGACGGTCAGCATTTTTAAAGTATAAATTCAATTCAAAAAAAATAATGAAGGCATTATTTGCCAAGAGCCAGTTGGTGCGTTTATTATTGTGCTTTCCCTCCTTTCCCTCCTTTCCCTTTTTACCCTCCTTTCCCTTTTTTCCATCCTTTTCCTCCTTTCCCTCCTTTCCCTCCTTTCCCTTCTTTCCCTCCTTTCCCTCCTTTCCCTCCTTTCCCTCCTTCCCCTCCTTTCCCTCCTTTCCATCCTTTCCCTCCGTTCCCTCCATTCCCTCATTTCCATCCTTTCCCTCCTATCTCGCCTTTCCATCCTTTCCCTCCTGTGAAATATATTCACGAAAAGGGGCTGGCTGTGATATTTGGAGGAAATTTGAATAGGAAAGTGTACACCTTTATCGCTGGTCGGTTTGCAACTGTATATTCGTTTGTCCTTTTTTGTATATAATATTTCATGCAGTCCATAATTCGTGTAGATCGAGCAGTTTCGAATGTCGAGTAGTTTATAACCTAATCTTAGTTTCCTAACGCTTTGTTTTATGTACAATTCAAATTTAAGTTCGAAAATAATTATCCAAATTCCAACATTCCCGGCCACCAAAGAAGAACTTCTTTAAATTTCATGCAAAATATAAATTTAATAATGAGTTCAAAAAAGAATTCAAAAAAAGTTCGACTCTTGAACCTGACGCTTATCTCCTATCATACTGCTCGTGTGTGTAGATGTGTGAATGTGTGTTGCGTGTATCTTGTTCTGCCATGAGTGCGAAATGTAAACAATGTCGCGTGGCTTGCAGCTGCGCGTTACTCAGTGCCAGTGGTTTCCTTCTGCTCTAAGTTGCTAATTACGTCCGGATTAGGCAAAACCGCCAGACGATTAGCTGCGCGGACGATTTGCTTCCCTGAAGCAGTGCGCAGTGTAACGACGCGAACAACATCGTCCTTTCCAGGGTGTACTGCAACGATGCGCCCCATCGGCCACGAGGTAGGATGTACATTGTCTTCCTTAATAATCACCAGTGTATTTTCTTTCAGAACCGCTGATTTCCCGTTGCAATATTTGGCTCGAGCTTGTAACTGCTGCAGGTACTCCGGATACCATCGAGCCCAAATGGTTTGCAGATGTTTTTGTACCAACTGGTATTCCCTCAAATAGTTGCTCGGTGTCTCGGTGTAATCGATGATTGGTACCGCTTGCAGATTGCCACCGACGAGGTAGTGTCCCGGTGTCAATGGTTCCAAGTCCGACGGCTCATCGGATAGAGGTGTAATTGGTCGCGAATTTAAACATTGCTCTACCTGGGCAAGTAGGGTAAGCATGCTCTCCTGTGTGATGCTTGTTGTTCCTATTGTTCTGACTATATGGCTTTTAGCTGCCTTCACCGCCGCCTCCCATAAACCTCCAAAATGTGGTGCTCTTGGTGGGATAAACTTCCACTTCATATGATTCATCGCGCACCAATCAAATATAGCAGCTCGATCGTGTTCGTCGCTCTTTAGCATCTTGTAGACGCGATTCAGCTCATGTGCCGCTCCCTTAAAGGTGGTTGCATTGTCGGAATGCAGTTCACCGATTTGACCACGACGTGCAATCAAACGACGAAGTGCATTGATAAATGCTGTTGATGTTAAATCGCCAACCAGTTCGATATGTACCGCTCTTGTTGAAAAACATACAAATATGGCGATGTATGCTTTAATCGGACTTCTGTTGCGTATGGTTTGTTTTATATAGATTGGTCCGCAATAGTCTACTCCGCATACTGAGAATGGTCTTGTTGGTGTGACTCGTGATGTTGGCAAATCGGCGATACTTTGCTTAATAAGTGTGGGTTTGGCCTTAAAACATGCGTGGCAACTGTGGTACACAGACTTGCATAAATTGCGACCGCCAATTATCCAAAAGCTTTGACGTAGTGTTGTTAAAAGCAGTTGTGGTGCAGCATGCAGCTTACTCAAGTGTATCGAAACAGCTAGTAGTGCGGACAGTGGATGTTTCGATGATAATATTACCGGGTGTTTTTCTGATTCCGACAGATGTGCCTTACTGAGCCGGCCACCAATGCGCAGAATACCTTGCGTATCTATGAAAGGGGAAATCCATTTCAGTTTGGAGTTCTTCGGAATCTCTTTGCCCTTCTGCAGGTGTTGTATCTCCTCGGAAAAGGTGTCTTGTTGCGAAAGATAACACAACTTGAGTTCTGCCGCCTTGAGTTCGTCTACAGTGAGCGGTGGGATATCCTTAGCATGGACCTTGTTTCCTACGCGGCGCTTTGCGTTTTGTATAAAGCGCAAACAATGTGCAACAACTCTTTGCAGTTTGTGGTAGATCGAAAATCGTGAGAACAAACTGTTTCGAAATTCGCAGATTAATGCTGTGCTTGCAACCCGTGACGATAGTTTTTCTTCTTCTGCGCTCTCATCTTCGCTTGGTGATGGTGTGTTCTGCGGCCATTCTTCCGAGTTGCGTGCTAACCAATGTGGCCCGTGCCACCAGCGCTCACACACTAGCAACTTTTCCGGCGTTAAACCTCGCGAAATGTCGTCTGCTGGATTGTCCGAGCCTGGAACATGCTTCCAGCATTGTATTCCAGCCGTGTGCTGAATTTTTGCAACCCTGTTTGCAACGAAGGGCTTCCATCGATTTGGTGCTGAATTCAGCCAGTGAAGGACAGTCATGGAATCGGTCCAACAGATGGTGGTAGCAGAAATTTTCAGTGATTGCTGGACTTTCTCGTAAAGAAGTGTGGCTAGTCGTGCTGCACATAATTCCAATCGAGCTATGGAATGTGAATTGGATAACGCAACGACCTTTGACTTGGCTGTTAGCAGCTGCACGGTGACTCCTTCCATGCTTTCAGCCCGAATGTAGCAACAAGCACCATATGCTAGTTGTGATGCGTCAGCAAAGATATGAATTTGCAGACTTGTTGCCGTGCATTGCGATATGTACCGTGGGACTGTCAAATTGCGTAGTGAAGATAATGTAGAGTGAAATTTCGACCATTCATGCTGTAAGTGCGATGGTAGCTCGCTGTCCCAGTCATATGCCTTTCCATGAATCTTGAGAGCCCATAGTTGCTGCATGAACATCTTTGCGATGATGATCGTTGGGCCCAGTAGCCCGAGGGGATCAAATATCTTGGCGATATATGACAAAATTAACCTTTTCGTCATGCTGGGTGTTGTAGGTGGTATCTCAATACGAAACCGTAGTGTATCAGTTGCCGGTTCCCAAACGATGCCTAGTGTGGATACTTGTTTCGAGCTCTTCCACTCGTGCGAGAGTTGTACCGCCACATCTTCTGAAGGAACGTTCTTCAATGCTTCGGAGCGGTTCGATGCCCATTTCTTCAGCGTGAAGCCAGCTGAATTTAGCATGTCTGAGATTTGCCTTTGTATAACGATTGCTTCGGACAAATCATCGGTACCCGTTAGCAAATCATCTACGTAAAAATCGTTCATGACCGCGTTCATTGCCAAAGGATACTCTTCCTTGTGGTCAAGAGCAATCTGTTTTAGGGTCCTGGTTGCTAAAAATGGAGCAGAGGCTGTGCCGTACGTAACCGTCTGTAGCTCAAATGTCGATATAGGATCTGCAGGATGTTCTCTGTACCGGATGCGCAGATAGTTACGGTCATGAGGGCTATGTAAAATTTGCCGATACATCTTCTCTACGTCTGCAGTGAGAGCAATGGCACGAGAACGAAACCGAAGGATAATCGATAAAAGATCTTCTTGAACGACTGATCCCACGAAGAGTTTGTCGTTCAATGAGTAACCACTTGAAGTCTTACAGGATGCATCGAACACGACACGCACCTTCGTGGTTGTGCTTGATTCCTTAATGACAGCGTGATGTGGGAGGTAGTAATGCTCTACCGAATCGTTTGCAGGACTGGTAAGCCGCTTCATATGCCCCAAATGCTCATATTCTTTCATAAATTTAACATACTCTTCTTTCATTTTAGCATTGGTGTTCAACCGCCGTTCGATACAACGCAGTCTGCGATCGGCTATTTCCTTCGACTCTCCTAAAACGATATTAGGGTTGGAGTTAAATGGCAAACTAACGACATACCTTCCACTTGAGTTGCGAACAGTTGTTGCTGCGAAATGCTTCTCGCAAGCATTCTCCTCAACCGATAGCACAGGATCCTCGGCTATGGTTTCACTCTCCCAGAACTGCTGCATGGTCTCCTCCAGTGGGGTGTCGTATGCAGATAGATGGCACAGCCGCGGACCGACTGACGAATGATGAGTGTTGCCGGTGACAACCCAACCAAAGTGGGTTTCGACCAGCCACGGTTTGCCTCTACCGATAGAGCACTTGCGACCGGTGTGGAGCTCCCAGAACGTATCGCCTCCGATGACGATGTCGATTTGCCCCGGACTGTTAAAGGTGCTGTCCGCCAATGCCACGTCCGGCATTTTCCATGAAGAGACGTCCGTTGGTGATGTAGGGATGTTTGCGGATGGCGTGTCCAGAACCAAGAAAGTCATCTCCGTTGCGAAGGGTTGTGTCTTGGACTGAACGGTAGCGACGATGGAACCCATGATCTGCTGTACTGCATTGCCGATGCCCGATACAGCGACGTTGACCCTTTTGCGACTCGTCAGCAGTTTCCGTGCGAACTCCTCAGCGATGAAATTCGACATGGATCCCGAATCCAACAACGCCCTTGCTTCATGGGTGTTCCCGTAGTCATCCTTGATCTGGATGTTTGCCGTCGCCAGAAACACATTGTCTTCATTCGACTGAGCTGACAATGTTACCGTTGCGGGTGGAGCATAGGGTGGTGAATGATGTAGAAGTGTGTGATGACGCTCACGACACGTGCGACACGAATAATCCGACTTGCACGCTCTAACCTGATGATTGCTGCTCAAACAGTTCCAGCACAGCCGCTTCGATGCGACGACGTCCCGTCGCTGTTGGACCTCCTTGGCGATGAACACTGGACAGTTGCGCAGTGTGTGGTCTTCGGAACACTCCAATGGACACTTTGGCTGTTGGGTGTGCGCAGTCGATGCAGCAGCAGCCGAGCGAGATGTAGCTGCATTCGCGATGAATCTCCGTTGCCCTGGTTGACGAATGAGACCGGCCACCTTGATACCACTAGCTGCTTGATCCTTCACGAAGTTGTTGGTCGATTTCAAGATTTGGATACGATCTTGCACGAAGTCGATCACATCCTTATATTTGTCCGTCGTGAAGTGCACGGAATGTTTCTCCCAAGCCAACAATGTCTCTCGATCCAACTTCATCAGCAGCATGTTTGAGAGGGGTGTGTCCCACGAGTCAACTGGTTCGTTCAGCTTTTTCAACCCGTTGACGAAGCGGGTGAATTCATCCACCAGGTGCGTGAGCTTGTCAACGCACAACAATTGCACTCCCGGAAGGTAGTGCAATTTGCGATAGTATTCGCGAATCAAAAGACGAGAATTGTCGTACCGTTTAAGAAGCGCCGCCCAGGTAACCGAATAGTTGTCCGCCGTTAAAGGTGTATGCTCGAAGGGTACCGCCGCGTCCCCCTTCAACGATGACAGTAAGTATTGTAGCTTCGCGATAGATGGAAGCTCGGCTGAAGCATCGATCATTGCGATGAAGCGATCTCGGAAAGAAAGCCATTTTGTGTGATCTCCGTCAAATGTTGGAAGTTCGATTTTGGGCAAACGTAAATTTGGCGCGTGGGGTCGACCGAATGCAAGCGTTGAGGAAGCCAAGCCCGTTGTATCGTTGAGCGAACCTTCTTCCTTTGGCTGTCTTTCCCGTAGAAATGATTTTAGCTTGCGACAGCGTTCTTCAATGTTGATCCGTTCCATTATGCTGGCTTCGACCGCTTCGTCTTTATCTTCAAGCTCTTCCAGGTTCGAAACTGCGGTGAAAAACTCTTCCTTATGTTTCGCCAGATCTTCTAACACCTCCGGAATCTGCTTGGCATCATCACTCGAATATTTCGCCTGGAACCGTTCCAGCGATTTTATGTTCTCCAGGGCGATCCTCTTTTTCAGTTGCACTGCTTTAATTTTCTTATCCATTGCACAAAGAAAATACTGCGATATCACACGAAAATAACGAACAAAGCGATGGCGCGAAATTCAAAATGATGGCGTGTAACCGACCGTTGCCCTTGATGCGGGGCGATATGCGATGGCGGGAATTGTCACGGAATGACTTGCACACTTGACGACGAATACCGAATTCCACTCTTGATGCAGAATGAAACATATTTCTTCTCCGTATATCACGATCCAGCTCGAAGGACCAAAAATGTGAAATATATTCACGAAAAGGGGCTGGCTGTGATATTTGGAGGAAATTTGAATAGGAAAGTGTACACCTATATCGCTGGTCGGTTTGCAACTGTATATTCGTTTGTCCTTTTTTGTACATAATATTTCATGCAGTTCATAATTCGTGTAGATCGAGCAGTTTCTAATGTCGAGTAGTTTATAATCTAATCTTAGTTTCCTAACGCTTTGTTTTATGTACAATTCAAATTTAAGTTCGAAAATAATTATCCAAATTCCAACACCTCCTCATTCCTTTCCCTCCTTTTCCTCCTTTCCGTCTGTCGCTTACGATAATTTAGCCTTAAAAACAAAGTGTTGCTAGGTAGCAATACTTGCTGAATAGCTACGTTATGCAACGCGCCAGCGATTAAACGCGCTTAACGATTAAATGGAATTTAACGATTTAATGGAAGACATAGGCTAAGAAGGAAATGCTGATCGACGACGGTCAGCATTTTTAGAGTATAAATTCAATTGAAAAAAAAAATAATGAAGGCATTATTTGCCAAGAGCCAGTTGGTGCGTTTATTATTGTGCTTTCCCTCCTTTCCCTCCTTTCCCTTTTTTCCCTTCTTTCCCTCTTTTTCATCCTTTCCCTCTTTTCCCTCCTTTCCCTCCTTTCCCTCCTTGCCAACCTTTCCCTCCTTTCCCTCCTTTCCCTCCTTTCCCTTCTTTCCCTTCTTTCTCTCCTTCCCTCCTTTCCCTCCTTTCCCTCCTTTCCAACCTTTCCCTCTTTTCCCTCCTTTCCCTCCTTTCCCTCCTTTCTCTCCTTTCCCTCCTTTCACTCCTTTCCCTCCTTTCCCTCCTTTCCCTCCTTTCCCTCCTTTCCCTCCTTTCCCTTCTTTCCCTCCTTTCCCTCCTTTCCCTCCTTTCCCTCCTTTCCCTCCTTTCCCTCCTTTCCCTCCTTTCCCTCCTTTCCCTCCTTTTCCTCCTTTCCCTCATTTCCCTCCTTTCCATCCTTTCCCTCCTTTCCTTCATTCCCCTCCTTTCCCTCCTTTCCCTCCTTCCCAACCTATCCCTGCTTTCCAACCGTTCCCTCCTTTCCCTCCTTTCCCACCTTTCCCACCTTTCTCTCCTTTCCCTCCTTTCCCTCCTTTCCCTCCTTTCCCTCCTTTCCCTCCTTTCCCTCCTTTCCCTCCTTTCCCTCCTTTCCCTCCTTTCCCTCCTTTCCCTCCTTTCCCTCCTTTCCCTCCTTTCCCTCCTTTCCCTCCTTTCCCACCTTTCCCTCCGTTCCCTCCATTCCCTCATTTCCTTCTTTTCCTTCCTTTCTCGCCTTTCCATCCTTTCCCTCCTCATTCCTTTCCCTCCTTTTCATTCTTTCCGTCTGTCGCTTACGATAATTTAGCTGTTTGGTAGCTAGGAGATGCCTAATCCCGGAAACAATGTTTGAAGGTGTGTATTGTGGATCTGTTGGTTAAAACATCTGTCTTCAAATTCAACCAGTTGGTGTGTGCTCGTATCGATTCCGGCTCAGCTCCTCCGAGCTTACTTGGGCTGAGAAGCAACGAAACAGTTTGAAACGGTATGGAAATATACCTGCAGTAACTTTTTCGTCCCAATTGATGGTTCGAAATACATTTGATTGTGCGTACTTTCCCTCCTTTCCCTCCTTTCCCACCATTCCCTCATTTCCTTCCTTTCCTTCCTTTCTCGCCTTTCCATCCTTTCCCTCCTTTCCCTCCTTTCCCTCCTTTCCCTCCTTTCCCTCCTTTCCCTCCTTTTCCTCCTTTCCCTCATTTCCCTCCTTTCCATACTTTCCCTCCTTTCCTTCATTCCCCTCCTTTCCCTCCTTTCCCTCCTTTCCAACCTATCCCTGCTTTCCAACCGTTCCCTCCTTTCCCTCCTTTCCCTCCTTTCCCTCCTATCCCTCCTTTCCCTCCTTTCCCTCCTTTCCCTCCGTTCCCTCCATTCCCTCATTTCCTTCTTTTCCTTCCTTTCTCGCCTTTCCATCCTTTCCCTCCTTTTCATTCTTTCCGTCTGTCGCTTACGATAATTTAGCTGTTTGGTAGCTCGGAGATGCCTTATCCCGGAAACAATGTTTGAAGGTGTGTATTGTGGATCTGTTGGTTAAAACATCTGTCTTCAAATTCAACCAGTTGGTGTGTGCTTGTATCGATTCCGGCTCAGCTCCTCCGTGCTAACTTGGGCTGAGAAGCGACGAAACAGTTTGAAACGGTATGGAAATACACCTGCAGTAACTTTTTCGTCCCAATTGGTGGTTCGAAATACATTTGATTGTGCGTTTCGAAATACTTTCTCTTCTTTACCTCGTTTCCCTCCTTTCCCTCCTTTCCCTCCTTTCCCTCCTTTCCCTCATTTACACCATTTCCTTTATTTCCCTCCTTTCCCTCCTTTCCCTCCTTTCCCTCCTTTCCATCCTTTCCCTCCTTTCCCTCCTATCCCTCCTATCCCTCCTATCCCTCCTTTCCATCCTTTCCCTCCTTTCCCTCCTTTCCCTCCTTCCCCTCCTTTCCCTCCTTTCCCTCCTTTCCCTCCTTTCCCTCCTTTCCCTCCTTTACACCATTTCCTTTATTTCCCTCCTTTCCCTCCTTTCCCTCCTTTCCATCCTCTCCCTCTTTTCCCTCCTTTCCCTCCTTTCCCTCCTTTCCCTCCTTTCCCTCTTTTCCCTCCTTTCCCTCCTTTCCCTCCTTTCCCTCCTATCCCTCCTATCCCTCCTTTCCATCCTCTCCCTCTTTTCCCTCCTTTCCCTCCTTTCCCTCCTTTCCCTCCTATCCCTCCTATCCCTCCTTTCCATCCTTTCCCTCTTTTCCATCCTTTCCCTCCTTTCCTCCTTTCCCTCCTTTCCCTTCTTTCCTTTCTTTCGCTCCTTCCCTCCTTTCCATCCTTTCCCTCCTTTCCAACCTTTCCCTCCTTTCCCACCTTTCCCTCCTTTCCCTCCTTTCCCTCCTTTCCCTCCTTTCCCTCCTTTCCCTCCTTTCCCACCTTTCCCTCCGTTCCCTCCATTCCCTCATTTCCTTCTTTTCCTTCCTTTCTCGCCTTTCCATCCTTTCCCTCCTCATTCCTTTCCCTCCTTTTCATTCTTTCCGTCTGTCGCTTACGATAATTTAGCTGTTTGGTAGCTCGGAGATGCCTAATCCCGGAAACAATGTTTGAAGGTGTGTATTGTGGATCTGTTGGTTAAAACATCTGTCTTCAAATTCAACCAGTTGGTGTGTGCTCGTATCGATTCCGGCTCAGCTCCTCCGTGCTTACTTGGGCTGAGAAGCGACGAAACAGTTTGAAACGGTATGGAAATATACCTGCAGTAACTTTTTCGTCCCAATTGGTGGTTCGAAATACATTTGATTGTGCGTACTTTCCCTCCTTTCCCTCATTTCCCTCCTTTCCCTCCTTTCCCTCCTTTCCCTCCTTTCCCTCCATTCCATTCTTTACAACATTTCCTTTATTTCCCTCCTTTCCCTCCTTTCCCTCCTTTCCATCCTTTCCCTCTTTTCCCTTCTTTCCCCCCTTTCCCTCCTTTCCCTCCTTTCCCTCTTTTCCCTCCTTTCACTCCTTTCCCTCCTTTTTCTCCTTTCCCTCCTTTTTCTCCTTTCCCTCCTTTCCCTCCTATCCCTCCTTTCCATCCTTTCCCTCCTTTCCCTCCTTTCCCTCCTTTCCCTCCTTTCCCTCCTTTCCCTCCTTTCCCTCCTTTCCCTCCTTTCCCTCCTTTCCCTCCTTTCCCTCCTTTCCCTCCTTTCCCTCCTTTCCCTCCTTTTCCTCCTTTACCTCATTTCCCTCCTTTCCATCCTTTCCCTCCTTTCCCTCATTTCCCTCCTTTACACCATTTCCTTTATTTCCCTCCTTTCCCTCCTTTCCCTCCTTTCCCTCCTTTCCCTTCTTTCCCTCCTTTCCCTCCTATCCCTCCTATCCCTCCTTTCCATCCTTTCTCTCCTTTCCCTCCTTTCCCTCCTTTCCCTCCTTTCCCTCCTTTCCCTCCTTTCCCTCCTTTCCCTCCTATCCCTCCTTTCCCTCCTTTCCATCCTTTCCCTCCTTTCCCTCCTTACCCTCCTTTCCCTCCTTTCCCTCCTTTCCCTCCTTACCCTCCTTTCCCTCCTTTCCCTCCTTTCCCTCCTTTCCCTCCTTTTCCTCCTTTCCCTCATTTCCCTCCTTTCCATCCTTTCCCTCATTTCCATCCTTTCCCTCTTTTCCCTTCTTTCCCCCCTTTCCCTCCTTTCCCTCCTTTCCCTCCTTTCCCTTCTTTCCCTCCTTTCCCTCCTTTCCCTCCTTTCCCTCCTTTCCCTCTTTTCCCTCCTTTCCCTCCTTTCCCTCCTTTCCCTCCTTTCCCTCCTTTCCTTCCTTTCCCTCCTTTCCCATCGTTCCCTCCATTCCCTCATTTCCTTCCTTTCCTTCCTTTCTCGCCTTTCCATCCTTTCTCTGCTCATTCCTTTCCCTCCTTTTGATTCTTTCCGTCTGTCGCTTACGATAATTTAGCTGTTTGGTAGCTCGGAGATGCCTAATCCCGGAAACAATGTTTGAAGGTGTGTATTGTGGATCTGTTGGTTAAAACATCTGTCTTCAAATTCAACCAGTTGGTGTGTGCTTGTATCGATTCCGGCACAGCTCCTCCGTGCTTACTTGGGCTGAGAAGCGACGAAACAGTTTGAAACGGTATGGAAATATACCTGCAGTAACTTTATCGTCCCAATTGAAGGTTCGAAATACATTTGATGGTGCGTACTTTCCCTCCTTTCCCTCCTTTCCCTCCTTTCCCTCCTTTCCCTCCTTTCCCTCCTTTCCCTCCTTTCCATCCATTCCCTATTTTCCCTTCTTTCCCCCCTTTCCCTCCTTTCCCTCCTTTCCCTCCTTTCCCTCCTTTCCCTCCTTTCCCTCCTTTCCCTCCTTTCCCTCCTTTCCCTCCTTTCCCTCCTTTCCCTCCTTTCCCTCCTTTCCCTCCATTCCCTCATTTACTTCCTTTCCTTCCTTTCTCGCCTTTTCATCCTTTCTCGCCTTTCCATCCTTTCCCTCCTTTTCATTCTTTCCGTCTGTCGCTTACGATAATTTAGCTGTTTGGTAGCTCGGAGATGCCTAATCCCGGAAACAATGTTTGAAGGTGTGTATTGTGGATCTGTTGGTTAAAACATCTGTCTTCAAATTCAACCAGTTGGTGTGTGCTCGTATCGATTCCGGCTCAGCTCCTCCGTGCTTACTTGGGCTGAGAAGCGACGAAACAGTTTGAAACGGTATGGAAATATACCTGCAGTAACTTTTTCGTCCCAATTGGTGGTTCGAAATACATTTGATTGTGCGTACTTTCCCTCCTTTCCCTCCTTTCCCTCCTTTCCCTCCTTTCCCACCTTTCTCTCCTTTCCCTCCTTTACTCCATTTCCTTTATTTCCCTCCTTTCCCTCCTTTCCCTTCTTTCCCTCCTTTCCCTCCTTTCCCTCCTTTCCCTCCTTTCCCTCCTTTCCCTCCTTTCCCTGCTTTCCCTCCTTTCCCTCCTTTCCCTCCTTTCCCTCCTTTCCCTCCTTTCCCTCCTTTCCCTCCTATCCATCCTATCCCTCCTTTCCATCCTTTCCCTCCTTTCCCTCCTTTCCCTCCTTTCCCTCCTTTCCCTCCTTTCCCTCCTTTCCCTCCTTACCCTCCTCTCCCTCCTTTCCCTCCTTTCCCTCCTTTCCCTCCTCATTCCTTTCCCTCCTTTTCATTCTTTCCGTCTGTCGCTTACGATAATTTAGCTGTTTGGTTGCTCGGAGATGCCTAATCCCGGAAACAATGTTTGAAGGTGTGTATTGTGGATCTGTTGGTTAAAACATCTGTCTTCAAATTCAACCAGTTGGTGTGTGCTCGTATCGATTCCGGCTCAGCTCCTCCGTGCTTACTTGGGCTGAGAAGCGACGAAACAGTTTGAAACGGTATGGAAATATACCTGCAGTAACTTTTTCGTCCCAATTGGTGGTTCGAAATACATTTGATGGTGCGTACTTTCCCTCCTTTCCCTCCTTTCCCTCCTTTCCCTCCTATCCATCCTATCCCTCCTTTCCATCCTTTCCCTCCTTTCCCTCCTTTCCCTCCTTTCCCTCCTTTCCCTCCTTTCCCTCCTTTCCCTCCTTACTTTCCTCTCCCTCCTTTCCCTACTTTCCCTCCTTCCCCTCCTTACCCTCCTTTCCCTCCTTTCCCTCCTATCCATCCTATCCCTCCTTTCCATCCTTTCCCTCCTTTCCCTCCTTTCCCTCCTTTCCCTCCTTTCCCTCCTTTCCCTCCTTTCCCTCCTTACCCTCCTCTCCCTCCTTTCCCTCCTTTCCCTCCTTTCCCTCCTTTTCCTCCTTTCCCTCATTTCCCTCCTTTCCATCCTTTCCCTCATTTCCATCCTTTCCCCCTTTTCCCTTCTTTCCCCCCTTTCCCTCCTTTCCCTCTTTTCCCTCCTTTCCCTCCTTTCCCTCCTTTCCCTCCTTTTCCTCCTTTCCCTCATTTCCCTCCTTTCCATCCTTTCCCTACTTTCCCTCATTTCCCTCCTTTCCCTCCTTTCCCTCCTTTCCAACCTATCCCTCCTTTCCAACCTATCCCTCCTTTCCAACCGTTCCCTCCTTTCCCTCCTTTCCCACCTTTCTCTCCTTTCCCTCCTTTCCATCCTTTCCCTCCTTTCCCTCATTTCCCTCCTTTCCCTCCTTTCCCTCCTTTCCAACCTATCCCTCCTTTCCAACCGTTCCCTCCTTTCCCTCCTTTCCCACCTTTCTCACCTTTCCCTCCTTTCCCTCCTTTCCCACCTTTCCCTCCTTTCCCTCCTTTCCCTCCTTTCCCTCCTTTCCCTCCTTTCCCTCCTTTCCCTCCTTTCCCTCCTTTCCCTCCTTTCCCTCCTTTCCCGCCTTTCCCTCCTTTCCCTCCTTTCCCTCCTTTCCCTCCTTTCCCTCCTTTCCCTCCTTTCCCTCCTTTCCCTCCTTTCCCACCTTTCCCTCCTTTCCCTCCTTTCCCTCCTTTCCAACCTTTCCCTCCTTTCCCTCCTTTCCCTCCTTTCCCTCCGTTCCCTCCATTCCCTCATTTCCTTCCTTTCCTTCCTTTCTCGCCTTTCCATCCTTTCCCTCCTTTTCATTCTTTCCGTCTGTCGCTCACGATAATTTAGCTGTTTGGTAGCTCGGAGATGCCTAATCCCGGAAACAATGTTTGAAGGTGTGTATTGTGGATCTGTTGGTTAAAACATCTGTCTTCAAATTCAACCAGTTGGTGTGTGCTCGTATCGATTCCGGCACAGCTCCTCCGTGCTTACTTGGGCTGAGAAGCGACGAAACAGTTTGAAACGGTATGGAAATATACCTGCAGTAACTTTTTCGTCCCAATTGGTGGTTCGAAATACATTTGATGGTGCGTACTTTCCCTCCTTTCCCTCCTTTCCCTCCTTTCCCTCCTTTCCCTCCTTTCCCTCCTTTCCCTCCTCTACACCATTTCCTTTATTTCCCTCCTTTCCATCCTTTCACTCCTTTCCATCCTTTCCCTCTTTTCCCTTCTTTCCCCCCTTTCCCTCCTTTCCCTCCTTTCCCTCTTTTCCCTCCTTTCCCTCCTTTCCCTCCTTCCCCTCCTTTCCCTCGTTTCCCTCCTTTCCCTCCTATCCCTCCTATCCCTCCTTTCCATCCTTTCCCTCCTTTTCCTCCTTTCCCTCCTTTCCCTCCTTTCCCTCCTTTTCCTCCTTTCCCTCATTTCCCTCCTTTCCATCCTTTCCCTCCTTTCCCTCATTTCCCTCCTTTCCCTCCTTTCCCTCCTTTCCAACCTATCCCTCCTTTCCAACCGTTCCCTCCTTTCCCTCCTTTCCCACCTTTCTCTTCTTTCCCTCCTTTCCCTCCTTTCCCTCCTTTCCCTCCTTTCCCTCCTTTCCCTCCTTTCCCTCCTTTTCCTCCTTTCCCTCATTTCCCTCCTTTCCATCCTTTCCCTCCTTTCCCTCATTTCCCTCCTTTCCCTCCTTTCCAACCTATCCCTCCTTTCCAACCGTTCCCTCCTTTCCCTCCTTTCCCACCTTTCTCTCCTTTCCCTCCTTTCCCTCCTTTCCCTCTTTTCCCTCCTTTCCCTCCTTTCCCTCCTTTCCCTCCTTTCCCTCCTTTCCCTCCTTTCCCTCCTTTCCCTCCTTTCCCTCCTTTCCCTCCTTTCCCTCCTTTCCCTCCATTCCCTCATTTACTTCCTTTCCTTCCTTTCTCGCCTTTCCATCCTTTCCCTCCTCATTCCTTTCCCTCCTTTTTATTCTTTCCGTCTGTCGCTTACGATAATTTAGCTGTTTGGTAGCTCGGAGATGCCTAATCCCGGAAACAATGTTTGAAGGTGTGTATTGTGGATCTGTTGGTTAAAACATCTGTCTTCAAATTCAACCAGTTGGTGTGTGCTCGTATCGATTCCGGCTCAGCTCCTCCGTGCTTACTTGGGCTGAGAAGCGACGAAACAGTTTGAAACGGTATGGAAATATACCTGCAGTAACTTTTTCGTCCCAATTGGTGGTTCGAAATACATTTGATGGTGCGTACTTTCCCTCCTTTCCCTCCTTTCCCTCCTTTCCCTCCTATCCCTCCTCTATACCATTTCCTTTATTTCCCTCCTTTCCCTCCTTTCCCTCCTTTCCATCCTTTCCCTCTTTTCCCTTCTTTCCCCCCTTTCCCTCCTTTCCCTCCTTTCCCTCTTTTCCTTCCTTTCCCTCCTTTCCCTCCTTTCCCTCCTTTCCCTACTTTCCCTCCTTTCCCTCCTTTCCCTCCTCTCCCTCCTTTCCATCCTTTCGCTCCTTTCCCTCCTATCCCTCCTTTCCCTCCTTTCCCTCCTTTCCCTCCTTTCCCTCCTTTCCCTCCTTTCCCTCCTTTCCCTCCTTTCCCTCCTTTCCCTCCTTTCCCTCCTTTCCCTCCTTTTCCTCCTTTCCCTCATTTCCCTCCTTTCCATCCTTTCCCTCCTTTCCCTCTTTTCCCTCCTTTCCCTCCTTTCCCTCCTTTCCATCCTTTCCCTCCTTTCCAACCGTTCCCTCCTTTCCCTCCTTTCCCACCTTTCTCTCCTTTCCCTCCTTTCCCTCCTTTCCCTCCTTTCCCTCCTTTCCCTCCTTTCCCTCCTTTCCCTCCTTTCCCTCCTTTCCCTCCTTTCCCTCCTTTCCCTCCTTTCCCTCCTTTCTCTCCTTTCCCTCCTTTCCCTCCTTTCCCTCCTTTCCCTCCTTTCCCTCCTTTCCCTCCTTTCCCTCCTTTCCCTCCTTTCCCTCCTTTCCCTCCTTTCCCTCCATTCCCTCCATTCCCTCATTTACTTCCTTTCCTTCCTTTCTCGCCTTTCCCTCCTTTCCCTCTTTTCCCTCCTTTCCCTCCTTTTCATTCTTTCCGTCTGTCGCTTACGATAATTTAGCTGTTTGGTAGCTCGGAGATGCCTAATCCCGGAAACAATGTTTGAAGGTGTGTATTGTGGATCTGTTGGTTAAAACATCTGTCTTCAAATTCAACCAGTTGGTGTGTGCTCGTATCGATTCCGGCTCAGCTCCTCCGTGCTTACTTGGGCTGAGAAGCGACGAAACAGTTTGAAACGGTATGGAAATATACCTGCAGTAACTTTTTCGTCCCAATTGGTGGTTCGAAATACATTTGATTGTGCGTACTTTCCCTCCTTTCCCTCCTTTCCCTCCTTTCCCTTCTTTCCCTCCTTTACACCATTTCCTTTATTTCCCTCCTTTCCCTCCTTTCCCTCCTTTCCATCCAATCCCTCTTATCCCTCCTTTCCATCCTTTCAATCCTTTCCCTCCTTTCCCTCCTTTCCCTCCTTTTTCTCTTTTCCCTCCTTCCCCTCCTTTCCCACCTTTCCCTCCTTTCCCTCCTATCCCTCCTATCCCTCCTTTCCATCCTTTCCCTCCTTTCCCTCCTTTCCCTCCTTTCCCTCCTTTCTCTCCTATCCCTCCTTTCCCTCCTTTCCCTCCTTTCCCTCCTTTCCCTCCTTTCCAACCTTTCCCTCCTTTCCCTCCTTTCCCTCCTTTCCCTCCTTTCCCTCCTTTCCCTCCTTTCCCTCCTTTCCCTCCTTTCCCTCCTTTCCCTCCTTTCCCTCCTTTCCCTCCTTTCCCTCCTTTCCCTCCTTTCCCTCCTTTCCCTCCTTTCCCTCCTTTCCCTCCTTTCCCTCCTTTCCCTCCTTTCCCTCATTTCCCTCCTTTCCATCCTTTCCCTCCTTTCCCTCATTTCCCTCCTTTCCCTCCTTTCCCTCCTTTCCCTCCTTTCCCTCCTTTCCATCCTTTCCCTCCTCATTCCTTTCCCTCATTTTCATTCTTTCCGTCTGTCGCTTACGATAATTTAGCTGTTTGGTTGCTCGGAGATGCCTAATCCCGGAAACAATGTTTGAAGGTGTGTATTGTGGATCTGTTGGTTAAAACATCTGTCTTCAAATTCAACCAGTTGGTGTGTGCTCGTATCGATTCCGGCTCAGCTCCTCCGTGCTTACTTGGGCTGAGAAGCGACGAAACAGTTTGAAACGGTATGGAAATATACCTGCAGTAACTTTTTCGTCCCAATTGGTGGTTCGAAATACATTTGATTGTGCGTACTTTCCCTCCTTTCCCTCCTTTCCCTCCTTTCCCTCCTTTCCCTCCTTTCCCTCCTTTACACCATTTCCTTTATTTCCCTCCTTTCCCTCCTTTCCCTCCTTTCCCTCCTTTTCATCCAATCCCTCCTATCCCTCCTTTCCATCCTTTCCCTCCTTTCCCTCCTTTCCCTCCATTCCCTCCTTTTTCTCCTTTCCCTCCTTTCCCTCTTTTCCCTCCTTTCCCTCCTTTTCCTCCTTTCCCACCTTTCTCTCCTTTCCCTCCTTTCCCTCCTTTCCCTCCTTTCCCTCCTTTCCCTCCTTTCCCTCCTTTCCCTCCTTTCCCTCCTTTCCATCCTTTCCCTCCTTTCCCTCCTTTCCCTCCTTTCCCTCCTTTCCCACCTTTCCCTCCTTTCCCTCCTTTCCCTCCTTTCCCTCCTTTCCCTCCTTTCCCTCCTTTCCCTCCTTTCCCTCCTTTCCCTCCTTTTCCTCCTTTCCCTCATTTCCCTCCTTTCCATCCTTTCCCTCCTTTCCCTCATTTCCCTCCTTTCCCTCCTTTCCAACCTATCCCTCCTTTCCAACCGTTCCCTCCTTTCCCTCCTTTCCCACCTTTCTCTCCTTTCCCTCCTTTCCCTCCTTTCCCTCCTTTCCCTCCTTTCCCTTCTTTCCCTCCTTTCCCTCCTTTCCCTCCTTTCCCTCCTTTCCCTCCTTTCCATCCTTTCCCTCCTCTCCCTCCTTTCCCTCCTTTCCCTCCTTTCCCTCCTTTCCCTCCTTTCCCTCCTTTCCCTCCTTTCCCTCCTTTCCCTCCTTTCCAACCTTTCCCTCCTTTCCCTTCTTTCCCTCCTTCCCACCGTTCCCTCCATTCCCTCATTTCCTTCCTTTCCTTCCTTTCTCGCCTTTCCATCCTTTCCCTCCTCATTCCTTTCCCTCCTTTTCATTCTTTCCGTTTGTCGCTTACGATAATTTAGCTGTTTGGTAGCTCGGAGATGCCTAATCCCGGAAACAATGTTTGAAGGTGTGTATTGTGGATCTGTTGGTTAAAACATCTGTCTTCAAATTCAACCAGTTGGTGTGTGCTCGTATCGATTCCGGCTCAGCTCCTCCGTGCTTACTTGGGCTGAGAAGCGACGAAACAGTTTGAAACGGTATGGAAATATACCTGCAGTAACTTTTTCGTCCCAATTGGTGGTTCGAAATACATTTGATTGTGCGTAATTTCCCTCCTTTCCCTCCTTTCCCACCTTTCCCTCCTTTCCCTCCTTTCCCTCCATTCCCTCCTTTCCCTCCTTTACACCATTTCCTTTATTTCCCTCCTTTCCCTCCTTTCCCTCCTTTCCATCCTTTCCCTCTTTTCCCTTCTTTCCCCCCTTTCCCTCCTTTCCCTCCTTTCCCTCTTTTCCCTCCTTTCCCTCCTTTCCCTCCTTTTCCTCCTTTCCCTCCTTTCCCTCCTTTCCCTCCTTTCCCTCCTTTCCCTCCTTTCCCTCCTTTCCCTCCTTTCCCTCCTTTCCCTCCTTTCCCTCCTTTCCCTCCTTTTCCTCCTTTCCCTCATTTCCCTCCTTTCCAACCTTTCCCTCCTTTCCCTTCTTTCCCTCCTTCCCACCGTTCCCTCCATTCCTTCATTTCCATCCTTTCCCTCCTTTCTCGCCTTTCCATCCTTTCCCTCCTCATTCCATTCCCTCCTTTCCCTCCTTTCCGTCTGTCGCTTACGATAATTTAGCTTTAAAAACAAAGTGTTGCTAGGTAGCAATACTTGCTGAATAGCTACGTTATGCAACGCGCCAGCGATTAAACGCGCTTAACGATTAAATGGAATTTAACGATTTATTGGAAAACATAGGCTAAGAAGAAAATGCTGATCGACGACGGTCAGCATTTTTAGAGTATAAATTCAATTGAAAAAAAAAATAATGAAGGCATTATTTGCCAAGAGCCAGTTGGTGCGTTTATTATTGTGCTTTCCCTCCTTTCCCTCCTTTCCCTTTTTTCCCTCTTTTCCCTCTTTTTCATCCTTTCCCTCTTTTCCCTCCTTTCCCTCCTTTCCCTCATTTCCATCCTTTCCCTCCTTTCCCTCCTTTCCCTCCTTTCCCTTCTTTCCCTTCTTTCGCTCCTTCCCTCCTTTCACTCCTTTCCCTCCTTTCCAACCTTTCCCTCCTTTCCCACCTTTCCCTCCTTTCCCTCCTTTCCCTCCTTTCCATCCTTTCCCTCCTTTCCCTCCTTTCCCTCCTTTACACCATTTCCCTCCTTTCCCTCCTTTCCCTCCTTTCCCTCCTTTCCCTCCTTTCCCTCCTTTCCCTCCTTTCCCTCCTTTCCCTCCTTTCCCTCCTTTCCCTCCTTTCCCTCCTTTCCCTCCTTTCCCTCCTTTCCCTCCTTTCCCTCCTTTCCCTCCTTTCCCTCCTTTTCCTCCTTTCCCTCAATTCCCTCCTTTCCATCCTTTCCCTCCTTTCCCTCATTTCCCTCCTTTCCCTCCTTTCCCTCCTTTCCCTCCTTTCCCTCCTTTCCCTCCTTTCCCTCCTTTCCCTCCTTTCCCTCCTTTCCCTCCTTTCCCTCCTTTCCCTCCTTTTCCTCCTTTCCCTCATTTCCCTCCTTTCCATCCTTTCCCTCCTTTCCCTCATTTCCCTCCTTTCCCTCCTTTCCCTCCTTTCCCTCCTTTCCCTCCTTTCCCTCCTCATTCCTTTCCCTCCTTTTCATTCTTTCCGTCTGTCGCTTACGATAATTTAGCTGTTTGGTTGCTCGGAGATGCCTAATCCCGGAAACAATGTTTGAAGGTGTGTATTGTGGATCTGTTGGTTAAAACATCTATCTTCAAATTCAACCAGTTGGTGTGTGCTCGTATCGATTCCGGCTCAGCTCCTCCGTGCTTACTTGGGCTGAGAAGCGACGAAACAGTTTGAAACGGTATGGAAATATACCTGCAGTAACTTTTTCGTCCCAATTGGTGCTTCGAAATACATTTGATGGTGCGTACTTTCCCTCCTTTCCCTCCTTTCCCTTCTTTCCTTCCTTTCCCTCCTTTCCCTCCTTTCCCTCCTTTCCCTCCTTTCCCTCCTTTACACCATTTCCTTTATTTCCCTCCTTTCCCTCCTTTCCCTCCTTTCCCTCCTTTCCATCCAATCCCTCCTATCCCTCCTTTCCATCCTTTCCCTCCTTTCCCTCCTTTCCCTCCTTTCCCTCCTTTTTCTCCTTTCCCTCCTTTCCCTCTTTTCCCTCCTTTCCCTCCTTTTCCTCCTTTCCCACCTTTCTCTCCTTTCCCTCCTTTCCCTCCTTTCCCTCCTTTCCCTCCTTTCCCTCCTTTCCCTCCTTTCCCTCCTTTCCCTCCTTTCCCTCCTTTCCCTCCTTTCCCTCCTTTCCCTCCTTTCCCTCCTTTCCCTCCTTTCCCTCCTTTCCCTCCTTTCCCTCCTTTCCCTCCTTTCCCTCCTTTTCCTCCTTTCCCGCATTTCCCTCCTTTCCATCCTTTCCCTCCTTTCCCCCATTTCCCTCCTTTCCCTCCTTTCCCTCCTTTCCAACCTATCCCTCCTTTCCAACCGTTCCCTCCTTTCCCTCCTCTCCCACCTTTCTCTCCTTTCCCTCCTTTCCCTCCTTTCCCTCCTTTCCCTCCTTTCCCTCCTTTCCCTCCTTTCCCTCCTTTCCCTCCTTTCCCTCCTTTCCCTCCTTTCCCTCCTTTCCCTCCTTTCCCTCCTTTCCCTCCTTTCCCTCCTTTCCCTCCTTTCCCTCCTTTCCCTCCTTTTCCTCCTTTCCCTCATTTCCCTCCTTTCCATCCTTTCCCTCCTTTCCCTCCTTTCCCTCCTTTCCCTCCTTTCCGTCCTTTTCCTCCTTTCCCTCCTTCCCAACCTATCCCTCCTTTCCAACCGTTCCCTCCTTTCCCTCCTCTCCCACCTTTCTCTCCTTTCCCTCATTTCCCTCCTTTCCCTCCTTTCCCTCCTTTCCCTCCTTTCCCTCCTTTCCCTCCTTTCCCTCCTTTCCCTCCTTTCCCTCCTTTCCCTCCTTTCCCTCCTTTCCCTCCTTTCCCTCCTTTCCCTCCTTTCCCTCCTTTCCCTCCTTTCCCTCCTTTTCCTCCTTTCCCTCATTTCCCTCCTTTCCATCCTTTCCCTCCTTTCCCTCATTTCCCTCCTTTCCCTCCTTTCCCTCCTTTCCCTCCTTTCCCTCCTTTCCATCCAATCCCTCCTATCCCTCCTTTCCATCCTTTCCCTCCTTTCCCTCCTTTCCCTCCTTTCCCTCCTTTCCATCCTTTTTCTCCTTTCCCTCCTTTTCATTCTTTCCGTCTGTCGCTTACGATAATTTAGCTGTTTGGTTGCTCGGAGATGCCTAATCCCGGAAACAATGTTTGAAGGTGTGTATTGTGGATCTGTTGGTTAAAACATCTGTCTTCAAATTCAACCAGTTGGTGTGTGCTCGTATCGATTCCGGCTCAGCTCCTCCGTGCTTACTTGGGCTGAGAAGCGACGAAACAGTTTGAAACGGTATGGAAATATACCTGCAGTAACTTTTTCGTCCCAATTGGTGGTTCGAAATACATTTGATTGTGCGTAATTTCCCTCCTTTCCCTCCTTTCCCACCTTTCCCTCCTTTCCCTCCTTTCCCTCCTTTCCCTCCTTTCCCTCCTTTACACCATTTCCTTTATTTCCCTCCTTTCCCTCCTTTCCCTCCTTTCCATCCTTTCCCTCTTTTCCCTTCTTTCCCCCCTTTCCCTCCTTTCCCTCCTTTCCCTCTTTTCCCTCCTTTCCCTCCTTTCCCTCCTTCCCCTCCTTTCCCACCTTTCCCTCCTTTCCCTCCTATCCCTCCTATCCCTCCTTTCCATCCTTTCCCTCCTTTCCCTCCTTTCCCTCCTTTCCCTCCTTTCCCTCCTTTCCCTCCTTTCCCTTCTTTCCCTCCTTTTCCTCCTTTCCCTCATTTCCCTCCTTTCCCTCCTTTCCCTCCTTTCCCTCCTTTCCCTCCTTTCCCTCCTTTCCCTCCTTTCCCTCCGTTCCCTCCATTCCCTCATTTCCCTCCTTTCCCTCCTTTCCAACCTATCCCTCCTTTCCAACCGTTCCCTCCTTTCCCTCCTTTCCCACCTTTCTCTCCTTTCCCTCCTTTCCCTCCTTTCGCTCCTTTCCCTCCTTTCCCTCCTTTCCCTCATTTCCCTCCTTTCCATCCTTTCCCTCCTTTCCCTCATTTCCCTCCTTTCCCTCCTTTCCCTCCTTTCCCTCCTTTCCCACCTTTCCCTACTTTCCCTCCTTTCCCTCCTTTCCCTCCTTTCCCTCCTTTCCCTCCTTTACACCATTTCCTTTATTTCCCTCCTTTCCCTCCTTTCCCTCCTTTCCCACCTTTCCCTCTTTTCCCTCCTTTCCCTCCTTTCCCTCCTTTCCCTCCTTTCCCTCCTTTCCCTCCTTTTCCTCCTTTCCCTCATTTCCCTCCTTTCCATCCTTTCCCTCCTTTCCCTCATTTCCCTCCTTTCCCTCCTTTCCCTCCTTTCCAACCTATCCCTCCTTTCCAACCGTTCCCTCCTTTCCCTCCTTTCCCACCTTTCTCTCCTTTCCCTCCTTTCCCTCCTTTCCCTCCTTTCCCTCCTTTCCCTCCTTTCCCTCCTTTCCCTCCTTTCCCTCCTTTCCCTCCTTTCCCTCCTTTTCCTCCTTTCCCTCATTTCCCTCCTTTCCATCCTTTCCCTCCTTTCCCTCATTTCCCCCCTTTCCCTCCTTTCCCTCCTTTCCCACCTTTCTCTCCTTTCCCTCCTTTCCCTCCTTTCCCTCCTTTCCCTCCTTTCCCTCCTTTCCCTCCTTTCCCTCCTTTCTCTCCTTTCCATCCTTTCCCTCCTTTCCCTCCTTTCCCTCCTTTCCCTCCTTTCCCTCCTTTCCCTCCTTTCCCTCCTTTCCCTCCTTTCCCTCCTTTCCCTCCTTTCCCTCCTTTCCCTCCTTTCCCTCCTTTCCCTCCTTTCCCTCCTTTTCCTCCTTTCCCTCATTTCCCTCCTTTCCATCCTTTCCCTCCTTTCCCTCATTTCCCTCCTTTCCCTCCTTTCCCTCCTTTCCAACCTATCCCTCCTTTCCAACCGTTCCCTCCTTTCCCTCCTTTCCCACCTTTCTCTCCTTTCCCTCCTTTCCCTCCTTTCCCTCCTTTCCCTCCTTTCCCTCCTTTCCCTCCTTTCCCTCCTTTCCCTCCTTTCCCTCCTTTCCCTCCTTTCCCTCCTTTCCCTCCTTTCCCTCCTTTCCCTCCTTTCCCTCCTTTCCCTCCTTTCCCTCCTTTCCCTCCTTTCCCTACTTTCCAACCTTTCCCTCCTTTCCCTCCTTTCCCTCCTTTCCCACCGTTCCCTCCTTTCCCTCATTTCCTTCCTTTCCTTCCTTTCTCGCCTTTCCATCCTTTCCCTCCTCATTCCTTTCCCTCCTTTTCATTCTTTCCGTTTGTCGCTTACGATAATTTAGCTGTTTGGTAGCTCGGAGATGCCTAATCCCGGAAACAATGTTTGAAGGTGTGTATTGTGGATCTGTTGGTTAAAACATCTGTCTTCAAATTCAACCAGTTGGTGTGTGCTCGTATCGATTCCGGCTCAGCTCCTCCGTGCTTACTTGGGCTGAGAAGCGACGAAACAGTTTGAAACGGTATGGAAATATACCTGCAGTAACTTTTTCGTCCCAATTGGTGGTTCGAAATACATTTGATTGTGCGTACTTTCCCTCCTTTCCCTCCTTTCCAACCTTTCCCTCCTTTCCCTCCTTTCCCTCCTTTCCCTCCTTTCCCTCCTTTCCCTCCTTTCCCTCCTTTCCCTTCTTTCCCTCTTTTACACCATTTCCTTTACTTCCCTCCTTTCCCTCCTTTCCCTCCTTTCCATCCTTTCCCTCTTTTCCCTCCTTTCCCTCCATTCCCTCCTTTCCCTCCTTCACCTCCTTTCCCTCGTTTCCCTCCTTTCCCTCCTATCCCTCCTATCCCTGCTTTCCATCCTTTCCCTCTTTTCCCTCCTTTCCCTCCTTTCCCTCCTTTCCCTCCATTCCCTCATTTACTTCCTTTCCTTCCTTTCTCGCCTTTCCATCCTTTCCCTCCTCATTCCTTTCCCTCTTTTTCATTCTTTCCGTCTGTTGCTTACGATAATTTAGCTGTTTGGTAGCTCGGAGATGCCTAATCCCGGAAACAATGTTTGAAGGTGTGTATTGTGGATCTGTTGGTTAAAACATCTGTCTTCAAATTCAACCAGTTGGTGTGTGCTCGTATCGATTCCGGCTCAGCTCCTCCGTGCTTACTTGGGCTGAGAAGCGACGAAACAGTTTGAAACGGTATGGAAATATACCTGCAGTAACTTTTTCGTCCCAATTGGTGGTTCGAAATACATTTGATTGTGCGTAATTTCCCTCCTTTCCCTCCTTTCCCACCTTTCCCTCCTTTCCCTCCTTTCCCTCCTTTCCCTCCTTTCACTCCTTTACACCATTTCCTTTATTTCCCTCCTTTCCCTCCTTTCCCTCCTTTCCATCCTTTCCCTCTTTTCCCTTCTTTCCCCCCTTTCCCTCCTTTCCCTCCTTTCCCTCTTTTCCCTCCTTTCCCTCCTTTCCCTCCTTCCCCTCCTTTCCCACCTTTCCCTCCTTTCCCTCCTATCCCTCCTATCCCTCCTTTCCATCCTTTCCCTCCTTTCCCTCCTTTCCCTCCTTTCCCTCCTTTCCCTCCTTTCCCTCCTTTCCCTTCTTTCCCTCCTTTCCATCCTTTCCCTCCTTTCCCTCCTTCCCCTCCTTTCCCTCCTTTTCCTCCTTTCCCTCATTTCCCTCCTTTCCATCCTTTCCCTCCTTTCCCTCATTTCCCTCCTTTCCCTCCTTTCCCTCCTTTCCAACCTATCCCTCCTTTCCAACCGTTCCCTCCTTTCCCTCCTTTCCCACCTTTCTCTCCTTTCCCTCCTTTCCCTCCTTTCGCTCCTTTCCCTCCTTTCCCTCCTTTCCCTCCTTTCCCTCCTTTCCCTCCTTTCCCTCCTTTCCCTCCTTTCCCTCCTTTCCCTCCTTTCCCTCCTTTCCCTCCTTTCCCTCCTTTCCCTCCTTTCCCTCCTTTCCCTCCTTTCCCTCCTTTCCCTCCTTTCCCTCCTTTCCCTCCTTTCCCTCCGTTCCCTCCATTCCCTCATTTCCATCCTTTCCCTCCTTTCTCGCCTTTCCATCCTTTCCCTCCTCATTCCTTTCCCTCCTTTCCCTCCTTTCCGTCTGTCGATTACGATAATTTAGCTTTAAAAACAAAGTGTTGCTAGGTAGCAATACTTGCTGAATAGCTACGTTATGCAACGCGCCAGCGATTAAACGCGCTTAACGATTAAATGGAATTTAACGATTTATTGGAAAACATAGGCTAAGAAGAAAATGCTGATCGACGACGGTCAGCATTTTTAGAGTATAAATTCAATTGAAAAAAAAAATAATGAAGGCATTATTTGCCAAGAGCCAGTTGGTGCGTTTATTATTGTGCTTTCCCTCCTTTCCCTCCTTTCCCTTTTTTCCCTCCTTTCCCTCTTTTTCATCCTTTCCCTCTTTTCCCTCCTTTCCCTCCTTTCCCTCATTTCCATCCTTTCCCTCCTTTCCCTCCTTTCCCTCCTTTCCCTTCTTTCCCTTCTTTCGCTCCTTCCCTCCTTTCACTCCTTTCCCTCCTTTCCAACCTTTCCCTCCTTTCCCACCTTTCCCTCCTTTCCCTCCTTTCCCTCCTTTCCATCCTTTCCCTCCTTTCCCTCCTTTCCCTCCTTTACACCATTTCCCTCCTTTCCCTCCTTTCCCTCCTTTCCCTCCTTTCCCTCCTTTCCCTCCTTTCCCTCCTTTCCCTCCTTTCCCTCCTTTCCCTCCTTTCCCCCCTTTCCCTCCTTTCCCTCCTTTCCCTCCGTTCCCTCCATTCCCTCATTTCCATCCTTTCCCTCCTTTCTCGCCTTTCCATCCTTTCCCTCCTCATTCCTTTCCCTCCTTTCCCTCCTTTCCGTCTGTCGCTTACGATAATTTAGCTTTAAAAACAAAGTGTTGCTAGGTAGCAATACTTGCTGAATAGCTACGTTATGCAACGCGCCAGCGATTAAACGCGCTTAACGATTAAATGGAATTTAACGATTTATTGGAAAACATAGGCTAAGAAGAAAATGCTGATCGACGACGGTCAGCATTTTTAGAGTATAAATTCAATTGAAAAAAAAAATAATGAAGGCATTATTTGCCAAGAGCCAAATGGTGCGTTTATTATTGTGCTTTCCCTCCTTTCCCTCCTTTCCCTTTTTTCCCTCCTTTCCCTCTTTTTCCCTCCTTTCCCTCTTTTCCCTCCTTTCCCTCCTTTCCCTCATTTCCATCCTTTCCCTCCTTTCCCTCCTTTCCCTCCTTTCCCTTCTTTCCCTTCTTTCGCTCCTTCCCTCCTTTCACTCCTTTCCCTCCTTTCCAACCTTTCCCTCCTTTCCCTCCTTTCCCTCCTTTCCCTCCTTTCCCTCCTTTCCATCCTTTCCCTCCTTTCCCTCCTTTCCCTCCTTTACACCATTTCCCTCCTTTCCCTCCTTTCCCTCCTTTCCCTCCTTTCCCTCCTTTCCCTCCTTTCCCTCCTTTCCCTCCTTTCCCTCCTTTCCCTCCTTTCCCTCCTTTCCCTCCTTTTCCTCCTTTCCCTCATTTCCCTCCTTTCCATCCTTTCCCTCCTTTCCCTCATTTCCCTCCTTTCCCTCCTTTCCCTCCTTTCCCTCCTTTCCCTCCTTTCCATCCTTTCCCTCCTCATTCCTTTCCCTCCTTTTCATTCTTTCCGTCTGTCGCTTACGATAATTTAGCTGTTTGGTTGCTCGGAGATGCCTAATCCCGGAAACAATGTTTGAAGGTGTGTATTGTGGATCTGTTGGTTAAAACATCTGTCTTCAAATTCAACCAGTTGGTGTGTGCTCGTATCGATTCCGGCTCAGCTCCTCCGTGCTTACTTGGGCTGAGAAGCGACGAAACAGTTTGAAACGGTATGGAAATATACCTGCAGTAACTTTTTCGTCCCAATTGGTGGTTCGAAATACATTTAATTGTGCGTACTTTCCCTCCTTTCCCTCCTTTCCCTCCTTTCCCTCCTTTCCCTCCTTTCCCTCCTTTCCCTCCTTTCCCTCCTTTCCCTCCTTTCCCTCCTTTACACCATTTCCTTTATTTCCCTCCTTTCCCTCCTTTCCCTCCTTTCCCTCCTTTCCATCCAATCCCTCCTTTCCCTCCTTTCCATCCTTTCCCTCCTTTCCCTCCTTTCCCTCCTTTCCGTCCTTTTTCTCCTTTCCCTCCTTTCCCTCTTTTCCCTCCTTTCCCTCCTTTTCCTCCTTTCCCACCTTTCTCTCCTTTCCCTCCTTTCCCTCCTTTCCCTCCTTTCCCTCCTTTCCCTCCTTTCCCTCCTTTCCCTCCTTTCCCTCCTTTCCCTCCTTTCCCTCCTTTCCCTCCTTTCCCTCCTTTCCCTCCTTTCCCTCCTTTCCCTCCTTTCCCTCCTTTCCCTCCTTTCCCTCCTTTCCCTCCTTTCCCTCCTTTTCCTCCTTTCCCTCATTTCCCTCCTTTCCCTCCTTTCCCTCCTTTCCCTCCTTTCCCTCATTTCCCTCCTTTCCCTCCTTTCCCTCCTTTCCAACCTATCCCTCCTTTCCAACCGTTCCCTCCTTTCCCTCCTTTCCCACCTTTCTCTCCTTTCCCTCCTTTCCCTCCTTTCCCTCCTTTCCCTCCTTTCCCTCCTTTCCCTCCTTTCCCTCCTTTCCCTCCTTTCCCTTCTTTCCCTCCTTTCCCTCCTTTCCCTCCTTTCCCTCCTTTTCCTCCTTTCCCTCATATCCCTCCTTTCCATCCTTTCCCTCCTTTCCCTCATTTCCCTCCTTTCCCTCCTTTCCCTCATTTCCCTCCTTTCCCTCCTTTCCATCCTTTCCCTCCTCATTCCTTTCCCTCCTTTTCATTCTTTCCGTCTGTCGCTTACGATAATTTAGCTGTTTGGTTGCTCGGAGATGCCTAATCCCGGAAACAATGTTTGAAGGTGTGTATTGTGGATCTGTTGGTTAAAACATCTGTCTTCAAATTCAACCAGTTGGTGTGTGCTCGTATCGATTCCGGCTCAGCTCCTCCGTGCTTACTTGGGCTGAGAAGCGACGAAACAGTTTGAAACGGTATGGAAATATACCTGCAGTAACTTTTTCGTCCCAATTGGTGGTTCGAAATACATTTGATTGTGCGTACTTTCCTTCCTTTCCCTCATTTCCCTCCTTTCCATCCTTTCCCTCCTTTCCCTCATTTCCCTCCTTTCCCTCCTTTCCCTCCTTTCCCTCCTTTCCCACCTTTCCCTACTTTCCCTCCTTTCCCTCCTTTCCCTCCTTTCCCTCCTTTCCCTCCTTTCCCTCCTTTCCCTCCTTTCACTCCTTTCCCTCCTTTCCCTCCTTTCCCTCCTTTCCCTCCTTTCCCTCCTTTCCCTCCTTTCCCTCCTTTCCCTCCTTTCCCTCCTTTCCCTCCTTTCCCTCCTTTCCCTCCTTTCCCTCCTTTCCCTCCTTTCCCTCCTTTTCCTCCTTTCCCTCATTTCCCTCCTTTCCATCCTTTCCCTCCTTTCCCTCATTTCCCTCCTTTCCCTCCTTTCCCTCCTTTCCCTCCTTTCCATCCTTTCCCTCCTCATTCCTTTCCCTCCTTTTCATTCTTTCCGTCTGTCGCTTACGATAATTTAGCTGTTTGGTTGCTCGGAGATGCCTAATCCCGGAAACAATGTTTGAAGGTGTGTATTGTGGATCTGTTGGTTAAAACATCTGTCTTCAAATTCAACCAGTTGGTGTGTGCTCGTATCGATTCCGGCTCAGCTCCTCCGTGCTTACTTGGGCTGAGAAGCGACGAAACAGTTTGAAACGGTATGGAAATATACCTGCAGTAACTTTTTCGTCCCAATTGGTGGTTCGAAATACATTTGATTGTGCGTACTTTCCCTCCTTTCCCTCCTTTCCCTCCTTTCCCTCCTTTCCCTCCTTTCCCTCCTTTCCTTCCTTTCCCTCCTTTCCCTCCTTTCCCTCCTTTCCCTCCTTTCCCTCCTTTCCCTCCTTTTCCTCCTTTCCCTCATTTCCATCCTTTCCATCCTTTCCCTCCTTTCCCTCATTTCCCTCCTTTCCCGCCTTTCCCTCCTTTCCAACCTATCACTCCTTTCCAACCGTTCCCTCCTTTCCCTCCTTTCTCTCCTTTCCCTCCTTTCCCTCCTTTCCCTCCTTTCCCTCCTTTCCCTCCTTTCCCTCCTTTCCCTCCTTTCCCTCCTTTCCCTCCTTTCCCTCCTTTCCCTCCTTTCCCTCCTTTCCCTCCTTTCCCTCCTTTCCCTCCTTTCCCTCCTTTCCCTCCCTTCCCTCCTTTCCCTCCTTTCCCTCCTTTTCCTCCTTTCCCTCATTTCCCTCCTTTCCATCCTTTCCCTCCTTTCCCTCCTTTCCCTCCTTTCCCACCTTTCCCTCCTTTCCCTCCTTTCCCTCCTTTCCCTCCTTTCCCTCCTTTCCCTCCTTTCCCTCCTTTCCCTCCTTTCCCTCCTTTCCCTCCTTTCCCTCCTTTCCCTCCTTTCCCTCCTTTCCCTCCTTTCCCTCCTTTCCCTCCTTTCCCTCCTTTTCCTCCTTTCCCTCCTTTCTCTCCTTTCCCTCCTTTCCCTCCTTTCCCTCCTTTCCCTCCTTTCCCTCCATTCCCTCATTTACTTCCTTTCCTTCCTTTCTCGCCTTTCCATCCTTTCCCTCCTCATTCCTTTCCCTCCTTTTCATTCTTTCCGTCTGTCGCTTACGATAATTTAGCTGTTTGGTAGCTCGGAGATGCCTAATCCCGGAAACAATGTTTGAAGGTGTGTATTGTGGATCTGTTGGTTAAAACATCTGTCTTCAAATTCAACCAGTTGGTGTGTGCTCGTATCGATTCCGGCTCAGCTCCTCCGTGCTTACTTGGGCTGAGAAGCGACGAAACAGTTTGAAACGGTATGGAAATATACCTGCAATAACTTTTTCGTCCCAATTGGTGGTTCGAAATACATTTGATTGTGCGTACTTTCCCTCCTTTCCCTCCTTTCCCTCCTTTACACCATTTCCTTTATTTCCCTCCTTTCCCTCCTTTCCCTCCTTTCCATCCTTTCCCTCTTATCCCTCCTTTCCATCCTTTCAATCCTTTCCCTCCTTTCCCTCCTTTCCCTCCTTTTTCTCTTTTCCCTCCTTCCCCTCCTTTCCCTCCTTTCCCTCCTTTCCCTCCTATCCCTCCTATCCCTCCTTTCCATCCTTTCCCTCTTTTCCCTCCTTTCCCTCCTTTCCCTCCTTTCCCTCCTTTCCCTCCTTTCCCTCCTTTTCCTCCTTTCCCTCATTTCCCTCCTTTCCATCCTTTCCCTCCTTTCCCTCATTTCCCTCCTTTCCCTCCTTTCCCTCCTTTCCAACCTATCCCTCCTTTCCAACCGTTCCCTCCTTTCCCTCCTTTCCCACCTTTCTCTCCTTTCCCACCTTTCCCTCCTTTCCCTCCTTTCCCTCCTTTCCCTCCTTTCCCTCCTTTCCCTCCTTTCCCTCCTTTCCCTCCTTTCCCTCCTTTCCCTCCTTTCCCTCCTTTCCCGCCTTTCCCTCCTTTCCCTTCTTTCCCTCCTTTCCCTCCTTTCACTCCTTTCCCTCCTTTCCCTCCTTTCCCTCCTTTCCCTCCTTTCCCTACTTTCCCTCCTTTCCCTCCTTTCCCTCCTTTCCAACCTTTCCCTCCTTTCCCTCCTTTCCCTCCTTTCCCTCCGTTCCCTCCATTCCCTCATTTCCTTCCTTTCCTTCCTTTCTCGCCTTTCCATCCTTTCCCTCCTCATTCCTTTCCCTCCTTTTCATTCTTTCCGTCTGTCGCTTACGATAATTTAGCTGTTTGGTAGCTCGGAGATGCCTAATCCCGGAAACAATGTTTGAAGGTGTGTATTGTGGATCTGTTGGTTAAAACATCTGTCTTCAAATTCAACCAGTTGGTGTGTGCTCGTATCGATTCCGGCACAGCTCCTCCGTGCTTACTTGGGCTGAGAAGCGACGAAACAGTTTGAAACGGTATGGAAATATACCTGCAGTAACTTTTTCGTCCCAATTGGTGGTTCGAAATACATTTGATGGTGCGTACTTTCCCTCCTTTCCCTCCTTTCCCTCCTTTCCCTCCTGTCCCTCCTTTCCCTCCTTTCCCTCCTCTACACCATTTCCTTTATTTCCGTCCTTTCCATCCTTTCACTCCTTTCCATCCTTTCCCTCTTTTCCCTTCTTTCCCCCCTTTCCCTCCTTTCCCTCCTTTCCCTCTTTTCCCTCCTTTCCCTCCTTTCCCTCCTTCCCCTCCTTTCCCTCCTTTCCCTCCTTTCCCTTCTTTCCCTCCTATCCCTCCTTTCCATCCTTTCCATCCTTTCCCTCCTTTCCCTCCTTTCCCTCCTTTCCCTCCTTACCCTCCTTTCCCTCCTTTCCCTCCTTTCCCTCCTTTCCCTCCTTTCCCTCCTTTCCCTCCTTTCCCTCCTTTCCCTCCTTTCCCTCCTTTCCCTCCTTTCCCTCCTTTCCCTCCTTTCCATCCTTTCCCTCCTTTCCCTCCTTTCCCTCCTTTCCCTCCTTTCCCTCCTTTTCCTCCTTTCCCTCATTTCCCTCCTTTCCCACCTTTCTCTCCTTTCCCTCCTTTCCCTCTTTTCCCTCCTTTCCCTCCTTTCCCTCCTTTCCCTCCTTTCCCTCCTTTCCCTCCTTTCCCTCCTTTCCCTCCTTTCCCTCCTTTCCCTCCTTTCCCTCCTTTCCCTCCTTTCCCTCCTTTACCTTCATTCCCTCATTTACTTCCTTTCCTTCCTTTCTCGCCTTTCCATCCTTTCCCTCCTCATTCCTTTCCCCCTTTTTCATTCTTTCCGTCTGTCGCTTACGATAATTTAGCTGTTTGGTAGCTCGGAGATGCCTAATCCCGGAAACAATGTTTGAAGGTGTGTATTGTGGATCTGTTGGTTAAAACATCTGTCTTCAAATTCAACCAGTTGGTGTGTGCTCGTATCGATTCCGGCTCAGCTCCTCCGTGCTTACTTGGGCTGAGAAGCGACGAAACAGTTTGAAACGGTATGGAAATATACCTGCAGTAACTTTTTCGTCCCAATTGGTGGTTCGAAATACATTTGATTGTGCGTAATTTCCCTCCTTTCCCTCCTTTCCCTCCTTTCCCTCCTTTCCCTCCTTTCCCTCCTTTCCCTCCTTTCCCTCCGTTACACCATTTCCTTTATTTCCCTCCTTTCCCTCCTTTCCCTCCGTTCCATCCTCTCCCTCTTTTCCCTTCTTTCCCCCCTTTCCCTCCTTTCCCTCCTTTCCCTCTTTTCCCTCCTTTCCCTCCTTTCCCTCCTTCCCCTCCTTTCCCACCTTTCCCTCCTTTCCCTCCTATCCCTCCTATCCCTCCTTTCCATCCTTTCCCTCCTTTCCCTCCTTTCCCTCCTTTCCCTCCTTTCCCTCCTTTCCCTCCTTTCCCTCCTTTCCCTCCTTTCCCTCCTTTCCCTCCTTTCCCTCCTTTCCCTCCTTTCCCTCCTTTCCCTCCTTTCCCTCCTTTCCCTCCTTTCCCTCCTTTCCCTCCTTTTCCTCCTTTCCCTCATTTCCCTCCTTTCCATCCTTTCCCTCCTTTCCCTCATTTCCCTCCTTTCCCTCCTTTCCCTCCTTTCCAACCTATCCCTCCTTTCCAACCGTTCCCTCCTTTCCCTCCTTTCCCACCTTTCTCTCCTTTCCCTCCTTTCCCTCCTTTCCCTCCTTTCCCTCCTTTCCCTCCTTTCCCTCCTTTCCCTCCTTTCCCTCCTTTCCCTCCTTTCCCTCCTTTCCTTCCTTTCCCTCCTTTCCCTCCTTTCCCTCCTTTCCCTCCTTTCCCTCCTTTCCCTCCTTTCCCTCCTTTCCCTCCTTTCCCTCCTTTCCCTCCTTCCCCTCCTTTCCCTCCTTTCCCTCCTTTCCCTCCGTTCCCTCCATGCCCTCATTTCCATCCTTTCCCTCCTTTCTCGCCTTTCCATCCTTTCCCTCCTCATTCCTTTCCCTCCTTTCCCTCCTTTCCGTCTGTCGCTTACGATAATTTAGCCTTAAAAACAAAGTGTTGCTAGGTAGCAATACTTGCTGAATAGCTACGTTATGCAACGCGCCAGCGATTAAACGCGCTTAACGATTAAATGGAATTTAACGATTTATTGGAAAACATAGGCTAAGAAGAAAATGCTGATCGACGACGGTCAGCATTTTTAGAGTATAAATTCAATTGAAAAAAAAATAATGAAGGCATTATTTGCCAAGAGCCAGTTGGTGCGTTTATTATTGTGCTTTCCCTCCTTTCCCTCCTTTCCCTTTTTTCCCTCTTTTTCATCCTTTCCCTCTTTTCCCTCCTTTCCCTCCTTTCCCTCATTTCCATCCTTTCCCTCCTTTCCCTCCTTTCCCTCCTTTCCCTTCTTTCCCTTCTTTCGCTCCTTCCCTCCTTTCACTCCTTTCCCTCCTTTCCAACCTTTCCCTCCTTTCCCACCTTTCCCTCCTTTCCCTTCTTTCCCTCCTTTCCCTCCTTTCCCTCCTTTCCCTCCTTTCCCTCCTTTCCCTCCTTTCCCTCCTTTCCCTCCTTTCCCTCCTTTCCCTCCTTTCCCTCCTTTCCCTCCTTTCCCTCCTTTCCCTTCTTTCCCTCCTTTCCCTCCTTTCCCTCCTTTCCCTCCTTTCCCTCCTTTCCCTCCTTTCCCTCATTTCCCTCCTTTCCATCCTTTCCCTCCTTTCCCTCCTTTCCCTCCTTTCCCTCCTTTCCCTCCTTTCCCTCCTTTCCATCCTTTCCCTCCTCATTCCTTTCCCTCCTTTTCATTCTTTCCGTCTGTCGCTTACGATAATTTAGCTGTTTGGTTGCTCGGAGATGCCTAATCCCGGAAACAATGTTTGAAGGTGTGTATTGTGGATCTGTTGGTTAAAACATCTGTCTTCAAATTCAACCAGTTGGTGTGTGCTCGTATCGATTCCGGCTCAGCTCCTCCGTGCTTACTTGGGCTGAGAAGCGACGAAACAGTTTGAAACGGTATGGAAATATACCTGCAGTAACTTTTTCGTCCCAATTGGTGGTTCGAAATACATTTGATTGTGCGTACTTTCCCTCCTTTCCCTCCTTTCCCTCCTTTCCCTCCTTTCCCTCCTTTCCCTCCTTTACACCATTTCCTTTATTTCCCTCCTTTCCCTCCTTTCCCTCCTTTCCCTCCTTTTCATCCAATCCCTCCTATCCCTCCTTTCCATCCTTTCCCTCCTTTCCCTCCTTTCCCTCCTTTCCCTCCTTTTTCTCCTTTCCCTCCTTTCCCTCTTTTCCCTCCTTTCCCTCCTTTTCCTCCTTTCCCACCTTTCTCTCCTTTCCCTCCTTTCCCTCCTTTCCCACCTTTCCCTCCTTTCCCTCCTTTCCCTCCTTTCCCTCCTTTCCCTCCTTTCCCTCCTTTCCCTCCTTTCCCTCCTTTCCATCCTTTCCATCCTTTCCCTCCTTTCCCTCCTTTCCCTCCTTTCCCTCCTTTCCCTCCTTTCCCTCCTTTCCCTCCTTTCCCTCCTTTCCCTCCTTTCCCTCCTTTCGCTCCTTTCCCTCCTTTCCCTCCTTTCCCTCCTTTTCCTCCTTTCCCTCATTTCCCTCCTTTCCATCCTTTCCCTCCTTTCCCTCATTTCCCTCCTTTCCCTCCTTTCCCTCCTTTCCAACCTATCCCTCCTTTCCAACCGTTCCCTCCTTTCCCTCCTTTCCCACCTTTCTCTCCTTTCCCTCCTTTCCCACCTTTCCCTCCTTTCCCTCCTTTCCCTCCTTTCCCTCCTTTCCCTCCTTTCCATCCTTTCCCTCCTTTCCCTCCTTTCCCTCCTCTCCCTCCTTTCCCTCCTTTCCCTCCTTTCCCTCCTTTCCCTCCTTTCCCTCCTTTCCCTCCTTTCCCTCCTTTCCAACCTTTCCCTCCTTTCCCTCCTTTCCCTCCTTTCCCACCGTTCCCTCCATTCCCTCATTTCCTTCCTTTCCTTCCTTTCTCGCCTTTCCATCCTTTCCCTCCTTTTCATTCTTTCCGTTTGTCGCTTACGATAATTTAGCTGTTTGGTAGCTCGGAGATGCCTAATCCCGGAAACAATGTTTGAAGGTGTGTATTGTGGATCTGTTGGTTAAAACATCTGTCTTCAAATTCAACCAGTTGGTGTGTGCTCGTATCGATTCCGGCTCAGCTCCTCCGTGCTTACTTGGGCTGAGAAGCGACGAAACAGTTTGAAACGGTATGGAAATATACCTGCAGTAACTTTTTCGTCCCAATTGGTGGTTCGAAATACATTTGATTGTGCGTACTTTCCCTCCTTTCCCTCCTTTCCCTCCTTTCCCTCCTTTCCCTCCTTTCCCTCCTTTCCCTCCTTTCCCTCCTTTCCCTCCTTTCCCTCCTTTCCCTTCTTTCCCTCTTTTACACCATTTCCTTTATTTCCCTCCTTTCCCTCCTTTCCCTCCTTTCCCTCCTTTCCCTCTTTTCCCTCCTTTCCCTCCATTCCCTCCTTTCCCTCCTTCACCTCCTTTCCCTCGTTTCCCTCCCCTCCCTCCTATCCCTCCTATCCCTGCTTTCCATCCTTTCCCTCTTTTCCCTCCTTTCCCTCCTTTCCCTCCTTTCCCTCCATTCCCTCATTTACTTCCTTTCCTTCCTTTCTCGCCTTTCCATCCTTTCCCTCCTCATTCCTTTCCCTCTTTTTCATTCTTTCCGTCTGTCGCTTACGATAATTTAGCTGTTTGGTAGCTCGGAGATGCCTAATCCCGGAAACAATGTTTGAAGGTGTGTATTGTGGATCTGTTGGTTAAAACATCTGTCTTCAAATTCAACCAGTTGGTGTGTGCTCGTATCGATTCCGGCTCAGCTCCTCCGTGCTTACTTGGGCTGAGAAGCGACGAAACAGTTTGAAACGGTATGGAAATATACCTGCAGTAACTTTTTCGTCCCAATTGGTGGTTCGAAATACATTTGATTGTGCGTAATTTCCCTCTTTTCCCTCCTTTCCCACCTTTCCCTCCTTTCCCTCCTTTCCCTCCTTTCCCTCCTTTCCCTCCTTTACACCATTTCCTTTATTTCCCTCCTTTCCCTCCTTTCCCTCCTTTCCATCCTTTCCCTCTTTTCCCTTCTTTCCCCCCTTTCCCTCCTTTCCCTCCTTTCCCTCTTTTCCCTCCTTTCCCTCCTTTCCCTCCTTCCCCTCCTTTCCCACCTTTCCCTCCTTTCCCTCCTATCCATCCTATCCATCCTTTCCATCCTTTCCCTCCTTTCCCTCTTTTCCCTCCTTTCCCTCCTTTCCCTCCTTTCCCTCCTTTCCCTCCTTTCCCTCCTTTCCCTCCTTTCCCTCCTTTCCCTCCTTTCCCTCCTTTCCCTCCTTTCCCTCCTTTCCCTCCTTTTCCTCCTTTCCCTCATTTCCCTCCTTTTCATCCTTTCCCTCCTTTCCCTCATTTCCCTCCTTTCCCTCCTTTCCCTCCTTTCCCACCTTTCTCTCCTTTCCCTCCTTTCCCTCCTTTCCCTCCTTTCCCTCCTTTCCCTCCTTTCCCTCCTTTCCCTCCTTTCCCTCCTTTCCCTCCGTTCCCTCCATTCCCTCATTTCCATCCTTTCCCTCCTTTCTCGCCTTTCCATCCTTTCCCTCCTCATTCCTTTCCCTCCTTTCCCTCCTTTCCGTCTGTCGCTTACGATAATTTAGCCTTAAAAACAAGCGTAGCAATACTTGCTGAATAGCTACGTTATGCAACGCGCCAGCGATTAAACGCGCTTAACGATTAAATGGAACTTAACGATTTATTGGAAAACATAGGCTAAGAAGAAAATGCTGATCGACGACGGTCAGCATTTTTAGAGTATAAATTCAATTGAAAAAAAAATAATGAAGGCATTATTTGCCAAGAGCCAGTTGGTGCGTTTATTATTGTGCTTTCCCTCCTTTCCCTCCTTTCCCTTTTTTCCCTCCTTTCCCTCTTTTTCATCCTTTCCCTCTTTTCCCTCCTTTCCCTCCTTTCCCTCATTTCCATCCTTTCCCTCCTTTCCCTCCTTTCCCTCCTTTTCCTTCTTTCCCTTCTTCCGCTCCTTCCCTCCTTTCACTCCTTTCCCTCCTTTCCAACCTTTCCCTCCTTTCCCACCTTTCCCTCCTTTCCATCCTTTCCCTCCTTTCCATCCTTTCCCTCTTTTCCCTCCTTTCCCTCCTTTCCCTCCTTTCCCTCCTTTCCCTCCTTTCCCTCCTTTCCCTCCTTTCCCTCCTTTCCCTCCTTTCCCTCCTTTCCCTCCTTTCCCTCCTTTCCCTCCTTTCCCTCCTTTCCCTCCTTTCCCTCCTTTCCCTCCTTTCCCTCCTTTTCCTCCTTTCCCTCATTTCCCTCCTTTCCATCCTTTCCCTCCTTTCCCTCATTTCCCTCCTTTCCCTCCTTTCCCTCCTTTCCCTCCTTTCCCTCCTTTCCATCCGTTCCCTCCTCATTCCTTTCCCTCCTTTTCATTCTTTCCGTCTGTCGCTTACGATAATTTAGCTGTTTGGTTGCTCGGAGATGCCTAATCCCGGAAACAATGTTTGAAGGTGTGTATTGTGGATCTGTTGGTTAAAACATCTGTCTTCAAATTCAACCAGTTGGTGTGTGCTCGTATCGATTCCGGCTCAGCTCCTCCGTGCTTACTTGGGCTGAGAAGCGACGAAACAGTTTGAAACGGTATGGAAATATACCTGCAGTAACTTTTTCGTCCCAATTGGTGGTTCGAAATACATTTGATTGTGCGTACTTTCCCTCCTTTCCCTCCTTTCCCTCCTTTCCCTCCTTTCCCTCCTTTCCCTCCTTTCCCTCCTTTACACCATTTCCTTTATTTCCCTCCTTTCCCTCCTTTCCCTCCTTTCCCTCCTTTCCATCCAATCCCTCCTATCCCTCCTTTCCCTCCTTTCCCTCCTTTCCCTCCTTTTTCTCCTTTCCCTCCTTTCCCTCTTTTCCCTCCTTTCCCTCCTTTCCCTCCTTTTCCTCCTTTCCCACCTTTCTCTCCTTTCCCTCCTTTCCCTCCTTTCCCTCCTTTCCCTCCTTTCCCTCCTTTCCCTCCTTTCCCTCCTTTCCCTCCTTTCCCTCCTTTCCCTCCTTTCCCTCCTTTCCCTCCTTTCCCTCCTTTCCCTCCTTTCCCTCCTTTCCCTCCTTTCCCTCCTTTCCCTCCTTTCCCTCCTTTCCCTCCTTTTCCTCCTTTCCCTCATTTCCCTCCTTTCCATCCTTTCCCTCCTTTCCCTCATTTCCCTCCTTACCCTCCTTTCCCACCTTTCCAACCTATCCCTCCTTTCCAACCGTTCCCTCCTTTCCCTCCTTTCCCACCTTTCTCTCCTTTCCCTCCTTTCCCTCCTTTCCCTCCTTTCCCTCCTTTCCCTCCTTTCCCTCCTTTCCCTCCTTTCCCTCCTTTCCCTCCTTTCCCTCCTTTCCCTCCTTTCCCTCCTTTCCCTCCTTTCCTTCCTCTCCCTCCTTTCCCTCCTTTCCCTCCTTTCCCTCCTTTCCCTCCTTTCCCTCCTTTCCCTCCTTTCCCTCCTTACCAACCTTTCCCTCCTTTCCTTCCTTTCCCTCCTTTCCCTCCGTTCCCTCCATTCCCTCATTTCCTTCCTTTCCTTCCTTTCTCGCCTTTCCATCCTTTCCCTCCTCATTCCTTTCCCTCCTTTTCATTCTTTCCGTTTGTCGCTTACGATAATTTAGCTGTTTGGTAGCTCGGAGATGCCTAATCCCGGAAACAATGTTTGAAGGTGTGTATTGTGGATCTGTTGGTTAAAACATCTGTCTTCAAATTCAACCAGTTGGTGTGTGCTCGTATCGATTCCGGCTCAGCTCCTCCGTGCTTACTTGGGCTGAGAAGCGACGAAACAGTTTGAAACGGTATGGAAATATACCTGCAGTAACTTTTTCGTCCCAATTGGTGGTTCGAAATACATTTGATTGTGCGTACTTTCCCTCCTTTCCCTCCTTTCCCTCCTTTCCCTCCTTCCCCTCCTTTCCCTCCTTTCCCTCCTTTCCCTCCTTTACACCATTTCCTTTATTTCCCTCCTTTCCCTCCTTTCCCTCCTTTCCCTCCTTTCCAACCTTTCCCTCCTTTCCCTCCTTTCCATCCTTTTCATCCTTTCCCTCCTTTCGCTCCTTTCCCTCCTTTCCCTCCTTTCCCTCCTTTCCCTCCTTTCCTTCCTTTCTCGCCTTTCCATCCTTTCCCTCCTCATTCCTTTCCCTCCTTTTCATTCTTTCCGTCTGTCGCTTACGATAATTTAGCTGTTTGGTTGCTCAGAGATGCCTAATCCCGGAAACAATGTTTGAAGGTGTGTATTGTGGATCTGTTGGTTAAAACATCTGTCTTCAAATTCAACCAGTTGGTGTGTGCTCGTATCGATTCCGGCTCAGCTCCTCCGTGCTTACTTGGGCTGAGAAGCGACGAAACAGTTTGAAACGGTATGGAAATATACCTGCAGTAACTTTTTCGTCCCAATTGGTGCTTCGAAATACATTTGATTGTGCGTACTTTCCCTCCTTTCCCTCCTTTCCCTCCTTTCCCTCCTTTCCCTCCTTTCCCTCCTTTCCCTCCTTTCCCTCCTTTACACCATTTCCTTTATTTCCCTCCTTTCCCTCCTTTCCCTCCTTTCCCTCCTTTCCCTCCTTTCCCTCCTTTTTCTCCTTTCCCTCCTTTCCATCCTTTCCCTCCTTTCCCTCCTTTCCCTCCTTTCCCTCCTTTCCCTCCTTTCCCTCCTTTCCCTCCTTTTCCTCCTTTCCCTCATTTCCCTCCTTTCCATCCTTTCGCTCCTTTCCCTCATTTCCCTCCTTTCCCTCCTTTCCCTCCTTTCCAACCAATCCCTCCTTTCCAACAGTTCCCTCCTTTCCCTCCTTTCCCACCTTTCTCTCCTTTCCCTCCTTTCCCTCCTTTCCCTCCTTTCCCTCCTTTCCCTCCTTTCCCTCCTTTCCCTCCTTTTCCTCCTTTCCCTCATTTCCCTCCTTTCCATCCTTTCGCTCCTTTCCCTCATTTCCCTCCTTTCCCTCCTTTCCCTCCTTTCCAACCAATCCCTCCTTTCCAACAGTTCCCTCCTTTCCCTCCTTTCCCACCTTTCTCTCCTTTCGCTCCTTTCCCTCCTTTCCCTCCTTTCCCTCCTTTTCCTCCTTTCCCTCATTTCCCTCCTTTCCATCCTTTCCCTCCTTTCCCTCATTTCCCTCCTTTCCCTCCTTTCCCTCCTTTCCAACCTATCCCTCCTTTCCAACCGTTCCCTCCTTTCCCTCCTTTCCCACCTTTCTCTCCTTTCCCTCCTTTCCCTCCTTTCCCTCCTTTCCCTCCTTTCCCTCCTTTCCCTCCTTTCCCTCCTTTCCATCCTTTCCCTCCTTTCCCTCCTTTCCCTCCTCTCCCTCCTTTCCCTCCTTTCCCTCCTTTCCCTCCTTTCCCTCCTTTCCCTCCTTTCCCTCCTTTCCCTCCTTTCCAACCTTTCCCTCCTTTCCCTCCTTTCCCTCCTTTCCCACCGTTCCCTCCATTCCCTCATTTCCTTCCTTTCCTTCCTTTCTCGCCTTTCCATCCTTTCCCTCCTTTTCATTCTTTCCGTTTGTCGCTTACGATAATTTAGCTGTTTGGTAGCTCGGAGATGCCTAATCCCGGAAACAATGTTTGAAGGTGTGTATTGTGGATCTGTTGGTTAAAACATCTGTCTTCAAATTCAACCAGTTGGTGTGTGCTCGTATCGATTCCGGCTCAGCTCCTCCGTGCTTACTTGGGCTGAGAAGCGACGAAACAGTTTGAAACGGTATGGAAATATACCTGCAGTAACTTTTTCGTCCCAATTGGTGGTTCGAAATACATTTGATTGTGCGTACTTTCCCTCCTTTCCCTCCTTTCCCTCCTTTCCCTCCTTTCCCTCCTTTCCCTCCTTTCCCTCCTTTCCCTCCTTTCCCTCCTTTCCCTCCTTTCCCTCCTTTCCCTTCTTTCCCTCTTTTACACCATTTCCTTTATTTCCCTCCTTTCCCTCCTTTCCCTCCTTTCCATCCTTTCCCTCTTTTCCCTCCTTTCCCTCCATTCCCTCCTTTCCCTCCTTCACCTCCTTTCCCTCGTTTCCCTCCCCTCCCTCCTATCCCTCCTATCCCTGCTTTCCATCCTTTCCCTCTTTTCCCTCCTTTCCCTCCTTTCCCTCCTTTCCCTCCATTCCCTCATTTACTTCCTTTCCTTCCTTTCTCGCCTTTCCATCCTTTCCCTCCTCATTCCTTTCCCTCTTTTTCATTCTTTCCGTCTGTCGCTTACGATAATTTAGCTGTTTGGTAGCTCGGAGATGCCTAATCCCGGAAACAATGTTTGAAGGTGTGTATTGTGGATCTGTTGGTTAAAACATCTGTCTTCAAATTCAACCAGTTGGTGTGTGCTCGTATCGATTCCGGCTCAGCTCCTCCGTGCTTACTTGGGCTGAGAAGCGACGAAACAGTTTGAAACGGTATGGAAATATACCTGCAGTAACTTTTTCGTCCCAATTGGTGGTTCGAAATACATTTGATTGTGCGTAATTTCCCTCTTTTCCCTCCTTTCCCACCTTTCCCTCCTTTCCCTCCTTTCCCTCCTTTCCCTCCTTTCCCTCCTTTACACCATTTCCTTTATTTCCCTCCTTTCCCTCTTTTCCCTCCTTTCCATCCTTTCCCTCTTTTCCCTTCTTTCCCCCCTTTCCCTCCGTTCCCTCCTTTGCCTCTTTTCCCTCCTTTCCCTCCTTTCCCTCCTTCCCCTCCTTTCCCACCTTTCCCTCCTTTCCCTCCTATCCATCCTATCCATCCTTTCCATCCTTTCCCTCCTTTCCCTCTTTTCCCTCCTTTCCCTCCTTTCCCTCCTTTCCCTCCTTTCCCTCCTTTCCCTCCTTTCCCTCCTTTCCCTCCTTTCCCTCCTTTCCCTCCTTTCCCTCCTTTCCCTCCTTTCCCTCCTTTTCCTCCTTTCCCTCATTTCCCTCCTTTTCATCCTTTCCCTCCTTTCCCTCATTTCCCTCCTTTCCCTCCTTTCCCTCCTTTCCCACCTTTCTCTCCTTTCCCTCCTTTCCCTCCTTTCCCTCCTTTCCCTCCTTTCCCTCCTTTCCCTCCTTTCCCTCCTTTCCCTCCTTTCCCTCCGTTCCCTCCATTCCCTCATTTCCATCCTTTCCCTCCTTTCTCGCCTTTCCATCCTTTCCCTCCTCATTCCTTTCCCTCCTTTTTCTCCTTTCCGTCTGTCGCTTACGATAATTTAGCCTTAAAAACAAGCGTAGCAATACTTGCTGAATAGCTACGTTATGCAACGCGCCAGCGATTAAACGCGCTTAACGATTAAATGGAACTTAACGATTTATTGGAAAACATAGGCTAAGAAGAAAATGCTGATCGACGACGGTCAGCATTTTTAGAGTATAAATTCAATTGAAAAAAAAATAATGAAGGCATTATTTGCCAAGAGCCAGTTGGTGCGTTTATTATTGTGCTTTCCCTCCTTTCCCTCCTTTCCCTTTTTTCCCTCCTTTCCCTCTTTTTCATCCTTTCCCTCTTTTCCCTCCTTTCCCTCCTTTCCCTCATTTCCATCCTTTCCCTCCTTTCCCTCCTTTCCCTCCTTTTCCTTCTTTCCCTTCTTCCGCTCCTTCCCTCCTTTCACTCCTTTCCCTCCTTTCCAACCTTTCCCTCCTTTCCCACCTTTCCCTCCTTTCCATCCTTTCCCTCCTTTCCATCCTTTCCCTCTTTTCCCTCCTTTCCCTCCTTTCCCTCCTTTCCCTCCTTTCCCTCCTTTCCCTCCTTTCCCTCCTTTCCCTCCTTTCCCTCCTTTCCCTCCTTTCCCTCCTTTCCCTCCTTTCCCTCCTTTCCCTCCTTTCCCTCCTTTCCCTCCTTTCCCTCCTTTCCCTCCTTTCCCTCCTTTTCCTCCTTTCCCTCATTTCCCTCCTTTCCATCCTTTCCCTCCTTTCCCTCATTTCCCTCCTTTCCCTCCTTTCCCTCCTTTCCCTCCTTTCCCTCCTTTCCATCCGTTCCCTCCTCATTCCTTTCCCTCCTTTTCATTCTTTCCGTCTGTCGCTTACGATAATTTAGCTGTTTGGTTGCTCGGAGATGCCTAATCCCGGAAACAATGTTTGAAGGTGTGTATTGTGGATCTGTTGGTTAAAACATCTGTCTTCAAATTCAACCAGTTGGTGTGTGCTCGTATCGATTCCGGCTCAGCTCCTCCGTGCTTACTTGGGCTGAGAAGCGACGAAACAGTTTGAAACGGTATGGAAATATACCTGCAGTAACTTTTTCGTCCCAATTGGTGGTTCGAAATACATTTGATTGTGCGTACTTTCCCTCCTTTCCCTCCTTTCCCTCCTTTCCCTCCTTTCCCTCCTTTCCCTCCTTTCCCTCCTTTCCCTCCTTTACACCATTTCCTTTATTTCCCTCCTTTCCCTCCTTTCCCTCCTTTCCCTCCTTTCCATCCAATCCCTCCTATCCCTCCTTTCCATCCTTTCCCTCCTTTCCCTCCTTTCCCTCCTTTTTCTCCTTTCCCTCCTTTCCCTCTTTTCCCTCCTTTCCCTCCTTTTCCTCCTTTCCCACCTTTCTCTCCTTTCCCTCCTTTCCCTCCTTTCCCTCCTTTCCCTCCTTTCCCTCCTTTCCCTCCTTTCCCTCCTTTCCCTCCTTTCCCTCCTTTCCCTCCTTTCCCTCCTTTCCCTCCTTTCCCTCCTTTCCCTCCTTTCCCTCCTTTCCCTCCTTTCCCTCCTTTCCCTCCTTTCCCTCCTTTCCCTCCTTTCCCTCCTTTTCCTCCTTTCCCTCATTTCCCTCCTTTCCATCCTTTCCCTCCTTTCCCTCATTTCCCTCCTTACCCTCCTTTCCCACCTTTCCAACCTATCCCTCCTTTCCAACCGTTCCCTTTTTTCCCTCCTTTCCCACCTTTCTCTCCTTTCCCTCCTTTCCCTCCTTTCCCTCCTTTCCCTCCTTTCCCTCCTTTCCCTCCTTTCCCTCCTTTCCCTCCTTTCCCTCCTTTCCCTCCTTTCCCTCCTTTCCCTCCTTTCCCTCCTTTCCCTCCTTTCCCTCCTCTCCCTCCTTTCCCTCCTTTCCCTCCTTTCCCTCCTTTCCCTCCTTTCCCTCCTTTCCCTCCTTTCCCTCCTTACCAACCTTTCCCTCCTTTCCTTCCTTTCCCTCCTTTCCCTCCGTTCCCTCCATTCCCTCATTTCCTTCCTTTCCTTCCTTTCTCGCCTTTCCATCCTTTCCCTCCTCATTCCTTTCCCTCCTTTTCATTCTTTCCGTTTGTCGCTTACGATAATTTAGCTGTTTGGTAGCTCGGAGATGCCTAATCCCGGAAACAATGTTTGAAGGTGTGTATTGTGGATCTGTTGGTTAAAACATCTGTCTTCAAATTCAACCAGTTGGTGTGTGCTCGTATCGATTCCGGCTCAGCTCCTCCGTGCTTACTTGGGCTGAGAAGCGACGAAACAGTTTGAAACGGTATGGAAATATACCTGCAGTAACTTTTTCGTCCCAATTGGTGGTTCGAAATACATTTGATTGTGCGTACTTTCCCTCCTTTCCCTCCTTTCCCTCCTTTCCCTCCTTTCCCTCCTTTCCCTCCTTTCCCTCCTTTCCCTCCTTTACACCATTTCCTTTATTTCCCTCCTTTCCCTCCTTTCCCTCCTTTCCCTCCTTTCCAACCTTTCCCTCCTTTCCCTCCTTTCCATCCTTTTCATCCTTTCCCTCCTTTCGCTCCTTTCCCTCCTTTCCCTCCTTTCCCTCCTTTCCCTCCTTTCCTTCCTTTCTCGCCTTTCCATCCTTTCCCTCCTCATTCCTTTCCCTCCTTTTCATTCTTTCCGTCTGTCGCTTACGATAATTTAGCTGTTTGGTTGCTCAGAGATGCCTAATCCCGGAAACAATGTTTGAAGGTGTGTATTGTGGATCTGTTGGTTAAAACATCTGTCTTCAAATTCAACCAGTTGGTGTGTGCTCGTATCGATTCCGGCTCAGCTCCTCCGTGCTTACTTGGGCTGAGAAGCGACGAAACAGTTTGAAACGGTATGGAAATATACCTGCAGTAACTTTTTCGTCCCAATTGGTGGTTCGAAATACATTTGATTGTGCGTACTTTCCCTCCTTTCCCTCCTTTCCCTCCTTTCCCTCCTTTCCCTCCTTTCCCTCCTTTCCCTCCTTTCCCTCCTTTCCCTCCTTTACACCATTTCCTTTATTTCCCTCCTTTCCCTCCTTTCCCTCCTTTCCCTCCTTTCCCTCCTTTCCCTCCTTTTCCTCCTTTCCCTCCTTTCCATCCTTTCCCTCCTTTCCCTCCTTTCCCTCCTTTCCCTCCTTTCCCTCCTTTCCCTCCTTTCCCTCCTTTTCCTCCTTTCCCTCATTTCCCTCCTTTCCATCCTTTCGCTCCTTTCCCTCATTTCCCTCCTTTCCCTCCTTTCCCTCCTTTCCAACCAATCCCTCCTTTCCAACAGTTCCCTCCTTTCCCTCCTTTCCCACCTTTCTCTCCTTTCCCTCCTTTCCCTCCTTTCCCTCCTTTCCCTCCTTTCCCTCCTTTCCCTCCTTTCCCTCCTTTTCCTCCTTTCCCTCATTTCCCTCCTTTCCATCCTTTCGCTCCTTTCCCTCATTTCCCTCCTTTCCCTCCTTTCCCTCCTTTCCAACCAATCCCTCCTTTCCAACAGTTCCCTCCTTTCCCTCCTTTCCCACCTTTCTCTCCTTTCCCTCCTTTCCCTCCTTTCCCTCCTTTCCCTCCTTGCCCTCCTTTCCCTCCTTTCCCTGCTTTCCCTCCTTTCCCTCCTTTCCCTCCTTTCTCTCCTTTCCCTCATTTCCCTCCTTTCCTCCTTTCCCCCCTTTCCCTCCTTTCCAACCTATCCCTCCTTTCCAACCGTTCCCTCCTTTCCCTCCTTTCCCTCCTTTCTCTCCTTTCCCTCTTTTACACCATATCCTTTATTTCCCCCTTTCCCTCCTTTCCCTCCTTTCCCTCCTTTCCCTCTTTTCCCTCCTTTCCCTCCTTTCCCTCCTTTCCCTCCTTTCCCTCCTTTCCCTCCTTTCCCTCCTTTCCCTCCTTTCCCTCCTTTCCCTCCTTTCCCTCCTTTCCCTCCTTTCCCTCCTTTCCCTCCTTTCCCTCCTTTCCCTCCTTTCCCTCCTTTCCCTCCTTTCCCTCCTTTCCCTCCTTTCCCTCCTTTCCAACCTTTCCCTCCTTTCCTTCCTTTCCCTCCTTTCCCTCCGTTCCCTCCATTCCCTCATTTCCTTCCTTTCCTTCCTTTCTCGCCTTTCCATCCTTTCCCTCCTCATTCCTGTCCCTTCTTTTCATTATTTCCGTCTGTCGCTTACGATAATTTAGCTGTTTGGTAGCTCGGAGATGCCTAATCCCGGAAACAATGTTTGAAGGTGTGTATTGTGGATCTGTTGGTTAAAACATCTGTCTTCAAATTCAACCAGTTGGTGTGTGCTCGTATCGATTCCGGCTCAGCTCCTCCGTGCTTACTTGGGCTGAGAAGCGACGAAACAGTTTGAAACGGTATGGAAATATACCTGCAGTAACTTTTTCGTCCCAATTGGTGGTTCGAAATACATTTGATTGTACGTACTTTCCCACCTTTCCCTCCTTTCCCTCCTTTCCCTCCTTTCCCACCTTTCCCTCCTTTCCCTCCTTTCTCTCCTTTCCCTCCTTTCCCTTCTTTCCCTCCTTTACACCATTTCCTTTATTTCCCTCCTTTCCCTCCGTTCCCTCCTTTCCATCCTTTCCCTCTTTTCCCTCCTTTCCCTCCTTTCCCTCCTTTCCCTCCTTTCCCTCCTTCCCCTCCTTTCCCTCCTTTCCCTCCTTTCCCTCCTTTCCCTCCTTCCCCTCCTTTCCCTCGTTTCCCTCCTTTCCCTCCTATCCCTCCTATCCCTGCTTTCCATCCTTTTCCTCTTTTCCCTCCTTTCCCTCCTTTCCTTCTTTCCATCCTTTCCAACCTTTCCCTCCTTTCCCTCCTTTCCTCCTTTCCCTCCTTTCCCTTTTTTCCCTCCTTTTCCCACCTTTCCTTCCTTTCATTCTTTTCCCTCCTTTGTATCTTTTCCTCTGTCGCTGACGATAATTAAGCTTTAAAAACGAAGCGTTGCTGGTCAATACTTGCTGAATAGCTACGTTATGCAACGCGCCAGCGATGCGCGCTTTTTTAACGATTTTATGGAAAACATTGTGTTCAATCTTACGATTTCGGATAATGTTCTTTCGCGTTTCGGTGTAACTTTTTCTAGCGTTTTATAATTACCGGGTGTTGTTCCTTGTATTGCACAATTAGAAGAGAGTTTATTTCACACAATTCACTTATACTTTTAAACTAATCGATCGTGCCCGAACGCTCCGAACTCAACGAATGATCTTCGTGTTTCGTTAAACACGAATCAACTGGCAGGGCTTCCGTGCCTAAGCCTGAACATCCTCCCCCCCTTGACGCAAGTCAATAATCAAAATAATAACAAATAAAAATAACGGAAGTTAAAAGTATGTGCCTTCGCGTTCAGATGCAGGTAAGATACAAATTCTTAAGAGGGGGCATGTTACGATACCTTTCGTTATTTTCAGCTTTACTACCCGTGCCAGCTTATCGTCTTCGGTGTGCGCATGCCGTGTGGTGTTGCAAAGGAGCAAACCAATCTTCGGGATAATCTGTCTGCCAGGTAAACTAAACTGTTGTTGTTCATCATCGCCATAGAATAAACGCGTTGTACTTCTTGTAGGCAAGCCTTCGACAAATGCTGAACCTATGTGCCGACTAGGAAATGCGCTGGGGTAAGTGACGACTAATCGATAGGGTCATCAGGCATCGATAGAAGAGGACGCGAACGCGTCGCTGCTTCGATTAAGTTTAGACCGGTAGTGCAGGTGAAAGTTGCAGTGTAGGTGGTTATCGCTTGACGGTCTTCGCTGCTGCCTTCCACAATCCGCAAGAGGGTGGTGTGGTGTGGGTAGAGGAAAGTGTCAAGTGCAAATTCGGTTGCGATCTGTAACGAATAAGTATAGTTGTTCGCCGCGGAACAGATTAACTAGCTCATGAAGCTCACTTGCAGCACTCGCGTTGTGTGCTGGTAAACTGCGTCGCGCAGTCAATCGTGGTAGTGATAAAAGTTGTAGTTGTTAAACTGTTGGTTGCTGTCGTGTGCACCGACAAAAAATTATTTCAACTGACCAATACAAAATTAGCCTTCCATCTAACGGCCAATGCTCATCCCGTACCGTCGAGAGCAATGATCTTCCTTCTTGCTGATGAAGCTCCGTGTAACGGCACTTGTCGATCATGTGCGTAAACGACTGCATTTTAGGAGGCAGGACAGGGCATGGTAGGGCAGCTGGGAAACTCGAATGATTCCTAGAGGGTCTAGGTGTAACGCCAGGGTATTTGTTTCGTCACCACGTTGCCTTTTTCGGACTGCCCGAGATCCATTGAAAATGCATCCAGCTGCGCTGTATGGTGTAGCACAGTGTTTGCAGTTTTCATGCGCTCGGTAGTGATGATTAAAGGTGCGTGGTGGTGTGCTGCTGTTCGTTGAGTGCGTGACCTTTCCTTAGTGTTACGTGCGTAGCGAATGCAGTATGCAACGATACGCGACAATCGCTTGTAGCTGTAACACGTAAACAAAGGAAAATTAGTAGGCGTTATCATTACGGTAGCACTCACCATACGAACTCAAGATTCTTTTCTTCGGTTGGTTCAGGGTTAGAGTTGGGCCAGATGGAAACGGGCAGACAAAACCAATCCGGACCGAAGCTCCGCAGCTTACTTTTCAGGAATTCTGCTGACATACCGTGAAAAACGAAATCTGCGGGATAATACGCGCAGGATAAATGCTTCCACGATCGCTGGTGCGAACGGTGCTGCACATCGAAGCATGAATCATCTTGCTCTGGATCATATAAAACAACGTGAGCCTTTACCTCCTCGTATGGTAAAAGCTTTCGCGCCGAGCGTGTCTCGATCTGTTCAGCATATAAAGCAGCGAGCACATTAAGTGAATTGGATACGTCATACGTTTTATCTAAATGTAGTTCAATAGGTAAGTGAACAGCTTGGTGTTTTGTCACTTCGTGAAACTTTTCATGCTTTCGTACTTTGAGTGAATATCTATCATTAACTTGTGCTTCTTCTTCTTTACAGAATCGCTCGGTGGATTGATTTCGTGATGCCATGCATGCTAACGATGGCATGTAAAAGATTTCGGACAATTTGGGGATCATCAAAACATCAACATCCAGCTCGTAGTGGGTGGCTTTGCCGCTGGCTCCCTGCCAAAGAAATTATGCCTGCGCTTTTATTTCGCGGCAGATGCATTTTGTTCGATTTTAATACGGCTTCTATGCGTATCAAACGGTCATCGTAATCATCGCGTACAGCGGCATTATGCACAATTTCGTCGTGTGTGACTGCTGCGTCTTCTAATTGGCATTGCACAGTTTCCAAGTCGATGGAAAGCTGTTCGATTTTTGCAATGAGAGGGTCGATCTGCATTGCATCCCGTTCTGGGTAAAAGTTTATGAGAAACTTTTCGTAATCCGGTAACATCGCTAGCAACGCTGTCCTTCTGGACGATAGAATACGTTGTTGGGTTGCCATAGTTCGGTTTTAGGATGACGCTAAATTTCACGAACACAGTGAGCTCGGTCGACGGTGTTGCGACTAAAGCAAAGTTACACGCACAATAATCACAAATATCGCGAGAATCCGTAAAATTATTTCAACCAGAATCCGTCGTTATCCTGGTCACGGCACCAATGTTCAATCTTACGATTTCGGATAATGTTCTTTCGCTTTTCGGTGTAACTTTTTCTAGCGTTTTATAATTACCGGGTGTTGTTCCTTGTATTGCACAACTAGAAGAGAGTTTATTTCACGCAATTCACTTATACTTATAAACTAATCGATCGTGCCCGAACGCTACGAAATCAACGAATGATCTTCGTGTTTCGTTAAACACGAATCAACTGGCAGGGCTACCGTGCCTAAGCCTGAACACATAGGCTAAGAAGAAAATGCTGATGGACGACGGTCAGCAGTTTTAGAGTATAAATTCAATTCAAACCAGTTGGTGCGTTTATTATTGTGCTTAAGTCGGCGTGTACTGTGCCTGTCTTGGGTTGCTGCTCCGAAAGACACTTTCGTGTGCGCAACAAATGGTGGCTCCAGAGAGGATGCATCATCCAACGGATCGGCAAGTAGTCCAATGCCCTCCTTTCCCTGCTTTCTCTCCTTCCTTCCTTTCCCTCTTTTCCCTCCTTTCCCTCTTTTCCCTCCTTTCCAACCTTTCCCTCCTTTCCCTCCTTTCCCTCCTTTCCCTCCTTTCCCTCCTTTCCCTCCTTTCCCTCCTTTCCCTCCTTTACCTCCTTTCCCTCCTTTCCCTCCTTTCCCTCCTTTGCCTCCTTTCCCTCCTTTCCCTCCTTTCCCTCCTTTCCCTCCTTTCCATCCTTTCCCTCCTTTCCCTCCTTTCCCTCCTTTCCCTCCGTTCCCTCCATTCCCTCATTTCCATCCTTTCCCTCCTTTCTCGCCTTTCCATCCTTTCCCTCCTTTCCCTCCTTTCTCTCCTTTCCCTCCTTTCCGTCCTTTCCGTCCTTTCCCTCCTTTCCCTCCTTTCCCTCCTTTCCCTCCTTTCCCTCCTTTTCCTCCTTTCCCTCCTTTCCCTCCTTTCCCTCCTTTCTCTACTTTCCCTCCTTTCCCTCCTTTCCCTCATGTCCCTCCGTTCCCTCCATTCCCTCATTTCCATCCTTTCCCTCCTCATTCCTTTCCCTCTTTTTCCTCCTTTCCGTCTGTCGCTTCCGATAATTTAGCCTTAAAAACAAAGTGTTGCTAGGTAGCAATACTTGCTGAATAGCTACGTTATGCAACGCGCCAGCGATTAAACGCGCTTAACGATTAAATGGAATTTAAGAAGAAAATGCTGATCTACGACGGTCAGCATTTTTAGAGTATAAATTCAATTGAAAAAAAATAATGAAGGCATTATTTGCCAATAGCCAGTTGGTGCGTTTATTATTGTGCTTAAGTCGGCGTGTACTGTGCCTGTCTTGGGCTGCTGCTCCGAAAGACACTCTCGTGTGCGCGACAAATGGTGGCTCCAGAGAGGATGCATCAACCAACGAATCGGCAAGTAGTCCAATGCCCTCCTTTCCCTCCTTTCCCTTCTGTTCCTCCTTTCCGTCTGTTGCTTACGATAATTCAGCCTTAAAAACAAGCGTAGCAATACTTGCTGAATAGCTACGTTATGCAACGCGCCAGCGATTAAACGCGCTTAACGATTCAATGGAATTTAACGATTTAATGGAAAACATAGGCTTAGAAGGAAATGCTGATCGACGACGGTCAGCATTTTTAGAGTATAAATTCAATTGAAAAAAAAATAATGATGGCATTATTTGCCAAGAACCAGTTGGTGCGTTTATTATTGTGCTTAAGTCGGCGTGTACTGTGCCTGTCTTGGGTTGCTGCTCAAAAAGACAGTTTCGTGTGCGCGACAAATGGTGGCTCCAGAAAGGATGCATCAACCTACGGATCGGCAAGTAGTCCAATGCCCTCCTTTCCAACCTTTCCCTACTTTCCCTCCTTTCCCCCCTTTCCCTCCTTTCCCTCCTTTCCCTCCTTTCCAACCTTTCCCTCCTTTCCCTCCTTTCCCTCCTTTCCCTCCTTTCCCTCCTTTCGCTCCTTTCCCTTCGTTCCCTCCATTCCCTCATTTCCTTCCTTTCCCTCCTTTCTCGCCTTTCCATCCTTTTCCTCCTCATTCCTTTCCCTCCTTTTCCTTCTTTCCGTCTGTCGCTTACGATAATTTAGCCTTAAAAACAAAGCGTTGCTAGGTAGCAATACTTGCTGAATAGCTACGTTATGCAACGCGTCAGCGATTAAGCGATTAGTGGCTCCAGAGAGGATACATTAACCAACGGATCGGCAAGTAGTGAAATTAATTTAGAAAACATAAATAGGCTGCAAAAGCATCTGAAAGGTTAAGCACTTCGTGCAGTTAGCGGATCAATGCTTAACCCAGAAAACCGTTGCGCTCGTAATAACCAGGCTCGACAAAATGGTCGGGAACCCTGAAAGCATTTACAAGTATTTACTGCTACAATTTCCAACGCTTTGCGCAATCTCATTGACAACATGGTGTTGTTGAAGCAAGAAGGATTTTTGAATGACCAAAGGCTGCTAAACGATTTAACATCAAGGTTTTCAACCGATCTTCGGAACGAAAGGTTGAACGAGAATCGAACCGTTCGAACAGTTCGGTAAAGTGCACGAACGAACGAGATTCTTAACAAAAAACGACCAGGACTTTTGGAAGAAACTGACTACACCGAACGCGTTCGAACGTTCCGTTCATTGTTCGACGACACACATAAATGTGGTAATGAAACGTGCAAAATCATATTGCTTTCTCGCTCTTTCTCGCACCGTGCGAACGGGTCGTCAGAGATCAAAATCTACCCTGTTGGTGTTGAAATCGTACCCATACAACTCAATTCCTCGAACGCCGTCGAATTTGTCAGCCAGTGTTCGATACGTGTGCTGCAAGGTGTTATAAATGACAAGGTGAAGTTGTTCAGAGCAAAATGACATTTCTCGACTTGACATTTCTCTTCCGGGGGCTACGGTATAAAAATCGGGGAGGGCTGGTGCGGGGTAATGAAATTTGTATGCAGAGAGTGACAGATGTCCCCCACAATGTCGCCCAGCAAAAGCGATAAAAATCAACCTTCTAAATACATTATCCTTGGTGTGCTGTTGGTTTGGAAATCGTATCTATACGACTGAATTCATCGAACGCGTTCGAACTGGTGCTCGATCTGTGTTCTGTTGGTGTGTAAATCGTACCTACACAACTGAATTCATCGAACGCGTTCGAACTGGCTCATTTGTGTTCGATCTGTGCTCTGTTGGTGTGGAAATTATACATATACAATTCAATAGATCGATCCCGTTCAAACGGATTATTCATTATTCGCGACTGAACTGAACTGGAACTGCGCTCATCATGTTGATCCATATTTAAGTAGTTTTTTTTTATAGAATCCTTGAGTGTGTATAAGGCATAGGGTACAATATATTCTGGAGACGTCTATGCTCGTATTAGTTTTATACATGCTAGTTTTTGGTCGGTTTTTCGATAGCTAGCCAGACAGCAGATGGGCCGAGTCTTTAATGTTTTTAAATTATTGGTGTCAACCGCAGAATGAGTACTTCTTTGGCTACAGTATGCGTCTATGGCGGGTAAATGAAAAAGATAACGAGCGTTCTTTGTAAATAAACACCCCATGAAAAAAAGAACGAAAGAATCGTCGTTCACGTACGGTTCTTTTTGGTGAGCGAACTAGTTCGTTCGCGTTCGGTGAAAAGAATCGTTTTGCCCATGCCTAGTTGAAACACACGATAAGTACGAAACAAGATAACAAGAATCTTACGCTACAAGACCTAGCAGAATGGCTGAAACCCTCTGAAGAACTAGTCATTATGCGGCCACGAACGAAGGAGTATCCAAGCAATAAAGGTCGAAACATCAAAATATACAGCATCGTCACAAAGTGCCAGAAAAGGAAACAATATGTATAATTTGTGGATTTCCTCACGAAACCACTCGTTGCAGGCAATTGAACGGTAAGACACCCAATAGAAAATTAACTCTTTTTATTCGGCATAGAATTTGCACCAATTGCTGCAAGTAGGGGAAAGCGGGGCAAAATGGGCATGTTAAGCAGTTTACTGAATATTCCTTTAAATATGCCACAAAACACAATTTTTCTTTCATTATTGTATGCCTCCACCCTTTATCTATGGATTGAAATTACCACATTGAAAGAAAACAACTTAAAATCATGAAAACAATGAAAAATAAAAGTTGATGTTTTACGAGAAGCTATTTTGACACGCGGGGTAAAATGGGCATAGCCCTGAGGCAAAATGGGCATATGTAAACAAACTGCGAAACGTCAAAACACTGGGGCAATATGGGCCACAACAACGGCGCTTAGGTGATGGTCTATGCTTTTGCGCACGTTTTGTGAAATGTATTTTCGTTCTATCTTTTGTTTTGCTGGTCAGAAAAGCCCTTAAAATTCTTCCAAAAATATGTTATCGACATTAACACAATTTTTACACGTTGAAATCTACCAAATTGAAACTTTTCAAGCTGTGGTTGTTATCATTATTGAGGCGACAAATACAACACCATAGCCTCACCAAGCGCCAGATGTCAAAAGCATCTGCCCATTTTGCCCCAAGCGTAACTGTCCATTTTGCCCCACGTGAAGCATTTTTGTATTTTTTGTTATATTAGTAAAAATACGAATTCAATCGCCTTGATTGCTTCAGACAAATTGTAAAGAAATATCATATCTTTAAAAATATATCATGAAAAACTTCAACGCATCCCTGTGACACACGTTTAAGCTTATTTTCGAAGTGGCAAAAATTACATCAATATACTGCTAAACCTTATTTTGCATTTTTCTTAGTTATTTGTTATATAAGGGTTATGAAACTTACATGGTGTTCATAGAACACTCTAATGAATGCATTTTTAGCATTGGAAAGTATCTTTGTAGTCAAATAATGCTTAAATAGAGGGTGCCTATTTTGCCACACATGCCCATTTTGCCCCGCTTTCCCCTACAGCAACCATAACACCAAAAACTGTCGCCTATCAGCACAATGTAGCGTGGTACGGTTGCGGCAAAAGGCATCATAGTATCTGTTGTGTACTGGATTGCCAAATTACGATGAGTTTCAATCGATAGGTTTATTCAAACTGAACGTGTTATTTGCATTCCCTACTTTTTATAGTTCAGAATGTAACAACGTGAACTATGATCAATTAATAATTATTACATGAAAATGTTATGATTGCAATGTGTGCTATGATCCAACATCTCCCCCCTTATAACCGCAGGACTCCACACAGCATAACACGGAGCGCAACATAACAACTGACAGCTGCTTAACGCTTCAGAAAACGCTGTATTGCCGGTACCATGTTATGAATATCCGTAGTAGGCCGCTCATTTCTCATTGGAAAGCTACCAACCTACTGCGATTACCGACAGTTAATGAAACGCTTTACCTCCTTTCCCAAGCGTTTTCTTACGCGTTTGGCAGCTGTCAGTTGTTATGTTGCGCTCCGTGTTATGCTGTGTGGAGTCCTGCGGTAACTGAATGATCCAACATCTCTCCCCTTAATTGGTACTTCTGGAATGAATTGAGTGTTCGGTAGCTGTTTGGTAGCTCGGAGATGCCTAATCCCGGAAACAATGGATCTGTTGGTTAAAACATCTGTCTTCAAATTCAACCAGTTGGTGTGTGCTCGTATCGATTCCGGCCCTACTAGCAATGAGAATGAAAAAGTGTGCGACTTTCAGGCGAGGGGCATGTAGAAGCATGGGGAGACGGTTGGAAATTCGCGGAATTGCTCGGAGGCGCGAGCGTGTTTTGGTTTGTACACAGTTTTTGCACTCACACAATTACACATGTGTGAATGTGTGCGTTCACTTTCAGCCTGCGCGCTCAGTTTGGTTTTCTCGCAGCGGCATGCGGGTATCGGTGTCTCGCTCGCACTAGTGCAGCGAGTGTTCCTCTGTGCGCTCCCCTTCTTGCCACCACACGAAATCGTCAGTTCAGCTCAAGCGTTCGCCGTGAAAGGCTGCGCGCGTGTTAGCCTAAGTCCCGGGCGATCGAAGTTTCGCTAAGTGTTGAAGTGTTGTGCACATTGAAATGAAGCTGCGCTTTTCTTTCACCATTTATCTTAAATGTGTGATATGCGCTGCTTTATTTCAATGTTTATTTTTGCTGTATCGAACATCAACAACGGGATCCACGCAGTTTGACGGCTCTTTGAAATACGACGATTTTTTTTATATTAAGAATTTGTGTGATTTTGTGGCAAGATTGTGTGAAGCTATGTGTGAAAATGCCCCTTTATTTGCAATAAAAGTGATAAAATATAAACCAAGTTTGATGTGTTCAAGTTTTTGTTTTGATTCGGGTGTACCAAGTCCGAATGAAGGAAAGCGCACAGCGCGCTACGAAAGAAACGAGCGGGAGGGGGTGTCAGTCCAGCGCAGCGCAATTCGCTGGAATAAAGTGGGAGGGGGTACCAGTTCAGCGCTGCGCAAGCCGAAAGAAACGGGAAGGAAGGGGTATGAGGAAAATACTATGAAACAGCGCGAGCGAGCGTTCTTTACAGCGAGAGCGCCTCGTGTATTTTAAAAGCAAGCAAGAGAGCGCATTCTCTCCGTGGTAGCGCTCCATCCGCCATTTTTAATTCTCAGCCCAAAACAACGAACTTCGGATCCGTGCTTGGGCCGGACCCCCACCGCGTGTTTCTACCTACCCCTCGCCTGAAAATTTCGTTCTCTTTGTCTGTCGGGGGCTCAGCTCCTCCGTGCTTACTTGGGCTGAGAAGCGACGAAACAGTTTGAAACGGTATGGAAATATACCTGCAGTAACTTTTTCGTCCCAATTGGTGGTTCGAAATACATTTGATTGTGCGTTTCAAAATACTTTCCCTCCTTTCCCTCCTATCCCTCCTTTCCCTCCTTTCCCTCCTTTCCCTCCTTTCCCTCCTTTCCCTCTTTTCCCTCCTTTCCCTCCTTTCCCTCCTTTCCCTCCTTTCCCTCTTTTCCCTCCTTTCACTCCTTTCCCTCCTTTCACTCCTTTCCCTCCTTTCCCTCCTTTCCTCCTTTCCCTCCTTTCCCTCCTATCCCTCCGTTCCATCCTTTCCCTCTTTTCCCTCCTTTCCCTCCTTTCCTCCTTTCCCTCTTTTCCCTCTTTTCCCTCTTTTCCCACCTTTCCCTCCTTTCATTCTTTTCCCTCCTTTTTATCTTTCCCTCTGTCGCTGACGATAATTAAGCTTTAAAAACGAAGCGTTGCTGGTCAATATTTGCTGAATAGCTACGTTATGCAACGCGCCAGCGATGCGCGCTTTTTTAACGATTTAATGGAAAACATAGGCTAAGAAGAAAATGCTGATGGACGACGGTCAGCATTTTTTGAGTATAAATTCAATTGAAACCAGTTGGTGCGTTTATTATTGTGCTTAAGTCGGCGTGTACTGTGCCTGTCTTGGGTTGCTGCTCCGAAAGACACTTTCGTGTGCGCGACAAATGGTGGCTCCAGAAAGGATGCATCAACCAACGGATCGGCAAGTAGTCAAATGCCCTCCTTTCCCTTCTTTCTCTCCTTCCCTCCTTTCCCTCCTTTCCCTCCTTTCCAACCTTTCCCTCCTTTCCCTCCTTTCCCTCCTTTCCCTCCTTTCTCTCCTTTCCCTCCTTTCCGTCCTTTCCGTCCTTTCCCTCCTTTCCCTCCTTTCCCTCCTTTCCCTCCTTTCCCTCCTTTTCCTCCTTTCCCTCCTTTCCCTCCTTTCCCTCCTTTCTCTACTTTCCCTCCTTTCCCTCCTTTCCCTCCTGTCCCTCCGTTCCCTCCATTCCCTCATTTCCATCCTTTCCCTCCTCATTCCTTTCCCTCTTTTTCCTCCTTTCCGTCTGTCGCTTCCGATAATTTAGCCTTAAAAACAAAGTGTTGCTAGGTAGCAATACTTGCTGAATAGCTACGTTATGCAACGCGCCAGCGATTAAACGCGCTTAACGATTAAATGGAATTTAAGAAGAAAATGCTGATCTACGACGGTCAGCATTTTTAGAGTATAAATTCAATTGAAAAAAAATAATGAAGGCATTATTTGCCAATAGCCAGTTGGTGCGTTTATTATTGTGCTTAAGTCGGCGTGTACTGTGCCTGTCTTGGGCTGCTGCTCCGAAAGACACTCTCGTGTGCGCGACAAATGGTGGCTCCAGAGAGGATGCATCAACCAACGAATCGGCAAGTAGTCCAATGCCCTCCTTTCCCTCCTTTCCCTTCTGTTCCTCCTTTCCGTCTGTTGCTTACGATAATTCAGCCTTAAAAACAAGCGTAGCAATACTTGCTGAATAGCTACGTTATGCAACGCGCCAGCGATTAAACGCGCTTAACGATTCAATGGAATTTAACGATTTAATGGAAAACATAGGCTTAGAAGGAAATGCTGATCGACGACGGTCAGCATTTTTAGAGTATAAATTCAATTGAAAAAAAAATAATGATGGCATTATTTGCCAAGAACCAGTTGGTGCGTTTATTATTGTGCTTAAGTCGGCGTGTACTGTGCCTGTCTTGGGTTGCTGCTCAAAAAGACAGTTTCGTGTGCGCGACAAATGGTGGCTCCAGAAAGGATGCATCAACCTACGGATCGGCAAGTAGTCCAATGCCCTCCTTTCCAACCTTTCCCTACTTTCCCTCCTTTCCCCCCTTTCCCTCCTTTCCCTCCTTTCCCTCCTTTCCAACCTTTCCCTCCTTTCCCTCCTTTCCCTCCTTTCCCTCCTTTCCCTCCTTTCCCTCCTTTCCCTCCTTTCGCTCCTTTCCCTTCGTTCCCTCCATTCCCTCATTTCCTTCCTTTCCCTCCTTTCTCGCCTTTCCATCCTTTTCCTCCTCATTCCTTTCCCTCCTTTTCCTTCTTTCCGTCTGTCGCTTACGATAATTTAGCCTTAAAAACAAAGCGTTGCTAGGTAGCAATACTTGCTGAATAGCTACGTTATGCAACGCGTCAGCGATTAAGCGATTAGTGGCTCCAGAGAGGATACATTAACCAACGGATCGGCAAGTAGTGAAATTAATTTAGAAAACATAAATAGGCTGCAAAAGCATCTGAAAGGTTAAGCACTTCGTGCAGTTAGCGGATCAATGCTTAACCCAGAAAACCGTTGCGCTCGTAATAACCAGGCTCGACAAAATGGTCGGGAACCCTGAAAGCATTTACAAGTATTTACTGCTACAATTTCCAACGCTTTGCGCAATCTCATTGACAACATGGTGTTGTTGAAGCAAGAAGGATTTTTGAATGACCAAAGGCTGCTAAACGATTTAACATCAAGGTTTTCAACCGATCTTCGGAACGAAAGGTTGAACGAGAATCGAACCGTTCGAACAGTTCGGTAAAGTGCACGAACGAACGAGATTCTTAACAAAAAACGACCAGGACTTTTGGAAGAAACTGACTACACCGAACGCGTTCGAACGTTCCGTTCATTGTTCGACGACACACATAAATGTGGTAATGAAACGTGCAAAATCATATTGCTTTCTCGCTCTTTCTCGCACCGTGCGAACGGGTCGTCAGAGATCAAAATGTACCCTGTTGGTGTTGAAATCGTACCCATACAACTCAATTCCTCGAACGCCGTCGAATTTGTCAGCCAGTGTTCGATACGTGTGCTGCAAGGTGTTATAAATGACAAGGTGAAGTTGTTCAGAGCAAAATGACATTTCTCGACTTGACATTTCTCTTCCGGGGGCTACGGTATAAAAATCGGGGAGGGCTGGTGCGGGGTAATGAAATTTGTATGCAGAGAGTGACAGATGTCCCCCACAATGTCGCCCAGCAAAAGCGATAAAAATCAACCTTCTAAATACATTATCCTTGGTGTGCTGTTGGTTTGGAAATCGTATCTATACGACTGAATTCATCGAACGCGTTCGAACTGGTGCTCGATCTGTGTTCTGTTGGTGTGTAAATCGTACCTACACAACTGAATTCATCGAACGCGTTCGAACTGGCTCATTTGTGTTCGATCTGTGCTCTGTTGGTGTGGAAATTATACATATACAATTCAATAGATCGATCCCGTTCAAACGGATTATTCATTATTCGCGACTGAACTGAACTGGAACTGCGCTCATCATGTTGATCCATATTTAAGTAGTTTTTTTTTATAGAATCCTTGAGTGTGTATAAGGCATAGGGTACAATATATTCTGGAGACGTCTATGCTCGTATTAGTTTTATACATGCTAGTTTTTGGTCGGTTTTTCGATAGCTAGCCAGACAGCAGATGGGCCGAGTCTTTAATGTTTTTAAATTATTGGTGTCAACCGCAGAATGAGTACTTCTTTGGCTACAGTATGCGTCTATGGCGGGTAAATGAAAAAGATAACGAGCGTTCTTTGTAAATAAACACCCCATGAAAAAAAGAACGAAAGAATCGTCGTTCACGTACGGTTCTTTTTGGTGAGCGAACTAGTTCGTTCGCGTTCGGTGAAAAGAATCGTTTTGCCCATGCCTAGTTGAAACACACGATAAGTACGAAACAAGATAACAAGAATCTTACGCTACAAGACCTAGCAGAATGGCTGAAACCCTCTGAAGAACTAGTCATTATGCGGCCACGAACGAAGGAGTATCCAAGCAATAAAGGTCGAAACATCAAAATATACAGCATCGTCACAAAGTGCCAGAAAAGGAAACAATATGTATAATTTGTGGATTTCCTCACGAAACCACTCGTTGCAGGCAATTGAACGGTAAGACACCCAATAGAAAATTAACTCTTTTTATTCGGCATAGAATTTGCACCAATTGCTGCAAGTAGGGGAAAGCGGGGCAAAATGGGCATGTTAAGCAGTTTACTGAATATTCCTTTAAATATGCCACAAAACACAATTTTTCTTTCATTATTGTATGCCTCCACCCTTTATCTATGGATTGAAATTACCACATTGAAAGAAAACAACTTAAAATCATGAAAACAATGAAAAATAAAAGTTGATGTTTTACGAGAAGCTATTTTGACACGCGGGGTAAAATGGGCATAGCCCTGAGGCAAAATGGGCATATGTAAACAAACTGCGAAACGTCAAAACACTGGGGCAATATGGGCCACAACAACGGCGCTTAGGTGATGGTCTATGCTTTTGCGCACGTTTTGTGAAATGTATTTTCGTTCTATCTTTTGTTTTGCTGGTCAGAAAAGCCCTTAAAATTCTTCCAAAAATATGTTATCGACATTAACACAATTTTTACACGTTGAAATCTACCAAATTGAAACTTTTCAAGCTGTGGTTGTTATCATTATTGAGGCGACAAATACAACACCATAGCCTCACCAAGCGCCAGATGTCAAAAGCATCTGCCCATTTTGCCCCAAGCGTAACTGTCCATTTTGCCCCACGTGAAGCATTTTTGTATTTTTTGTTATATTAGTAAAAATACGAATTCAATCGCCTTGATTGCTTCAGACAAATTGTAAAGAAATATCATATCTTTAAAAATATATCATGAAAAACTTCAACGCATCCCTGTGACACACGTTTAAGCTTATTTTCGAAGTGGCAAAAATTACATCAATATACTGCTAAACCTTATTTTGCATTTTTCTTAGTTATTTGTTATATAAGGGTTATGAAACTTACATGGTGTTCATAGAACACTCTAATGAATGCATTTTTAGCATTGGAAAGTATCTTTGTAGTCAAATAATGCTTAAATAGAGGGTGCCTATTTTGCCACACATGCCCATTTTGCCCCGCTTTCCCCTACAGCAACCATAACACCAAAAACTGTCGCCTATCAGCACAATGTAGCGTGGTACGGTTGCGGCAAAAGGCATCATAGTATCTGTTGTGTACTGGATTGCCAAATTACGATGAGTTTCAATCGATAGGTTTATTCAAACTGAACGTGTTATTTGCATTCCCTACTTTTTATAGTTCAGAATGTAACAACGTGAACTATGATCAATTAATAATTATTACATGAAAATGTTATGATTGCAATGTGTGCTATGATCCAACATCTCCCCCCTTATAACCGCAGGACTCCACACAGCATAACACGGAGCGCAACATAACAACTGACAGCTGCTTAACGCTTCAGAAAACGCTGTATTGCCGGTACCATGTTATGAATATCCGTAGTAGGCCGCTCATTTCTCATTGGAAAGCTACCAACCTACTGCGATTACCGACAGTTAATGAAACGCTTTACCTCCTTTCCCAAGCGTTTTCTTACGCGTTTGGCAGCTGTCAGTTGTTATGTTGCGCTCCGTGTTATGCTGTGTGGAGTCCTGCGGTAACTGAATGATCCAACATCTCTCCCCTTAATTGGTACTTCTGGAATGAATTGAGTGTTCGGTAGCTGTTTGGTAGCTCGGAGATGCCTAATCCCGGAAACAATGGATCTGTTGGTTAAAACATCTGTCTTCAAATTCAACCAGTTGGTGTGTGCTCGTATCGATTCCGGCCCTACTAGCAATGAGAATGAAAAAGTGTGCGACTTTCAGGCGAGGGGCATGTAGAAGCATGGGGAGACGGTTGGAAATTCGCGGAATTGCTCGGAGGCGCGAGCGTGTTTTGGTTTGTACACAGTTTTTGCACTCACACAATTACACATGTGTGAATGTGTGCGTTCACTTTCAGCCTGCGCGCTCAGTTTGGTTTTCTCGCAGCGGCATGCGGGTATCGGTGTCTCGCTCGCACTAGTGCAGCGAGTGTTCCTCTGTGCGCTCCCCTTCTTGCCACCACACGAAATCGTCAGTTCAGCTCAAGCGTTCGCCGTGAAAGGCTGCGCGCGTGTTAGCCTAAGTCCCGGGCGATCGAAGTTTCGCTAAGTGTTGAAGTGTTGTGCACATTGAAATGAAGCTGCGCTTTTCTTTCACCATTTATCTTAAATGTGTGATATGCGCTGCTTTATTTCAATGTTTATTTTTGCTGTATCGAACATCAACAACGGGATCCACGCAGTTTGACGGCTCTTTGAAATACGACGATTTTTTTTATATTAAGAATTTGTGTGATTTTGTGGCAAGATTGTGTGAAGCTATGTGTGAAAATGCCCCTTTATTTGCAATAAAAGTGATAAAATATAAACCAAGTTTGATGTGTTCAAGTTTTTGTTTTGATTCGGGTGTACCAAGTCCGAATGAAGGAAAGCGCACAGCGCGCTACGAAAGAAACGAGCGGGAGGGGGTGTCAGTCCAGCGCAGCGCAATTCGCTGGAATAAAGTGGGAGGGGGTACCAGTTCAGCGCTGCGCAAGCCGAAAGAAACGGGAAGGAAGGGGTATGAGGAAAATACTATGAAACAGCGCGAGCGAGCGTTCTTTACAGCGAGAGCGCCTCGTGTATTTTAAAAGCAAGCAAGAGAGCGCATTCTCTCCGTGGTAGCGCTCCATCCGCCATTTTTAATTCTCAGCCCAAAACAACGAACTTCGGATCCGTGCTTGGGCCGGACCCCCACCGCGTGTTTCTACCTACCCCTCGCCTGAAAATTTCGTTCTCTTTGTCTGTCGGGGGCTCAGCTCCTCCGTGCTTACTTGGGCTGAGAAGCGACGAAACAGTTTGAAACGGTATGGAAATATACCTGCAGTAACTTTTTCGTCCCAATTGGTGGTTCGAAATACATTTGATTGTGCGTTTCAAAATACTTTCCCTCCTTTCCCTCCTATCCCTCCTTTCCCTCCTTTCCCTCCTTTCCCTCCTTTCCCTCCTTTCCCTCTTTTCCCTCCTTTCCCTCCTTTCCCTCCTTTCCCTCCTTTCCCTCTTTTCCCTCCTTTCACTCCTTTCCCTCCTTTCACTCCTTTCCCTCCTTTCCCTCCTTTCCTCCTTTCCCTCCTTTCCCTCCTATCCCTCCGTTCCATCCTTTCCCTCTTTTCCCTCCTTTCCCTCCTTTCCTCCTTTCCCTCTTTTCCCTCTTTTCCCTCTTTTCCCACCTTTCCCTCCTTTCATTCTTTTCCCTCCTTTTTATCTTTCCCTCTGTCGCTGACGATAATTAAGCTTTAAAAACGAAGCGTTGCTGGTCAATATTTGCTGAATAGCTACGTTATGCAACGCGCCAGCGATGCGCGCTTTTTTAACGATTTAATGGAAAACATAGGCTAAGAAGAAAATGCTGATGGACGACGGTCAGCATTTTTTGAGTATAAATTCAATTGAAACCAGTTGGTGCGTTTATTATTGTGCTTAAGTCGGCGTGTACTGTGCCTGTCTTGGGTTGCTGCTCCGAAAGACACTTTCGTGTGCGCGACAAATGGTGGCTCCAGAAAGGATGCATCAACCAACGGATCGGCAAGTAGTCAAATGCCCTCCTTTCCCTTCTTTCTCTCCTTCCCTCCTTTCCCTCCTTTCCCTCCTTTCCAACCTTTCCCTCCTTTCCCTCCTTTCCCTCCTTTCCCTCCTTTCCCTCCTTTCCCTCCTTTCCGTCCTTTCCGTCCTTTCCCTCCTTTCCCTCCTTTCCCTCCTTTCCCTCCTTTCCCTCCTTTCCCTCCTTTCCCTCCTTTCCCTCCTTTCCCTCCTTTCTCTACTTTCCCTCCTTTCCCTCCTTTCCCTCCTGTCCCTCCGTTCCCTCCATTCCCTCATTTCCATCCTTTCCCTCCTCATTCCTTTCCCTCTTTTTCCTCCTTTCCGTCTGTCGCTTCCGATAATTTAGCCTTAAAAACAAAGTGTTGCTAGGTAGCAATACTTGCTGAATAGCTACGTTATGCAACGCGCCAGCGATTAAACGCGCTTAACGATTAAATGGAATTTAAGAAGAAAATGCTGATCTACGACGGTCAGCATTTTTAGAGTATAAATTCAATTGAAAAAAAATAATGAAGGCATTATTTGCCAATAGCCAGTTGGTGCGTTTATTATTGTGCTTAAGTCGGCGTGTACTGTGCCTGTCTTGGGCTGCTGCTCCGAAAGACACTCTCGTGTGCGCGACAAATGGTGGCTCCAGAGAGGATGCATCAACCAACGAATCGGCAAGTAGTCCAATGCCCTCCTTTCCCTCCTTTCCCTTCTGTTCCTCCTTTCCGTCTGTTGCTTACGATAATTCAGCCTTAAAAACAAGCGTAGCAATACTTGCTGAATAGCTACGTTATGCAACGCGCCAGCGATTAAACGCGCTTAACGATTCAATGGAATTTAACGATTTAATGGAAAACATAGGCTTAGAAGGAAATGCTGATCGACGACGGTCAGCATTTTTAGAGTATAAATTCAATTGAAAAAAAAATAATGATGGCATTATTTGCCAAGAACCAGTTGGTGCGTTTATTATTGTGCTTAAGTCGGCGTGTACTGTGCCTGTCTTGGGTTGCTGCTCAAAAAGACAGTTTCGTGTGCGCGACAAATGGTGGCTCCAGAAAGGATGCATCAACCTACGGATCGGCAAGTAGTCCAATGCCCTCCTTTCCAACCTTTCCCTACTTTCCCTCCTTTCCCCCCTTTCCCTCCTTTCCCTCCTTTCCCTCCTTTCCAACCTTTCCCTCCTTTCCCTCCTTTCCCTCCTTTCCCTCCTTTCCCTCCTTTCCCTCCTTTCCCTCCTTTCGCTCCTTTCCCTTCGTTCCCTCCATTCCCTCATTTCCTTCCTTTCCCTCCTTTCTCGCCTTTCCATCCTTTTCCTCCTCATTCCTTTCCCTCCTTTTCCTTCTTTCCGTCTGTCGCTTACGATAATTTAGCCTTAAAAACAAAGCGTTGCTAGGTAGCAATACTTGCTGAATAGCTACGTTATGCAACGCGTCAGCGATTAAGCGATTAGTGGCTCCAGAGAGGATACATTAACCAACGGATCGGCAAGTAGTGAAATTAATTTAGAAAACATAAATAGGCTGCAAAAGCATCTGAAAGGTTAAGCACTTCGTGCAGTTAGCGGATCAATGCTTAACCCAGAAAACCGTTGCGCTCGTAATAACCAGGCTCGACAAAATGGTCGGGAACCCTGAAAGCATTTACAAGTATTTACTGCTACAATTTCCAACGCTTTGCGCAATCTCATTGACAACATGGTGTTGTTGAAGCAAGAAGGATTTTTGAATGACCAAAGGCTGCTAAACGATTTAACATCAAGGTTTTCAACCGATCTTCGGAACGAAAGGTTGAACGAGAATCGAACCGTTCGAACAGTTCGGTAAAGTGCACGAACGAACGAGATTCTTAACAAAAAACGACCAGGACTTTTGGAAGAAACTGACTACACCGAACGCGTTCGAACGTTCCGTTCATTGTTCGACGACACACATAAATGTGGTAATGAAACGTGCAAAATCATATTGCTTTCTCGCTCTTTCTCGCACCGTGCGAACGGGTCGTCAGAGATCAAAATGTACCCTGTTGGTGTTGAAATCGTACCCATACAACTCAATTCCTCGAACGCCGTCGAATTTGTCAGCCAGTGTTCGATACGTGTGCTGCAAGGTGTTATAAATGACAAGGTGAAGTTGTTCAGAGCAAAATGACATTTCTCTTCCGGGGGCTACGGTATAAAAATCGGGGAGGGCTGGTGCGGGGTAATGAAATTTGTATGCAGAGAGTGACAGATGTCCCCCACAATGTCGCCCAGCAAAAGCGATAAAAATCAACCTTCTAAATACATTATCCTTGGTGTGCTGTTGGTTTGGAAATCGTATCTATACGACTGAATTCATCGAACGCGTTCGAACTGGTGCTCGATCTGTGTTCTGTTGGTGTGTAAATCGTACCTACACAACTGAATTCATCGAACGCGTTCGAACTGGCTCATTTGTGTTCGATCTGTGCTCTGTTGGTGTGGAAATTATACATATACAATTCAATAGATCGATCCCGTTCAAACGGATTATTCATTATTCGCGAATGAACTGAACTGGAATTGCGCTCATCATGTTGATCCATATTTAAGTAGTTTTTTTTTATAGAATCCTTGAGTGTGTATAAGGCATAGGGTACAATATATGCTGGAGACGTCTATGCTCGTATTAGTTTTATACATGCTAGTTTTTGGTCGGTTTTTCGATAGCTAGCCAGAATGAGTACTTCTTTGGCTACAGTATGCGTCTATGGCGGGTAAATGAAAAAGATAACGAGCGTTCTTTGTAAATAAACACCCCATGAAAAAAAGAACGAAAGAATCGTCGTTCACGTACGGTTCTTTTTGGTGAGCGAACTAGTTCGTTCGCGTTCGGTGAAAAGAATCGTTTTGCCCATGCCTAGTCGAAACACACGATAAGTACGAAACAAGATAACAAGAATCTTACGCTACAAGACCTAGCAGAATGGCTGAAACCCTCTGAAGAACTAGCCATTATGCGGCCACGAACGAAGGAGTATCCAAGCAAGAAAGGTCAAAACATCAAAATATACAGCATCGTCACAAAGTGCCAGAAAAGGAAACAATATGTATAATTTGTGGATTTCCTCACGAAACCACTCGTTGCAGGCAATTGAACGGTAAGACACTCAATATAAAATTAACTCTTTTTATTCGGCATAGAATTTGCACCAATTGCTGCAAGTACAGCAACCATAACACCAAAAACTGTCGCCTATCAGCACAATGTAGCGTGGTACGGTTGCGGCAAAAGGCATCATAGTATCTGTTGTGTACTGGATTGCCAAACTACGATGAGTTTCAATCGATAGGTTTATTCAAACTGAACGTGTTATTTGCATTCCCTACTTTTTATAGTTCAGAATGTAACAACGTGAACTATGATCAATTAATAATTATTACATGAAAATGTTATGATTGCAATGTGTGCTATGATCCAACATCTCCCCCCTTATAACCGCAGGACTCCACACAGCATAACACGGAGCGCAACATAACAACTGACAGCTGCTTAACGCTTCAGAAAACGCTGTATTGCCGGTACCATGTTATGAATATCCGTAGTAGGCCGCTCATTTCTCATTGGAAAGCTACCAACCTACTGCGATTACCGACAGTTAATGAAACGCTTTACCTCCTTTCCCAAGCGTTTTCTTACGCGTTTGGCAGCTGTCAGTTGTTATGTTGCGCTCCGTGTTATGCTGTGTGGAGTCCTGCGGTAACTGAATGATCCAACATCTCTCCCCTTAATTGGTACTTCTGGAATGAATTGAGTGTTCGGTAGCTGTTTGGTAGCTCGGAGATGCCTAATCCCGGAAACAATGTTTGAAGGTGTGTATTGTGGATCTGTTGGTTAAAACATCTGTCTTCAAATTCAACCAGCTGGTGTGTGCTCGTATCGATTCCGGCTCAGCTCCTCCGTGCTTACTTGGGCTGAGAAGCGACGAAACAGTTTGAAACGGTATGGAAATATACCTGCAGTAACTTTTTCGTCCCAATTGGTGGTTCGAAATACATTTGATTGTGCGTACTTTCCCTCCTTTCCCTCCTTTCCCTCCTTTCCCTCCTTTCCCTCCTTTCCCTCCTTTCCCTCCTTTACACCATTTCCTTTATTTCCCTCCTTTCCCTCATTTCCCTCCTTTCCATCCTTTCCATCCTTTCCCTCTTTTCCCTCCTTTCCCTCCTTTCCCTCCTTTCCCTCTTTTCTCTCCTTTCCCTCCTTTCCCTCCTTCCCTTCCTTTCCCTCCTTTCCCTCCTTTCCCTCCTATCCCTCCTATCCCTCCTTTCCATCCTTTCCCTCTTTTCCTTCCTTTCCTCCTTTCTTCCTTTCCCTCCTTTCCCTTTTTTTCCTCCTTTTCCCACCTTTCCTTCCGTTCATTCTTTTCCCTCCTTTGTATCTTTCTTTCTGTCGCTGACGATAATTAAGCTTTAAAAACGAAGCGTTGCTGGTCAATACTTGCTGAATAGCTACGTTATGCAACGCGCCAGCGATTAAACGCGCTTAACGATTCAATGGAATTTAACGATTTAATGGAAAACATAGGCTAAGAAGGAAATGCTGATCGACGACGGTCAGCATTTTTAGAGTATAAATTCAATTCAAAAAAAATAATGAAGGCATTATTTGCCAAGAGCCAGTTGGTGCGTTTATTATTGTGCTTTCCCTCCTTTCCCTCCTTTCCCTTTTTACCCTCCTTTCCCTTTTTTCCATCCTTTTCCTCCTTTCCCTCCTTTCCCTCCTTTCCCTCCTTTCCCTCCTTTCCCTCCTTTCCCTCCTATCCCTCCTTTCCATCCTTTCCCTCTTTTCCCTTCTTTCCCTCCTTTACACCATTTCCTTTATTTCCCTCCTTTCCCTCCTTTCCCTCCTTTCCATCCTTTCCCTCTTTTCCCTCCTTTCCCTCCTTTCCCTCCTTTCCCTCCTTTCCCTCCTTCCCCTCCTTTCCCTCCTTTCCCTCCTTTCCCTCCTTTCCCTCCTTCCCCTCCTTTCCCTCGTTTCCCTCCTTTCCCTCCTATCCCTCCTATCCCTGCTTTCCATCCTTTTCCTCTTTTCCCTCCTTTCCCTCCTTTCCTTCTTTCCCTCCTTTCCAACCTTTCCCTCCTTTCCCTCCTTTCCTCCTTTCCCTCCTTTCCCTTTTTTCCCTCCTTTTCCCACCTTTCCCTCCTTTCATTCTTTTCCCTCCTTTTTATCTTTCCCTCTGTCGCTGACGATAATTAAGCTTTAAAAACGAAGCGTTGCTGGTCAATACTTGCTGAATAGCTACGTTATGCAACGCGCCAGCGATGCGCGCTTTTTTAACGATTTTATGGAAAACATTGTGTTCAATCTTACGATTATGGATAATGTTCTTTCGCGTTTCGGTGTAACTTTTTCTAGCGTTTTATAATTACCGGGTGTTGTTCCTTGTATTGCACAATTAGAAGAGAGTTTATTTCACACAATTCACTTATACTTATAAACTAATCGATCGTGTCCGAACGCTCCGAACTCAACGAATGATCTTCGTGTTTCGTTAAACACGAATCAACTGGCAGGGCTTCCGTGCCTAAGCCTGAACATCCTCCCCCCCTTGACGCAAGTCAATAATCAAAATAATAACAAATAAAAATAACGGAAGTTAAAAGTATGTGCCTTCGCGTTCAGATGCAGGTAAGATACAAATTCTTAAGAGGGGGCATGTTACGATACCTTTCGTTATTTTCAGCTTTACTACCCGTGCCAGCTTATCGTTTTCGGTGTGCGCATGCCGTGTGGTGTTGCAAAGGAGCAAACCAATCTTCGGGATAATCTGTCTGTCAGGTAAACTAAACTGTTGTTGTTCATCATCGCCATAGAATAAACGCGTTGTACTTCTTGTAGGCAAGCCTTCGACAAATGCTGAACCTATGTGCCGACTAGGAAATGCGCTGGGGTAAGTGACGACTAATCGATAGGGTCATCAGGCATCGATAGAAGAGGACGCGAACGCGTCGCTGCTTCGATTAAGTTTAGACCGGTAGTGCAGGTGAAAGTTGCAGTGTAGGTGGTTATCGCTTGACGGTCTTCGCTGCTGCCTTCCACAATCCGCAAGAGGGTGGTGTGGTGTGGGTAGAGGAAAGTGTCAAGTGCAAATTCGGTTGCGATCTGTAACGAATAAGTATAGTTGTTCGCCGCGGAACAGATTAACTAGCTCATGAAGCTCACTTGCAGCACTCGCGTTGTGTGCTGGTAAACTGCGTCGCGCAGTCAATCGTGGTAGTGATAAAAGTTGTAGTTGTTAAACTGTTGGTTGCTGTCGTGTGCACCGACAAAAAATTATTTCAACTGACCAATACAAAATTAGCCTTCCATCTAACGGCCAATGCTCATCCCGTACCGTCGAGAGCAATGATCTTCCTTCTTGCTGATGAAGCTCCGTGTAACGGCACTTGTCGATCATGTGCGTAAACGACTGCATTTTAGGAGGCAGGACAGGGCATGGTAGGGCAGCTGGGAAACTCGAATGATTCCTAGAGGGTCTAGGAGTGAAGCTAGTGTACGCCAGGGTATTTGTTTCGTCACCACGTTGCCTTTTTCGGGCTGCCCGAGATCCATTGAAAATGCATCCAGCTGCGCTGTATGGTGTAGCACAGTGTTTGCAGTTTTCATGCGCTCGGTAGTGATGATTAAAGGTGCGTGGTGGTGTGCTGCTGTTCGTTGAGTGCGTGACCTTTCCTTAGTGTTACGTGCGTAGCGAATGCAGTATGCAACGATACGCGACAATCGCTTGTAGCTGTAACACGTAAACAAAGGAAAATTAGTAGGCGTTCTCATTACGGTAGCACTCACCATACGAATCTCAAGATTCTTTTCTTCGGTTGGTTCAGGGTTAGAGTTGGGCCAGATGGAAACGGGTAGACAAAACCAATCCGGACCGAAGCTCCGCAGCTTACTTTTCAGGAATTCTGCTGACATACCGTGAAAAACGAAATCTGCGGGATAATACGCGCAGGATAAATGCTTCCACGATCGCTGGTGCGAACGGTGCTGCACATCGAAGCATGAATCATCTTGCTCTGGATCATATAAAACAACGTGAGCCTTTACCTCCTCGTATGGTAAAAGCTTTCGCGCCGAGCGTGTCTCGATCTGTTCAGCATATAAAGCAGCGAGCACATTAAGTGAATTGGATACGTCATACGTTTTATCTAAATGTAGTTCAATAGGTAAGTGAACAGCTTGGTGTTTTGTCACTTCGTGAAACTTTTCATGCTTTCGTACTTTGAGTGAATATCTATCATTAACTTGTGCTTCTTCTTCTTTACAGAATCGCTCGGTGGATTGATTTCGTGATGCCATGCATGCTACCGATGGCATGTAAAAGATTTCGGACAATTTGGGGATCATCAAAACATCAAAATCCAGCTCGTAGTGGGTGGCTTTGGACGCAAACTTCGCAAGCACCGTGTTTTGCACCAGTCAGAGTGATGTCGATCGAATTGTGTTTTGTATTTGATGTATAAGCGAATCGATCGCTGATTGGAATAAGCTGAGTTACACCATCTAACTGTATGCTTGTAGGATGCATTATACTATGTGCATCGCTAGTATGAATAACCGCAGTTTGAGACAGGACTTTCTCAGAAGTTTGTCTCAGTGCTGCCTCGCTGTTTGTTTGAGTGCTTGCCGTGTGATCGTCAGTGTTGTGTGTGTGTGTCACCGGAGCATTTTGCGCAGCTGGCTTGGTTGCAGTGGAAAATGCACCGATTTTATGTGTGTAACACGCGGAAACATTTTGCTCAGCTGGCGTCGATGCAGTGGAAAATGTGCCGGTGTTTTGTGTATTACACGCAGGAGCATTTGGCGCAGCTGGCTTCGGTGCAGTGGCAAATGTGCTGGTGTAGTGCGGTGTGTGTATCAGTGTGTGGTGTGCTGAACTACAGTGCTTACACTTGTGTTGCGACGAGCAATCACGCGTGTGGTGATTGTCGTGCAAGCAATTTAGGCAGAGCTTGAGTGTATTTGCGTTCTGATATCGTTCATCCGAATTAATGAGCATGAATTGCGGGCATTTCGCTATAGAGTGTTGCGAATAGCATATAGGGCATGTGCGTGTGTGTGCGTAAGTCGTAGCCGGAGAATTAGCTTCGCGTAAAGGTTTAGCTTTTTTATGCTGGTAGGACATTTGTTTTCCGCTAGGTGTCGCCGCGGTATTGTTTACACGAATGTAACTACAAGCTAACCCGGGAAGCGCGATGGTGGGCTATTTTGTCCCTGCCAAAGAAATTATGCCTGCGCTTTCATTTCGCGGCAGATGCATTTTGTTCGATTTTAATACGGCTTCTATGCGTATCAAACGGTCATCGTAATCATCGCGTACAGCGGCATTATGCACAATTTCGTCGTGTGTGACTGCTGCGTCGTCTAATTGGCATTGCACAGTTTCCAAGTCGATGGAAAGCTGTTCGATTTTTGCAATGAGAGGGTCGATCTGCATTGCATCCCGTTCTGGGTAAAAGTTTATGAGAAACTTTTCGTAATCCGGTAACATCGCTAGCAACGCTGTCCTTCTGGACGATAGGATACGTTGTTGGGTTGCCATAGTTCGGTTTTAGGATGACGCTAAATTTCACGAACACAGTGAGCTCGGTCGACGGTGTTGCGACTAAAGCAAAGTTACACGCACAATAATCACAAATATCGCGAGCATCCGTAAAATTATTTCAACCAGAATCCGTCGTTATCCTGGTCACGGCACCAATGTTCAATCTTACGATTTCGGATAATGTTCTTTCGCGTTTCGGTGTAACTTTTTCTAGCGTTTTATAATTACCGGGTGTTGTTCCTTGTATTGCACAATTAGAAGAGAGTTTATTTCACGCAATTCACTTATACTTATAAACTAATCGATCGTGCCCGAACGCTCCGAAATCAACGAATGATCTTCGTGTTTCGTTAAACACGAATCAACTGGCAGGGCTTCCGTGCCTAAGCCTGAACACATAGGCTAAGAAGAAAATGCTGATGGATGACGGTCAGCATTTTTAGAGTATAAATTCAATTGAAACCAGTTGGTGCGTTTATTATTGTGCTTAAGTCGGCGTGTACTGTGCCTGTCTTGGGCTGCTGCTCCGAAAGACACTCTCGTGTGCGCGACAAATGGTGGCTCCAGAGAGAATGCATCAACCAACAGATCGGCAAGTAGTCCAATGCCCTCCTTTTCCTCCTTTCCGTCTGTCGCTTACGATAATTTAGCCTTAAAAACAAGCGTAGCAATACTTGCTGAATAGCTACGTTATGCAACGCGCTTAACGATTCAATGGAATTTAACGATTTAATGGAAAACATAGGCTAAGAAGGAAATGCTGATCAACGACGGTCAGCATTTTTAGAGTATAAATTCAATTGAAAAAAAAATAATGAAGGTATCATTTGCCAAGAGCCAGTTGGTGCGTTTATTATTGTGCTTTCCCTCCTTTCCCTCCTTTCCCTTTTTTCCCTTCTTTCCCTCCTTTCCATCCTTTCCTTCTTTTCCCTCCTTTCCCTCCTTTCCCTCATTTCCATCTTTTTCCTCCTTTCCCTCCTTTCCCTCCTTTCCCTTCTTTCCCTCCTTTCCCTCCTTTCCCTCCTTTCCCTCCTTTCCCTCCTTTCCCTCATTTCCCTCCTTTCCCTCCTTTCCCTCCTTTCCCTCCTTTCCCTCCTTTCCCTCCTTCCCCTCCATTCCCTCATTTCCTTCCTTTCCCTCCTTTCTCGCCTTTCCATCCTTTCCCTCCTCATTCCTTTCCCGGCTTTTCCTCCTTTCCGTCTGTCGCTTACGATCATTTAGCCTTAAAAACAAAGCGTTGCTAGGTAGCAATACTTGCTGAATAGCTACGTTATGCAACGCGCCAGCGATTAAGCGATTAGTGGCTCCAGAGAGGATGCATTAACCAACGGATCGGCAAGTAGTGAAATTAATTTAGAAAACATAAATAGGCTGCAAAAGCATCTGAAAGGTTAAGCACTTCGTGCAGTTAGCGGATCAATGCTTAACCCAGAAAACCGTTGCGCTCGTAATAACCAGGCTCGACAAAATGGTCGGGAACCCTGAAAGCATTTACAAGTCTTTACTGCTAGAATTACTAGTGATAAAACATATAACGACAGATAATCCTTCAGCATTTTTAGAATTTTCCAACGCTTTGCGTAATCTCATTGACAACATGGTGTTGTTGAAGCAAGAAGGATTTTTGAATGACCAAAGGCTGCTAAACGATTTAACATCAAGGTTTTCAACCGAACTTCGGAACGAAAGGTTGAACGAGAATCGAACCGTTCGAACAGTTCGGTAAAGTGCACGAACGAACGAGATTCTTAACAAAAAACGACCAGGACTTTTGGAAGAAACTGACTACACCGAACGCGTTCGAACGTTCCGTTCATTGTTCGACGACACACTTAAATGTGGTAATGAAACGTGCAAAATCATATTGTTTTCTCGCTCTTTCTCGCACCGTGCGAACGGGTCGTCAGAGATCAAAATGTACCCTGTTGGTGTTGAAATCGTACCCATACAACTCAATTCCTCGAACGCCGTCGAATTTGTCAGGCAGTGTTCGATACGTGTGCTGCAAGGTGTTATAAATGACAAGGTGAAGTTGTTCAGAGCAAAATGACATTTCTCGACTTGACATTTCTCTTCCGGGGGCTACGGTATAAAAATCGGGGAGGGCTGGTGCGGGGTAATGAAATTTGTATGCAGAGAGTGACAGATGTCCCCCACAATGTCGCCCAGCAAAAGCGATAAAAATCAACCTTCTAAATACATTATCCTTGGTGTGCTGTTGGTTTGGAAATCGTATCTATACGACTGAATTCATCGAACGCGTTCGAACTGGTGCTCGATCTGTGTTCTGTTGGTGTGTAAATCGTACCTACACAACTGAATTCATCGAACGCGTTCGAACTGGCTCATTTGTGTTCGATCTGTGCTCTGTTGGTGTGGAAATTATACATATACAATTCAATAGATCGATCCCGTTCAAACGGATTATTCATTAGGGTAAATGTACCTATAGTGGTGGTAGTACCAATAGTGGTGCTATTGCTCTAAAATGCGGTTCAAAGGACAAATTACAAGTATTTAAGTTATTTAAGTTAGTGTGAAATGTTCTTTAGCCTTTTACAAAGGGTTTAAAAGTTAAATGGGGCCATTCCGTTACTTAGTAACCGAAAAATCCATTATTTTGTGAAATGTGTCAACATTTTTCCAAAATCCTTAGGATTTCATAACGAAACTCATTTTTCTGTTAACGTTCTAAACGACCACATAACCACGCAATTACTAGTTTTTCAATATAACTGTTATGTAATGTTATTGTTTTACTAAAATTATTTGCCTTTTGACCATATTTATGCATTTTTAAGTGTTTTTTACCATAGTGCCATTATAGGTACACAAAACAGGCATGTTCCTATAGTGGTCCTAGTTCTAAAATCAATAAAAACAGGTGATTTTAGATTTTTTTCGGCGACATTTTTGACATGTCGTACTGTTTTCACTAAAATAAGCAACAGAAATGAGTTTTATGTAGGTAATTTACCAAAAACAGGCCAAAATTCGCTTATCTGGCTGAATGAAAAATTGACTTCAAATCAAGCACACTCTTCCGGGTGTAGGTTGACAACAGGTGTGATGCAGTACTTTAGTGAATATTTTCATCAACCAAATTCATACATTTTTTACGATCAAATTACGAAAGATATCATTATTATGGCAATAATCCATGCTATTCATACGAAAACAGCTTCAAAACTAAGTTATATTGATATTATACACTGTTTTGAGGCATCTTTGTTTACCACCACTATAGGAACACAATACGACGACTATAGGAACCATACCACCATTATAGGTACAACGAAGCAATCAAAAAAATATGTATTTTTTCGTAAATGTTATGTGTTTCATGGTAAAAATGGTTGCGATTGCGAAGATAAAACATATTCCAATTGCTTTGTGTTAAAATATTCAGAAATTGTCCTTCCAGACACTTTAAATACATTAAAACACATCGGTACCTCTACAAATTGCACCACTATTGGTACATTTACCCTATTCGCGAATGAACTGAACTGGAATTGCGCTCATCATGTTGATCCATATTTAAGTAGTTTTTTTTATAGAATCCTTGAGTGTGTATAAGGCATAGGGTACAATATATGCTGGAGACGTCTATGCTCGTATTAGTTTTATACATGCTAGTTTTTGGTCGGTTTTTCGATAGCTAGCCAGACAGCAGATGGGCCGAGTCTTTAATGTTTTTAAATTATTGGTGTCAACCGCAGAATGAGTACTTCTTTGGCTACAGTATGCGTCTATGGCGGGTAAATGAAAAAGATAACGAGCGTTCTTTGTAAATAAACACCCCATGAAAAAAAGAACGAAAGAATCGTCGTTCACGTACGGTTCTTTTTGGTGAGCGAACTAGATCGTTCGCGTTCGGTGAAAAGAATCGTTTTGCCCATGCCTAGTTGAAACACACGATAAGTACGAAACAAGATAACAAGAATCTTACGCTACAAGACCTAGCAGAATGGCTGAAACCCTCTGAAGAACTAGCCATTATGCGGCCATGAACGAAGGAGTATCCAAGCAAGAAAGGTCGAAACATCAAAATATACAGCATCGTCACAAAGGGCCAGAAAAGGAAACAATATGCATAATTTGTGGATTTCCTCACGAAACCACTCGTTGCAGGCAATTGAACGGTAAGACACCCAATATAAAATTAACTCTTTTTATTCGGAATAGAATTTGCACCAATTGCTGCAAGTACAGCAACCATAACACCAAAACTGTCGCCTATCAGCACAATTGAAAAAAAAATAATGAAGGCATTATTTGCCAATAGCCAGTTGGTGCGTTTATCATTGTGCTTAAGTCGGCGTGTACTGTGCCTGTCTTGGGCTGCTGCTCCGAAAGACACTCTCGTGTGCGCGACAAATGGTGGCTCCAGAGAGGATGCATCAACCAACGGATCGGCAAGTAGTCCAATGCCCTCCTTTCCCTCCTTTCCCTCCATTCCCTCCTTTCCCTCCTTTCCCTCTTTTCCCTCCTTTCCCTCCTTTCCCTCCTTTCCCTCCTTTCCCTCCTTTCCCTCCTTTCCCTCCTTTCCCTCTTTTCCCTCCTTTCCCTCCTTTCCCTCCTTCCCCTCCTTTCCCTCCTTTCCCTCCTTTCCCACCTATCCCTTCTTTCCATCCTTCCCCTCTTTTCCCTCCTTTCCCTCCTTTCCTCCTTTCCCTCCTTTCCCTCTTTTCGCTCTTTTCCCACCTTTCCCTCCTTTCATTCTTTTCCCTCCTTTTTATCTTTCCCTCTGTCGCTGACGATAATTAAGCTTTAAAAACGAAGCGTTGCTGGTTAATACTTGCTGAATAGCTACGTTATGCAACGCGCCAGCGATGCGCGCTTTTTTAACGATTTTATGGAAAACATAGGCTAAGAAGAAAATGCTGATCGACGACGGTCAGCATTTTTGGAGTATAAATTCAATTGAAAAAATTAATGAAGGCATCATTTGCCAAGAGCCAGTTAAGTCGGCGTGTACTGTGCCTGTCTTGGGTTGCTGCTCCGAAACACACTTTCGTGTGCGCGACAAATGGTGGCTCCAGAGAGGATGCATTAACCAACGGATCGGCAAGTAGTCAAATGCCCTCCTTTCCCTTCTTTCTCTCCTTCCCTCCTTTCCCTCCTTTCCCTGCTTACCAACCTTTCCCTCCTTTCCCTCCTTTCCCTCCTCTCGCTCCTTTCCCTCCTTTCCCTCCTTTCCCTCCTTTCCCTCCTTTCCCTCCTTTCCCTTCTTTCCCTCCTTTCCCTTCTTTCCCTCCTTTCCCTCCTTTCCCTCCTTTCCCTCCCTTCCCTCCTTTCCCTCCGTTCCCTCCATTCCCTCATTTCCATCCTTTCCCTCCTATCTCGCCTTTCCATCCTTTCCCTCCTCATTCCTTTCCCTCCTTTTCCTCCTTTCCGTCTGTCGCTTACGATAATTTAGCCTTAAAAACAAAGTGTTGCTAGGTAGCAATACTTGCTGAATAGCTACGTTATGCAACGCGCCAGCGATTAAACGCGCTTAACGATTAAATGGAATTTAACGATTTAATGGAAAACATAGGCTAAGAAGGAAATGCTGATCGACGACGGTCAGCATTTTTAGAGTATAAATTCAATTGAAAAAAAAATAATGAAGGCAATATTTGCCAAGAGCCAGTTGGTGCGTTTATTATTGTGCTTTCCCTCCTTTCCTTCCTTTCCCTTTTTTCCCTCCTTTCCCTCTTTTTCATCCTTTCCCTCTTTTCCCTCCTTTCCCTCCTTTCCCTCATTTCCATCCTTTCCCTCCTTTCCCTCCTTTCCCTCCTTTCCCTCCTTTACACCATTTCCTTTATTTCCCTCCTTTCCCACCTTTCTATCCTTTCCATCCTTTCCCTCTTTTCCCTCCTTTCCCTCCTTTCCCTCCTTTCCCTCCTTTCCCTCTTTTCCCTCTTTTCCCTCCTTTCGATCTTTTCCCTCCTTCCCCTCCTTCCCCTCCTTTCCCTCCTTTCCTCCTTTCCCTCCTATCCCTCCTTTCCATCCTTTCCCTCTTTTCCCTCCTTTCCCTCCTTTCCTCCTTTCCCACCTTTCCCTCTTTTCCCTCTTTTCCCACCTTTCCCTCCTTTCATTCTTTTCCCTCCTTTTTATCTTTCCCTCTGTCGCTGACGATAATTAAGCTTTAAAAACGAATCGTTGCTGCTCAATACTTGCTGAATAGCTACGTTATGCAACGCGCCAGCGATGCGCGCTTTTTTAACGATTTTATGGAAAACATAGGCTAAGAAGAAAATGCTGATCGACAACGGTCAGCATTTTTAGAGTATAAATTCAATTGAAAATATTAATGAAGGCATCATTTGCCAAGAGCCAGTTGGTGCGTTTATTATTGTGCTTAAGTCGGCGTGTACTGTGCCTGTCTTGGGTTGCTGCTCCGAAAGACAGTTTCGTGTGCGCGACCAATGGTGGCTCCAGAGAGGATGCATCAACCAACGGATCGGCAAGTAGTCCAATGCCCTCCTTTCCCTTCTTTCTCTCCTTCCCTCCTTTTCCTCCTTTCCCTCCTTTCCCTCCTTTCCCTCCTTTCCCTTCTTTTCCTCCTTTCCCTCCTTTCCCTTCTTTTCCTCCTTTCCCTCCTTTTCCTCCTTTCCCTCCTTTCCCTCCTTTCCCTCCTTTCCCTCCTTTCGCTCCTTTCCCTTCGTTCCCTCCATTCCCTCATTTCCCTCCTTTCCCTCCGTTCCCTCCATTCCCTCATTTCCATCCTTTCCCTCCTATCTCGCCATTCCATCCTTTCCCTCCTCATTCCTTTCCCTCCTTTTCCTCCTTTCCGTCTGTCGCTTACGATAATTTAGCCTTAAAAACAAAGTGTTGCTAGGTAGCAATACTTGCTGAATAGCTACGTTATGCAACGCGCCAGCGATTAAACGCGCTTAACGATTAAATGGAATTTAACGATTTAATGGAAAACATAGGCTAAGAAGGAAATGCTGATCGACGACGGTCAGCATTTTTAGAGTATAAATTCAATTGAAAAAAAAATAATGAAGGCAATATTTGCCAAGAGCCAGTTGGTGCGTTTATTATTGTGCTTTCCCTCCTTTCCCTCCTTTCCCTTTTTTCCCTCCTTTCCCTCTTTTTCATCCTTTCCCTCTTTTCCCTCCTTTCCCTCCTTTCCCTCATTTCCATCCTTTCCCTCCTTTCCCTCCTTTCCCTCCTTTCCCTTCTTTCCCTCCTTTCTCTCCTTTCCCTCCTTTCCCTCCATTCCAACCTTTCCCTCCTTTCACTCCTTTCCCTCCTTTCCCTCCTTTCCCTCCCTTCCCTCCTTTCCCTCCGTTCCCTCCATTCCCTCATTTCCATCCTTTCCCTCCTATCTCGCCTTTCCATCCTTTCCCTCCTCATTCCTTTCCCTCCTTTTCCTCCTTTCCGTCTGTCGCTTACGATAATTTAGCCTTAAAAACAAAGTGTTGCTAGGTAGCAATACTTGCTGAATAGCTACGTTATGCAACGCGCCAGCGATTAAACGCGCTTAACGATTAAATGGAATTTAACGATTCAATGGAAAACATAGGCTAAGAAGGAAATGCTGATCGACGACGGTCAGCATTTTTAGAGTATAAATTCAATTGAAAAAAAATAATGAAGGCATTATTTGCCAATAGCCAGTTGGTGCGTTTATTATTGTGCTTAAGTCGGCGTGTACTGTGCCTGTCTTGGGCTGCTGCTCCGAAAGACACTCTCGTGTGCGCGACAAATGGTGGCTCCAGAGAGCATGCATCAACCAACGAATCGGCAAGTAGTCCAATGCCCTCCTTTCCCTCTTTTCCCTCCTTTCCCTCCTTTTCCTCATTACCATCCTTTCCCTCCTTTCCCTTCTTTCCCTCCTTTCCCTCCTTTCCCTCCTTTCCCTCCTTTCCCTCCTTTCCCTCCTTTCCCTCCTTTCCCTCCTTTCCCTCCTTTCCCTCCTTTTCCTCCTTTCCCTCCTTTCCCTCCTTTCCAACCAATCCCTCCTTTCCAACCGTTCCCTCCTTTCCCTCCTTTCCCTCCTTTCTCTCCTTTCCCTCCTTTCCCTCCTTTCCCTCCTTTCCCACCTTTCCCTCCTTTCCCTCCTTTCCCTCCTTTCCCTCCTTTCCCTCCTTTCCCTCCATTCCCTCCTTTCCCTCCTTTCCCTCCTTTCCCTCCTTTCCCTCCTTTCCCTCCTTTCCCTCCTTTCCCTCCGTTCCCTCTATTCCCTCATTTCCATCCTTTCCCTTCTTTCTCGCCTTTCCATCCTTTCCCTCCTATCCCTCCTTTCCCTCCTTTTCCTCCTTTCCGTCTGTCGCTTACGATAATTTAGCCTTAAAAACAAAGTGTTGCTAGGTAGCGCTAGCGATTAAACGCGCTTAACGCTTCAATGGAATTTAACGATTTTATGGAAAACATAGGCTAAGAAGAAAATGCTGATCGACGACGGTCAGCATTTTTAGAGTATAAATTCAATTGAAAAAATTAATGAAGGCATCATTTGCCAAGAGCCAGTTGGTGCGTTTATTATTGTGCTTAAGTCGGCGTATTGTAGCAGATTTACTGCTAACAGTAGGTCACATCTAAAAGCCAAAAGCCAGGTAAAAAGACGTTAACCACCAGAAGCGCAAGCGCATAGCCAGCAGCCAGGTAAAAAGACGTTAAACACCAGAAGCGTAAACGTTCTCGTGTTTTACCCCAGAACATAAATAAGGAAAACGCGCCACAGATAAGCAATTAAACTTCCGTAAAACCCAGGCATAAACAGGAAAACGTTCGCTACATCCACAATGCACGGATAGTTGATAAAACACAGGCACGCTAGGTATAATTTAAGAAACACCTGTAAAAACCCAAACCCGGAAAACCAAATGAAAGCTCACATTTGACAAACATCTGGTTGCCAAATGTGTCACAACTTTCACACCATCTTTCTTATAAATAAAGCTCGAATTGATGGCGAAGTCAGTTCACCTTCCATAGACACGTAGATCACTCGTGTTCTGGTGCATCTCACCAATTTGCAGATTCCGCCGAAGGCTCTGCTCATATTTGATAATCATTTTTGGTTATCAGCTGTTCAGTCGGTTGACCGATCAGCATTACCCTCATCGAAATAAAGTGCACGTTTGCACTAGTTCCACCCAACTTCTCCCACGGTGTCCGATTCCGCCTCGGTCATCAACTCGACGCGCAAGGTCGATCCAGTCCGCGATTCCGCCGACGTAAGCAAGTGCTTCTTTTCGGACTTAGCGTAAGTGTGAACAGGTTGACGTAACCGATACGCGACGAATGTGTTTACATTTTGGTGTCGCGTTCCGTACGATCCCCTTCCTCGTCCCGCACCCTTTCACTGTGCTCCGCGCATTGACTCACCGAAACGGTTTGAGAAGCGCGGCCGAACCTACCACATGGCGACCGTGACAGCGTAGCAAAAACAAAGCTACAAGAACGTTAAAGTGCAGTGAAAAAAAAAAAATAAAAAGTGCAGTGCTGTGGAGAAAAAGTTATACGCAAAGTGTGGTGCGTGGAAAAAAAATATACAGTAGAAAGAAAAAGGTTAAAGAAAGAACGGTGTCAGTTTTTACCACATAACCATTATCGTGAGAACTCAATACAGTGCCCCAATAATCTAATAAGCAATAAAGTGATCTTTAATCGATTTTTAACAAAGTGCGAGTGGTGCAGTTTGAGGCATAAGGTAACACCAAACGCGGGAAATAAATAAAAACGTTCCAAGCGCAATCTAAAAGTGGCACAAGTTTAAAAGTTAGCAAAAACACATCGTTGCGCACAAGTATCAAGTACCCGAAAAGCAGTGCAGGAAGTGAAATCGCAGTGTCAGTAAACTGAAAAAAGAAGCGAGTGTGTATATTTATTCTGGCATAACACACATAAGCTATGGGTCACGATAACTCAAAACCGGAAACAAACGTTAAGGGCAATAAGGACCTCACCATCGTTCAGACCCAAAACATACACACTGAACAACACGAAGCACACGAGTTCAAACTTAACCTGATTTTGGCTCTGCTCGCGTTGATTGTTATTGCAAAAGCGCTCAAAATAGTGTACAAAATAGTGAAAAATCAGGCGAAAGAACAAGCTGTAAAGATGTTGTCTTTACCTAAATAAATAGTGAAGAAAAAAAAAAAAAGAAGAAAAAAAAACATTAGTAAAGCAATAATTCGGATATAAAAGACAAAGTGCCGATCAAGTGTTCATCAGACGACAACCACAAGCCGCAAACCAGGAAGACGCACACTGCCCACCTGCAAGCCGCCGTAGCCGCCCGCCTACAAGGAAGTCGTAACCGCCTACCAGGAAGACCAAGCGCCCACCAGCAAGCGAGCGCAGCCGCTTACCAGGAAGACCAAGCGCCCACCAGCAAGCCGCTTACCAAGAAGACCAAGCCGCCCACCAGCAAACCGCTTACCAAGAAGACCAAGCCGCCCACCAGCAAGCAGCCTACCAGGAAGACCAAGCGCCCACCAGCAAGCCATCGCAGCCGCCACTAACTGAGGAGATGAGCACCTGGCACGGGCTGAGAAATTTTAACGAAGACGGTGAATACGTGGGGCCATACATCCCGAACAAGAAGGATGTCGAGGACCAACGAATCGAGATCCTGGAGTTACTGAAAAACGCCGGCAACAAGGAGATAGAAAACAAGGTAGAACACATATATACTAGCTATAAAGAAAATAAAATAACAACTCGGGAGACATTTGACAAAGCCTCAGATGTCTTAATGACATTATTAGGGCTGTAGGAGGAATAAAAACAATTAAATAACAAGAAAAAAAATTTTTTTTTTCATACATATTATTAACAACAAGAAAGAATTTTTTTTTAGTTTTTTTTTTACTATCAAAAAAAAATAAAATAAAGGCTTGTTTTACAAAAAAAAAAAAAAAAAACTTATACAAATCCACTCGCATAGAAAGAAAACGTTTGTCCACCTTGGAAAATATTTCCTCTCACTTTTTCCGCTTTTAAATTTTTTTTTCTTTTCTACTATTCACAATTAGAAACTCAAAAAAAATCAATCAATAAATAAATAAAATAAAATAAAGAATTTTCTTCTTTTTTTTCTCAACATATAAAAGAAAGAAACTTTCCTCGACTCTCGAGGAAAACCAGATTTTATTTTATATAAGCTTTTATATAAAAATATAAGTCTGCTTTCTCTAGAAAAAAAATTTTGTACTTGATTTTATGTATGAACTTAAATTTTTTTTTCCCACAATCATTGAAATCCAAATTTCGACCATATGACTAAACTAAAAGAAATTGTTAGGAGACTAGAACTTATTCACAAAACCCTACAGCAAAACAAAGGGAACATTAGACAGTGTGCATTGGCCACATACAGATTACAAGTAGACGAAATATATTCCGTGTTCAGGAAAGAAATAGAGACCAACTACGACAAATACAGCGACTCAGAAATCAAGTTCTACAACAACATTATCCAAAATTTAATCACCAACATAGTAGAAAAAGTTAACAACGAGACAATTAACACCGACAACAACACTAGCGACTTGAATGAGACATTAAAATCACACAAAAAACTAACGTTAAAAACCACAGCTCACGTTATAATATCAATTTTATCTATATATAAAAGACAAAAACAAATCGTTCCGACAGCGAACATTGACCACACAGCTATTAAAACAAATACGAGCGTAGACTCAAGTTACAAACCAAACATGGATGCTTTAGAGATCCTAAAAACGGCCACCAGCCTCATACCTACATTTAGCAGTAGATATGACGAAGCTGAAGCCATGTTAGCTGCTTTAGAAACAATGAAAGAAGCAGTGGATGAACAGCACCACAGATTAATAATGCGGGTGGTACAATCAAAACTAAAGGGGAAGGGCAGAAAAATCATCGGAAAAACGGTGACTAACATAGAAGACGCTCTGGCAAAAATCGGTGCATATGTTAAGAAAACAGAGTCGCCAGAAGATATTGCCACCGCAATTCATGCATTAAAACAAAAAACTACACCAAAGGATTTTGGTGAAGAAATACAAGCTCTGGCAGAAGAGCTAGAACAAGCATATCTTGGAGAGGACGTTGCACCAGCACTGGCAACGGCAAAAACCAACAAGATAGCAATGGCAGCTTTTGGAAAAGGGCTCAAAAAGGAAATCCATCAGGCAATAGTATTGTCCGGTACCATTCCCACCCTTGATGCAGCTATTAGAGCAATTATTAGCATCGATAAGACGAATCAAAGCACGCAGGACAAAAAGTCAGACAATAGACAGAATGGGCAGGAGAATAGATACAGCTCGAATCAGCGTCAGACAAACACTCGTGGTATAGACCAACGTCAAAACAATAACAGTTGGAGATCCCAACCATAGCAAAATAATAACAATTGGAGGTCACCACAAACACAAAACGGTAGACAGGGAGCCGGGTACAACACCCGAAACAGGCAACCCGCCGGCCCAAATTTTTTAGGGCAACGCGAACCGCAAAGGGCAATCCTTTACACGCAAATGGAGACCCAGAACCCACAGGTGGACCAGCCCTCCACAAGCCATTACGGGCAACATACACAATAAATGTGCAAAAATCAAATTTTATTAGGACAAGATTAGGTCTAGCAGATTCAATATGCAACCTATTTGTAGATTCAGGTTCCGACATTTCTATCATCAAAGGCAACAAAGTAAGACCTACACAAATTTATAAACCAAAAGATATAGTGGATATCATAAGCGTAGGAGAAGGAACATTAACCACTCATGGGTCCACAATTACGGATGTAATCGTGGAGGGAAAGAAAATCCAACAATTATTTCACATCGTACCAGATAACTTCAAGATACCGGCAGATGGTATACTCGGTAGAGATTTTTTTATGAACCACCGATGTATAATAAATTACGATACTTGGATTTTCTCTGTAAAACACAATGGAGAGTTTTTGGAAGCACCCATTGAAGATACTATCAATGGCAAAACACTCATACCTCCCAGATGTGAAGTAATTAGAAAACTTGATAAGTTAAAAGAATTAGATACAGTTGCGGTAGTATGCGCAGAGCAACTGCAAGAAGACGTTCTTGTAGGTAACTGCATTGTAAATAAAAACTACCCATTTATTAAAATAATTAATACTTCCAATAAAGCTAAATTAGTAAACATTAGCCATATCAAAACAATACCTTTAAATGAATTTGAAATAGTAAAAACTAGCAATCATAAGGATGAAAATAGGTTAGCAATCATAAAGGATTTAATCCGAAAGGAAAATATTTCCGAAGATACAGATAAATCTTTTGAACAATTACTGTTAAGCTACAATGATATTTTTCATCTACCTAACGATCATTTAACTACAAATAATTTTTATGAACAAGATATAAAATTAGAAGATAAAAGACCCGTGTACATACCAAATTACAAACAAAACCATTCCCAAGGACCAGAAATCAAAAAGCAAATTGAAAAAATGCTTCAAGATGATGTAATAGAACACTCGGTGTCACATTACAATTCACCCATCTTACTGGTTCCGAAAAAGTCCTCAGATGAGAAAAAATGGAGATTAGTAGTCGATTTTAGACAGCTTAACAAAAAGCTGCTCCCCGATAAATTTCCACTACCTAGAATAGACTCCATACTAGATCAGCTAGGGCGAGCAAAATTTTTTAGCACATTAGATCTCATGTCAGGATTTCATCAAATACCACTGGAAGAATCGTTCAAAAAGTATACAGCTTTTTCAAGCACGGATGGTCACTATCAATTTAAACGATTACCTTTTGGATTGAACATTTCTCCAAATAGTTTTCAGAGAATGATGACCATAGCCATGACAGGCCTCACGCCGGAATGCGCTTTTGTATATGTCGATGATATTGTAGTAGTAGGAGCTTCAGAAAATCACCATCTAAAGAATTTAGAAAAGGTTTTTGAAAGACTAAGACACTACAATCTTAAACTAAACCCAGAAAAAAGTTGCTTTTTCAAAAAAGAAGTTACTTATCTTGGACATAAGATAACCGACAAAGGCATCCTTCCAGATGATTCCAAATACGACAGCATAAAAAATTACCCGATACCACAAAACGCAGACGATGCGAGAAGATACGTAGCATTCTGCAATTATTACAGAAAGTTCATCCCAAACTTTGCTTTGAAAGCAAAACCGCTTAACAGCTTATTAAAGAAAAATACAAAATTTGAATGGACACAAGAGTGTCAAGAAGCATTCGAATATTTAAAAAACACACTGATTAGTCCACAGATATTACAATATCCTGACTTCAGCAAGCAATTTATACTAACCACAGATGCTTCAACTATAGCATGCGGAGCAGTTTTAGCACAGGAACATGATGGTATAGATATGCCGATATGCTTCGCAAGTAGAACCTTCACGAAAGGAGAAGCGAATAAAGCAATCATCGAAAAGGAACTAGCCGCAATACATTGGGCTATAATGCATTTCAAGCATTACCTATACGGTACAAAGTTTACCGTCAAAACGGACCATAGACCACTAGTCTATCTGTTCGGAATGAAGAATCCGTCATCAAAGTTGACGAGAATGAGACTAGATTTGGAAGAGTTCGATTTTACAGTTGAATTTGTAAAAGGGAAACAGAACGTTGTAGCAGACGCTTTATCGCGCATCAAGATCACCTCAGATGAAATTAAATCCATCAATGTGATTACGAGAAGCATGAACAAACCTGTTACTTCCGATAATGTTTTAGGAAACACGTCAGAGTCTGATCAACTCAAAATGTTCCATGCCTTAGCATACGACGAAGTAAAAGACTTACCAAAACTAGAAACATCAGTAAAGAGAAATGAAAACACTATCGAGTTGATAGGAAAAATCCTAAACAAAAGAAAGTCCAAGGAGCTCTTATCAGTAAGAGACATCCATCTGAATACAGATATAGGACTACAGGAGCCTTTATTAGTAAAGGATTTCCAGAAAAGGAAGGAAAAATCTGCCATAGCTCAATTTATCAAAAATATAGAAAAGAAGCTCGTAATGAAAAGCATTACCCAGCTAGCAGTCTCTGAAACAGACGAAATATTCAAGGAGGTAAATCCGAATGAATTCAAGCAAATCACTAACAATCACCTGAAAAATATTCAGATACTAATATATACTAAACCACAAACGATTAATGACGAAAAGACGATAAATGACATACTCGACAAAGTGCACAACACACCGACAGGAGGACACATTGGACAGTACAGAATGTATAAGAAAATCAGAAAGGAATATGTATGGAACAAAATGAAGAAATCAATCAAAGATTTTCTAGACAAATGTATAACCTGTAAACTAAATAAACATCATATCAAGACTATAGAACCTTTTGTTAAAACAGATACACCCAACATTCCATTCGAAGTAGTATCAATCGATACAGTAGGACCATTTCAAAAAACAAATAACAATAATAGATATGCGGTAACACTTCAATGTAATTTAACGAAACACGTTACAGTTATAGCAATTCCTAACAAAGAAGCAAATACGGTAGCTAGAGCAGTAATAGAAAAATTTATGTTAATATATGGCACAAATATTAAAGAATTCAGAACCGATATGGGTACAGAGTACAAAAATGAAATATTTAAAAATATATCAGAAATCCTTCGAATAGAACACAAATTTTCAACGCCATATCATCCACAAACGATAGGAGCTTTAGAACGTAATCACAGATGTCTAAACGAATACCTTAGAATTTTTACAAACGAACACAAAGATGATTGGGACGATTGGATAAATTATTATTCATTTGCATATAATACAACGCCTAATTTAGACCACGGTTACACACCATTTGAACTAGTTTTCGGAAGAAACGAGAAAATTTCGACAAATATAACGGAAAAATCTACACCATTATATAATTACGATGATTACTCAAAAGAATTTAAATACAGATTGAAACTAGCTCACGATAGGACTCGAAAACATATAGAACAAGAAAAAATGAAACTACTGAAAGAGCAACAAAACATAAACCAAGTTAATTTTCAAATAGGAGATCAAATAGCATTGACAAATGAGAACAGAACAAAACTAGATCCGGTATATAAAGGACCGTATAAAGTAAAAGAGATTAACGGACCTAACATGATAATTGAAAACACTGATGGTGTCACACAGAATATTCACAAAAATAGAGCAATTAAAATATGACAGAATAACTTCATTTCATTACGTTATTCTTCCGAAGGGTGGAGGTGTAGCAGATTTACTGCTAACAGTAGGTCACATCTAAAAGCCAAAAGCCAGGTAAAAAGACGTTAACCACCAGAAGCGCAAGCGCATAGCCAGCAGCCAGGTAAAAAGACGTTAAACACCAGAAGCGTAAACGTTCTCGTGTTTTACCCCAGAACATAAATAAGGAAAACGCGCCACAGATAAGCAATTAAACTTCCGTAAAACCCAGGCATAAACAGGAAAACGTTCGCTACATCCACAATGCACGGATAGTTGATAAAACACAGGCACGCTAGGTATAATTTAAGAAACACCTGTAAAAACCCAAACCCGGAAAACCAAATGAAAGCTCACATTTGACAAACATCTGGTTGCCAAATGTGTCACAACTTTCATAATAAATATAAATATAATATAAATAAAGCTCGAATTGATGGCGAAGTCAGTTCACCTTCCATAGACACGTAGATCACTCGTGTTCTGGTGCATCTCACCAATTTGCAGATTCCGCCGAAGGCTCTGCTCATATTTGATAATCATTTTTGGTTATCAGCTGTTCAGTCGGTTGACCGATCAGCATTACCCTCATCGAAATAAAGTGCACGTTTGCACTAGTTCCACCCAACTTCTCCCACGGTGTCCGATTCCGCCTCGGTCATCAACTCGACCCGCAAGGTCGATCCAGTCCGCGATTCCGCCGACGTAAGCAAGTGCTTCTTTTCGGACTTAGCGTAAGTGTGAACAGGTTGACGTAACCGATACGCGACGAATGTGTTTACATTTTGGTGTCGCGTTCCGTACGATCCCCTTCCTCGTCCCACACCCTTTCACTGTGCTCCACGCATTGACTCACCGTAACGGTTTGAGAAGCGCGGCCGAACCTACCACAGTATAATGTGCCTGTCTTGGGCTGCTGCTCCGAAAGACAGTTTCGTGTGCGCGACCAATGGTGGCTCCAGAGAGGATGCATCAACCAACGGATCGGCAAGTAGTCCAATGCCCTCTCTTCCTTTCTTTCTCTCCTTCCCTCCTTTTCCTCCTTTCCCTCCTTTCCAACCTTTCCCTCCTTTCCCTTCTTTTCCTCCTTTCCCTCCTTTCCCTCCTTTCCCTCCTTTCCAACCTTTCCCTCCTTTCCCTCCTTTCCCTCCTTTCCCTCCTTTCCCTCCTTTCCCTCCTTTCCCTCCTTTCGCTCCTTTCCCTTCGTTCCCTCCATTCCCTCATTTCCTTCCTTTCCCTCCTTTCTCGCCTTTCCATCCTTTTCCTCCTCATTCCTTTCCCTCCTTTTCCTTCTTTCCGTCTGTCGCTTACGATAATTTAGCCTTAAAAACAAAGCGTTGCTAGGTAGCAATACTTGCTGAATAGCTACGTTATGCAACGCGCCAGCGATTAAGCGATTAGTGGCTCCAGAGAGGATGCATTAACCAACGGATCGGCAAGTAGTGAAATTAATTTAGAAAACATAAATAGGCTGCAAAAGCATCTGAAAGGTTAAGCACTTCGTGCAGTTAGCGGATCAATGCTTAACCCAGAAAACCGTTGCGCTCGTAATAACCAGGCTCGACAAAATGGTCGGGAACCCTGAAAGCATTTACAAGTCTTTACTGCTAGAATTACTAGTGATAAAACATATAACGACAGATAATCCTTCAGCATTTTTAGAATTTTCCAACGCTTTGCGCAATCTCATTGACAACATGGTGTTGTTGAAGCAAGAAGGATGTTTGAATGACCAAAGGCTGCTAAACGATTTAACATCAAGGTTTTCAACCGAACTTCGGAACGAAAGGTTGAACGAGAATCGAACCGTTCGAACAGTTCGGTAAAGTGCACGAACGAACGAGATTCTTAACAAAAAACGACCAGGACTTTTGGAAGAAACTGACTACACCGAACGCGTTCGAACGTTCCGTTCATTGTTCGACGACACACATAAATGTGGTAATGAAACGTGCAAAATCATATTGCTTTCTCGCTCTTTCTCGCACCGTGCGAACGGGTCGTCAGAGATCAAAATGTACCCTGTTGGTGTTGAAATCGTACCCATACAACTCAATTCCTCGAACGCCGTCGAATTTGTCAGCCAGTGTTCGATACGTGTGCTGCAAGGTGTTATAAATGACAAGGTGAAGTTGTTCAGAGCAAAATGACATTTCTCGACTTGACATTTCTCTTCCGGGGGCTACGGTATAAAAATCGGGGAGGGCTGGTGCGGGGTAATGAAATTTGTATGCAGAGAGTGACAGATGTCCCCCACAATGTCGCCCAGCAAAAGCGATAAAAATCAACCTTCTAAATACATTATCCTTGGTGTGCTGTTGGTTTGGAAATCGTATCTATACGACTGAATTCATCGAACGCGTTCGAACTGGTGCTCGATCTGTGTTCTGTTGGTGTGTAAATCGTACCTACACAACTGAATTCATCGAACGCGTTCGAACTGGCTCATTTGTGTTCGATCTGTGCTCTGTTGGTGTGGAAATTATACATATACAATTCAATAGATCGATCCCGTTCAAACGGATTATTCATTATTCGCGAATGAACTGAACTGGAATTGCGCTCATCATGTTGATCCATATTTAAGTAGTTTTTTTTATAGAATCCTTGAGTGTGTATAAGGCATAGGGTACAATATATGCTGGAGACGTCTATGCTCGTATTAGTTTTATACATGCTAGTTTTTGGTCGGTTTTTCGATAGCTAGCCAGACAGCAGATGGGCCGAGTCTTTAATGTTTTTAAATTATTGGTGTCAACCGCAGAATGAGTACTTCTTTGGCTACAGTATGCGTCTATGGCGGGTAAATGAAAAAGATAACGAGCGTTCTTTGTAAATAAACACCCCATGAAAAAAAGAACGAAAGAATCGTCGTTCACGTACGGTTCTTTTTGGTGAGCGAACTAGATCGTTCGCGTTCGGTGAAAAGAATCGTTTTGCCCATGCCTAGTTGAAACACACGATAAGTACGAAACAAGATAACAAGAATCTTACGCTACAAGACCTAGCAGAATGGCTGAAACCCTCTGAAGAACTAGCCATTATGCGGCCATGAACGAAGGAGTATCCAAGCAAGAAAGGTCGAAACATCAAAATATACAGCATCGTCACAAAGGGCCAGAAAAGGAAACAATATGCATAATTTGTGGATTTCCTCACGAAACCACTCGTTGCAGGCAATTGAACGGTAAGACACCCAATATAAAATTAACTCTTTTTATTCGGAATAGAATTTGCACCAATTGCTGCAAGTACAGCAACCATAACACCAAAACTGTCGCCTATCAGCACAATTGAAAAAAAAATAATGAAGGCATTATTTGCCAATAGCCAGTTGGTGCGTTTATCATTGTGCTTAAGTCGGCGTGTACTGTGCCTGTCTTGGGCTGCTGCTCCGAAAGACACTCTCGTGTGCGCGACAAATGGTGGCTCCAGAGAGGATGCATCAACCAACGGATCGGCAAGTAGTCCAATGCCCTCCTTTCCCTCCTTTCCCTCCATTCCCTCCTTTCCCTCCTTTCCCTCTTTTCCCTCCTTTCCCTCCTTTCCCTCCTTTCCCTCCTTTCCCTCCTTTCCCTCCTTTCCCTCCTTTCCCTCTTTTCCCTCCTTTCCCTCCTTTCCCTCCTTCCCCTCCTTTCCCTCCTTTCCCTCCTTTCCCACCTATCCCTTCTTTCCATCCTTTCCCTCTTTTCCCTCCTTTCCCTCCTTTCCTCCTTTCCCTCCTTTCCCTCTTTTCGCTCTTTTCCCACCTTTCCCTCCTTTCATTCTTTTCCCTCCTTTTTATCTTTCCCTCTGTCGCTGACGATAATTAAGCTTTAAAAACGAAGCGTTGCTGGTTAATACTTGCTGAATAGCTACGTTATGCAACGCGCCAGCGATGCGCGCTTTTTTAACGATTTTATGGAAAACATAGGCTAAGAAGAAAATGCTGATCGACGACGGTCAGCATTTTTAGAGTATAAATTCAATTGAAAAAATTAATGAAGGCATCATTTGCCAAGAGCCAGTTAAGTCGGCGTGTACTGTGCCTGTCTTGGGTTGCTGCTCCGAAACACACTTTCGTGTGCGCGACAAATGGTGGCTCCAGAGAGGATGCATTAACCAACGGATCGGCAAGTAGTCAAATGCCCTCCTTTCCCTTCTTTCTCTCCTTCCCTCCTTTCCCTCCTTTCCCTGCTTACCAACCTTTCCCTCCTTTCCCTCCTTTCCCTCCTCTCGCTCCTTTCCCTCCTTTCCCTCCTTTCCCTCCTTTCCCTCCTTTCCCTCCTTTCCCTTCTTTCCCTCCTTTCCCTTCTTTCCCTCCTTTCCCTCCTTTCCCTCCTTTCCCTCCCTTCCCTCCTTTCCCTCCGTTCCCTCCATTCCCTCATTTCCATCCTTTCCCTCCTATCTCGCCTTTCCATCCTTTCCCTCCTCATTCCTTTCCCTCCTTTTCCTCCTTTCCGTCTGTCGCTTACGATAATTTAGCCTTAAAAACAAAGTGTTGCTAGGTAGCAATACTTGCTGAATAGCTACGTTATGCAACGCGCCAGCGATTAAACGCGCTTAACGATTAAATGGAATTTAACGATTTAATGGAAAACATAGGCTAAGAAGGAAATGCTGATCGACGACGGTCAGCATTTTTAGAGTATAAATTCAATTGAAAAAAAAAACAATGAAGGCAATATTTGCCAAGAGCCAGTTGGTGCGTTTATTATTGTGCTTTCCCTCCTTTCCCTCCTTTCCCTTTTTTCCCTCCTTTCCCTCTTTTTCATCCTTTCCCTCTTTTCCCTCCTTTCCCTCCTTTCCCTCATTTCCATCCTTTCCCTCCTTTCCCTCCTTTCCCTCCTTTCCCTTCTTTCCCTCCTTTCTCTCCTTTCCCTGCTTTCCCTCCATTCCAACCTTTCCCTCCTTTCCCTCCTTTCCCTCCTTTCCCTCCTTTCCCTCCTTTCCCTCCTTTCCCTCCTTTCCCTCCTTTCCCTTCTTTCCCTCCTTTCTCTCCTTTCCCTCCTTTCCCTCCTTTCCCTCCTTTCCCTCCTTTCCCTCTTTTCCCTCCTTTCCCTCCTTTCCCTCCTTTCCCTCCTTTCCCTCCTTTCCCTCCTTTCCCTCCTTTCCCTCCTTTCCCTCCTTTCCCTTCTTTCCCTCCTTTTCCTCCGTTCCCTCCTTTCCCTCCTTTCTCTCCTTTCCCTCCTATCCCTCCTTTCCATCCTTTCCCTCTTTTCCCTCCTTTCCCTCCTTTCCTCCTTTCCCTCCTTTCCATCTTTTCGCTCTTTTCCCACCTTTCCCTCCTTTCATTCTTTTCCCTCCTTTTTATCTTTCCATCCGTCGCTGACCATAATTAAGCTTTAAAAACGAAGCGTTGCTAGGTAGCAATACTTGCTGAATAGCTACGTTATGCAACGCGCCAGCGATGCGCGCTTTTTTAACGATTTTATGGAAAACATAGGCTAAGAAGAAAATGCTGATCGACGACGGTTAGCATTTTTAGAGTATAAATTCAATTGAAAAAATTAATGAAGGCATCATTTGCCAAGAGCCAGTTGGTGCGTTTATTATTGTGCTTAAGTCGGCGTGTACTGTGCCTGTCTTGGGCTGCTGCTCCGAAAGACACTTTCGTGTGCGCGACAAATGGTGGCTCCAGAGAGGATGCATCAACCAACGGATCGGCAAGTAGTTCAATGCCCTCCTTCCCTCCTTTCCCTCCTTTCCATCCTTTCCCTCCTTTCCCTCCTTTCCCTCCTTTCCCTCCTTTCCCTCTTTTCCTTCCTTTCCCTCCTTTCCCTTCTTCCCCTCCTTTCACTCCTTTCCCTCCTTTCCCTCCTATCACTCCTTTCCATCCTTTCCCTCTTTTCCCTCCTTGCCCTCCTTTCCTCCTTTCCTTCCTTTCCCTCTTTTCGCTCTTTTCCCACCTTTCCCTCCTTTCATTCTTTTCCCTCCTTTTTATCTTTCCCTCTGTCGCTGACGATAATTAAGCTTTTAAAACCAAGCGTTGCTAGGTAGCAATACTTGCTGAATAGCTACGTTATGCAACGCGCCAGCGATGCGCGCTTTTTTAACGATTTTATGGAAAACATAGGCTAAGAAGAAAATGCTGATCGACGACGGTCAGCATTTTTAGAGTATAAATTCAATTGAAAAAATAATGAAGGCATCATTTGCCAAGAGCCAGTTGGTGCGTTTATTATTGTGCTTAAGTCGGCGTGTACTGTGCCTGTCTTGGGCTGCTGCTCCGAAAGACACTCTCGTGTGCGCGACAAATGGTGGCTCCAGAGAGGATGCATCAACCAACAAATCGGCAAGTAGTCCAATGCCCTCCTTTCCCTCCTTTCCCTCCTTTTCCTCCTTTCCGTCTGTCGCTTACGATAATTTAGCCTTAATAACAAGCGTAGCAATACTTGCTGAATAGCTACGTTATGCAACGCGCCAGCGATTAAACGCGCTTAACGATTCAATGGAATTTAACGATTTAATGGAAAACATAGGCTAAGAAGGAAATGCTGATCGACGACGGTCAGCATTTTTAGAGTATAAATTCAATTCAAAAAAAATAATGAAGGCATTATTTGCCAAGAGCCAGTTGGTGCGTTTATTATTGTGTTTTCCCTCCTTTCCCTCCTTTCCCTTTTTACCCTCCTTTCCCTCTTTTCCATCCTTTTCCTCCTTTCCCTCCTTTCCCTCCTTTCCCTTCTTTCCCTCCTTTCCCTCCTTTCCCTCCTTTCCCTCCTTCCCCTCCTTTCCCTCCTTTCCATCCTTTCCCTCCGTTCCCTCCATTCCCTCATTTCCATCCTTTCCCTCCTATCTCGCCTTTCCATCCTTTCCCTCCTGTGAAATATATTCACGAAAAGGGGCTGGCTGTGATATTTGGAGGAAATTTGAATAGGAAAGTGTACACCTTTATCGCTGGTCGGTTTGCAACTGTATATTCGTTTGTCCTTTTTTGTATATAATATTTCATGCAGTCCATAATTCGTGTAGATCGAGCAGTTTCGAATGTCGAGTAGTTTATAACCTAATCTTAGTTTCCTAACGCTTTGTTTTATGTACAATTCAAATTTAAGTTCGAAAATAATTATCCAAATTCCAACATTCCCGGCCACCAAAGAAGAACTTCTTTAAATTTCATGCAAAATATAAATTCAATAATGAGTTCAAAAAAGAATTCAAAAAAAGTTCGACTCTTAACCTGACGCTTATCTCCTATCATACTGCTCGTGTGTGTAGATGTGTGAATGTGTGTTGCGTGTATCTTGTTCTGCCATGAGTGCGAAATGTAAACAATGTCGCGTGGCTTGCAGCTGCGCGTTACTCAGTGCCAGTGGTTTCCTTCTGCTCTAAGTTGCTAATTACGTCCGGATTAGGCAAAACCGCCAGACGATTAGCTGCGCGGACGATTTGCTTCCCTGAAGCAGTGCGCAGTGTAACGACGCGAACAACATCGTCCTTTCCAGGGTGTACTGCAACGATGCGCCCCATCGGCCACGAGGTAGGATGTACATTGTCTTCCTTAATAATCACCAGTGTATTTTCTTTCAGAACCGCTGATTTTCCGTTGCAATATTTGGCTCGAGCTTGTAACTGCTGCAGGTACTCCGGATACCATCGAGCCCAAATGGTTTGCAGATGTTTTTGTACCAACTGGTATTCCCTCAAATAGTTGCTCGGTGTCTCGGTGTAATCGATGATTGGTACCGCTTGCAGATTGCCACCGACGAGGAAGTGTCCCGGTGTCAATGGTTCCAAGTCCGACGGCTCATCGGATAGAGGTGTAATTGGTCGCGAATTTAAACATTGCTCTACCTGGGCAAGTAGGGTAAGCATGCTCTCCTGTGTGATGCTTGTTGTTCCTATTGTTCTGACTATATGGCTTTTAGCTGCCTTCACCGCCGCCTCCCATAAACCTCCAAAATGTGGTGCTCTTGGTGGGATAAACTTCCACTTCATATGATTCATCGCGCACCAATCAAATATAGCAGCTCGATCGTGTTCGTCGCTCTTTAGCATCTTGTAGACGCGATTCAGCTCATGTGCCGCTCCCTTAAAGGTGGTTGCATTGTCGGAATGCAGTTCACCGATTTGACCACGACGTGCAATCAAACGACGAAGTGCATTGATAAATGCTGTTGATGTTAAATCGCCAACCAGTTCGATATGTACCGCTCTTGTTGAAAAACATACAAATATGGCGATGTATGCTTTAATCGGACTTCTGTTGCGTATGGTTTGTTTTATATAGATTGGTCCGCAATAGTCTACTCCGCATACTGAGAATGGTCTTGTTGGTGTGACTCGTGATGTTGGCAAATCGGCGATACTTTGCTTAATAAGTGTGGGTTTGGCCTTAAAACATGCGTGGCAACTGTGGTACACAGACTTGCATAAATTGCGACCGCCAATTATCCAAAAGCTTTGGCGTAGTGTTGCTAAAAGCAGTTGTGGTGCAGCATGCAGCTTACTCAAGTGTATCGAAACAGCTAGTAGTGCGGACAGTGATAATATTACCGGGTGTTTTTCTGATTCCGACAGATGTGCCTTACTGAGCCGGCCACCAATGCGCAGAATACCTTGCGTATCTATGAAAGGGGAAATCCATTTCAGTTTGGAGTTCTTCGGAATCTCTTTGCCCTTCTGCAGGTGTTGTATCTCCTCGGAAAAGGTGTCTTGTTGCGAAAGATAACACAACTTGAGTTCTGCCGCCTTGAGTTCGTCTACAGTGAGCGGTGGGATATCCTTAGCATGGACCTTGTTTCCTACGCGGCGCTTTGCGTTTTGTATAAAGCGCAAACAATGTGCAACAACTCTTTGCAGTTTGTGGTAGATCGAAAATCGTGAGAACAAACTGTTTCGAAATTCGCAGATTAATGCTGTGCTTGCAACCCGTGACGATAGTTTTTCTTCTTCTGCGCTCTCATCTTCGCTTGGTAATGGTGTGTTCTGCGGCCATTCTTCCGAGTTGCGTGCTAACCAATGTGGCCCGTGCCACCAGCGCTCACACACTAGCAACTTTTCCGGCGTTAAACCTCGCGAAATGTCGTCTGCTGGATTGTCCGAGCCTGGAACATGCTTCCAGCATTGTATTCCAGCCGTGTGCTGAATTTTTGCAACCCTGTTTGCAACGAAGGGCTTCCATCGATTTGGTGCTGAATTCAGCCAGTGAAGGACAGTCATGGAATCGGTCCAACAGATGGTGGTAGCAGAAATTTTCAGTGATTGCTGGACTTTCTCGTAAAGAAGTGTGGCTAGTCGTGCTGCACATAATTCCAATCGAGCTATGGAATGTGAATTGGATAACGCAACGACCTTTGACTTGGCTGTTAGCAGCTGCACGGTGACTCCTTCCATGCTTTCAGCCCGAATGTAGCAACAAGCACCATATGCTAGTTGTGATGCGTCAGCAAAGATATGAATTTGCAGACTTGTTGCCGTGCATTGCGATATGTACCGTGGGACTGTCAAATTGCGTAGTGAAGATAATGTAGAGTGAAATTTCGACCATTCATGCTGTAAGTGCGATGGTAGCTCGCTGTCCCAGTCATATGCCTTTCCATGAATCTTGAGAGCCCATAGTTGCTGCATGAACATCTTTGCGATGATGATCGTTGGGCCCAGTAGCCCGAGGGGATCAAATATCTTGGCGATATATGACAAAATTAACCTTTTCGTCATGCTGGGTGTTGTAGGTGGTATCTCAATACGAAACCGTAGTGTATCAGTTGCCGGTTCCCAAACGATGCCTAGTGTGGATACTTGTTTCGAGCTCTTCCACTCGTGCGAGAGTTGTACCGCCACATCTTCTGAAGGAACGTTCTTCAATGCTTCGGAGCGGTTCGATGCCCATTTCTTCAGCGTGAAGCCAGCTGAATTTAGCATGTCTGAGATTTGCCTTTGTATAACGATTGCTTCGGACAAATCATCGGTACCCGTTAGCAAATCATCTACGTAAAAATCGTTCATGACCGCGTTCATTGCCAAAGGATACTCTTCCTTGTGGTCAAGAGCAATCTGTTTTAGGGTCCTGGTTGCTAAAAATGGAGCAGAGGCTGTGCCGTACGTAACCGTCTGTAGCTCAAATGTCGATATAGGATCTGCAGGATGTTCTCTGTACCGGATGCGCAGATAGTTACGGTCATGAGGGCTATGTAAAATTTGCCGATACATCTTCTCTACGTCTGCAGTGAGAGCAATGGCACGAGAACGAAACCGAAGGATAATTGATAAAAGATCTTCTTGAACGACTGGTCCCACGAAGAGTTTGTCGTTCAATGAGTAACCACTCGAAGTCTTACAGGATGCATCGAACACGACACGCACCTTCGTGGTTGTGCTTGATTCGTTAATGACAGCGTGATGTGGGAGGTAGTAATGCTCTACCGAATCGTTTGCAGGACTGGTAAGCCGCTTCATATGCCCCAAATGCTCATATTCTTTCATAAATTTAACATACTCTTCTTTCATTTTAGCATTGGTGTTCAACCGCCGTTCGATACAACGCAGTCTGCGATCGGCTATTTCCTTCGACTCTCCTAAAACGATATTAGGGTTGGAGTTAAATGGCAAACTAACGACATACCTTCCACTTGAGTTGCGAACAGTTGTTGCTGCGAAATGCTTCTCGCAAGCATTCTCCTCAACCGATAGCACAGGATCCTCGGCTATGATTTCACTCTCCCAGAACCGCTGCATGGTCTCCTCCAGTGGGGTGTCGTATGCAGATAGATGGCACAGCCGCGGACCGACTGACGAATGATGAGTGTTGCCGGTGACAACCCAACCAAAGTGGGTTTCGACCAGCCACGGTTTGCCTCTACCGATAGAGCACTTGCGACCGGTGTGGAGCTCCCAGAACGTATCGCCTCCGATGACGATGTCGATTTGCCCCGGACTGTTAAAGGTGCTGTCCGCCAATGCCACGTCCGGCATTTTCCATGAAGAGACGTCCGTTGGTGATGTAGGGATGTTTGCGGATGGCGTGTCCAGAACCAAGAAAGTCATCTTCGTTGGGAAGGGTTGTGTCTTGGACTGAACGGTAGCGACGATGGAACCCTTGATCTGCTGTACTGCATTGCCGATGCCCGATACAGCGACGTTGACCCTTTTGCGACTCGTCAGCAGTTTCCGTGCGAACTCCTCAGCGATGAAATTCGACATGGATCCCGAATCCAACAACGCCCTTGCTTCATGGGTGTTCCCGTAGTCATCCTTGATCTGGATGTTTGCCGTCGCCAGAAACACATTGTCTTCATTCGACTGAGCTGACAAGGTTACCGTTGCGGGTGGAGCATAGGGTGGTAATGATGTAGAAGTGTGTGATGACGCTCACGACACGTGCGACACGAATAATCCGACTTGCACGCTCTAACCTGATGATTGCTGCTCAAACAGTTCCAGCACAGCCGCTTCGATGCGACGACGTCCCGTCGCTGTTGGACCTCCTTGGCGATGAACACTGGACAGTTGCGCAGTGTGTGGTCTTCGGAACACTCCAATGGACACTTTGGCTGTTGGGTGTGCGCAGTCGATGCAGCAGGAGCCGAGCGAGATGTAGCTGCATTCGCGATGAATCTCCGTTGCCCTGGTTGACGAATGAGACCGGCCACCTTGATACCACTAGCTGCTTGATCCTTCACGAAGTTGTTGGTCGATTTCAAGATTTGGATACGATCTTGCACGAAGTCGATCACATCCTTATATTTGTCCGTCGTGAAGTGCACGGAATGTTTCTCCCAAGCCAACAATGTCTCTCGATCCAACTTCATCAGCAGCATGTTTGAGAGGGGTGTGTCCCACGAGTCAACCGGTTCGTTCAGCTTTTTCAACCCGTTGACGAAGCGGGTGAATTCATCCACCAGGTGCGTGAGCTTGTCAACGCACACCAATTGCACTCCCGGAAGGTAGTGCAATTTGCGATAGTATTCGCGAATCAAAAGACGAGAATTGTCGTACCGTTTAAGAAGCGCCGCCCAGGTAACCGAATAGTTGTCCGCCGTTAAAGGTGTATGCTCGAAGGGTACCGCCGCGTCCCCCTTCAACGATGACAGTAAGTATTGTAGCTTCGCGATAGATGGAAGCTCGGCTGAAGCGTCGATCATTGCGATGAAGCGATCTCGGAAAGAAAGCCATTTTGTGTGATCTCCGTCAAATGTTGGAAGTTCGATTTTGGGCAAACGTAAATTTGGCGCGTGGGGTCGACCGAATGCAAGCGTTGAGGAAGCCAAGCCCGTTGTATCGTTGAGCGAACCTTCTTCCTTTGGCTGTCTTTCCCGTAGAAATGATTTTAGCTTGCGACAGCGTTCTTCAATGTTGATCCGTTCCATTATGCTGGCTTCGACCGCTTCGTCTTTATCTTCAAGCTCTTCCAGTTTCGAAACTGCGGTGAAAAACTCTTCCTTATGTTTCGCCAGATCTTCTAACACCTCCGGAATCTGCTTGGCATCATCACTCGAATATTTCGCCTGGAACCGTTCCAGCGATTTTATGTTCTCCAGGGCGATCCTCTTTTTCAGTTGCACTGCTTTAATTTTCTTATCCATTGCACAAATAAAATACTGCGATATCACACGAAAATAACGAACAAAGCGATGGCGCGAAATTCAAAATGATGGCGTGTAACCGACCGTTGCCCTTGATGCGGGGCGATATGCGATGGCGGGAATTGTCACGGAATGACTTGCACACTTGACGACGAATACCGAATTCCACTCTTGATGCAGAATGAAACTTATTTCTTCTCCGTATATCACGATCCGGCTCGAAGGACCAAAAATGTGAAATATATTCACGAAAAGGGGCTGGCTGTGATATTTGGAGGAAATTTGAATAGGAAAGTGTACACCTTTATCGCTGGTCGGTTTGCAACTGTATATTCGTTTGTCCTTTTTTGTATATAATATTTCATGCAGTTCATAATTCGTGTAGATCGAGCAGTTTCTAATGTCGAGTAGTTTATAACCTAATCTTAGTTTCCTAACGCTTTGTTTTATGTACAATTCAAATTTAAGTTCGAAAATAATTATCCAAATTCCAACACCTCCTCATTCCTTTCCCTCCTTTTCCTCCTTTCCGTCTGTCGCTTACGATAATTTAGCCTTAAAAACAAAGTGTTGCTAGGTAGCAATACTTGCTGAATAGCTACGTTATGCAACGCGCCAGCGATTAAACGCGCTTAACGATTAAATGGAATTTAACGATTTAATGGAAGACATAGGCTAAGAAGGAAATGCTGATCGACGACGGTCAGCATTTTTAGAGTATAAATTCAATTGAAAAAAAAATAATGAAGGCATTATTTGCCAAGAGCCAGTTGGTGCGTTTATTATTGTGCTTTCCCTCCTTTCCCTCCTTTCCCTTTTTTTCGATCCTTTTCCACTTTTTCATCCTTTCCCTCTTTTCCCTCCTTTCCCTCCTTTCCCTCATTTCCATCCTTTCCCTTCTTTCTCTCCTTCCCTCCTTTCCCTCCTTTCCCTCCTTTCCAACCTTTCCCTCCTTTCCCTCCTTTCCCTCCTTTCCCTCCTTTCCCTCCTTTCCCTCCTTTCCCTCCTTTCCCTCATTTCCCTCCTTTCCCTCCTTTCCCTCCTTACCAACCTATCCCTCCTTTCCAACCGTTCCCTCCTTTCCCCACTTTCTCTCCTTTCCCTCCTTTCCCTCCTTTCCCTCCTTTCCCTCCCTTCCCTCCTTTCCCTCCTTTCCCTCCTTTCCCTCCTTTCCCTCCTTTCCCTCCTTTCCCTCCTTTCATTCCTTTCTCGCCTTTCCATCCTTTCCCTCCTCATTCCTTTCCCTCCTTTTCCTCCTTTCCTTCTGTCGTTTACGATCATTTAGCCTTAAAAACAAAGTGTTGCTAGGTAGCAATACTTGCTGAATAGCTACGTTATGCAACGCGCCAGCGATTAAACGCGCTTAACGATTAAATGGAATTTAACGATTTAATGGAAGACATAGGCTAAGAAGGAAATGCTGATCGACGACGGTCAGCATTTTTAGAGTATAAATTCAATTGAAAAAAAAATAATGAAGGAATTATTTGCTAAGAGCCAGTTGGTGCGTTTATTATTGTGCTTTCCCTCCTTTCCCTCCTTTCCCTTTTTATCGCTCCTTTCACTCTTTTTCATCCTTTCCCTCTTTTCCCTCCTTTCCCTCCTTTCCCTCATTTCCATCCTTTCCCTTCTTTCTCTCCTTCCCTCCTTTCCCTCCTTTCCCTCCTTTCCAACCTTTCCCTCCTTTCCCTCCTTTCCCTCCTTTCCCTCCTTTCCCCCCTTTCCCTCCTTTCCCTCCTTTCCCTCCTTTCCCTCCTTTCCCTCCTTTCCCTCCTTTCCCTCCTTTCCCTCCTTTCCCTCCTTTCCCTCCTTTCCCTCCGTTCCCTCCATTCCCTCATTTCCTTCCTTTCCTTCCTTTCTCGCCTTTCCATCCTTTCCCTCCTCATTCCTTTCCCTTCTTTCATTCTTTCCGTCTGTCGCTTACGATAATTTAGCTGTTTGGTAGCTCGGAGATGCCTAATCCCGGAAACAATGTTTGAAGGTGTGTATTGCGGATCTGTTGGTTAAAACATCTGTCTTCAAATTCAACCAGTTGGTGTGTGCTCGTATCGATTCCGTCTCAGCTCCTCCGTGCTTACTTGGGCTGAGAAGCGACGAAACAGTTTGAAACGGTATGGAAATATACCTGCAGTAACTTTTTCGTCCCAATTGGTGGTTCGAAATACATTTGATTGTGCGTACTTTCCCTCCTTTCCCTCCTTTCTCTCCTTTCCCTTCTTTCCCTCCTTTACACCATTTCCTTTATTTCCCTCCTTTCCCTCCTTTCCCTCCTTTCCATCCTTTCCCTCTTTTCCCTCCTTTCCCTCCTTTCCCTCCTTTCCCTCTTTTCCCTCCTTTCCCTCCTTTCCCTCCTTCCCCTCCTTTCCCTCCTTCCCCTCCTTTCCCACTTATCCCTCCTATCCCTCCTTTCCATCCTTTCCCTCTTTTCCCTCCTTTCCCTCCTTTCCTCCTTTCCCTCCTTTCCCTTTTTTCCCTCCTTTTCCCACCTTTCCTTCCTTTCATTCTTTTCCCTCCTTTGTATGTTTCCCTCTGTCGCTGACGATAATTAAGCTTTAAAAACGAAGCGTTGCTGGTCAATACTTGCAGAATAGCTACGTTATGTAACGCGCCAGCGATGCGCGCTTTTTTTAACGATTTTATGGAAAACATTGTGTTCAATCTTACGATTATGGATAATGTTCTTTCGCGTTTCGGTGTAACTTTTTCTAGCGTTTTATAATTACCGGGTGTTGTTCCTTGTATTGCACAATTAGAAGAGAGTTTATTTCACGCAATTCACTTATACTTATAAACTAATCGATCGTGCCCGAACGCTCCGAAATCAACGAATGATCTTCGTGTTTCGTTAAACACGAATCAACTGGCAGGGCTTCCGTGCCTAAGCCTGAACACATAGGCTAAGAAGAAAATGCTGATGGATGACGGTCAGCATTTTTAGAGTACAAAGTCAATTGAAACCAGATGGTGCGTTTATTATTGTGCTTAAGTCGGCGTGTACTGTGCCTGTCTTGGGCTGCTGCTCCGAAAGACACTCTCGTGTGCGCGACAAATGGTGGCTCCAGAGAGGATGCATCAACCAACAGATCGGCAAGTAGTCCAATGCCCTCCTTTTCCTCCTTTCCGTCTGTCGCTTACGATAATTTAGCCTTAAAAACAAGCGTAGCAATACTTGCTGAATAGCTACGTTATGCAACGCGCTTAACGATTCAATGGAATTTAACGATTTAATGGAAAACATAGGCTAAGAAGGAAATGCTGATCAACGACGGTCAGCATTTTTAGATTATAAATTCAATTGAAAAAAAAAATAATGAAGGCATTATTTACCAAGAGCCAGTTGGTGCGTTTATTATTGTGCTTTCCCTCCTTTCCCTCCTTTCCCTTTTTTTCCCTTCTTTCCCTCTTTTCCATCCTTTCCTTCTTTTCCCTCCTTTCCCTTCTTTCCCTCATTTCCCTCCTTTCCCTCCTTTCCCTCCTTTCCCTCCTTTCCCTTCTTTCCCTCCTTTCCCTCCTTTCCCTCCTTTCCCTCCTTTCCCTCCTTTCCCTCCTTTCCCTCCTTTCACTCCTTTCCCTCCTTTCCCTCCTTTCCCTCCTTTCCCTCCTTTCCCTCCTTTCCCTCCTTTCCCTCCTTTCTCTCCTTTCTCGCCTTTCCATCCTTTCCCTCCTCATTCCTTTCCCTCCTTTTCCTCCTTTCCTTCTGTCGTTTACGATCATTTAGCCTTAAAAACAAAGTGTTGCTAGGTAGCAATACTTGCTGAATAGCTACGTTATGCAACGCGCCAGCGATTGAACGCGCTTTTTTAACGATTTTATGGAAAACATAGGCTAAGAAGAAAATGCTGATCGACGACGGTCAGCATTTTTAGAGTATAAATTCAATTGAAAAAATTAATGAAGGCATCATTTGCCAAGAGCCAGTTGGTGCGTTTATTATTGTGCTTAAGTCGGCGTGTACTGTGCCTGTCTTGGGCTGCTGCTCCGAAAGACAGTTTCGTGTGCGCGACAAATGGTGGCTCCAGAGAGGATGCATCAACCAACGGATCGGCAAGTAGTCCAATGCCCTCCTTTCCCTTCTTTCTCTCCTTCCCTCCTTTTCCTCCTTTCCCTCCTTTCCAACCTTTCCCTCCTTTCCCTTCTTTTCCTCCTTTCCCTCCTTTCCCTCCTTTCCCTCCTTTCCAACCTTTCCCTCCTTTCCCTCCTTTCCCTCCTTTCCCTCCTTTCCCTCCTTTCCCTCCTTTCCCTCCTTTCCCTCCTTTCGCTCCTTTCCCTTCGTTCCCTCCATTCCCTCATTTCCTTCCTTTCCCTCCTTTCTCGCCTTTCCATCCTTTCCCTCCTCATTCCTTTCCCTCCTTTTCCTTCTTTCCGTCTGTCGCTTACGATAATTTAGCCTTAAAAACAAAGCGTTGCTAGGTAGCAATACTTGCTGAATAGCTACGTTATGCAACGCGCCAGCGATTAAGTGATGAGTGGCTCCAGAGAGGATGCATTAACCAACGGATCGGCAAGTAGTGAAATTAATTTAGAAAACATAAATAGGCTGCAAAAGCATCTGAAAGGTTAAGCACTTCGTGCAGTTAGCGGATCAATGCTTAACCCAGAAAACCGTTGCGCTCGTAATAACCAGGCTCGACAAAATGGTCGGGAACCCTGAAAGCATTTACAAGTCTTTACTGCTAGAATTACTAGTGATAAAACATATAACGACAGATAATCCTTCAGCATTTTTAGAATTTTCCAACGCTTTGCGCAATCTCATTGACAACATGGTGTTGTTGAAGCAAGAAGGATTTTTGAATGACCAAAGGCTGCTAAACGATTTAACATCAAGGTTTTCAACCGAACTTCGGAACGAAAGGTTGAACGAGAATCGAACCGTTCGAACAGTTCGGTAAAGTGCACGAACGAACGCGATTCTTAACAAAAACCGACCAGGACTTTTGGAAGAAACTGACTACACCGAACGCGTTCGAACGTTCCGTTCATTGTTCGACGACACACATAAATGTGGTAATGAAACGTGCAAAATCATATTGTTTTCTCGCTCTTTCTCGCACCGTGCGAACGGGTCGTCAGAGATCAAAATGTACCCTGTTGGTGTTGAAATCGTACCCATACAACTCAATTCCTCGAACGCCGTCGAATTTGTCAGGCAGTGTTCGATACGTGTGCTGCAAGGTGTTATAAATGACAAGGTGAAGTTGTTCAGAGCAAAATGACATTTCTCGACTTGACATTTCTCTTCCGGGGGCTACGGTATACAAATCGGGGAGGGCTGGTGCGGGGTAATGAAATTTGTATGCAGAGAGTGACAGATGTCCCACACAATGTCGCCCAGCAAAATCGATAAAAATCAACTTTCTAAATACATTATCCTTGGTGTGCTGTTGGTTTGGAAATCGTATCTATACGACTGAATTCATCGAACGCGTTCGAACTGGTGCTCGATCTGTGTTCTGTTGGTGTGTAAATCGTACCTACACAACTGAATTCATCGAACGCGTTCGAACTGGCTCATTTGTGTTCGATCTGTGCTCTGTTGGTGTGGAAATTATACATATACAATTCAATAGATCAATCCCGTTCAAACGGATTATTCATTATTCGCGAATGAACTGAACTGGAACTGCGCTCATCATGTTGATCCATATTTAAGTAGTTTTTTTTTATAGAATCCTTGAGTGTGTATAAGGCATAGGGTACAATATATGCTGGAGACGTCTATGCTCGTATTAGTTTTATACATGCTAGTTTTTGGTCGGTTTTTCGATAGCTAGCCAGACAGCAGATGGGCCGAGTCTTTAATGTTTTTAAATTATTGGTGTCAACCGCAGAATGAGTACTTCTTTGGCTACAGTATGCGTCTATGGCGGGTAAATGAAAAAGATAACGAGCGTTCTTTGTAAATAAACACCCCATGAAAAAAAGAACGAAAGAATCGTCGTTCACGTACGGTTCTTTTTGGTGAGCGAACTAGTTCGTTCGCGTTCGGTGAAAAGAATCGTTTTGCCCATGCCTAGTTGAAACACACGATAAGTACGAAACAAGATAACAAGAATCTTACGCTACAAGACCTAGCAGAATGGCTGAAACCCTCTGAAGAACTAGCCATTATGCGGCCACGAACGAAAGAGTATCCAAGCAAGAAAGGTCGAAACATCAAAATATACAGCATCGTCACAAAGGGCCAGAAAAGGAAACAATATGTATAATTTGTGGATTTCCTCACGAAACCACTCGTTGCAGGCAATTGAACGGTAAGACACCCAATATAAAATTAACTCTTTTTATTCAGCATAGAATTTGCACCAATTGCTACAAGTACAGCAACCATAACACCAAAAACTGTCGCCTATCAGCACAATGTAGCGTGGTACGGTTGCGGCAAAAGGCATCATAGTATCTGTTGTGTACTGGATTGCCAAACTACGATGAGTTTCAATCGATACCGTAGCAATAGACGATGCGCAATCTCAGATTGCGCATATATTTATCTGTCAAACGGCCCGATTTGATATATTTATCTGTCAAAAAAATTTTATATATCTCGGACATATAATCTTGAAAATTTATGCGCAATCTTGGCGCAATCTGAAATTGTATGGAAATGACGTTTATAGCTCAGGGTTGGCTACGCGAAATGACATATGTTTTGATAAAACGAATATATGCGCAATCTGAGATTGCGCATCGTGTATTAATACGGATAGGTTTATTCAAACTGAACGTGTTATTTGCATTCCCTACTTTTTATAGTTCAGAATGTAACAACGTGAACTATGATCAATTAATAATTATTACATGAAAATGTTATGATTGCAATGTGTGCTATGATCCAACATCTCCCCCCTTATAACCGCAGGACTCCACACAGCATAAACGGAGCGCAACATAACAACTGACAGCTGCTTAACGCTTCAGAGAACGCTGTATTGCCGGTACCATGTTATGAATATCCGTAGTAGGCCGCTCATTTCTCATTTTAAAGCTACCAACCTACTGCGATTACCGACAGTTAATGAAACGCTTTACCTCCTTTCCCAAGCGTTTTCTTACGCGTTTGGCAGCTGTCAGTTGTTATGTTGCGCTCCGTGTTATGCTGTGTGGAGTCCTGCGGTAACTGAATGATCCAACATCTCTCCCCTTAATTGGTACTTCTGGAATGAATTGAGTGTTCGGTAGCTGTTTGGTAGCTCGGAGATGCCTAATCCCGGAAACAATGTTTGAAGGTGTGTATTGTGGATCTGGTGGTTAAAACATCTGTCTTCAAATTCAACCAGTTGGTGTGTGCTCGTATCGATTCCGGCTCAGCTCCTCCGTGCTTACTTGGGCTGAGAAGCGACGAAACAGTTTGAAACGGTATGGAAATATACCTGCAATAACTTTTTCGTCCCAATTGGTGGTTCGAAATACATTTGATTGTGCGTTTCGAAATACTTTCCCTCCTTTCCCTCCTTTCCCTCCTTTCCCTCCTTTACACCATTTCCTTTATTTCCCTCCTTTCCCACCTTTCTATCCTTTCCATCCTTTCCCTCTTTTCCCTCCTTTCCCTCCTTTCCCTCCTTTCCCTCCTTTCCCTCTTTTCCCTCTTTTCCCTCCTTTCGATCTTTTCCCTCCTTCCCCTCCTTCCCCTCCTTTCCCTCCTTTCCTCCTTTCCCTCCTATCCCTCCTTTCCATCCTTTCCCTCTTTTCCCTCCTTTCCCTCCTTTCCTCCTTTCCCACCTTTCCCTCTTTTCCCTCTTTTCCCACCTTTCCCTCCTTTCATTCTTTTCCCTCCTTTTTATCTTTCCCTCTGTCGCTGACGATAATTAAGCTTTAAAAACGAATCGTTGCTGCTCAATACTTGCTGAATAGCTACGTTATGCAACGCGCCAGCGATGCGCGCTTTTTAACGATTTTATGGAAAACATAGGCTAAGAAGAAAATGCTGATGGACGACGGTCAGCATTTTTAGAGTATAAATCCAATTGAAACCAGTTGGTGCGTTTATTATTGTGCTTAAGTCGGCGTGTACTGTGCCTGTCTAGGGCTGCTGCGCCGAAAGACACTCTCGTGTGCGCGACAAATGGTGGCTCCAGAGAGGATGCATCAACCAACGGATCGGCCAGTAGTTCAATGCCCTCCTTTCCCTCCTTTCCCTCCTTTCCCTCCTTCACACCATTTCCTTTATTTCCCTCCTTTCCCTCCTTTCCCTCCTTTCCATCCTTTCCCTCCTTTCCCTCCTTTCCCTCCCTTCCTTCCTTTCCCTCCGTTCCCTCCATTCCCTCATTTCCATCCTTTTCCTCCTATCTCGCCTTTCCATCCTTTCCCTCCTTTTCCTCCTTTCCGTCTATCGCTTACGATAATTTAGCCTTAAAAACAAAGTGTTGCTAGTTAGCAATACTTGCTGAATAGCTACGTTATGCAACGCGCCAGCGATTAAACGCGCTTAACGATTCAATGGAATTTAACGATTTGATGGAAAACATAGGCTAAGAAGGAAATGCTGATCGACGACGGTCAGCATTTTTAGAGTATAAATTCAATTGAAAAAAAAAATAATGAAGGCATTATTTGCCAAGAGCCAGTTGGTAAGTTTATTATTGTGCTTTCCCTCCTTTCCCTCCTTTCCCTTTTTTTCCCTCATTTCCATCCTTTCCCTCCTTTCCCTCCTTTCCCTTCTTTCCCTTCTTTCTCTCCTTCCCTCCTTTCCCTCCTTTCCCTCCTTTCCCTTCTTTCCCTCCTTTCTCTCCTTCCCTCCTTTCCCTCCTTTCCCTCCATTCCCTCCTTTCCCTCCTTTCCCTCCTTTCCCTCCTTTCCCTCCTTTCCCTCCTTTCCCTCCTTTCCCTCCTTTCCCTCCTTTCCCTCCTTTCCCTCCTGTCCCTCCTTTCACTCCTTTCCCTCATTTCCCTCCTTTTCCTCCTTTCCCTCATTTCCCTCCTTTCCATCCATTCCCTCCTTTCCCTCATTTCCCTCCTTTCCCTCCTTTCCCTCCTTTCCAACCTATCCCTCCTTTCCCTCCTTTCCCTCCTTTCCCTCATTTCCCTCCTTTTCCTCCTTTCCCTCATTTCCCTCCTTTCCATCCATTCCCTCCTTTCCCTCATTTCCCTCCTTTCCCTCCTTTCCCTCCTTTCCAACCTATCCCTCCTTTCCAACCGTTCCCTCCTTTCCCTCCTTTCCCTCCTTTCCCTCCTTTCCCTCCTTCACACCATTTCCTTTATTTCCCTCCTTTCACTCCTTTCCATCCTTTCCATCCTTTCCCTCCTTTCCCTCCTTTCCCTCCTTTCCCTCCTTTCCCTCTTTTCCATCCTTTCCCTCCTTTCCCTCCTTTCCCTCCTTTCATTCTTTTCCCTCCTTTTTATCTTTCCCTCTGTCGCTGACGATAATTAAGCTTTAAAAACGAAGCGTTGCTGGTCAATACTTGCTGAATAGCTACGTTATGCAACGCGCCAGCGATGCGCGCTTTTTTAACGATTTTATGGAAAACATAGGCTAAGAAGAAAATGCTGATCGACGACGGTCAGCATTTTTAGAGTATAAATTCAATTGAAAAAATTAATGAAGGCATCATTTGCCAAGAGCCAGTTGGTGCGTTTATTATTGTGCTTAAGTCGGCGTGTACTGTGCCTGTCTTGGGTTGCTGCTCCGAAAGACACTTTCGTGTGCGCGACAAATGGTGGCTCCAGAGAGGATGCATTAACCAACGGATCGGCAAGTAGTCAAATGCCCTCCTTTCCCTTCTTTCTCTCCTTCCCTCCTTTCCCTCCTTTCCCTCCTTTCCAACCTTTCCCTCCTTTCCCTCCTTTCCCTCCTTTCCCTCCTTTCCCTCCTTTCCCTCCTTTCCCTCCTTTCCCTCCTTTCCCTCCTTTCCCTCCTTTCCCTCCTTTCCCTCCTTTCCCTCCTTTCCCTCCTTTCCCTCCTTTCCCTCCTTTCCCTCCTTTCCCTCCTTTCCCTCCTTTCCCTCCTTTCCCTCCTTTCCCTCCTTTCCCTCCTTTCCCTCCTTTCCCTCCTTTCCCTCCTTTCCCTCCTTTCCCTCCGTTCCCTCCATTCCCTCATTTCCATCCTTTCCCTCCTATCTCGCCTTTCCATCCTTTCCCTCCTGTGAAATATATTCACGAAAAGGGGCTGGCTGTGATATTTGGAGGAAATTTGAATAGGAAAGTGTACACCTTTATCGTTGGTCGGTTTGCAACTGTATATTCGTTTGTCCTTTTTTGTATATAATATTTCATGCAGTTCATAATTCGTGTAGATCGAGCAGTTTCTAATGTCGAGTAGTTTATAACCTAATCTTAGTTTCCTAACGCTTTGTTTTATGTACAATTCAAATTTAAGTTCGAAAATAATTATCCAAATTCCAACATTCCCGGCCACCAAAGAAGAACTTCTTTAAATTTCATGCAAAATATAAATTCAATAATGAGTTCAAAAAAGAATTCAAAAAAAGTTCGACTCTTGAACCTGACGCTTATCTCCTATCATACTGCTCGTGTGTGTAGATGTGTGAATGTGTGTTGCGTGTATCTTGTTCTGCCATGAGTGCGAAATGTAAACAATGTCGCGTGGCTTGCAGCTGCGCGTTACTCAGTGCCAGTGGTTTCCTTCTGCTCTAAGTTGCTAATTACGTCCGGATTAGGCAAAACCGCCAGACGATTAGCTGCGCGGACGATTTGCTTCCCTGAAGCAGTGCGCAGTGTAACGACGCGAACAACATCGTCCTTTCCAGGGTGTACTGCAACGATGCGCCCCATCGGCCACGAGGTAGGATGTACATTGTCTTCCTTAATAATCACCAGTGTATTTTCTTTCAGAACCGCTGATTTCCCGTTGCAATATTTGGCTTGAGCTTGTAACTGCTGCAGGTACTCCGGATACCATCGAGCCCAAATGGTTTGCAGATGTTTTTGTACCAACTGGTATTCCCTCAAATAGTTGCTCGGTGTCTCGGTGTAATCGATGATTGGTACCGCTTGCAGATTGCCACCGACGAGGAAGTGTCCCGGTGTCAATGGTTCCAAGTCCGACGGCTCATCGGATAGAGGTGTAATTGGTCGCGAATTCAAACATTGCTCTACCTGGGCAAGTAGGGTAAGCATGCTCTCCTGTGTGATGCTTGTTGTTCCTATTGTTCTGACCATATGCTTTTTAGCTGCCTTCACCGCCGCCTCCCATAAACCTCCAAAATGTGGTGCTCTTGGTGGGATAAACTTCCACTTCATATGATTCATCGCGCACCAATCAAATATAGCAGCTCGATCGTGTTCGTCGCTCTTTAGCATCTTGTAGACGCGATTCAGCTCATGTGCCGCTCCCTTAAAGGTGGTTGCATTGTCGGAATGCAGTTCACTGATTTGACCACGACGTGCAATCAAACGACGAAGTGCATTGATAAATGCTGTTGATGTTAAATCGCCAACCAGTTCGATATGTACCGCTCTTGTTGAAAAACATACAAATATGGCGATGTATGCTTTAATCGGACTTCTGTTGCGTATGGTTTGTTTTATATAGATTGGTCCGCAATAGTCTACTCCGCATACTGAGAATGGTCTTGTTGGTGTGACTCGTGATGTTGGCAAATCGGCGATACTTTGCTTAATAAGTGTGGGTTTGGCCTTAAAACATGCGTGGCAACTGTGGTACACAGACTTGCATAAATTGCGACCGCCAATTATCCAAAAGCTTTGGCGTAGTGTTGCTAAAAGCAGTTGTGGTGCAGCATGCAGCTTACTCAAGTGTATCGAAACAGCTAGTAGTGCGGACAGTGATAATATTACCGGGTGTTTTTCTGATTCCGACAGATGTGCCTTACTGAGCCGGCCACCAATGCGCAGAATACCTTGCGTATCTATGAAAGGGGAAATCCATTTCAGTTTGGAGTTCTTCGGAATCTCTTTGCCCTTCTGCAGGTGTTGTATCTCCTCGGAAAAGGTGTCTTGTTGCGAAAGATAACACAACTTGAGTTCTGCCGCCTTGAGTTCGTCTACAGTGAGCGTTGGGATATCCTTAGCATGGACCTTGTTTCCTACGCGGCGCTTTGCGTTTTGTATAAAGCGCAAACAATGTGCAACAACTCTTGGCAGTTTGTGGTAGATCGAAAATCGTGAGAACAAACTGTTTCGAAATTCGCAGATTAATGTTGTGCTTGCAACCCGTGACGATAGTTTTTTCTTCTTCTGCGCTCTCATCTTCGCTTGGTGATGGTGTGTTCTGTGGCCATTCTTCCGAGTTGCGTGCTAACCAATGTGGCCCGTGCCACCAGCGCTCACACACTAGCAACTTTTCCGGCGTTAAACCTCGCGAAATGTCGTCTGCTGGATTGTCCGAGCCTGGAACATGCTTCCAGCATTGTATTCCAGCCGTGTGCTGAATTTTTGCAACCCTGTTTGCAACGAAGGGCTTCCATCGATTTGGTGCTGAATTCAGCCAGTGAAGGACAGTCATGGAATCGGTCCAACAGATGGTGGTAGCAGAAATTTTCAGTGATTGCTGGACTTTCTCGTAAAGAAGTGTGGCTAGTCGTGCTGCACATAATTCCAATCGAGCTATGGAATGTGAATTGGATAACGCAACGACCTTTGACTTGGCTGTTAGCAGCTGCACGGTGACTCCTTCCATGCTTTCAGCCCGAATGTAGCAACAAGCACCATATGCTAGTTGTGATGCGTCAGCAAAGATATGAATTTGCAGACTTGTTGCCGTGCATTGCGATATGTACCGTGGGACTGTCAAATTGCGTAGTGAAGATAATGTAGAGTGAAATTTCGACCATTCATGCTGTAAGTGCGATGGTAGCTCGCTGTCCCAGTCATATGCCTTTCCATGAATCTTGAGATCCCATAGTTGCTGCATGAACATCTTTGCGATGATGATCGTTGGGCCCAGTAGCCCGAGGGGATCAAATATCTTGGCGATATATGACAAAATTAACCTTTTCGTCATGCTGGGTGTTGTAGGTGGTATCTCAATACGAAACCGTAGTGTATCAGTTGCCGGTTCCCAAACGATGCCTAGTGTGGATACTTGTTTCGAGCTCTTCCACTCGTGCGAGAGTTGTACCGCCACATCTTCTGAAGGAACGTTCTTCAATGCTTCGGAGCGGTTCGATGCCCATTTCTTCAGCGTGAAGCCAGCTGAATTTAGCATGTCTGAGATTTGCCTTTGTATAACGATTGCTTCGGACAAATCATCGGTACCCGTTAGCAAATCATCTACGTAAAAATCGTTCATGACCGCGTTCATTGCCAAAGGATACTCTTCCTTGTGGTCAAGAGCAATCTGTTTTAGGGTCCTGGTTGCTAAAAATGGAGCAGAGGCTGTGCCGTACGTAACCGTCTGTAGCTCAAATGTCGATATAGGATCTGCAGGATGTTCTCTGTACCGGATGCGCAGATAGTTACGGTCATGAGGGCTATGTAAAATTTGCCGATACATCTTCTCTACGTCTGCAGTGAGAGCAATGGCACGAGAACGAAACCGAAGGATAATTGATAGAAGATCTTCTTGAACGACTGGTCCCACGAAGAGTTTGTCGTTCAATGAGTAACCACTCGAAGTCTTACAGGATGCATCGAACACGACACGCACCTTCGTGGTTGTGCTTGATTCGTTAATGACAGCGTGATGTGGGAGGTAGTAATGCTCTACCGAATCGTTTGCAGGACTGGTAAGCCGCTTCATATGCCCCAAATGCTCATATTCTTTCATAAATTTAACATACTCTTCTTTCATTTTAGCATTGGTGTTCAACCGCCGTTCGATACAACGCAGTCTGCGATCGGCTATTTCCTTCGACTCTCCTAAAACGATATTAGGGTTGGAGTTAAATGGCAAACTAACGACATACCTTCCACTTGAGTTGCGAACAGTTGTTGCTGCGAAATGCTTTTCGCAAGCATTCGCCTCAACCGATAGCACAGGATCCTCGGCTATGGTTTCACTCTCCCAGAACCGCTGCATGGTCTCCTCCAGTGGGGTGTCGTATGCAGATAGATGGCACAGCCGCGGACCGACTGACGAATGATGAGTGTTGCCGGTGACAACCCAACCAAAGTGGGTTTCGACCAGCCACGGTTTGCCTCTACCGATAGAGCACTTGCGACCGGTGTGGAGCTCCCAGAACGTATCGCCTCCGATGACGATGTCGATTTGCCCCGGACTGTTAAAGGTGCTGTCCGCCAATGCCACGTCCGGCATTTTCCATGAAGAGACGTCCGTTGGTGATGTAGGGATGTTTGCGGATGGCGTGTCCAGAACCAAGAAAGTCATCTCCGTTGCGAAGGGTTGTGTCTTGGACTGAACGGTAGCGACGATGGAACCCTTGATCTGCTGTACTGCATTGCCGATGCCCGATACAGCGACGTTGACCCTTTTGCAACTCGTCAGCAGTTTCCGTGCGAACTCCTCAGCGATGAAATTCGACATGGATCCCGAATCCAACAACGCCCTTGCTTCATGGGTGTTCCCGTAGTCATCCTTGATCTGGATGTTTGCCGTCGCCAGAAACACATTGTCTTCATTCGACTGAGCTGACAATGTTACCGTTGCGGGTGGAGCATAGGGTGGTGAATGATGTAGAAGTGTGTGATGACGCTCACGACACGTGCGACACGAATAATCCGACTTGCACGCTCTAACCTGATGATTGCTGCTCAAACAGTTCCAGCACAGCCGCTTCGATGCGACGACGTCCCGTCGCTGTTGGACCTCCTTGGCGATGAACACTGGACAGTTGCGCAGTGTGTGGTCTTCGGAACACTCCAATGGACACTTTGGCTGTTGGGTGTGCGCAGTCGATGCAGCAGGAGCCGAGCGAGATGTAGCTGCATTCGCGATGAATCTCCGTTGCCCTGGTTGACGAATGAGACCGGCCACCTTGATACCACTAGCTGCTTGATCCTTCACGAAGTTGTTGGTCGATTTCAAGATTTGGATACGATCTTGCACGAAGTCGATCACATCCTTATATTTGTCCGTCGTGAAGTGCACGGAATGTTTCTCCCAAGCCAACAATGTCTCTCGATCCAACTTCATCAGCAGCATGTTTGAGAGGGGTGTGTCCCACGAGTCAACCGGTTCGTTCAGCTTTTTCAACCCGTTGACGAAGCGGGTGAATTCATCCACCAGGTGCGTGAGCTTGTCAACGCACACCAATTGCACTCCCGGAAGGTAGTGCAATTTGCGATAGTATTCGCGAATCAAAAGACGAGAATTGTCGTACCGTTTAAGAAGCGCCGCCCAGGTAACCGAATAGTTGTCCGCCGTTAAAGGTGTATGCTCGAAGGGTACCGCCGCGTCCCCCTTCAACGATGACAGTAAGTATTGTAGCTTCGCGATAGATGGAAGCTCGGCTGAAGCGTCGATCATTGCGATGAAGCGATCTCGGAAAGAAAGCCATTTTGTGTGATCTCCGTCAAATGTTGGAAGTTCGATTTTGGGCAAACGTAAATTTGGCGCGTGGGGTCGACCGAATGCAAGCGTTGAGGAAGCCAAGCCCGTTGTATCGTTGAGCGAACCTTCTTCCTTTGGCTGTCTTTCCCGTAGAAATGATTTTAGCTTGCGACAGCGTTCTTCAATGTTGATCCGTTCCATTATGCTGGCTTCGACCGCTTCGTCTTTATCTTCAAGCTCTTCCAGTTTCGAAACTGCGGTGAAAAACTCTTCCTTATGTTTCGCCAGATCTTCTAACACCTCCGGAATCTGCTTGGCATCATCACTCGAATATTTCGCCTGGAACCGTTCCAGCGATTTTATGTTCTCCAGGGCGATCCTCTTTTTCAGTTGCACTGCTTTAATTTTCTTATCCATTGCACAAATAAAATACTGCGATATCACACGAAAATAACGAGCAAAGCGATGGCGCGAAATTCAAAATGATGGCGTGTAACCGACCGTTGCCCTTGATGCGGGGCGATATGCGATGGCGGGAATTGTCACGGAATGACTTGCACACTTGACGACGAATACCGAATTCCACTCTTGATGCAGAATGAAACTTATTTCTTCTCCGTATATCACGATCCGGCTCGAAGGACCAAAAATGTGAAATATATTCACGAAAAGGGGCTGGCTGTGATATTTGGAGGAAATTTGAATAGGAAAGTGTACACCTTTATCGCTGGTCGGTTTGCAACTGTATATTCGTTTGTCCTTTTTTGTATATAATATTTCATGCAGTTCATAATTCGTGTAGATCGAGCAGTTTCTAATGTCGAGTAGTTTATAACCTAATCTTAGTTTCCTAACGCTTTGTTTTATGTACAATTCAAATTTAAGTTCGAAAATAATTATCCCAATTCCAACACCTCCTCATTCCTTTCCCTCCTTTTCCTCCTTTCCGTCTGTCGCTTACGATAATTTAGCCTTAAAAACAAAGTGTTGCTAGGTAGCAATACTTGCTGAATAGCTACGTTATGCAACGCGCCAGCGATTAAACGCGCTTAACGATTAAATGGAATTTAACGATTTAATGGAAGACATAGGCTAAGAAGGAAATGCTGATCGACGACGGTCAGCATTTTTAGAGTATAAATTCAATTGAAAAAAAAATAATGAAGGCATTATTTGCCAAGAGCCAGTTGGTGCGTTTATTATTGTGCTTTCCCTCCTTTCCCTCCTTTCCCTTTTTTTCGATCCTTTCCCTCTTTTTCATCCTTTCCCTCTTTTCCCTCCTTTCCCTCCTTTCCCTCATTTCCATCCTTTCCCTTCTTTCTCTCCTTCCCTCCTTTCCCTCCTTTCCCTCCTTTCCAACCTTTCCCTCCTTTCCCTCCTTTCCCTCCTTTCCCTCCTTTCCCTCTTTTCCCTCCTTTCCTTCCTTTCCCTCCTTTCCCTCCTTTCCCTCCTTTCCCTCCTTTCCCTCCTTTCCCTCCTTTCCCTCATTTCCCTCCTTTCCCTCCTTTCCCTCCTTACCAACCTATCCCTCCTTTCCAACCGTTCCCTCCTTTCCCACCTTTCTCTCCTTTCCCTCCTTTCCCTCCTTTCCCTCCTTTCCCTCCTTTCCCTCCTTTCCCTCCTTTCCCTCCTTTCCCTCCTTTCCCTCCTTTCCCTCCTTTCCCTCCTTTCCCTCCTTTCCCTCCTTTCTCTCCTTTCTCGCCTTTCCATCCTTTCCCTCCTCATTCCTTTCTCTCCTTTTCCTCCTTTCCTTCTGTCGTTTACGATCATTTAGCCTTAAAAACAAAGTGTTGCTAGGTAGCAATACTTGCTGAATAGCTACGTTATGCAACGCGCCAGTGATTAAACGCGCTTTTTTAACGATTTTATGGAAAACATAGGCTAAGAAGAAAATGCTGATCGACGACGGTCAGCATTTTTAGAGTATAAATTCAATTGAAAAAATTAATGAAGGCATCATTTGCCAAGAGCCAGTTGGTGCGTTTATTATTGTGCTTAAGTCGGCGTGTACTGTGCCTGTCTTGGGCTGCTGCTCCGAAAGACAGTTTCGTGTGCGCGACCAATGGTGGCTCCAGAGAGGATGCATCAACCAACGGATCGGCAAGTAGTCCAATGCCCTCTCTTCCCTTCTTTCTCTCCTTCCCTCCTTTTCCTCCTTTCCCTCCTTTCCAACCTTTCCCTCCTTTCCCTTCTTTTCCTCCTTTCCCCCCTTTCCCTCCTTTCCCTCCTTTCCAACCTTTCCCTCCTTTCCCTCCTTTCCCTCCTTTCCCTCCTTTCCCTCCTTTCCCTCCTTTCCCTCCTTTCCCTCCTTTCGCTCCTTTCCCTTCGTTCCCTCCATTCCCTCATTTCCTTCCTTTCCCTCCTTTCTCGCCTTTCCATCCTTTCCCTCCTCATTCCTTTCCCTCCTTTTCCTTCTTTCCGTCTGTCGCTTACGATAATTTAGCCTTAAAAACAAAGCGTTGCTAGGTAGCAATACTTGCTGAATAGCTACGTTATGCAACGCGCCAGCGATTAAGTGATGAGTGGCTCCAGAGAGGATGCATTAACCAACGGATCGGCAAGTAGTGAAATTAATTTAGAAAACATAAATAGGCTGCAAAAGCATCTGAAAGGTTAAGCACTTCGTGCAGTTAGCTGATCAATGCTTAACCCAGAAAACCGTTGCGCTCGTAATAACCAGGCTCGACAAAATGGTCGGGAACCCTGAAAGCATTTACAAGTCTTTACTGCTAGAATTACTAGTGATAAAACATATAACGACAGATAATCCTTCAGCATTTTTAGAATTTTCCAACGCTTTGCGCAATCTCATTGACAACATGGTGTTGTTGAAGCAAGAAGGATTTTTGAATGACCAAAGGCTGCTAAACGATTTAACATCAAGGTTTTCAACCGAACTTCGGAACGAAAGGTTGAACGAGAATCGAACCGTTCGAACAGTTCGGTAAAGTGCACGAACGAACGAGATTCTTAACAAAAAACGACAAGGACTTTTGGAAGAAACTGACTACACCGAACGCGTTCGAACGTTCCGTTCATTGTTCGACGACACACATAAATGTGGTAATGAAACGTGCAAAATCATATTGTTTTCTCGCTCTTTCTCGCACCGTGCGAACGGGTCGTCAGAGATCAAAATGTACCCTGTTGGTGTTGAAATCGTACCCATACAACTCAATTCCTCGAACGCCGTCGAATTTGTCAGGCAGTGTTCGATACGTGTGCTGCAAGGTGTTATAAATGACAAGGTGAAGTTGTTCAGAGCAAAATGACATTTCTCGACTTGACATTTCTCTTCCGGGGGCTACGGTATAAAAATCGGGGAGGGCTGGTGCGGGGTAATGAAATTTGTATGCAGAGAGTGACAGATGTCCCCCACAATGTCGCCCAGCAAAAGCGATAAAAATCAACCTTCTAAATACATTATCCTTGGTGTGCTGTTGGTTTGGAAATCGTATCTATACGACTGAATTCATCGAACGCGTTCGAACTGGTGCTCGATCTGTGTTCTGTTGGTGTGTAAATCGTACCTACACAACTGAATTCATCGAACGCGTTCGAACTGGCTCATTTGTGTTCGATCTGTGCTCTGTTGGTGTGGAAATTATACATATACAATTCAATAGATCAATCCCGTTCAAACGGATTATTCATTATTCGCGAATGAACTGAACTGGAATTGCGCTCATCATGTTGATCCATATTTAAGTAGTTTTTTTTATAGAATCCTTGAGTGTGTATAAGGCATAGGGTACAATATATGCTGGAGACGTCTATGCTCGTATTAGTTTTATACATGCTAGTTTTTGGTCGGTTTTTCGATAGCTAGCCAGACAGCAGATGGGCCGAGTCTTTAATGTTTTTAAATTATTGGTGTCAACCGCAGAATGAGTACTTCTTTGGCTACAGTATGCGTCTATGGCGGGTAAATGAAAAAGATAACGAGCGTTCTTTGTAAATAAACACCCCATGAAAAAAAGAACGAAAGAATCGTTGTTCACGTACGGTTCTTTTTGGTGAGCGAACTAGTTCGTTCGCGTTCGGTGAAAAGAATCGTTTTGCCCATGCCTAGTTGAAACACACGATAAGTACGAAACAAGATAACAAGAATCTTACGCTACAAGACCTAGCAGAATGGCTGAAACCCTCTGAAGAACTAGCCATTATGCGGCCACGAACGAAGGAGTATCCAAGCAAGAAAGGTCGAAACATTAAGATATACAGCATCGTCACAAAGGGCCAGAAAAGGAAACAATATGTATAATTTGTGGATTTCCTCACGAAACCACTCGTTGCAGGCAATTGAACGGTAAGACACCCAATATAAAATTAACTCTTTTTATTCGGCATAGAATTTGCACCAATTGCTACAAGTACAGCAACCATAACACCAAAAACTGTCGCCTATCAGCACAATGTAGCGTGGTACGGTTGCGGCAAAAGGCATCATAGTATCTGTTGTGTACTGGATTGCCAAACTACGATGAGTTTCAATCGATAGGTTTATTCAAACTGAACGTGTTATTTGCATTCCCTACTTTTTATAGTTCAGAATGTAACAACGTGAACTATGATCAATTAATAATTATTACATGAAAATGTTATGATTGCAATGTGTGCTATGATCCAACATCTCCCCCCTTATAACCGCAGGACTCCACACAGCATAAACGGAGCGCAACATAACAACTGACAGCTGCTTAACGCTTCAGAGAACGCTGTATTGCCGGTACCATGTTATGAATATCCGTAGTAGGCCGCTCATTTCTCATTTTAAAGCTACCAACCTACTGCGATTACCGACAGTTAATGAAACGCTTTACCTCCTTTCCCAAGCGTTTTCTTACGCGTTTGGCAGCTGTCAGTTGTTATGTTGCGCTCCGTGTTATGCTGTGTGGAGTCCTGCGGTAACTGAATGATCCAACATCTCTCCCCTTAATTGGTACTTCTGGAATGAATTGAGTGTTCGGTAGCTGTTTGGTAGCTCGGAGATGCCTAATCCCGGAAACAATGTTTGAAGGTGTGTATTGTGGATCTGGTGGTTAAAACATCTGTCTTCAAATTCAACCAGTTGGTGTGTGCTCGTATCGATTCCGTCTCAGCTCCTCCGTGCTTACTTGGGCTGAGAAGCGACGAAACAGTTTGAAACGGTATGGAAATATACCTGCAATAACTTTTTCGTCCCAATTGGTGGTTCGAAATACATTTGATTGTGCGTTTCGAAATACTTTCCCTCCTTTCCCTCCTTTCCCTCCTTTCCCTCCTTTACACCATTTCCTTTATTTCCCTCCTTTCCCACCTTTCTATCCTTTCCATCCTTTCCCTCTTTTCCCTCCTTTCCCTCCTTTCCCTCCTTTCTCTCCTTTCCCTCTTTTCCCTCTTTTCCCTCCTTTCGATCTTTTCCCTCCTTCCCCTCCTTCCCCTCCTTTCCCTCCTTTCCTCCTTTCCCTCCTATCCCTCCTTTCCATCCTTTCCCTCTTTTCCCTCCTTTCCCTCCTTTCCTCCTTTCCCACCTTTCCCTCTTTTCCCTCTTTTCCCACCTTTCCCTCCTTTCATTCTTTTCCCTCCTTTTTATCTTTCCCTCTGTCGCTGACGATAATTAAGCTTTAAAAACGAATCGTTGCTGCTCAATACTTGCTGAATAGCTACGTTATGCAACGCGCCAGCGATGCGCGCTTTTTTAACGATTTTATGGAAAACATAGGCTAAGAAGAAAATGCTGATGGACGACGGTCAGCATTTTTAGAGTATAAATCCAATTGAAACCAGTTGGTGCGTTTATTATTGTGCTTAAGTCGGCGTGTACTGTGCCTGTCTTGGGCTGCAGCTCCGAAAGACACTTTCGTGTGCGCGACAAATGGTGGCTCCAGAGAGGATGCATTAACCAACGGATCGGCAAGTAGTCAGATGCCCTCCTTTCCCTTCTTTCTCTCCTTCCCTCCTTTTCCTCCTTTCCATCCTTTCCAACCTTTCCCTCCTTTCCCTTCTTTTCTTCCTTTCCCTCCTTTCCCTCCTTTCCCTCCTTTCCCTCCTTTCCCTCCTTTCCCTCCTTTCCCTCCTTTCCCTCCTTTCTCGGCTTTCCATCCTTTCCCTCCTTTCCCTCCTTTCCCTCCTTTCCCTCCTTTCCCTCCTTTCCCTTCGTTCCCTCCATTCCCTCATTTCCTTCCTTTCCCTCCTTTCTCGCCTTTCCATCCTTTCCCTCCTCATTCCTTTCCCTCCTTTTCCTTCTTTCCGTCTGTCGCTTACGATAATTTAGCCTTAAAAACAAAGTGTTGCTAGGTAGCAATACTTGCTGAATAGCTACGTTATGCAACGCGCCAGCGATTAAGCGATTAGTGGCTCCAGAGAGGATGCATTAACCAACGGATCGGCAAGTAGTGAAATTAATTTAGAAAACATAAATAGGCTGCAAAAGCATCTGAAAGGTTAAGCACTTCGTGCAGTTAGCGGATCAATGCTTAACCCAGAAAACCGTTGCGCTCGTAATAACCAGGCTCGACAAAATGGTCGGGAACCCTGAAAGCATTTACAAGTCTTTACTGCTAGAATTACTAGTGATAAAACATATAACGACAGATAATCCTTCAGCATTTTTAGAATTTTCCAACGCTTTGCGCAATCTCATTGACAACATGGTGTTGTTGAAGCAAGAAGGATTTTTGAATGACCAAAGGCTGCTAAACGATTTAACATCAAGGTTTTCAACCGAACTTCGGAACGAAAGGTTGAACGAGAATCGAACCGTTCGAACAGTTCGGTAAAGTGCACGAACGAACGAGATTCTTAACAAAAAACGACCAGGACTTTTGGAAGAAACTGACTACACCGAACGCGTTCGAACGTTCCGTTCATTGTTCGACGACACACATAAATGTGGTAATGAAACGTGCAAAATCATATTGCTTTCTCGCTCTTTCTCGCACCGTGCGAACGGGTCGTCAGAGATCAAAATGTACCCTGTTGGTGTTGAAATCGTACCCATACAACTCAATTCCTCGAACGCCGTCGAATTTGTCAGGCAGTGTTCGATACGTGTGCTGCAAGGTGTTATAAATGACAAGGTGAAGTTGTTCAGAGCAAAATGACATTTCTCGACTTGACATTTCTCTTCCGGGGGCTACGGTATAAAAATCGGGGAGGGCTGGTGCGGGGTAATGAAATTTGTATGCAGAGAGTGACAGATGTCCCCCACAATGTCGCCCAGCAAAAGCGATAAAAATCAACCTTCTAAATACATTATCCTTGGTGTGCTGTTGGTTTGGAAATCGTATCTATACGACTGAATTCATCGAACGTGTTCGAACTGGTGCTCGATCTGTGTTCTGTTGGTGTGTAAATCGTACCTACACAACTGAATTCATCGAACGCGTTCGAACTGGCTCATTTGTGTTCGATCTGTGCTCTGTTGGTGTGGAAATTATACATATACAATTCAATAGATCGATCCCGTTCAAACGGATTATTCATTATTCGCGAATGAACTGAACTGGAATTGCGCTCATCATGTTGATCCATATTTAAGTAGTTTTTTTTATAGAATCCTTGAGTGTGTATAAGGCATAGGGTACAATATATGCTGGAGACGTCTATGCTCGTATTAGTTTTATACATGCTAGTTTTTGGTCGGTTTTTCGATAGCTAGCCAGACAGCAGATGGGCCGAGTCTTTAATGTTTTTAAATTATTGGTGTCAACCGCAGAATGAGTACTTCTTTGGCTACAGTATGCGTCTATGGCGGGTAAATGAAAAAGATAACGAGCGTTCTTTGTAAATAAACACCCCATGAAAAAAAGAACGAAAGAATCGTCGTTCACGTACGGTTCTTTTTGGTGAGCGAACTAGATCGTTCGCGTTCGGTGAAAAGAATCGTTTTGCCCATGCCTAGTTGAAACACACGATAAGTACGAAACAAGATAACAAGAATCTTACGCTACAAGACCTAGCAGAATGGCTGAAACCCTCTGAAGAACTAGCCATTATGCGGCCACGAACGAAGGAGTATCCAAGCAAGAAAGGTCGAAACATCAAAATATACAGCATCGTCACAAAGTGCCAGAAAAGGAAACAATATGTATAATTTGTGGATTTCCTTACGAAACCACTCGTTGCAGGCAATTGAACGGTAAGACACCCAATATAAAATTAACTCTTTTTATTCGGCATAGAATTTGCACCAATTGCTGCAAGTACAGCAACCATAACACCAAAAACTGTCGCCTATCAGCACAATTGAAAAAAAAATAATGAAGGCATTATTTGCCAATAGCCAGTTGGTGCGTTTATCATTGTGCTTAAGTCGGCGTGTACTGTGCCTGTCTTGGGCTGCTGCTCCGAAAGACACTCTCGTGTGCGCGACAAATGGTGGCTCCAGAGAGGATGCATCAACCAACGGATCGGCAAGTAGTCCAATGCCCTCCGTTCCCTCCTTTCCCTCCTTTCCCTCCTTTCCCTCCTTTCCCTCCTTTCCCTCCTTTCCCTCCTTTCCCTCCTTTCCCTCCTTTCCCTCCTTTCCCTCCTTTCCCTCCTTTCCCTCCTATCCCTCCTTTCCCTCCTTTCCCTCTTTTCCCTCCTTTCCCTCCTTTCCCTCCTTTCCTCCTTTCCCTCCTTTCCCTCTTTTCCCTCTTTTCCCACCTTTCCCTCCTTTCATTCTTTTCCCTCCTTTTTATCTTTCACTCTGTCGCAGACGATAATTAAGCTATAAAAACAAAGCGTTGCTAGGTAGCAATACTTGCTGAATAGCTACGTTATGCAACGCGCCAGCGATGCGCGCTTTTTTAACGATTTTATGGAAAACATAGGCTAAGAAGAAAATGCTGATCGACGACGGTCAGCATTTTTAGAGTATAAATTCAATTGAAAAAATTAATGAAGGCATCATTTGCCAAGAGCCAGTTGGTGCGTTTATTATTGTGCTTAAGTCGGCGTGTACTGTGCCTGTCTTGGGCTGCAGCTCCGAAAGACACTTTCGTGTGCGCGACAAATGGTGGCTCCAGAGAGAATGCATCAACCAACGGATCGGCAAGTAGTCCAATGCCCTCCTTTCCCTCCTTTCCCTCCTTTCCCTCCTTTCCCTCCTTTCCCTCCTTCACACCATTTCCTTTATTTCCCTCCTTTCCCTCCTTTCCCTTCTTTCCATCCTTTCCCTCTTTTCCCTCCTTTCCCTCCTTTCCCTCCTTTCCCTCCTTTCCCTCCTTTCCCTCCTTTCCCTCCTTTCCCTCCTTCCCCTCCTTTCCCTCCTTTCCCTCCTTTCCCACCTATCCCTCCTTTCCATCCTTTCCCTCTTTTCCCTCCTTTCCTTCCTTTCCTCCTTTCCCTCCTTTCCCTCTTTTCGCTCTTTTCCCACCTTTCCCTCCTTTCCCTCCTTTCCCTCCTTTCCCTCCGTTCCCTCCATTCCCTCATTTCCATCCTTTCCCTCCTATCTCGCCTTTCCATCCTTTCCCTCCTGTGAAATATATTCACGAAAAGGGGCTGGCTGTGATATTTGGAGGAAATTTGAATAGGAAAGTGTTCACCTTTATCGTTGGTCGGTTTGCAACTGTATATTCGTTTGTCCTTTTTTGTATATAATATTTCATGCAGTTCATAATTCGTGTAGATCGAGCAGTTTCTAATGTCGAGTAGTTTATAACCTAATCTTAGTTTCCTAACGCTTTGTTTTATGTACAATTCAAATTTAAGTTCGAAAATAATTATCCAAATTCCAACACCTCCTCATTCCTTTCCCTCCTTTTCCTCCTTTCCGTCTGTCGCTTACGATAATTTAGCCTTTAAAACAAAGCGTTAGTAGGTAGCAATACTTGCTGAATAGCTACGTTATGCAACGCGCCAGCGATTAAGCGATTAGTGGCTCCAGAGAGGATGCATTAACCAACGGATCGGCAAGTAGTGAAATTAATTTAGAAAACATAAATAGGCTGCAAAAGCATCTGAAAGGTTAAGCACTTCGTGCAGTTAGCGGATCAATGCTTAACCCAGAAAACCGTTGCGCTCGTAATAACCAGGCTCGACAAAATGGTCGGGAACCCTGAAAGCATTTACAAGTCTTTACTGCTAGAATTACTAGTGATAAAACATATAACGACAGATAATCCTTCAGCATTTTTAGAATTTTCCAACGCTTTGCGTAATCTCATTGACAACATGGTGTTGTTGAAGCAAGAAGGATTTTTGAATGACCAAAGGCTGCTAAACGATTTAACATCAAGGTTTTCAACCGAACTTCGGAACGAAAGGTTGAACGAGAATCGAACCGTTCGAACAGTTCGGTAAAGTGCACGAACGAACGAGATTCTTAACAAAAAACGACCAGGACTTTTGGAAGAAACTGACTACACCGAACGCGTTCGAACGTTCCGTTCATTGTTCGACGATACACATAAATGTGGTAATGAAACGTGCAAAATCATATTGCTTTCTCGCTCTTTCTCGCACCGTGCGAACGGGTCGTCAGAGATCAAAATGTACCCTGTTGGTGTTGAAATCGTACCCATACAACTCAATTCCTCGAACGCCGTCGAATTTGTCAGCCAGTGTTCGATACGTGTGCTGCAAGGTGTTATAAATGACAAGGTGAAGTTGTTCAGAGCAAAATGACATTTCTCGACTTGACATTTCTCTTCCGGGGGCTACGGTATAAAAATCGGGGAGGGCTGGTGCGGGGTAATGAAATTTGTATGCAGAGAGTGACAGATGTCCCCCACAATGTCGCCCAGCAAAAGCGATAAAAATCAACCTTCTAAATACATTATCCTTGGTGTGCTGTTGGTTTGGAAATCGTATCTATACGACTGAATTCATCGAACGCGTTCGAACTGGTGCTCGATCTGTGTTCTGTTGGTGTGTAAATCGTACCTACACAACTGAATTCATCGAACGCGTTCGAACTGGCTCATTTGTGTTCGATCTGTGCTCTGTTGGTGTGGAAATTATACATATACAATTCAATAGATCGATCCCGTTCAAACGGATTATTCATTAGGGTAAATGTACCTATAGTGGTGGTAGTACCAATAGTGGTGCTATTGCTCTAAAATGCGGTTCAAAGGACAAATTACAAGTATTTAAGTTAGTTAAGTTAGTGTGAAATGTTCTTTAACCTTTTACAAAGGGTTTAAAAGTTAAATGGGGCCATTCCGTTACTTAGTGACCGAAAAATCCATTATTTTGTGAAATGTGTCAACATTTTTCCAAAATCCTTAGGATTTCATAACGAAACTCATTTTTCTGTTAACGTTCTAAACGACCACATAACCACGCAATTACTAGTTTTTCAATATAACTGTTATGTAATGTTATTGTTTTACTAAAATTATTTGCCTTTTGACCATATTTATGCATTTTTAAGTGTTTTTTACCATAGTGCCATTATAGGTACACAAAACAGGCATGTTCCTATAGTGGTCCTAGTTCTAAAATCAATAAAAACAGGTGATTTTAGATTTTTTTCGGCGACATTTTTGACATGTCGTACTGTTTTCACTAAAATAAGCAACAGAAATGAGTTTTATGTAGGTAATTTACCAAAAACAGGCCAAAATTCGCTTATCTGGCTGAATGAAAAATTGACTTCAAATCAAGCACACTCTTCCGGGTGTAGGTTGACAACAGGTGTGATGCAGTACTTTAGTGAATATTTTCATCAACCAAATTCATACATTTTTTACGATCAAATTACGAAAGATATCATTATTATGGCAATAATCCATGCTATTCATACGAAAACAGCTTCAAAACTAAGTTATATTGATATTATACACTGTTTTGAGGCATCTTTGTTTACCACCACTATAGGAACACAATACGACGACTATAGGAACCATACCACCATTATAGGTACAACGAAGCAATCACAAAAATATGTATTTTTTCGTAAATGTTATGTGTTTCATGGTAAAAATGGTTGCGATTGCGAAGATAAAACATATTCCAATTGCTTTGTGTTAAAATATTCAGAAATTGTCCTTCCAGACACTTTAAATACATTAAAACACATCGGTACCTCTACAAATTGCACCACTATTGGTACATTTACCCTATTCGCGAATGAACTGAACTGGAATTGCGCTCATCATGTTGATCCATATTTAAGTAGTTTTTTTTATAGAATCCTTGAGTGTGTATAAGGCATAGGGTACAATATATGCTGGAGACGTCTATGCTCGTATTAGTTTTATACATGCTAGTTTTTGGTCGGTTTTTCGATAGCTAGCCAGACAGCAGATGGGCCGAGTCTTTAATGTTTTTAAATTATTGGTGTCAACCGCAGAATGAGTACTTCTTTGGCTACAGTATGCGTCTATGGCGGGTAAATGAAAAAGATAACGAGCGTTCTTTGTAAATAAACACCCCATGAAAAAAAGAACGAAAGAATCGTCGTTCACGTACGGTTCTTTTTGGTGAGCGAACTAGTTCGTTCGCGTTCGGTGAAAAGAATCGTTTTGCCCATGCCTAGTTGAAACACACGATAAGTACGAAACAAGATAACAAGAATCTTACGCTACAAGACCTAGCAGAATGGCTGAAACCCTCTGAAGAACTAGCCATTATGCGGCCACGAACGAAGGAGTATCCAAGCAAGAAAGGTCAAAACATCAAAATATACAGCATCGTCACAAAGTGCCAGAAAAGGAAACAATATGTATAATTTGTGGATTTCCTCACGAAACCACTCGTTGCAGGCAATTGAACGGTAAGACACTCAATATAAAATTAACTCTTTTTATTCGGCATAGAATTTGCACCAATTGCTGCAAGTACAGCAACCATAACACCAAAAACTGTCGCCTATCAGCACAATGTAGCGTGGTACGGTTGCGGCAAAAGGCATCATAGTATCTGTTGTGTACTGGATTGCCAAACTACGATGAGTTTCAATCGATAGGTTTATTCAAACTGAACGTGTTATTTGCATTCCCTACTTTTTATAGTTCAGAATGTAACAACGTGAACTATGATCAATTAATAATTATTACATGAAAATGTTATGATTGCAATGTGTGCTATGATCCAACATCTCCCCCCTTATAACCGCAGGACTCCACACAGCATAAACGGAGCGCAACATAACAACTGACAGCTGCTTAACGCTTCAGAGAACGCTGTATTGCCGGTACCATGTTATGAATATCCGTAGTAGGCCGCTCATTTCTCATTTTAAAGCTACCAACCTACTGCGATTACCGACAGTTAATGAAACGCTTTACCTCCTTTCCCAAGCGTTTTCTTACGCGTTTGGCAGCTGTCAGTTGTTATGTTGCGCTCCGTGTTATGCTGTGTGGAGTCCTGCGGTAACTGAATGATCCAACATCTCTCCCCTTAATTGGTACTTCTGGAATGAATTGAGTGTTCGGTAGCTGTTTGGTAGCTCGGAGATGCCTAATCCCGGAAACAATGTTTGAAGGTGTGTATTGTGGATCTGGTGGTTAAAACATCTGTCTTCAAATTCAACCAGTTGGTGTGTGCTCGTATCGATTCCGGCTCAGCTCCTCCGTGCTTACTTGGGCTGAGAAGCGACGAAACAGTTTGAAACGGTATGGAAATATACCTGCAATAACTTTTTCGTCCCAATTGGTGGTTCGAAATACATTTGATTGTGCGTTTCGAAATACTTTCCCTCCTTTCCCTCCTTTCCCTCCTTTCCCTCCTTTACACCATTTCCTTTATTTCCCTCCTTTCCCTCCTTTCCCTCCTTTCCTCCTTTCCATCCTTTCCCTCTTTTCCCTCCTTTCCCTCCTTTCCCTCCTTTCCCTCTTTTCTCTCCTTTCCCTCCTTTCCCTCCTTCCCCTCCTTTCCCTCCTTTCCCTCCTTTCCCTCCTATCCCTCCTATCCCTCCTTTCCATCCTTTCCCTCTTTACCTTCCTTTCCTCCTTTCTTCCTTTCCCTCCTTTCCCTTTTTTTCCTCCTTTTCCCACCTTTCCTTCCGTTCATTCTTTTCCCTCCTTTGTATCTTTCTTTCTGTCGCTGACGATAATTAAGCTTTAAAAACGAAGCGTTGCTGGTCAATACTTGCTGAATAGCTACGTTATGCAACGCGCCAGCGATTAAACGCGCTTAACGATTCAATGGAATTTAACGATTTAATGGAAAACATAGGCTAAGAAGGAAATGCTGATCGACGACGGTCAGCATTTTTAGAGTATAAATTCAATTCAAAAAAAATAATGAAGGCATTATTTGCCAAGAGCCAGTTGGTGCGTTTATTATTGTGCTTTCCCTCCTTTCCCTCCTTTCCCTTTTTACCCTCCTTTCCCTTTTTTCCATCCTTTTCCTCCTTTCCCTCCTTTCCCTCCTTTCCCTTCTTTCCCTCCTTTCCCTCCTTTCCCTCCTTTCCCTCCTTCCCCTCCTTTCCCTCCTTTCCATCCTTTCCCTCCGTTCCCTCCATTCCCTCATTTCCATCCTTTCCCTCCTATCTCGCCTTTCCATCCTTTCCCTCCTGTGAAATATATTCACGAAAAGGGGCTGGCTGTGATATTTGGAGGAAATTTGAATAGGAAAGTGTACACCTTTATCGCTGGTCGGTTTGCAACTGTATATTCGTTTGTCCTTTTTTGTATATAATATTTCATGCAGTCCATAATTCGTGTAGATCGAGCAGTTTCGAATGTCGAGTAGTTTATAACCTAATCTTAGTTTCCTAACGCTTTGTTTTATGTACAATTCAAATTTAAGTTCGAAAATAATTATCCAAATTCCAACATTCCCGGCCACCAAAGAAGAACTTCTTTAAATTTCATGCAAAATATAAATTCAATAATGAGTTCAAAAAAGAATTCAAAAAAAGTTCGACTCTTGAACCTGACGCTTATCTCCTATCATACTGCTCGTGTGTGTAGATGTGTGAATGTGTGTTGCGTGTATCTTGTTCTGCCATGAGTGCGAAATGTAAACAATGTCGCGTGGCTTGCAGCTGCGCGTTACTCAGTGCCAGTGGTTTCCTTCTGCTCTAAGTTGCTAATTACGTCCGGATTAGGCAAAACCGCCAGACGATTAGCTGCGCGGACGATTTGCTTCCCTGAAGCAGTGCGCAGTGTAACGACGCGAACAACATCGTCCTTTCCAGGGTGTACTGCAACGATGCGCCCCATCGGCCACGAGGTAGGATGTACATTGTCTTCCTTAATAATCACCAGTGTATTTTCTTTCAGAACCGCTGATTTCCCGTTGCAATATTTGGCTCGAGCTTGTAACTGCTGCAGGTACTCCGGATACCATCGAGCCCAAATGGTTTGCAGATGTTTTTGTACCAACTGGTATTCCCTCAAATAGTTGCTCGGTGTCTCGGTGTAATCGATGATTGGTACCGCTTGCAGATTGCCACCGACGAGGAAGTGTCCCGGTGTCAATGGTTCCAAGTCCGACGGCTCATCGGATAGAGGTGTAATTGGTCGCGAATTTAAACATTGCTCTACCTGGGCAAGTAGGGTAAGCATGCTCTCCTGTGTGATGCTTGTTGTTCCTATTGTTCTGACTATATGGCTTTTAGCTGCCTTCACCGCCGCCTCCCATAAACCTCCAAAATGTGGTGCTCTTGGTGGGATAAACTTCCACTTCATATGATTCATCGCGCACCAATCAAATATAGCAGCTCGATCGTGTTCGTCGCTCTTTAGCATCTTGTAGACGCGATTCAGCTCATGTGCCGCTCCCTTAAAGGTGGTTGCATTGTCGGAATGCAGTTCACCGATTTGACCACGACGTGCAATCAAACGACGAAGTGCATTGATAAATGCTGTTGATGTTAAATCGCCAACCAGTTCGATATGTACCGCTCTTGTTGAAAAACATACAAATATGGCGATGTATGCTTTAATCGGACTTCTGTTGCGTATGGTTTGTTTTATATAGATTGGTCCGCAATAGTCTACTCCGCATACTGAGAATGGTCTTGTTGGTGTGACTCGTGATGTTGGCAAATCGGCGATACTTTGCTTAATAAGTGTGGGTTTGGCCTTAAAACATGCGTGGCAACTGTGGTACACAGACTTGCATAAATTGCGACCGCCAATTATCCAAAAGCTTTGGCGTAGTGTTGCTAAAAGCAGTTGTGGTGCAGCATGCAGCTTACTCAAGTGTATCGAAACAGCTAGTAGTGCGGACAGTGATAATATTACCGGGTGTTTTTCTGATTCCGACAGATGTGCCTTACTGAGCCGGCCACCAATGCGCAGAATACCTTGCGTATCTATGAAAGGGGAAATCCATTTCAGTTTGGAGTTCTTCGGAATCTCTTTGCCCTTCTGCAGGTGTTGTATCTCCTCGGAAAAGGTGTCTTGTTGCGAAAGATAACACAACTTGAGTTCTGCCGCCTTGAGTTCGTCTACAGTGAGCGGTGGGATATCCTTAGCATGGACCTTGTTTCCTACGCGGCGCTTTGCGTTTTGTATAAAGCGCAAACAATGTGCAACAACTCTTTGCAGTTTGTGGTAGATCGAAAATCGTGAGAACAAACTGTTTCGAAATTCGCAGATTAATGCTGTGCTTGCAACCCGTGACGATAGTTTTTCTTCTTCTGCGCTCTCATCTTCGCTTGGTGATGGTGTGTTCTGCGGCCATTCTTCCGAGTTGCGTGCTAACCAATGTGGCCCGTGCCACCAGCGCTCACACACTAGCAACTTTTCCGGCGTTAAACCTCGCGAAATGTCGTCTGCTGGATTGTCCGAGCCTGGAACATGCTTCCAGCATTGTATTCCAGCCGTGTGCTGAATTTTTGCAACCCTGTTTGCAACGAAGGGCTTCCATCGATTTGGTGCTGAATTCAGCCAGTGAAGGACAGTCATGGAATCGGTCCAACAGATGGTGGTAGCAGAAATTTTCAGTGATTGCTGGACTTTCTCGTAAAGAAGTGTGGCTAGTCGTGCTGCACACAATTCCAATCGAGCTATGGAATGTGAATTGGATAACGCAACGACCTTTGACTTGGCTGTTAGCAGCTGCACGGTGACTCCTTCCATGCTTTCAGCCCGAATGTAGCAACAAGCACCATATGCTAGTTGTGATGCGTCAGCAAAGATATGAATTTGCAGACTTGTTGCCGTGCATTGCGATATGTACCGTGGGACTGTCAAATTGCGTAGTGAAGATAATGTAGAGTGAAATTTCGACCATTCATGCTGTAAGTGCGATGGTAGCTCGCTGTCCCAGTCATATGCCTTTCCATGAATCTTGAGAGCCCATAGTTGCTGCATGAACATCTTTGCGATGATGATCGTTGGGCCCAGTAGCCCGAGGGGATCAAATATCTTGGCGATATATGACAAAATTAACCTTTTCGTCATGCTGGGTGTTGTAGGTGGTATCTCAATACGAAACCGTAGTGTATCAGTTGCCGGTTCCCAAACGATGCCTAGTGTGGATACTTGTTTCGAGCTCTTCCACTCGTGCGAGAGTTGTACCGCCACATCTTCTGAAGGAACGTTCTTCAATGCTTCGGAGCGGTTCGATGCCCATTTCTTCAGCGTGAAGCCAGCTGAATTTAGCATGTCTGAGATTTGCCTTTGTATAACGATTGCTTCGGACAAATCATCGGTACCCGTTAGCAAATCATCTACGTAAAAATCGTTCATGACCGCGTTCATTGCCAAAGGATACTCTTCCTTGTGGTCAAGAGCAATCTGTTTTAGGGTCCTGGTTGCTAAAAATGGAGCAGAGGCTGTGCCGTACGTAACCGTCTGTAGCTCAAATGTCGATATAGGATCTGCAGGATGTTCTCTGTACCGGATGCGCAGATAGTTACGGTCATGAGGGCTATGTAAAATTTGCCGATACATCTTCTCTACGTCTGCAGTGAGAGCAATGGCACGAGAACGAAACCGAAGGATAATCGATAAAAGATCTTCTTGAACGACTGATCCCACGAAGAGTTTGTCGTTCAATGAGTAACCACTCGAAGTCTTACAGGATGCATCGAACACGACACGCACCTTCGTGGTTGTGCTTGATTCCTTAATGACAGCGTGATGTGGGAGGTAGTAATGCTCTACCGAATCGTTTGCAGGACTGGTAAGCCGCTTCATATGCCCCAAATGCTCATATTCTTTCATAAATTTAACATACTCTTCTTTCATTTTAGCATTGGTGTTCAACCGCCGTTCGATACAACGCAGTCTGCGATCGGCTATTTCCTTCGACTCTCCTAAAACGATATTAGGGTTGGAGTTAAATGGCAAACTAACGACATACCTTCCACTTGAGTTGCGAACAGTTGTTGCTGCGAAATGCTTCTCGCAAGCATTCGCCTCAACCGATAGCACAGGATCCTCGGCTATGGTTTCACTCTCCCAGAACCGCTGCATGGTCTCCTCCAGTGGGGTGTCGTATGCAGATAGATGGCACAGCCGCGGACCGACTGACGAATGATGAGTGTTGCCGGTGGCAACCCAACCAAAGTGGGTTTCGACCAGCCACGGTTTGCCTCTACCGATAGAGCACTTGCGACCGGTGTGGAGCTCCCAGAACGTATCGCCTCCGATGACGATGTCGATTTGCCCCGGACTGTTAAAGGTGCTGTCCGCCAATGCCACGTCCGGCATTTTCCATGAAGAGACGTCCGTTGGTGATGTAGGGATGTTTGCGGATGGCGTGTCCAGAACCAAGAAAGTCATCTCCGTTGCGAAGGGTTGTGTCTTGGACTGAACGGTAGCGACGATGGAACCCTTGATCTGCTGTACTGCATTGCCGATGCCCGATACAGCGACGTTGACCCTTTTGCGACTCGTCAGCAGTTTCCGTGCGAACTCCTCAGCGATGAAATTAGACATGGATCCCGAATCCAACAACGCCCTTGCTTCATGGGTGTTCCCGTAGTCATCCTTGATCTGGATGTTTGCCGTCGCCAGAAACACATTGTCTTCATTCGACTGAGCTGACAATGTTACCGTTGCGGGTGGAGCATAGGGTGGTGAATGATGTAGAAGTGTGTGATGACGCTCACGACACGTGCGACACGAATAATCCGACTTGCACGCTCTAACCTGATGATTGCTGCTCAAACAGTTCCAGCACAGCCGCTTCGATGCGACGACGTCCCGTCGCTGTTGGACCTCCTTGGCGATGAACACTGGACAGTTGCGCAGTGTGTGGTCTTCGGAACACTCCAATGGACCCTTTGGCTGTTGGGTGTGCGCAGTCGATGCAGCAGGAGCCGAGCGAGATGTAGCTGCATTCGCGATGAATCTCCGTTGCCCTGGTTGACGAATGAGACCGGCCACCTTGATACCACTAGCTGCTTGATCCTTCACGAAGTTGTTGGTCGATTTCAAGATTTGGATACGATCTTGCACGAAGTCGATCACATCCTTATATTTGTCCGTCGTGAAGTGCACGGAATGTTTCTCCCAAGCCAACAATGTCTCTCGATCCAACTTCATCAGCAGCATGTTTGAGAGGGGTGTGTCCCACGAGTCAACCGGTTCGTTCAGCTTTTTCAACCCGTTGACGAAGCGGGTGAATTCATCCACCAGGTGCGTGAGCTTGTCAACGCACACCAATTGCACTCCCGGAAGGTAGTGCAATTTGCGATAGTATTCGCGAATCAAAAGACGAGAATTGTCGTACCGTTTAAGAAGCGCCGCCCAGGTAACCGAATAGTTGTCCGCCGTTAAAGGTGTATGCTCGAAGGGTACCGCCGCGTCCCCCTTCAACGATGACAGTAAGTATTGTAGCTTCGCGATAGATGGAAGCTCGGCTGAAGCGTCGATCATTGCGATGAAGCGATCTCGGAAAGAAAGCCATTTTGTGTGATCTCCGTCAAATGTTGGAAGTTCGATTTTGGGCAAACGTAAATTTGGCGCGTGGGGTCGACCGAATGCAAGCGTTGAGGAAGCCAAGCCCGTTGTATCGTTGAGCGAACCTTCTTCCTTTGGCTGTCTTTCCCGTAGAAATGATTTTAGCTTGCGACAGCGTTCTTCAATGTTGATCCGTTCCATTATGCTGGCTTCGACCGCTTCGTCTTTATCTTCAAGCTCTTCCAGTTTCGAAACTGCGGTGAAAAACTCTTCCTTATGTTTCGCCAGATCTTCTAACACCTCCGGAATCTGCTTGGCATCATCACTCGAATATTTCGCCTGGAACCGTTCCAGCGATTTTATGTTCTCCAGGGCGATCCTCTTTTTCAGTTGCACTGCTTTAATTTTCTTATCCATTGCACAAATAAAATACTGCGATATCACACGAAAATAACGAACAAAGCGATGGCGCGAAATTCAAAATGATGGCGTGTAACCGACCGTTGCCCTTGATGCGGGGCGATATGCGATGGCGGGAATTGTCACGGAATGACTTGCACACTTGACGACGAATACCGAATTCCACTCTTGATGCAGAATGAAACTTATTTCTTCTCCGTATATCACGATCCGGCTCGAAGGACCAAAAATGTGAAATATATTCACGAAAAGGGGCTGGCTGTGATATTTGGAGGAAATTTGAATAGGAAAGTGTACACCTTTATCGCTGGTCGGTTTGCAACTGTATATTCGTTTGTCCTTTTTTGTACATAATATTTCATGCAGTTCATAATTCGTGTAGATCGAGCAGTTTCTAATGTCGAGTAGTTTATAATCTAATCTTAGTTTCCTAACGCTTTGTTTTATGTACAATTCAAATTTAAGTTCGAAAATAATTATCCAAATTCCAACACCTCCTCATTCCTTTCCCTCCTTTTCCTCCTTTCCGTCTGTCGCTTACGATAATTTAGCCTTAAAAACAAAGTGTTGCTAGGTAGCAATACTTGCTGAATAGCTACGTTATGCAACGCGCCAGCGATTAAACGCGCTTAACGATTAAATGGAATTTAACGATTTAATGGAAGACATAGGCTAAGAAGGAAATGTGATCGACGACGGTCAGCATTTTTAGAGTATAAATTCAATTGAAAAAAAAATAATGAAGGCATTATTTGCCAAGAGCCAGTTGGTGCGTTTATTATTGTGCTTTCCCTCCTTTCCCTCCTTTCCCTTTTTTTCGATCCTTTCCCTCTTTTTCATCCTTTCCCTCTTTTCCCTCCTTTCCCTCCTTTCCCTCATTGCCATCCTTTCCCTTCTTTCTCTCCTTCCCTCCTTTCCCTCCTTTCCCTCCTTTCCAACCTTTCCCTCCTTTCCCTCCTTTCCCTCCTTTCCCTCCTTTCCCTCCTTTCCCTCCTTTCCCTCCTTTCCCTCCTTTCCCTCCTTTCCCTCCTTTCCCTCCTTTCCCTCCTTTCCCTCCTTTCCCTCCTTTCCCTCCTTTCCCTCCTTTCCCTGCTTTCCCTCCTTTCCCTCCTTTCCCTCCTTTCCCTCCTTTCCCTCATTTCCCTCCTTTCCCTCCTTTCCCTCCTTACCAACCTATCCCTCCTTTCCAACCGTTCCATCCTTTCCCACCTTTCTCTCCTTTTCCTCCTTTCCCTCCTTTCCCTCCTTTCCCTCCTTTCCCTCCTTTCCATCCTTTCCATCCTTTCCCTCCTTTCCCTCCTTTCCCTCCTTTCCCACCTTTCCCTCCTTTCCCTCCTTTCCCTCCTTTCCCTCCTTTCACTCCTTTCCCTCCGTTCCCTCCATTCCCTCATTTCCTTCCTTTCCTTCCTTTCTCGCCTTTCCATCCTTTCCCTCCTCATTCCTTTCCCTCCTTTTCATTCTTTCCGTCTGTCGCTAACGATAATTTAGCTGTTTGGTAGCTCGGAGATGCCTAATCCCGGAAACAATGTTTGAAGGTGTGTATTGTGGATCTGTTGGTTAAAACATCTGTCTTCAAATTCAACCAGTTGGTGTGTGCTCGTATCGATTCCGGCTCAGCTCCTCCGTGCTTACTTGGGCTGAGAAGCGACGAAACAGTTTGAAACGGTATGGAAATATACCTGCAGTAACTTTTTCGTCCCAATTGGTGGTTCGAAATACATTTGATTGTGCGTACTTTCCCTCCTTTCCCTCCTTTCCCTCCTTTACACCATTTATTTATTTCCCTCCTTTCCCTCCTTTCCCTCCTTTCCATCCTTTCCCTCTTTTCCCTCCTTTCCCTCCTTTCCCTCCTTTCCCTCCTTTCCCTCTTTTCCCTCCTTTCCCTCCTTTCCCTCCTTCCCCTCCTTTCCCTCCTTTCCCACCTTTCCCTCCTATCCCTCCTATCCCTCCTTTCCATCCTTTCCCTCTTTTCCCTCCTTTCCCTCCTTTCCTCCTTTCCCTCCTTTCCCTTTTTTCCCTCCTTTTCCCACCTTTCCTTACTTTCATTCTTTTCCCTCCTTTGTATCTTTCCTTCTGTCACTGACGATAATTAAGCTTTAAAAACGAAGCGTTGCTGGTCAATACTTGCTGAATAGCTACGTTATGCAACGCGCCAGCGATGCGCGCTTTTTTAACGATTTTATGGAAAACATTGTGTTCAATCTTACGATTATGGATAATGTTCTTTCGCGTTTCGGTGTAACTTTTTCTAGCGTTTTATAATTACAGGGTGTTGTTCCTTGTATTGCACAATTAGAAGAGAGTTTATTTCACACAATTCACTTATACTTATAAACTAATCGATCGTGCCCGAACGCTCCGAACTCAACGAATGATCTTCGTGTTTCGTTAAACACGAATCAACTGGCAGGGCTTCCGTGCCTGAGCCTGAACATCCTCCCCCCCTTGACGCAAGTCAATAATCAAAATAATAACAAATAAAAATAACGGAAGTTAAAAGTATGTGCCTTCGCGTTCAGATGCAGGTAAGATACAAATTCTTAAGAGGGGGCATGTTACGATACCTTTCGTTATTTTCAGCTTTACTACCCGTGCCAGCTTATCGTCTTCGGTGTGCGCATGCCGTGTGGTGTTGCAAAGGAGCAAACCAATCTTCGGGATAATCTGTCTGCCAGGTAAACTAAACTGTTGTTGTTCATCATCGCCATAGAATAAACGCGTTGTACTTCTTGTAGGCAAGCCTTCGACAAATGCTGAACCTATGGGCCGACTAGGAAATGCGCTGGGGTAAGTGACGACTAATCGATAGGGTCATCAGGCATCGATAGAAGAGGACGCGAACGCGTCGCTGCTTCGATTAAGTTTAGACCGGTAGTGCAGGTGAAAGTTGCAGTGTAGGTGGTTATCGCTTGACGGTCTTCGCTGCTGCCTTCCACAATCCGCAAGAGGGTGGTGTGGTGTGGGTAGAGGAAAGTGTCAAGTGCAAATTCGGTTGCGATCTGTAACGAATAAGTATAGTTGTTCGCCGCGGAACAGATTAACTAGCTCATGAAGCTCACTTGCAGCACTCGCGTTGTGTGCTGGTAAACTGCGTCGCGCAGTCAATCGTGGTAGTGATAAAAGTTGTAGTTGTTAAACTGTTGGTTGCTGTCGTGTGCACCGACAAAAAATTATTTCAACTGACCAATACAAAATTAGCCTTCCATCTAACGGCCAATGCTCATCCCGTACCGTCGAGAGCAATGATCTTCCTTCTTGCTGATGAAGCTCCGTGTAACGGCACTTGTCGATCATGTGCGTAAACGACTGCATTTTAGGAGGCAGGACAGGGCATGGTAGGGCAGCTGGGAAACTCGAATGATTCCTAGAGGGTCTAGGAGTGAAGCTAGTGTACGCCAGGGTATTTGTTTCGTCACCACGTTGCCTTTTTCGGGCTGCCCGAGATCCATTGAAAATGCATCCAGCTGCGCTGTATGGTGTAGCACAGTGTTTGCAGTTTTCATGCGCTCGGTAGTGATGATTAAAGGTGCGTGGTGGTGTGCTGCTGTTCGTTGAGTGCGTGACCTTTCCTTAGTGTTACGTGCGTAGCGAATGCAGTATGCAACGATACGCGACAATCGCTTGTAGCTGTAACACGTAAACAAAGGAAAATTAGTAGGCGTTCTCATTACGGTAGCACTCACCATACGAATCTCAAGATTCTTTTCTTCGGTTGGTTCAGGGTTAGAGTTGGGCCAGATGGAAACGGGTAGACAAAACCAATCCGGACCGAAGCTCCGCAGCTTACTTTTCAGGAATTCTGCTGACATACCGTGAAAAACGAAATCTGCGGGATAATACGCGCAGGATAAATGCTTCCACGATCGCTGGTGCGAACGGTGCTGCACATCGAAGCATGAATCATCTTGCTTCCTCCTCGTATGGTAAAAGCTTTCGCGCCGAGCGTGTCTCGATCTGTTCAGCATATAAAGCAGCGAGCACATTAAGTGAATTGGATACGTCATACGTTTTATCTAAATGTAGTTCAATAGGTAAGTGAACAGCTTGGTGTTTTGTCACTTCGTGAAACTTTTCATGCTTTCGTACTTTGAGTGAATATCTATCATTAACTTGTGCTTCTTCTTCTTTACAGAATCGCTCGGTGGATTGATTTCGTGATGCCATGCATGCTACCGATGGCATGTAAAAGATTTCGGACAATTTGGGGATCATCAAAACATCAACATCCAGCTCGTAGTGGGTGGCTTTGGACGCAAACTTCGCAAGCACCGTGTTTTGCACCAGTCAGAGTGATGTCGATCGAATTGTGTTTTGTATTTGATGTATAAGCGAATCGATCGCTGATTGGAATAAGCTGAGTTACACCATCTAACTGTATGCTTGTAGGATGCATTATACTATGTGCATCGCTAGTATGAATAACCGCAGTTTGAGACAGGACTTTCTCAGAAGTTTGTCTCAGTGCTGCCTCGCTGTTTGTTTGAGTGCTTGCCGTGTGATCGTCAGTGTTGTGTGTGTGTGTGTCACCGGAGCATTTTGCGCAGCTGGCTTGGTTGCAGTGGAAAATGCACCGATTTTATGTGTGTAACACGCGGAAACATTTTGCTCAGCTGGCGTCGATGCAGTGGAAAATGTGCCGGTGTTTTGTGTATTACACGCAGGAGCATTTGGCGCAGCTGGCTTCGGTGCAGTGGCAAATGTGCTGGTGTAGTGCGGTGTGTGTATCAGTGTGTGGTGTGCTGAACTACAGTGCTTACACTTGTGTTGCGACGAGCAATCACGCGTGTGGTGATTGTCGTGCAAGCAATTTAGGCAGAACTTGAGTGTATTTGCGTTCTGATATCGTTCATCCGAATTCATGAGCATGAATTGCGGGCATTTCGCTATAGAGTGTTGCGAATAGCATATAGGGCATGTGCGTGTGTGTGCGTAAGTCGTAGCCGGAGAATTAGCTTCGCGTAAAGGTTTAGCTTTTTTATGCTGGTAGGACATTTGTTTTCTGCTAGGTGTCGCCGCGGTATTGTTTACATGAATGTAACTACAAGCTAACCCGGGAAGCGCGATGGTGGGCTATTTTGTCCCTGCCAAAGAAATTATGCCTGCGCTTTCATTTCGCGGCAGATGCATTTTGTTCGATTTTAATACGGCTTCTATGCGTATCAAACGGTCATCGTAATCATCGCGTACAGCGGAATTATGCACAATTTCGTCGTGTGTGACTGCTGCGTCTTCTAATTGGCATTGCACAGTTTCCAAGTCGATGGAAAGCTGTTCGATTTTTGCAATGAGAGGGTCGATCTGCATTGCATCCCGTTCTGGGTAAAAGTTTATGAGAAACTTTTCGTAATCCGGTAACATCGCTAGCAACGCTGTCCTTCTGGACGATAGGATACGTTGTTGGGTTGCCATAGTTCGGTTTTAGGATGACGCTAAATTTCACGAACACAGTGAGCTCGGTCGACGGTGTTGCGACTAAAGCAAAGTTACACGCACAATAATCACAAATATCGCGAGAATCCGTAAAATTATTTCAACCAGAATCCGTCGTTATCCTGGTCACGGCACCAATGTTCAATCTTACGATTTCGGATAATGTTCTTTCGCGTTTCGGTGTAACTTTTTCTAGCGTTTTATAATTACCGGGTGTTGTTCCTTGTATTGCACAATTAGAAGAGAGTTTATTTCACGCAATTCACTTATACTTATAAACTAATCGATCGTGCCCGAACGCTCCGAAATCAACGAATGATCTTCGTGTTTCGTTAAACACGAATCAACTGGCAGGGCTTCCGTGCCTAAGCCTGAACACATAGGCTAAGAAGAAAATGCTGATGGATGACGGTCAGCATTTTTAGAGTATAAATCCAATTGAAACCAGTTGGTGCGTTTATTATTGTGCTTAAGTCGGCGTGTACTGTGCCTGTCTTGGGCTGCTGTTCCGAAAGACACTCTCGTGTGCACGACAAATGGTGGCTCCAGAGAGAATGCATCAACCAACAGATCGGCAAGTAGTCCAATGCCCTCCTTTTCCTCCTTTCCGTCTGTCGCTTACGATAATTTAGCCTTAAAAACAAGCGTAGCAATACTTGCTGAATAGCTACGTTATGCAACGCGCTTAACGATTCAATGGAATTTAACGATTTAATGGAAAACATAGGCTAAGAAGAAAATGCTGATCAACGACGGTCAGCATTTTTAGAGTATAAATTCAATTGAAAAAAAAATAATGAAGGCATTATTTGCCAAGAGCCAGTTGGTGCGTTTATTATTGTGCTTTCCCTCCTTTCCCTCCTTTCCCTTTTTTTCCCTTCTTTCCCTCCTTTCCATCCTTTCCTTCTTTTCCCTCCTTTCCCTCCTTTCCCTCATTTCCCTTCTTTCCCTCCTTTCCCTCCTTTCCCTCCTTTCACTCCTTTCCCTCCTTTCCCTCCTTTCCCTCATTTCCCTCCTTTCCCTCCTTTCCCTCCTTTCCCTCCTTTCCCTCCATTCCCTCATTTCCTTCCTTTCCCTCCTTTCTCGCCTTTCCATCCTTTCCCTCCTCATGCCTTTCCCGGCTTTTCCTCCTTTCCTTCTGTCGTTTACGATCATTTAGCCTTTAAAACAAAGCGTTAGTAGGTAGCAATACTTGCTGAATAGCTACGTTATGCAACGCGCCAGCGATTAAGCGATTAGTGGCTCCAGAGAGGATGCATTAACCAACGGATCGGCAAGTAGTGAAATTAATTTAGAAAACATAAATAGGCTGCAAAAGCATCTGAAAGGTTAAGCACTTCGTGCAGTTAGCGGATCAATGCTTAACCCAGAAAACCGTTGCGCTCGTAATAACCAGGCTCGACAAAATGGTCGGGAACCCTGAAAGCATTTACAAGTCTTTACTGCTAGAATTACTAGTGATAAAACATATAACGACAGATAATCCTTCAGCATTTTTAGAATTTTCCAACGCTTTGCGTAATCTCATTGACAACATGGTGTTGTTGAAGCAAGAAGGATTTTTGAATGACCAAAGGCTGCTAAACGATTTAACATCAAGGTTTTCAACCGAACTTCGGAACGAAAGGTTGAACGAGAATCGAACCGTTCGAACAGTTCGGTAAAGTGCACGAACGAACGAGATTCTTAACAAAAAACGACCAGGACTTTTGGAAGAAACTGACTACACCGAACGCGTTCGAACGTTCCGTTCATTGTTCGACGACACACATAAATGTGGTAATGAAACGTGCAAAATCATATTGCTTTCTCGCTCTTTCTCGCACCGTGCGAACGGGTCGTCAGAGATCAAAATGTACCCTGTTGGTGTTGAAATCGTACCCATACAACTCAATTCCTCGAACGCCGTCGAATTTGTCAGCCAGTGTTCGATACGTGTGCTGCAAGGTGTTATAAATGACAAGGTGAAGTTGTTCAGAGCAAAATGACATTTCTCGACTTGACATTTCTCTTCCGGGGGCTACGGTATAAAAATCGGGGAGGGCTGGTGCGGGGTAATGAAATTTGTATGCAGAGAGTGACAGATGTCCCCCACAATGTCGCCCAGCAAAAGCGATAAAAATCAACCTTCTAAATACATTATCCTTGGTGTGCTGTTGGTTTGGAAATCGTATCTATACGACTGAATTCATCGAACGCGTTCGAACTGGTGCTCGATCTGTGTTCTGTTGGTGTGTAAATCGTACCTACACAACTGAATTCATCGAACGCGTTCGAACTGGCTCATTTGTGTTCGATCTGTGCTCTGTTGGTGTGGAAATTATACATATACAATTCAATAGATCGATCCCGTTCAAACGGATTATTCATTAGGGTAAATGTACCTATAGTGGTGGTAGTACCAATAGTGGTGCTATTGCTCTAAAATGCGGTTCAAAGGACAAATTACAAGTATTTAAGTTAGTTAAGTTAGTGTGAAATGTTCTTTAACCTTTTACAAAGGGTTTAAAAGTTAAATGGGGCCATTCCGTTACTTAGTGACCGAAAAATCCATTATTTTGTGAAATGTGTCAACATTTTTCCAAAATCCTTAGGATTTCATAACGAAACTCATTTTTCTGTTAACGTTCTAAACGACCACATAACCACGCAATTACTAGTTTTTCAATATAACTGTTATGTAATGTTATTGTTTTACTAAAATTATTTCCCTTTTGACCATATTTATGCATTTTTAAGTGTTTTTTACCATAGTGCCATTATAGGTACACAAAACAGGCATGTTCCTATAGTGGTCCTAGTTCTAAAATCAATAAAAACAGGTGATTTTAGATTTTTTTCGGCGACATTTTTGACATGTCGTACTGTTTTCACTAAAATAAGCAACAGAAATGAGTTTTATGTAGGTAATTTACCAAAAACAGGCCAAAATTCGCTTATCTGGCTGAATGAAAAATTGACTTCAAATCAAGCACACTCTTCCGGGTGTAGGTTGACAACAGGTGTGATGCAGTACTTTAGTGAATATTTTCATCAACCAAATTCATACATTTTTTACGATCAAATTACGAAAGATATCATTATTATGGCAATAATCCATGCTATTCATACGAAAACAGCTTCAAAACTAAGTTATATTGATATTATACACTGTTTTGAGGCATCTTTGTTTACCACCACTATAGGAACACAATACGACGACTATAGGAACCATACCACCATTATAGGTACAACGAAGCAATCACAAAAATATGTATTTTTTCGTAAATGTTATGTGTTTCATGGTAAAAATGGTTGCGATTGCGAAGATAAAACATATTCCAATTGCTTTGTGTTAAAATATTCAGAAATTGTCCTTCCAGACACTTTAAATACATTAAAACACATCGGTACCTCTACAAATTGCACCACTATTGGTACATTTACCCTATTCGCGAATGAACTGAACTGGAATTGCGCTCATCATGTTGATCCATATTTAAGTAGTTTTTTTTATAGAATCCTTGAGTGTGTATAAGGCATAGGGTACAATATATGCTGGAGACGTCTATGCTCGTATTAGTTTTATACATGCTAGTTTTTGGTCGGTTTTTCGATAGCTAGCCAGACAGCAGATGGGCCGAGTCTTTAATGTTTTTAAATTATTGGTGTCAACCGCAGAATGAGTACTTCTTTGGCTACAGTATGCGTCTATGGCGGGTAAATGAAAAAGATAACGAGCGTTCTTTGTAAATAAACACCCCATGAAAAAAAGAACGAAAGAATCGTCGTTCACGTACGGTTCTTTTTGGTGAGCGAACTAGTTCGTTCGCGTTCGGTGAAAAGAATCGTTTTGCCCATGCCTAGTTGAAACACACGATAAGTACGAAACAAGATAACAAGAATCTTACGCTACAAGACCTAGCAGAATGGCTGAAACCCTCTGAAGAACTAGCCATTATGCGGCCACGAACGAAGGAGTATCCAAGCAAGAAAGGTCAAAACATCAAAATGTACAGTGTTACTTCGGTAACAATTTCTTTCCGGGTGTTTGAAATAAGAAAATGATCTTTGACGTTTTGATGCAAATTCTATATTTTTAACTTGTCCGGTCACACTCGCTTTTGCTACTGCCAATAGTTTCGCGCCGTTTCCTGTCTATGCCCTTATGCTCGACCTTTATGGGGTGTATGACCGGAGGCTGGATCGTGTCTCTTCATCTCTTTCGCAATGTATATGTTTGCCTCTTTCAGTTGATAACAACCTTTACGCCACCTAGCGGCACCTTTTCTAACTTGGTTTATCTACATATCTCGGTCGCTAGGTGACAGCAGTTGTGTTGTTTACCTTTTTCACGCAGCCAAAACAGTCAACACAAAAACGTGCTAACATACAGCATCGTCACAAAGGGCCAGAAAAGGAAACAATATGTATAATTTGTGGATTTCCTCACGAAACCACTCGTTGCAGGCAATTGAACGGTAAGACACCCAATATAAAATTAACTCTTTTTATTCGGCATAGAATTTGCACCAATTGCTGCAAGTACAGCAACCATAACACCAAAAACTGTCGCCTATCAGCACAATTGAAAAAAAAATAATGAAGGCATTATTTACCAATAGCCAGTTGGTGCGTTTATCATTGTGCTTAAGTCGGCGTGTACTGTGCCTGTCTAGGGCTGCTGCTCCGAAAGACACTCTCGTGTGCGCGACAAATGGTGGCTCCAGAGAGGATGCATCAACCAACGGATCGGCCAGTAGTCCAATGCCCTCCTTTCCCTCCTTTCCCTCCTTTCTCTCCTTTCCCTCCTTTCCCTCCTTTACCTCCTTTCCCTCCTTTCCCTCCTTTCCCTCCTTTCCCTCCTTTCCCTCCTTTCCCTCCTTTCCCTCCTTTCCATCCTTTCCCTCTTTTCCCTCCTTTCCCTCCTTTCCCTCCTTTCCTCCTTTCCCTCCTTTCCCTCTTTTCCCTCTTTTCCCACCTTTCCCTCCTTTCATTCTTTTCCCTCCTTTCATTCTTTTCCCTCCTTTTTATCTTTCCCTGAGTCGCTGACGATAATTAAGCTTTAAAAACAAAGCGTTGCTAGATAGCAATACTTGCTGAATAGCTACGTTATGCAACGCGCCAGCGATGCGCGCTTTTTTAACGATTTTATGGAAAACATAGGCTAAGAAGAAAATGCGGATCGACGACGGTCAGCATTTTTAGAGTATAAATTCAATTGAAAAAATTAATGAAGGCATCATTTGCCAAGATCCAGTTGGTGCGTTTATTATTGTGCTTAAGTCGGCGTGTACTGTGCCTGTCTTGGACTGCTGCTCCGAAAGACAGTTTCGTGTGCGCGACCAATGGTGGCTCCAGAGAGGATGCATCAACCAACGGATCGGCAAGTAGTCCAATGCCCTCCTTTCCCTCCTTTCCCTCCTTTCCCTCCTTTCCGTCTTTCGCTTACGATAATTTAGCCTTAATAACAAGCGTAGCAATACTTGCTGAATAGCTACGTTATGCAACGCGCCAGCGATTAAACGCGCTTAACGATTCAATGGAATTTAACGATTTAATGGAAAACATAGGCTAAGAAGGAAATGCTGATCGACGACGGTCAGCATTTTTAGAGTATAAATTCAATTCAAAAAAAATAATGAAGGCATTATTTGCCAAGAGCCAGTTGGTGCGTTTATTATTGTGCTTTCCCTCCTTTCCCTCCTTTCCCTTTTTACCCTCCTTTCCCTCTTTTCCATCCTTTTCCTCCTTTCCCTCCTTTCCCTCCTTTCCCTTCTTTCCCTCCTTTCCCTCCTTTCCCTCCTTTCCCTCCTTCCCCTCCTTTCCCTCCTTTCCATCCTTTCCCTCCGTTCCCTCCATTCCCTCATTTCCATCCTTTCCCTCCTATCTCGCCTTTCCATCCTTTCCCTCCTGTGAAATATATTCACGAAAAGGGGCTGGCTGTGATATTTGGAGGAAATTTGAATAGGAAAGTGTACACCTTTATCGCTGGTCGGTTTGCAACTGTATATTCGTTTGTCCTTTTTTGTATATAATATTTCATGCAGTCCATAATTCGTGTAGATCGAGCAGTTTCGAATGTCGAGTAGTTTATAACCTAATCTTAGTTTCCTAACGCTTTGTTTTATGTACAATTCAAATTTAAGTTCGAAAATAATTATCCAAATTCCAACATTCCCGGCCACCAAAGAAGAACTTCTTTAAATTTCATGCAAAATATAAATTCAATAATGAGTTCAAAAAAGAATTCAAAAAAAGTTCGACTCTTGAACCTGACGCTTATCTCCTATCATACTGCTCGTGTGTGTAGATGTGTGAATGTGTGTTGCGTGTATCTTGTTCTGCCATGAGTGCGAAATGTAAACAATGTCGCGTGGCTTGCAGCTGCGCGTTACTCAGTGCCAGTGGTTTCCTTCTGCTCTAAGTTGCTAATTACGTCCGGATTAGGCAAAACCGCCAGACGATTAGCTGCGCGGACGATTTGCTTCCCTGAAGCAGTGCGCAGTGTAACGACGCGAACAACATCGTCCTTTCCAGGGTGTACTGCAACGATGCGCCCCATCGGCCACGAGGTAGGATGTACATTGTCTTCCTTAATAATCACCAGTGTATTTTCTTTCAGAACCGCTGATTTCCCGTTGCAATATTTGGCTCGAGCTTGTAACTGCTGCAGGTACTCCGGATACCATCGAGCCCAAATGGTTTGCAGATGTTTTTGTACCAACTGGTATTCCCTCAAATAGTTGCTCGGTGTCTCGGTGTAATCGATGATTGGTACCGCTTGCAGATTGCCACCGACGAGGAAGTGTCCCGGTGTCAATGGTTCCAAGTCCGACGGCTCATCGGATAGAGGTGTAATTGGTCGCGAATTTAAACATTGCTCTACCTGGGCAAGTAGGGTAAGCATGCTCTCCTGTGTGATGCTTGTTGTTCCTATTGTTCTGACTATATGGCTTTTAGCTGCCTTCACCGCCGCCTCCCATAAACCTCCAAAATGTGGTGCTCTTGGTGGGATAAACTTCCACTTCATATGATTCATCGCGCACCAATCAAATATAGCAGCTCGATCGTGTTCGTCGCTCTTTAGCATCTTGTAGACGCGATTCAGCTCATGTGCCGCTCCCTTAAAGGTGGTTGCATTGTCGGAATGCAGTTCACCGATTTGACCACGACGTGCAATCAAACGACGAAGTGCATTGATAAATGCTGTTGATGTTAAATCGCCAACCAGTTCGATATGTACCGCTCTTGTTGAAAAACATACAAATATGGCGATGTATGCTTTAATCGGACTTCTGTTGCGTATGGTTTGTTTTATATAGATTGGTCCGCAATAGTCTACTCCGCATACTGAGAATGGTCTTGTTGGTGTGACTCGTGATGTTGGCAAATCGGCGATACTTTGCTTAATAAGTGTGGGTTTGGCCTTAAAACATGCGTGGCAACTGTGGTACACAGACTTGCATAAATTGCGACCGCCAATTATCCAAAAGCTTTGGCGTAGTGTTGCTAAAAGCAGTTGTGGTGCAGCATGCAGCTTACTCAAGTGTATCGAAACAGCTAGTAGTGCGGACAGTGATAATATTACCGGGTGTTTTTCTGATTCCGACAGATGTGCCTTACTGAGCCGGCCACCAATGCGCAGAATACCTTGCGTATCTATGAAAGGGGAAATCCATTTCAGTTTGGAGTTCTTCGGAATCTCTTTGCCCTTCTGCAGGTGTTGTATCTCCTCGGAAAAGGTGTCTTGTTGCGAAAGATAACACAACTTGAGTTCTGCCGCCTTGAGTTCGTCTACAGTGAGCGGTGGGATATCCTTAGCATGGACCTTGTTTCCTACGCGGCGCTTTGCGTTTTGTATAAAGCGCAAACAATGTGCAACAACTCTTTGCAGTTTGTGGTAGATCGAAAATCGTGAGAACAAACTGTTTCGAAATTCGCAGATTAATGCTGTGCTTGCAACCCGTGACGATAGTTTTTCTTCTTCTGCGCTCTCATCTTCGCTTGGTGATGGTGTGTTCTGCGGCCATTCTTCCGAGTTGCGTGCTAACCAATGTGGCCCGTGCCACCAGCGCTCACACACTAGCAACTTTTCCGGCGTTAAACCTCGCGAAATGTCGTCTGCTGGATTGTCCGAGCCTGGAACATGCTTCCAGCATTGTATTCCAGCCGTGTGCTGAATTTTTGCAACCCTGTTTGCAACGAAGGGCTTCCATCGATTTGGTGCTGAATTCAGCCAGTGAAGGACAGTCATGGAATCGGTCCAACAGATGGTGGTAGCAGAAATTTTCAGTGATTGCTGGACTTTCTCGTAAAGAAGTGTGGCTAGTCGTGCTGCACACAATTCCAATCGAGCTATGGAATGTGAATTGGATAACGCAACGACCTTTGACTTGGCTGTTAGCAGCTGCACGGTGACTCCTTCCATGCTTTCAGCCCGAATGTAGCAACAAGCACCATATGCTAGTTGTGATGCGTCAGCAAAGATATGAATTTGCAGACTTGTTGCCGTGCATTGCGATATGTACCGTGGGACTGTCAAATTGCGTAGTGAAGATAATGTAGAGTGAAATTTCGACCATTCATGCTGTAAGTGCGATGGTAGCTCGCTGTCCCAGTCATATGCCTTTCCATGAATCTTGAGAGCCCATAGTTGCTGCATGAACATCTTTGCGATGATGATCGTTGGGCCCAGCAGCCCGAGGGGATCAAATATCTTGGCGATATATGACAAAATTAACCTTTTCGTCATGCTGGGTGTTGTAGGTGGTATCTCAATACGAAACCGTAGTGTATCAGTTGCCGGTTCCCAAACGATGCCTAGTGTGGATACTTGTTTCGAGCTCTTCCACTCGTGCGAGAGTTGTACCGCCACATCTTCTGAAGGAACGTTCTTCAATGCTTCGGAGCGGTTCGATGCCCATTTCTTCAGCGTGAAGCCAGCTGAATTTAGCATGTCTGAGATTTGCCTTTGTATAACGATTGCTTCGGACAAATCATCGGTACCCGTTAGCAAATCATCTACGTAAAAATCGTTCATGACCGCGTTCATTGCCAAAGGATACTCTTCCTTGTGGTCAAGAGCAATCTGTTTTAGGGTCCTGGTTGCTAAAAATGGAGCAGAGGCTGTGCCGTACGTAACCGTCTGTAGCTCAAATGTCGATATAGGATCTGCAGGATGTTCTCTGTACCGGATGCGCAGATAGTTACGGTCATGAGGGCTATGTAAAATTTGCCGATACATCTTCTCTACGTCTGCAGTGAGAGCAATGGCACGAGAACGAAACCGAAGGATAATCGATAAAAGATCTTCTTGAACGACTGATCCCACGAAGAGTTTGTCGTTCAATGAGTAACCACTTGAAGTCTTACAGGATGCATCGAACACGACACGCACCTTCGTGGTTGTGCTTGATTCCTTAATGACAGCGTGATGTGGGAGGTAGTAATGCTCTACCGAATCGTTTGCAGGACTGGTAAGCCGCTTCATATGCCCCAAATGCTCATATTCTTTCATAAATTTAACATACTCTTCTTTCATTTTAGCATTGGTGTTCAACCGCCGTTCGATACAACGCAGTCTGCGATCGGCTATTTCCTTCGACTCTCCTAAAACGATATTAGGGTTGGAGTTAAATGGCAAACTAACGACATACCTTCCACTTGAGTTGCGAACAGTTGTTGCTGCGAAATGCTTCTCGCAAGCATTCTCCTCAACCGATAGCACAGGATCCTCGGCTATGGTTTCACTCTCCCAGAACCGCTGCATGGTCTCCTCCAGTGGGGTGTCGTATGCAGATAGATGGCACAGCCGCGGACCGACTGACGAATGATGAGTGTTGCCGGTGACAACCCAACCAAAGTGGGTTTCGACCAGCCACGGTTTGCCTCTACCGATAGAGCACTTGCGACCGGTGTGGAGCTCCCAGAACGTATCGCCTCCGATGACGATGTCGATTTGCCCCGGACTGTTAAAGGTGCTGTCCGCCAATGCCACATCCGGCATTTTCCATGAAGAGACGTCCGTTGGTGATGTAGGGATGTTTGCGGATGGCGTGTCCAGAACCAAGAAAGTCATCTCCGTTGCGAAGGGTTGTGTCTTGGACTGAACGGTAGCGACGATGGAACCCATGATCTGCTGTACTGCATTGCCGATGCCCGATACAGCGACGTTGACCCTTTTGCGACTCGTCAGCAGTTTCCGTGCGAACTCCTCAGCGATGAAATTCGACATGGATCCCGAATCCAACAACGCCCTTGCTTCATGGGTGTTCCCGTAGTCATCCTTGATCTGGATGTTTGCCGTCGCCAGAAACACATTGTCTTCATTCGACTGAGCTGACAATGCTACCGTTGCGGGTGGAGCATAGGGTGGTGAATGATGTAGAAGTGTGTGATGACGCTCACGACACGTGCGACACGAATAATCCGACTTGCACGCTCTAACCTGATGATTGCTGCTCAAACAGTTCCAGCACAGCCGCTTCGATGCGACGACGTCCCGTCGCTGTTGGACCTCCTTGGCGATGAACACTGGACAGTTGCGCAGTGTGTGGTCTTCGGAACACTCCAATGGACACTTTGGCTGTTGGGTGTGCGCAGTCGATGCAGCAGGAGCCGAGCGAGATGTAGCTGCATTCGCGATGAATCTCCGTTGCCCTGGTTGACGAATGAGACCGGCCACCTTGATACCACTAGCTGCTTGATCCTTCACGAAGTTGTTGGTCGATTTCAAGATTTGGATACGATCTTGCACGAAGTCGATCACATCCTTATATTTGTCCGTCGTGAAGTGCACGGAATGTTTCTCCCAAGCCAACAATGTCTCTCGATCCAACTTCATCAGCAGCATGTTTGAGAGGGGTGTGTCCCACGAGTCAACCGGTTCGTTCAGCTTTTTCAACCCGTTGACGAAGCGGGTGAATTCATCCACCAGGTGCGTGAGCTTGTCAACGCACAACAATTGCACTCCCGGAAGGTAGTGCAATTTGCGATAGTATTCGCGAATCAAAAGACGAGAATTGTCGTACCGTTTAAGAAGCGCCGCCCAGGTAACCGAATAGTTGTCCGCCGTTAAAGGTGTATGCTCGAAGGGTACCGCCGCGTCCCCCTTCAACGATGACAGTAAGTATTGTAGCTTCGCGATAGATGGAAGCTCGGCTGAAGCATCGATCATTGCGATGAAGCGATCTCGGAAAGAAAGCCATTTTGTGTGATCTCCGTCAAATGTTGGAAGTTCGATTTTGGGCAAACGTAAATTTGGCGCGTGGGGTCGACCGAATGCAAGCGTTGAGGAAGCCAAGCCCGTTGTATCGTTGAGCGAACCTTCTTCCTTTGGCTGTCTTTCCCGTAGAAATGATTTTAGCTTGCGACAGCGTTCTTCAATGTTGATCCGTTCCATTATGCTGGCTTCGACCGCTTCGTCTTTATCTTCAAGCTCTTCCAGTTTCGAAACTGCGGTGAAAAACTCTTCCTTATGTTTCGCCAGATCTTCTAACACCTCCGGAATCTGCTTGGCATCATCACTCGAATATTTCGCCTGGAACCGTTCCAGCGATTTTATGTTCTCCAGGGCGATCCTCTTTTTCAGTTGCACTGCTTTAATTTTCTTATCCATTGCACAAAGAAAATACTGCGATATCACACGAAAATAACGAACAAAGCGATGGCGCGAAATTCAAAATGATGGCGTGTAACCGACCGTTGCCCTTGATGCGGGGCGATATGCGATGGCGGGAATTGTCACGGAATGACTTGCACACTTGACGACGAATACCGAATTCCACTCTTGATGCAGAATGAAACTTATTTCTTCTCCGTATATCACGATCCGGCTCGAAGGACCAAAAATGTGAAATATATTCACGAAAAGGGGCTGGCTGTGATATTTGGAGGAAATTTGAATAGGAAAGTGTACACCTTTATCGCTGGTCGGTTTGCAACTGTATATTCGTTTGTCCTTTTTTGTACATAATATTTCATGCAGTTCATAATTCGTGTAGATCGAGCAGTTTCTAATGTCGAGTAGTTTATAACCTAATCTTAGTTTCCTAACGCTTTGTTTTATGTACAATTCAAATTTAAGTTCGAAAAAAATTATCCAAATTCCAACACCTCCTCATTCCTTTCCCTCCTTTTCCTCCTTTCCGTCTGTCGTTTACGATAATTTAGCCTTAAAAACAAAGTGTTGCTAGGTAGCAATACTTGCTGAATAGCTACGTTATGCAACGCGCCAGCGATTAAACGCGCTTAACGATTAAATGGAATTTAACGATTTAATGGAAGACATAGGCTAAGAAGGAAATGCTGATCGACGACGGTCAGCATTTTTAGAGTATAAATTCAATTGAAAAAAAAAAATAATGAAGGCATTATTTGCCAAGAGCCAGTTGGTGCGTTTATTATTGTGCTTTCCCTCCTTTCCCTCCTTTCCCTTTTTTTCCCTCCTTTCCCTCTTTTTCATCCTTTCCCTCTTTTCCCTCCTTTCCCTCCTTTCCCTCATTTCCATCCTTTCCCTCCTTTCCCTCCTTTCCCTCCTTTCCCTTCTTTCCCTTCTTTCTCTCCTTCCCTCCTTTCCCTCCTTTCCCTCCTTTCCAACCTTTCCCTCCTTTCCCTCCTTTCCCTCCTTTCCCTCCTTTCTCTCCTTTCCCTCCTTTCCCTCCTTTCCCTCCTTTCCCTGCTTTCCCTCCATTCCCTCCTTTCCCTCCTTTCCCTTCTTTCCCTCCTTTCCCTCCTTTCCCTCCTTTCCCTCCTTTCCCTCCTTTCCCTCCTTTCCCTCCTTTCCCTCCTTTTCCTCCTTTCCCTCATTTCCCTCCTTTCCATCCTTTCCCTCCTTTCCTTCATTCCCCTCCTTTCCCTCCTTTCCCTCCTTCCCAACCTATCCCTGCTTTCCAACCGTTCCCTCCTTTCCCTCCTTTCCCACCTTTCCCACCTTTCTCTCCTTTCCCTCCTTTCCCTCCTTTCCCTCCTTTCCCTCCTTTCCCTCCTTTCCCTCCTTTCCCTCCTTTCCCTCCTTTCCCTCCTTTCCCTCCTTTCCCTCCTTTCCCTCCTTTCCCTCCTTTCCCTCCTTTCCCTCCTTTCCCTCCTTTCCCTCCTTTCCCTCCTTTCCCTCCTTTCCCTCCTTTCCTTCCTTTCCCTCCTTTCCCTCCTTTCCCACCTTTCCCTCCGTTCCCTCCATTCCCTCATTTCCTTCTTTTCCTTCCTTTCTCGCCTTTCCATCCTTTCCCTCCTCATTCCTTTCCCTCCTTTTCATTCTTTCCGTCTGTCGCTTACGATAATTTAGCTGTTTGGTAGCTCGGAGATGCCTAATCCCGGAAACAATGTTTGAAGGTGTGTATTGTGGATCTGTTGGTTAAAACATCTGTCTTCAAATTCAACCAGTTGGTGTGTGCTCGTATCGATTCCGGCTCAGCTCCTCCGAGCTTACTTGGGCTGAGAAGCAACGAAACAGTTTGAAACGGTATGGAAATATACCTGCAGTAACTTTTTCGTCCCAATTGGTGGTTCGAAATACATTTGATTGTGCGTACTTTCCCTCCTTTCCCTCCTTTCCCACCATTCCCTCATTTCCTTCCTTTCCTTCCTTTCTCGCCTTTCCATCCTTTCCCTCCTTTCCCTCCTTTCTCTCCTTTCCCTCCTTTCCCTCCTTTCCCTCCTTTTCCTCCTTTCCCTCATTTCCCTCCTTTCCATACTTTCCCTCCTTTCCTTCATTCCCCTCCTTTCCCTCCTTTCCCTCCTTTCCAACCTATCCCTGCTTTCCATCCTTTCCCTCCTTTCCCTCCTTTCCCTCCTTTCTCTCCTTTCTCTCCTTTCCCTCCTTTCCCTCCTTTCCCTCTTTTTCCTCCTTTCCCTCCTTTCCCTCCTTTCCCTCCTTTCCCTCCTTTCCCTCCTTTCCCTCCTTTCCCTCCTTTCCCTCCTTTCCCTCCTTTCCCTCCTTTCCCTCCTTTCCCTCCTTTCCCTCCTTTCCCTCCTTTCCCTCCTTTCCCTCCTTTCCCTCCTTTCCCTCCGTTCCCTCCATTCCCCCATTTCCTTCTTTTCCTTCCTTTCTCGCCTTTCCATCCTTTCCCTCCTTTTCATTCTTTCCGTCTGTCGCTTACGATAATTTAGCTGTTTGGTAGCTCGGAGATGCCTTATCCCGGAAACAATGTTTGAAGGTGTGTATTGTGGATCTGTTGGTTAAAACATCTGTCTTCAAATTCAACCAGTTGGTGTGTGCTTGTATCGATTCCGGCTCAGCTCCTCCGTGCTTACTTGGGCTGAGAAGCGACGAAACAGTTTGAAACGGTATGGAAATACACCTGCAGTAACTTTTTCGTCCCAATTGGTGGTTCGAAATACATTTGATTGTGCGTTTCGAAATACTTTCCCTTCTTTCCCTCGTTTCCCTCCTTTCCCTCCTTTCCCTCCTTTCCCTCCTTTCCCTCATTTACACCATTTCCTTTATTTCCCTCCTTTCCCTCCTTTCCCTCCTTTCCCTCCTTTCCCTTCTTTCCCTCCTTTCCCTCCTATCCCTCCTATTCCTCCTATCCCTCCTTTCCATCCTTTCCCTCCTTTCCCTCCTTTCCCTCTTTCCCCTCCTTTCCCTCCTTTCCCTCCTTTCCCTCCTTTCCCTCCTTTCCCTCCTTTACACCATTTCCTTTATTTCCCTCCTTTCCCTCCTATCCATCCTATCCATCCTTTCCCTCTTTTCCCTCCTTTCCCTCCTTTCCCTCCTTTCCCTCCTTTCCCTCTTTTCCCTCCTTTCCCTCCTTTCCCTCCTTTCCCTCCTATCCCTCCTATCCCTCCTTTCCATCCTTTCCCTCTTTTCAATCCTTTCCCTCCTTTCCTCCTTTCCCTCCTTTCCCTTTTTTCCCTCCTTTTCCCACCTTTCCTTCCTTTCATTCTTTTCCCTCCTTTGTATCTTTCCCTCTGTCGCTGACGATCATTTAGCTTTAAAATCGAAGCGTTGCTGGTCAATACTTGCTGAATAGCTACGTTATGCAACGCGCCAGCGATGCGCGCTTTTTTAACGATTTTACGGAAAACATTGTGTTCAATCTTACGATTTCGGATAATGTTCTTTCGCGTTTCGGTGTAACTTTTTCTAGCGTTTTATAATTACCGGGTGTTGTTGCTTGTATTGCACAATTAGAAGAGAGTTTATTTCACACAATTCACTTATACTTATAAACTAATCGATCGTGCCCGAACGCTCCGAACTCAACGAATGATCTTCGTGTTTCGTTAAACACGAATCAACTGGCAGGGCTTCCGTGCCTAAGCCTGAACACATAGGCTAAGAAGAAAATGCTGATGGATGACGGTCAGCACTTTTAGAGTATAAATTCAATTGAAACCAGTTGGTGCGTTTATTATTGTGCTTAAGACGGCGTGTACTGTGACTGTCTTGGGTTGCTGCTCCGAAAGACACTTTCGTGTGCGCGACAAATGGTGGCTCCTGAGAGGATGCATCAACCAACGGATCGGAAAGTAGTCAAATGCCCTCCTTTCCCTTCTTGCTCTCCTTCCCTCCTTTCCCTCCTTTCCAACCTTTCCCTCCTTTCCCTCCTTTCCCTCCTTTCCCTCCTTTCCCTCCTTTCCCTCCTTTCCCTCCTTTCCCTCCTTTCCCTCCTTTCCCTCCTTTCCCTCTTTTCCCTCCTTTCCCTCCTTTCCCTCCTTTCCCTCCTTTCCCTCCTTTCCCTCCTTTCCCTCCTTTCCCTCCTTTGCCTCCTTTCCCTCCTTTCCCTCCTTTCCCTCCTTTCCCTACTTTCCCTCCGTTCCCTCAATTCTCTCATTTCCATCCTTTCCCTCCTTTCTCGCCTTTCCAACCTTTCCCACCTCATTCCTTTCCCTCCTTTCCCTCCTTTTCGTCTGTCGCTTACGATAATTTAGCCTTAAAAACAAAGTGTTGCTAGGTAGCAATACTTGCTGAATAGCTACGTTATGCAACGCGCCAGCGATTAAACGCGCTTAACGATTAAATGGAATTTAACGATTTATTGGAAAACATAGGCTAAGAAGAAAATGCTGATCGACGACGGTCAGCATTTTTAGAGTATAAATTCAATTGAAAAAAAATAATGAAGGCATTATTTGCCAATAGCCAGTTGGTGCGTTTATTATTGTGCTTTCCCTCCTTTCCCTCCTTTCCCTTTTTTTCGATCCTTTTCCTCTTTTTCATCCTTTCCCTCTTTTCCCTCCTTTCCCTCCTTTCCCTCATTTCCATCCTTTCCCTCCTTTCCCTCCTTTCCCTCCTTTCCCTTCTTTCCTTTCTTTCGCTCCTTCCCTCCTTTCCATCCTTTCCCTCCTTTCCAACCTTTCCCTCCTTTCCCACCTTTCCCTCCTTTCCCTCCTTTCCCTCCTTTCCCTCCTTTCCCTCCTTTCCCTCCTTTCCCACCTTTCCCTCCGTTCCGTCCATTCCCTCATTTCCTTCTTTTCCTTCCTCTCTCGCCTTTCCATCCTTTCCCTCCTCATTCCTTTCCCTCCTTTTCATTCTTTCCGTCTGTCGCTTACGATAATTTAGCTGTTTGGTAGCTCGGAGATGCCTAATCCCGGAAACAATGTTTGAAGGTGTGTATTGTGGATCTGTTGGTTAAAACATCTGTCTTCAAATTAAACCAGTTGGTGTGTGCTCGTATCGATTCCGGCTCAGCTCCTCCGTGCTTACTTGGGCTGAGAAGCGACGAAACAGTTTGAAACGGTATGGAAATATACCTGCAGTAACTTTTTCGTCCCAATTGGTGGTTCGAAATACATTTGATTGTGCGTACTTTCCCTCCTTTCCCTCATTTCCCTCCTTTCCCTCTTTTCCCTCCTTTCCCTCCTTTCCCTCCTTTCCCTCCATTCCATCCTTTACAACATTTCCTTTATTTCCCTCCTTTCCCTCCTTTCCCTCCTTTCCATCCTTTCCCTCTTTTCCCTTCTTTCCCCCCTTTCCCTCCTTTCCCTCCTTTCCCTCTTTTCCCTCCTTTCACTCCTTTCCCTCCTTTTCCTCCTTTACCTCATTTCCCTTCTTTCCATCCTTTCTCTCCTTTCCCTCATTTCCCTCCTTTCCCTTATTTCCCTCCTTTCCAACCTATCCCTCCTTTCCAACCGTTCCCTCCTTTCCCTCCTTTCCCACCTTTCTCTCCTTTCCCTCCTTTCCCTCCTTCCTTCCTTTCCCTCTTTTCCATCCTTTCCCTCCTTTCCCTCCTTCCCCTCCTTTCCCTCCTTTCCTTCCTTTCCCTCCTATCCATCCTATCCCTCCTTTCCATCCTTTCCCTCCTTTCCCTCCTTTCCCTCCTTTCCCTCCTTTCCCTCCTTTCCCTCCTTTCCCTCCTTTCCCTCCTTTCCCTCCTTTCCCTCCTTTCCTTCCTTTCCCTCCTTTCCCTCCTTTCCCTCCTTTTCCTCCTTTCCCTCATTTCCCTCCTTTCCATCCTTTCCCTCCTTTCCCTCATTTCCCTCCTTTCCCTCCTTTCCCTCCTTTCCAACCTATCCCTCCTTTCCAACCGTTCCCTCCTTTCCCTCCTCTCCCACCTTTCTCTCCTTTCCCCTCCTTTCCCTCCTTTCCCTCCTTTCCCTCCTTTCCCTCCTTTCCCTCCTTTCCCTCCTCTCCCTCCTTTCCCTCCTTTCCCTCCTTTCCCTCCTTTCCCTCCTTTCCCTCCTTTCCCTCCTTTCCCTCCTTTCCCTCCTTTCCCTCCTTTCCCTCCTTTCCCTCCTTTCCCTCCTTTCCCTCCTTTCCCTCCTTTCCCTCCTTTCCCTCCATTCCCTCATTTACTTCCTTTCCTTCCTTTCCCTCCTTTCCCTCCTTTCCCTCCTTTTCCTCCTTTCCCTCATTTCCCTCCTTTCCATCCTTTCCCTCCTTTCCCTCATTTCCCTCCTTTCCCTCCTTTCCCTCCTTTCCAACCTATCCCTCCTTTCCAACCGTTCCCTCCTTTCCCTCCTCTTCCACCTTTCTCTCCTTTCCCTCCTTTCCCTCCTTTCCCTCCTTTCCCTCCTTTCCCTCCTTTCCCTCCTTTCCCTCCTTTCCCTTCTTTCCCTCCTTTCCCTCCTTTCCCTCCTTTCCCTCCTTTCCCTCCTTTCCCTCCTTTCCCTCCTTTCCCTCCTTTCCCTCCTTTTCCTCCTTTCCCTCATTTCCCTCCTTTCCATCCTTTCCCTCCTTCCCCTCCTCTCCCTCCTTTCCTTCCTTTCCCTCCTTTCCCTCCTTTCCCTCCTTTCCCTCCTATCCATCCTATCCCTCCTTTCCATCCTTTCCCTCCTTTCCCTCCTTTCCCTCCTTTCCCTCCTTTCCCTCCTTTCCCTCCTTTCCCTCCTTTCCCTCCTTTTCCTCCTTTCCCACCTTTCTCTCCTTTCCCTCCTTTCCCTCCTTTCCCTCCTTTCCCTCCTTTCCCTCCTTTCCCTCCTTTCCCTCCTTTCCCTCCTTTCCCTCCTTTCCCTCCTTTCCCTCCTTTCCCTCCTTTCCCTCCTTTCCCTCCTTTCCCTCCTTTCCCTCCTTTCCCTCCTTTCCCTCCTTTCCCTCCTTTCCCTCCTTTCCCTCCTTTCCCTCCTTTTCCTCCTTTCCCTCATTTCCCTCCTTTACACCATTTCCCTCCTTTCCCTCATTTCCCTCCTTTCCCTCCTTTCCCTCCTTTCCAACCTATCCCTCCTTTCCCTTCTTTCCCTTCTTTCGCTCCTTCCCTCCTTTCCCTCCTTTCCAACCTATCCCTCCTTTCCAACCGTTCCCTCCTTTCCCTCCTCTCCCACCTTTCTCTCCTTTCCCTCCTTTCCCTCCTTTCCCTCCTTTCCCTCCTTTCCCTCCTTTCCCTCCTTTCCCTCCTTTCCCTCCTTTCCCTCCTTTCCCTCCTTTCCCTCCTTTCCCTCCTTTCCCTCCTTTCCCTCCTTTCCCTCCTTTCCCTCCTTTTCCTCCTTTCCCTCATTTCCCTCCTTTCCATCCTTTCCCTCCTTCCCCTCCTCTCCCTCCTTTCCTTCCTTTCCCTCCTTTCCCTCCTTTCCCTCCTTTCCCTCCTATCCATCCTATCCCTCCTTTCCATCCTTTCCCTCCTTTCCCTCCTTTCCCTCCTTTCCCTCCTTTCCCTCCTTTCCCTCCTTTCCCTCCTTTCCCTCCTTTTCCTCCTTTCCCACCTTTCTCTCCTTTCCCTCCTTTCCCTCCTTTCCCTCCTTTCCCTCCTTTCCCTCCTTTCCCTCCTTTCCCTCCTTTCCCTCCTTTCCCTCCTTTCCCTCCTTTCCCTCCTTTCCCTCCTTTCCCTCCTTTCCCTCCTTTCCCTCCTTTCCCTCCTTTCCCTCCTTTCCCTCCTTTCCCTCCTTTCCCTCCTTTTCCTCCTTTCCCTCATTTCCCTCCTTTACACCATTTCCCTCCTTTCCCTCATTTCCCTCCTTTCCCTCCTTTCCCTCCTTTCCAACCTATCCCTCCTTTCCCTTCTTTCCCTTCTTTCGCTCCTTCCCTCCTTTCACTCCTTTCCCTCCTTTCCAACCTTTCCCTCCTTTCCCACCTTTCCCTCCTTTCCCTCCTTTCCCTCCTTTCCATCCTTTCCCTCCTTTCCCTCCTTTCCCTCCTTTACACCATTTCCCTCCTTTCCCTCCTTTCCCTCCTTTCCCTCCTTTCCCTCCTTTCCCTCCTTTCCCTCCTTTCCCTCCTTTCCCTCCTTTCCCTCCTTTCCCTCCTTTCCCTCCTTTCCCTCCTTTCCCTCCTTTTCCTCCTTTCCCTCATTTCCCTCCTTTCCATCCTTTCCCTCCTTTCCCTCATTTCCCTCCTTTCCCTCCTTTCTCTCCTTTCCCTTCTTTCCCTCCTTTCCATCCTTTCCCTCCTCATTCCTTTCCCTCCTTTTCATTCTTTCCGTCTGTCGCTTACGATAATTTAGCTGTTTGGTTGCTCGGAGATGCCTAATCCCGGAAACAATGTTTGAAGGTGTGTATTGTGGATCTGTTGGTTAAAACATCTGTCTTCAAATTCAACCAGTTGGTGTGTGCTCGTATCGATTCCGGCTCAGCTCCTCCGTGCTTACTTGGGCTGAGAAGCGACGAAACAGTTTGAAACGGTATGGAAATATACCTGCAGTAACTTTTTCGTCCCAATTGGTGGTTCGAAATACATTTAATTGTGCGTACTTTCCCTCCTTTCCCTCCTTTCCCTCCTTTCCCTCCTTTCCCTCCTTTCCCTCCTTTCCCTCCTTTCCCTCCTTTCCCTCCTTTCCCTCCTTTCCCTCCTTTCCCTCCTTTACACCATTTCCTTTATTTCCCTCCTTTCCCTCCTTTCCCTCCTTTCCCTCCTTTCCATCCAATCCCTCCTATCCCTCCTTTCCATCCTTTCCCTCCTTTCCCTCCTTTCCCTCCTTTCCCTCCTTTTCCTCCTTTCCCTCCTTTCCCTCTTTTCCCTCCTTTCCCTCCTTTCCCTCCTTTCCCACCTTTCTCTCCTTTCCCTCCTTTCCCTCCTTTCCCTCCTTTCCCTCCTTTCCCTCCTTTCCCTCCTTTCCCTCCTTTCCCTCCTTTCCCTCCTTTCCCTCCTTTCCCTCCTTTCCCTCCTTTCCCTCCTTTCCCTCCTTTCCCTCCTTTCCCTCCTTTCCCTCCTTTCCCTCCTTTCCCTCCTTTCCCTCCTTTTCCTCCTTTCCCTCATTTCCCTCCTTTCCATCCTTTCCCTCCTTTCCCTCATTTCCCTCCTTTCCCTCCTTTCCCTCCTTTCCAACCTATCCCTCCTTTCCAACCGTTCCCTCCTTTCCCTCCTTTCCCACCTTTCTCTCCTTTCCCTCCTTTCCCTCCTTTCCCTCCTTTTCCTCCTTTCCCTCCTTTCCCTCCTTTCCCTCCTTTCCCTCCTTTCCCTCCTTTCCCTCCTTTCCCTCCTTTCCCTCCTTTTCCTCCTTTCCCTCATTTTCCTCCTTTCCATCCTTTCCCTCCTTTCCCTCATTTCCCTTCTTTCCCTCCTTTCCCTCCTTTCCCTCCTTTCCCTCCTTTCCATCCTTTCCCTCCTCATTCCTTTCCCTCCTTTTCATTCTTTCCGTCTGTCGCTTACGATAATTTAGCTGTTTGGTTGCTCGGAGATGCCTAATCCCGGAAACAATGTTTGAAGGTGTGTATTGTGGATCTGTTGGTTAAAACATCTGTCTCCAAATTCAACCAGTTGGTGTGTGCTCGTATCGATTCCGGCTCAGCTCCTCCGTGCTTACTTGGGCTGAGAAGCGACGAAACAGTTTGAAACGGTATGGAAATATACCTGCAGTAACTTTTTCGTCCCAATTGGTGGTTCGAAATACATTTGATTGTGCGTACTTTCCCTCCTTTCCCTCCTTTCCCTCCTTTCCCTCCTTTCCCTCCTTTCCCTCCTTTCCCTCCTTTCCCTCCTTTCCCTCCTTTCCCTCCTTTCCCTCCTTTCCCTCCTTTCCCTCCTTTCCCTCCTTTCCCTCCTTTCCCTCCTTTTCCTCCTTTCCCTCATTTCCCTCCTTTCCATCCTTTCCCTCCTTTCCCTCATTTCCCTCCTTTCCCTCCTTTCCCTCCTTTCCCTCCTTTCCCACCTTTCCCTACTTTCCCTCCTTTCCCTCCTTTCCCTCCTTTCCCTCCTTTCCCTCCTTTCCCTCCTTTCCCTCCTTTCACTCCTTTCCCTCCTTTCCCTCCTTTCCCTCCTTTCCCTCCTTTCCCTCCTTTCCCTCCTTTCCCTCCTTTCCCTCCTTTCCCTCCTTTCCCTCCTTTCCCTCCTTTCCCTCCTTTCCCTCCTTTCCCTCCTTTCCCTCCTTTTCCTCCTTTCCCTCATTTCCCTCCTTTCCATCCTTTCCCTCCTTTCCCTCATTTCCCTCCTTTCCCTCCTTTCCCTCCTTTCCCTCCTTTCCATCCTTTCCCTCCTCATTCCTTTCCCTCCTTTTCATTCTTTCCGTCTGTCGCTTACGATAATTTAGCTGTTTGGTTGCTCGGAGATGCCTAATCCCGGAAACAATGTTTGAAGGTGTGTATTGTGGATCTGTTGGTTAAAACATCTGTCTTCAAATTCAACCAGTTGGTGTGTGCTCGTATCGATTCCGGCTCAGCTCCTCCGTGCTTACTTGGGCTGAGAAGCGACGAAACAGTTTGAAACGGTATGGAAATATACCTGCAGTAACTTTTTCGTCCCAATTGGTGGTTCGAAATACATTTGATTGTGCGTACTTTCCCTCCTTTCCCTCCTTTCCCTCCTTTCCCTCCTTTCCCTCCTTTCCCACCTTTCCCTCCTTTCCCGCCTTTCCCTCCTTTCCCTCCTTTCCCTCCTTTCCCTCCTTTCCCTCCTTTTCCTCCTTTCCCTCATTTCCCTCCTTTCCATCCTTTCCCTCCTTTCCCTCATTTCCCTCCTTTCCCGCCTTTCCCTCCTTTCCAACCTATCACTCCTTTCCAACCGTTCCCTCCTTTCCCTCCTTTCTCTCCTTTCCCTCCTTTCCCTCCTTTCCCTCCTTTCCCTCCTTTCCCTCCTTTCCCTCCTTTCCCTCCTTTCCCTCCTTTCCCTCCTTTCCCTCCATTCCCTCATTTCCCTCCTTTCCATCCTTTCCCTCATTTCCCTCCTTTCCCTCCTTTCCCTCCTTTCCCTCCTTTCCCTCCTTTCCAACCGTTCTCTCCTTTCCCTCCTTTCCCTCCTTTCCCTCCTTTCCCTCCTTTCCCTCCTTTCCCTCCTTTCCCTCCTTTCCTTCCTTTCCCTCCTTTCCCTCCTTTCCCTCCTTTCCCTCCTTTCCCTCCTTTCCCTCCTTTCCCTCCTTTCCCTCCTTTCCCTCCTTTCCCTCCTTTCCCTCCTTTCCCTCCTTTCCCTCCTTCCCCTCCTTTCCCTCCTTTCCCTCCTTTCCCTCCGTTCCCTCCATTCCCTCATTTCCATCCTTTCCCTCCTTTCTCGCCTTTCCATCCTTTCCCTCCTTTCCCTCCTTTCCCTCCTTTCCCTCCTTTCCCTCCTTTCCCTCCTTTCCCTCCTTTCCCTCCTTTCCCTCCGTTACACCATTTCCTTTATTTCCCTCCTTTCCCTCCTTTCCCTCCGTTCCATCCTTTCCCTCTTTTCCCTTCTTTCCCCCCTTTCCCTCCTTTCCCTCCTTTTCCTCTTTTCCCTCCTTTCCCTCCTTTCCCTCCTTCCCCTCCTTTCCCACCTTTCCCTCCTTTCCCTCCTATCCCTCCTATCCCTCCTTTCCATCCTTTCCCTCCTTTCCCTCCTTTCCCTCCTTTCCCTCATTTCCCTCCTTTCCCTCCTTTCCCTCCTTTCCAACCTATCCCTCCTTTCCAACCGTTCCCTCCTTTCCCTCCTTTCCCACCTTTCTCTCCTTTCCCTCCTTTCCCTCCTTTCCCTCCTTTCCCTCCTTTCCCTCCTTTCCCTCCTTTCCCTCCTTTCCTTCCTTTCCCTCCTTTCCCTCCTTTCCCTCCTTTCCCTCCTTTCCCTCCTTTCCCTCCTTTCCCTCCTTTCCCTCCTTTCCCTCCTTTCCCTCCTTCCCCTCCTTTCCCTCCTTTCCCTCCGTTCCCTCCATTCCCTCATTTCCATCCTTTCCCTCCTTTCTCGCCTTTCCATCCTTTCCTTCCTTTCCCTCCTTTCCCTCCTTTTCCTCTTTTCCCTCCTTTCCCTCCTTTCCCTCCTTCCCCTCCTTTTCCACCTTTCCCTCCTTTCCCTCCTATACCTCCTATCCCTCCTTTCCATCCTTTCCCTCCTTTCCCTCCTTTCCCTCCTTTCCCTCCTTTCCCTCCTTTCCCTCCTTTCCCTCCTTTCCCTCCTTTCCCTCCTTTCCCTCCTTTCCCTCCTTTCCCTCCTTTTCCTCCTTTCCCTCATTTCCCTCCTTTCCATCCTTTCCCTCCTTTCCCTCATTTCCCTCCTTTCCCTCCTTTCCCTCCTTTCCAACCTATCCCTCCTTTCCAACCGTTCCCTCCTTTCCCTCCTTTCCCTCCTTTCCCTCCTTTCCCTCCTTTCCCTCCTTTCCCTCCTTTCCCTCCTTTCCCTCCTTTCCCTCCTTTCCCTCCTTTCCCTCCTTTCCCTCCTTTCCCTCCTTTCCCTCCTTTCCCTCCTTTCCCTCCTTTCCCTCCTTTCCCTCCTTTCCCTCCTTTCCCTCCTTTCCAACCTTTCCCTCCTTTCCCTCCTTTCCCTCCTTTCCCACCGTTCCCTCCGTTCCCTCATTTCCTTCCTTTCCTTCCTTTCTCGCCTTTCCATCCTTTCCCTCCTCATTCCTTTCCCTCCTTTTCATTCTTTCCGTTTGTCGCTTACGATAATTTAGCTGTTTGGTAGCTCGGAGATGCCTAATCCCGGAAACAATGTTTGAAGGTGTGTATTGTGGATCTGTTGGTTAAAACATCTGTCTTCAAATTCAACCAGTTGGTGTGTGCTCGTATCGATTCCGGCTCAGCTCCTCCGTGCTTACTTGGGCTGAGAAGCGACGAAACAGTTTGAAACGGTATGGAAATATACCTGCAGTAACTTTTTCGTCCCAATTGGTGGTTCGAAATACATTTGATTGTGCGTACTTTCCCTCCTTTCCCTCCTTTCCCTCCGTTCCCTCCTTTCCCTCCTTTCCCTCCTTTCCCTCCTTTCCCTCCTTTCCCTCCTTTCCCTCCTTTCCCTCCTTTCCCTTCTTTCCCTCTTTTACACCATTTCCTTTATTTCCCTCCTTTCCCTCCTTTCCCTCCTTACCATCCTTTCCCTCTTTTCCCTCCTTTCCCTCCATTCCCTCCTTTCCCTCCTTCACCTCCTTTCCCTCGTTTCCCTCCCCTCCCTCCTATCCCTCCTATCCCTGCTTTCCATCCTTTCCCTCTTTTCCCTCCTTTCCCTCCTTTCCCTCCTTTCCCTCCATTCCCTCATTTACTTCCTTTCCTTCCTTTCTCGCCTTTCCATCCTTTCCCTCCTCATTCCTTTCCCTCTTTTTCATTCTTTCCGTCTGTCGCTTACGATAATTTAGCTGTTTGGTAGCTCGGAGATGCCTAATCCCGGAAACAATGTTTGAAGGTGTGTATTGTGGATCTGTTGGTTAAAACATCTGTCTTCAAATTCAACCAGTTGGTGTGTGCTCGTATCGATTCCGGCTCAGCTCCTCCGTGCTTACTTGGGCTGAGAAGCGACGAAACAGTTTGAAACGGTATGGAAATATACCTGCAGTAACTTTTTCGTCCCAATTGGTGGTTCGAAATACATTTGATTGTGCGTAATTTCCCTCCTTTCCCTCCTTTCCCACCTTTCCCTCCTTTCCCTCCTTTCCCTCCTTTCCCTCCTTTCCCTCCTTTACACCATTTCCTTTATTTCCCTCCTTTCCCTCCTTTCCCTCCTTTCCATCCTTTCCCTCTTTTCCCTTCTTTCCCCCCTTTCCCTCCTTTCCCTCCTTTCCCTCTTTTCCCTCCTTTCCCTCCTTTCCCTCCTTCCCCTCCTTTCCCACCTTTCCCTCCTTTCCCTCCTATCCATCCTATCCATCCTTTCCATCCTTTCCCTCCTTTCCCTCCTTTCGCTCCTTTCCCTCCTTTCCCTCCTTTCCCTCCTTTCCCTCCTTTCCCTCCTTTCCCTCCTTTCCCTCCTTTCCCTCCTTTCCCTCCTTTCCCTCCTTTCCCTCCTTTTCCTCCTTTCCCTCATTTCCCTCCTTTCCATCCTTTCCCTCCTTTCCCTCATTTCCCTCCTTTCCCTCCTTTCCCTCCTTTCCCACCTTTCTCTCCTTTCCCTCCTTTCCCTCCTTTCCCTCCTTTCCCTCCTTTCCCTCCTTTCCCTCCTTTCCCTCCTTTCCCTCCTTTCCCTCCTTTCCCTCCTTTCCCTCCTTTCCCTCCTTTCCCTCCTTTCCCTCCTTTCCCTCCTTTCCCTCCTTTCCCTCCTTTCCCTCCTTTCCCTCCTTTCCCTCCGTTCCCTCCATTCCCTCATTTCCATCCTTTCCCTCGTTTCTCGCCTTTCCATCCTTTCCCTCCTCATTCCTTTCCCTCCTTTCCCTCCTTTCCGTCTGTCGCTTACGATAATTTAGCCTTAAAAACAAAGTGTTGCTAGGTAGCAATACTTGCTTAATAGCTACGTTATGCAACGCGCCAGCGATTGAACGCGCTTAACGATTAAATGGAATTTAACGATTTATTGGAAAACATAGGCTAAGAAGAAAATGCTGATCGACGACGGTCAGCATTTTTAGAGTATAAATTCAATTGAAAAAAAAATAATGAAGGCATTATTTGCCAAGAGCCAGTTGGTGCGTTTATTATTGTGCTTTCCCTCCTTTCCCTCCTTTCCCTTTTTTCCCTCCTTTCCCTCTTTTTCATCCTTTCCCTCTTTTCCCTCCTTTCCCTCCTTTCCCTCATTTCCATCCTTTCCCTCCTTTCCCTCCTTTCCCTCCTTTTCCTGCTTACCCTTCTTTCGCTCCTTCCCTCCTTTCACTCCTTTCCCTCCTTTCCAACCTTTCCCTCCTTTCCCACCTTTCCCTCCTTTCCATCCTTTCCCTCCTTTCCATTCTTTCCCTCCTTTCCCTCCTTTCCCTCCTTTACACCATTTCCCTCCTTTCCCTCCTTTCCCTCCTTTCCCTCCTTTCCCTCCTTTCCCTCCTTTCCCTCCTTTCCATCCTTTCCCTCCTTTCCCTCCTTTCCCTCCTTTCCCTCCTTTCCCTCCTTTCCCTCCTTTCCCTCCTTTTCCTCCTTTCCCTCATTTCCCTCCTTTCCATCCTTTCCCTCCTTTCCCTCATTTCCCTCCTTTCCCTCCTTTCCCTCCTTTCCCTCCTTTCCCTCCTTTCCATCCTTTCCCTCCTCATTCCTTTCCCTCCTTTTCATTCTTTTCGTCTGTCGCTTACGATAATTTAGCTGTTTGGTTGCTCGGAGATGCCTAATCCCGGAAACAATGTTTGAAGGTGTGTATTGTGGATCTGTTGGTTAAAACATCTGTCTTCAAATTCAACCAGTTGGTGTGTGCTCGTATCGATTCCGGCTCAGCTCCTCCGTGCTTACTTGGGCTGAGAAGCGACGAAACAGTTTGAAACGGTATGGAAATATACCTGCAGTAACTTTTTCGTCCCAATTGGTGGTTCGAAATACATTTGATTGTGCGTACTTTCCCTCCTTTCCCTCCTTTCCCTCCTTTCCCTCCTTTCCCTCCTTTCCCTCCTTTCCCTCCTTTCCCTCCTTTCCCTCCTTTCCCTCCTTTCCCTTCTTTCCCTCTTTTGCACCATTTCCTTTATTTCCCTCCTTTCCCTCCTTTCCCTCCTTTCCATCCTTTCCCTCTTTTCCCTCCTTTCCCTCCATTCCCTCCTTTCCCTCCTTCACCTCCTTTCCCTCGTTTCCCTCCCCTCCCTCCTATCCCTCCTATCCCTGCTTTCCATCCTTTCCCTCTTTTCCCTCCTTTCCCTCCTTTCCCTCCTTTCCCTCCATTCCCTCATTTACTTCCTTTCCTTCCTTTCTCGCCTTTCCATCCTTTCCCTCCTCATTCCTTTCCCTCTTTTTCATTCTTTCCGTCTGTCGCTTACGATAATTTAGCTGTTTGGTAGCTCGGAGATGCCTAATCCCGGAAACAATGTTTGAAGGTGTGTATTGTGGATCTGTTGGTTAAAACATCTGTCTTCAAATTCAACCAGTTGGTGTGTGCTCGTATCGATTCCGGCTCAGCTCCTCCGTGCTTACTTGGGCTGAGAAGCGACGAAACAGTTTGAAACGGTATGGAAATATACCTGCAGTAACTTTTTCGTCCCAATTGGTGGTTCGAAATACATTTGATTGTGCGTAATTTCCCTCCTTTCCCTCCTTTCCCACCTTTCCCTCCTTTCCCTCCTTTCCCTCCTTTCCCTCCTTTACACCATTTCCTTTATTTCCCTCCTTTCCCTCCTTTCCCTCCTTTCCATCCTTTCCCTCTTTTCCCTTCTTTCCCCCCTTTCCCTCCTTTCCCTCCTTTCCCTCTTTTCCCTCCTTTCCCTCCTTTCCCTCCTTCCCCTCCTTTCCCACCTTTCCCTCCTTTCCCTCCTATCCATCCTATCCATCCTTTCCATCCTTTCCCTCCTTTCCCTCCTTTCCCTCCTTTCCCTCCTTTCCCTCCTTTCCCTCCTTTCCCTCCTTTCCCTCCTTTCACTCCTTTCCCTCCTTTCCCTTCTTTCCCTCTTTTACACCATTTCCTTTATTTCCCTCCTTTCCCTCCTTTCCCTCCTTTCCATCCTTTCCCTCTTTTCCCTCCTTTCCCTCCATTCCCTCCTTTCCCTCCTTCACCTCCTTTCCCTCGTTTCCCTCCTTTCCCTCCTATCCCTCCTATCCCTGCTTTCCATCCTTTCCCTCTTTTCCCTCCTTTCCCTCCTTTCCCTCCTTTCCCTCCTTTCCCTCCTTTCCCTCCTTTCCCTCCTTTCCCTCCTTTCCCTCCTTTCCCTCCTTTCCCTCCTTTTCCTCCTTTCCCTCATTTCCCTCCTTTCCATCCTTTCCCTCCTTTCCCTCATTTCCCTCCTTTCCCTCCTTTCCCTCCTTTCCCACCTTTCTCTCCTTTCCCTCCTTTCCCTCCTTTCCCTCCTTTCCCTCCTTTCCCTCCTTTCCCTCCTTTCCCTCCTTTCCCTCCTTTCCCTCCTTTCCCTCCTTTCCCTCCTTTCCCTCCTTTCCCTCCTTTCCCTCCTTTCCCTCCTTTCCCTGCTTTCCCTCCTTTCCCTCCGTTCCCTCCATTCCCTCATTTCCATCCTTTCCCTCCTCATTCCTTTCCCTCCTTTCCCTCCTTTCCGTCTGTCGCTTACGATAATTTAGCCTTAAAAACAAAGTGTTGCTAGGTAGCAATACTTGCTGAATAGCTACGTTATGCAACGCGCCAGCGATTAAACGCGCTTAACGATTAAATGGAGTTTAACGATTTATTGGAAAACATAGGCTAAGAAGAAAATGCTGATCGACGACGGTCAGCATTTTTAGAGTATAAATTCAATTGAAAAAAAAAATAATGAAGGCATTATTTGCCAAGAGCCAGTTGGTGCGTTTATTATTGTGCTTTCCCTCCTTTCCCTCCTTTCCCTTTTTTCCCTCCTTTCCCTCTTTTTCATCCTTTCCCTCTTTTCCCTCCTTTCCCTCCTTTCCCTCATTTCCATCCTTTCCCTCCTTTCCCTCCTTTCCCTCCTTTTCCTTCTTTCCCTTCTTTCGCTCCTTCCCTCCTTTCACTCCTTTCCCTCCTTTCCAACCTTTCCCTCCTTTCCCACCTTTCCCTCCTTTCCATCCTTTCCCTCCTTTCCATCCTTTCCCTCCTTTCCCTCCTTTCCCTCCTTTACACCATTTCCCTCCTTTCCCTCCTTTCCCTCCTTTCCCTCCTTTCCCTCCTTTCCCTCCTTTCCCTCCTTTCCCTCCTTTCCCTCCTTTCCCTCCTTTCCCTCCTTTCCCTCCTTTCCCTCCTTTCCCTCCTTTTCCTCCTTTCCCTCATTTCCCTCCTTTCCATCCTTTCCCTCCTTTCCCTCATTTCCCTCCTTTCCCTCCTTTCCCTCCTTTCCCTCCTTTCCCTCCTTTCCATCCTTTCCCTCCTCATTCCTTTCCCTCCTTTTCATTCTTTCCGTCTGTCGCTTACGATAATTTAGCTGTTTGGTTGCTCGGAGATGCCTAATCCCGGAAACAATGTTTGAAGGTGTGTATTGTGGATCTGTTGGTTAAAACATCTGTCTTCAAATTCAACCAGTTGGTGTGTGCTCGTATCGATTCCGGCTCAGCTCCTCCGTGCTTACTTGGGCTGAGAAGCGACGAAACAGTTTGAAACGGTATGGAAATATACCTGCAGTAACTTTTTCGTCCCAATTGGTGGTTCGAAATACATTTGATTGTGCGTACTTTCCCTCCTTTCCCTCCTTTCCCTCCTTTCCCTCCTTTCCCTCCTTTCCCTCCTTTCCCTCCTTTACACCATTTCCTTTATTTCCCTCCTTTCCCTCCTTTCCCTCCTTTCCCTCCTTTCCGTCCAATCCCTCCTATCCCTCCTTTCCCTCCTTTCCCTCCTTTCCCTCCTTTCCCTCCTTTCCCTCCTTTCCCTCCTTTCCCTCCTTTCCCTCTTTTCCCTCCTTTCCCTCCTTTTCCTCCTTTCCCACCTTTCTCTCCTTTCCCTCCTTTCCCTCCTTTCCCTCCTTTCCCTCCTTTCCCTCCTTTCCCTCCTTTCCCTCCTTTCCCTCCATTCCCTCCTTTCCCTCCTTTCCCTCCTTTCCCTCCTTTCCCTCCTTTCCCTCCTTTCCCTCCTTTCCCTCCTTTCCCTCCTTTCCCTCCTTTCCCTCCTTTCCCTCCTTTTCCTCCTTTCCCTCATTTCCCTCCTTTCCATCCTTTCCCTCCTTTCCCTCATTTCCCTCCTTTCCCTCCTTTCCCTCCTTTCCAACCTATCCCTCCTTTCCAACCGTTCCCTCCTTTCCCTCCTTTCCCACCTTTCTCTCCTTTCCCTCCTTTCCCTCCTTTCCCTCCTTTCCCTCCTTTCCCTCCTTTCCCTCCTTTCCCTCCTTTCCCTCCTTTCCCTCCTTTCCCTCCTTTCCCTCCTTTCCCTCCTTTCCCTCCTCTCCCTCCTTTCCCTCCTTTCCCTCCTTTCCCTCCTTTCCCTCCTTTCCCTCCTTTCCCTCCTTTCCCTCCTTTCCAACCTTTCCCTCCTTTCCCTCCTTTCCCTCCTTTCCCTCCGTTCCCTCCATTCCCTCATTTCCTTCCTTTCCTTCCTTTCTCGCCTTTCCATCCTTTCCCTCCTCATTCCTTTCCCTCCTTTTCATTCTTTCCGTTTGTCGTTTACGATAATTTAGCTGTTTGGTAGCTCGGAGATGCCTAATCCCGGAAACAATGTTTGAAGGTGTGTATTGTGGATCTGTTGGTTAAAACATCTGTCTTCAAATTCAACCAGTTGGTGTGTGCTCGTATCGATTCCGGCTCAGCTCCTCCGTGCTTACTTGGGCTGAGAAGCGACGAAACAGTTTGAAACGGTATGGTAATATACCTGCAGTAACTTTTTCGTCCCAATTGGTGGTTCGAAATACATTTGATTGTGCGTACTTTCCCTCCTTTCCCTCCTTTCCCTCCTTTCCCTCCTTTCCCTCCTTTCCCTCCTTTCCCTCCTTTCCCTCCTTTCCCTCCTTTCCCTTCTTTCCCTCTTTTACACCATTTCCTTTATTTCCCTCCTTTCCCTCCTTTCCCTCCTTTCCATCCTTTCCCTCTTTTCCCTCCTTTCCCTCCATTCCCTCCTTTCCCTCCTTCACCTCCTTTCCCTCGTTTCCCTCCCCTCCCTCCTATCCCTCCTATCCCTGCATTCCATCCTTTCCCTCTTTTCCCTCCTTTCCCTCCTTTCCCTCCTTTCCCTCCATTCCCTCATTTACTTCCTTTCCTTTCTTTCTCGCCTTTCCATCCTTTCCCTCCTCATTCCTTTCCCTCTTTTTCATTCTTTCCGTCTGTCGCTTACGATAATTTAGCTGTTTGGTAGCTCGGAGATGCCTAATCCCGGAAACAATGTTTGAAGGTGTGTATTGTGGATCTGTTGGTTAAAACATCTGTCTTCAAATTCAACCAGTTGGTGTGTGCTCGTATCGATTCCGGCTCAGCTCCTCCGTGCTTACTTGGGCTGAGAAGCGACGAAACAGTTTGAAACGGTATGGAAATATACCTGCAGTAACTTTTTCGTCCCAATTGGTGGTTCGAAATACATTTGATTGTGCGTAATTTCCCTCCTTTCCCTCCTTTCCCACCTTTCCCTCCTTTCCCTCCTTTCCCTCCTTTCCCTCCTTTCCCTCCTTTAAACCATTTCCTTTATTTCCCTCCTTTCCCTCCTTTCCCTCCTTTCCATCCTTTCCCTCTTTTCCCTTCTTTCCCCCCTTTCCCGCCTTTCCCTCCTTTCCCTCTTTTCCCTCCTTTCCCTCCTTTCCCTCCTTCCCCTCCTTTCCCACCTTTCCCTCCTTTCCCTCCTATCCATCCTATCCATCCTTTCCATCCTTTCCCTCCTTTCCCTCCTTTCCCTCCTTTCCCTCCTTTCCCTCCTTTCCCTCCTTTCCCTCCTTTCCCTCCTTTCCCTCCTTTCCCTCCTTTCCCTCCTTTCCCTCCTTTCCCTCCTTTCCCTCCTTTCCCTCCTTTTCCTCCTTTCCCTCATTTCCCTCCTTTCTATCCTTTCCCTCCTTTCCCTCATTTCCCTCCTTTCCCTCCTTTCCCTCCTTTCCCACCTTTCTCTCCTTTCCCTCCTTTCCCTCCTTTCCCTCCTTTCCCTCCTTTCCCTCCTTTCCCTCCTTTCCCTCCTTTCCCTCCTTTCCCTCCTTTCCCTCCTTTCCCTCCTTTCCCTCCTTTCCCTCCTTTCCCTCCTTTCCCTCCGTTCCCTCCATTCCCTCATTTCCATCCTTTCCCTCCTTTCTCGCCTTTCCATCCTTTCCCTCCTCATTCCTTTCCCTCCTTTCCCTCCTTTCCGTCTGTCGCTTACGATAATTTAGCCTTAAAAACAAAGTGTTGCTAGGTACACCGGTGGACAAAAAGATAGGAAAAAAATTTGTTGTGTGTTTTTTTGCGTGCAATAGGTGTGCCATCGCCAACAGTTGTTGTTGTTGTTAGTATGGTTTAAAGCATGCAAGCAAGCATGCACGTTCTGCCGATTCGCTATGGAGACGCTGCAAGGCTATGTGGAAACGCATAGACAGAAGCGAATGCCGTAACCTCATCGGCGATATGGCCCTACGCTGTGAGGAAGTGATAGCGAATAACGGTCAACACATTGACCGTTAGAATATGTTTTCGCTCTGTGGAACACCGCAACACCACCTCCCAACAACCACTTGAACAGTCATTTTCAGGGCTACCAAATATTTCCGACAAGAACTATGTTTTCCGGTCACAGAAAAAAGTTCCTATTTTTATGTCCACCAGTGTAGCAATACTTGCTGAATAGCTACGTTATGCAACGCGCCAGCGATTAAACGCACTTAACGATTAAATGGAATTTAACGATTTATTGGAAAACATAGGCTAAGAAGAAAATGCTGATCGACGACGGTCAGCATTTTTAGAGTATAAATTCAATTGAAAAAAAAATAATGAAGGCATTATTTGCCAAGAGCCAGTTGGTGCGTTTATTATTGTGCTTTCCCTCCTTTCCCTCCTTTCCCTTTTTTCCCTCCTTTCCCTCTTTTTCATCCTTTCCCTCTTTTCCCTCCTTTCCCTCCTTTCCCTCATTTCCATCCTTTCCCTCCTTTCCCTCCTTTCCCTCCTTTTCCTTCTTTCCCTTCTTTCGCTCCTTCCCTCCTTTCACTCCTTTCCCTCCTTTCCAACCTTTCCCTCCTTTCCCACCTTTCCCTCCTTTTCCTCCTTTCCCTCATTTCCCTCCTTTCCATCCTTTCCCTCCTTTCCCTCATTTCCCTCCTTTCCCTCCTTTCCCTCCTTTCCCTCCTTTCCCTCCTTTCCATCCTTTCCCTCCTCATTCCTTTCCCTCCTTTTCATTCTTTCCGTCTGTCGCTTACGATAATTTAGCTGTTTGGTTGCTCGGAGATGCCTAATCCCGGAAACAATGTTTGAAGGTGTGTATTGTGGATCTGTTGGTTAAAACATCTGTCTTCAAATTCAACCAGTTGGTGTGTGCTCGTATCGATTCCGGCTCAGCTCCTCCGTGCTTACTTGGGCTGAGAAGCGACGAAACAGTTTGAAACGGTATGGAAATATACCTGCAGTAACTTTTTCGTCCCAATTGGTGGTTCGAAATACATTTGATTGTGCGTACTTTCCCTCCTTTCCCTCCTTTCCCTCCTTTCCCTCCTTTCCCTCCTTTCCCTCCTTTACACCATTTCCTTTATTTCCCTCCTTTCCCTCCTTTCCCTCCTTTCCCTCCTTTCCATCCAATCCCTCCTATCCCTCCTTTCCATCCTTTCCCTCCTTTCCCTCCTTTCCCTCCTTTCCCTCCTTTTTCTCCTTTCCCTCCTTTCCCTCTTTTCCTTCCTTTCCCTCCTTTTCCTCCTTTCCCACCTTTCTCTCCTTTCCCTCCTTTTCCTCCTTTCCCTCCTTTCCCTCCTTTCCCTCCTTTCCCTCCTTTCCCTCCTTTCCCTCCTTTCCCTCCTTTCCCTCCTTTCCCTCCTTTCCCTCCTTTCCCTCCTTTCCCTCCTTTCCCTCCTTTCCCTCCTTTCCCTCCTTTCCCTCCTTTCCCTCCTTTCCCTCCTTTCCCTCCTTTTCCTCCTTTCCCTCATTTCCCTCCTTTCCATCCTTTCCCTCCTTTCCCTCCTTTCCCTCCTTTCCCTCCTTTCCCTCCTTTCCAACCTATCCCTCCTTTCCAACCGTTCCCTCCTTTCCCTCCTTTCCCACCTTTCTCTCCTTTCCCTCCTTTCCCTCCTTTCCCTCCTCTCCCTCCTTTCCCTCCTTTCCCTCCTTTCCCTCCTTTCCCTCCTTTCCCTCCTTTCCCTCCTTTCCCTCCTTTCCCTCCTCTCCCTCCTTTCCCTCCTTTCCCTCCTTTCCCTCCTTTCCCTCCTTTCCCTCCTTTCCCTCCTTTCCCTCCTTTCCAACCTTTCCCTCCTTTCCCTCCTTTCCCTCCTTTCCCTCCGTTCCCTCCATTCCCTCATTTCCTTCCTTTCCTTCCTTTCTCGCCTTTCCATCCTTTCCCTCCTCATTCCTTTCCCTCCTTTTCATTCTTTCCGTTTGTCGCTTACGATAATTTAGCTGTTTGGTAGCTCGGAGATGCCTAATCCCGGAAACAATGTTTGAAGGTGTGTATTGTGGATCTGTTGGTTAAAACATCTGTCTTCAAATTCAACCAGTTGGTGTGTGCTCGTATCGATTCCGGCTCAGCTCCTCCGTGCTTACTTGGGCTGAGAAGCGACGAAACAGTTTGAAACGGTATGGAAATATACCTGCAGTAACTTTTTCGTCCCAATTGGTGGTTCGAAATACATTTGATTGTGCGTAATTTCCCTCCTTTCCCTCCTTTCCCACCTTTCCCTCCTTTCCCTCCTTTCCCTCCTTTCCCTCCTTTACACCATTTCCTTTATTTCCCTCCTTTCCCTCCTTTCCCTCCTTTCCATCCTTTCCCTCTTTTCCCTTCTTTCCCCCCTTTCCCTCCTTTCCCTCCTTTCCCTCTTTTCCCTCCTTTCCCTCCTTTCCCTCCTTCCCCTCCTTTCCCACCTTTCCATCCTTTCCCTCCTATCCATCCTATCCATCCTTTCCATCCTTTCCCTCCTTTCCCTCCTTTCCCTCCTTTCCCTCCTTTCCCTCCTTTCCCTCCTTTCCCTCCTTTCCCTCCTTTCCCTCCTTTCCCTCCTTTCCCTCCTTTCCCTCCTTTCCCTCCTTTCCCTCCTTTTCCTCCTTTCCCTCATTTCCCTCCTTTCCATCCTTTCCCTCCTTTCCCTCATTTCCCTCCTTTCCCTCCTTTCCCTCCTTTCCCACCTTTCTCTCCTTTCCCTCCTTTCCCTCCTTTCCCTCCTTTCCCTCCTTTCCCTCCTTTCCCTCCTTTCCCTCCTTTCCCTCCTTTCCCTCCTTTCCCTCCTTTCCCTCCTTTCCCTCCTTTCCCTCCTTTCCCTCCTTTCCCTCCTTTCCATCCTTTCCCTCCGTTCCCTCCATTCCCTCATTTCCATCCTTTCCCTCCTTTCTCGCCTTTCCATCCTTTCCCTCCTCATTCCTTTCCCTCCTTTCCCTCCTTTCCGTCTGTCGCTTACGATAATTTAGCCTTAAAAACAAAGTGTTGCTAGGTAGCAATACTTGCTGAATAGCTACGTTATGCAACGCGCCAGCGATTAAACGCACTTAACGATTAAATGGAATTTAACGATTTATTGGAAAACATAGGCTAAGAAGAAAATGCTGATCGACGACGGTCAGCATTTTTAGAGTATAAATTCAATTGAAAAAAAAATAATGAAGGCATTATTTGCCAAGAGCCAGTTGGTGCGTTTATTATTGTGCTTTCCCTCCTTTCCCTCCTTTCCCTTTTTTCCCTCCTTTCCCTCTTTTTCATCCTTTCCCTCTTTTCCCTCCTTTCCCTCCTTTCCCTCATTTCCATCCTTTCCCTCCTTTCCCTCCTTTCCCTCCTTTTCCTTCTTTCCCTTCTTTCGCTCCTTCCCTCCTTTCACTCCTTTCCCTCCTTTCCAACCTTTCCCTCCTTCCCACCTTTCCCTCCTTTCCATCCTTTCCCTCCTTTCCATCCTTTCCCTCCTTTCCCTCCTTTCCCTCCTTTACACCATTTCCCTCCTTTCCCTCCTTTCCCTCCTTTCCCTCCTTTCCCTCCTTTCCCTCCTTTCCCTCCTTTCCCTCCTTTCCCTCCTTTCCCTCCTTTCCCTCCTTTCCCTCCTTTCCCTCCTTTCCCTCCTTTTCCTCCTTTCCCTCATTTCCCTCCTTTCCCTCCTTTCCCTCCTTTCCCTCATTTCCCTCCTTTCCCTCCTTTCCCTCCTTTCCCTCCTTTCCCTCCTTTCCATCCTTTCCCTCCTCATTCCTTTCCCTCCTTTTCATTCTTTCCGTCTGTCGCTTACGATAATTTAGCTGTTTAGTTGCTCGGAGATGCCTAATCCCGGAAACAATGTTTGAAGGTGTGTATTGTGGATCTGTTGGTTAAAACATCTGTCTTCAAATTCAACCAGTTGGTGTGTGCTCGTATCGATTCCGGCTCAGCTCCTCCGTGCTTACTTGGGCTGAGAAGCGACGAAACAGTTTGAAACGGTATGGAAATATACCTGCAGTAACTTTTTCGTCCCAATTGGTGGTTCGAAATACATTTGATTGTGCGTACTTTCCCTCCTTTCCCTCCTTTCCCTCCTTTCCCTCCTTTCCCTCCTTTCCCTCCTTTCCCTCCTTTACACCATTTCCTTTATTTCCCTCCTTTCCCTCCTTTCCCTCCTTTCCCTCCTTTCCGTCCAATCCCTCCTATCCCTCCTTTCCATCCTTTCCCTCCTTTCCCTCCTTTCCCTTATTTCCCTCCTTTTTCTCCTTTCCCTCCTTTCCCTCTTTTCCCTCCTTTCCCTCCTTTTCCTCCTTTCCCACCTTTCTCTCCTTTCCCTCCTTTCCCTCCTTTCCCTCCTTTCCCTCCTTTCCCTCCTTTCCCTCCTTTCCCTCCTTTCCCTCCTTTCCCTCCTTTCCCTCCTTTCCCTCCTTTCCCTCCTTTCCCTCCTTTCCCTCCTTTCCCTCCTTTTCCTCCTTTCCCTCATTTCCCTCCTTTCCATCCTTTCCCTCCTTTCCCTCATTTCCCTCCTTTCCCTCCTTTCCCTCCTTTCCAACCTATCCCTCCTTTCCAACCGTTCCCTCCTTTCCCTCCTTTCCCACCTTTCTCTCCTTTCCCTCCTTTCCCTCCTTTCCCTCCTTTCCCTCCTTTCCCTCCTTTCCCTCCTTTCCCTCCTTTCCCTCCTTTCCCTCCTTTCCCTCCTTTCCCTCCTTTCCCTCCTTTCCCTCCTCTCCCTCCTTTCCCTCCTTTCCCTCCTTTCCCTCCTTTCCCTCCTTTCCAACCTTTCCCTCCTTTCCCTCCTTTCCCTCCTTTCCCTCCGTTCCCTCCATTCCCTCATTTCCTTCCTTTCCTTCCTTTCTCGCCTTTCCATCCTTTCCCTCCTCATTCCTTTCCCTCCTTTTCATTCTTTCCGTTTGTCGCTTACGATAATTTAGCTGTTTGGTAGCTCGGAGATGCCTAATCCCGGAAACAATGTTTGAAGGTGTGTATTGTGGATCTGTTGGTTAAAACATCTGTCTTCAAATTCAACCAGTTGGTGTGTGCTCGTATCGATTCCGGCTCAGCTCCTCCGTGCTTACTTGGGCTGAGAAGCGACGAAACAGTTTGAAACGGTATGGTAATATACCTGCAGTAACTTTTTCGTCCCAATTGGTGGTTCGAAATACATTTGATTGTGCGTACTTTCCCTCCTTTCCCTCCTTTCCCTCCTTTCCCTCCTTACCCTCCTTTCCCTCCTTTCCCTCCTTTTCCTCCTTTCCCTCCTTTCACTCCTTTCCCTTCTTTCCCTCTTTTACACCATTTCCTTTATTTCCCTCCTTTCCCTCCTTTCCCTCCTTTCCATCCTTTCCCTCTTTTCCCTCCTTTCCCTCCATTCCCTCCTTTCCCTCCTTCACCTCCTTTCCCTCGTTTCCCTCCCCTCCCTCCTATCCCTCCTATCCCTGCATTCCATCCTTTCCCTCTTTTCCCTCCTTTCCCTCCTTTCCCTCCTTTCCCTCCATTCCCTCATTTACTTCCTTTCCTTCCTTTCTCGCCTTTCCATCCTTTCCCTCCTCATTCCTTTCCCTCTTTTTCATTCTTTCCGTCTGTCGCTTACGATAATTTAGCTGTTTGGTAGCTCGGAGATGCCTAATCCCGGAAACAATGTTTGAAGGTGTGTATTGTGGATCTGTTGGTTAAAACATCTGTCTTCAAATTCAACCAGTTGGTGTGTGCTCGTATCGATTCCGGCTCAGCTCCTCCGTGCTTACTTGGGCTGAGAAGCGACGAAACAGTTTGAAACGGTATGGAAATATACCTGCAGTAACTTTTTCGTCCCAATTGGTGGTTCGAAATACATTTGATTGTGCGTAATTTCCCTCCTTTCCCTCCTTTCCCACCTTTCCCTCCTTTCCCTCCTTTCCCTCCTTTCCCTCCTTTCCCTCCTTTACACCATTTCCTTTATTTCCCTCCTTTCCCTCCTTTCCCTCCTTTCCATCCTTTCCCTCTTTTCCCTTCTTTCCCCCCTTTCCCTCCTTTCCCTCCTTTCCCTCCTTTCCCTCCTTTCCCTCCTTTCCCTCCTTTCCCTCCTTTCCCACCTTTCCCTCCTTTCCCTCCTATCCATCCTATCCATCCTTTCCATCCTTTCCCTCCTTTCCCTCCTTTCCCTCCTTTCCCTCCTTTCCCTCCTTTCCCTCCTTTCCCTCCTTTCCCTCCTTTCCCTCCTTTCCCTCCTTTCCCTCCTTTCCCTCCTTTCCCTCCTTTCCCTCCTTTCCCTCCTCTCCCTCCTTTCCCTCCTTTCCCTCCTTTCTCTCCTTTCCCTCCGTTCCCTCCATTCCCTCATTTCCATCCTTTCCCTCCTTTCTCGCCTTTCCATCCTTTCCCTCCTCATTCCTTTCCCTCCTTTCCCTCCTTTCCGTCTGTCGCTTACGATAATTTAGCCTTAAAAACAAAGTGTTGCTAGGTAGCAATACTTGCTTAATAGCTACGTTATGCAACGCGCCAGCGATTAAACGCGCTTAACGATTAAATGGAATTTAACGATTTATTGGAAAACATAGGCTAAGAAGAAAATGCTGATCGACGACGGTCAGCATTTTTAGAGTATAAATTCAATTGAAAAAAAAAATAATGAAGGCATTATTTGCCAAGAGCCAGTTGGTGCGTTTATTATTGTGCTTTCCCTCCTTTCCCTCCTTTCCCTTTTTTTCCTCCTTTCCCTCTTTTTCATCCTTTCCCTCTTTTCCCTCCTTTCCCTCCTTTCCCTCATTTCCATCCTTTCCCTCCTTTCCCTCCTTTCCCTCCTTTTCCTTCTTTCCCTTCTTTCGCTCCTTCCCTCCTTTCACTCCTTTCCCTCCTTTCCAACCTTTCCCTCCTTTCCCACCTTTCCCTCCTTTCCATCCTTTCCCTCCTTTCCATCCTTTCCCTCCTTTCCCTCCTTTCCCTCCTTTACACCATTTCCCTCATTTCCCTCCTTTCCCTCCTTTCCCTCCTTTCCCTCCTTTCCCTCCTTTCCCTCCTTTCCCTCCTTTCCCTCCTTTCCCTCCTTTCCCTCCTTTCCCTCCTTTCCCTCCTTTCCCTCCTTTTCCTCCTTTCCCTCATTTCCCTCCTTTCCATCCTTTCCCTCCTTTCCCTCATTTCCCTCCTTTCCCTCCTTTCCCTCCTTTCCCTCCTTTCCCTCCTTTCCATCCTTTCCCTCCTCATTCCTTTCCCTCCTTTTCATTCTTTCCGTCTGTCGCTTACGATAATTTAGCTGTTTGGTTGCTCGGAGATGCCTAATCCCGGAAACAATGTTTGAAGGTGTGTATTGTGGATCTGTTGGTTAAAACATCTGTCTTCAAATTCAACCAGTTGGTGTGTGCTCGTATCGATTCCGGCTCAGCTCCTCCGTGCTTACTTGGGCTGAGAAGCGACGAAACAGTTTGAAACGGTATGGAAATATACCTGCAGTAACTTTTTCGTCCCAATTGGTGGTTCGAAATACATTTGATTGTGCGTACTTTCCCTCCTTTCCCTCCTTTCCCTCCTTTCCCTCCTTTCCCTCCTTTCCCTCCTTTCCCTCCTTTCCCTCCTTTACACCATTTCCTTTATTTCCCTCCTTTCCCTCCTTTCCCTCCTTTCCCTCCTTTCCATCCAATCCCTCCTATCTCTCCTTTCCATCCTTTCCCTCCTTTCCCTCCTTTCCCTCCTTTCCCTCCTTTTTCTCCTTTCCCTCCTTTCCCTCTTTTCCTTCCTTTCCCTCCTTTTCCTCCTTTCCCACCTTTCTCTCCTTTCCCTCCTTTCCCTCCTTTCCCTCCTTTCCCTCCTTTCCCTCCTTTCCCTCCTTTCCCTCCTTTCCCTCCTTTCCCTCCTTTCCCTCCTTTCCCTCCTTTCCCTCCTTTCCCTCCTTTCCATCCTTTCCCTCCTTTCCCTCATTTCCCTCCTTTCCCTCCTTTCCCTCCTTTCCAACCTATCCCTCCTTTCCAACCGTTCCCTCCTTTCCCTCCTTTCCCACCTTTCTCTCCTTTCCCTCCTTTCCCTCCTTTCCCTCCTTTCCCTCCTTTCCCTCCTTTCCCTCCTTTCCCTTCTTTCCCTCCTTTCCCTCCTTTCCCTCCTTTCCCTCCTTTCCCTCCTCTCCCTCCTTTCCCTCCTTTCCCTCCTTTCCCTCCTTTCCCTCCTTTCCCTCCTTTCCCTCCTTTCCCTCCTTTCCAACCTTTCCCTCCTTTCCCTCCTTTCCCTCCTTTCCCTCCGTTCCCTCCATTCCCTCATTTCCTTCCTTTCCTTCCTTTCTCGCCTTTCCATCCTTTCCCTCCTCATTCCTTTCCCTCCTTTTCATTCTTTCCGTTTGTCGCTTACGATAATTTAGCTGTTTGGTAGCTCGGAGATGCCTAATCCCGGAAACAATGTTTGAAGGTGTGTATTGTGGATCTGTTGGTTAAAACATCTGTCTTCAAATTCAACCAGTTGGTGTGTGCTCGTATCGATTCCGGCTCAGCTCCTCCGTGCTTACTTGGGCTGAGAAGCGACGAAACAGTTTGAAACGGTATGGAAATATACCTGCAGTAACTTTTTCGTCCCAATTGGTGGTTCGAAATACATTTGATTGTGCGTACTTTCCCTCCTTTCCCTCCTTTCCCTCCTTTCCCTCCTTTCCCTCCTTTACACCATTTCCTTTATTTCCCTCCTTTCCCTCCTTTCCCTCCTTTCCCTTCTTTCCCTCTTTTACACCATTTCCTTTATTTCCCTCCTTTCCCTGCTTTCCCTCCTTTCCATCCTTTCCCTCTTTTCCCTCCTTTCCCTCCATTCCCTCCTTTCCCTCCTTCCCCTCCTTTCCCTCGTTTCCCTCCTTTCCCTCCTATCCCTCCTATCCCTGCTTTCCATCCTTTCCCTCTTTTCCCTCCTTTCCCTCCTTTCCTCCTTTCCCTCCTTTCCCTTTTTTCCCTCCTTTTCCCACCTTTCCTTCCTTTCATTCTTTTCCCTCCTTTGTATCTTTCCCTCTGTCGCTGACGATAATTAAGCTTTAAAAACGAAGCGTTGCTGGTCAATACTTGCTGAATAGCTACGTTATGCAACGCGCCAGCGATGCGCGCTTTTTTAACGATTTTATGGAAAACATTGTGTTCAATCTTACGATTTCGGATAATGTTCTTTCGCGTTTCGGTGTAACTTTTTCTAGCGTTTTATAATTACCGCGTGTTGTTCCTTGTATTGCACAATTAGAAGAGAGTTTATTTCACGCAATTCACTTATACTTATAAACTAATCGATCGTGCCCGAACGCTCCGAAATCAACGAATGATCTTCGTGTTTCGTTAAACACGAATCAACTGGCAGGGCTTCCGTGCCTAAGCCTGAACACATAGGCTAAGAAGAAAATGCTGATGGATGACGGTCAGCATTTTTAGAGTATAAATTCAATTGAAACCAGATGGTGCGTTTATTATTGTGCTTAAGTCGGCGTGTACTGTGCCTGTCTTGGGCTGCTGCTCCGAAAGACACTCTCGTGTGCGCGACAAATGGTGGCTCCAGAGAGAATGCATCAACCAACAGATCGGCAAGTAGTCCAATGCCCTCCTTTTCCTCCTTTCCGTCTGTCACTTACGATAATTTAGCCTTAAAAACAAGCGTAGCAATACTTGCTGAATAGCTACGTTATGCAACGCGCTTAACGATTCAATGGAATTTAACGATTTAATGGAAAACATAGGCTAAGAAGGAAATGCTGATCAACGACGGTCAGCATTTTTAGAGTATAAATTCAATTGAAAAAAAAATAATGAAGGCATTATTTGCCAAGAGCCAGTTGGTGCGTTTATTATTGTGCTTTCCCTCCTTTCCCTCCTTTCCCTTTTTTTCCCTCCTTTCCCTCCTTTCCATCCTTTCCTTCTTTTCCCTCCTTTCCCTCCTTTCCCTCATTTCCATCTTTTCCCTCCTTTCCCTCCTTTCCCTCCTTTCCCTTCTTTCCCTCCTTTCCCTCCTTTCCCTCCTTTCCCTGATGCAGGTAAGATACAAATTCTTAAGAGGGGGCATGCTACGATACCTTTCGTTATTTTCAGCTTTACTACCCGTGCCAGCTTATCGTTTTCGGTGTTCGCATGCCGGGTGGTGTTGCAAAGGAGCAAACCAATCTTCGGGATAATCTGTCTGCCAGGTAAACTAAACTGTTGTTGTTCATCATCGCCATAGAATAAACGCGTTGTACTTCTTGTAGGCAAGCCTTCGACAAATGCTGAACCTATGTGCCGACTAGGAAATGCGCTGGGGTAAGTGACGACTAATCGATAGGGTCATCAGGCATCGATAGAAGAGGACGCGAACGCGTCGCTGCTTCGATTAAGTTTAGACCGGTAGTGCAGGTGAAAGTTGCAGTGTAGGTGGTTATCGCTTGACGGTCTTCGCTGCTGCCTTCCACAATCCGCAAGAGGGTGGTGTGGTGTGGGTAGAGGAAAGTGTCAAGTGCAAATTCGGTTGCGATCTGTAACGAATAAGTATAGTTGTTCGCCGCGGAACAGATTAACTAGCTCATGAAGCTCACTTGCAGCACTCGCGTTGTGTGCTGGTAAACTGCGTCGCGCAGTCAATCGTGGTAGTGATAAAAGTTGTAGTTGTTAAACTGTTGGTTGCTGTCGTGTGCACCGACAAAAAATTATTTCAACTGACCAATACAAAATTAGCCTTCCATCTAACGGCCAATGCTCATCCCGTACCGTCGAGAGCAATGATCTTCCTTCTTGCTGATGAAGCTCCGTGTAACGGCACTTGTCGATCATGTGCGTAAACGACTGCATTTTAGGAGGCAGGACAGGGCATGGTAGGGCAGCTGGGAAACTCGAATGATTCCTAGAGGGTCTAGGAGTGAAGCTAGTGTACGCCAGGGTATTTGTTTCGTCACCACGTTGCCTTTTTCGGGCTGCCCGAGATCCATTGAAAATGCATCCAGCTGCGCTGTATGGTGTAGCACAGTGTTTGCAGTTTTCATGCGCTCGGTAGTGATGATTAAAGGTGCGTGGTGGTGTGCTGCTGTTCGTTGAGTGCGTGACCTTTCCTTAGTGTTACGTGCGTAGCGAATGCAGTATGCAACGATACGCGACAATCGCTTGTAGCTGTAACACGTAAACAAAGGAAAATTAGTAGGCGTTCTCATTACGGTAGCACTCACCATACGAATCTCAAGATTCTTTTCTTCGGTTGGTTCAGGGTTAGAGTTGGGCCAGATGGAAACGGGTAGACAAAACCAATCCGGACCGAAGCTCCGCAGCTTACTTTTCAGGAATTCTGCTGACATACCGTGAAAAACGAAATCTGCGGGATAATACGCGCAGGATAAATGCTTCCACGATCGCTGGTGCGAACGGTGCTGCACATCGAAGCATGAATCATCTTGCTCTTGATCATATAAAACAACGTGAGCCTTTACCTCCTCGTATGGTAAAAGCTTTCGCGCCGAGCGTGTCTCGATCTGTTCAGCATATAAAGCAGCGAGCACATTAAGTGAATTGGATACGTCATACGTTTTATCTAAATGTAGTTCAATAGGTAAGTGAACAGCTTGGTGTTTTGTCACTTCGTGAAACTTTTCATGCTTTCGTACTTTGAGTGAATATCTATCATTAACTTGTGCTTCTTCTTCTTTACAGAATCGCTCGGTGGATTGATTTCGTGATGCCATGCATGCTACCGATGGCATGTAAAAGATTTCGGACAATTTGGGGATCATCAAAACATCAACATCCAGCTCGTAGTGGGTGGCTTTGGACGCAAACTTCGCAAGCACCGTGTTTTGCACCAGTCAGAGTGATGTCGATCGAATTGTGTTTTGTATTTGATGTATAAGCGAATCGATCGCTGATTGGAATAAGCTGAGTTACACCATCTAACTGTATGCTTGTAGGATGCATTATACTATGTGCATCGCTAGTATGAATAACCGCAGTTTGAGACAGGACTTTCTCAGAAGTTTGTCTCAGTGCTGCCTCGCTGTTTGTTTGAGTGCTTGCCGTGTGATCGTCAGTGTTGTGTGTGTGTGTCACCGGAGCATTTTGCGCAGCTGGCTTGGTTGCAGTGGAAAATGCACCGATTTTATGTGTGTAACACGCGGAAACATTTTGCTCAGCTGGCGTCGATGCAGTGGAAAATGTGCCGGTGTTTTGTGTATTACACGCAGGAGCATTTGGCGCAGCTGGCTTCGGTGCAGTGGCAAATGTGCTGGTGTAGTGCGGTGTGTATATCAGTGTGTGGTGTGCTGAACTACAGTGCTTACACTTGTGTTGCGACGAGCAATCACGCGTGTGGTGATTGTCGTGCAAGCAATTTAGGCAGAACTTGAGTGTATTTGCGTTCTGATATCGTTCATCCGAATTCATGAGCATGAATTGCGGGCATTTCGCTATAGAGTGTTGCGAATAGCATATAGGGCATGTGCGTGTGTGTGCGTAAGTCGTAGCCGGAGAATTAGCTTCGCGTAAAGGTTTAGCTTTTTTATGCTGGTAGGACATTTGTTTTCCGCTAGGTGTCGCCGCGGTATTGTTTACACGAATGTAACTACAAGCTAACCCGGGAAGCGCGATGGTGGGCTATTTTGTCCCTGCCAAAGAAATTATGCCTGCGCTTTCATTTCGCGGCAGATGCATTTTGTTCGATTTTAATACGGCTTCTATGCGTATCAAACGGTCATCGTAATCATCGCGTACAGCGGCATTATGCACAATTTCGTCGTGTGTGACTGCTGCGTCTTCTAATTGGCATTGCACAGTTTCCAAGTCGATGGAAAGCTGTTCGATTTTTGCAATGAGAGGGTCGATCTGCATTGCATCCCGTTCTGGGTAAAAGTTTATGAGAAACTTTTCGTAATCCGGTAACATCGCTAGCAATCCTTCTGGACGATAGGATACGTTGTTGGGTTGCCATAGTTCGGTTTTAGGATGACGCTAAATTTCACGAACACAGTGAGCTCGGTCGACGGTGTTGCGACTAAAGCAAAGTTACACGCACAATAATCACAAATATCGCGAGAATCCGTAAAATTATTTCAACCAGAATCCGTCGTTATCCTGGTCACGGCACCAATGTTCAATCTTACGATTTCGGATAATGTTCTTTCGCGTTTCGGTGTAACTTTTTCTAGCGTTTTATAATTACCGCGTGTTGTTCCTTGTATTGCACAATTAGAAGAGAGTTTATTTCACGCAATTCACTTATACTTATAAACTAATCGATCGTGCCCGAACGCTCCGAAATCAACGAATGATCTTCGTGTTTCGTTAAACACGAATCAACTGGCAGGGCTTCCGTGCCTAAGCCTGAACACATAGGCTAAGAAGAAAATGCTGATGGATGACGGTCAGCATTTTTAGAGTATAAATTCAATTGAAACCAGATGGTGCGTTTATTATTGTGCTTAAGTCGGCGTGTACTGTGCCTGTCTTGGGCTGCTGCTCCGAAAGACACTCTCGTGTGCGCGACAAATGGTGGCTCCAGAGAGAATGCATCAACCAACAGATCGGCAAGTAGTCCAATGCCCTCCTTTTCCTCCTTTCCGTCTGTCACTTACGATAATTTAGCCTTAAAAACAAGCGTAGCAATACTTGCTGAATAGCTACGTTATGCAACGCGCTTAACGATTCAATGGAATTTAACGATTTAATGGAAAACATAGGCTAAGAAGGAAATGCTGATCAACGACGGTCAGCATTTTTAGAGTATAAATTCAATTGAAAAAAAAATAATGAAGGCATTATTTGCCAAGAGCCAGTTGGTGCGTTTATTATTGTGCTTTTCCTCCTTTCCCTCCTTTCCCTTTTTTTCCCTCCTTTCCCTCCTTTCCATCCTTTCCTTCTTTTCCCTCCTTTCCCTCCTTTCCCTCATTTCCATCTTTTCCCTCCTTTCCCTCCTTTCCCTCCTTTCCCTTCTTTCCCTCCTTTCCCTCCTTTCCCTCCTTTCCCTGATGCAGGTAAGATACAAATTCTTAAGAGGGGGCATGCTACGATACCTTTCGTTATTTTCAGCTTTACTACCCGTGCCAGCTTATCGTTTTCGGTGTTCGCATGCCGGGTGGTGTTGCAAAGGAGCAAACCAATCTTCGGGATAATCTGTCTGCCAGGTAAACTAAACTGTTGTTGTTCATCATCGCCATAGAATAAACGCGTTGTACTTCTTGTAGGCAAGCCTTCGACAAATGCTGAACCTATGTGCCGACTAGGAAATGCGCTGGGGTAAGTGACGACTAATCGATAGGGTCATCAGGCATCGATAGAAGAGGACGCGAACGCGTCGCTGCTTCGATTAAGTTTAGACCGGTAGTGCAGGTGAAAGTTGCAGTGTAGGTGGTTATCGCTTGACGGTCTTCGCTGCTGCCTTCCACAATCCGCAAGAGGGTGGTGTGGTGTGGGTAGAGGAAAGTGTCAAGTGCAAATTCGGTTGCGATCTGTAACGAATAAGTATAGTTGTTCGCCGCGGAACAGATTAACTAGCTCATGAAGCTCACTTGCAGCACTCGCGTTGTGTGCTGGTAAACTGCGTCGCGCAGTCAATCGTGGTAGTGATAAAAGTTGTAGTTGTTAAACTGTTGGTTGCTGTCGTGTGCACCGACAAAAAATTATTTCAACTGACCAATACAAAATTAGCCTTCCATCTAACGGCCAATGCTCATCCCGTACCGTCGAGAGCAATGATCTTCCTTCTTGCTGATGAAGCTCCGTGTAACGGCACTTGTCGATCATGTGCGTAAACGACTGCATTTTAGGAGGCAGGACAGGGCATGGTAGGGCAGCTGGGAAACTCGAATGATTCCTAGAGGGTCTAGGAGTGAAGCTAGTGTACGCCAGGGTATTTGTTTCGTCACCACGTTGCCTTTTTCGGGCTGCCCGAGATCCATTGAAAATGCATCCAGCTGCGCTGTATGGTGTAGCACAGTGTTTGCAGTTTTCATGCGCTCGGTAGTGATGATTAAAGGTGCGTGGTGGTGTGCTGCTGTTCGTTGAGTGCGTGACCTTTCCTTAGTGTTACGTGCGTAGCGAATGCAGTATGCAACGATACGCGACAATCGCTTGTAGCTGTAACACGTAAACAAAGGAAAATTAGTAGGCGTTCTCATTACGGTAGCACTCACCATACGAATCTCAAGATTCTTTTCTTCGGTTGGTTCAGGGTTAGAGTTGGGCCAGATGGAAACGGGTAGACAAAACCAATCCGGACCGAAGCTCCGCAGCTTACTTTTCAGGAATTCTGCTGACATACCGTGAAAAACGAAATCTGCGGGATAATACGCGCAGGATAAATGCTTCCACGATCGCTGGTGCGAACGGTGCTGCACATCGAAGCATGAATCATCTTGCTCTTGATCATATAAAACAACGTGAGCCTTTACCTCCTCGTATGGTAAAAGCTTTCGCGCCGAGCGTGTCTCGATCTGTTCAGCATATAAAGCAGCGAGCACATTAAGTGAATTGGATACGTCATACGTTTTATCTAAATGTAGTTCAATAGGTAAGTGAACAGCTTGGTGTTTTGTCACTTCGTGAAACTTTTCATGCTTTCGTACTTTGAGTGAATATCTATCATTAACTTGTGCTTCTTCTTCTTTACAGAATCGCTCGGTGGATTGATTTCGTGATGCCATGCATGCTACCGATGGCATGTAAAAGATTTCGGACAATTTGGGGATCATCAAAACATCAACATCCAGCTCGTAGTGGGTGGCTTTGGACGCAAACTTCGCAAGCACCGTGTTTTGCACCAGTCAGAGTGATGTCGATCGAATTGTGTTTTGTATTTGATGTATAAGCGAATCGATCGCTGATTGGAATAAGCTGAGTTACACCATCTAACTGTATGCTTGTAGGATGCATTATACTATGTGCATCGCTAGTATGAATAACCGCAGTTTGAGACAGGACTTTCTCAGAAGTTTGTCTCAGTGCTGCCTCGCTGTTTGTTTGAGTGCTTGCCGTGTGATCGTCAGTGTTGTGTGTGTGTGTCACCGGAGCATTTTGCGCAGCTGGCTTGGTTGCAGTGGAAAATGCACCGATTTTATGTGTGTAACACGCGGAAACATTTTGCTCAGCTGGCGTCGATGCAGTGGAAAATGTGCCGGTGTTTTGTGTATTACACGCAGGAGCATTTGGCGCAGCTGGCTTCGGTGCAGTGGCAAATGTGCTGGTGTAGTGCGGTGTGTATATCAGTGTGTGGTGTGCTGAACTACAGTGCTTACACTTGTGTTGCGACGAGCAATCACGCGTGTGGTGATTGTCGTGCAAGCAATTTAGGCAGAACTTGAGTGTATTTGCGTTCTGATATCGTTCATCCGAATTCATGAGCATGAATTGCGGGCATTTCGCTATAGAGTGTTGCGAATAGCATATAGGGCATGTGCGTGTGTGTGCGTAAGTCGTAGCCGGAGAATTAGCTTCGCGTAAAGGTTTAGCTTTTTTATGCTGGTAGGACATTTGTTTTCCGCTAGGTGTCGCCGCGGTATTGTTTACACGAATGTAACTACAAGCTAACCCGGGAAGCGCGATGGTGGGCTATTTTGTCCCTGCCAAAGAAATTATGCCTGCGCTTTCATTTCGCGGCAGATGCATTTTGTTCGATTTTAATACGGCTTCTATGCGTATCAAACGGTCATCGTAATCATCGCGTACAGCGGCATTATGCACAATTTCGTCGTGTGTGACTGCTGCGTCTTCTAATTGGCATTGCACAGTTTCCAAGTCGATGGAAAGCTGTTCGATTTTTGCAATGAGAGGGTCGATCTGCATTGCATCCCGTTCTGGGTAAAAGTTTATGAGAAACTTTTCGTAATCCGGTAACATCGCTAGCAATCCTTCTGGACGATAGGATACGTTGTTGGGTTGCCATAGTTCGGTTTTAGGATGACGCTAAATTTCACGAACACAGTGAGCTCGGTCGACGGTGTTGCGACTAAAGCAAAGTTACACGCACAATAATCACAAATATCGCGAGAATCCGTAAAATTATTTCAACCAGAATCCGTCGTTATCCTGGTCACGGCACCAATGTTCAATCTTACGATTTCGGATAATGTTCTTTCGCGTTTCGGTGTAACTTTTTCTAGCGTTTTATAATTACCGCGTGTTGTTCCTTGTATTGCACAATTAGAAGAGAGTTTATTTCACGCAATTCACTTATACTTATAAACTAATCGATCGTGCCCGAACGCTCCGAAATCAACGAATGATCTTCGTGTTTCGTTAAACACGAATCAACTGGCAGGGCTTCCGTGCCTAAGCCTGAACACATAGGCTAAGAAGAAAATGCTGATGGATGACGGTCAGCATTTTTAGAGTATAAATTCAATTGAAACCAGATGGTGCGTTTATTATTGTGCTTAAGTCGGCGTGTACTGTGCCTGTCTTGGGCTGCTGCTCCGAAAGACACTCTCGTGTGCGCGACAAATGGTGGCTCCAGAGAGAATGCATCAACCAACAGATCGGCAAGTAGTCCAATGCCCTCCTTTTCCTCCTTTCCGTCTGTCACTTACGATAATTTAGCCTTAAAAACAAGCGTAGCAATACTTGCTGAATAGCTACGTTATGCAACGCGCTTAACGATTCAATGGAATTTAACGATTTAATGGAAAACATAGGCTAAGAAGGAAATGCTGATCAACGACGGTCAGCATTTTTAGAGTATGAATTCAATTGAAAAAAAAAATAATGAAGGCATTATTTGCCAAGAGCCAGTTGGTGCGTTTATTATTGTGCTTTTCCTCCTTTCCCTCCTTTCCCTTTTTTTCCCTTCTTTCCCTCTTTTCCATCCTTTCCTTCTTTTTCCTCCTTTCCCTCCTTTCCCTCATTTCCATCTTTTCCCTCCTTTCCCTCCTTTCCCTCCTTTCCCTTCTTTCCCTCCTTTCCCTACTTTCACTCCTTTCCCTCCTTTCCCTCCTTTCCCTCCTTTCACTCCTTTCCTCCTTTCCCTCCTTTCCCTCCTTTCCCTCCTTTCCCTCCTTTCCCTCCTTTCCCTCCTTTCCCTCCTTTCTCGCCTTTCCATCCTTTCCCTCCTCATTCCTTTCCCTCCTTTTCCTCCTTTCCGTCTGTCGCTTACGATAATTTAGCCTTAAAAACAAAGTGTTGCTAGGTAGCAATACTTGCTGAATAGCTACGTTATGCAACGCGCCAGCGATTAAAAGCGCTTTTTAAACGATTTAATGGAAAACATAGGCTGAGAAGAAAATACTGATCGACGACGGTCAGCATTTTTAGAGTATAAATTCAATTGAAAAAATTAATGAAGGTATCATTTGATAAGAGCCAGTTGGTGCGTTTATTATTGTGCTTAGGTCGGCGTGTACTGTGCCTGTCTTGGGCTGCTGCTCCGAAAGACAGTTTCGTGTTCGCGACCAATGGAGGCTCCAGAGAGGATGCATCAACAAACGGATCGGCAAGAAGTCAAATGCCTTCCTTTTCTTTCTTTCTATCCTTCCCTCCTTTCCCTCCTTTCCATCCTTTCCAACCTTTCCCTCCTTTCCCTCCTTTCCATCCTTTTCATCCTTTCCCTCCTTTCCCTCCTTTCCCTCCTTTCCCTCCTTTCCCTCCTTTCCCTCCTTTCCTTCCTTTCTCGCCTTTCCATCCTTTCCCTCCTCATTCCTTTCCCTCCTTTTCATTCTTTCCGTCTGTCGCTTACGATAATTTAGCTGTTTGGTTGCTCAGAGATGCCTAATCCCGGAAACAATGTTTGAAGGTGTGTATTGTGGATCTGTTGGTTAAAACATCTGTCTTCAAATTCAACCAGTTGGTGTGTGCTCGTATCGATTCCGGCTCAGCTCCTCCGTGCTTACTTGGGCTGAGAAGCGACGAAACAGTTTGAAACGGTATGGAAATATACCTGCAGTAACTTTTTGGTCCCAATTGGTGGTTCGAAATACATTTGATTGTGCGTACTTTCCCTCCTTTCCCTCCTTTCCCTCCTTTCCCACCTTTCCCTCCTTTCCCTCCTTTCCCTCCTTTCCCTCCTTTCCCTCCTTTCCCTCCTTTACACCATTTCCTTTATTTCCCTCCTTTCCCTCCTTTCCCTCCTTTCCAACCGTTCCCTCCTTTCCCACCAATCCCTCCTATCCCTCCTTTCCATCCTTTCCCTCGTTTCCCTCCTTTCCCTCCTTTCCCTCCTTTCCCTCCTTTCCCTCCTTTCCCTCCTTTCCCTCCTTTCCCTCCTTTCCCTCCTTTTCCTCCTTTCCCTCATTTCCCTCCTTTCCATCCTTTCGCTCCTTTCCCTCATTTCCCTCCTTTCCCTCCTTTCCCTCCTTTCCAACCTATCCCTCCTTTCCAACAGTTCCCTCCTTTCCCTCCTTTCCCACCTTTCTCTCCTATCCCTCCTTTCCCTCCTTTCCCTCCTTTCCCTCCTTGCCCTCCTTTCCCTCCTTTCCCTGCTTTCCCTCCTTTCCCTCCTTTCCCTCCTTTCTCACCTTTCCCTCCTTTCCCTCCTTTCCTCCTTTCCCTCCTTTCCCTCCTTTCCAACCTATCCCTCCTTTCCAACCGTTCCCTCCTTTCCCTCCTTTCCCTCCTTTCTCTCCTTTCCCTCCTTTACACCATATCCTTTATTTCCCCCTTTCCCTCCTTTCCCTCCTTTCCCTCCTTTCCCTCTTTTCCCTCCTTTCCCTCCTTTCCCTCCTTTCCCTCCTTTCCCTCCTTTCCCTCCTTTCCCTCCTTTCCCTCCTTTCCCTCCTTTCCCTCCTTTCCCTCCTTTCCCTCCTTTCCCTCCTTTCCCTCCTGTCCCTCCTTTCCCTCCTTTCCCTCCTTTCCCTCCTTTCCAACCTTTCCCTCCTTTCCTTCCTTTCCCTCCTTTCCCTCCGTTCCCTCCATTCCCTCATTTCCTTCCTTTCCTTCCTTTCTCGCCTTTCCATCCTTTCCCTCCTCATTCCTGTCCCTTCTTTTCATTATTTCCGTCTGTCGCTTACGATAATTTAGCTGTTTGGTAGCTCGGAGATGCCTAATCCCGGAAACAATGTTTGAAGGTGTGTATTGTGGATCTGTTGGTTAAAACATCTGTCTTCAAATTCAACCAGTTGGTGTGTGCTCGTATCGATTCCGGCTCAGCTCCTCCGTGCTTACTTGGGCTGAGAAGCGACGAAACAGTTTGAAACGGTATGGAAATATACCTGCAGTAACTTTTTGGTCCCAATTGGTGGTTCGAAATACATTTGATTGTGCGTTTCGAAATACTTTCCCTCCTTTCCCTCCTTTCCCTCCTTTCCCTCCTTTCCCACCTTTCCCTCCTTTCCCTCCTTTCCATCCTTTCCCTCTTTTCCCTTCTTTCCCTCCTTTACACCATTTCCTTTATTTCCCTCCTTTCCCTCCTTTCCCTCCTTTCCATCCTTTCCCTCTTTTCCCTCCTTTCCCTCCTTTCCCTCCTTTCCCTCCTTTCCCTCCTTCCCCTCCTTTCCCTCCTTTCCCTCCTTTCCCTCCTTTCCCTCCTTCCCCTCCTTTCCCTCGTTTCCCTCCTTTCCCTCCTATCCCTCCTATCCCTGCTTTCCATCCTTTTCCTCTTTTCCCTCCTTTCCCTCCTTTCCTTCTTTCCCTCCTTTCCAACCTTTCCCTCCTTTCCCTCCTTTCCTCCTTTCCCTCCTTTCCCTTTTTTCCCTCCTTTTCCCACCTTTCCTTCCTTTCATTCTTTTCCCTCCTTTGTATCTTTCCCTCTGTCGCTGACGATAATTAAGCTTTAAAAACGAAGCGTTGCTGGTCAATACTTGCTGAATAGCTACGTTATGCAACGCGCCAGCGATGCGCGCTTTTTTAACGATTTTATGGAAAACATTGTGTTCAATCTTACGATTTCGGATAATGTTCTTTCGCGTTTCGGTGTAACTTTTTCTAGCGTTTTATAATTACCGGGTGTTGTTCCTTGTATTGCACAATTAGAAGAGAGTTTATTTCACACAATTCACTTATACTTATAAACTAATCGATCGTGCCCGAACGCTCCGAACTCAACGAATGATCTTCGTGTTTCGTTAAACACGAATCAACTGGCAGGGCTTCCGTGCCTAAGCCTGAACATCCTCCCCCCCTTGACGCAAGTCAATAATCAAAATAATAACAAATAAAAATAACGGAAGTTAAAAGTATGTGCCTTCGCGTTCAGATGCAGGTAAGATACAAATTCTTAAGAGGGGGCATGTTACGATACCTTTCGTTATTTTCAGCTTTACTACCCGTGCCAGCTTATCGTCTTCGGTGTGCGCATGCCGTGTGGTGTTGCAAAGGAGCAAACCAATCTTCGGGATAATCTGTCTGCCAGGTAAACTAAACTGTTGTTGTTCATCATCGCCATAGAATAAACGCGTTGTACTTCTTGTAGGCAAGCCTTCGACAAATGCTGAACCTATGTGCCGACTAGGAAATGCGCTGGGGTAAGTGACGACTAATCGATAGGGTCATCAGGCATCGATAGAAGAGGACGCGAACGCGTCGCTGCTTCGATTAAGTTTAGACCGGTAGTGCAGGTGAAAGTTGCAGTGTAGGTGGTTATCGCTTGACGGTCTTCGCTGCTGCCTTCCACAATCCGCAAGAGGGTGGTGTGGTGTGGGTAGAGGAAAGTGTCAAGTGCAAATTCGGTTGCGATCTGTAACGAATAAGTATAGTTGTTCGCCGCGGAACAGATTAACTAGCTCATGAAGCTCACTTGCAGCACTCGCGTTGTGTGCTGGTAAACTGCGTCGCGCAGTCAATCGTGGTAGTGATAAAAGTTGTAGTTGTTAAACTGTTGGTTGCTGTCGTGTGCACCGACAAAAAATTATTTCAACTGACCAATACAAAATTAGCCTTCCATCTAACGGCCAATGCTCATCCCGTACCGTCGAGAGCAATGATCTTCCTTCTTGCTGATGAAGCTCCGTGTAACGGCACTTGTCGATCATGTGCGTAAACGACTGCATTTTAGGAGGCAGGACAGGGCATGGTAGGGCAGCTGGGAAACTCGAATGATTCCTAGAGGGTCTAGGTGTAACGCCAGGGTATTTGTTTCGTCACCACGTTGCCTTTTTCGGACTGCCCGAGATCCATTGAAAATGCATCCAGCTGCGCTGTATGGTGTAGCACAGTGTTTGCAGTTTTCATGCGCTCGGTAGTTATGATTAAAGGTGCGTGGTGGTGTGCTGCTGTTCGTTGAGTGCGTGACCTTTCCTTAGTGTTACGTGCGTAGCGAATGCAGTATGCAACGATACGCGACAATCGCTTGTAGCTGTAACACGTAAACAAAGGAAAATTAGTAGGCGTTATCATTACGGTAGCACTCACCATACGAACTCAAGATTATTTTCTTCGGTTGGTTCAGGGTTAGAGTTGGGCCAGATGGAAACGGGCAGACAAAACCAATCCGGACCGAAGCTCCGCAGCTTACTTTTCAGGAATTCTGCTGACATACCGTGAAAAACGAAATCTGCGGGATAATACGCGCAGGATAAATGCTTCCACGATCGCTGGTGCGAACGGTGCTGCACATCGAAGCATGAATCATCTTGCTCTGGATCATATAAAACAACGTGAGCCTTTACCTCCTCGTATGGTAAAAGCTTTCGCGCCGAGCGTGTCTCGATCTGTTCAGCATATAAAGCAGCGAGCACATTAAGTGAATTGGATACGTCATACGTTTTATCTAAATGTAGTTCAATAGGTAAGTGAACAGCTTGGTGTTTTGTCACTTCGTGAAACTTTTCATGCTTTCGTACTTTGAGTGAATATCTATCATTAACTTGTGCTTCTTCTTCTTTACAGAATCGCTCGGTGGATTGATTTCGTGATGCCATGCATGCTACCGATGGCATGTAAAAGATTTCGGACAATTTGGGGATCATCAAAACATCAACATCCAGCTCGTAGTGGGTGGCTTTGGACGCAAACTTCGCAAGCACCGTGTTTTGCACCAGTCAGAGTGATGTCGATCGAATTGTGTTTTGTATTTGATGTATAAGCGAATCGATCGCTGATTGGAATAAGCTGAGTTACACCATCTAACTGTATGCTTGTAGGATGCATTATACTATGTGCATCGCTAGTATGAATAACCGCAGTTTGAGACAGGACTTTCTCAGAAGTTTGTCTCAGTGCTGCCTCGCTGTTTGTTTGAGTGCTTGCCGTGTGATCGTCAGTGTTGTGTGTGTGTGTCACCGGAGCATTTTGCGCAGCTGGCTTGGTTGCAGTGGAAAATGCACCGATTTTATGTGTGTAACACGCGGAAACATTTTGCTCAGCTGGCGTCGATGCAGTGGAAAATGTGCCGGTGTTTTGTGTATTACACGCAGGAGCATTTGGCGCAGCTGGCTTCGGTGCAGTGGCAAATGTGCTGGTGTAGTGCGGTGTGTATATCAGTGTGTGGTGTGCTGAACTACAGTGCTTACACTTGTGTTGCGACGAGCAATCACGCGTGTGGTGATTGTCGTGCAAGCAATTTAGGCAGAACTTGAGTGTATTTGCGTTCTGATATCGTTCATCCGAATTCATGAGCATGAATTGCGGGCATTTCGCTATAGAGTGTTGCGAATAGCATATAGGGCATGTGCGTGTGTGTGCGTAAGTCGTAGCCGGAGAATTAGCTTCGCGTAAAGGTTTAGCTTTTTTATGCTGGTAGGACATTTGTTTTCCGCTAGGTGTCGCCGCGGTATTGTTTACACGAATGTAACTACAAGCTAACCCGGGAAGCGCGATGGTGGGCTATTTTGTCCCTGCCAAAGAAATTATGCCTGCGCTTTCATTTCGCGGCAGATGCATTTTGTTCGATTTTAATACGGCTTCTATGCGTATCAAACGGTCATCGTAATCATCGCGTACAGCGGCATTATGCACAATTTCGTCGTGTGTGACTGCTGCGTCTTCTAATTGGCATTGCACAGTTTCCAAGTCGATGGAAAGCTGTTCGATTTTTGCAATGAGAGGGTCGATCTGCATTGCATCCCGTTCTGGGTAAAAGTTTATGAGAAACTTTTCGTAATCCGGTAACATCGCTAGCAACGCTGTCCTTCTGGACGATAGGATACGTTGTTGGGTTGCCATAGTTCGGTTTTAGGATGACGCTAAATTTCACGAACACAGTGAGCTCGGTCGACGGTGTTGCGACTAAAGCAAAGTTACACGCACAATAATCACAAATATCGCGAGAATCCGTAAAATTATTTCAACCAGAATCCGTCGTTATCCTGGTCACGGCACCAATGTTCAATCTTACGATTTCGGATAATGTTCTTTCGCGTTTCGGTGTAACTTTTTCTAGCGTTTTATAATTACCGCGTGTTGTTCCTTGTATTGCACAATTAGAAGAGAGTTTATTTCACGCAATTCACTTATACTTATAAACTAATCGATCGTGCCCGAACGCTCCGAAATCAACGAATGATCTTCGTGTTTCGTTAAACACGAATCAACTGGCAGGGCTTCCGTGCCTAAGCCTGAACACATAGGCTAAGAAGAAAATGCTGATGGATGACGGTCAGCATTTTTAGAGTATAAATTCAATTGAAACCAGATGGTGCGTTTATTATTGTGCTTAAGTCGGCGTGTACTGTGCCTGTCTTGGGCTGCTGCTCCGAAAGACACTCTCGTGTGCGCGACAAATGGTGGCTCCAGAGAGAATGCATCAACCAACAGATCGGCAAGTAGTCCAATGCCCTCCTTTTCCTCCTTTCCGTCTGTCACTTACGATAATTTAGCCTTAAAAACAAGCGTAGCAATACTTGCTGAATAGCTACGTTATGCAACGCGCTTAACGATTCAATGGAATTTAACGATTTAATGGAAAACATAGGCTAAGAAGGAAATGCTGATCAACGACGGTCAGCATTTTTAGAGTATAAATTCAATTGAAAAAAAAATAATGAAGGCATTATTTGCCAAGAGCCAGTTGGTGCGTTTATTATTGTGCTTTCCCTCCTTTCCCTCCTTTCCCTTTTTTTCCCTTCTTTCCCTCCTTTCCATCCTTTCCTTCTTTTCCCTCCTTTCCCTCCTTTCGCTCCTTTCCCTGATGCAGGTAAGATACAAATTCTTAAGAGGGGGCATGTTACGATACCTTTCGTTATTTTCAGCTTTACTACCCGTGCCAGCTTATCGTTTTCGGTGTGCGCATGCCGTGTGGTGTTGCAAAGGAGCAAACCAATCTTCGGGATAATCTGTCTGTCAGGTAAACTAAACTGTTGTTGTTCATCATCGCCATAGAATAAACGCGTTGTACTTCTTGTAGGCAAGCCTTCGACAAATGCTGAACCTATGTGCCGACTAGGAAATGCGCTGGGGTAAGTGACGACTAATCGATAGGGTCATCAGGCATCGATAGAAGAGGACGCGAACGCGTCGCTGCTTCGATTAAGTTTAGACCGGTAGTGCAGGTGAAAGTTGCAGTGTAGGTGGTTATCGCTTGACGGTCTTCGCTGCTGCCTTCCACAATCCGCAAGAGGGTGGTGTGGTGTGGGTAGAGGAAAGTGTCAAGTGCAAATTCGGTTGCGATCTGTAACGAATAAGTATAGTTGTTCGCCGCGGAACAGATTAACTAGCTCATGAAGCTCACTTGCAGCACTCGCGTTGTGTGCTGGTAAACTGCGTCGCGCAGTCAATCGTGGTAGTGATAAAAGTTGTAGTTGTTAAACTGTTGGTTGCTGTCGTGTGCACCGACAAAAAATTATTTCAACTGACCAATACAAAATTAGCCTTCCATCTAACGGCCAATGCTCATCCCGTACCGTCGAGAGCAATGATCTTCCTTCTTGCTGATGAAGCTCCGTGTAACGGCACTTGTCGATCATGTGCGTAAACGACTGCATTTTAGGAGGCAGGACAGGGCATGGTAGGGCAGCTGGGAAACTCGAATGATTCCTAGAGGGTCTAGGAGTGAAGCTAGTGTTCGCCAGGGTATTTGTTTCGTCACCACGTTGCCTTTTTCGGGCTGCCCGAGATCCATTGAAAATGCATCCAGCTGCGCTGTATGGTGTAGCACAGTGTTTGCAGTTTTCATGCGCTCGGTAGTTATGATTAAAGGTGCGTGGTGGTGTGCTGCTGTTCGTTGAGTGCGTGACCTTTCCTTAGTGTTACGTGCGTAGCGAATGCAGTATGCAACGATACGCGACAATCGCTTGTAGCTGTAACACGTAAACAAAGGAAAATTAGTAGGCGTTCTCATTACGGTAGCACTCACCATACGAATCTCAAGATTCTTTTCTTCGGTTGGTTCAGGGTTAGAGTTGGGCCAGATGGAAACGGGTAGACAAAACCAATCCGGACCGAAGCTCCGCAGCTTACTTTTCAGGAATTCTGCTGACATACCGTGAAAAACGAAATCTGCGGGATAATACGCGCAGGATAAATGCTTCCACGATCGCTGGTGCGAACGGTGCTGCACATCGAAGCATGAATCATCTTGCTTCCTCCTCGTATGGTAAAAGCTTTCGCGCCGAGCGTGTCTCGATCTGTTCAGCATATAAAGCAGCGAGCACATTAAGTGAATTGGATACGTCATACGTTTTATCTAAATGTAGTTCAATAGGTAAGTGAACAGCTTGGTGTTTTGTCACTTCGTGAAACTTTTCATGCTTTCGTACTTTGAGTGAATATCTATCATTAACTTGTGCTTCTTCTTCTTTACAGAATCGCTCGGTGGATTGATTTCGTGATGCCATGCATGCTACCGATGGCATGTAAAAGATTTCGGACAATTTGGGGATCATCAAAACATCAACATCCAGCTCGTAGTGGGTGGCTTTGGACGCAAACTTCGCAAGCACCGTGTTTTGCACCAGTCAGAGTGATGTCGATCGAATTGTGTTTTGTATTTGATGTATAAGCGAATCGATCGCTGATTGGAATAAGCTGAGTTACACCATCTAACTGTATGCTTGTAGGATGCATTATACTATGTGCATCGCTAGTATGAATAACCGCAGTTTGAGACAGGACTTTCTCAGAAGTTTGTCTCAGTGCTGCCTCGCTGTTTGTTTGAGTGCTTGCCGTGTGATCGTCAGTGTTGTGTGTGTGTGTCACCGGAGCATTTTGCGCAGCTGGCTTGGTTGCAGTGGAAAATGCACCGATTTTATGTGTGTAACACGCGGAAACATTTTGCTCAGCTGGCGTCGATGCAGTGGAAAATGTGCCGGTGTTTTGTGTATTACACGCAGGAGCATTTGGCGCAGCTGGCTTCGGTGCAGTGGCAAATGTGCTGGTGTAGTGCGGTGTGTGTATCAGTGTGTGGTGTGCTGAACTACAGTGCTTACACTTGTGTTGCGACGAGCAATCACGCGTGTGGTGATTGTCGTGCAAGCAATTTAGGCAGAACTTGAGTGTATTTGCGTTCTGATATCGTTCATCCGAATTCATGAGCATGAATTGCGGGCATTTCGCTATAGAGTGTTGCGAATAGCATATAGGGCATGTGCGTGTGTGTGCGTAAGTCGTAGCCGGAGAATTAGCTTCGCGTAAAGGTTTAGCTTTTTTATGCTGGTAGGACATTTGTTTTCTGCTAGGTGTCGCCGCGGTATTGTTTACACGAATGTAACTACAAGCTAACCCGGGAAGCGCGATGGTGGGCTATTTTGTCCCTGCCAAAGAAATTATGCCTGCGCTTTCATTTCGCGGCAGATGCATTTTGTTCGATTTTAATACGGCTTCTATGCGTATCAAACGGTCATCATAATCATCGCGTACAGCGGCATTATGCACAATTTCGTCGTGTGTGACTGCTGCGTCTTCTAATTGGCATTGCACAGTTTCCAAGTCGATGGAAAGCTGTTCGATTTTTGCAATGAGAGGGTCGATCTGCATTGCATCCCGTTCTGGGTAAAAGTTTATGAGAAACTTTTCGTAATCCGGTAACATCGCTAGCAACGCTGTCCTTCTGGACGATAGGATACGTTGTTGGGTTGCCATAGTTCGGTTTTAGGATGACGCTAAATTTCACGAACACAGTGAGCTCGGTCGACGGTGTTGCGACTAAAGCAAAGTTACACGCACAATAATCACAAATATCGCGAGAATCCGTAAAATTATTTCAACCAGAATCCGTCGTTATCCTGGTCACGGCACCAATGTTCAATCTTACGATTTCGGATAATGTTCTTTCGCGTTTCGGTGTAACTTTTTCTAGCGTTTTATAATTACCGGGTGTTGTTCCTTGTATTGCACAATTAGAAGAGAGTTTATTTCACGCAATTCACTTATACTTATAAACTAATCGATCGTGCCCGAACGCTCCGAAATCAACGAATGATCTTCGTGTTTCGTTAAACACGAATCAACTGGCAGGGCTTCCGTGCCTAAGCCTGAACACATAGGCTAAGAAGAAAATGCTGATGGATGACGGTCAGCATTTTTAGAGTATAAATTCAATTGAAACCAGTTGGTGCGTTTATTATTGTGCTTAAGTCGGCGTGTACTGTGCCTGTCTTGGGCTGCTGCTCCGAAAGACACTCTCGTGTGCGCGACAAATGGTGGCTCCAGAGAGAATGCATCAACCAACAGATCGGCAAGTAGTCCAATGCCCTCCTTTTCCTCCTTTCCGTCTGTCGCTTACGATAATTTAGCCTTAAAAACAAGCGTAGCAATACTTGCTGAATAGCTACGTTATGCAACGCGCTTAACGATTCAATGGAATTTAACGATTTAATGGAAAACATAGGCTAAGAAGGAAATGCTGATCAACGACGGTCAGCATTTTTAGAGTATAAATTCAATTGAAAAAAAAATAATGAAGGCATTATTTGCCAAGAGCCAGTTGGTGCGTTTATTATTGTGCTTTCCCTCCTTTCCCTCCTTTCCCTTTTTTTCCCTTCTTTCCCTCCTTTCCATCCTTTCCTTCTTTTCCCTCCTTTCCCTCCTTTCCCTCATTTCCCTTCTTTCCCTCCTTTCCCTCCTTTCCCTCCTTTCACTCCTTTCCCTCCTTTCCCTCCTTTCCCTCATTTCCCTCCTTTCCCTCCTTTCCCTCCTTTCCCTCCTTTCCCTCCATTCCCTCATTTCCTTCCTTTCCCTCCTTTCTCGCCTTTCCATCCTTTCCCTCCTCATGCCTTTCCCGGCTTTTCCTCCTTTCCGTCTGTCGCTTACGATAATTTAGCCTTTAAAACAAAGCGTTAGTAGGTAGCAATACTTGCTGAATAGCTACGTTATGCAACGCGCCAGCGATTAAGCGATTAGTGGCTCCAGAGAGGATGCATTAACCAACGGATCGGCAAGTAGTGAAATTAATTTAGAAAACATAAATAGGCTGCAAAAGCATCTGAAAGGTTAAGCACTTCGTGCAGTTAGCGGATCAATGCTTAACCCAGAAAACCGTTGCGCTCGTAATAACCAGGCTCGACAAAATGGTCGGGAACCCTGAAAGCATTTACAAGTCTTTACTGCTAGAATTACTAGTGATAAAACATATAACGACAGATAATCCTTCAGCATTTTTAGAATTTTCCAACGCTTTGCGTAATCTCATTGACAACATGGTGTTGTTGAAGCAAGAAGGATTTTTGAATGACCAAAGGCTGCTAAACGATTTAACATCAAGGTTTTCAACCGAACTTCGGAACGAAAGGTTGAACGAGAATCGAACCGTTCGAACAGTTCGGTAAAGTGCACGAACGAACGAGATTCTTAACAAAAAACGACCAGGACTTTTGGAAGAAACTGACTACACCGAACGCGTTCGAACGTTCCGTTCATTGTTCGACGACACACATAAATGTGGTAATGAAACGTGCAAAATCATATTGTTTTCTCGCTCTTTCTCGCACCGTGCGAACGGGTCGTCAGAGATCAAAATGTACCCTGTTGGTGTTGAAATCGTACCCATACAACTCAATTCCTCGAACGTCGTCGAATTTGTCAGGCAGTGTTCGATACGTGTGCTGCAAGGTGTTATAAATGACAAGGTGAAGTTGTTCAGAGCAAAATGACATTTCTCGACTTGACATTTCTCTTCCGGGGGCTACGGTATAAAAATCGGGGAGGGCTGGTGCGGGGTAATGAAATTTGTATGCAGAGAGTGACAGATGTCCCCCACAATGTCGCCCAGCAAAAGCGATAAAAATCAACCTTCTAAATACATTATCCTTGGTGTGCTGTTGGTTTGGAAATCGTATCTATACGACTGAATTCATCGAACGCGTTCGAACTGGTGCTCGATCTGTGTTCTGTTGGTGTGTAAATCGTACCTACACAACTGAATTCATCGAACGCGTTCGAACTGGCTCATTTGTGTTCGATCTGTGCTCTGTTGGTGTGGAAATTATACATATACAATTCAATAGATCGATCCCGTTCAAACGGATTATTCATTAGGGTAAATGTACCTATAGTGGTGGTAGTACCAATAGTGGTGCTATTGCTCTAAAATGCGGTTCAAAGGACAAATTACAAGTATTTAAGTTAGTTAAGTTAGTGTGAAATGTTCTTTAACCTTTTACAAAGGGTTTAAAAGTTAAATGGGGCCATTCCGTTACTTAGTGACCGAAAAATCCATTATTTTGTGAAATGTGTCAACATTTTTCCAAAATCCTTAGGATTTCATAACGAAACTCATTTTTCTGTTAACGTTCTAAACGACCACATAACCACGCAATTACTAGTTTTTCAATATAACTGTTATGTAATGTTATTGTTTTACTAAAATTATTTGCCTTTTGACCATATTTATGCATTTTTAAGTGTTTTTTACCATAGTGCCATTATAGGTACACAAAACAGGCATGTTCCTATAGTGGTCCTAGTTCTAAAATCAATAAAAACAGGTGATTTTAGATTTTTTTCGGCGACATTTTTGACATGTCGTACTGTTTTCACTAAAATAAGCAACAAAAATGAGTTTTATGTAGGTAATTTACCAAAAACAGGCCAAAATTCGCTTATCTGGCTGAATGAAAAATTGACTTCAAATCAAGCACACTCTTCCGGGTGTAGGTTGACAACAGGTGTGATGCAGTACTTTAGTGAATATTTTCATCAACCAAATTCATACATTTTTTACGATCAAATTACGAAAGATATCATTATTATGGCAATAATCCATGCTATTCATACGAAAACAGCTTCAAAACTAAGTTATATTGATATTATACACTGTTTTGAGGCATCTTTGTTTACCACCACTATAGGAACACAATACGACGACTATAGGAACCATACCACCATTATAGGTACAACGAAGCAATCACAAAAATATGTATTTTTTCGTAAATGTTATGTGTTTCATGGTAAAAATGGTTGCGATTGCGAAGATAAAACATATTCCAATTGCTTTGTGTTAAAATATTCAGAAATTGTCCTTCCAGACACTTTAAATACATTAAAACACATCGGTACCTCTACAAATTGCACCACTATTGGTACATTTACCCTATTCGCGAATGAACTGAACTGGAATTGCGCTCATCATGTTGATCCATATTTAAGTAGTTTTTTTTATAGAATCCTTGAGTGTGTATAAGGCATAGGGTACAATATATGCTGGAGACGTCTATGCTCGTATTAGTTTTATACATGCTAGTTTTTGGTCGGTTTTTCGATAGCTAGCCAGACAGCAGATGGGCCGAGTCTTTAATGTTTTTAAATTATTGGTGTCAACCGCAGAATGAGTACTTCTTTGGCTACAGTATGCGTCTATGGCGGGTAAATGAAAAAGATAACGAGCGTTCTTTGTAAATAAACACCCCATGAAAAAAAGAACGAAAGAATCGTCGTTCACGTACGGTTCTTTTTGGTGAGCGAACTAGTTCGTTCGCGTTCGGTGAAAAGAATCGTTTTGCCCATGCCTAGTTGAAACACACGATAAGTACGAAACAAGATAACAAGAATCTTACGCTACAAGACCTAGCAGAATGGCTGAAACCCTCTGAAGAACTAGCCATTATGCGGCCACGAACGAAGGAGTATCCAAGCAAGAAAGGTCAAAACATCAAAATATACAGTGTTACTACGGTAACAATTTCTTTCCGGGTGTTTGAAATAAGAAAATGATCTTTGACGTTTTGATGCAAATTCTATATTTTTAACTTGTCCGGTCACACTCGCTTTTGCTACTGCCAATAGTTTCGCGCCGTTTCCTGTCTATGCCCTTATGCTCGACCTTTATGGGGTGTATGACCGGAGGCTGGATCGTGTCTCTTCATCTCTTTCGCAATGTATATGTTTGCCTCTTTCAGTTGATAACAACCTTTACGCCACCTAGCGGCACCTTTTCTAACTTGGTTTATCTACATATCTCGGTCGCTAGGTGACAGCAGTTGTGTTGTTTACCTTTTTCACGCAGCCAAAACAGTCAACACAAAAACGTGCTAACATACAGCATCGTCACAAAGGGCCAGAAAAGGAAGCAATATGTATAATTTGTGGATTTCCTCACGAAACCACTCGTTGCAGGCAATTGAACGGTAAGACACCCAATATAAAATTAACTCTTTTTATTCGGCATAGAATTTGCACCAATTGCTGCAAGTACAGCAACCATAACACCAAAAACTGTCGCCTATCAGCACAATTGAAAAAAAAATAATGAAGGCATTATTTACCAATAGCCAGTTGGTGCGTTTATCATTGTGCTTAAGTCGGCGTGTACTGTGCCTGTCTAGGGCTGCTGCTCCGAAAGACACTCTGGTGTGCGCGACAAATGGTGGCTCCAGAGAGGATGCATCAACCAACGGATCGGCCAGTAGTCCAATGCCCTCCTTTCCCTCCTTTCCCTCCTTTCTCTCCTTTCCCTCCTTTCCCTCCTTTACCTCCTTTCCCTCCTTTCCTTCCTTTCCCTCCTTTCCCTCCTTCCCCTCCTTTCCCTCCTTTCCCTCCTTTCCATCCTTTCCCTCTTTTCCCTCCTTTCCCTCCTTTCCCTCCTTTCCTCCTTTCCCTCCTTTCCCTCTTTTCCCTCTTTTCCCACCTTTCCCTCCTTTCATTCTTTTCCCTCCTTTCATTCTTTTCCCTCCTTTTTATCTTTCCCTGAGTCGCTGACGATAATTAAGCTTTAAAAACAAAGCGTTGCTAGATAGCAATACTTGCTGAATAGCTACGTTATGCAACGCGCCAGCGATGCGCGCTTTTTTAACGATTTTATGGAAAACATAGGCTAAGAAGAAAATGCGGATCGACGACGGTCAGCATTTTTAGAGTATAAATTCAATTGAAAAAATTAATGAAGGCATCATTTGCCAAGATCCAGTTGGTGCGTTTATTATTGTGCTTAAGTCGGCGTGTACTGTGCCTGTCTTGGACTGCTGCTCCGAAAGACAGTTTCGTGTGCGCGACCAATGGTGGCTCCAGAGAGGATGCATCAACCAACGGATCGGCAAGTAGTCCAATGCCCTCCTTTCCCTCCTTTCCCTCCTTTCCCTCCTTTCCGTCTGTCGCTTACGATAATTTAGCCTTAATAACAAGCGTAGCAATACTTGCTGAATAGCTACGTTATGCAACGCGCCAGCGATTAAACGCGCTTAACGATTCAATGGAATTTAACGATTTAATGGAAAACATAGGCTAAGAAGGAAATGCTGATCGACGACGGTCAGCATTTTTAGAGTATAAATTCAATTCAAAAAAAATAATGAAGGCATTATTTGCCAAGAGCCAGTTGGTGCGTTTATTATTGTGCTTTCCCTCCTTTCCCTCCTTTCCCTTTTTACCCTCCTTTCCCTTTTTTCCATCCTTTTCCTCCTTTCCCTCCTTTCCCTCCTTTCCCTTCTTTCCCTCCTTTCCCTCCTTTCCCTCCTTTCCCTCCTTCCCCTCCTTTCCCTCCTTTCCATCCTTTCCCTCCGTTCCCTCCATTCCCTCATTTCCATCCTTTCCCTCCTATCTCGCCTTTCCATCCTTTCCCTCCTGTGAAATATATTCACGAAAAGGGGCTGGCTGTGATATTTGGAGGAAATTTGAATAGGAAAGTGTACACCTTTATCGCTGGTCGGTTTGCAACTGTATATTCGTTTGTCCTTTTTTGTATATAATATTTCATGCAGTCCATAATTCGTGTAGATCGAGCAGTTTCGAATGTCGAGTAGTTTATAACCTAATCTTAGTTTCCTAACGCTTTGTTTTATGTACAATTCAAATTTAAGTTCGAAAATAATTATCCAAATTCCAACATTCCCGGCCACCAAAGAAGAACTTCTTTAAATTTCATGCAAAATATAAATTCAATAATGAGTTCAAAAAAGAATTCAAAAAAAGTTCGACTCTTGAACCTGACGCTTATCTCCTATCATACTGCTCGTGTGTGTAGATGTGTGAATGTGTGTTGCGTGTATCTTGTTCTGCCATGAGTGCGAAATGTAAACATTGTCTTCCTTAATAATCACCAGTGTATTTTCTTTCAGAACCGCTGATTTCCCGTTGCAATATTTGGCTCGAGCTTGTAACTGCTGCAGGTACTCCGGATACCATCGAGCCCAAATGGTTTGCAGATGTTTTTGTACCAACTGGTATTCCCTCAAATAGTTGCTCGGTGTCTCGGTGTAATCGATGATTGGTACCGCTTGCAGATTGCCACCGACGAGGAAGTGTCCCGGTGTCAATGGTTCCAAGTCCGACGGCTCATCGGATAGAGGTGTAATTGGTCGCGAATTCAAACATTGCTCTACCTGGGCAAGTAGGGTAAGCATGCTCTCCTGTGTGATGCTTGTTGTTCCTATTGTTCTGACTATATGCTTTTTAGCTGCCTTCACCGCCGCCTCCCATAAACCTCCAAAATGTGGTGCTCTTGGTGGGATAAACTTCCACTTCATATGATTCATCGCGCACCAATCAAATATAGCAGCTCGATCGTGTTCGTCGCTCTTTAGCATCTTGTAGACGCGATTCAGCTCATGTGCCGCTCCCTTAAAGGTGGTTGCATTGTCGGAATGCAGTTCACTGATTTGACCACGACGTGCAATCAAACGACGAAGTGCATTGATAAATGCTGTTGATGTTAAATCGCCAACCAGTTCGATATGTACCGCTCTTGTTGAAAAACATACAAATATGGCGATGTATGCTTTAATCGGACTTCTGTTGCGTATGGTTTGTTTTATATAGATTGGTCCGCAATAGTCTACTCCGCATACTGAGAATGGTCTTGTTGGTGTGACTCGTGATGTTGGCAAATCGGCGATACTTTGCTTAATAAGTGTGGGTTTGGCCTTAAAACATGCGTGGCAACTGTGGTACACAGACTTGCATAAATTGCGACCGCCAATTATCCAAAAGCTTTGGCGTAGTGTTGTTAAAAGCAGTTGTGGTGCAGCATGCAGCTTACTCAAGTGTATCGAAACAGCTAGTAGTGCGGACAGTGATAATATTACCGGGTGTTTTTCTGATTCCGACAGATGTGCCTTACTGAGCCGGCCACCAATGCGCAGAATACCTTGCGTATCTATGAAAGGGGAAATCCATTTCAGTTTGGAGTTCTTCGGAATCTCTTTGCCCTTCTGCAGGTGTTGTATCTCCTCGGAAAAGGTGTCTTGTTGCGAAAGATAACACAACTTGAGTTCTGCCGCCTTGAGTTCGTCTACAGTGAGCGGTGGGATATCCTTAGCATGGACCTTGTTTCCTACGCGGCGCTTTGCGTTTTGTATAAAGCGCAAACAATGTGCAACAACTCTTTGCAGTTTGTGGTAGATCGAAAATCGTGAGAACAAACTGTTTCGAAATTCGCAGATTAATGCTGTGCTTGCAACCCGTGACGATAGTTTTTCTTCTTCTGCGCTCTCATCTTCGCTTGGTGATGGTGTGTTCTGCGGCCATTCTTCCGAGTTGCGTGCTAACCAATGTGGCCCGTGCCACCAGCGCTCACACACTAGCAACTTTTCCGGCGTTAAACCTCGCGAAATGTCGTCTGCTGGATTGTCCGAGCCTGGAACATGCTTCCAGCATTGTATTCCAGCCGTGTGCTGAATTTTTGCAACCCTGTTTGCAACGAAGGGCTTCCATCGATTTGGTGCTGAATTCAGCCAGTGAAGGACAGTCATGGAATCGGTCCAACAGATGGTGGTAGCAGAAATTTTCAGTGATTGCTGGACTTTCTCGTAAAGAAGTGTGGCTAGTCGTGCTGCACATAATTCCAATCGAGCTATGGAATGTGAATTGGATAACGCAACGACCTTTGACTTGGCTGTTAGCAGCTGCACGGTGACTCCTTCCATGCTTTCAGCCCGAATGTAGCAACAAGCACCATATGCTAGTTGTGATGCGTCAGCAAAGATATGAATTTGCAGACTTGTTGCCGTGCATTGCGATATGTACCGTGGGACTGTCAAATTGCGTAGTGAAGATAATGTAGAGTGAAATTTCGACCATTCATGCTGTAAGTGCGATGGTAGCTCGCTGTCCCAGTCATATGCCTTTCCATGAATCTTGAGAGCCCATAGTTGCTGCATGAACATCTTTGCGATGATGATCGTTGGGCCCAGTAGCCCGAGGGGATCAAATATCTTGGCGATATATGACAAAATTAACCTTTTCGTCATGCTGGGTGTTGTAGGTGGTATCTCAATACGAAACCGTAGTGTATCAGTTGCCGGTTCCCAAACGATGCCTAGTGTGGATACTTGTTTCGAGCTCTTCCACTCGTGCGAGAGTTGTACCGCCACATCTTCTGAAGGAACGTTCTTCAATGCTTCGGAGCGGTTCGATGCCCATTTCTTCAGCGTGAAGCCAGCTGAATTTAGCATGTCTGAGATTTGCCTTTGTATAACGATTGCTTCGGACAAATCATCGGTACCCGTTAGCAAATCATCTACGTAAAAATCGTTCATGACCGCGTTCATTGCCAAAGGATACTCTTCCTTGTGGTCAAGAGCAATCTGTTTTAGGGTCCTGGTTGCTAAAAATGGAGCAGAGGCTGTGCCGTACGTAACCGTCTGTAGCTCAAATGTCGATATAGGATCTGCAGGATGTTCTCTGTACCGGATGCGCAGATAGTTACGGTCATGAGGGCTATGTAAAATTTGCCGATACATCTTCTCTACGTCTGCAGTGAGAGCAATGGCACGAGAACGAAACCGAAGGATAATCGATAAAAGATCTTCTTGAACGACTGATCCCACGAAGAGTTTGTCGTTCAATGAGTAACCACTTGAAGTCTTACAGGATGCATCGAACACGACACGCACCTTCGTGGTTGTGCTTGATTCCTTAATGACAGCGTGATGTGGGAGGTAGTAATGCTCTACCGAATCGTTTGCAGGACTGGTAAGCCGCTTCATATGCCCCAAATGCTCATATTCTTTCATAAATTTAACATACTCTTCTTTCATTTTAGCATTGGTGTTCAACCGCCGTTCGATACAACGCAGTCTGCGATCGGCTATTTCCTTCGACTCTCCTAAAACGATATTAGGGTTGGAGTTAAATGGCAAACTAACGACATACCTTCCACTTGAGTTGCGAACAGTTGTTGCTGCGAAATGCTTCTCGCAAGCATTCTCCTCAACCGATAGCACAGGATCCTCGGCTATGGTTTCACTCTCCCAGAACCGCTGCATGGTCTCCTCCAGTGGGGTGTCGTATGCAGATAGATGGCACAGCCGCGGACCGACTGACGAATGATGAGTGTTGCCGGTGACAACCCAACCAAAGTGGGTTTCGACCAGCCACGGTTTGCCTCTACCGATAGAGCACTTGCGACCGGTGTGGAGCTCCCAGAACGTATCGCCTCCGATGACGATGTCGATTTGCCCCGGACTGTTAAAGGTGCTGTCCGCCAATGCCACATCCGGCATTTTCCATGAAGAGACGTCCGTTGGTGATGTAGGGATGTTTGCGGATGGCGTGTCCAGAACCAAGAAAGTCATCTCCGTTGCGAAGGGTTGTGTCTTGGACTGAACGGTAGCGACGATGGAACCCATGATCTGCTGTACTGCATTGCCGATGCCCGATACAGCGACGTTGACCCTTTTGCGACTCGTCAGCAGTTTCCGTGCGAACTCCTCAGCGATGAAATTCGACATGGATCCCGAATCCAACAACGCCCTTGCTTCATGGGTGTTCCCGTAGTCATCCTTGATCTGGATGTTTGCCGTCGCCAGAAACACATTGTCTTCATTCGACTGAGCTGACAATGTTACCGTTGCGGGTGGAGCATAGGGTGGTGAATGATGTAGAAGTGTGTGATGACGCTCACGACACGTGCGACACGAATAATCCGACTTGCACGCTCTAACCTGATGATTGCTGCTCAAACAGTTCCAGCACAGCCGCTTCGATGCGACGACGTCCCGTCGCTGTTGGACCTCCTTGGCGATGAACACTGGACAGTTGCGCAGTGTGTGGTCTTCGGAACACTCCAATGGACACTTTGGCTGTTGGGTGTGCGCAGTCGATGCAGCAGGAGCCGAGCGAGATGTAGCTGCATTCGCGATGAATCTCCGTTGCCCTGGTTGACGAATGAGACCGGCCACCTTGATACCACTAGCTGCTTGATCCTTCACGAAGTTGTTGGTCGATTTCAAGATTTGGATACGATCTTGCACGAAGTCGATCACATCCTTATATTTGTCCGTCGTGAAGTGCACGGAATGTTTCTCCCAAGCCAACAATGTCTCTCGATCCAACTTCATCAGCAGCATGTTTGAGAGGGGTGTGTCCCACGAGTCAACCGGTTCGTTCAGCTTTTTCAACCCGTTGACGAAGCGGGTGAATTCATCCACCAGGTGCGTGAGCTTGTCAACGCACAACAATTGCACTCCCGGAAGGTAGTGCAATTTGCGATAGTATTCGCGAATCAAAAGACGAGAATTGTCGTACCGTTTAAGAAGCGCCGCCCAGGTAACCGAATAGTTGTCCGCCGTTAAAGGTGTATGCTCGAAGGGTACCGCCGCGTCCCCCTTCAACGATGACAGTAAGTATTGTAGCTTCGCGATAGATGGAAGCTCGGCTGAAGCATCGATCATTGCGATGAAGCGATCTCGGAAAGAAAGCCATTTTGTGTGATCTCCGTCAAATGTTGGAAGTTCGATTTTGGGCAAACGTAAATTTGGCGCGTGGGGTCGACCGAATGCAAGCGTTGAGGAAGCCAAGCCCGTTGTATCGTTGAGCGAACCTTCTTCCTTTGGCTGTCTTTCCCGTAGAAATGATTTTAGCTTGCGACAGCGTTCTTCAATGTTGATCCGTTCCATTATGCTGGCTTCGACCGCTTCGTCTTTATCTTCAAGCTCTTCCAGGTTCGAAACTGCGGTGAAAAACTCTTCCTTATGTTTCGCCAGATCTTCTAACACCTCCGGAATCTGCTTGGCATCATCACTCGAATATTTCGCCTGGAACCGTTCCAGCGATTTTATGTTCTCCAGGGCGATCCTCTTTTTCAGTTGCACTGCTTTAATTTTCTTATCCATTGCACAAAGAAAATACTGCGATATCACACGAAAATAACGAACAAAGCGATGGCGCGAAATTCAAAATGATGGCGTGTAACCGACCGTTGCCCTTGATGCGGGGCGATATGCGATGGCGGGAATTGTCACGGAATGACTTGCACACTTGACGACGAATACCGAATTCCACTCTTGATGCAGAATGAAACTTATTTCTTCTCCGTATATCACGATCCGGCTCGAAGGACCAAAAATGTGAAATATATTCACGAAAAGGGGCTGGCTGTGATATTTGGAGGAAATTTGAATAGGAAAGTGTACACCTTTATCGCTGGTCGGTTTGCAACTGTATATTCGTTTGTGCTTTTTTGTACATAATATTTCATGCAGTTCATAATTCGTGTCGATCGAGCAGTTTCTAATGTCGAGTAGTTTATAACCTAATCTTAGTTTCCTAACGCTTTGTTTTATGTACAATTCAAATTTAAGTTCGAAAAAAATTATCCAAATTCCAACACCTCCTCATTCCTTTCCCTCCTTTTCCTCCTTTCCGTCTGTCGTTTACGATAATTTAGCCTTAAAAACAAAGTGTTGCTAGGTAGCAATACTTGCTGAATAGCTACGTTATGCAACGCGCCAGCGATTAAACGCGCTTAACGATTAAATGGAATTTAACGATTTAATGGAAGACATAGGCTAAGAAGGAAATGCTGATCGACGACGGTCAGCATTTTTAGAGTATAAATTCAATTGAAAAAAAAATAATGAAGGCATTATTTGCCAAGAGCCAGTTGGTGCGTTTATTATTGTGCTTTCCCTCCTTTCCCTCCTTTCCCTTTTTTTCCCTCCTTTCCCTCTTTTTCATCCTTTCCCTCTTTTCCCTCCTTTCCCTCCTTTCCCTCATTTCCATCCTTTCCCTCCTTTCCCTCCTTTCCCTCCTTTCCCTTCTTTCCCTTCTTTCTCTCCTTCCCTCCTTTCCCTCCTTTCCCTCCTTTCCAACCTTTCCCTCCTTTCCCTCCTTTCCCTCCTTTCCCTCCTTTCTCTCCTTTCCCTCCTTTCCCTCCTTTCCCTCCTTTCCCTGCTTTCCCTCCTTTCCCTCCTTTCCCTCCTTTCCCTACATTCCCTCCTTTTCCTCCTTTCCCTCATTTCCCTCCTTTCCATACTTTCCTTCCTTTCCTTCATTCCCCTCCTTTCCCTCCTTTCCCTCTTTTCCAACCTATCCCTGCTTTCCAACCGTTCCCTCCTTTCCCTCCTTTCCCTCCTTTCCCTCCTTTCTCTCCTTTCCCTCCTTTCCCTCCTTTCCCTCTTTTCCCTCCTTTCCCTCCTTTCCCTCCTTTCCCTCCTTTCCCTCCTTTCCCTCCTTTCCCTCCTTTCCCTCCTTTCCCTCCTTTCCCTCCTTTCCCTCCTTTCCCTCCTTTCCCTCCTTTCCCTCCTTTCCCTCCTTTCCCTCCTTTCCCTCCTTTCCCTCCTTTCCCTCCTTTCCCTCCTTTCCCTCCGTTCCCTCCATTCCCTCATTTCCTTCTTTTCCTTTCTTTCTCGCCTTTCCATCCTTTCCCTCCTTTTCATTCTTTCCGTCTGTCGCTTACGATAATTTAGCTGTTTGGTAGCTCGGAGATGCCTTATCCCGGAAACAATGTTTGAAGGTGTGTATTGTGGATCTGTTGGTTAAAACATCTGTCTTCAAATTCAACCAGTTGGTGTGTGCTCGTATCGATTCCGGCTCAGCTCCTCCGTGCTTACTTGGGCTGAGAAGCGACGAAACAGTTTGAAACGGTATGGAAATACACCTGCAGTAACTTTTTCGTCCCAATTGGTGGTTCGAAATACATTTGATTGTGCGTTTCGAAATACTTTCCCTTCTTTCCCTCGTTTCCCTCCTTTCCCTCCTTTCCCTCCTTTCCCTCCTTTCCCTCATTTACACCATTTCCTTTATTTCCCTCCTTTCCCTCCTTTCCCTCCTTTCCCTCCTTTCCCTTCTTTCCCTCCTTTCCCTCCTATCCCTCCTATCCCTCCTATCCCTCCTTTCCATCCTTTCCCTCCTTTCACTCCTTTCCCTCCTTCCCCTCCTTTCCCTCCTTTCCCTCCTTTCCCTCCTTTCCCTCCTTTCCCTCCTTTACACCATTTCCTTTATTTCCCTCCTTTCCCTCCTTTCCCTCCTTTCCATCCTTTCCCTCTTTTCCCTCCTTTCCCTCCTTTCCCTCCTTTCCCTCCTTTCCCTCTTTTCCCTCCTTTCCCTCCTTTCCCTCCTTTCCCTCCTATCCCTCCTATCCCTCCTTTCCATCCTTTCCCTCTTTTCCATCCTTTCCCTATTTTCCTCCTTTCCCTCCTTTCCCTTTTTTCCCTCCTTTTCCCACCTTTCCTTCCTTTCATTCTTTTCCCTCCTTTGTATCTTTCCCTCTGTCGCTGACGATCATTTAGCTTTAAAATCGAAGCGTTGCTGGTCAATACTTGCTGAATAGCTACGTTATGCAACGCGCCAGCGATGCGCGCTTTTTTAACGATTTTATGGAAAACATTGTGTTCAATCTTACGATTTCGGATAATGTTCTTTCGCGTTTCGGTGTAACTTTTTCTAGCGTTTTATAATTACCGGGTGTTGTTCCTTGTATTGCACAATTAGAAGAGAGTTTATTTCACACAATTCACTTATACTTATAAACTAATCGATCGTGCCCGAACGCTCCGAACTCAACGAATGATCTTCGTGTTTCGTTAAACACGAATCAACTGGCAGGGCTTCCGTGCCTAAGCCTGAACACATAGGCTAAGAAGAAAATGCTGATGGATGACGGTCAGCATTTTTAGAGTATAAATTCAATTGAAACCAGTTGGTGCGTTTATTATTGTGCTTAAGACGGCGTGTACTGTGCCTGTCTTGGGTTGCTGCTCCGAAAGACACTTTCGTGTGCGCGACAAATGGTGGCTCCTGAGAGGATGCATCAACCAACGGATCGGAAAGTAGTCAAATGCCCTCCTTTCCCTTCTTGCTCTCCTTCCCTCCTTTCCCTCCTTTCCAACCTTTCCCTCCTTTCCCTCCTTTCCCTCCTTTCCCTCCTTTCCCTCCTTTCCCTCCTTTCCCTCCTTTCCCTCCTTTCCCTCTTTTCCCTCCTTTCCCTCCTTTCCCTCCTTTCCCTCCTTTCCCTCCTTTCCCTCCTTTCCCTCCTTTCCCTCCTTTGCCTCCTTTCCCTCCTTTCCCTCCTTTCCCTCCTTTCCCTCCTTTCCCTCCGTTCCCTCAATTCCCTCATTTCCATCCTTTCCCTCCTTTCTCGCCTTTCCAACCTTTCCCTCCTCATTCCTTTCCCTCCTTTTCCTCCTTTCCTTCTGTCGTTTACGATCATTTAGCCTTAAAAACAAAGTGTTGCTAGGTAGCAATACTTGCTGAATAGCTACGTTATGCAACGCGCCAGCGATTAAACGCGCTTAACGATTAAATGGAATTTAACGATTTATTGGAAAACATAGGCTAAGAAGAAAATGCTGATCGACGACGGTCAGCATTTTTAGAGTATAAATTCAATTGAAAAAAAAATAATGAAGGCATTATTTGCCAAGAGCCAGTTGGTGCGTTTATTATTGTGCTTTCCCTCCTTTCCCTCCTTTCCCTTTTTTTTCCTCCATTCCCTCTTTTTCATCCTTTCCCTCTTTTCCCTCCTTTCCCTCCTTTCCCTCATTTCCATCCTTTCCCTCCTTTCCCTCCTTTCCCTCCTTTCCCTTCTTTTCTTTCTTTCGCTCCTTCCCTCCTTTCCATCCTTTCCCTCCTTTCCAACCTTTCCCTCCTTTCCCACCTTTCCCTCCTTTCCCTCCTTTCCCTCCTTTCCCTCCTTTCCCTCCTTTCCCTCCTTTCCCACCTTTCCCTCCGTTCCCTCCATTCCCTCATTTCCTTCTTTTCCTTCCTTTCTCGCCTTTCCATCCTTTCCCTCCTCATTCCTTTCCCTCCTTTTCATTCTTTCCGTCTGTCGCTTACGATAATTTAGCTGTTTGGTAGCTCGGAGATGCCTAATCCCGGAAACAATGTTTGAAGGTGTGTATTGTGGATCTGTTGGTTAAAACATCTGTCTTCAAATTCAACCAGTTGGTGTGTGCTCGTATCGATTCCGGCTCAGCTCCTCCGTGCTTACTTGGGCTGAGAAGCGACGAAACAGTTTGAAACGGTATGGAAATATACCTGCAGTAACTTTTTCGTCCCAATTGGTGGTTCGAAATACATTTGATTGTGCGTACTTTCCCTCCTTTCCCTCATTTCCCTCCTTTCCCTCCTTTCCCTCCTTTCCCTCCTTTCCCTCCATTCCATCCTTTACAACATTTCCTTTATTTCCCTCCTTTCCCTCCTTTCCCTCCTTTCCATCCTTTCCCTCTTTTCCCTTCTTTCCCCCCTTTCCCTCCTTTCCCTCTTTTCCCTCCTTTCCCTCCTTTCACTCCTTTCCCTCCTTTTTCTCCTTTCCCTCCTTTTTCTCCTTTCCCTCCTTTCCCTCCTATCCCTCCTTTCCATCCTTTCCCTCCTTTCCCTCCTTTCCCTCCTTTCCCTCCTTTCCCTCCTTTCCCTCCTTTCCCTCCTTTCCCTCCTTTCCCTCCTTTCCCTCCTTTCCCTCCTTTCCCTCCTTTCCCTCCTTTTCCTCCTTTACCTCATTTCCCTCCTTTCCATCCTTTCCCTCCTTTCCCTCATTTCCCTCCTTTCCCTCCTTTCCCTCCTTTCCAACCTATCCCTCCTTTCCAACCGTGCCCTCCTTTCCCTCCTTTCCCACCTTTCTCTCCTTTCCCTCCTTTCCCTCCTTCCTTCCTTTCCATCTTTTCCATCCTTTCCCTCCTTTCCCTCCTTCCCCTCCTTTCCCTCCTTTCCCTCCTTTCCCTCCTTTCCCTCCTATCCATCCTATCCCTCCTTTCCATCCTTTCCCTCCTTTCCCTCCTTTCCCTTCTTTCCCTCCTTTCCCTCCTTTCCCTCCTTTCCCTCCTTTCCCTCCTTTCCCTCCTTTCCCTCCTTTCCTTCCTTTCCCTCCTTTCCCTCCTTTCCCTCCTTTTCTTCTTTTCCCTCATTTCCCTCCTTTCCATCCTTTCCCTCCTTTCCCTCATTTCCCTCCATTCCCGCCTTTCCCTCCTTTCCAACCTATCCCTCCTTTCGAACCGTTCCCTCCTTTCCCTCCTTTCCCACCTTTCTCTCCTTTCCCTCCTTTCCCTCCTTTCCCTCCTTTCCCTTCTTTCCCTCCTTTCCCTCCTTTCCCTCCTTTCCCTCCTTTCCCTCCTTTCCCTCCTTTCCCTCCTTTCCCTCCTTTCCTTCCTTTCCCTCCTTTCCCTCCTTTCCCTCCTTTTCTTCTTTTCCCTCATTTCCCTCCTTTCCATCCTTTCCCTCCTTTCCCTCATTTCCCTCCATTCCCGCCTTTCCCTCCTTTCCAACCTATCCCTCCTTTCGAACCGTTCCCTCCTTTCCCTCCTTTCCCACCTTTCTCTCCTTTCCCTCCTTTCCCTCCTTTCCCTCCTTTCCCTCCTTTCCCTTCTTTCCCTCCTTTCCCTCCTTTCCCTCCTTTCCCTCCTTTCCCTCCTTTCCCTCCTTTCCCTCCTTTCCCTCCTTTCCCTCCTTTCCCTCCTTTCCCTCCTTTCCCTCCTTTCCCTCCTTTCCCTCCTTTCCCTCCTTTCCCTCCTTTCCCTCCTTTCCCTCCTTTCCCTCCTTTTCCTCCTTTCCCTCATTTCCCTCCTTTCCATCCTTTCCCTCCTTTCCCTCATTTCCCTCCTTTCCCTCCTTTCCCTCCTTTCCAACCTATCCCTCCTTTCCAACCGTTCCCTCCTTTCCCTCCTTTCCCACCTTTCTCTCCTTTCCCTCCTTTCCCTCCTTTCCCTCCTTTCCCTCCTTTCCCTCCTTTCCCTCATTTCCCTCCTTTCCCTCCTTTCCCTCCTTTCCCTCCTTTCCCTCCTTTCCCTCCTCTCCCTCCTTTCCCTCCTTTCCCTCCTTTCCCTCCTTTCCCTCCTTTCCCTCCTTTCCCTCCTTTCCCTCCTTTCCAACCTTTCCCTCCTTTCCCTCCTTTCCCTCCTTTCCCTCATTTCCCTCCTTTCCCTCATTTCCTTCCTTTCCTTCCTTTCTCGCCTTTCCATCCTTTCCCTCCTCATTCCTTTCCCTCCTTTTCATTCTTTCCGTTTGTCGCTTACGATAATTTAGCTGTTTGGTAGCTCGGAGATGCCTAATCCCGGAAACAATGTTTGAAGGTGTGTATTGTGGATCTGTTGGTTAAAACATCTGTCTTCAAATTCAACCAGTTGGTGTGTGCTCGTATCGATTCCGGCTCAGCTCCTCCGTGCTTACTTGGGCTGAGAAGCGACGAAACAGTTTGAAACGGTATGGAAATATACCTGCAGTAACTATTTCGTCCCAATTGGTGGTTCGAAATACATTTGATTGTGCGTACTTTCCCTCCTTTCCCTCCTTTCCCTCCTTTCCCTCCTTTCCCTCCTTTCCCTCCTTTCCCTCCTTTCCCTCCTTTACACCATTTCCTTTATTTCCCTCCTTTCCCTCCTTTCCCTCCTTTCCCTCTTTTCCCTTCTTTCCCTCCTTTCCCTCCTATCCCTCCTATCCCTCCTTTCCATCCTTTCTCTCCTTTCCCTCCTTTCCCTCCTTTCCCTCCTTTCCCTCCTTTCCCTCCTTTCCCTCCTTTCCCTCCTATCCCTCCTTTCCCTCCTTTCCATCCTTTCCCTCCTTTCCCTCCTTACCCTCCTTTCCCTCCTTTCCCTCCTTTCCCTCCTTACCCTCCTTTCCCTCCTTTCCCTACTTTCCCTCCTATCCCTCCTTTTCCTCCTTTCCCTCATTTCCCTCCTTTCCATCCTTTCCCTCATTTCCATCCTTTCCCTCTTTTCCCTTCTTTCCCCCCTTTCCCTCCTTTCCCTCCTTTCCCTCCTTTCCCTCCTTTCCCTCCTTTACACCATTTCCTTTATTTCCCTCCTTTCCCTCCTTTCCCTCCTTTCCATCCAATCCCTCTTATCTCTCCTTTCCATCCTTTCAATACTTTCCCTCCTTTCCCTCTTTTCCCTCCTTTTTCTCTTTTCCCTCCTTCCCCTCCTTTCCCTCCTTTCCCTCCTTTCCCTCCTATCCCTCCTATCCCTCCTTTCCATCCTTTCCCTCCTTTCCCTCCTTTCAGTCCTTTCCCTCCTTTCCCTCCTTTCCCTCCTTTCCCTCCTTTCCCTCCTTTCCCTCCTTTCCCTCCTTTCCCTCCTTTCCCTCCTTTCCCTCCTTTTCCTCCTTTCCCTCATTTCCCTCCTTTCCATCCTTTCCCACCTTTCCCTCATTTCCCTCCTTTCCCTCCTTTCCCTCCTTTCCAACCTATCCCTCCTTTCCAACCGTTCCCTCCTTTCCCTCCTTTCCCACCTTTTCCTCCTTTCCCTCATTTCCCTCCTTTCCCTCCTTTCCCTCCTTTCCCTCCTTTTCCTCCTTTCCCTCCTTTCCCTCCTTTTCCTCCTTTCCCTCATTTCCCTCCTTTCCCTCCTTTCCCTCCTTTCCCTCCTTTCCCTCCTTTACACCATCTCCTTTATTTCCCTCCTTTCCCTCCTTTCCCTCCTTTCCATCCTTTCCCTCTTTTCCCTTCTTTCCCCCCTTTTCCTCCTTTCCCTCCTTTCCCTCTTTTCCCTCCTTTCCCTCCTTTCCCTCCTTCCCCTCCTTTCCCTCCTTTCCCTCCTTTCCCTCCTATCCCTCCTATCCCTCCTTTCGATCCTTTCCCTCCCTTCCCTCCTTTCCCTCCTTTCCCTCCTTTCCCTCCTTTCCTCCTTTCCCTCCTTTCCCTCCTTTCCCTCCTTTCCCTCCTTACCCTCCTTTCCCGCCTTTCCCTCCTTTCCCTCCTTTCCCTCCTTTTCCTCCTTTCCCTCATTTCCCTCCTTTCCATCCTTTCCCTCATTTCCATCCTTTCCCTCTTTTCCCTTCTTTCCCCCCTTTCCCTCCTTTCCCTCCTTTCCCTCCTTTCCCTCCTTTCCCTCCTTTCCCTCCTTTTCCTCCTTTCCCTCATTTCCCTCCTTTCCATCCTTTCCCTACTTTCCCTCATTTCCCTCCTTTCCCTCCTTTCCCTCCTTTCCAACCTATCCCTCCTTTCCAACCGTTCCCTCCTTTCCCTCCTTTCCCACCTTTCTCTCCTTTCCCTCCTTTCCCTCCTTTCCCTCCTTTCCCTCCTTTCCCTCCTTTCCCTCCTTTCCCTCCTTTCCCTCCTTTCCCTCCTTTCCCTCCTTTCCCTCCTTTCCCTCCTTTCCCTCCTATCCCTCCTTTCCCTCCTTTCCCTCCTTTCCCTCCTTTCCCTCCTTTCCCTCCTTTCCCTCCTTTCCCTCCTTTCCCTCCTTTCCCTCCTTTCCCTCCTTTTCCTCCTTTCCCTCATTTCCCTCCTTTCCATCCTTTCCCTCCTTTCCCTCATTTCCCTCCTTTCCCTCCTTTCCCTCCTTTCCCTCCTTTCCATCCTTTCCCTCGTCATTCCTTTCCCTCCTTTTCATTCTTTCCGTCTGTCGCTTACGATAATTTAGCTGTTTGGTTGCTCGGAGATGCCTAATCCCGGAAACAATGTTTGAAGGTGTGTATTGTGGATCTGTTGGTTAAAACATCTGTCTTCAAATTCAACCAGTTGGTGTGTGCTCGTATCGATTCCGGCTCAGCTCCTCCGTGCTTACTTGGGCTGAGAAGCGACGAAACAGTTTGAAACGGTATGGAAATATACCTGCAGTAACTTTTTCGTCCCAATTGGTGGTTCGAAATACATTTGATTGTGCGTACTTTCCCTCCTTTCCCTCCTTTCCCTCCTTTCCCTCCTTTCCCTCCTTTACACCATTTCCTTTATTTCCCTCCTTTCCCTCCTTTCCCTCCTTTCCATCCCATCCCTCTTATCCCTCCTTTCCATCCTTTCAATCCTTTCCCTCCTTTCCCTCCTTTCCCTCCTTTTTCTCTTTAACCTTCTTCCCCTCCTTTCCCTCCTTTCCCTCCTTTCCCTCCTATCCCTCCTATCCCTCCTTTCCATCCTTTCCCTCCTTTCCCTCCTTTCCCTCCTTTCCATCCTTTCCCTCCTTTCCCTCCTTTCCCTCCTTTCCCTCCTTTCCCTCCTTTCCCTCCTTTCCCTCCTTTCCCTCCTTTTCCTCCTTTCCCTCATTTCCCTCCTTTCCATCCTTTCCCTCCTTTCCCTCATTTCCCTCCTTTCCCTCCTTTCCCTCCTTTCCCTCCTTTCCAACCTATCCCTCCTTTCCAACCGTTCCCTCCTTTCCCTCCTTTCCCACCTTTCTCTCCTTTCCCTCCTTTCCCTCCTTTCCCACCTTTCCCTCCTTTCCCTCCTTTCCCTCCTTTCCCTCCTTTCCCTCCTTTCCCTCCTTTCCCTCCTTTCCCTCCTTTCCCTCCTTTCCCTCCTTTCCCGCCTTTCCATCCTTTCCCTCCTTTCCCTCCTTTCCCTCCTTTCCCTCCTTTCCCTCCTTTCCCTCCTTTCCCTCCTTTCCCTACTTTCCCTCCTTTCCCTACTTTCCCTCCTTTCCAACCTTTCCCTCCTTTCCCTCCTTTCCCTCCTTTCCCTCCGTTCCCTCCATTCCCTCATTTCCTTCCTTTCCTTCCTTTCTCGCCTTTCCATCCTTTCCCTCCTCATTCCTTTCCCTCCTTTTCATTCTTTCCGTCTGTCGCTTACGATAATTTAGCTGTTTGGTAGCTCGGAGATGCCTAATCCCGGAAACAATGTTTAAAGGTGTGTATTGTGGATCTGTTGGTTAAAACATCTGTCTTCAAATTCAACCAGTTGGTGTGTTTTCGTATCGATTCCGGCTCAGCTCCTCCGTGCTTACTTGGGCTGAGAAGCGACGAAACAGTTTGAAACGGTATGGAAATATACCTGCAGTAACTTTTTCGTCCCAATTGGTGGTTCGAAATACATTTGATGGTGCGTACTTTCCCTCCTTTCCCTCCTTTCCCTCCTTTCCCTCCTTTCCCTCCTTTCCCTCCTTTCCCTCCTCTACACCATTTCCTTTATTTCCCTCCTTTCCATCCTTTCACTCCTTTCCATCCTTTCCCTCTTTTCCCTTCTTTCCCCCCTTTCCCTCCTTTCCCTCCTTTCCCTCTTTTCCCTCCTTTCCCTCCTTTCCCTCCTTCCCCTCCTTTCCCTCCTTTCCCTCCTTTCCCTCCTTTCCCTCCTATCCCTCTGTAGCGTTCGGATTGTGTTGTGAGTCTTTTTTAGGTCGTGTGTGAAAAGTGTTAATATTATAAGTGGTGCTTTGCGTTTTATTAACCCACGCCAAAATATTACTCACTTCTAGTGGTTGTTCACGCTACAGAAAATTTCCGTCGAAAAAGGCCCTACGGCGCCAGCCCAACCCTTTTTATAGCGAATTGCGCCGCCTACGCTCTTCAACTTTCCGACTCGCGCGTGTAACCACTACTCGTTATCATGAGTCGTCCCGTCACCCCAATGTTTACGTTCTGTAATGTTTACGTTCTTCAACATTCCCTTCCGCAGTGAGGCTATCTCACTCCTGCACTGTAAACATTGCCTTATCTCCTGACGTTTTTGTTCCACGTGTCCCTTTTATCCTAAATCCGATCACCACGAGTTGTTTCTAGCTTTGCGATTTTTGTAGCAGGTCTTTTATATATACCTTTAGCGGTCCTTACTACTGCCTGTCTCACCTGGCCGTCCTTTCCTTTAATCGCTTCCTCGATCAAACCCTTAGGCCAGCAGTTGCGCGGTTAGTTCTCATCCACTATTAGAACGAGATCTCCTACTCCTAACGGTTCCGCCGCTTCGAACCATTTCGTTCGTTTCCCAAGCACCGGCAAATAATCTCGTACCCACGCTTTCCAGAACAGATCCGCAATATGCTGTGCTGCTTTCCAGGACGAGTTGACCGCATCGCTGCCGCTGCTGTAAGCCACAGGTGGCTTGCTTCCGTCTGCTGTTCCAAGCAGGATCTGGTTTGGCGTAAGAGGCTGCTGCGTTGCGTCATCTACCGGAACGTACGTAAGAGGCCGGGAGTTTAGGATCAGCTCGATCTCAGCCAGCGCAGTCTCGAGCACCTCGTCAGTCGGTCGGCGGGGAAGGTTAAGATGTCCAAGCACCTTCTTCACCGATCGCACCAAACGCTCCCAGCAGCCTCCGAAGTGTGGTGCTCCCGGTGGATTGAACGTCCACTTCAGTTCCGGACTGCAGAACTCTGTCATGAGCGCCTCGTGGTCCACACCGGCAATCGCGTCCCGTAGCTCTCGTGCTGTTCCCACGAAGTTCGTCCCGCAATCGCTGATGATCTCGCGGGGAACGCCGCGCCGGGCGATGAATCGGCGAACAGCAGCGATACACGATCCGGTACTAAGGGTGTGCGCTACCTCTAGGTGCACCGCTCGAACGGTGAGGCACGTGAAGATGACACCCCATCTTTTTTCGACGCGTCGTCCTACCGCGACAAGGAGAGGCCCAAAGTAATCCACCCCGGTATAGGTGAACGGTCGCTGTCCCAAGGACAATCTGGGGTCGGGTAGGTGGCTCATCATCGGCGGGTTGGGTGTTGCTTCGCGATTTCGGCAGGTAGGACATGCTTTGCGCAGTTGCCGGTACGTCCTCAACAGGCAAGGGATCCAGTATCTTCGCCGAAGTTCACTAATCACCGTCATATGATTACAGTGCCTGAAACGTTCGTGAGCGTCTGTGATTAGTAATGTGGTACCACGATGGCTGGGGGGAAGGATTATGGGACGGCGCATCTCCGGACTCACTGCGCTGCACTCAGCCAATCTACCACCCATCACTATTACGCCGCTATCGTCAAGGACGGGTGATAGCTTAAACAGTGGACTCTCTTTCTTGATGCCTGTCTGCCACGGGTGTTTCCTTTCGTCTTGTCGCAGGCATCGGATCTCTTCGGGGTAGCTCTCCTGCTGGATCGATCTGAACACAATCAGTTCTGCTTCGGCCAGTTCTGGTTGCGTCAGGGGTCCCAGTTGTTTCTTTGTTCCACGGATGCTGTTCTGGACGTTAGAAATGAAGCGGATAGCATGTGCAACGGCTCGTAAAAGCCTTCTCCACTTGCTGAATCGCTCAAACTGGATGAACCTACCTGCTTCGACACCCTTGTCGACAGTTTGATGGTGGCACGCGCTTACCCGAAGCTCTTCAGTTGTGTCGTGAACAGCTTCCACCGCCACGGGCCACTCGCACTCAGGTTCCCACAGGAAAGAAGGACCTCGAAACCAACGGCTGCCGGGTGACAGATCGGGGGTTTTCACCCACTTGGTTCCATCATCCGCTACATTGTACTTCGTCGGTAGCCATCGCCATTGTTCCACGTCTGTCGTCTCAAGCAACTCTCCGATCCGAAAGGCGACAAATTGATGATAGCGTCGGTGATCGGAATTTAGCCAGCTGACAACGTTTTTTGAGTCCGTCCAATACGTGGTGCGATGAATCTCCAGACGGTGTGATCGGATGATCGCCTTGCTCAGTCGCGCGCCTAGTACTGCTGCTTGCAACTCGAGTCTGGGAATTGATAAAAAATTTAGTGGCGCAACACGGGTCTTTGACGCAACGAGAGCACATTCGATGACACCGCCCTCCTCGAACCTGAAGTAAGCCACGGCAGCCATGCCGTGCTCGCTCGCATCACAAAAAATATGTAGCTCGATCTTAGCGCTGGTAGAGGTGACACGACGGTAACATCTAGGGATCGTCACTTGCGGAATTTTCGCCAATACTTTCAGCCAGGTAAACCACTTTTCCGCAATGTGGCCGTCGATTTCACGATCCCAATCATAACCACTTCTCCAAATTTCCTGCAGCAACATTTTCAGGAACATAAGGAACTGTCCCACCAGTCCCATCGGATCGTAAATGCTCATTAGCGTCCGCAACACCACTCGCTTCGTTGGAAGTTGTCCTCCAGACAGGATGCCCTGATCGTACTTCTTGGACAGCCGAAACGAAAAGGTATCCGTAAGGGTGTCCCACCACATACCAAGCACCTTTTCCGCACTGAACTCGTTACCCATGTTGAAACTCTTTTCCGTTTCAGTGATGGTCTGCACACGTTCCATGACTCGTGACGAATTGGAAATCCAGTTACGTATCTCGAATCCACCCCGAGAATGTATGTATCGCACCTGTTCCGCCAGAGAAATCGCTTCCTGTTCCGTTTCGACACTGAACAGCATATCGTCGACGTAGTGTTCGTTTCTGATACACTCCACCGCTCGTGGATACTCCGACTCGAACCGCTCTGCGTTGTGATTCTTCACGTACTGCGCGGTGCTCGGTGAACAGGCGGCTCCGAAGGTCATCACTGCAACAGCATACGTGACGGGTTCGTCACTGGCAGCATCTCCTTCCCAGAATATCATCTGGCTTCGCTGATCGGCCGGCTTTATCAACACTTGATGAAACATCTCGCGGATGTCTCCGACCACAGCCACGCTAAACTCCCGGAATTTGAACAGCACTTCCAACAGGTTAGCCGTAAGATCCGGTCCGGTGAGAAGATTGTTATTAAGGCTGATACCGTTAACGGTAGCGGCAGCATCGAACACTAAACGAATCTTACCTGGCTTATTTGGATTCGTTACAGGAAACACTGGCAGGTACCAGTCTCGGGGATGTCGTTCAGCCGCTTCAGCTTCCGTCAAGCGACGGATGTAACCTTTCTTCTCATAATTCCGTATCGTGTCTCGTACCGCTGCATCCAGTACTGGATCCTTCTGCATACGCCGTTTCAGACAGTGGTATCGTCTCAAAGCCATCGCTTTACTACAGGGCAGTCGAATATTTTCCGCTTTCCACAGCAGTCCCGATTCATATTGATCACTAACCAACACCGTTTCCTTTTCTAGAATCGCCATCGCCTTGTCGTCCTCTTTCGAGCGCCACACGCTGATTGGTTTTTCAACAGCAATGGTGTCCAGGGAGAACATCTTCTTCACCTCGGTGTTCAACAGCTCCGCACTCACTCCGTCGCACAGGCACACGTGGAAACTATTATACACTGCTCCGGGCACGTTCTCCGCTATCGGACACGGGCCGTAAATAATCCATCCCAAACGCGTTTTCGAGGCGACTGGCTCGTGTTCGCTCCTCTCAGCCGTCTTCAATGGTCTGGTCACTCGACAATTGTCGACACCAATGAGAATACGAGGCTGAACGTTGCTGTAAGAGGCGATCGGCAGCCCTCTCAGGTGCGAATACTGGTCAGCCAACTGAGAAACCGCCACCGTTTGCGTAGGTAACCCCAACATTTTTACCGTTCTCGCGTTGATCAGGTCGTACTTACGGCTCCCGTTTCTTCCAGATACTTCGAGGTTAAGGCGCACGGAACAGTTCTCTTGGCGCGTCACTCCGCCGGTCCACTGGATACAAAGCGGCACAGGTGTGCCCGTTAGCCCCAGTTCCTCTACCAAGGAGCTATCGATGAACGTCGAAGAGGAACCATCGTCCATAAAGGCAAATGTTTCGACCTCACCGCGCGGTCCATACGCCTTGATCGGCACGTATTTTAAAAGAGCGCGATCTACGGTTCCTGAATGCGTGTGGCACAAACCAACCTCTGGAGCGCGTTCTTCATCTGGCGCTGCGATGTGCAACAGGACGTGATGCATTCCGTTGCATCCGTTTACGCCGCACGCTGTTACAATCGAGCAGCCGGTCCTATGTCTGCCGAGACACTTCTTGCACAGACCTTTTTCCTTCACGTGGCTCCTTCGAGCTGCTACTGAAAAGTGCAGAAACCGTTTACATTGCGAAAGTGAGCTGCACGTACCTTTACACAGTTGACATTGTGGTGACGCTGTATTGGTGGTGGCCGCAGCAACCGGTAGAGACTCCGAACACCGAGACGTGTGCACGTTCCAGTATGTTGTTCGAGGGGGCTGATTGTCAGCCCGAACAGGCAGACGCGGTTGCTGAGAATTCTGCTCACGCTTGCCGGGTTCTTCCTTACGCTCGTTCGTAACACGGCGCAGTGGCTCCACACTGACATCTATCGCGTCTCGTGCCACTTCGCTGATCCATCTGCCAAAATCGGTAACACTACCACACCCGAATTGCCTCTTGTGTCGCGCCCATTCACGTGCAGGTTCGGACGGAAGCCTACTCACAAGCTCCCTGAGAAGCGCAACGTTATAGGCGTACTCCGGCAACCTCAGCGATTCGATCGTAGCACAGAGGTTTCTCACTGCAAACCCGAACTTAGCCAGAGAACGTAGGCAGTCTGGCTTTGGCACGGGCATCTTCCGAATCTTTTCGATCGTGGCCTCTATTATTTGGTCCGGTCGCCCGTACTGCGCTTCTAACATTTCAAGGACATCCTTCAAACTATTTGGAAGCAGTAGCAAATGACCAACTGACTCCATTGCTTCTCCTTTCAGGACTCGTTGCAGCCGTAGCAGATTCTCCTCGTCCGTAAACCCGTACACTTCCGTCGACTTCTCGAACATGCGGATGAACATGGGCCATTCTCGCGATTCACCACTGAACGTTGGTAACTCAGTCACGTTTCCACTCAGTCGGGCCGACCACTGTACGTCCGACAGGTTGCTAGCATTAGCGTACTGGGTAGGAGCCCTATACGATCGCGTACGATGCTGCGGTGGTATGGTGTGGTCCACCGGCGGGATAACCGATGCCCTACGATACGCGCTATCGTGACTTCTCCTCCAAGTGTAGTAGTCTGGGAATCGTGAGTAACCCTGAAAATCATACGGCGGTGGTACGTGGGCTGTACTCGCGAATTGGGGTGTCTCAGGTACCCCTCTGAACGATGAAGCCATACCGAAGCGATCCGTTGCCGTTACCCACTGCTCGGCTTTAGGCCGCTGAACACTGTCCCGCATGCTGCCACCTAGTGCCATCATTTCAGCCTCTTCGAGCTCAATCAACTCAATCTCCATCTTCCTCAACTCAATCTGCCTTCTTTCAACCTCAATCCTTTTCCGAACCAATTCGGCATTTCGGGAAATCGAACCTTGTTCGATTGCAATGGCCGACTCCATCGGTATCGCAGCTAAGTACGCTTGGTGCTCGCCCGATGGCGCCTGATGCGGCGGCTCATCCCGATGACCGTTAGTGAAATTGCGTTCCGCGGTATTTTCGTTCGGTAGTGTGCGTGTTTGTGATTCAACCCGGCGACTGTTCGCGCTGCTTATACCGTGTTGCGTTACCTCTGACATAACAGGCGTGATGGGGCTCCTTGGCATTGCTTGATCAGCGTGAACGCTAGCGCGTCCCGCCGCCGAGCCAACACTCCCACGCTGATCAGGCGTGTCCTGCGTATCATAAAGCGACACGAAAGATATCCTCGAAGGACCGGGCAGCGGTGACCGCAAATGACGCTCATCTCGCTGGTCAATGACCCTTGGGGTCAATGCCCGATGTGACCCTTCCGCAGTCGAGGGGCCTGGCTCACTCCATGGCGCTGCTTGGTTGGCTTGGACTTCTACGCGTCCCGCCATCGAGTCGGCTCCCGTCTCCTGGTTAACACCATTAGCTCCAAACATTTCACTGCACTCACTTTCACTCGGTTAGTCTCTTTTAATTAGCACGGAAAAGTTCGAATAATATTTTGGAATGTAGCGTTCGGATTGTGTTGTGAGTCTTTTTTAGGTCGTGTGTGAAAAGTGTTAATATTATAAGTGGTGCTTTGCGTTTTATTAACCCACGCCAAAATATTACTCACTTCTAGTGGTTGTTCACGCTACAGAAAATTTCCGTCGAAAAAGGCCCTACGGCGCCAGCCCAACCCTTTTTATAGCGAATTGCGCCGCCTACGCTCTTCAACTTTCCGACTCGCGCGTGTAACCACTACTCGTTATCATGAGTCGTCCCGTCACCCCAATGTTTACGTTCTGTAATGTTTACGTTCTTCAACACCCTCCTTTCCATCCTTTCCCTCCTTTCCCTCCTTTCCCTCCTTTCCCTCCTTTCCCTCCTTTCCCTCCTTTCCCTCCTTTCCATCCTTTCCCTCCTTTCCCTCCTTTCTCTCCTTTCCCTCCTTTCCCTCCTTTTCCTCCTTTCCCTCATTTCCCTCCTTTCCCTCCTTTCCCTCCTTTCCCTCCTTTCCCTCCTTTCCCTCCTTTCCCTCCTTTCCCTCCTTTCCCTCCTTTCCCTCCTTTCCCTCCTTTCCCTCCTTTCCCTCCTTTCCCTCCTTTCCCTCCTTTCCCTCCTTTCCCTCCTTTCCCTCCTTTCCCTCCTTTCCCTCCTTTCCCTCCTTTCCCTCCTTTCCCTCCTTTCCCTCCTTTCCTTCCTTTACCTTCATTCCCTCATTTACTTCCTTTCCTTCCTTTCTCGCCTTTCCATCCTTTCCCTCCTCATTCCTTTCCCTCTTTTTCATTCTTTCCGTCTGTCGCTTACGATAATTTAGCTGTTTGGTAGCTCGGAGATGCCTAATCCCGGAAACAATGTTTGAAGGTGTGTATTGTGGATCTGTTGGTTAAAACATCTGTCTTCAAATTCAACCAGTTGGTGTGTGCTCGTATCGATTCCGGCTCAGCTCCTCCGTGCTTACTTGGGCTGAGAAGCTACGAAACAGTTTAAAACAGTATGGAAATATACCTGCAGTAACTTTTTCGTCCCAATTGGTGGTTCGAAATACATTTGATTGTGCGTAATTTCCCTCCTTTCCCTCCTTTCCCTCCTTTCCCTCCTTTCCCTCCTTTCCCTCCGTTACACCATTTCCTTTATTTCCCTCCTTTCCCTCCTTTCCCTCCGTTCCATCCTTTCCCTCTTTTCCCTTCTTTCCCCCCTTTCCCTCCTTTCCCTCCTTTCCCTCTTTTCCCTCCTTTCCCTCCTTTCCCTCCTTCCCCTCCTTTCCCTCGTTTCCCTCCTTTCCCTCCTATCCCTCCTATCCCTCCTTTCCATCCTTTCCCTCCTTTCCCTCCTTTCCCTCCTTTCCCTCCTTTCCCTCCTTTCCCTCCTTTCCCTCCTTTCCCTCCTTTCCCTCCTTTCCCTCCTTTCCCTCCTTTCCCTCCTTTCCCTCCTTTCCCTCCTTTTCCTCCTTTCCCTCATTTCCCTCCTTTCCATCCTTTCCCTCCTTTCCCTCATTTCCCTCCTTTCCCTCCTTTCCCTCCTTTCCAACCTATCCCTCCTTTCCAACCGTTCCCTCCTTTCCCTCCTTTCCCACCTTTCTCTCCTTTCCCTCCTTTCCCTCCTTTCCCTCCTTTCCCTCCTTTCCCTCCTTTCCCTCCTTTCCCTCCTTTCCCTCCTTTCCCTCCTTTCCCTCCTTTCCCTCCTTTCCCTCCTTTCCCTCCTTTCCCTCCTTTCCCTGAATTCCCTCATTTACTTCCTTTCCTTCCTTTCTCGCCTTTCCATCCTTTCCCTCCTCATTCCTTTCCCTCCTTTTCATTCTTTCCGTCTGTCGCTTACGATAATTTAGCTGTTTGGTAGCTCGGAGATGCCTAATCCCGGAAACAATGTTTGAAGGTGTGTATTGTGGATCTGTTGGTTAAAACATCTGTCTTCAAATTCAACCAGTTGGTGTGTGCTCGTATCGATTCCGGCTCAGCTCCTCCGTGCTTACTTGGGCTGAGAAGCGACGAAACAGTTTGAAACGGTATGGAAATATACCTGCAGTAACTTTTTCGTCCCAATTGGTGGTTCGAAATACATTTGATGGTGCGTACTTTCCCTCCTTTCCCTCCTTTCCCTCCTTTCCCTCCTTTCCCTCCTCTACACCATTTCCTTTATTTCCCTCCTTTCCCTCCTTTCCCTCCTTTCCATCCTTTCCCTCTTTACCCTTCTTTCCCCCCTTTCCCTCCTTTCCCTCCTTTCCCTCTTTTCCTTCCTTTCCCTCCTTTCCCTCCTTTCCCTCCTTTCCCTACTTTCCCTCCTTTCCCTCCTATCCCTCCTATCCCTCCTTTCCATCCTTTCCCTCCTTTCCCTCCTATCCCTCCTTTCCCTCCTTTCCCTCCTTTCCCTCCTTTCCCTCCTTTCCCTCCTTTCCCTCCTTTCCCTCCTTTCCCTCCTTTCCCTCCTTTCCCTCCTTTCCCTCCTTTTCCTCCTTTCCCTCATTTCCCTCCTTTCCATCCTTTCCCTCCTTTCCCTCCTTTCCCTCCTTTCCCGCCTTTCCCTCCTTTCCAACCTATCCCTCTTTTCCAACCATTCCCTCCTTTCCCTCCTTTCCCACCTTTCTCTCCTTTCCCTCCTTTCCCTCCTTTCCCTCCTTTCCCTCCTTTCCCTCCTTTCCCTCCTTTCCCTCCTTTCCCTCCTTTCCCTCCTTTCCCTCCTTTCCCTCCTTTCCCTCCTTTCTCTCCTTTCCCTCCTTTCCCTCCTTTCCCTCCTTTCCCTCCTTTCCCTCCTTTCCCTCCTTTCCCTCATTTCCCTCCTTTCCCTCCTTTCCCTCCTTTCCCTCCTTTCCCTCCATTCCCTCATTTACTTCCTTTCCTTCCTTTCTCGCCTTTCCATCCTTTCCCTCCTCATTCCTTTCCCTCCTTTTCATTCTTTCCGTCTGTCGCTTACGATAATTTAGCTGTTTGGTAGCTCGGAGATGCCTAATCCCGGAAACAATGTTTGAAGGTGTGTATTGTGGATCTGTTGGTTAAAACATCTGTCTTCAAATTCAACCAGTTGGTGTGTGCTCGTATCGATTCCGGCTCAGCTCCTCCGTGCTTACTTGGGCTGAGAAGCGACGAAACAGTTTGAAACGGTATGGAAATATACCTGCAGTAACTTTTTCGTCCCAATTGGTGGTTCGAAATACATTTGATTGTGCGTACTTTCCCTCCTTTCCCTCCTTTCCAACCTTTCCCTCCTTTCCCTCCTTTCCCTCCTTTCCCTCCTTTCCCTCCTTTCCCTCCTTTCCCTCCTTTCCCTTCTTTCCCTCTTTTACACCATTTCCTTTATTTCCCTCCTTTCCCTCCTTTCCCTCCTTTCCATCCTTTCCCTCTTTTCCCTCCTTTCCCTCCATTCCCTCCTTTCCCTCCTTCACCTCCTTTCCCTCGTTTCCCTCCTTTCCCTCCTATCCCTCCTATCCCTGCTTTCCATCCTTTCCCTCTTTTCCCTCCTTTCCCTCCTTTCCCTCCTTTCCCTCCATTCCCTCATTTACTTCCTTTCCTTCCTTTCTCGCCTTTCCATCCTTTCCCTCCTCATTCCTTTCCCTCTTTTTCATTCTTTCCGTCTGTCGCTTACGATAATTTAGCTGTTTGGTTGCTCGGAGATGCCTAATCCCGGAAACAATGTTTGAAGGTGTGTATTGTGGATCTGTTGGTTAAAACATCTGTCTTCAAATTCAACCAGTTGGTGTGTGCTCGTATCGATTCCGGCTCAGCTCCTACGTGCTTACTTGGGCTGAGAAGCGACGAAACAGTTTGAAACGGTATGGAAATATACCTGCAGTAACTTTTTCGTCCCAATTGGTGGTTCGAAATACATTTGATTGTGCGTAATTTCCCTCCTTTCCCTCCTTTCCCACCTTTCCCTCCTTTCCCTCCTTTCCCTCCTTTCCCTCCTTTCCCTCCTTTACACCATTTCCTTTATTTCCCTCCTTTCCCTCCTTTCCCTCCTTTCCATCCTTTCCCTCTTTTCCCTTCTTTCCCCCCTTTCCCTCCTTTCCCTCCTTTCCCTCCTTTCCCTCCTTTCCCTCCTTTCCCTCCTTCCCCTCCTTTCCCACCTTTCCCTCCTTTCCCTCCTATCCCTCCTATCCCTCCTTTCCATCCTTTCCCTCCTTTCCCTCCTTTCCCTCCTTTCCCTCCTTTCCCTCCTTTCCCTCCTTTCCCTCCTTTCCCTCCTTTCCATCCTTTCCCTCCTTTCCCTCCTTTCCCTCCTTTCCCTCCTTTTCCTCCTTTCCCTCATTTCCCTCCTTTCCATCCTTTCCCTCCTTTCCCTCATTTCCCTCCTTTCCCTCCTTTCGCTCCTTTCCAACCTATCCCTCCTTTCCAACCGTTCCCTCCTTTCCCTCCTTTCCCACCTTTCTCTCCTTTCCCTCCTTTCCCTCCTTTCCCTCCTTTCCCTCCTTTCCCTCCTTTCCCTCCTTTCCCTCCTTTCCCTCCTTTCCCTCCTTTCCCTCCTTTCCCTCCTTTCCCTCCTTTCCCTCCTTTCCCTCCTTTCCCTCCTTTCCTTCCTTTACACCATTTCCTTTATTTCCCTCCTTTCCCTCCTTTCCCTCCTTTCCCTCCTTTTCATCCAATCCCTCCTATCCCTCCTTTCCATCCTTTCCCTCCTTTCCCTCCTTTCCCTCCTTTCCCTCCTTTTTCTCCTTTCCCTCCTTTCCCTCTTTTCCCTCCTTTCCCTCCTTTTCCTCCTTTCCCTCCTTTCCCTCCTTTCCCTCCTTTCCCTCCTTTCCCTCCTTTCCCTCCTTTCCCTCCTTTCCCTCCTTTCCCTCCTTTCCCTCCTTTCCCTCCTTTCCCTCCTTTCCCTCCTTTCCCTCCTTTCCCTCCTTTCCCTCCTTTCCCTCCTTTCCCTCCTTTCCCTCCTTTCCCTCCTTTCCCTCCTTTCCCTCCTTTTCCTCCTTTCCCTCATTTCCCTCCTTTCCATCCTTTCCTTCCTTTCCCTCATTTCCCTCCTTTCCCTCCTTTCCCTTCTTTCCAACCTATCCCTCCTTTCCAACCGTTCCCTCCTTTCCCTCCTTTCTTACCTTTCTCTCCTTTCCCTCCTTTCCCTCCTTTCCCTCCTTTCCCTCCTTTCCCTCCTTTCCCTCCTTTCCCTCCTTTCCCTCCTTTCCCTCCTTTCCCTCCTTTCCATCCTTTCCCTCCTCTCACTCCTTTCCCTCCTTTCTCTCCTTTCCCTCCTTTCCCTCCTTTCCCTCCTTTCCCTCCTTTCCCTCCTTTCCAACCTTTCCCTCCATTCCCTCCTTTCCCTCCTTCCCACCGTTCCCTCCATTCCCTCATTTCCTTCCTTTCCTTCCTTTCTCGCCTTTCCATCCTTTCCCTCCTCATTCCTTTCCCTCCTTTTCATTCTTTCCGTTTGTCGCTTACGATAATTTAGCTGTTTGGTTGCTCGGAGATGCCTAATCCCGGAAACAATGTTTGAAGGTGTGTATTGTGGATCTGTTGGTTAAAACATCTGTCTTCAAATTCAACCAGTTGGTGTGTGCTCGTATCGATTCCGGCTCAGCTCCTCCGTGCTTACTTGGGCTGAGAAGCGACGAAACAGTTTGAAACGGTATGGAAATATACCTGCAGTAACTTTTTCGTCCCAATTGGTGGTTCGAAATACATTTGATTGTGCGTACTTTCCCTCCTTTCCCTCCTTTCCAACCTTTCCCTCCTTTCCCTCCTTTCCCTCCTTTTCCTCCTTTCCCTCCTTTCCCTCCTTTCCCTCCTTTCCCTTCTTTCCCTCTTTTACACCATTTCCTTTATTTCCCTCCTTTCCCTCCTTTCCCTCCTTTCCATCCTTTCCCTCTTTTCCCTCCTTTCCCTCCATTCCCTCCTTTCCCTCCTTCACCTCCTTTCCCTCGTTTCCCTCCTTTCCCTCCTATCCCTCCTATCCCTGCTTTCCATCCTTTCCCTCTTTTCCCTCCTTTCCCTCCTTTCCCTCCTTTCCCTCCATTCCCTCATTTACTTCCTTTCCTTCCTTTCTCGCCTTTCCATCCTTTCCCTCCTCATTCCTTTCCCTCTTTTTCATTCTTTCCGTCTGTCGCTTACGATAATTTAGCTGTTTGGTAGCTCGGAGATGCCTAATCCCGGAAACAATGTTTGAAGGTGTGTATTGTGGATCTGTTGGTTAAAACATCTGTCTTCAAATTCAACCAGTTGGTGTGTGCTCGTATCGATTCCGGCTCAGCTCCTCCGTGCTTACTTGGGCTGAGAAGCGACGAAACAGTTTGAAACGGTATGGAAATATACCTGCAGTAACTTTTTCGTCCCAATTGGTGGTTCGAAATACATTTGATTGTGCGTAATTTCCCTCCTTTCCCTCCTTTCCCACCTTTCCCTCCTTTCCCTCCTTTCCCTCCTTTCCCTCCTTTCCCTCCTTTACACCATTTCCTTTATTTCCCTCCTTTCCCTCCTTTCCCTCCTTTCCATCCTTTCCCTCTTTACCCTTCTTTCCCCCCTTTCCCTCCTTTCCCTCCTTTCCCTCCTATCCCTCCTATCCCTCCTTTCCCTCCTTCCCCTCCTTTCCCACCTTTCCCTCCTTTCCCTCCTATCCCTCCTATCCCTCCTTTCCATCCTTTCCCTCCTTTCCCTCCTTTCCCTCCTTTCCCTCCTTTTCCTCCTTTCCCTCATTTCCCTCCTTTCCATCCTTTCCCTCCTTTCCCTCATTTCCCTCCTTTCCCTCCTTTCCCTCCTTTCCAACCTATCCCTCCTTTCCAACCGTTCCCTCCTTTCCCTCCTTTCCCACCTTTCTCTCCTTTCCCTCCTTTCCCTCCTTTCCCTCCTTTCCCTCCTTTCCCTCCTTTCCCTCCTTTCCCTCCTTTCCCTCCTTTCCCTCCTTTCCCTCCTTTCCCTCCTTTCACTCCTTTCCCTCCTTTCCCTCCTTTCCCTCCTTTCCCTCCGTTCCCTCCATTCCTTCATTTCCATCCTTTCCCTCCTTTCTCGCCTTTCCATCCTTTCCCTCCTCATTCCTTTCCCTCCTTTCCCTCCTTTCCGTCTGTCGCTTACGATAATTTAGCTTTAAAAACAAAGTGTTGCTAGGTAGCAATACTTGCTGAATAGCTACGTTATGCAACGCGCCAGCGATTAAACGCGCTTAACGATTAAATGGAATTTAACGATTTATTGGAAAACATAGGCTAAGAAGAAAATGCTGATCGACGACGGTCAGCATTTTTAGAGTATAAATTCAATTGAAAAAAAAAATAATGAAGGCATTATTTGCCAAGAGCCAGTTGGTGCGTTTATTATTGTGCTTAAGTCGGCGTGTACTGTGCCTGTCTTGGGCTGCTGCTCCGAAAGAAACTTTCGTGTGCGCGACAAATGGTGGCTCCAGAGAGGATGCATCAACCAACGGATCGGCAAGTAGTTCAATGCCCTCCTTCCCTCCTTTCCCTCCTTTCCATCCTTTCCCTCCTTTCCCTCCTTTCCCTCCTTTCCCTTCTTTCCCTTCTTTCGCTCCTTCCCTCCTTTCACTCCTTTCCCTCCTTTCAAACCTTTCCCTCCTTTCCCACCTTTCCCTCCTTTCCCTCCTTTCCCTCCTTTCCATCCTTTCCCTCCTTTCCCTCCTTTCCCTCCTTTACACCATTTCCCTCCTTTCCCTCCTTTCCCTCCTTTCCCTCCTTTCCCTCCTTTCCCTCCTTTCCCTCCTTTCCCTCCTTTCCCTCCTTTCCCTCCTTTCCCTCCTTTCCCTCCTTTCCCTCCTTTCCCTCCTTTTCCTCCTTTCGCTCATTTCCCTCCTTTCCATCCTTTCCCTCCTTTCCCTCATTTCCCTCCTTTCCTTCCTTTCCCTCCTTTCCCTCCTTTCCCTCCTTTCCATCCTTTCCCTCCTCATTCCTTTCCCTCCTTTTCATTCTTTCCGTCTGTCGCTTACGATAATTTAGCTGTTTGGTTGCTCGGAGATGCCTAATCCCGGAAACAATGTTTGAAGGTGTGTATTGTGGATCTGTTGGTTAAAACATCTGTCTTCAAATTCAACCAGTTGGTGTGTGCTCGTATCGATTCCGGCTCAGCTCCTCCGTGCTTACTTGGGCTGAGAAGCGACGAAACAGTTTGAAACGGTATGGAAATATACCTGCAGTAACTTTTTCGTCCCAATTGGTGCTTCGAAATACATTTAATTGTGCGTACTTTCCCTCCTTTCCCTCCTTTCCCTCCTTTCCCTCCTTTCCCTCCTTTCCCTCCTTTCCGTCCTTTACACCATTTCCTTTATTTCCCTCCTTTCCCTCCTTTCCCTCCTTTCCCTCCTTTCCATCCAATCCCTCCTATCCCTCCTTTCCATCCTTTCCCTCCTTTCCCTCCTTTCCCTCCTTTCCCTCCTTTTTCTCCTTTCCCTCCTTTCCCTCTTTTCCCTCCTTTCCCTCCTTTTCCTCCTTTCCCACCTTTCTCTCTTTTCCCTCCTTTCCCTCCTTTCCCTCCTTTCCCTTCTTTCCCTCTTTTACACCATTTCCTTTATTTCCCTCCTTTCCCTCCTTTCCCTCCTTTCCCTCCTTTCCATCCTTTCCCTCTTTTCCCTCCTTTCCCTCCATTCCCTCCTTTCCCTCCTTCACCTCCTTTCCCTCGTTTCCCTCCTTTCCCTCCTATCCCTCCTATCCCTGCTTTCCATCCTTTCCCTCTTTTCCCTCCTTTCCCTCCTTTCCCTCCTTTCCCTCCATTCCCTCATTTACTTCCTTTCCTTCCTTTCTCGCCTTTCCATCCTTTCCCTCCTCATTCCTTTCCCTCTTTTTCATTCTTTCCGTCTGTCGCTTACGATAATTTAGCTGTTTGGTAGCTCGGAGATGCCTAGTCCCGGAAACAATGTTTGAAGGTGTGTATTGTGGATCTGTTGGTTAAAACATCTGTCTTCAAATTCAACCAGTTGGTGTGTGCTCGTATCGATTCCGGCTCAGCTCCTCCGTGCTTACTTGGGCTGAGAAGCGAAACAGTTTGAAACGGTATGGAAATATACCTGCAGTAACTTTTTCGTCCCAATTGGTGGTTCGAAATACATTTGATTGTGCGTAATTTCCCTCCTTTCCCTCCTTTCCCACCTTTCCCTCCTTTCCCTCCTTTCCCTCCTTTCCCTCCTTTCCCTCCTTTACACCATTTCCTTTATTTCCCTCCTTTCCCTCCTTTCCCTCCTTTCCATCCTTTCCCTCTTTTCCCTTCTTTCCCTCCTTTCCATCCTTTCCCTCCTTTCCCTCCTTTCCCTCCTTTCCCTCCTTTTCCTCCTTTCCCTCATTTCCCTCCTTTCCATCCTTTCCCTCCTTTCCCTCATTTCCCTCCTTTCCCTCCTTTCCAACCTATCCCTCCTTTCCAACCGTTCCCTCCTTTCCCTCCTTTCCCACCTTTCTCTCCTTTCCCTTCTTTCCCTCCTTTCCCTCCTTTCCCTCCTTTCCCTCCTTTTCCTCCTTTCCCTCCTTTCCCTCCTTTCCCTCCTTTCCCTCCTTTCCCTCCTTTCCCTCCTTTCCCTCCTTTCCCTCCTTTCCCTCCGTTCCCTCCATTTCTTCATTTCCATCCTTTCCCTCCTTTCTCGCCTTTCCATCCTTTCCCTCCTCATTCCTTTCCCTCCTTTCCCTCCTTTCCGTCTGTCGCTTACGATAATTTAGCTTTAAAAACAAAGTGTTGCTAGGTAGCAATACTTGCTGAATAGCTACGTTATGCAACGCGCCAGCGATTAAACGCGCTTAACGATTAAATGGAATTTAACGATTTATTGGAAAACATAGGCTAAGAAGAAAATGCTGATCGACGACGGTCAGCATTTTTAGAGTATAAATTCAATTGAAAAAAAAAATAATGAAGGCATTATTTGCCTTTCCATCCTTTCCCTCCTTTCCCTCATTTCCCTCCTTTCCCTCCTTTCCCTCCTTTCCCTCCTTTCCCTCCTTTCCATCCTTTTCCTCCTCATTCCTTTCCCTCCTTTTCATTCTTTCCGTCTGTCGCTTACGATAATTTAGCTGTTTGGTTGCTCGGAGATGCCTAATCCCGGAAACAATGTTTGAAGGTGTGTATTGTGGATCTGTTGGTTAAAACATCTGTCTTCAAATTCAACCAGTTGGTGTGTGCTCGTATCGATTCCGGCTCAGCTCCTCCGTGCTTACTTGGGCTGAGAAGCGACGAAACAGTTTGAAACGGTATGGAAATATACCTGCAGTAACTTTTTCGTCCCAATTGGTGCTTCGAAATACATTTAATTGTGCGTACTTTCCCTCCTTTCCCTCCTTTCCCTCCTTTCCCTCCTTTCCCTCCTTTCCCTCCTTTCCCTCCTTTGCCTCCTTTCCCTCCTTTCCCTCCTTTCCCTCCTTTACACCATTTCCTTTATTTCCCTCCTTTCCCTCCTTTCCCTCCTTTCCCTCCTTTCCATCCAATCCCTCCTATCCCTCCTTTCCATCCTTTGCCACCTTTCCCTCCTTTCCCTCCTTTCCCTCCTTTTTCTCTTTTCCCTCCTTTCCCTCTTTTCCCTCCTTTCCCTCCTTTTCCTCCTTTCCTACCTTTCTCTCCTTTCCCTCCTTTCCCTCCTTTCCCTCCTTTCCTTTATTTCCCTCCTTTCCCTCCTTTCCCTCCTTTCCCTCCTTTCCATCCAATCCCTCCTATCCCTCCTTTCCATCCTTTCCCTCCTTTCCCTCCTTTCCCTCCTTTCCCTTCTTTTTCTCCTTTCCCTCCTTTCCCTCTTTTCCCTCCTTTCCCTCCTTTCCCTCCTTTCCCACCTTTCTCTCCTTTCCCTCCTTTCCCTCCTTTCCCTCCTTTCCCTCCTTTCCCTCCTTTCCCTCCTTTCCCTCCTTTCCCTCCTTTCCCTCCTTTCCCTCCTTTCCCTCCTTTCCCTCCTTTCCCTCCTTTCCCTCCTTTTCCTCCTTTCCCTCCTTTCCCTCCTTTCCATCCTTTCCCTCCTTTCCCTCATTTCCCTCCTTTCCCTCCTTTCCCTCCTTTCCAACCTATCCCTCCTTTCCAACCGTTCCCTCCTTTCCCTCCTCTCCCACCTTTCTCTCCTTTCCCTCCTTTCCCTCCTTTCCCTCCTTTCCCTCCTTTCCCTCCTTTCCCTCCTTTCCCTCCTTTCCCTCCTTTCCCTCCTTTCCCTCCTTTCCCTCCTTTCCCTCCTTTCCCTCCTTTCCCTCCTTTCCCTCCTTTCCCTCCTTTCCCTCCTTTCCCTCCTTTTCCTCCTTTCCCTCATTTCCCTCCTTTCCATCCTTTCCCTCCTTTCCCTCATTTCCCTCCTTTCCATCCTTTCCCTCCTCATTCCTTTCCCTCCTTTTCATTCTTTCCGTCTGTCGCTTACGATAATTTAGCTGTTTGGTTGCTCAGAGATGCCTAATCCCGGAAACAATGTTTGAAGGTGTGTATTGTGGATCTGTTGGTTAAAACATCTGTCTCCAAATTCAACCAGTTGGTGTGTGCTCGTATCGATTCCGGCTCAGCTCCTCCGTGCTTACTTGGGCTGAGAAGCGACGAAACAGTTTGAAACGGTATGGAAATATACCTGCAGTAACTTTTTCGTCCCAATTGGTGGTTCGAAATACATTTGATTGTGCGTACTTTCCCTCCTTTCCCTCCTTTCCCTCCTTTCCCTCCTTTCCCACCTTTCTCTCCTTTCCCTCCTTTCCCTCCTTTCCCTCCTTTCCCTCCTTTCCCTCCTTTCCCTCCTTTCCCTCCTTTCCCTCCTTTCCCTCCTTTCCCTCCTTTCCCTCCTTTCCCTCCTTTCCCTCCTTTCCCTCCTTTCCCTCCTTTCCCTCCTTTCCCTCCTTTCCCTCCTTTCCCTCCTTTCCCTCCTTTTCCTCCTTTCCCTCATTTCCCTTCTTTCCATCCTTTCCCTCCTTTCCCTCATTTCCCTCCTTTCCCTCCTTTCCCTCCTTTCCCTCTTTTCCCACCTTTCCCTTCTTTCCCTCCTTTCCCTCCTTTCCCTCCTTTCCCTCCTTTCCCTCCTTTCCCTCCTTTCCCTCCTTTCCCTCCTTTCCCTCCTTTCCCTCCTTTCCCTCCTTTCCCTTCTTTCCCTCCTTTCCCTCCTTTCCCTCCTTTCCCTCCTTTCCCTCCTTTCCCTCCTTTCCCTCCTTTCCCTCCTTTCCCTCCTTTCCCTCCTTTCCCTCCTTTCCCTCCTTTTCCTCCTTTCCCTCATTTCCCTCCTTTCCATCCTTTCCCTCGTTTCCCTCATTTCCCTCCTTTCTCTCCTTTCCCTCCTTTCCCTCCTTTCCATCCTTTCCCTCCTCATTCCTTTCCCTCCTTTTCATTCTTTCCGTCTGTCGCTTACGATAATTTAGCTGTTTGGTAGCTCGGAGATGCCTAATCCCGGAAACAATGTTTGAAGGTGTGTATTGTGGATCTGTTGGTTAAAACATCTGTCTTCAAATTCAACCAGTTGGTGTGTGCTCGTATCGATTCTGGCTCAGCTCCTCCGTGCTTACTTGGGCTGAGAAGCGACGAAACAGTTTGAAACGGTATGGAAATATACCTGCAGTAACTTTTTCGTCCCAATTGGTGGTTCGAAATACATTTGATTGTGCGTACTTTCCCTCCTTTCCCTCCTTTCCCTCCTTTCCCTCCTTTCCCTCCTTTCCCTCCTCTACACCATTTCCTTTATTTCCCTCCTTTCCCTCCTTTCCCTCCTTTCCCTCCTTTTCATCCAATCCCTCCTATCCCTCCTTTCCATCCTTTCCCTCCTTTCCCTCCTTTCCCTCCTTTCCCTCCTTTCCCTCCTTTCCCTCCTTTCCCTCCTTTCCCTCCTTTCCCTCCTTTTCCTCCTTTCCCACCTTTCTCTCCTTTCCCTCCTTTCCCTCCTTTCCCTCCTTTCCCTCCTTTCCCTCCTTTCCCTCCTTTCCCTCCTTTCCCTCCTTTCCCTCCTTTCCATCCTTTCCCTCCTTTCCCTCCTTTCCCTCCTTTCCCTCCTTTCCCTCCTTTCCCACCTTTCCCTCCTTTCCCTCCTTTCCCTCCTTTCCCTCCTTTCCCTCCTTTCCCTCCTTTCCCTCCTTTCCCTCCTTTCCCTCCTTTTCCTCCTTTCCCTCATTTCCCTCCTTTCCATCCTTTCCCTCCTTTCCCTCATTTCCCTCCTTTCCCTCCTTTCCCTCTTTTCCAACCTATCCCTCCTTTCCAACCGTTCCCTCCTTTCCCTCCTTTCCCACCTTTCTCTCCTTTCCCTCCTTTCCCTCCTTTCCCTCCTTTCCCTCCTTTCCCTCCTTTCCCTCCTTTCCCTCCTTTCCCTCCTTTCCCTCCTTTCCCTCCTTTCCCTCCTTTCCCTCCTCTCCCTCCTTTCCCTCCTTTCCCTCCTTTCCCTCCTTTCCCTCCTTTCCCTCCTTTCCCTCCTTTCCCTCCTTTCCAACCTTTCCCTCCTTTCCCTCCTTTCCCTCCTTTCCCTCATTTCCCTCCTTTCCCTCATTTCCTTCCTTTCCTTCCTTTCTCGCCTTTCCATCCTTTCCCTCCTCATTCCTTTCCCTCCTTTTCATTCTTTCCGTTTGTCGCTTACGATAATTTAGCTGTTTGGTAGCTCGGAGATGCCTAATCCCGGAAACAATGTTTGAAGGTGTGTATTGTGGATCTGTTGGTTAAAACATCTGTCTTCAAATTCAACCAGTTGGTGTGTGCTCGTATCGATTCCGGCTCAGCTCCTCCGTGCTTACTTGGGCTGAGAAGCGACGAAACAGTTTGAAACGGTATGGAAATATACCTGCAGTAACTTTTTCGTCCCAATTGGTGGTTCGAAATACATTTGATTGTGCGTACTTTCCCTCCTTTCCCTCCTTTCCCTCCTTTCCCTCCTTTCCCTCCTTTCCCTCCTCTACACCATTTCCTTTATTTCCCTCCTTTCCCTCCTTTCCCTCCTTTCCCTCCTTTTCATCCAATCCCTCCTATCCCTCCTTTCCATCCTTTCCCTCCTTTCCCTCCTTTCCCTCCTTTCCCTCCTTTTTCTCCTTTCCCTCCTTTCCCTCTTTTCCCTCCTTTCCCTCCTTTTCCTCCTTTCCCACCTTTCTCTCCTTTCCCTCCTTTCCCTCCTTTCCCTCCTTTCCCTCCTTTCCCTCCTTTCCCTCCTTTCCCTCCTTTCCCTCCTTTCTCTCCTTTCCATCCTTTCCCTCCTTTCCCTCCTTTCCCTCCTTTCCCTCCTTTCCCTCCTTTCCCACCTTTCCCTCCTTTCCCTCCTTTCCCTCCTTTCCCTCCTTTCCCTCCTTTCCCTCCTTTCCCTCCTTTCCCTCCTTTCCCTCCTTTTCCTCCTTTCCCTCATTTCCCTCCTTTCCATCCTTTCCCTCCTTTCCCTCATTTCCCTCCTTTCCCTCCTTTCCCTCCTTTCCCTCCTTTCCATCCTTTCCCTCCTCATTCCTTTCCCTCCTTTTCATTCTTTCCGTCTGTCGCTTACGATAATTTAGCTGTTTGGTAGCTCGGAGATGCCTAATCCCGGAAACAATGTTTGAAGGTGTGTATTGTGGATCTGTTGGTTAAAACATCTGTCTTCAAATTCAACCAGTTGGTGTGTGCTCGTATCGATTCTGGCTCAGCTCCTCCGTGCTTACTTGGGCTGAGAAGCGACGAAACAGTTTGAAACGGTATGGAAATATACCTGCAGTAACTTTTTCGTCCCAATTGGTGGTTCGAAATACATTTGATTGTGCGTACTTTCCCTCCTTTCCCTCCTTTCCCTCCTTTCCCTCCTTTCCCTCCTTTCCCTCCTCTACACCATTTCCTTTATTTCCCTCCTTTCCCTCCTTTCCCTCCTTTCCCTCCTTTTCATCCAATCCCTCCTATCCCTCCTTTCCATCCTTTCCCTCCTTTCCCTCCTTTCCCTCCTTTCCCTCCTTTTTCTCCTTTCCCTCCTTTCCCTCTTTTCCCTCCTTTCCCTCCTTTTCCTCCTTTCCCACCTTTCTCTCCTTTCCCTCCTTTCCCTCCTTTCCCTCCTTTCCCTCCTTTCCCTCCTTTCCCTCCTTTCCCTCCTTTCCCTCCTTTCTCTCCTTTCCATCCTTTCCCTCCTTTCCCTCCTTTCCCTCCTTTCCCTCCTTTCCCTCCTTTCCCACCTTTCCCTCCTTTCCCTCCTTTCCCTCCTTTCCCTCCTTTCCCTCCTTTCCCTCCTTTCCCTCCTTTCCCTCCTTTCCCTCCTTTTCCTCCTTTCCCTCATTTCCCTCCTTTCCATCCTTTCCCTCCTTTCCCTCATTTCCCTCCTTTCCCTCCTTTCCCTCTTTTCCAACCTATCCCTCCTTTCCAACCGTTCCCTCCTTTCCCTCCTTTCCCACCTTTCTCTCCTTTCCCTCCTTTCCCTCCTTTCCCTCCTTTCCCTCCTTTCCCTCCTTTCCCTCCTTTCCCTCCTTTCCCTCCTTTCCCTCCTTTCCCTCCTTTCCCTCCTTTCCCTCCTCTCCCTCCTTTCCCTCCTTTCCCTCCTTTCCCTCCTTTCCCTCCTTTCCCTCCTTTCCCTCCTTTCCCTCCTTTCCAACCTTTCCCTCCTTTCCCTCCTTTCCCTCCTTTCCCTCATTTCCCTCCTTTCCCTCATTTCCTTCCTTTCCTTCCTTTCTCGCCTTTCCATCCTTTCCCTCCTCATTCCTTTCCCTCCTTTTCATTCTTTCCGTTTGTCGCTTACGATAATTTAGCTGTTTGGTAGCTCGGAGATGCCTAATCCCGGAAACAATGTTTGAAGGTGTGTATTGTGGATCTGTTGGTTAAAACATCTGTCTTCAAATTCAACCAGTTGGTGTGTGCTCGTATCGATTCCGGCTCAGCTCCTCCGTGCTTACTTGGGCTGAGAAGCGACGAAACAGTTTGAAACGGTATGGAAATATACCTGCAGTAACTTTTTCGTCCCAATTGGTGGTTCGAAATACATTTGATTGTGCGTACTTTCCCTCCTTTCCCTCCTTTCCAACCTTTCCCCCCTTTCCCTCCTTTCCCTCCTTTCCCTCCTTTCCCTCCTTTCCCTCCTTTCCCTCCTTTCCCTTCTTTCCCTCTTTTACACCATTTCCTTTATTTCCCTCCTTTCCCTCCTTTCCCTCTTTTCCCTCCTTTCCCTCCTTTCCCTCCTTCCCCTCCTTTCCCTCCTTTCCCACCTTTCCCTGTTATCCCTCCTATCCCTCCTTTCCATCCTTTCCCTCTTTTCCCTCCTTTCCCTCCTTTCCTCCTGTCCCTCCTTTCCCTCCTTTCCCTCCTTTCCCTCCTTTCCCTCCTTTCCCTCCTTTCCCTCCTTTCCCTCCTTTCCCTCCTTTCCCTCCTTTCCCTCCTTTCCCTCCTTTCCCTCCTTTTTCTCCTTTCCCTCCTTTCCCTCCTTTCCCTCCTTTCCCTCCTTTCCCTCCTTTCCCTCCTTTCCCTCCGTTCCCTCCATTTCTTCATTTCCATCCTTTCCCTCCTTTCTCGCCTTTCCCTCCTTTCCCTCCTTTCTCTCCTTTCCATCCTTTCCCTCCTTTCCCTCCTTTCCCTCCTTTCCCTCCTTTCCCTCCTTTCCCTCCTTTCCCTCCTTTCCCTCCTTTCCCTCCTTTCCCTCCTTTCCCTCCTTTCCCTCCTTTCCCTCCTTTCCCTCCTTTCCCTCCTTTCCTCCTTTCCCTCATTTCCCTCCTTTCCATCCTTTCCCTCCTTTCCCTCATTTCCCTCCTTTCCCTCCTTTCCCTCCTTTCCAACCTATCCCTCCTTTCCAACCGTTCCCTCCTTTCCCTCCTTTCCCACCTTTCTCTCCTTTCCCTCCTTTCCCTCCTTTCCCTCCTTTCCCTCCTTTCCCTCCTTTCCCTCCTTTCCCTCCTTTCCCTCCTTTCCATCCTTTCCCTCTTTTCCCTCCTTTCCCTCCATTCCCTCCTTTCCCTCCTTCACCTCCTTTCCCTCGTTTCCCTCCTTTCCCTCCTATCCCTGCTTTCCATTCTTTCCCTCCTTTCCCTCCTTTCCCTCCTTTCCCTCCTTTCCCTCCTTTCCCTCCTTTCCCTCCTTTCCCTCCATTCCCTCATTTACTTCCTTTCCTTCCTTTCTCGCCTTTCCATCCTTTCCCTCCTCATTCCTTTCCCTCTTTTTCATTCTTTCCGTCTGTCGCTTACGATAATTTAGCTGTTTGGTAGCTCGGAGATGCCTAATCCCGGAAACAATGTTTGAAGGTGTGTATTGTGGATCTGTTGGTTAAAACATCTGTCTTCAAATTCAACCAGTTGGTGTGTGCTCGTATCGATTCCGGCTCAGCTCCTCCGTGCTTACTTGGGCTGAGAAGCGACGAAACAGTTTGAAACGGTATGGAAATATACCTGCAGTAACTTTTTCGTCCCAATTGGTGGTTCGAAATACATTTGATTGTGCGTAATTTCCCTCCTTTCCCTCCTTTCCCACCTTTCCCTCCTTTCCCTCCTTTCCCTCCTTTCCCTCCTTTCCCTCCTTTACACCATTTCCTTTATTTCCCTCCTTTCCCTCCTTTCCCTCCTTTCCATCCTTTCCCTCTTTTCCCTTCTTTCCCCCCTGTTATAACTGCTTTCGGATGTCGTTCAAACTTCTGCAAGCCGTAGACTTATTTTAGGCAGCTTGAGGCGAGCGCCAAAATTAAAATCTATTTACCAAAGGATTCGATCCGAAAAGAACGTTCGTATAGCATTCGCTCCTATTTATAATCTCTCCGTTTACCGCCATTCCGTTTCCATCAAACCTTTTTCTATCGTTTTTGCCGATTATCCTTCGCTAATATTTTACGCTTCCGATCTCTCAATCCTATGGCATAGCTCTAGCCATCCTACACTGTCAGTGCCGCTCAACTCTATTCGTAACATTCCCTTCCGCAGTGTGACGTCAAGGTAAACAAATTCTTGCGTCTCACTCCCTCTCATGCGCACTGACAGCTGCTACCATGTGCTCGACCACGCCACTATTCTGTCTCGCCGGGGCTAAAATCTACTTCTGTTTTCCCACCTCTCACGTCTAATACGGCTAATTTTGTTGCTGGCCGTTTATAAAAACCCTTTTGTGTTCTCACCACGGCTTGTCTAACTTGCCCGTCTTTTGCACGAACTACGGATACTTCTCGTCCCTTAGGCCAACAGTTACGCGGTAAGCATTCATCAACAACGATTACAACATCGCCTTCCTGGATCGGTCGCGCCGGCTTAAACCATTTCGTGCGTCGCGCTAAAGTCGGAAGGTATTCGGAGACCCATTTTTTCCAGAAAACATCCGCTATGAGTTGCGACGATCTCCACATCGACCTCACAGCATCCGACGTGTCGCTGTACCAGATCGGCGGTTTACTTCCATCAGAGCTTCCCAGAAGAATGTCGTTTGGAGTCAGGGGGGCGGCTGACGCATCGTCTACTGGAACGTACGTCAGCGGCCTTGAATTGATGATTAGTTCGATCTCGGCCAGCGCGGTTTCGAGTATCTCATCCGTCGGCCGAATTGGAAGGTTAAGTTGTCCAAGCACCTTCTTCACCGAACGCACCAGGCGCTCCCAGCATCCTCCGAAGTGGGGCGATCCCGGTGGGTTAAACGTCCACTTCACCTCCGGGCTGCAGAACTCCACCATCAACGCTTCGTGGTCAACCTCGGCAACCGCTTCCATCAACTCGCGAGCTGCTCCCACGAAGTTTGTCCCGCGGTCGCTGACTATTTCACGCGGCATGCCGCGCCTGGCGATAAACCGTCGGATTGCGGCGATACACGATCCAGTGGTGAGTGAGTGCGCTACTTCCAGGTGTACCGCCCTGACCGTAAGACACGTAAATAGTACGCCCCACCGCTTCTCCACACGTCGTCCTACTGAAACGCTTATGGGTCCGAAGTAATCGATCCCAGTGTACGTAAATGCGCGTTGTCCCATGGCCAGTCGGGGATCCGGTAAATTTCCCATCATCGGGGGGTCGGGCTTGGCCTCCCGTATGCGGCAGACCTGACAGGCTTGTCGTACACTCTTGTACGTTTTCAGTAATCGTGGTATCCAGAAGCGAGAACGGACTTCGTTAATAACCGACGTGTGATTGCAGTGCCTGAAACGATCATGAAGCTCATGGATTAATAGAAACGTACCACGATGGTTTGGAGGCAAAATGATTGGGCGTCTCGTTTGCGGGCTCACGTCACTGGCGTTGGCCAAACGCCCGTTCATTAACAGCAGCCCACGATCATCGATGACGGGTGTCAGTTTATAGAGCGGACTATCCTTCTCCACGCCGCTGCGCCAGGGATGAGCTTTCTCAGCTAGATGTTTTAGACTACGAATCTCACGTGAGTACGCTTCCCGTTGAATCTGCTTAAACAAGGTTTTTTCTGCATCCGCTAGCTCCTGTTGGGTCAACATTCCGAGTTGTTTTGTGCCGTTGTGCGCTCGGGCCCGAGCGTTCCTCGTGAAACGGATGACGAACGCCACTGCTCTGAGCAAACGTTTCCATTTGCTGAATCTTTCGAAAAGAACGAAAGGAGTGGAGCCAGGCGACGATTCCACTATCTGATGGTGCGTTAAACTCGATCGAAGCTCCTCGGCCGTCTCGTTAACGGGTGTGGTACTCACAGGCCACTCACTCTTCGTGCACCAGAGAAAGGCTGGGCCCCTAAACCATCGACTTGTGGACGCCAAGTCTAGGGTTTTTGCCCACTTGGTACCTTCGTCAGCAACGTTATGTTTTGTCGGCAGCCACCGCCACTGGTCGACATCTGTTGTCTCGAGCAGTTCACCGATGCGAAAGGCGACGAATTGATGATAGCGGCGATGGTCGGAATTCAGCCAGCTCATTACGTTTTTCGAATCTGTCCAATACGTGGTCCGCTGGATTTCTAGTCGATGGGATTGGATTATCGCACGGCCCAAGCGTGCACCGATGACAGCAGCTTGTAGTTCCAGTCTGGGAATCGATACGAATTTAAGTGGTGCAACGCGTGTTTTAGAGCCGACCAACGCGCACTCGACGATACCATCCTCTTCGAATCTAAGATACGCTACAGCGGCCATGACATCCTCGCTCGCATCGCAAAACACATGAAGCTCGGCCTTAGCTCGATTCGATGTGAGCTTTCGGTAACATCTAGGAACCCGCACGCCGGGAACGTGGCGAAGTACCTTGCTCCATGTGCACCATTTTTCTGCCAGGCGACCGCCGATTCTCTGGTCCCATTCGCAACCACTGCGCCAAATCTCTTGCAGAAGAGACTTAAGATACATAAGGAAATGTCCAATAAGCCCCATTGGATCGTAGATGCTCATGAGAGTCCGTAGCACTTGTCGTTTCGTTGGTAAGCAGTCGCCAGACAATAGACCCTCGTCGTACCTCGGAGATAGTCGAAAGCTGAAGGTATCACTCGAAGTGTCCCACCACATTCCTAACACCTTTTCCGCTACGGCTTCGCTTCCCATAATAAAACTTTTCTCCGTTTCAGCTTGTACCTGCATGTGCTTGGCTACTCGCGTTGAGTTGGAGATCCAATTGCGAATCTCGAATCCTCCCATCGAATGTATTTTCCGCACTTCTTCAGCGAGCGAAACCGCTTCTTCCTCCGTTTCTACACTAAAGAGCATATCATCCACATAGTGCTCGCTCTTTATACACTCCACCGCCCGTGGCCACTTCGACTGAAAGCGGTCGGCATTGCGATTCTTGACGTATTGCGCCGTGCTAGGAGAGCAGGCAGCCCCAAAGGTCATAACCTTGACCACGTATTGAATCGGCTCTTCATCGGGCGTGTCTCCTTCCCATAAAATCATCTGAGACCGCTGATCATCTTCCTTTATCATCACCTGATGGAACATTTCTTTTATGTCTCCAACCACGGCTACGCTGTTTTCTCGAAATTTTAACAGTACGGTTAACAGACTGGTCGCAAGATCTGGCCCGGTGAGAAGTACACTATTTAGGCTTGTTCCACTGACGGCGGCGGCGGCGTCGAATACTAGACGAATCTTGCCCGGTTTGTTGGCGTTAGTTACTGGGAAAACGGGCAGGAACCAGTCTCTGGGTTTTCGAACAGATACCTCGTCTTTCGTCATACGCCGAATGTAACCCTTTTCTTCGTAGCTTCTCATCGTGTCTCTAACCGCCTTCGCCAAGAGTGGATCTCGTTGCATTCGCCTCTTTAAGCAGTTGTAGCGCCTCAAAGCCATAGCCCGGTTGCATGGAAGACTGATGTTATCGTACCGCCACAGCAATCCACTTTCATATCGATTGTTGCAAAGCGATGTTTCCTTTTCTAATATCATAATCGCCCTTTCATCTTCCTTACAACGCCACTCTTTGACCGGCTTCTCAGCCCCGATAGTTTCCAGTGCGAAGTACTCCTTCAACGCCGTATTTAGTAACTCTTCACTTACTCCATCGCATAAGCACACATGGAAGTTCAAATATGTAGTTCCTGGAACATTCTTGGCGATTGGACAAGGACCATAAATAACCCAACCTAACCGAGTTTTTGAAGCGATGGGTTCGTTACATCTTCTTTCAGCGCTTTTTAGTGTTCTGGTTACGTGACAATTGTCGATTCCTATCAGAATTCGTGGCTGAACGGCAGTGTACGAGTCAATCGGCAGGCCCTTTAAATGCTCGTAATTGGATGACAACTGAGGTACTAACAACGACTGCTCAGGTAGGGCTAGATTGTTTACCGTTCTGGTGTTCTGTAGCTCGTATTTACGGTTTCCATTCCTTGCAGATATGACGATCTTCAGCCTTACCGAATCATTCTCCTGTCGAGTCACTCCGCCAGTCCATTGCAGACAAAGGGGGGCAGGAGTACCACTCAATCCAACCTCATTTAAAAGCGAACTGTCCATAAACGTTGACGACGACCCGTCGTCTATAAGCGCATGAGTGTCGACAGAACCACGAGGGCCGTATACTTTGATTGGTACATATTTCAGTAAAACTCGATCTTCGGTGCCTGAATGCGTGCTACAAAGTTCCACTGATGGCGCGGGTGCGTGCGCCGGTACACCGTCGTGTAGAAGAGCATGATGACTGGCTTCGCACCCATCCACTCCACAAACGGCAGTTACAAAACAAGGCGTCTGGTGGGCACTTAGGCACTTAATGCATAGCTGCTTTGCGTGAACGAACGCTCTCCGTGCTCCCACCGAAAACTGTAAAAACGCGCTGCAGTTGGATAAGTTATCACACGTTCCTTTGCACAACAAGCACTGAACTATTACACCCGGTGAACCTGGTGTTGGGCGTATCGAATCGTTAAATTGGGTATGTGCCATGTGTGTGTTCCAGTAGGTGGTTTGAGGCGCGCGAATCGCTGGTCTGTGAATTCGAGGAGGCTGACGAGACGGTTGATGATTTTGTACACGAAAGTCTTGAGATGGCTGCCGCCTTCCCGTACTAATCCGCTGCTCGTTTGCGTTACGACTAGGAGGGTCTACGATAGCGTCGCTAGCGTCGCGTGCCAATTGACTAATCCAGTGCCCAAATTCTGACAAACTTACAAACCGCAGCTGCCGTTTATACCGTGCCCAATCAAGTGCGGCTTCCGATGGTAGTTTGGAAACGAGCTCACGTAGTAGTGCAACATCGCATGCATATTCGGGTAATTTGAGAGCCTCTATTGTCGCGCACATATTTCGCACAGAAAACCCAAATTTCGCAAGGGACCTTAAACAACCAGGATTTGGAGCCGGCATTCTTCTCACTTTCTCAACCGTCGCTTCGATGATCTGGTCGGGACGACCGAACTGCACCTCTAGCGTTTCCATCACTTCATTCAGCCCATCGGGCAATAGCAGCAAATGTCCAACACTTTCTTTAGCCTCTCCGATCAATGCTCGCTGAAGCCGTAGTAAGTTTTCTGCCTCCGAAAAACCACATAACTCCGTCGATCGCTCAAACATCCGAATGAACATCGGCCACTCTTCCACCGCACCACTGAATACCGGTAGTTCTTTCCCAACCGCACCTTGTCGGGCCGAAATTTGCGATTGTGTGAGGTTAACGCTTGAATATATGGTGGTGCCAGCGTAAGTTTTAGAGCGATAACTCGGCGGCATTTGGAAGGAAGTTCTTCTATGAGCCTCATCATGGTACTTTCTCCAGGTAATATAGTCAGGAACCTGGGGATGATCCTGATATAACATTCGTGGTGGGTTGGCGGTGCTAGCGAAACATGGAGTAGGGGGTACCATACCCGGAGCCGAGTTTGCGCCGCAGTGATCGGTAGCGGACAGCCATTCTTCTGCTTTAACCCGTTGCGCTGCGCCATCGCGCTCACTGGCTTCTGTGTAGCCTGCATCTTCAAGCTCTATCAACTCCAGTTCCATCTGTCTCAACTTCAACTGCTGCTTCTCCACTTCAACTCTCTTTCTTAAAATCTCGGCACGCCGAGAATGGTGTGCCGTAGGAACGGCGGTGCGTTTTTCCGTCACATGACCTTCTGCTCCTGACTCCTCTTCAATCAACCAAACTGACTCCTCTGGCGTCGCAATGCACTCCGCCATTGAGTTGCGCAACGGTGATCGCAAATCCGCCTCGTTCCGTGGGCCGTTCGGCTGTGCCGTGCTCGCTTCCGTGTTCGATAGCCCTTCCGCAGTCGGAAAACCTCCGCTCGCAATTCCACCAACGACTTTGTCGCTCCGCGGCACGACCGCTTCAACTTGGCCACTCTCCTGCCTCACCACCGAACTAGCAACCTCTCGGGTTTCCTTCTGCTGGATGGACGTAACACCGAACATTTTCCGTTGAACTGCACTCACAAACAAATACTCAACGGGTTTCCTCACAACTACAGATTTAATTTTGGAATGTTATAACTGCTTTCGGATGTCGTTCAAACTTCTGCAAGCCGTAGACTTATTTTAGGCAGCTTGAGGCGAGCGCCAAAATTAAAATCTATTTACCAAAGGATTCGATCCGAAAAGAACGTTCGTATAGCATTCGCTCCTATTTATAATCTCTCCGTTTACCGCCATTCCGTTTCCATCAAACCTTTTTCTATCGTTTTTGCCGATTATCCTTCGCTAATATTTTACGCTTCCGATCTCTCAATCCTATGGCATAGCTCTAGCCATCCTACACTGTCAGTGCCGCTCAACTCTATTCGTAACACCCCCTTTCCCTCCTTTCCCTCCTTTCCCTCTATTCCCTCCTTTCCCTCCTTTCCCTCCTTCCCCTCCTTTCCCACCTTTCCCTCCTTTCCCTCCTATCCCTCCTATCCCTCCTTTCCATCCTTTCCCTCCTTTCCCTCCTTTCCCTCCTTTCCCTCCTTTCCCTCCTTTCCCTCCTTTCCCTCCTTTCCCTCCTTTCCATCCTTTCCCTCCTTTCCCTCCTTTCCCTCCTTTCCCTCCTTTTCCTCCTTTCCCTCATTTCCCTCCTTTCCATCCTTTCCCTCCTTTCCCTCATTTCCCTCCTTTCCCTCCTTTCCCTCCTTTCCAACCTATCCCTCCTTTCCAACCGTTCCCTCCTTTCCCTCCTTTCCCACCTTTCTCTCCTTTCCCTCCTTTCCCTCCTTTCCCTCCTTTCCCTCCTTTCCCTCCTTTCCCTCCTTTCCCTCCTTTCCCTCCTTTCCCTCCTTTCCCTCCTTTCCCTCCTTTCCCTCCTTTCCCTCCTTTCCCTCCTTTCCCTCCTTTCCCTCCTTTCCCTCCTTTCCCTCCTTTCCCTCCTTTCCCTCCGTTCCCTCCATTCTCTCATTTCCATCCTTTCCCTCCTTTCTCGCCTTTCCATCCTTTCCCTCCTCATTCCTTTCCCTCCTTTCCCTCCTTTCCGTCTGTCGCTTACGATAATTTAACTTTAAAAACAAAGTGTTGCTAGGTAGCAATACTTGCTGAATAGCTACGTTATGCAACGCGCCAGCGATTAAACGCGCTTAACGATTAAATGGAATTTAACGATTTATTGGAAAACATAGGCTAAGAAGAAAATGCTGATCGACGACGGTCAGCATTTTTAGAGTATAAATTCAATTGAAAAAAAAATAATGAAGGCATTATTTGCCAAGAGCCAGTTGGTGCGTTTATTATTGTGCTTTCCCTCCTTTCCCTCCTTTCCCTTTTTTCCCTCCTTTCCCTCTTTTTCATCCTTTCCCTCTTTTCCCTCCTTTCCCTCCTTTCCCTCATTTCCATCCTTTCCCTCCTTTCCCTCCTTTCCCTCCTTTCCCTTCTTTCCCTTCTTTCGCTCCTTCCCTCCTTTCACTCCTTTCCCTCCTTTCCAACCTTTCCCTCCTTTCCCACCTTTCCCTCCTTTCCCTCCTTTCCCTCCTTTCCATCCTTTCCCTCATTTCCCTCCTTTCCCTCCTTTACACCATTTCCCTCCTTTCCCTCCTTTCCCTCCTTTCCCTCCTTTCCCTCCTTTCCCTCCTTTCCCTCCTTTCCCTCCTTTCCCTCCTTTCCCTCCTTTCCCTCCTTTCCCTCCTTTCCCTCCGTTCCCTCCATTCCCTCATTTCCATCCTTTCCCTCCTTTCTCGCCTTTCCATCCTTTCCCTCCTCATTCCTTTCCCTCCTTTCCCTCCTTTCCGTCTGTCGCTTACGATAATTTAGCTTTAAAAACAAAGTGTTGCTAGGTAGCAATACTTGCTGAATAGCTACGTTATGCAACGCGCCAGCGATTAAACGCGCTTAACGATTAAATGGAATTTAACGATTTATTGGAAAACATAGGCTAAGAAGAAAATGCTGATCGACGACGGTCAGCATTTTTAGAGTATAAATTCAATTGAAAAAAAAAAATAATGAAGGCATTATTTGCCAAGAGCCAGTTGGTGCGTTTATTATTGTGCTTTCCCTCCTTTCCCTAGTTTCCCTTTTTTCCCTCCTTTCCCTCTTTTTCATCCTTTCCCTCTTTTCCCTCCTTTCCCTCCTTTCCCTCATTTCCATCCTTTCCCTCCTTTCCCTCCTTTCCCTCCTTTCCCTTCTTTCCCTTCTTTCCCTCCTTCCCTCCTTTCACTCCTTTCCCTCCTTTCCAACCTTTCCCTCCTTTCCCACCTTTCCCTCCTACCCTCCTTTCCCTCCTTTCCATCCTTTCCCTCCTTTCCCTCCTTTCCCTCCTTTACACCATTTCCCTCCTTTCCCTCCTTTCCCTCCTTTCCCTCCTTTCCCTTCTTTCCCTCCTTTCCCTCCTTTCCCTCCTTTCCCTCCTTTCCCTCCTTTCCCTCCTTTCCCTCCTTTCCCTCCTTTTCCTCCTTTCCCTCATTTCCCTCCTTTCCATCCTTTCCCTCCTTTCCCTCATTTCCCTCCTTTCCCTCCTTTCCCTCCTTTCCCTCCTTTCCATCCTTTCCCTCCTCATTCCTTTCCCTCCTTTTCATTCTTTCCGTCTGTCGCTTACGATAATTTAGCTGTTTGGTTGCTCGGAGATGCCTAATCCCGGAAACAATGTTTGAAGGTGTGTATTGTGGATCTGTTGGTTAAAACATCTGTCTTCAAATTCAACCAGTTGGTGTGTGCTCGTATCGATTCCGGCTCAGCTCCTCCGTGCTTACTTGGGCTGAGAAGCGACGAAACAGTTTGAAACGGTATGGAAATATACCTGCAGTAACTTTTTCGTCCCAAGTGGTGGTTCGAAATACATTTAATTGTGCGTACTTTCCCTCCTTTCCCTCCTTTCCCTCCTTTCCCTCCTTTCCCTCCTTTCCCTCCTTTCCCTCCTTTCCCTCCTTTCCCTCCTTTCCCTCCTTTCCCTCCTTTCCCTCCTTTCCCTCCTTTACCATTTCCTTTATTTCCCTCCTTTCCCTCCTTTCCCTCCTTTCCCTCCTTTCCATCCAATCCCACCTATCCCTCCTTTCCATCCTTTCCCTCCTTTCCCTCCTTTCCCTCCTTTTTCTCCTTTCCCTCCTTTCCCTCTTTTCCCTCCTTTCCCTCCTTTTCCTCCTTTCCCACCTTTCTCTCCTTTCCCTCCTTTCCCTCCTTTCCCTCCTTTCCCTCCTTTCCCTCCTTTCCCTCCTTTCCCTCCTTTCCCTCCTTTCCCTCCTTTCCCTCCTTTCCCTCCTTTCCCTCCTTTCCCTCCTTTCCCTCCTTTCCCTCCTTTCCCTCCTTTCCCTCCTTTCCCTCCTTTCCCTCCTTTCCCTCCTTTCCCTCCTTTCCCTCCTTTCCCTCCTTTTCCTCCTTTCCCTCATTTCCCTCCTTTCCATCCTTTCCCTCCTTTCCCTCATTTCCCTCCTTTCCCTCCTTTCCAACCTATCCCTCCTTTCCAACCGTTCCATCCTTTCCCTCCTTTCCCACCTTTCTCTCCTTTCCCTCCTTTCCCTCCTTTCCCTCCTTTCCCTCCTTTCCCTCCTTTCCCTCCTTTCCCTCCTTTCCCTCCTTTCCCTCCTCTCCCTCCTTTCCCTCCTTTCCCTCCTTTTCCTCCTTTCCCTCATTTCCCTCCTTCCCATCCTTTCCCTCCTTTCCCTCATTTCCCTCCTTTCCCTCCTTTCCCTCCTTTCCCTCCTTTCCCTCCTTTCCATCCTTTCCCTCCTCATTCCTTTCCCTCCTTTTCATTCTTTCCGTCTGTCGCTTACGATAATTTAGCTGTTTGGTTGCTCGGAGATGCCTAATCCCGGAAACAATGTTTGAAGGTGTGTATTGTGGATCTGTTGGTTGAAACATCTGTCTCCAAATTCAACCAGTTGGTGTGTGCTCGTATCGATTCCGGCTCAGCTCCTCCGTGCTTACTTGGGCTGAGAAGCGACGAAACAGTTTGAAACGGTATGGAAATATACCTGCAGTAACTTTTTCGTCCCAATTGGTGGTTCGAAATACATTTGATTGTGCGTACTTTCCCTCCTTTCCCTCCTTTCCCTCCTTTCCCTCCTTTCCCTCCTTTCCGTCCTTTCCCTCCTTTCCCTCCTTTCCCTCCTTTCCCTCCTTTCCCTCCTTTTCCTCCTTTCCCTCATTTCCCTCCTTTCCATCCTTTCCCTCCTTTCCCTCATTTCCCTCCTTTCCCTCCTTTCCCTCCTTTCCCACCTTTCCCTACTTTCCCTCCTTTCCCTCCTTTCCCTCCTTTCCCTCCTTTCCCTCCTTTCCCTCCTTTCCCTCTTTTCCCTCCTTTCCCTCCTTTTCCTCCTTTCCCACCTTTCTCTCCTTTCCCTCCTTTCCCTCCTTTCCCTCCTTTCCCTCCTTTCCCTCCTTTCCCTCCTTTCCCTCCTTTCCCTCCTTTCCCTCCTTTCCCTCCTTTCCCTCCTTTCCCTCCTTTTCCTCCTTTCCCTCATTTCCCTCCTTTCCATCCTTTCCCTCCTTTCCCTCATTTCCCTCCTTTCCCTCCTTTCCCTCCTTTCCCTCCTTTCCATCCTTTCCCTCCTCATTCCTTTCCCTCCTTTTCATTCTTTCCGTCTGTCGCTTACGATAATTTAGCTGTTTGGTAGCTCGGAGATGCCTAATCCCGGAAACAATGTTTGAAGGTGTGTATTGTGGATCTGTTGGTTAAAACATCTGTCTTCAAATTCAACCAGTTGGTGTGTGCTCGTATCGATTCCGGCTCAGCTCCTCCGTGCTTACTTGGGCTGAGAAGCGACGAAACAGTTTGAAACGGTATGGAAATATACCTGCAGTAACTTTTTCGTCCCAATTGGTGGTTCGAAATACATTTGATTGTGCGTACTTTCCCTCCTTTCCCTCCTTTCCCTCCTTTCCCTCCTTTCCCTCCTTTCCCTCCTTTCCCTCCTTTCCCTCCTTTCCCTCCTTTCCCTCCTTTCCCTCCTTTCCCTCCTTTCCCTCCTTTTCCTCCTTTCCCTCATTTCCATCCTTTCCATCCTTTCCCTCCTTTCCCTCATTTCCCTCCTTTCCCGCCTTTCCCTCCTTTCCAACCTATCACTCCTTTCCAACCGTTCCCTCCTTTCCCTCCTTTCTCTCCTTTCCCTCCTTTCCCTCCTTTCCCTCCTTTCCCTCCTTTCCCTCCTTTCCCTCCTTTCCCTCCTTTCCCTCCTTTCCCTCCTTTCCCTCCTTTCCCTCCTTTCCCTCCTTTCCCTCCTTTCCCTCCTTTTCCTCCTTTCCCTCCTTTCCCTCCTTTCCCTCCTTTCCCTCCTTTCCCTCCTTTCCCTCCTTTCCCTCCTTTCCCTCCTTTCCCTCCTTTCCCTCCTTTCCCTCCTTTCCCTCCTTTCCCTCCTTTCCCTCCTTTCCCTCCTTTCCCTCCTTTCCCTCCTATCCCTCCGTTCCATCCTTTCCCTCTTTTCCCTCCATTCCCTCCTTTCCAACCGTTCCCTCCTTTCCCTCTTTTCCCTCCTTTTCCTCCTTTCCATCCCCTCCCTCCTTTTCCTTCTTTTCCTTCTTTTCGTCTGTCGCTTCCGATAATTTAGCCTTAAAAACAAAGCGTTGCTAGGTAGCAATACTTACTGAATAGCTACGTGATGCAACGCGCCAGCGATGCGCGCTTTTTTAACGATTTTATGGAAAACATAGGCTAAGAAGAAAATGCTGATGGACGACGGTCAGCATTTTTAGAGTATAAATCCAATTGAAACCAGTTGGTGCGTTTATTATTGTGCTTAAGTCGGCGTGTACTGTGCCTGTCTAGGGCTGCTGCTCCGAAAGACACTCTCGTGTGCGCGACAAATGGTGGCTCCAGAGAGGATGCATCAACCAACGGATCGGCCAGTAGTCCAATGCCCTCCTTTCCCTCCTTTCCCTCCTTTCTCTCCTTTCCCTCCTTTCCCTCCTTTCCCTCCTTTCCCTCATTTCCCTCCTTTCCCTCCTTTCCCTCCTTTCCCTCCTTTCCCACCTTTCCCTCCTTTCCCTCCTTTCCCTCCTTTCCCTCCTTTCCCTCCTTTCCCTCCTTTCCCTCCTTTCCCTCCTTTCCCTCCTTTCCCTCCTTTCCCTCCTTTCCCTCCTTTCCCTCCTTTCCCTCCTTTCCCTCCTTTCCCTCCTTTCCTTCCTTTCCCTCCTTTCCCTCCTTTCCCTCCTTTCCCTCCTTTCCCTCCTTTCCCTCCTTTCCCTCCTTTTCCTCCTTTCCCTCCTTTCCCTCCTTTCCCTCCTTTCCCTCCGTTCCCTCCATTCCCTCATTTCCTTCCTTTCCTTCCTTTCTCGCCTTTCCATCCTTTCCCTCCTCATTCCTTTCCCTCCTTTTCATTCTTTCCGTTTGTCGCTTACGATAATTTAGCTGTTTGGCAGCTCGGAGATGCCTAATCCCGGAAACAATGTTTGAAGGTGTGTATTGTGGATCTGTTGGTTAAAACATCTGTCTTCAAATTCAACCAGTTGGTGTGTGCTCGTATCGATTCCGGCTCAGCTCCTCCGTGCTTACTTGGGCTGAGAAGCGACGAAACAGTTTGAAACGGTATGGAAATATACCTGCAGTAACTTTTTCGTCCCAATTGGTGGTTCGAAATACATTTGATGGTGCGTACTTTCCCTCCTTTCCCTCCTTTCCCTCCTTTCCCTCCTTTCCCTCCTCTACACCATTTCCTTTATTTCCCTCCTTTCCCTCCTTTCCCTCCTTTCCATCCTTTCCCTCTTTTCCCTTCTTTCCCCCCTTTCCCTCCTTTCCCTCCTTTCCCTCTTTTCCTTCCTTTCCCTCCTTTCCCTCCTTTCCCTCCTTTCCCTACTTTCCCTCCTTTCCCTCCTTTCCCTCCTCTTCCTCCTTTCCATCCTTTCCCTCCTTTCCCTCCTATCCCTCCTTTCCCTCCTTTCCCTCCTTTCCCTCCTTTCCCTCCTTTCCCTCCTTTCCCTCCTTTCCCTCCTTTCCCTCCTTTCCCTCCTTTCCCTCCTTCCCCTCCTTTTCCTCCTTTCCCTCATTTCCCTCCTTTCCATCCTTTCCCTCCTTTCCCTCATTTCCCTCCTTTCCCGCCTTTCCCTCCTTTCCAACCTATCCCTCCTTTCCAACCGTTCCCTCCTTTCCCTCCTTTCCCACCTTTCTCTCCTTTCCCTCCTTTCCCTCCTTTCCCTCCTTTCCCTCCTTTCCCTCCTTTCCCTCCTTTCCCTCCTTTCCCTCCTTTCCCTCCTTTCCCTCCTTTCCCTCCTTTCCCTCCTTTCTCTCCTTTCCCTCCTTTCCCTCCTTTCCCTCCTTTCCCTCCTTTCCCTCCTTTCCCTCCTTTCCCTCCTTTCCCTCCTTTCCCTCCTTTCCCTCCTTTCCCTCCTTTCCCTCCTTTCCCTCCTTTCCCTCCATTCCCTCATTTACATCCTTTCCTTCCTTTCTCGCCTTTCCATCCTTTCCCTCCTCATTCCTTTCCCTCCTTTTCATTCTTTCCGTCTGTCGCTTACGATAATTTAGCTGTTTGGTAGCTCGGAGATGCCTAATCCCGGAAACAATGTTTGAAGGTGTGTATTGTGGATCTGTTGGTTAAAACATCTGTCTTCAAATTCAACCAGTTGGTGTGTGCTCGTATCGATTCCGGCTCAGCTCCTCCGTGCTTACTTGGGCTGAGAAGCGACGAAACAGTTTGAAACGGTATGGAAATATACCTGCAATAACTTTTTCGTCCCAATTGGTGGTTCGAAATACATTTGATTGTGCGTACTTTCCCTCCTTTCCCTCCTTTCCCTCCTTTACACCATTTCCTTTATTTCCCTCCTTTCCCTCCTTTCCCTCCTTTCCATCCAATCCCTCTTATCCCTCCTTTCCATCCTTTCAATCCTTTCCCTCCTTTCCCTCCTTTCCCTCCTTTCCCTCCTTTTCCTCCTTTCCCTCATTTCCCTCCTTTCCATCCTTTCCCTCCTTTCCCTCCTTTCCCTCCTTTCCCGCCTTTCCCTCCTTTCCAACCTATCCCTCTTTTCCAACCATTCCCTCCTTTCCCTCCTTTCCCACCTTTCTCTCCTTTCCCTCCTTTCACTCCTTTCCCTCCTTTCCCTCCTTTCCCTCCTTTCCCTCCTTTCCCTCCTTTCCCTCCTTTCCCTCCTTTCCCTCCTTTCCCGCCTTTCCCTCCTTTCCCTCCTTTCCCTCCTTTTCCTCCTTTCACTCCTTTCCCTCCTTTCCCTCCTTTCCCTCCTTTCCCTCCTTTCCCTCCTTTCCCTCCTTTCCCTCCTTTCCCTCCTTTTCCTCCTTTCCCTCATTTCCCTCCTTTCCATCCTTTCCCTCCTTTCCCTCATTTCCCTCCTTTCCCTCCTTTCCCTCCTTTCCAACCTATCCCTCCTTTCCAACCGTTCCCTCCTTTCCCTCCTTTCCCACCTTTCTCTCCTTTCCCTCCTTTCCCTCCTTTCCCTCCTTTCCCTCCTTTCCCTCCTTTCCCTCCTTTCCCTCCTTTCCCTCCTTTCCCTCCTTTCCCTCCTTTCCCGCCTTTCCCTCCTTTCCCTCCTTTCCCTCCTTTTCCTCCTTTCACTCCTTTCCCTCCTTTCCCTCCTTTCCCTCCTTTCCCTCCTTTCCCTCCTTTCCCTACTTTCCCTCCTTTCCCTCCTTTCCCTCCTTTCCAACCTTTCCCTCCTTTCCCTCCTTTCCCTCCTTTCCCTCCGTTCCCTCCATTCCCTCATTTCCTTCCTTTCCTTCCTTTCTCGCCTTTCCATCCTTTCCGTCCTCATTCCTTTCCCTCCTTTTCATTCTTTCCGTCTGTCGCTTACGATAATTTAGCTGTTTGGTAGCTCGGAGATGCCTAATCCCGGAAACAATGTTTGAAGGTGTGTATTGTGGATCTGTTGGTTAAAACATCTGTCTTCAAATTCAACCAGTTGGTGTGTGCTCGTATCGATTCCGGCACAGCTCCTCCGTGCTTACTTGGGCTGAGAAGCGACGAAACAGTTTGAAACGGTATGGAAATATACCTGCAGTAACTTTTTCGTCCCAATTGGTGGTTCGAAATACATTTGATGGTGCGTACTTTCCCTCCTTTCCCTCCTTTCCCTCCTTTCCCTCCTGTCCCTCCTTTCCCTCCTTTCCCTCCTCTACACCATTTCCTTTATTTACCTCCTTTCCATCCTTTCACTCCTTTCCATCCTTTCCCTCTTTTCCCTTCTTTCCCCCCTTTCCCTCCTTTCCCTCCTTTCCCTCTTTTCCCTCCTTTCCCTCCTTTCCCTCCTTCCCCTCCTTTCCCTCCTTTCCCTCCTTTCCCTTCTTTCCCTCCTAACCCTCCTTTTCATCCTTTCCCTCCTTTCCCTCCTTTCCCTCCTTTCCCTCCTTTCCCTCCTTTCCCTCCTTTCCCTCCTTTCCCTCCTTTCCATCCTTTCCCTCCTTTCCCTCCTTTCCCTCCTTTCCCTCCTTTCCCTCCTTTCCCTCCTTTCCCTCCTTTCCCTCCTTTCCCTCCTTTCCCTCCTTTCCCTCCTTTCCCTCCTTTCCATCCTTTCCCTCCTTTTCCTCCTTTCCCTCATTTCCCTCCTTTCCCACCTTTCTCTCCTTTCCCTCCTTTCCCTCCTTTCCCTCCTTTCCCTCCTTTCCCTCCTTTCCCTCCTTTCCCTCCTTTCCCTCCTTTCCCTCCTTTCCCTCCTTTCCCTCCTTTCCCTCCTTTCCCTCCTTTCCCTCCTTTCCCTCCTTTCCCTCCTTTCCCTCCTTTCCCTCCTTTCCCTCCTTTCCCTCCTTTCCCTCCTTTACTTTCATTCCCTCATTTACTTCCTTTCCTTCCTTTCTCGCCTTTCCATCCTTTCCCTCCTCATTCCTTTCCCTCTTTTTCATTCTTTCCGTTTGTCGCTTACGATAATTTAGCTGTTTGGTAGCTCGGAGATGCCTAATCCCGGAAACAATGTTTGAAGGTGTGTATTGTGGATCTGTTGGTTAAAACATCTGTCTTCAAATTCAACCAGTTGGTGTGTGCTCGTATCGATTCCGGCTCAGCTCCTCCGTGCTTACTTGGGCTGAGAAGCGACGAAACAGTTTGAAACGGTATGGAAATATACCTGCAGTAACTTTTTCGTCCCAATTGGTGGTTCGAAATACATTTGATTGTGCGTACTTTCCCTCCTTTCCCTCCTTTCCCTCCTTTCCCTCCTTTCCCTCCTTTCCCTCCTTTCCCTCCTTTCACTCCGTTACACCATTTCCTTTAATTCCCTCCTTTCCCTCCTTTCCCTCCGTTCCATCCTTTCCCTCTTTTCCCTTTTTTCCCCCCTTTCCCTCCTTTCCCTCCTTTCCCTCTTTTCCCTCCTTTCCCTCCTTTCCCTCCTTCCCCTCCTTTCCCACCTTTCCCTCCTTTCCCTCCTATCCCTCCTATCCCTCCTTTCCATCCTTTCCCTCCTTTCCCTCCTTTCCCTCCTTTCCCTCCTTTCCCTCCTTTCCCTCCTTTCCCTCCTTTTCCTCCTTTCCCTCATTGCCCTCCTTTTCCTCCTTTCCCTCATTTCCCTCCTTTCCATCCTTTCCCTCCTTTCCCTCATTTCCCTCCTTTCCCTCCTTTCCCTCCTTTCCAACCTATCCCTCCTTTCCAACCGTTCCCTCCTTTCCCTCCTTTCCCACCTTTCTCTCCTTTCCCTCCTTTCCCTCCTTTCCCTCCTTTCCCTCCTTTCCCTCCTTTCCCTCCTTTCCCTCCTTTCCTTCCTTTCCCTCCTTTCCCTCCTTTCCCTCCTTTCCCTCCTTTCCCTCCTTTCCCTCCTTTCCCTCCTTTCCCTCCTCTCCCTCCTTTCCCTCCTTCCCCTCCTTTCCCTCCTTTCCCTCCTTTCCCTCCGTTCCCTCCATTCCCTCATTTCCATCCTTTCCCTCCTTTCTCGCCTTTCCATCCTTTCCCTCCTCATTCCTTTCCCTCCTTTCCCTCCTTTCCGTCTGTCGCTTACGATAATTTAGCTTTAAAAACAAAGTGTTGCTAGGTAGCAATACTTGCTGAATAGCTACGTTATGCAACGCGCCAGCGATTAAACGCGCTTAACGATTAAATGGAATTTAACGATTTATTGGAAAACATAGGCTAAGAAGAAAATGCTGATCGACAACGGTCAGCATTTTTAGAGTATAAATTCAATTGAAAAAAAAATAATGAAGGCATTATTTGCCAAGAGCCAGTTGGTGCGTTTATTATTGTGCTTTCCCTCCTTTCCCTCCTTTCCCTTTTTTTCCCTCCTTTCCCTCTTTTTCATCCTTTCCCTCTTTTCCCTCCTTTCCCGCCTTTCCCTCATTTCCATCCTTTCCCTCCTTTCCCTCATTTCCCTCCTTTCCCTTCTTTCCCTTCTTTCGCTCCTTCCCTCCTTTCACTCCTTTCCCTCCTTTCCAACCTTTCCCTCCTTTCCCACCTTTCCCTCCTTTCCCTCCTTTCCCTCCTTTCCCTCCTTTCCCTCCTTTCCCTCCTTTCCCTCCTTTCCCTCCTTTCCCTCCTTTCCCTCCTTTCCCTCCTTTCCCTCCTTTCCCTCCTTTCCCTCCTTTCCCTCCTTTCCCTCCTTTCCCTCCTTTCCCTCCTTTCCCTCCTTTCCCTCCTTTCCCTCATTTCCCTCTTTCCATCCTTTCCCTCCTTTCCCTCCTTTCCCTCCTTTCCCTCCTTTCCCTCCTTTCCCTCCTTTCCATCCTTTCCCTCCTCATTCCTTTCCCTCCTTTTCATTCTTTCCGTTTGTCGCTTACGATAATTTAGCTGTTTGGTTGCTCGGAGATGCCTAATCCCGGAAACAATGTTTGAAGGTGTGTATTGTGGATCTGTTGGTTAAAACATCTGTCTTCAAATTCAACCAGTTGGTGTGTGCTCGTATCGATTCCGGCTCAGCTCCTCCGTGCTTACTTGGGCTGTTAAGCGACGAAACAGTTTGAAACGGTATGGAAATATACCTGCAGTAACTTTTTCGTCCCAATTGGTGGTTCGAAATACATTTGATTGTGCGTACTTTCCCTCCTTTCCCTCCTTTCCCTCCTTTCCCTCCTTTCCCTCCTTTCCCTCCTTTACACCATTTCCTTTATTTCCCTCCTTTCCCTCCTTTCCCTCCTTTCCCTCCTTTTCATCCAATCCCTCCTATCCCTCCTTTCCATCCTTTCCCTCCTTTCCCTCCTTTCCCTCCTTTCCCTCCTTTTTCTCCTTTCCCTCCTTTCCCTCTTTTCCCTCCTTTCCCTCCTTTTCCTCCTTTCCCACCTTTCTCTCCTTTCCCTCCTTTCCCTCCTTTCCCTCCTTTCCCTCCTTTCCCTCCTTTCCCTCCTTTCCCTCCTTTCCCTCCTTTCCCTCCTTTCCCTCCTTTCCCTCCTTTCCCTCCTTTCCCTCCTTTCCCTCCTTTCCCTCCTTTCCCTCCTTTCCCTCCTTTCCCTCCTTTCCCTCCTTTCCCTCCTTTCCCTCCGTTCCCTCCTTTCCCTCCTTTCGCTCCTTTCCCTCCTTTCCCTCCTTTCCCTCCTTTTCCTCCTTTCCCTCATTTCCCTCCTTTCCATCCTTTCCCTCCTTTCCCTCATTTCCCTCCTTTCCCTCCTTTCCCTCCTTTCCAACCTATCCCTCCTTTCCAACCGTTCCCTCCTTTCCCTCCTTTCCCACCTTTCTCTCCTTTCCCTCCTTTACACCATTTCCCTCCTTTCCCTCCTTTCCCTCCTTTCCCTCCTTTCCCTCCTTTCCCTCCTTTCCCTCCTTTCCCTCCTTTCCCTCCTTTCCCTCCTTTCCCTCCTTTCCCTCCTTTCCCTCCTTTCCCTCCTTTCCCTCCTTTCCCTCCTTTCCATCCTTTCCCTCCTTTCCAACCTTTCCCTCCTTTCCCTCCTTTCCCTCCTTTCCCACCGTTCCCTCCATTCCCTCATTTCCTTCCTTTCCTTCCTTTCTCGCCTTTCCATCCTTTCCCTCCTCATTCCTTTCCCTCCTTTTCATTCTTTCCGTTTGTCGCTTACGATAATTTAGCTGTTTGGTAGCTCGGAGATGCCTAATCCCGGAAACAATGTTTGAAGGTGTGTATTGTGGATCTGTTGGTTAAAACATCTGTCTTCAAATTCAACCAGTTGGTGTGTGCTCGTATCGATTCCGGCTCAGCTCCTCCGTGCTTACTTGGGCTGAGAAGCGACGAAACAGTTTGAAACGGTATGGAAATATACCTGCAGTAACTTTTTCGTCCCAATTGGTGGTTCGAAATACATTTGATTGTGCGTACTTTCCCTCCTTTCCCTCCTTTCCCTCCTTTCCCTCCTTTCCCTCCTTTCCCTCCTTTCCCTCCTTTCCCTCCTTTCCCTCCTTTCCCTTCTTTCCCTCTTTTACACCATTTCCTTTATTTCCCTCCTTTCCCTCCTTTCCCTCCTTTCCATCCTTTCCCTCTTTTCCCTCCTTTCCCTCCATTCCCTCCTTTCCCTCCTTCACCTCCTTTCCCTCGTTTCCCTCCTTTCCCTCCTATCCCTCCTATCCCTGCTTTCCATCCTTTCCCTCTTTTCCCTCCTTTCCCTCCTTTCCCTCCTTTCCCTCCATTCCCTCATTTACTTCCTTTCCTTCCTTTCTCGCCTTTCCATCCTTTCCCTCCTCATTCCTTTCCCTCTTTTTCATTCTTTCCGTCTGTCGCTTACGATAATTTAGCTGTTTGGTAGCTCGGAGATGCCTAATCCCGGAAACAATGTTTGAAGGTGTGTATTGTGGATCTGTTGGTTAAAACATCTGTCTTCAAATTCAACCAGTTGGTATGTGCTCGTATCGATTCCGGCTCAGCTCCTCAGTGCTTACTTGGGCTGAGAAGCGACGAAACAGTTTGAAACGGTATGGAAATATACCTGCAGTAACTTTTTCGTCCCAATTGGTGGTTCGAAATACATTTGATTGTGCGTAATTTCCCTCTTTTCCCTCCTTTCCCACCTTTCCCTCCTTTCCCTCCTTTCCCTCCTTTTCCTCCTTTCCCTCCTTTACACCATTTCCTTTATTTCCCTCCATTTCCTCCTTTCCCTCCTTTCCATCCTTTCCCTCTTTTCCCTTCTTTCCCCCCTTTCCCTCCTTTCCCTCCTTTCCCTCTTTTCCCTCCTTTCCCTCCTTTCCCTCCTTCCCCTCCTTTCCCACCTTTCCCTCCTTTCCCTCCTTTCCCTCCTTTCCCTCCTTTCCATCCTTTCCCTCCTTTCCCTCCTTTCCCTCCTTTCCCTCCTTTCCCTCCTTTCCCTCCTTTCCCTCCTTTCCCTCCTTTCCCTCCTTTCCCTCCTTTCCCTCCTTTCCCTCCTTTCCCTCCTTTCCCTCCTTTCCCTCCTTTTCCTCCTTTCCCTCATTTCCCTCCTTTCCATCCTTTCCCTCCTTTCCCTCATTTCCCTCCTTTCCCTCCTTTCCCTCCTTTCCCACCTTTCTCTCCTTTCCCTCCTTTCCCTCCTTTCCCTCCTTTCCCTCCTTTCCCTCCTTTCCCTCCTTTCCCTCCTTTCCCTCCGTTCCCTCCATTCCCTCATTTCCATCCTTTCCCTCCTTTCTCGCCTTTCCATCCTTTCCCTCCTCATTCCTTTCCCTCCTTTCCCTCCTTTCCGTCTGTCGCTTACGATAATTTAGCCTTAAAAACAAAGTGTTGCTAGGTAGCAATACTTGCTGAATAGCTACGTTATGCAACGCGCCAGCGATTAAACGCGCTTAACGATTAAATGGAATTTAACGATTTATTGGAAAACATAGGCTAAGAAGAAAATGCTGATCGACGACGGTCAGCATTTTTAGAGTATAAATTCAATTGAAAAAAAATAATGAAGGCATTATTTGCCAAGAGCCAGTTGGTGCGTTTATTATTGTGCTTTCCCTCCTTTCCCTCCTTTCCCTTTTTTCCCTCCTTTCCCTCTTTTTCATCCTTTCCCTCTTTTCCCTCCTTTCCCTCCTTTCCCTCATTTCCATCCTTTCCCTCCTTTCCCTCCTTTCCCTCCTTTTCCTTCTTTCCCTTCTTCCGCTCCTTCCCTCCTTTCACTCCTTTCCCTCCTTTCCAACCTTTCCCTCCTTTCCCACCTTTCCCTCCTTTCCATCCTTTCCCTCCTTTCCCTCCTTTCCCTCCTTTACACCATTTCCCTCCTTTCCCTCCTTTCCCTCCTTTCCCTCCTTTCCCTCCTTTCCCTCCTTTCCCTCCTTTCCCTCCTTTTCCTCCTTTCCCTCCTTTCCCTCCTTTCCCTCCTTTCCCTCCTTTCCCTCCTTTCCATCCTTTCCCTCCTCATTCCTTTCCCTCCTTTTCATTCTTTCCGTCTGTCGCTTACGATAATTTAGCTGTTTGGTTGCTCGGAGATGCCTAATCCCGGAAACAATGTTTGAAGGTGTGTATTGTGGATCTGTTGGTTAAAACATCTGTCTTCAAATTCAACCAGTTGGTGTGTGCTCGTATCGATTCCGGCTCAGCTCCTCCGTGCTTACTTGGGCTGAGAAGCGACGAAACAGTTTGAAACGGTATGGAAATATACCTGCAGTAACTTTTTCGTCCCAATTGGTGGTTCGAAATACATTTGATTGTGCGTACTTTCCCTCCTTTCCCTCCTTTCCCTCCTTTCCCTCCTTTCCCTCCTTTCCCTCCTTTACACCATTTCCTTTATTTCCCTCCTTTCCCTCCTTTCCCTCCTTTCCCTCTTTTCCATCCAATCCCTCCTATCCCTCCTTTCCATCCTTTCCCTCCTTTCCCTCCTTTCCCTCCTTTTTCTCCTTTCCCTCCTTTCCCTCTTTTCCCTCCTTTCCCTCCTTTTCCTCCTTTCCCACCTTTCTCTCCTTTCCCTCCTTTCCCTCCTTTCCCTCCTTTCCCTCCTTTCCCTCCTTTCCCTCCTTTCCCTCCTTTCCCTCCTTTCCCTCCTTTCCCTCCTTTCCCTCCTTTCCCTCCTTTCCCTCCTTTCCCTCCTTTCCCTCCTTTCCCTCCTTTCCCTCCTTTCCCTCCTTTCCCTCCTTTTCCTCCTTTCCCTCATTGCCCTCCTTTCCATCCTTTCCCTCCTTTCCCTCATTTCCCTCCTTTCCCTCCTTTCCCTTCTTTCCAACCTATCCCTCCTTTCCAACCGTTCCCTCCTTTCCCTCCTTTCCCACCTTTCTCTCCTTTCCCTCCTTTCCCTCCTTTCCCTCCTTTCCCTCCTTTCCCTCCTTTCCCTCCTTTCCCTCCTTTCCCTCCTTTCCCTCCTTTCCCTCCTTTCCCTCCTTTCCCTCCTTTCCCTCCTTTCCCTCCTTTCCCTCCTTTCCCTCCTTTCCCTCCTTTCCCTCCTTTCCCTCCTTTCCCTCCTTTCCAACCTTTCCCTCCTTTCCCTCCTTTCCCTCCTTTCCCTCCGTTCCCTCCATTCCCTCATTTCCTTCCTTTCCTTCCTTTCTCGCCTTTCCATCCTTTCCCTCCTCATTCCTTTCCCTCCTTTTCATTCTTTCCGTTTGTCGCTTACGATAATTTAGCTGTTTGGTAGCTCGGAGATGCCTAATCCCGGAAACAATGTTTGAAGGTGTGTATTGTGGATCTGTTGGTTAAAACATCTGTCTTCAAATTCAACCAGTTGGTGTGTGCTCGTATCGATTCCGGCTCAGCTCCTCCGTGCTTACTTGGGCTGAGAAGCGACGAAACAGTTTGAAACGGTATGGAAATATACCTGCAGTAACTTTTTCGTCCCAATTGGTGGTTCGAAATACATTTGATTGTGCGTACTTTCCCTCCTTTCCCTCCTTTCCCTCCTTTCCCTCCTTTCCCTCCTTTACACCATTTCCTTTATTTCCCTCCTTTCCCTCCTTTCCCTCCTTTCCCTTCTTTCCCTCATTTACACCATTTCCTTTATTTCCCTCCTTTCCCTGCTTTCCCTCCTTTCCATCCTTTCCCTCTTTTCCCTCCTTTCCCTCCATTCCCTCCTTTCCCTCCTTCCCCTCCTTTCCCTCGTTTCCCTCCTTTCCCTCCTATCCCTCCTATCCCTGCTTTCCATCCTTTCCCTCTTTTCCCTCCTTTCCCTCCTTTCCTCCTTTCCCTCCTTTCCCTTTTTTCCCTCCTTTTCCCACCTTTCCTTCCTTTCATTCTTTTCCCTCATTTGTATGTTTCCCTCTGTCGCTGACGATAATTAAGCTTTAAAAACGAAGCGTTGCTGGTCAATACTTGCTGAATAGCTACGTTATGCAACGCGCCAGCGATGCGCGCTTTTTTAACGATTTTATGGAAAACATTGTGTTCAATCTTACGATTTCGGATAATGTTCTTTCGCGTTTCGGTGTAACTTTTTCTAGCGTTTTATAATTACCGCGTGTTGTTCCTTGTATTGCACAATTAGAAGAGAGTTTATTTCACGCAATTCACTTATACTTATAAACTAATCGATCGTGCCCGAACGCTCCGAAATCAACGAATGATCTTCGTGTTTCGTTAAACACGAATCAACTGGCAGGGCTTCCGTGCCTAAGCCTGAACACATAGGCTAAGAAGAAAATGCTGATGGATGACGGTCAGCATTTTTAGAGTATAAATTCAATTGAAACCAGATGGTGCGTTTATTATTGTGCTTAAGTCGGCGTGTACTGCGCCTGTCTTGGGCTGCTGCTCCGAAAGACACTCTCGTGTGCGCGACAAATGGTGGCTCCAGAGAGAATGCATCAACCAACAGATCGGCAAGTAGTCCAATGCCCTCCTTTTCTTCCTTTCCGTCTGTCGCTTACGATAATTTAGCCTTAAAAACAAGCGTAGCAATACTTGCTGAATAGCTACGTTATGCAACGCGCTTAACGATTCAATGGAATTTAACGATTTAATGGAAAACATGGGCTAAGAAGGAAATGCTGATCATCGACGGTCAGCATTTTTAGAGTATAAATTCAATTGAAAAAAAAATAATGAAGCCATTATTCGCCAAGAGCCAGTTGGTGCGTTTATTATTGTGCTTTCCCTCCTTTCCCTCCTTTCCCTTTTTTCCCTCCTTTCCCTCCTTTCCATCCTTTCCTTCTTTTCCCTCCTTTCCCTCCTTTCCCTCATTTCCATCTTTTCCCTCCTTTCCCTCCTTTCCCTCCTTTCCCTTCTTTCCCTCCTTTCCCTCCTTTCCATCCTTTCCCTCCTTTCCCTGATGCAGGTAAGATACAAATTCTTAAGAGGGGGCATGTTACGATACCTTTCGTTATTTTCAGCTTTACTACCCGTGCCAGCTTATCGTCTTCGGTGTGCGCATGCCGTGTGGTGTTGCAAAGGAGCAAACCAATCTTCGGGATAATCTGTCTGCCAGGTAAACTAAACTGTTATTGTTCATCATCGCCATAGAATAAACGCGTTGTACTTCTTGTAGGCAAGCCTTCGACAAATGCTGAACCTATGTGCCGACTAGGAAATGCGCTGGGGTAAGTGACGACTAATCGATAGGGTCATCAGGCATCGATAGAAGAGGACGCGAACGCGTCGCTGCTTCGATTAAGTTTAGACCGGTAGTGCAGGTGAAAGTTGCAGTGTAGGTGGTTATCGCTTGACGGTCTTCGCTGCTGCCTTCCACAATCCGCAAGAGGGTGGTGTGGTGTGGGTAGAGGAAAGTGTCAAGTGCAAATTCGGTTGCGATCTGTAACGAATAAGTATAGTTGTTCGCCGCGGAACAGATTAACTAGCTCATGAAGCTCACTTGCAGCACTCGCGTTGTGTGCTGGTAAACTGCGTCGCGCAGTCAATCGTGGTAGTGATAAAAGTTGTAGTTGTTAAACTGTTGGTTGCTGTCGTGTGCACCGACAAAAAATTATTTCAACTGACCAATACAAAATTAGCCTTCCATCTAACGGCCAATGCTCATCCCGTACCGTCGAGAGCAATGATCTTCCTTCTTGCTGATGAAGCTCCGTGTAACGGCACTTGTCGATCATGTGCGTAAACGACTGCATTTTAGGAGGCAGGACAGGGCATGGTAGGGCAGCTGGGAAACTCGAATGATTCCTAGAGGGTCTGGTGTAACGCCAGGGTATTTGTTTCGTCACCACGTTGCCTTTTTCGGACTGCCCGAGATCCATTGAAAATGCATCCAGCTGCGCTGTATGGTGTAGCACAGTGTTTGCAGTTTTCATGCGCTCGGTAGTGATGATTAAAGGTGCGTGGTGGTGTGCTGCTGTTCGTTGAGTGCGTGACCTTTCCTTAGTGTTACGTGCGTAGCGAATGCAGTATGCAACGATACGCGACAATCGCTTGTAGCTGTAACACGTAAACAAAGAAAAATTAGTAGGCGTTATCATTACGGTAGCACTCACCATACGAACTCAAGATTCTTTTCTTCGGTTGGTTCAGGGTTAGAGTTGGGCCAGATGGAAACGGGCAGACAAAACCAATCCGGACCGAAGCTCCGCAGCTTACTTTTCAGGAATTCTGCTGACATACCGTGAAAAACGAAATCTGCGGGATAATACGCGCAGGATAAATGCTTCCACGATCGCTGGTGCGAACGGTGCTGCACATCGAAGCATGAATCATCTTGCTCTGGATCATATAAAACAACGTGAGCCTTTACCTCCTCGTATGGTAAAAGCTTTCGCGCCGAGCGTGTCTCGATCTGTTCAGCATATAAAGCAGCGAGCACATTAAGTGAATTGGATACGTCATACGTTTTATCTAAATGTAGTTCAATAGGTAAGTGAACAGCTTGGTGTTTTGTCACTTCGTGAAACTTTTCATGCTTTCGTACTTTGAGTGAATATCTATCATTAACTTGTGCTTCTTCTTCTTTACAGAATCGCTCGGTGGATTGATTTCGTGATGCCATGCATGCTACCGATGGCATGTAAAAGATTTCGGACAATTTGGGGATCATCAAAACATCAACAACCAGCTCGTAGTGGGTGGCTTTGCCGCTGGCTCCCTGCCAAAGAAATTATGCCTGCGCTTTTATTTCGCGGCAGATGCATTTTGTTCGATTTTAATACGGCTTCTATGCGTATCAAACGGTCATCGTAATCATCGCGTACAGCGGCATTATGCACAATTTCGTCGTGTGTGACTGCTGCGTCTTCTAATTGGCATTGCACAGTTTCCAAGTCGATGGAAAGCTGTTCGATTTTTGCAATGAGAGGGTCGATCTGCATTGCATCCCGTTCTGGGTAAAAGTTTATGAGAAACTTTTCGTAATCCGGTAACATCGCTAGCAACGCTGTCCTTCTGGACGATAGAATACGTTGTTGGGTTGCCATAGTTCGGTTTTAGGATGACGCTAAATTTCACGAACACAGTGAGCTCGGTCGACGGTGTTGCGACTAAAGCAAAGTTACACGCACAATAATCACAAATATCTCGAGAATCCGTAAAATTATATCAACCAGAATCCGTCGTTATCCTGGTCACGGCACCAATGTTCAATCTTACGATTTCGGATAATGTTCTTTCGCTTTTCGGTGTAACTTTTTCTAGCGTTTTATAATTACCGGGTGTTGTTCCTTGTATTGCACAACTAGAAGAGAGTTTATTTCACGCAATTCACTTATACTTATAAACTAATCGATCGTGCCCGAACGCTACGAAATCAACGAATGATCTTCGTGTTTCGTTAAACACGAATCAACTGGCAGGGCTACCGTGCCTAAGCCTGAACACATAGGCTAAGAAGAAAATGCTGATGGACGACGGTCAGCAGTTTTAGAGAATAAATTCAATTCAAACCAGTTGGTGCGTTTATTATTGTGCTTAAGTCGGCCTGTACTGTGCCTGTCTTGGGTTGCTGCTCCGAAAGACACTTTCGTGTGCGCAACAAATGGTGGCTCCAGAGAGGATGCATCATCCAACGGATCGGCAAGTAGTCCAATGCCCTCCTTTCCCTGCTTTCTCTCCTTCCTTCCTTTCCCTCTTTTCCCTCCTTTCCAACCTTTCCCTCCTTTCCCTCCTTTCCCTCCTTTCCCTCCTTTCCCTCCTTTCCCTCCTTTCCCTCCTTTCCCTCCCTTCCCTCCTTTCCCTCCTTTACCTCCTTTCCCTCCTTTCTCTCCTTTCCCTCCTTTGCCTCCTTTCCCTCCTTTCCCTCCTTTCCCTCCTTTCCCTCCTTTCCATCCTTTCCCTCCTTTCCCTCCTTTCCCTCCTTTCCCTCCGTTCCCTCCATTCCCTCATTTCCATCCTTTCCCTCCTTTCTCGCCTTTCCATCCTTTCCCTCCTTTCCCTCCTTTCCGTATGTCGCTTACGATAATTTAGCCTTAAAAACAAAGTGTTGCTACGTAGCAATACTTGCTGAATAGCTACGTTATGCAACGCGCCAGCGATTAAACGCGCTTAACGATTCAATGGAATTTAACGATTTAATGGAAAACATAGGCTAAGAAGAAAATGCTGATCGACGACGGTCAGCATTTTTAGAGTATAAATTCAATTGAAAAAAATAATGAAGGTATCATTTGCCAAGAGCCAGTTGGTGCGTTTATTATTGTGCTTAAGTTGGCGTGTACTGTGCCTGTCTTGGGCTGCTGCTCCGAAAGACAGTTTCGTGTGCGCGACCAATGGTGGCTCCAGAGAGGATGCATCAACCAACGGATCGGCAAGTAGTCCAATGCCCTCCTTTCCCTTCTTTCTCTCCTTCCCTCCTTTTCCTCCTTTCCATCCTTTCCAACCTTTCCCTCCTTTCCCTTCTTTTCCACCTTTCCCTCCTTTCCCTCCTTTCCCTCCTTTCCCTCCTTTCCCTCCTTTCCCTCCTTTCCCTCCTTTCCCTCCTTTCCCTCCTTTCCCTCCTTTCCCTCCTTTCCCTCCTTTCCCTCCTTTCCCTCCTTTCCCTCCTTTCCCTCCTTTCCCTTCGTTCCATTCATTCCCTCATTTCCTTCCTTTCCCTCCTTTCTCGCCTTTCCATCCTTTCCCTCCTCATTCCTTTCCCTCCTTTTCCTTCTTTCCGTCTGTCGCTTACGATAATTTAGCCTTAAAAACAAAGCGTTGCTAGGTAGCAATACTTGCTGAATAGCTACGTTATGCAACGCGCCAGCGATTAAGCGATTAGTGGCTCCAGAGAGGATGCATTAACCAACGGATCGGCAAGTAGTGAAATTAATTTAGAAAACATAAATAGGCTGCAAAAGCATCTGAAAGGTTAAGCACTTCGTGCAGTTAGCGGATCAATGCTTAACCCAGAAAACCGTTGCGCTCGTAATAACCAGGCTCGACAAAATGGTCGGGAACCCTGAAAGCATTTACAAGTCTTTACTGCTAGAATTACTAGTGATAAAACATATAACGACAGATAATCCTTCAGCATTTTTAGAATTTTCCAACGCTTTGCGCAATCTCATTGACAACATGGTGTTGTTGAAGCAAGAAGGATTTTTGAATGACCAAAGGCTGCTAAACGATTTAACATCAAGGTTTTCAACCGAACTTCGGAACGAAAGGTTGAACGAGAATCGAACCGTTCGAACAGTTCGGTAAAGTGCACGAACGAACGAGATTCTTAACAAAAAACGACCAGGACTTTTGGAAGAAACTGACTACACCGAACGCGTTCGAACGTTCCGTTCATTGTTCGACGACACACATAAATGTGGTAATGAAACGTGCAAAATCATATTGCTTTCTCGCTCTTTCTCGCACCGTGCGAACGGGTCGTCAGAGATCAAAATGTACCCTGTTGGTGTTGAAATCGTACCCATACAACTCAATTCCTCGAACGCCGTCGAATTTGTCAGGCAGTGTTCGATACGTGTGCTGCAAGGTGTTATAAATGACAAGGTGAAGTTGTTCAGAGCAAAATGACATTTCTCGACTTGACATTTCTCTTCCGGGGGCTACGGTATAAAAATCGGGGAGGGCTGGTGCGGGGTAATGAAATTTGTATGCAGAGAGTGACAGATGTCCCCCACAATGTCGCCCAGCAAAAGCGATAAAAATCAACCTTCTAAATACATTATCCTTGGTGTGCTGTTGGTTTGGAAATCGTATCTATACGACTGAATTCATCGAACGCGTTCGAACTGGTGCTCGATCTGTGTTCTGTTGGTGTGTAAATCGTACCTACACAACTGAATTCATCGAACGCGTTCGAACTGGCTCATTTGTGTTCGATCTGTGCTCTGTTGGTGTGGAAATTATACATATACAATTCAATAGATCGATCCCGTTCAAACGGATTATTCATTATTCGCGAATGAACTGAACTGGAATTGCGCTCATCATGTTGATCCATATTTAAGTAGTTTTTTTTATAGAATCCTTGAGTGTGTATAAGGCATAGGGTACAATATATGCTGGAGACGTCTATGCTCGTATTAGTTTTATACATGCTAGTTTTTGGTCGGTTTTTCGATAGCTAGCCAGACAGCAGATGGGCCGAGTCTTTAATGTTTTTAAATTATTGGTGTCAACCGCAGAATGAGTACTTCTTTGGCTACAGTATGCGTCTATGGCGGGTAAATGAAAAAGATAACGAGCGTTCTTTGTAAATAAACACCCCATGAAAAAAAGAACGAAAGAATCGTCGTTCACGTACGGTTCTTTTTGGTGAGCGAACTAGTTCGTTCGCGTTCGGTGAAAAGAATCGTTTTGCCCATGCCTAGTTGAAACACACGATAAGTACGAAACAAGATAACAAGAATCTTACGCTACAAGACCTAGCAGAATGGCTGAAACCCTCTGAAGAACTAGCCATTATGCGGCCACGAACGAAGGAGTATCCAAGCAATAAAGGTCGAAACATCAAAATATACAGCATCGTCACAAAGTGCCAGAAAAGGAAACAATATGTATAATTTGTGGATTTCCTCACGAAACCACTCGTTGCAGACAATTGAACGGTAAGACATCCAATATAAAATTAACTCTTTTTATTCGGCATAGAATTTGTACCAATTGCTGCAAGTACAGCAACCATAACACCAAAAACTGTCGCCTATCAGCACAATGTAGCGTGGTACGGTTGCGGCAAAAGGCATCATAGTATCTGTTGTGTACTGGATTGCCAAACTACGATGAGTTTCAATCGATAGGTTTATTCAAACTGAACGTGTTATTTGCATTCCCTACTTTTTATAGTTCAGAATGTAACAACGTGAACTATGACCAATTAATAATTATTACATGAAAATGTTATGATTGCAATGTGTGCTATGATCCAACATCTCCCCCCTTATAACCGCAGGACTCCACACAGCATAACACGGAGCGCAACATAACAACTGACAGCTGCTTAACGCTTCAGAAAACGCTGTATTGCCGGTACCATGTTATGAATATCCGTAGTAGGCCGCTCATTTCTCATTGGAAAGCTACCAACCTACTGCGATTACCGACAGTTAATGAAACGCTTTACCTCCTTTCCCAAGCGTTTTCTTACGCGTTTGGCAGCTGTCAGTTGTTATGTTGCGCTCCGTGTTATGCTGTGTGGAGTCCTGCGGTAACTGAATGATCCAACATCTCTCCCCTTAATTGGTACTTCTGGAATGAATTGAGTGTTCGGTAGCTGTTTGGTAGCTCGGAGATGCCTAATCCCGGAAACAATGTTTGAAGGTGTGTATTGTGGATCTGTTGGTTAAAACATCTGTCTTCAAATTCAACCAGTTGGTGTGTGCTCGTATCGATTCCGGCTCAGCTCCTCCGTGCTTACTAGGGCTGAGAAGCAACGAAACAGTTTGAAACGGTATGGAAATATACCTGCAGTAACTTTTTCGTCCCAATTGGTGGTTTGAAATACATTTGATTGTGCGTACTTTCCCTCCTTTCCCTCCTTTCCCTCCTTTCCCTCCTTTACACCATTTCCTTTATTTCCCTCCTTTCCCTCCTTTCCCTCCTTTCCCTCTTTTCCCACCTTTCCCCCCTTTCCCTCCTTTCCCTCCTTTCCCTCTTTTCCCTCCTTTCCCTCCTTTCCCTCCTTCCCCTCCTTTCCCTCCTTCCCCTCCTTTCCCTCCTTTGCCTCCTATCCCTCCTTTCCATCCTTTCCCTCCTTTCCCTCCTTTCCATCCTTTCCCTCCTTTCCCTCCTTTCCCTCCTTTCCCTCCTTTCCCTCCTTTCTCTCCTTTCCCTCCTTTCCCTCCTTTCCTCCTTTCCCTCCTTTCCCTCCTTTCCAACCTATCCCTCCTTTCCAACCGTTCCCTCCTTTCCCTCCTTTCCCTCCTTTCTCTCCTTTCCCTCCTTTACACCATTTCCTTTATTTCCCTCCTTTCCCTCCTTTCCCTCCTTTCCCTCCTTTCCCTCTTTTCCCTCTTTTCCCTCCTTTCCCTCCTTCCCCTCCTTTCCCTCCTTTCCCTCCTTTCCCTCCTATCCCTCCTATCCCTCCTTTCCATCCTTTCCCTCCTTTCCCTCCTTGCCCTCCTTTCCCTCCTTATCCTCCTTTCCCTCCTTGCCCTCCTTTCCCTCCTTTCCCTCCTCTCCCTCCTTTCCCTCCTTTCCCTCCTTTCTCTCCTTTCCCTCCTTTCCCTCCTTTCCTCCTTTCCCTCCTTTCCATCCTTTCCCTCCTTTCCCTCCTTTCCCTCCTTTCCCTCCTTTCCCTCCTTACCCTCCTTTCTCTCCTTTCCTTCTTTACACCATTTCCTTTATTTCCCTCCTTTCCCTCCTTTCCCTCCTTTCCCTCCTTTCCCTCTTTTCCCTCCTTTCCATCATTTCCCTCCTTTCCCTCCTTTCTCTTCTTTCCCTCCTTTCCCAACTTTCCCCCCTTTCCCACCTTTTCCTCCTTTCCCTCCTTTCCCTCCTTTCCCTCCTTTCCCTCCTTTCCCTCCTTTCCCTCCTTTCCCTCCTTTCCCTCCTTTCCCTCCTTTCTCTCCTTTCCCTCCTTTCCCTCCTTTCCCTCCTTTCCCTCCGTTCCCTCCATTCCCTCATTTCCTTCCTTTCCTTCCTTTCTCGCCTTTCCATCCTTTCCCTCCTCATTCCTTTCCCTTCTTTTCATTCTTTCCGTCTGTCGCTTACGATAATTTAGCTGTTTGGTAGCTCGGAGATGCCTAATCCCGGAAACAATGTTTGAAGGTGTGTATTGTGGATCTGTTGGTTAAAACATCTGTCTTCAAATTCAACCAGTTGGTGTGTGCTCGTATCGATTCCGGCTCAGCTCCTCCGTGCTTACTTGGGCTGCGAAGCGACGAAACAGTTTCAAACGGTATGGAAATATACCTGCAGTAACTTTTTCGTCCCAATTGGTGGTTCGAAATACATTTGATTGTGCGTACTTTCCCTCCTTTCCCTCCTTTCCCTCCTTTCCCTCCTTTCCCTCCTTTACACCATTTCCTTTATTTCCCTCCTTTCCCTCCTTTCCCTCCTTTCCCTCTTTTCCCACCTTTCCCCCATTTCCCTCCTTTCCCTCCTTTCCCTCTTTTCCCTCCTTTCCCTCCTTTCCCTCCTTCCCCTCCTTTCCCTCCTTTCCCTTCTTTCCTTCCTATCCCTCCTATCCCTCCTTTCCATCCTTTCCCTCCTTTCCCTCCTTGCCCTCCTTTCCCTCCTTTCCCTCCTTTCCCTCCTTTCCCTCCTTTCCCTCCTTTCTCTCCTTTCCCTCCTTTCTCTCCTTTCCCTCCTTTCCCTCCTTTCCTCCTTTCCCTCCTTTCCCTCCTTTCCAACCTATCCCTCCTTTCCAACCGTTCCCTCCTTTCCCTCCTTTCCCTCCTTTCCCTCCTTTCCCTCCTTTACACCATTGCCTTTATTTCCCTCCTTTCCCTCCTTTCCCTCCTTTCCCTCCTTTCCCTCTTTTCCCTCCTTTCCCTCCTTTCCCTCCTTCCCCTCCTTTCCCTCCTTTCCCTCCTTTCCCTCCTATCCCTCCTATCCCTCCTTTCCATCCTTTCCCTCCTTTCCCTCCTTGCCCTCCTTTCCCTCCTTTCCCTCCTTTCCCTCCTTGCCCTCCTTTCCCTCCTTTCCCTCCTTTCCCTCCTTTCCCTCCTTTCCCTCCTTTCTCTCCTTTCCCTCCTTTCCCTTCTTTCCTCCTTTCCCTCCTTTCCCTCCTTTCCAACCTATCCCTCCTTTCCAACCGTTCCCTCCTTTCCCTCCTTTCCCTCCTTTCTCTCCTTTCCCTCCTTTACACCATTTCCTTTATTTCCCTCCTTTCCCTCCTTTCCCTCCTTTCCCTCCTTTCCCTCTTGTCCCTCCTTTCCCTCATTTCCCTCCTTTCCCTCCTTTCCCTCCTTTCCAACCTATCCCTCCTTTCCAACCGTTCCCTCCTTTCCCTCCTTTCCCTCCTTTCCATCCTTTCCCTCTTTTCCCTCATTTCCCTCCTTTCCGTCCTTTCCCTCCTTTCCAACCTATCCCTCCTTTCCAACCGTTCCCTCCTTTCCCTCCTTTCCCTCCTTTCTCTCCTTTCCCTCCTTTACACCATTTCCTTTATTTCCCTCCTTTCCCTCCTTTCCCTCCTTTCCCTCCTTTCCCTCTTTTCCCTCTTTTCCCTCCTTTCCCCCCTTTCCCTCCTTTCCCTCCTTTCCCTCTTTTCCTTCCTTTCCCTCCTTCCCCTCCTTTCCCTCCTTTCCCACCTTTCTCTCCTATCCCTCCTTTCCCTCCTTTCCATCCTTTCCCTCCTTTTTCTCCTTTCCCTCCTTTCCCTCCTTTCCCTCCTTTCCCTCCTTTCCCTCCTTTCCCTCCTTTCCCTCCTTTCCCTCCTTTCCCTCCTTTCCCTCCTGTCCCTCCTTTCCCTCCTTTCCCTCCTTTCCCTCCGTTCCCTCCATTCCCTCATTGCCATCCTTTCCCTCCTTTCTCGCCTTTCCCTCCTTTCCGTTCTTTCCCTCCTTTCCCTCCTTTATCCTCCTTTCCCTCCTTTCCCTCCTTTCCCTCCTTTCCCTCCTTTCCTCCTTACCCTCATTTCCCTCCTTTCCATCCTTTCCCTCCTTTCCCTCCTTTCCCTCCTTTCCCTCCATTCCCTCCTTTCCCTCCTTTCCCTCCTTTCCCTCCTTTCCCTCCTTTCCCTCCTTTCCCTCCTTTCCCTCCTTTCCCTCCTTTCCCTCCTTTCCCTCCTTTCCCTCCTTTCCCTCCTTTCCCTCCTTTCCCTCCTTTCCCTCCTTTCCCTCCTTTCCCTCCTTTCCCTCCTTTCCCTCCGTTCCCTCCATTCCCTCATTTCCTTCCTTTCCTTCCTTTCTCGCCTTTCCATCCTTTTTCTCCTCATTGCTGTCCCTTCTTTTCATTCTTTCCGTCTGTCGCTTACGATAATTTAGCTGTTTGGTAGCTCGGAGATGCCTAATCCCGGAAACAATGTTTGAAGGTGTGTATTGTGGATCTGTTGGTTAAAACATCTGTCTTCAAATTCAACCAGTTGGTGTGTGCTCGTATCGATTCCGGCTCAGCTCCTCCGTGCTTACTTGGGCTGAGAAGCGACGAAACAGTTTGAAACGGTATGGAAATATACCTGCAGTAACTTTTTCGTCCCAATTGGTGGTTCGGAATACATTTGATTGTGCGTACTTTCCCTCCTTTCCCTCCTTTCCCTCCTTTCCCTCCTTTCCCTCCTTTACACCATTTCCTTTATTTCCCTTCTTTCCCTCCTTTCCCTCCTTTCCATCCTTTCCCTCTTTTCCCTCCTTTCCCTCCTTTCCCTCCTTTCCCCCCTTTCCCTCTTTTTCCTCCTTTCCCTCCTTTCCCTCCTTCCCCTCCTTTCCCTCCTTTCCCTCCTTTCCCTCCTATCCCTCCTATCCCTGCTTTCCATCCTTTCCCTCTTTTCCCTCCTTTCCCTCCTTTCCTCCTTTCCCTCCTTTCCCTTTTTTCCCTCCTTTTCCCACCTTTCCTTCCTTTCATTCTTTTCCCTCCTTTGTATCTTTCCCTCTGTCGCTGACGATAATTAAGCTTTAAAAACGAAGCGTTGCTGGTCAATACTTGCTGAATAGCTACGTTATGCAACGCGCCAGCGATGCGCGCTTTTTTAACGATTTTATGGAAAACATTGTATTCAATCTTACGATTTCGGATAATGTTCTTTCGCGTTTCGGTGTAACTTTTTCTAGCGTTTTATAATTACCGGGTGTTGTTCCTTGTATTGCACAATTAGAAGAGAGTTTATTTCACACAATTCACTTATACTTATAAACTAATCGATCGTGTCCGAACGCTCTGAACTCAACGAATGATCTTCGTGTTTCGTTAAACACGAATCAACTGGCAGGGCTTCCGTGCCTAAACCTGAACATCCTCCCCCCCTTGACGCAAGTCAATAATCAAAATAATAACAAATAAAAATAACGGAAGTTAAAAGTATGTGCCTTCGCGTTCAGATGCAGGTAAGATACAAATTCTTAAGAGGGGGCATGTTACGATACCTTTCGTTATTTTCAGCTTTACTACCAGTGCCAGCTTATCGTCTTCGGTGTGCGCATGCCGTGTGGTGTTGCAAAGGAGCAAACCAATCTTCGGGATAATCTGTCTGCCAGGTAAACTAAACTGTTGTTGTTCATCATCGCCATAGAATAAACGCGTTGTACTTCTTGTAGGCAAGCCTTCGACAAATGCTGAACCTATGTGCCGACTAGGAAATGCGCTGGGGTAAGTGACGACTAATCGATAGAGTCATCAGGCATCGATAGAAGAGGACGCGAACGCGTCGCTGCTTCGATTAAGTTTAGACCGGTAGTGCAGGTGAAAGTTGCAGTGTAGGTGGTTATCGCTTGACGGTCTTCGCTGCTGCCTTCCACAATCCGCAAGAGGGTGGTGTGGTGTGGGTAGAGGAAAGTGTCAAGTGCAAATTCGGTTGCGATCTGTAACGAATAAGTATAGTTGTTCGCCGCGGAACAGATTAACTAGCTCATGAAGCTCACTTGCAGCACTCGCGTTGTGTGCTGGTAAACTGCGTCGCGCAGTCAATCGTGGTAGTGATAAAAGTTGTAGTTGTTAAACTGTTGGTTGCTGTCGTGTGCACCGACAAAAAATTATTTCAACTGACCAATACAAAATTAGCCTTCCATCTAACGGCCAATGCTCATCCCGTACCGTCGAGAGCAATGATCTTCCTTCTTGCTGATGAAGCTCCGTGTAACGGCACTTGTCGATCATGTGCGTAAACGACTGCATTTTAGGAGGCAGGACAGGGCATGGTAGGGCAGCTGGGAAACTCGAATGATTCCTAGAGGGTCTAGGAGTGAAGCTAGTGTTCGCCAGGGTATTTGTTTCGTCACCACGTTGCCTTTTTCGGGCTGCCCGAGATCCATTGAAAATGCATCCAGCTGCGCTGTATGGTGTAGCACAGTGTTTGCAGTTTTCATGCGCTCGGTAGTGATGATTAAAGGTGCGTGGTGGTGTGCTGCTGTTCGTTGAGTGCGTGACCTTTCCTTAGTGTTACGTGCGTAGCGAATGCAGTATGCAACGATACGCGACAATCGCTTGTAGCTGTAACACGTAAACAAAGGAAAATTAGTAGGCGTTATCATTACGGTAGCACTCACCATACGAATCTCAAGATTCTTTTCTACGGTTGGTTCAGGGTTAGAGTTGGGCCAGATGGAAACGGGTAGACAAAACCAATCCGGACCGAAGCTCCGCAACTTACTTTTCAGGAATTCTGCTGACATACCGTGAAAAACGAAATCTGCGGGATAATACGCGCAGGATAAATGCTTCCACGATCGCTGGTGCGAACGGTGCTGCACATCGAAGCATGAATCATCTTGCTCTGGATCATATAAAACAACGTGAGCCTTTACCTCCTCGTATGGTAAAAGCTTTCGCGCCGAGCGTGTCTCGATCTGTTCAGCATATAAAGCAGCGAGCACATTAAGTGAATTGGATACGTCATACGTTTTATCTAAATGTAGTTCAATAGGTAAGTGAACAGCTTGGTGTTTTGTCACTTCGTGAAACTTTTCATGCTTTCGTACTTTAAGTGAATATCTATCATTAACTTGTGCTTCTTCTTCTTTACAGAATCGCTCGGTGGATTGATTTCGTGATGCCATGCATGCTACCGATGGCATGTAAAAGATTTCGGACAATTTGGGGATCATCAAAATATCAACATCCAGCTCGTAGTGGGTGGCTTTGCCGCTGGCTCCCTGCCAAAGAAATTATGCCAGCGCTTTTATTTCGCGGCAGATGCATTTTGTTCGATTTTAATACGGCTTCTATGCGTATCAAACGGTCATCGTAATCATCGCGTACAGCGGCATTATGCACAATTTCGTCGTGTGTGACTGCTGCGTCTTCTAATTGGCATTGCACAGTTTCCAAGTCGATGGAAAGCTGTTCGATTTTTGCAATGAGAGGGTCGATCTGCATTGCATCCCGTTCTGGGTAAAAGTTTATGAGAAACTTTTCGTAATCCGGTAACATCGCTAGCAATCCTTCTGGACGATAGGATACGTTGTTGGGTTGCCATAGTTCGGTTTTAGGATGACGCTAAATTTCACGAACACAGTGAGCTCGGTCGACGGTGTTGCGACTAAAGCAAAGTTACACGCACAATAATCACAAATATCGCGAGAATCCGTAAAATTATTTCAACCAGAATCCGTCGTTATCCTGGTCACGGCACCAATGTTCAATCTTACGATTTCGGATAATGTTCTTTCGCGTTTCGGTGTAACTTTTTCTAGCGTTTTATAATTAACGGGTGTTGTTCCTTGTATTGCACAATTAGAAGAGAGTTTATTTCACGCAATTCACTTATACTTATAAACTAATCGATCGTGCCCGAACGCTCCGAAATCAACGAATGATCTTCGTGTTTCGTTAAACACGAATCAACTGGCAGGGCTTCCGTGCCTAAGCCTGAACACATAGGCTAAGAAAAAATGCTGATGGATGACGGTCAGCATGTTTCGAGTATAAATTCAATTGAAACCAGTTGGTGCGTTTATTATTGTGCTTAAGTCGGCGTGTACTGTGCCTGTCTTGGGTTGCTGCTCCGAAAGACACTTTCGTGTGCGCAACAAATGGTGGCTCCAGAGAGGATGCATCATCCAACGGATCGGCAAGTAGTCCAATGCCCTCCTTTCCCTGCTTTCTCTCCTTCCCTCCTTTCCCTCCTTTCCCTCCTTTCCCTCCTTTCCCTCCTTTACCTCCTTTCCCTCCTTTCCCTCCTTTACCTCCTTTCCCTCCTTTGCCTCCTTTCCCTCCTTTCCCTCCGTTCCCTCCATATCCTCATTTCCATCCTTTCCCTCCTTTCTCGCCTTTCCATCCTTTCCCTCCTCATTCCATTCCCTCCTTTTCCTCCTGTCCGTCTGTCGCTTACGATAATTTAGCCTTAAAAACAAAGTGTTGCTAGGTAGCAATACTTGCTGAATAGCTACGTTATGCAACGCGCCAGCGATTAAACGCGCTTAACGATTAAATGGAATTTAACGATTTAATGGAAAACATAGGCTAAGAAGAAAATGCTGATCGACGACGGTCAGCATTTTTAGAGTATAAATTCAATTGAAAAAAAATAATGAAGGCATTATTTGCCAATAGCCAGTTGGTGCGTTTATTATTGTGCTTAAGTCGGCGTGTACTGTGCCTGTCTTGGGCTGCTGCTCCGAAAGACAATCTCGTGTGCGCGACAAATGGTGGCTCCAGAGAGAATGCATCAACCAACAGATCGGCAAGTAGTCCAATGCCCTTCTTTTCCTCCTTTCCGTCTGTCGCTTACGATAATTTAGCCTTAAAAACAAGCGTAGCAATACTTGCTGAATAGCTACGTTATGCAACGCGCTTAACGATTCAATGGAATTTAACGATTTAATGGAAAACATAGGCTAAGAAGGAAATGCTGATCGACGACGGTCAGCATTTTTAGAGTATAAATTCAATTGAAAAAAAAAATAATAAAGGCATTATTTGCCAAGAGCCAGTTGGTGCGTTTCTTATTGTGCTTTCCCTCCTTTCCCTCCTTTCCCTTTTTTTCCCTTCTTTCCCTCTTTTCCATGCTTTCCTTCTTTTCCCTTCTTTCCCTCCTTTCCCTCATTTCCATCTTTTCCCTCCTTTCCCTCCTTTCCCTCCTTTCCCTCTTTTCCCTCCTTTCCCTCCATTCCCTCATATTCTTCCTTTCCCTCCTTTCTCGCCTTTCCATCCTTTCCCTCCTCATTCCTTTCCCTCCTTTTCCTTCTTTCCGTCTGTCGCTTACGATAATTTAGCCTTAAAAACAAAGCGTTGCTAGGTAGCAATACTTGCTGAATAGCTACGTTATGCAACGCGCCAGCGATTAAGCGATTAGTGGCTCCAGAGAGGATGCATTAACCAACGGATCGGCAAGTAGTGAAATTAATTTAGAAAACATAAATAGGCTGCAAAAGCATCTGAAAGGTTAAGCACTTCGTGCAGTTAGCGGATCAATGCTTAACCCAGAAAACCGTTGCGCTCGTAATAACCAGGCTCGACAAAATGGTCGGGAACCCTGAAAGCATTTACAAGTCTTTACTGCTAGAATTACTAGTGATAAAACATATAACGACAGATAATCCTTCAGCATTTTTAGAATTTTCCAACGCTTTGCGCAATCTCATTGACAACATGGTGTTGTTGAAGCAAGAAGGATTTTTGAATGACCAAAGGCTGCTAAACGATTTAACATCAAGGTTTTCAACCGAACTTCGGAACGAAAGGTTGAACGAGAATCGAACCGTTCGAACAGTTCGGTAAAGTGCACGAACGAACGAGATTCTTAACAAAAAACGACCAGGACTTTTGGATGAAACTGACTACACCGAACGCGTTCGAACGTTCCGTTCATTGTTCGACGACACACATAAATGTGGTAATGAAACGTGCAAAATCATATTGCTTTCTCGCTCTTTCTCGCACCGTGCGAACAGGTCGTCAGAGATCAAAATGTACCCTGTTGGTGTTGAAATCGTACCCATACAACTCAATTCCTCGAACGCCGTCGAATTTGTCAGGCAGTGTTCGATACGTGTGCTGCAAGGTGTTATAAATGACAAGGTGAAGTTGTTCAGAGCAAAATGACATTTCTCGACTTGACATTTCTCTTCCGGGGGCTACGGTATAAAAATCGGGGAGGGCTGGTGCGGGGTAATGAAATTTGTATGCAGAGAGTGACAGATGTCCCCCACAATGTCGCCCAGCAAAAGCGATAAAAATCAACCTTCTAAATACATTATCCTTGGTGTGCTGTTGGTTTGGAAATCGTATCTATACGACTGAATTCATCGAACGCGTTCGAACTGGTGCTCGATCTGTGTTCTGTTGGTGTGTAAATCGTACCTACACAACTGAATTCATCGAACGCGTTCGAACTGGCTCATTTGTGTTCGATCTGTGCTCTGTTGGTGTGGAAATTATACATATACAATTCAATAGATCGATCCCGTTCAAACGGATTATTCATTATTCGCGAATGAACTGAACTGGAATTGCGCTCATCATGTTGATCCATATTTAAGTAGTTTTTTTTATAGAATCCTTGAGTGTGTATAAGGCATAGGGTACAATATATGCTGGAGACGTCTATGCTCGTATTAGTTTTATACATGCTAGTTTTTGGTCGGTTTTTCGATAGCTAGCCAGACAGCAGATGGGCCGAGTCTTTAATGTTTTTAAATTATTGGTGTCAACCGCAGAATGAGTACTTCTTTGGCTACAGTATGCGTCTATGGCGGGTAAATGAAAAAGATAACGAGCGTTCTTTGTAAATAAACACCCCATGAAAAAAAGAACGAAAGAATCGTCGTTCACGTACGGTTCTTTTTGGTGAGCGAACTAATTCGTTCACGTTCAGTGAAAAGAATCGTTTTGCCCATGCCTAGTTGAAACACACGATAAGTACGAAACAAGATAACAAGAATCTTACGCTACAAGACCTAGCAGAATGGCTGAAACCCTCTGAAGAACTAGCCATTATGCGGCCACGAACGAAGGAGTATCCAAGCAAGAAAGGTCGAAACATCAAAATATACAGCATCGTCACAAAGGGCCAGAAAAGGAAACAATATGTATAATTTGTGGATTTGCTCACGAAACCACTCGTTGCAGGCAATTGAACGGTAAGACACCCAATATAAAATTAACTCTTTTTATTCGGCATAGAATTTGCACCAATTGCTGCAAGTACAGCAACCATAACACCAAAAACTGTCGCCTATCAGCACAATGTAGCGTGGTACGGTTGCGGCAAAAGGCATCATAGTATCTGTTGTGTACTGGATTGCCAAACTACGATGAGTTTCAATCGATAGGTTTATTCAAACTGAACGTGTTATTTGCATTCCCTACTTTTTATAGTTCAGAATGTAACAACGTGAACTATGATCAATTAATAATTATTACATGAAAATGTTATGATTGCAATGTGTGCTATGATCCAACATCTCCCCCCTTATAACCGCAGGACTCCACACAGCATAACACGGAGCGCAACATAACAACTGACAGCTGCTTAACGCTTCAGAAAACGCTGTATTGCCGGTACCATGTTATGAATATCCGTAGTAGGCCGCTCATTTCTCATTGGAAAGCTACCAACCTACTGCGATTACCGACAGTTAATGAAACGCTTTACCTCCTTTCCCAAGCGTTTTCTTACGCGTTTGGCAGCTGTCAGTTGTTATGTTGCGCTCCGTGTTATGCTGTGTGGAGTCCTGCGGTAACTGAATGATCCAACATCTCTCCCCTTAATTGGTACTTCTGGAATGAATTGAGTGTTCGGTAGCTGTTTGGTAGCTCGGAGATGCCTAATCCCGGAAACAATGTTTGAAGGTGTGTATTGTGGATCTGTTGGTTAAAACATCTGTCTCCAAATTCAACCAGTTGGTGTGTGCTCGTATCGATTCCGGCTCAGCTCCTCCGTGCTTACTTGGGCTGAGAAGCGACGAAACAGTTTGAAACGGTATGGAAATATACCTGCAGTAACTTTTTCGTCCCAATTGGTGGTTCGAAATACATTTGATTGTGCGTACTTTCCCTCCTTTCCCTCCTTTCCCTCCTTTCCCTCCTTTACACCATTTCCTTTATTTGCCTCCTTTCCCTCCTTTCTTTCTTTTCCATCCTTTCCCTCTTTTCCTTCCTTTCCCTCCTTTCCTCCTTTCCCACCTTTCCCTCTTTTCCCTCTTTTCCCACCTTTCCCTCCTTTCATTCTTTTCCCTCCTTTTTATCTTTCCCTCTGTCGCTGACGATAATTAAGATTTAAAAACGAAGCGTTGCTGGTCAATACTTGCTGAATAGCTACGTTATGCAACGCGCCAGCGATGCGCGCTTTTTTAACGATTTTATGGAAAACATAGGCTAAGAAGAAAATGCTGATGGACGACGGTCAGCAGTTTTAGAGTATAAATTCAATTGAAACCAGTTGGTGCGTTTATTATTGTGCTTAAGTCGGCCTGTACTGTGCCTGTCTTGGGTTGCTGCTCCGAAAGACACTTTCGTGTGCGCAACAAATGGTGGCTCCAGAGAGGATGCATTAACCAACGGATCGGCAAGTAGTCCAATGCCCTCCTTTCCCTGCTTTCTCTCCTTCCTTCCTTTCCCTCTTTTCCCTCCTTTCCAACCATTCCCTCCTTTCCCTCCTTTCCCTCCTTTCCCTCCTTTCCCTCCTTTCCCTCCTTTCCCTCCTTTCCCTCCTTTCCCTCCTTTCCCTCCTTTACCTCCTTTCCCTCCTTTCCCTCCTTTGCCTCCTTTCCCTCCTTTCCCTCCTTTCCCTCCTTTCCCTCCTTTCCCTCCTTTCCATCCTTTCCCTCCTTTCCCTCCTTTCCCTCCTTTCCCTCCGTTCCCTCCATTCCCTCATTTCCATCCTTTCCCTCCTTTCTCGCCTTTCCATCCTTTCCCTCCTTTCCCTCCTTTCCGTATGTCGCTTACGATAATTTAGCCTTAAAAACAAAGTGTTGCTAGGTAGCAATACTTGCTGAATAGCTACGTTATGCAACGCACCAGCGATTAAACGCGCTTAACGATTCAATGGAATTTAACGATTTAATGGAAAACATAGGCTAAGAAGAAAATGCTGATCGACGACGGTCAGCATTTTTAGAGTATAAATTCAATTGAAAAAAATAATGAAGGTATCATTTGCCAAGAGCCAGTTGGTGCGTTTATTATTGTGCTTAAGTCGGCGTGTACTGTGCCTGTCTTGGACTGCTGCTCCGAAAGACAGTTTCGTGTGCGCGACCAATGGTGGCTCCAGAGAGGATTCATCAACCAACGGATCGGCAAGTAGTCCAATGCCCTCCTTTCCCTTCTTTCTCTCCTTCCCTCCTTTTCCTCCTTTCCATCCTTTCCAACATTTCCCTCCTTTCCCTTCTTTTCCACCTTTCCCTCCTTTCCCTCCTTTCCCTCCTTTCCCTCCTTTCCCTCCTTTCCCTCCTTTCCCTCCTTTCCCTCCTTTCCCTCCTTTCCCTCCTTTCCCTCCTTTCCCTCCTTTCCATCCTTTCCCTCCTTTCCCTCCTTTCCCTTCGTTCCATCCATTCCCTCATTTCCTTCCTTTCCCTCCTTTCTCGCCTTTCCATCCTTTCCCTCCTCATTCCTTTCCCTCCTTTTCCTTCTTTCCGTCTGTCGCTTACGATAATTTAGCCTTAAAAACAAAGCGTTGCTAGGTAGCAATACTTGCTGAATAGCTACGTTATGCAACGCGCCAGCGATTAAGCGATTAGTGGCTCCAGAGAGGATGCATTAACCAACGGATCGGCAAGTAGTGAAATTAATTTAGAAAACATAAATAGGCTGCAAAAGCATCTGAAAGGTTAAGCACTTCGTGCAGTTAGCGGATCAATGCTTAACCCAGAAAACCGTTGCGCTCGTAATAACCAGGCTCGACAAAATGGTCGGGAACCCTGAAAGCATTTACAAGTCTTTACTGCTAGAATTACTAGTGATAAAACATATAACGACAGATAATCCTTCAGCATTTTTAGAATTTTCCAACGCTTTGCGCAATCTCATTGACAACATGGTGTTGTTGAAGCAAGAAGGATTTTTGAATGACCAAAGGCTGCTAAACGATTTAACATCAAGGTTTTCAACCGAACTTCGGAACGAAAGGTTGAACGAGAATCGAACCGTTCGAACAGTTCGGTAAAGTGCACGAACGAACGAGATTCTTAACAAAAAACGACCAGGACTTTTGGAAGAAACTGACTACACCGAACGCGTTCGAACGTTCCGTTCATTGTTCGACGACACACATAAATGTGGTAATGAAACGTGCAAAATCATATTGCTTTCTCGCTCTTTCTCGCACCGTGCGAACGGGTCGTCAGAGATCAAAATGTACCCTGTTGGTGTTGAAATCGTACCCATACAACTCAATTCCTCGAACGCCGTCGAATTTGTCAGGCAGTGTTCGATACGTGTGCTGCAAGGTGTTATAAATGACAAGGTGAAGTTGTTCTGAGCAAAATGACATTTCTCGACTTGACATTTCTCTTCCGGGGGCTACGGTATAAAAATCGGGGAGGGCTGGTGCGGGGTAATGAAATTTGTATGCAGAGAGTGACAGATGTCCCCCACAATGTCGCCCAGCAAAAGCGATAAAAATCAACCTTCTAAATACATTATCCTTGGTGTGCTGTTGGTTTGGAAATCGTATCTATACGACTAAATTCATCGAACGCGTTCGAACTGGTGCTCGATCTGTGTTCTGTTGGTGTGTAAATCGTACCTACACAACTGAATTCATCGAACGCGTTCGAACTGGCTCATTTGTGTTCGATCTGTGCTCTGTTGGTGTGGAAATTATACATATACAATTCAATAGATCGATCCCGTTCAAACGGATTATTCATTATTCGCGAATGAACTGAACTGGAATTGCGCTCATCATGTTGATCCATATTTAAGTAGTTTTTTTTTTATAGAATCCTTGAGTGTGTATAAGGCATAGGGTACAATATATGTGGAGTTTTTTATTCGGTTTAGACAAATAACGCTTTATTTAGATTTCAGTTCACAACATGTTATTCGCTTCGCGGTCCGAATTCAACTCCTCGCGCTTAACCCGCGCTCCCGAATTTAACGCTGCGCGTTCTCTCTCTCGCAACTCGTTCCTAGTACGCTCTCGTTCTCCTGATCTCGCTACCGTTATTTCTATCTCCCTCCCACTAGCGCTTTTCCTTTCTTACATTCGGCCGTCCTACCCTATCTTCAGCCCCTGAAGATTTTTCTTCTAATTCATTTTATTCATTTTCCGATTCTGCTTCATCTTCCGAAAATACTTTGTCGTTACTGATGGCAAACGACCATAACTTCATGTTGTCGCAACTTGTTGTTGTTATGTTCGGTCCCTCGCAATTGGCTGCCCTTTTAACCTTGTATCGTCCGTTACGATTAATTTTAATAACTTCATACGGTCCCAAAAATTCGCTAGCAAGCTTTCTTCCGGCTACAAATTGTGTTCTTTTGATGGCTACCAAATCTCCTACCACGTACGCATATTCCGGCTTTCGTGATAAATCATAATGTTTTTTATATACATTTTGCGCATTACAAATGTCATTCTTCGCTTCTTTTCGCATTTCCTGCCGTTCACAATCAAAACGATCATACGCTTCCTCCTCCAGTAACCGCGACAAGTCTTCCACCTCCGACGTCCTCATCTTTGTCCCGAACATCAACTCGAATGGCGACTTTCCAGCTGCTACGTGAATATGAGAGTTAATCGCTCGCTGCACAGAAGGCACCACCTTGAACCACTTTCCAGGATCTTCCGATGACAACTTCGTCAAAACCGATAACATGGTGCGGTTCACTCTCTCCGCTTGACCGTTGCCCCTCGGCACTCCTGTTGTACAAACGACGTGCTGTATACCATGGCGATTAGCGTACTCACCAAATGCGTTGGCTGTGAAAGCTGAGCCCCTGTCGGTTACGATACGAGCCGGATAGCCAAAAATTGTCGACCAGCATTCCAGCTTCCTCAACGTTTCCTCCGCTCCAGTCGTTTTTGTCGGGTACAACCAGACGAACTTGGAAAAACCATCCACTACAGTCAAAACGTATTTGTACTGCTTTCCCGTGGCGTCCATCGGCCCTACATGATCGAGGTGAAGGGTTTGCAGTGGCTGATCTCCCTTGTCAATGGGGTGCAGGAACCCTTCCTTTCGTCCTAACTTCTTATTGTGGATGATACACTTCACACAGCTGTTGAGGATCAGTTTCACTTTTCGCTCTAAATGCGGTATAAAATACCGTTGTTTTATGGCGTGCATGGTTTTGCATAGTCCAAAATGACCCTCACTATGAATGTCCGAAATTATTTGTTTTTCCATATCACGCGGAATCACTAAAAGGTCTTGTCCTTCGACACACTTGTATAAAAGTTCTCCTTTTATTTTGTAATCTTCGTACGGTCTGGTGTTAAGAATTTCAACTATCGCTTTTATTGAATCGTCCCTTTGTTGACTTCTTTTAACACGAGCCGTCACTTCACATGTCACCATCATTGTTAACTGTGGATATCGACTGAGACAATCGACGTGTTTCAATCGGTCTCCGGCACGATGTTCCACCTCAAAACTAAACTCCTCCAAGCAAATAACCCACTGCACCACCTCTCGCGGAACGTCTGCTTTCTTCAATGTTTGTTTGAATGCATTACAGTCGGTCACAAGCTTGAACTTTATCCCCAGGAGATAATGCCTGAATTTTTTCAACGCAAGATAAATAGCCTTTGCTTCCAACACATAGCTGTGATGTTTGGCCTCTGCATCGGTTGCCTTCTTGCTCCAAAAATATACGGGATGCAGCTCTCCATCAAACCATTGCAACATTGTTGCCCCAAACCCTTTGATGGAAGCATCCGTGTGCACTTCTGTTTTAGCATTTCGATCGTATATTTTGAGCACCGGTTCTTTCACTAACGCACTTTTCAAATCATTAAAGGCTTCGATTTCTATACTACCCATTTTAAAATCTACCTCCTTCCGCAGCAAGTCAGTAAGAGGCTTGGCCATAATAGAATACCCTTTTATAAATTTCCTAAAAAATCCCGTCAAACCCAAAAACGCTTGCACTGCTCTTATGTTTTTCGGTATAGGGAAATTTTTCACCGCACTAACTTTTTCTTGTCCAGGCCAAATCGATCCGTTTTCAATATGATGTCCCAAAAACTCAATCGATGTTTGAAGGAAACGACACTTTTTCCACTTTATTTTTAATCCATTTTGGGCTGCTACTTCAAACACTTTCCCCATTTTTTCTAAACACTCCTCAGCCGTACTACCACAAACCACAATATCGTCCATGTAAATATGCAACACATTCTCTCTTAACAAATTTTGAAAAACATAATTCACAAACCTTATGAACACCGCTGGCGAGTTGCATAGTCCAAATGGCACACGATTAAATTCAAATAATCCCGATTTTGTAACGAATGCGGTATACTTGCGGCTAGCTTCTTCTATCGGCACATGAAAAAACCCGTTTTCCAAATCCATAACAGTAAACACCTTTGCACTCTGAAGCTGCTCCAAAACTTCTTCTAACAATGGAACTGGAAACCCATCCTTTAGAACCATTGTATTCAGTTTCCGAAAGTCGATACAAATCCGACTAGTGCCGTCTTTCTTCTTCACTACCACAACGCGACTTGCAAAGTCTGACGTCGATGGACGAACAATTCCCTTCCTCAACCATTCCCCTACATGGTTTTCGACTGCTTCTTCCTCCGTTAAAGGCAAGCGACGGGGCGTATGCCGAAAAGGTGACGCGTTTTCTTCCAACACTATCTTCATTTGTATGGGACAATTGTCTTCGTAATTATCCACCACTGAAGCTTCGTATTGACTTTTCAGCGCTTGTACCTTGTCTCGAAACTTCTCCGGCACTTCCAGTTCTTGGATTTGTTCACAATCAATCTTATACACAGCACTTTCGTGATCGCTACCCGATTCCTCATTGTCACTTTTTTTCTTAAAAATCTGCACTCCATCGTTGGTTATAGCGTAACAAACACTTCGAAGAAAATTCATGCCTACCAGCATTGGAACCTTCATCGAATTTGGAGAGACCACCAGCAAACCGATTTCGTATTCAACGTCATCGATGCCAATGTTTGTTACCAATTCGCCTATCGGCTTTTGTATGATTCCACCAAAACCACGCAATTGTTGTATGGATTGTTCCATCCTTTGTTGTACACACCCTAAATCTTGCAATGTGTCTTGACGGACAATCGACACTTCGCTGCCTGTGTCAATAACCGCTTTTATATTTTTTCCCCCCAACTGGACCATTTTTGTCGGTAGCTCAGCTTGGACATGGTTTATCAGGTTTGTACTTGTACCCGGTTGTTGTTTATTCCTTTGCCCACACTGATTCGCACGATGCCCAAACTCGTTGCACTGAAAACACCGTGGTCCACTTCTTTGTTCTGGACAATTCCGTACCATATGTCCCATCACACCACAATTAAGACAACGTGCTTTTGTTGCATTTTTCACAGGAATTGTGTCTTGAACCGGCAAACTTTTGTTCTCTTTCTGCCCCGCGCGCTCGTGCCATGCAGATCTCACCGCACGTGTTTGTTTCTGCGCTGCACGCTCTTGCCAGGCAATTTTTTCTTTCAACTCTCTCACCGTGCGCGCTTCGTACAATGCCGCGCGTTGCGCTTCGCTCTCCGCGATACCATCAACAATGTACTCACACACACTTTCTTCGTCAAGGTCAATCTGTTTGGCAATTCGCTGCATAGAGTAAATGAAATCCAAAGCAGATTCCCCTTTTTTCCGTCGTCGTGATGCAAGTTGACGATGAATGTCCATCGGACGCACTTTTTCTCCGAATTCTGCTACTAGCGCCTTGCGAAGAGCCCCGAACGATGAGACCACACGCATCGTTAGCAAAAAACTTCTCGCTGTGCCCACCAACTTTTTTCGACACATCACATATTTTTGCTCATCTGACCATCCCGCCATGGTCGCAACATCCTCAAAATCGGTCAGCCACGCAGCAAAATCCACCGAGCCATCTGCACAAAACGCCTCAATTCCCTCTTCCACGTCCCTAAAGGAGTAGGGCTGCTGCACTATGCTCGGCTCCACTTTCGCTGCTGCACTGCTAGCTGCCGCTTCAGATTTTTCATAAACGTCATGATACTGATCCATGGTAGAAACATCCGCGCTGGACATTTCTTCACTTTCCACTAGTGATCTAGCCATCTCTTCTTTGGTTCCCGTTGAGGGCAACCCTTTTTGCTGGCACCTTTTCGCTAGGCCAGTCTTCGTCAATTCTTCACACAGATCAAGAATGCGCTGCTCCAGCTCATCCATTTTTGATCAGTCAACTTTTTTGGCGAAAATCAATCGGTCACAGGAACGAACACTTTCCTTCACTTTGACTGACTTTCACTCCACAGAAATTTGAGTCTTACTCTGATCACCTCAAATCAATTAGTCACGGGATCACTTTTCCCTCACTTCAATTGATTTTCTTAGATCAAGCTACTCAAAGTTCTAATCACTCTTGTTCATTCCACAAGCTACACGTAAAACCACTGTTTTCTGGATTTTCATCCCACTTCTGACACCAAATGTGGAGTTTTTTATTCGGTTTAGACAAATAACGCTTTATTTAGATTTCAGTTCACAACATGTTATTCGCTTCGCGGTCCGAATTCAACTCCTCGCGCTTAACCCGCGCTCCCGAATTTAACGCTGCGCGTTCTCTCTCTCGCAACTCGTTCCTAGTACGCTCTCGTTCTCCTGATCTCGCTACCGTTATTTCTATCTCCCTCCCACTAGCGCTTTTCCTTTCTTACATATATGCTGGAGACGTCTATGCTCGTATTAGTTTTATACATGCTAGTTTTTGGTCGGTTTTTCGATAGCTAGCCAGACAGCAGATGGGCCGAGTCTTTAATGTTTTTAAATTATTGGTGTCAACCGCAGAATGAGTACTTCTTTGGCTACAGTATGCGTCTATGGCGGGTAAATGAAAAAGATAACGAGCGTTCTTTGTAAATAAACACCCCATGAAAAAAAGAACGAAAGAATCGTCGTTCACGTACGGTTCTTTTTGGTGAGCGAACTAGTTCGTTCGCGTTCGGTGAAAAGAATCGTTTTGCCCATGCCTAGTTGAAACACACGATAAGTACGAAACAAGATAACAAGAATCTTACGCTACAAGACCTAGCAGAATGGCTGAAACCCTCTGAAGAACTAGCCATTATGCGGCCACGAACGAAGGAGTATCCAAGCAAGAAAGGTCGAAACATCAAAATATACAGCATCGTCACAAAGGGCCAGAAAAGGAAACAATATGTATAATTTGTGGATTTGCTCACGAAACCACTCGTTGCAGGCAATTGAACGGTAAGACACCCAATATAAAATTAACTCTTTTTATTCAGCATAGAATTTGCACCAATTGCTGCAAGTACAGCAACCATAACACCAAAAACTGTCGCCTATCAGCACAATGTAGCGTGGTACGGTTGCGGCAAAAGGCATCATAGTATCTGTTGTGTACTGGATTGCCAAACTACGATGAGTTTCAATCGATAGGTTTATTCAAACTGAACGTGTTATTTGCATTCCCTACTTTTTATAGTTCAGAATGTAACAACGTGAACTATGATCAATTAATAATTATTACATGAAAATGTTATGATTGCAATGTGTGCTATGATCCAACATCTCCCCCCTTATAACCGCAGGACTCCACACAGCATAACACGGAGCGCAACATAACAACTGACAGCTGCTTAACGCTTCAGAAAACGCTGTATTGCCGGTACCATGTTATGAATATCCGTAGTAGGCCGCTCATTTCTCATTGGAAAGCTACCAACCTACTGCGATTACCGACAGTTAATGAAACGCTTTACCTCCTTTCCCAAGCGTTTTCTTACGCGTTTGGCAGCTGTCAGTTGTTATGTTGCGCTCCGTGTTATGCTGTGTGGAGTCCTGCGGTAACTGAATGATCCAACATCTCTCCCCTTAATTGGTACTTCTGGAATGAATTGAGTGTTCGGTAGCTGTTTGGTAGCTCGGAGATGCCTAATCCCGGAAACAATGTTTGAAGGTGTGTATTGTGGATCTGTTGGTTAAAACATCTGTCTTCAAATTCAACCAGTTGGTGTGTGCTCGTATCGATTCCGGCTCAGCTCCTCCGTGCTTACTTGGGCTGAGAAGCGACGAAACAGTTTGAAACGGTATATAAATATACCTGCAGTAACTTTTTGGTCCCAATTGGTGGTTCGAAATACATTTGATTGTGCGTTTCGAAATACTTTCCCTCCTTTCCCTCCTTTCCCTCCTTTCCCTCCTTTACACCATTTCCTTAATTTCCCTCCTTTCCCTCCTTTCTATCCTTTCCATCCTTTCCCTCTTTTCCCTCCTTTCCCTCCTTTCCCTCCTTTCCCTCCTTTCATTCTTTTCCCTCCTTTCCCTCCTTTCCCTCCTTTCCCTCCTTTCCCTCCTTCCCCTCCTTCCCCTCCTTTCCCTCCTTTCCTCCTTTCCCTCCTATCCCTCCTTTCCATCCTTTCCCTCTTTTCCCTCGTTTCCCTCCTTTCCTCCTTTCCCTCCTTTCCCTCTTTTCCCTCTTTTCCCACCTTACCCTCCTTTCATTCTTTTCCCTCCTTTTTATCTTTCCCTCTGTCGCTGACGATAATTAAGCTTTAAAAACGAAGCGTTGCTGGTCAATACTTGCTGAATAGCTACGTTATGCAACGCGCCAGCGATGCGCGCTTTTTTAACGATTTTATGGAAAACATAGGCTAAGAAGAAAATGCTGATGGACGACGGTCAGCATTTTTAGAGTATAAATTCAATTGAAACCAGTTGGTGCGTTTATTATTGTGCTTAAGTCAGAGTGTGCTGTGCCTTTCTTGGGCTGCTGCTCCGAAAGACACTCTCGTGTGCGCGACAAATGGTGGCTCCAGAGAGGATGCATCAACGAACGGATCGGCAAGTAGTCCAATGCCCTCCTTTCCCTCCTTTCCCTCCTTTCTCTCCTTTCCCTCCTTTCCCTCCTTTACCTCCTTTCCCTCCTTTCCCTCCTTTCCCACCTTTCCCTCCTTTCCCTCCTTTCCCTCCTTTCCCTCCTTTCCCTCCTTTCCCTCCTTTCCCTCCTTTCCCTCCTTTCCCTCCTTTCCCACCTTTCCCTCCTTTCCCTCATTTCCCTCATTTCCTTCCTTTCCCTCCTTTCTCGCCTTTCCCTCCTTTCCCTCCTATCCCTCCTATCCCTCCTTTCCATCCTTTCCCTCCTTTCCCTCCTTTCCCTCCTTTCCTCCTTTCCCTCCTTTCCCTCCTTTCCCTCTTTTCCCACCTTTCCCTCCTTTCATTCTTTTCCCTCCATTTTATCTTTCCCTTTGTCGCTGACGATAATTAAGCTTTAAAAATGAAGCGTTGCTGGTCAATACTTGCTGAATAGTGACGTTATGCAACGCGCCAGCGATGCGAGTTTTTTTAACGATTTTATGGAAAACATAGGCTAAGAAGAAAATGCTGATGGACGACGGTCAGCATTTTTAGAGTATAAATTCAATTGAAACCAGTTGGTACGTTTATTATTGTGCTTAAGTCGGCGTGTACTGTGCTTGTCTTGGGTTGCTGCTCCGAAAAACACTTTCGTGTGCGCGACAAATGGTGGCTCCAGAGAGGATGCATCAACAAACGGATCGGCAAGTAGTTAAATGCCCTCCTTTCCTTTCTTTCTATCCTTCCCTCCTTTCCCTCCTTTCCCTCCTTTCCAACCTTTCTCTCCTTTCCCTCCTTTCCATCCTTTTCCTCCTTTCCCTCCTTTCCCTCCTTTCCCTCCTTTCCCTCCTTTCCCTCCTTTCCCTCCTTATCCTCCTTTCCAACCTTTCCCTCCTTTCCCTCCGTTCCCTCCATTCCCTCATTTCCATCCTTTCCCTCCTCATTCCTTTCCCTCCTTTTCCTTCTTTCCGTCTGTCGCTTACGATAATTTAGCCTTAAAAACAAAGTGTTGCTAGGTAGCAATACTTGCTGATTAGCTACGTTATGCAACGCGCCAGCGATTAAACGCGCTTAACGATTAAATGGAATTTAACGATTTTATGGAAAACATAGGCTAAGAAGAAAATGCTGATCGACGACGGTCAGCATTTTTAGAGTATAAATTCAATTGAAAAAATTAATGAAGGCATTATTTGCCAATAGCCAGTTGGTGCGTTTATTATTGTGCTTAAGTCGGCGTGTACTGTGCCTGTCTTGGGCTGCTGCTCCGAAAGACACTCTCGTGTGCGCGACAAATGGTGGCTCCAAAGAGGATGCATCAACCAACGGATCGGCAAGTAGTATAATGCCCTCCTTTCCAACCTTTCCCTACTTTCCCTCCTTTCCCCCCTTTCCCTCCTTTCCCTCCTTTCCCTCCTTCTCCTCCTTTCCCTCCTTTCCCTCCTTTCCCTCCTTTCCCTCCTTTCCCTCCTTTCTCTCCTTTCCCTCCTTTCCCTCCTTTCCCTCCTTTCCCTCCTTTCCCTCCTTTCCCTCCTTTCCCTCCTTTCCCTCCTTTCCCTCCTTTCCATCCTTTCCCTCCTTTCCCTCCTTTCCCTCCTTTCCCTCCGTTCCCTCCATTCCCTCATTTCCATCCTTTCCTTCCTTTCTCGTCTTTCCATCCTTTCCCTCCTTTTCCTTCTTTCCGTCTGTCGCTTACGATAATTTAGCCTTAAAAACAAAGTGTTGCTAGGTAGCAATACTTGCTGATTAGCTACGTTATGCAACGCGCCAGCGATTAAACGCGCTTAACGATTAAATGGAATTTAACGATTTAATGGAAAACATAGGCTAAGAAGAAAATGCTGATCGACGACGGTCAGCATTTTTAGAGTATAAATTCAATTGAAAAAATTAATGAAGGCATTATTTGCCAATAGCCAGTTGGTGCGTTTATTATTGTGCTTAAGTCGGCGTGTACTGTGCCTGTCTTGGGTTCCTGCTCCGAAAGACAGTTTCGTGTGCGCGACCAATGGTGGCTCCAGAGAGGATTCATCAACCAACGGATCGGCAAGTAGTCCAATGCCCTCCTTTCCCTTCTTTCTCTCCTTCCCTCCTTTCCCTCCTTTCCCTCCTTTCCAACCTTTCCCTCCTTTCCCTCCTTTCCCTCCTTTCCCTCCTTTCCCTCCTTTCCCTCCTTTCACTCCTTTCCCTCCTTTCCCTCCTTTCCCTCCTTTCCCTCCTTTCCCTCCTTTCCCTCCTTTCCCTTCTTTTCCTCCTTTCCCTCCTTTCCCTCCTTTCCCTCCTTTCCCTCCTTTCCCTCCTTTCCCTCCTTTCCCTCCTTTCCCTCCTTTCCCTCCTTTCCCTCCTTTCCCTCCTTTCCCTCCTTTCCCTCCTTTCGCTCCTTTCCCTTCGTTCCCTCCATTCCCTTTTTTCCTTCCTTTCCCTCCTTTCTCGCCTTTCCATCCTTTCCCTCCTCATTCCTTTCCCTCCTTTTCATTCTTTCCGTCTGTCGCTTACGATAATTTAGCCTTAAAAACAAAGCGTTGCTAGGTAGCAATACTTGCTGAATAGCTACGTTATGCAACGCGCCAGCGATTAAGCGATTAGTGGCTCCAGAGAGGATGCATTAACCAACGGATCGGCAAGTAGTGAAATTAATTTAGAAAACATAAATAGGCTGCAAAAGCATCTGAAAGGTTAAGCACTTCGTGCAGTTAGCGGATCAATGCTTAACCCAGAAAACCGTTGCGCTCGTAATAACCAGGCTCGACAAAATGGTCGGGAACCCTGAAAGCATTTACAAGTCTTTACTGCTAGAATTACTAGTGATAAAACATATAACGACAGATAATCCTTCAGCATTTTTAGAATTTTCCAACGCTTTGCGCAATCTCATTGACAACATGGTGTTGTTGAAGCAAGAAGGATTTTTGAATGACCAAAGGCTGCTAAACGATTTAACATCAAGGTTTTCAACCGAACTTCGGAACGAAAGGTTGAACGAGAATCGAACCGTTCGAACAGTTCGGTAAAGTGCACGAACGAACGAGATTCTTAACAAAAAACGACCAGGACTTTTGGAAGAAACTGACTACACCGAACGCGTTCGAACGTTCCGTTCATTGTTCGACGACACACATAAATGTGGTAATGAAACGTGCAAAATCATATTGCTTTCTCGCTCTTTCTCGCACCGTGCGAACGGGTCGTCAGAGATCAAAATGTACCCTGTTGGTGTTGAAATCGTACCCATACAACTCAATTCCTCGAACGCCGTCGAATTTGTCAGGCAGTGTTCGATACGTGTGCTGCAAGGTGTTATAAATGACAAGGTGAAGTTGTTCAGAGCAAAATGACATTTCTCGACTTGACATTTCTCTTCCGGGGGCTACGGTATAAAAATCGGGGAGGGCTGGTGCGGGGTAATGAAATTTGTATGCAGAGAGTGACAGATGTCCCCCACAATGTCGCCCAGCAAAAGCGATAAAAATCAACCTTCTAAATACATTATCCTTGGTGTGCTGTTGGTTTGGAAATCGTATCTATACGACTGAATTCATCGAACGCGTTCGAACTGGTGCTCGATCTGTGTTCTGTTGGTGTGTAAATCGTACCTACACAACTGAATTCATCGAACGCGTTCGAACTGGCTCATTTGTGTTCGATCTGTGCTCTGTTGGTGTGGAAATTATACATATACAATTCAATAGATCGATCCCGTTCAAACGGATTATTCATTATTCGCGAATGAACTGAACTGGAATTGCGCTCATCATGTTGATCCATATTTAAGTAGTTTTTTTTATAGAATCCTTGAGTGTGTATAAGGCATATGGTACAATATATTCTGGAGACGTCTATGCTCGTATTAGTTTTATACATGCTAGTTTTTGGTCGGTTTTTCGATAGCTAGCCAGACAGCAGATGGGCCGAGTCTTTAATGTTTTTAAATTATTGGTGTCAACCGCAGAATGAGTACTTCTTTGGCTACAGTATGCGTCTATGGCGGGTAAATGAAAAAGATAACGAGCGTTCTTTGTAAATAAACACCCCATGAAAAAAAGAACGAAAGAATCGTCGTTCACGTACGGTTCTTTTTGGTGAGCGAACTAGTTCGTTCGCGTTCGGTGAAAAGAATCGTTTTGCCCATGCCTAGTTGAAACACACGATAAGTACGAAACAAGATAACAAGAATCTTACGCTACAAGACCTAGCAGAATGGCTGAAACCCTCTGAAGAACTAGCCATTATGCGGCCACGAACGAAGGAGTATCCAAGCAAGAAAGGTCGAAACATCAAAATATACAGCATCGTCACAAAGTGCCAGAAAAGGAAACAATATGTATAATTTGTGGATTTCCTCACGAAACCACTCGTTGCAGGCAATTGAACGGTAAGACACCCAATATAAAATTAACTCTTTTTATTCGGCATAGAATTTGCACCAATTGCTGCAAGTACAGCAACCATAACACCAAAAACTGTCGCCTATCAGCACAATGTAGCGTGGTACGGTTGCGGCAAAAGGCATCATAGTATCTGTTGTGTACTGGATTTCCAAACTACGATGAGTTTCAATCGATAGGTTTATTCAAACTGAACGTGTTATTTGCATTCCCTACATTTTATAGTTCAGAATGTAACAACGTGAACTATGATCAATTAATAATTATTACATGAAAATGTTATGATTGCAATGTGTGCTATGATCCAACATCTCCCCCCTTATAACCGCAGGACTCCACACAGCATAACACGGAGCGCAACATAACAACTGACAGCTGCTTAACGCTTCAGAAAACGCTGTATTGCCGGTACCATGTTATGAATATCCGTAGTAGGCCGCTCATTTCTCATTGGAAAGCTACCAACCTACTGCGATTACCGACAGTTAATCAAACGCTTTACCTCCTTTCCCAAGCGTTTTCTTACGCGTTTGGCAGCTGTCAGTTGTTATGTTGCGCTCCGTGTTATGCTGTGTGGAGTCCTGCGGTAACTGAATGATCCAACATCTCTCCCCTTAATTGGTACTTCTGGAATGAATTGAGTGTTCGGTAGCTGTTTGGTAGCTCGGAGATGCCTAATCCCGGAAACAATGTTTGAAGGTGTGTATTGTGGATCTGTTGGTTAAAACATCTGTCTTCAAATTCAACCAGTTGGTGTGTGCTCGTATCGATTCCGGCTCAGCTCCTCCGTGCTTACTTGGGCTGAGAAGCGACGAAACAGTTTGAAACGGTACATAAATATACCTGCAGTAACTTTTTCGTCCCAATTGGTGGTTCGAAATACATTTGATTGTGCGTTTCGAAATACTTTCCCTCCTTTCCCTCCGTTCCCTCCTTTCCCTCCTTTCCCTCCTTTCCCTCCTTTCCCTCCTTTACACCATTTCCTTTATTTCCCTCCTTTCCCTCCTTTCTATCCTTTCCATCCTTTCCCTCTTTTCCCTCCTTTCCCTCCTTTCCCTCCTTTCCCTCCTTTCTCTCCTTTCCATCCTTTCCCTCTTTTCCCTCCTTTCCCTCCTTTACACCATTTCCTTTGTTTCCCTCCTTTCCCTCCTTTCCCTCCTTTCCATCCTTTCCCTCCTTTCCCTCCTTTCCATCATTTTCCTTCCTTTTTCTGCATTCCCTCCTTTCCCTCCTTTCCCTCCTTTTCCTTCTTTCCGTCTGTCGCTTACGATAATTTAGCCTTTAAAACAAAGCGTTGCTAGGTAGCAATACTTGCTGAATAGCTACGTTATGCAACGCGCCAGCGATTAAACGCGCTTAACGATTAAATGGAATTTAATGATTTAATGGAAACATAGGCTAAGAAGAAAATGCTGATCGACAACGGTCAGCATTTTTAGAGTATAAATTCAATTGAAAAAAAATAATGAAGGCATTATTTGCCAAGAGCCTGTCTTGGGCTGCTGCTCCGAAAGACACTCTCGTGTGCGCGACAAATGGTGGCTCCAGAGAGGATGCATCAACCAACGGATCGGCAAGTAGTCCAATGCCCTCCTTTCCCTTCTTTCTCTCCTTTCCCTTCTTTTCCTCCTTTCCATCCTTTCCAACCTTTCCAACCTTTCCCTCCTTTCCCCCCTTTCCCTCCTTTCCCTCCTTTCCCTCCTTTCCCTCCTTTCCCTCCTTTCCCTCCTTTCCCTCCTTTCCCTCCTTTCCCTCCTTTCCCTCCTTTCCCTCCTTTCCCTCCTTTCCCTTCTTTCCCTCCTTTGCCTCCTTTCCATCCTTTCCCTCCTTTCCCTCCTTTCCCTCCTTCCCCTCCTTCCCCTCCTTTCACTCCTTTCCTCCTTTCCCTCCTATCTCTCCTTTCCATCCTTTCCCTCTTTTCCCTCGTTTCCCTCCAATCCTCCTTTCCCACCTTTCCCTCTTTTCCCTCTTTTCCCACCTTACCCTCCTTTCATTCTTTTCCCTCCTTTTTATCTTTCCCTCTGTCGCTGACGATAATTAAACTTTAAAAACGAAGCGTTGCTGGTCAATACTTGCTGAATAGCTACGTTATGCAACGCGCCAGCGATGCGCGCTTTTTTAACGATTTTATGGAAAACATAGGCTACGAAGAAAATGCTGATGGACGACGGTCAGCATTTTTAGAGTATAAATTCAATTGAAACCAGTTGGTGCGTTTATTATTGTGCTTAAGTCGGAGTGTGCTGTTCCTGTCTTGGGCTGCTGCTCCGAAAGACACTCTCGTGTGCGCGACAAATGGTGGCTCCAGAGAGGATGCATCAACCAACGGATCGGCAAGTAGTCCAATGCCCTCCTTTCCCTCCTTTCCCACCTTTCCCTCCTTTCTCTCCTTTCCCTCCTTTCCCTCCTTTCTCTCCTTTCCCTCCTTTCCCTCCTTTCCCTCCTTTCCCTCCTTTCCCTCCTTTCCCTCCTTTCCCTCCTTTCCCTCCTTTCCCTCTTTTCCCTCCTTTCCCTCCTTTCCCACCTTTCCCTCCTTTCCCTCATTTCCCTCCTTTCCCTCCTTTCCCTCCTTTCCCTCCTTTCCCTCCTTTCCCTCCTATCCCTCCTATCCCTCCTTTCCATCCTTTCCCTCCTTTCCCTCCTTTCCCTCCTTTCCTCCTTTCCCTCCTTTCCCTCCTTTCCCTCCTTTCCCTCCTTTCCCTCCTTTCCCTCCTTTCCCTCCTTTCCCTCCTTTCCCTCCTTTCCCTCCTTTCCCACCTTTCCCTCCTTTCCCTCATTTCCCTCCTTTCCCTCCTTTCCCTCCTTTCCCTCCTTTCCCTCCTTTCCCACCTATCCCTCCTATCCCTCCTTTCCATCCTTTCCCTCTTTTCCCTCCTTTCCCTCCTTTCCTCCTTTCCCTCCTTTCCCTCCTTTCCCTCTTTTCCCACCTTTCCCTCCTTTCATTCTTTTCCCTCCTTTTTATCTTTCCCTCTGTTGCTGACGATAAATAAGCTTTAAAAACGAAGCGTTGCTGGTCAATACTTGCTGAATAGCGACGTTATGCAACGCGCCAGCGATGCGAGCTTTTTTAACGATTTTATGGAAAACATAGGCTAAGAAGAAAATGCTGATGGACGACGGTCAGCATTTTTAGAGTATAAATTCAATTGAAACCAGTTGGTGCGTTTATTATTGTGCTTAAGTCAGAGTGTGCTGTGCCTGTCTTGGGCTGCTGCTCCGAAAGACACTCTCGTGTGCGCGACAAATGGTGGCTCCAGAGAGGATGCATCAACCAACGGATCGGCAAGTAGTCCAATGCCCTCCTTTCCCTCCTTTCCCACCTTTCCCTCCTTTCCCTCCTTTCCCTCCTTTCCCTCCTTTCTCTCCTTTCCCTCCTTTCCCTCCTTTCCCTCCTTTCCCTCCTTTCCCTCCTTTCCCTCCTTTCCTACCTTTCCCTCCTTTCCCTCATTTCCCTCCTTTCCCTCCTTTCCCTCCTTTCCCACCTTTCCCTCCTTTCCCTCATTTCCCTCCTTTCCCTCCTTTCCCTCCTTTCCCTCCTTTCCCTCCTTTCCCTCCTATCCCTCCTATCCCTCCTTTCCATCCTTTCCCTCCTTTCCCTCCTTTCCCTCCTTTCCTCCTTTCCCTCCTTTCCCTCCTTTCCCTCTTTTCCCACCTTTCCCTCCTTTCATTCTTTTCCCTCCATTTTATCTTTCCCTTTGTCGCTGACGATAATTAAGCTTTAAAAATGAAGCGTTGCTGGTCAATACTTGCTGAATAGCGACGTTATGCAACGCGCCAGCGATGCGAGCTTTTTTAACGATTTTATGGAAAACATAGGCTAAGAAGAAAATGCTGATGGACGACGGTCAGCATTTTTAGAGTATAAATTCAATTGAAACCAGTTGGTGCGTTTATTATTGTGCTTAAGTCGGCGTGTACTGTGCCTGTCTTGGGTTGCTGCTCCGAAAGACACTTTCGTGTGCGCGACAAATGGTGGCTCCAGAGAGGATGCATCAACAAACGGATCGGCAAGTAGTCAAATGCCCTCCTTTCCTTTCTTTCTATCCTTCTCTCCTTTCCCTCCTTTCCCTCCTTTCCAACCTTTCTCTCCTTTCCCTCCTTTCCATCCTTTCCCTCCTTTCCCTCCTTTCCATCCTTTCCCTCCTTTCCCTCCTTTCCCTACTTTCCCTCCGTTCCCTCCATTCCCTCATTTCCATCCTTTCCCTCCTCATTCCTTTCCCTCCTTTTCCTTCTTTCCGTCTGTCGCTTACGATAATTTAGCCTTAAAAACAAAGTGTTGCTAGGTAGCAATACTTGCTGAATAGCTACGTTATGCAACGCGCCAGCGATTAAACGCGCTTAACGATTAAATGGAATTTAACGATTTAATGGAAAACATAGGCTTAGAAGAAAATGCTGATCGACGACGGTCAGCATTTTTAGAGTATAAATTCAATTGAAAAAATTAATGAAGGCATTATTTGCCAATAGCCAGTTGGTGCGTTTATTATTGTGCTTAAGTCGGCGTGTACTGTGCCTGTCTTGGGCTGCTGCTCTGAAAGACACTCTCGTGTGCGCGACAAATGGTGGCTCCAAAGAGGATGCATCAACCAACGGATCGGCAAGTAGTATAATGCCCTCCTTTCCAACCTTTCCCTACTTTCCCTCCTTTCCCCCCTTTCCCTCCTTTCCCTCCTTTCCCTCCTTCTCCTCCTTTCCCTCCTTTCCAACCTTTCCCTCCTTTCCCTCCTTTCCCTCCTTTCCCTCCTTTCACTCCTTTCCCTCCTTTCCCTCCTTTCCCTCCTTTCCCTCCTTTCCCTCCTTTCCATCCTTTCCCTTCTTTTCCTCCTTTCCCTCCTTTCCCTCCTCTCCCTCCTTTCCCTCCTTTCCCTCCTTTCCCTCCTTTCCCTCCTTTCCCTCCTTTCCCTCCTTTCCCTCCTTTCCCTCCTTTCCCTCCTTTCGCTCCTTTCCCTTCGTTCCCTCCATTCCCTTTTTTCCTTCCTTTCCCTCCTTTCTCGCCTTTCCATCCTTTCCCTCCTTTTCCTTCTTTCCGTCTGTCGCTTACGTTAATTTAGCCTTAAAAACAAAGCGTTGCTAGGTAGCAATACTTGCTGAATAGCTACGTTATGCAACGCGCCAGCGATTAAGCGATTAGTGGCTCCAGAGAGGATGCATTAACCAACGGATCGGCAAGTAGTGAAATTAATTTAGAAAACATAAATAGGCTGCAAAAGCATCTGAAAGGTTAAGCACTTCGTGCAGTTAGCGGATCAATGCTTAACCGAGAAAACCGTTGCGCTCGTAATAACCAGGCTCGACAAAATGGTCGGGAACCCTGAAAGCATTTACAAGTCTTTACTGCTAGAATTACTAGTGATAAAACATATAACGACAGATAATCCTTCAGCATTTTTAGAATTTTCCAACGCTTTGCGCAATCTCATTGACAACATGGTGTTGTTGAAGCAAGAAGGATTTTTGAATGACCAAAGGCTGCTAAACGATTTAACATCAAGGTTTTCAACCGAACTTCGGAACGAAAGGTTGAACGAGAATCGAACCGTTCGAACAGTTCGGTAAAGTGCACGAACGAACGAGATTCTTAACAAAAAACGACCAGGACTTTTGGAAGAAACTGACTACACCGAACGCGTTCGAACGTTCCGTTCATTGTTCGACGACACACATAAATGTGGTAATGAAACGTGCAAAATCATATTGCTTTCTCGCTCTTTCTCGCACCGTGCGAACGGGTCGTCAGAGATCAAAATGTACCCTGTTGGTGTTGAAATCGTACCCATACAACTCAATTCCTCGAACGCCGTCGAATTTGTCAGGCAGTGTTCGATACGTGTGCTGCAAGGTGTTATAAATGACAAGGTGAAGTTGTTCAGAGCAAAATGACATTTCTCGACTTGACATTTCTCTTCCGGGGGCTACGGTATAAAAATCGGGGAGGGCTGGTGCGGGGTAATGAAATTTGTATGCAGAGAGTGACAGATGTCCCCCACAATGTCGCCCAGCAAAAGCGATAAAAATCAACCTTCTAAATACATTATCCTTGGTGTGCTGTTGGTTTGGAAATCGTATCTATACGACTGAATTCATCGAACGCGTTCGAACTGGTGCTCGATCTGTGTTCTGTTGGTGTGTAAATCGTACCTACACAACTGAATTCATCGAACGCGTTCGAACTGGCTCATTTGTGTTCGATCTGTGCTCTGTTGGTGTGGAAATTATACATATACAATTCAATAGATCGATCCCGTTCAAACGGATTATTCATTATTCGCGAATGAACTGAACTGGAATTGCGCTCATCATGTTGATCCATATTTAAGTAGTTTTTTTTATAGAATCCTTGAGTGTGTATAAGGCATATGGTACAATATATTCTGGAGACGTCTATGCTCGTATTAGTTTTATACATGCTAGTTTTTGGTCGGTTTTTCGATAGCTAGCCAGACAGCAGATGGGCCGAGTCTTTAATGTTTTTAAATTATTGGTGTCAACCGCAGAATGAGTACTTCTTTGGCTACAGTATGCGTCTATGGCGGGTAAATGAAAAAGATAACGAGCGTTCTTTGTAAATAAACACCCCATGAAAAAAAGAACGAAAGAATCGTCGTTCACGTACGGTTCTTTTTGGTGAGCGAACTAGTTCGTTCACGTTCGGTGAAAAGAATCGTTTTGACCATGCCTAGTTGAAACACACTATAAGTACGAAACAAGATAACAAGAATCTTACGCTACAAGACCTAGCAGAATGGCTGAAACCCTCTGAAGAACTAGCCATTATGCGGCCACGAACGAAGGAGTATCCAAGCAAGAAAGGTCGAAACATCAAAATATACAGCATCGTCACAAAGGGCCAGAAAAGGAAACAATATGTATAATTTGTGGATTTCCTCACGAAACCACTCGTTGCAGGCAATTGAACGGTAAGACACCCAATATAAAATTAACTCTTTTTATTCGGCATAGAATTTGCACCAATTGCTGCAAGTACAGCAACCATAACACCAAAAACTGTCGCCTATCAGCACAATGTAGCGTGGTACGGTTGCGGCAAAAGGCATCATAGTATCTGTTGTGTACTGGATTGCCAAACTACGATGAGTTTCAATCGATAGGTTTATTCAAACTGAACGTGTTATTTGCATTCCCTACTTTTTATAGTTCAGAATGTAACAACGTGAACTATGATCAATTAATAATTATTACATGAAAATGTTATGATTGCAATGTGTGCTATGATCCAACATCTCCCCCCTTATAACCGCAGGACTCCACACAGCATAACACGGAGCGCAACATAACAACTGACAGCTGCTTAACGCTTCAGAAAACGCTGTATTGCCGGTACCATGTTATGAATATCCGTAGTAGGCCGCTCATTTCTCATTGGAAAGCTACCAACCTACTGCGATTACCGACAGTTAATGAAACGCTTTACCTCCTTTCCCAAGCGTTTTCTTACCGTATTAATACACGATGCGCAATCTCAGATTGCGCATATATTTGTTTTATCAAAACATAAGTCATTTCGCGTAGCCAACCCTGAGCTATAAACGTCATTTCCATACATTTTCAGATTGCGCCAAGATTGCGCATAAATTTTCAAGATTATATGTCCGAGATATATATATATTTTTTGACAGATAAATATATCAAACCGACCCGTTTGACAGATAAATATATGCGCAATCTGAGATTGCGCATCGTCTATTGCTACGGTTACGCGTTTGGCAGCTGTCAGTTGTTATGTTGCGCTCCGTGTTATGCTGTGTGGAGTCCTGCGGTAACTGAATGATCCAACATCTCTCCCCTTAATTGGTAGTTCTGGAATGAATTGAGTGTTCGGTAGCTGTTTGGTAGCTCGGAGATGCCTAATCCCGGAAACAATGGCTGGTATTATTGAATCCGTTCGTAGCGGCGGCGTACGTCCCGACACTCATTTTCCTAACGTTCTAGATGGTTGCTACAGTTATTCACTGCGGCGTTGTAGGACTGGTCTCAAGAAATGTGTTGCCATCCCTAGAATTTCATGTGAGCGCCGTACGTTCCCGCTACGAACGGATTCAATAATACCAGCCAATGTTTGAAGGTGTGTATTGTGGATCTGTTGGTTAAAACATCTGTCTTCAAATTCAACCAGTTGGTGTGTGCTCGTATCGATTCCGGCTCAGCTCCTCCGTGCTTACTAGGGCTGAGAAGCGACGAAACAGTTTGAAACGGTACATAAATATACCTGCAGTAACTTTTTCGTCCCAATTGGTGGTTCGAAATACATTTGATTGTGCGTTTCGAAATACTTTCCCTCCTTTCCCTCCGTTCCCTCCTTTCCCTCCTTTCCCTCCTTTCCCTCCTTTCCCTCCTTTACACCATTTCCTTTATTTCCCTCCTTTCCCTCCTTTCTATCCTTTCCATCCTTTCCCTCTTTTCCCTCCTTTCCCTCCTTTCCCTCCTTTCCCTCCTTTCTCTCCTTTCCATCCTTTCCCTCTTTTCCCTCCTTTCCCTCCTTTACACCATTTCCTTTGTTTCCCTCCTTTCCCTCCTTTCCCTCCTTTCCATCCTTTCCCTCCTTTCCCTCCTTTCCATCATTTTCCTTCCTTTTTCTGCATTCCCTCCTTTCCCTCCTTTCCCTCCTTTTCCTTCTTTCCGTCTGTCGCTTACGATAATTTAGCCTTTAAAACAAAGCGTTGCTAGGTAGCAATACTTGCTGAATAGCTACGTTATGCAACGCGCCAGCGATTAAACGCGCTTAACGATTAAATGGAATTTAATGATTTAATGGAAACATAGGCTAAGAAGAAAATGCTGATCGACAACGGTCAGCATTTTTAGAGTATAAATTCAATTGAAAAAAAATAATGAAGGCATTATTTGCCAAGAGCCTGTCTTGGGCTGCTGCTCCGAAAGACACTCTCGTGTGCGCGACAAATGGTGGCTCCAGAGAGGATGCATCAACCAACGGATCGGCAAGTAGTCCAATGCCCTCCTTTCCCTTCTTTCTCTCCTTTCCCTTCTTTTCCTCCTTTCCATCCTATCCAACCTTTCCAACCTTTCCCTCCTTTCCCCCCTTTCCCTCCTTTCCCTCCTTTCCCTCCTTTCCCTCCTTTCCCTCCTTTCCCTCCTTTCCCTCCTTTCCCTCCTTTCCCTCCTTTCCCTCCTTTCCCTCCTTTCCCTCCTTTCCCTTCTTTCCCTCCTTTGCCTCCTTTCCATCCTTTCCCTCCTTTCCCTCCTTTCCCTCCTTTCCCTCCGTTCCCTCCATTCCCTCATTTCCATCCTTTCCCTCCTTTCTCGCCTTTCCATCCTTTCCCTCCTTTCCCTCCTTTCCGTATGTCGCTTACGATAATTTAGCCTTAAAAACAAAGTGTTGCTAGGTAGCAATATTTGCTGAATAGCTACGTTATGCAACGCGCCAGCGATTAAACGCGCTTAACGATTAAATGGAATTTAACGATTTTATGGAAAACATAGGCTAAGAAGAAAATGCTGATCGACGACGGTCAGCATTTTTAGAGTATAAATTCAATTGAAAACATTAATGAAGGCATCATTTGCCAAGAGCCAGTTGGTGCGTTTATTATTGTGCTTAAGTCGGCGTGTACTGTGCCTGTCTTGGGCTGCAGCTCCGAAAGACACTTTCGTGTGCGCGACAAATGGTGGCTCCAGAGAGGATGCATCAACCAACGGATCGGCAAGTAGTCCAATGCCCTCCTTTCCCTTCTTTCTCTCCTTTCCCTCCTTTCCCTTCTTTCTCTCCTTCCCTCCTTTCCCTCCTTTCCCTCCTTTCCCTCCTTTCCAACCTTTCCCTCCTTTCCCTCCTTTCCCTCCTTTCCCTCCTTTCCCTCCTTTCCCTCCTTTCCCTCCTTTCCCTCCTTTCCCTCCTTTCCCTCCTTTCCATTCTTTCCCTCCTTTCCCTCCTTTCCCTCCTTTCCCTCCTTTCCCTCCTTTCCCTCCTTTCCCTCCTTTCCCTTCGTTCCCTCCATTCCCTCTTTTCCCTCCTTTCCCTCTTTTCCATCCTTTTCCTCCTTTCCCTCCTTTCCATCCTTTCCCTCCTTTTCCTTCTTTCCGTTTGTCGCTTACGATAATTTAGCCTTAAAAACAAAGCGTTGCTAGGTAGCAATACTTGCTGTATAGCTACGTTATGCAACGCGCCAGCGATGCGCGCTTTTTTAACGATTTTATGGAAAACATAGGCTAAGAAGAAAATGCTGATCGACGACGGTCAGCATTTTTAGAGTATAAATTCAATTGAAAATATTAATGAAGGCATCATTTGCCAAGAGCCAGTTGGTGCGTTTATTATTGTGCTTAAGTCGGCGTGTACTGTGCCTGTCTTGGACTGCTGCTCCGAAAGACAGTTTCGTGTGCGCGACCAATGGTGGCTCCAGAGAGGATGCATCAACCAACGGATCGGCAAGTAGTCCAATGCCCTCCTTTCCCTTCTTTCTCTCCTTCCCTCCTTTTCCTCCTTTCCCTCCTTTCCAACCTTTCCAACCTTTCCCTCCTTTCCCTCCTTTCCCTCCTTTCCCTCCTTTCCCTCCTTTCCCTCCTTTCCCTCCTTTCCCTCCTTTCCCTCCTTTCCCTCCTTTCCCTCCTTTCCCTCCTTTCCCTCCTTTCCCTCCTTTCCCTCCTTTCCCTCCTTTCCCTCCTTTCCCTATGTTCCCTCCATTCCCTCATTTCCTTCCTTTCCCTCCTTTCTCGCCTTTCCATCCTTTCCCTCCTCATTCCTTTCCCTCCTTTTCCTTCTTTCCGTCTGTCGCTTACGATAATTTAGCCTTAAAAACAAAGCGTTGCTAGGTAGCAATACTTGCTGAATAGCTACGTTATGCAACGCGCCAGCGATTAATCGATTAGTGGCTCCAGAGAGGATGCATTAACCAACGGATCGGCAAGTAGTGAAATTAATTTAGAAAACATAAATAGGCTGCAAAAGCATCTGAAAGGTTAAGCACTTCGTGCAGTTAGCGGATCAATGCTTAACCCAGAAAACCGTTGCGCTCGTAATAACCAGGCTCGACAAAATGGTCGGGAACCCTGAAAGCATTTACAAGTCTTTACTGCTAGAATTACTAGTGATAAAACATATAACGACAGATAATCCTTCAGCATTTTTAGAATTTTCCAACGCTTTGCGCAATCTCATTGACAACATGGTGTTGTTGAAGCAAGAAGGATTTTTGAATGACCAAAGGCTGCTAAACGATTTAACATCAAGGTTTTCAACCGAACTTCGGAACGAAAGGTTGAACGAGAATCGAACCGTTCGAACAGTTCGGTAAAGTGCACGAACGAACGAGATTCTTAACAAAAAACGACCAGGACTTTTGGAAGAAACTGACTACACCGAACGCGTTCGAACGTTCCGTTCATTGTTCGACGACACACATAAATGTGGTAATGAAACGTGCAAAATCATATTGCTTTCTCGCTCTTTCTCGCACCGTGCGAACGGGTCGTCAGAGATCAAAATGTACCCTGTTGGTGTTGAAATCGTACCCATACAACTCAATTCCTCGAACGCCGTCGAATTTGTCAGGCAGTGTTCGATACGTGTGCTGCAAGGTGTTATAAATGACAAGGTGAAGTTGTTCAGAGCAAAATGATATTTCTCGACTTGACATTTCTCTTCCGGGGGCTACGGTATAAAAATTGGGGAGGGCTGGTGCGGGGTAATGAAATTTGTATGCAGAGAGTGACAGATGTCCCCCACAATGTCGCCCATCAAAAGCGATAAAAATCAACCTTCTAAATACATTATCCTTGGTGTGCTGTTGGTTTGGAAATCGTATCTATACGACTGAATTCATCGAACGCGTTCGAACTGGTGCTCGATCTGTGTTCTGTTGGTGTGTAAATCGTACCTTCTAGACATGGGCAAGAAGAGCGGGAATCATAAGGTTCGCTCGCTCCCATTAATGAGCGGGCGCTCGCCGCTCTTCATTCCAGAAAAATATGATTCGCCCGCTCGCATATAAAAATAAAAAAAATCGTTTGAAATTAGTTGCTCCGAGAAAAAAATAGAAATCTATAATACTGTTGGGCTTATACGGAATGTAAATAGCCGCAAGTAAAAACAACAAATATTTTTATTGTCGTTAAAACTAAAACTCAAATAAACGTTTTATTGAAAAAAAAAAACATCACAAGCTACTGTCGTCGACCCACACTGCCTATTCAAAACACACGTATAAAACATCGTAGAGCGCGAGCGCATCGTATGTGCGAAACACAGAGATAACACAAAAACAGAGAAAAACAGCCCGGCTTGCAAGCGCACTGCTTGTCCAAAATACGTAGCGAGAAGATCAGGGTAGCTCGCGAGCGCACTGCCTATCCAAAATCCATGCAGAACAAAAACAGCCTAGCTCGCGAGCGCGCTGCCCATCCAAAATACGTAGCGAGAAGAACAGGGTAGCTCGCGAGCGCACTGCCTATCCAAAATCCATGCAGAAAAAAACAGCCTAGCTCGCGAGCGCACTGCCTATCCAAAATCCATGCAGAAAAAAACAGCCTAGCTCGCGAGCGCACTGCCTATCCAAAATCCATGCAGAAAAAAACATCCATGCAGAAAGAAACATGGCCGTAACAACGATAATAGAAGGCAACAAAATTCAACATCAAATTTCAAGGCCATTGAATTAATTCAAGATGCATTTATTTGGATGAAACATGGCCGTAACAACGATAATAGATGGCAACAAGATTTAACATCGAATTTCAAGGCCATTCAAATAGTACAAGATGGCTTCATTTGGATGAAACATGGCCGTAACAACGATAATAGATGGCAACAAAACTCAACATCAAATTTCAAGGCCATTCAAATAGTACAAGATGGCTTCATTTGGATGAAACATGGCCGTAACAACGATAATAGATGGCAACAAAACTCAACATCAAATTTCAAGGCCATTCAAATAGTACAAGATGGCTTCATTTAGATGAAACATGACCGTAGCAACGATAATAGATGGCAACAAAATTCAACATCAAATTTCAAGGCCATTCAAATAGTACAAGATGGCTTTATTTGGATCAAACTTGGCCGTAACAACGATAATAGATGGCAACAAAACTCAACATCAAATTTCAAGGCCATTGAATTAGTTCAAGATGGCTTCATTTGGATGAAACATGGCCGTAGCAACGATAATAGATGGCAACAAAATTCAACATCAAATTTCAAGGCCATTCAAATAGTGCAAGATGGCTTCATTTGGATGAAACATGGCCGTAACAACGATAATAGATGGCAACAAAATTCAACATCAAATTTCAAGGCCATTCAAATAGTGCAAGATGGCTTCATTTGGATGAAACATGGCTGTAACAACGATAATAGATGGCAAAAAAACTCAACATTAAATTTTTACTCCATTCAAATAGTTCAATATGTCTTCATTTGGATGAAACATGGCCGTAACAACGATAATAGATGGCAACAAAATTCAACATCAAATTTCAAGGCCATTGAATTAGTTCACGATGTTTTATGTGGATGAAACATGGCCGTAACAACGATAATAGACGGTAACAAGATTCAACATCAAATTTCAAGGCCATTCAAATAGTGCAAGATGGCTTCATTTGGATAAAACATGGCCGTAACAACGATAATAGAAGGCAACAAAATTCAACATCAAATTTCAAGACCATTCAAATAGTACAAGATGGCTTCATTTGGATGAAACATGGCCGTAACAACGATTATTAGATGGCAAGAAAATTCAACATCAAATTTCAAGGCCATTCAAATAGTGCAAGATGGCTTCATTTGGATGAAACATGGCTGTAACAACGATAATAGATGGCAAAAAAACTCAACATTAAATTTTTACTCCATTCAAATAGTTCAATATGTCTTCATTTGGATGAAACATGGCCGTAACAACGATAAGGGATGGCAACAAAATTCAACATCAAATTTCAAGGCCATTGAATTAGTTCACGATGTTTTATGTGGATGAAACATGGCCGTAACAACGATAATAGAAGGCAACAAAATTCAACATCAAATTTCAAGGCCATTCAAATAGTACAAGATGGCTTCATTTGGATGAAACATGGCCGTAACAACGATAATAGATGACAACTAAATTCAACATCAAATTTCAAGGCCATTCAAATAGTACAAGATGGCTTCATTTGGATGAAACATGGCCGTAACAACGATAATAGAAGGCAACAAAATTCAACATCAAATTTCAAGACCATTAAATAGTACAAGATGGCTTCATTTGGATGAAACATGGCCGTAACAACGATAATAGACGGTAACAAGATTTAACATCAAATTTCAAGGCCATTCAAATAGTACAAGATGGCTTCATTTGGATGAAACATGGCCGTAACAACGATAATAGATGGCAACAAAATTCAACATCAAATTTCAAGGTCATTCAAATAGTGCAAGATGGCTTCATTTGGATGAAACATGGCCGTAACAACGATAATAGAATGCAACAAAATTCAACATCAAATTTCAAGACCATTCAAATAGTACAAGATGGCTTCATTTGGATGAAACATGGCCGTAGCAACGATAATAGATGGCAACAAAATTCAACATCAAATTTCAAGGAATTAGTTCAAGATGCCTTCATTTCGATGAAACATGGCCGTAACAACGATAATTGATGGCAACAAAATTCAACATTAAATTTCAAGGCCATTCAAATAGTGCAAGATGGCTTTATTTGGATGATACATGGCCGTAACAACGATATTAGATGGCAACAAACTCAACATCAAATTTTAAGTCTATTCAAATAGTGCAATATTTCTTCATTTGGATGAAACATGGCCGTATCAACGATAATAGATGGCAAGAAAATTCAACATCAAATTTCAAGGCCATTCAAATAGTGCACGATGGCTTCATTTGGATGAAACATGGCTGTAACAACGATAATAGATGGCAACAAAAATCAACATCAAATTTCAAGGCCATTCAAATAGTGCAAGATGGCTTCATTTGGATGAAACATGGCCGTAACAACGACAATAGATGGCAACAAAATTCAACATCAAATTTCAAGGCCATTCAAATAGTGCAAGATGGCTTCATTTGGATGAAACATGGCTGTAACAACAATAATAGATGGCAACAAAATTCAACATCAAATTTCAAGGCCATTCAAATAGTGCAAGATGGCTTCATTTGGATGAAACACGGCCGTAACAACGATAATAGATATCAACAAATTTCAACATCAAATTTCAAGGCCATTCAAATAGTACAAGATGGCTTCATTTGGATGAAACATGGCTGTAACAACGATAATAGATGGCAACAAAATTCAACATCAAATTTGAAGGCCATTCAAATAGTACAAGATGGCTTCATTTGGATTAAACATGGCCGTAACAACGATAATAGATGGCAACAAAATTCAACATCAAATTTCAAGGCCATTGAATTAGTTCAAGATGTTTCATGTGGATGAAACATGGCCGTAACAACGATAATAGACGGTAACAAGATTTAAAATCAAATTTCAAGGCCATTCAAATAGTGCAAGATGGCTTCATTTGGATGAAACATGGCTGTAACAACGATAATAGATGGCAACAAAATTCAACATCAAATTTCAAGGCCATTCAAATAGTGCAAGATGGCTTCATTTGGATGAAACATGGCCGTAACAACGATAATAGATGGCAACAAAATTCAACATCAAATTTCAAGGCCATTGAATTAGTTCAAGATGTTTTATGTGGATGAAACATGGCCGTAACAACGATAATAGACGGTAACAAGATTTAACATCAAATTTCAAGGCCATTCAAATAGTACAAGATGGCTTCATTTGGATGAAACATGGCCGTAACAACGATAATGGATGGCAACAAAATTCAACATCAAATTTTAAGGAATTAGTTCAAGATGCCTTCATTTGGATGAAACATGGCCGTAACAACAATAATTGAAGGCAACAAAATTCAACATCAAATTTCAAGGCCATTCAAATAGTGCAAGATGGCTTTATTTGGATGAAACATGGCCGTAACAACGATAATAGATGGCAAAAAAACTCAACATCAAATTTTAAGTCTATTCAAATAGTGCATTATTTCTTCATTTGAATGAAACATGGCCGTAACAACGAGAATAGATGGTAAGAAAATTCAACATCAAATTTTAAGGCCATTCAAATAGAGCAAGATGGCTTCATTTGGATGAAACATGGCTGTAACAACGATAATAGATGGCAACAAAATTCAACATCAAATTTCAAGGCCATTCAAATAATGCAAGATGGCTTCATTTGGATGAAACATGGCCGTAACAACGATAATAGATGGCAACAAAATTCAACATCAAATTTCAAGGCCATTCAAATAGTGCAAGATGGCTTCATTTGGATGAAACATGGTCGTAACAACGATAATAGATGGCAACAAAATTCAACATCAAATTTCAAGGCCATTCAAATAGTGCAAGATGGCTTCATTTGGATGAAACATGGCCGTAACAACGATAATAGATGGCAACAAAATTCAACATCAAATTTCAAGGCCATTCAAATAGTGCAAGATGGTTCCATTTGAATGAAACATGGCCGTAACAACGATAATAGATGGCAACAAAATTCAACATCAAATTTCAAGGCCATTGAAATAGTGCAATATGGCTTCATTTGGATGAAACATGGCCGTAACAACGATAATAGATGGCAACAAAATTCAACATCAAATTTCAAGGCCATTCCAATAGTGCAAGATGGCTTCATTTGGATAAAACATGGCCGAAACAACGATAATAGATGGCAACAAAACTCAACATCAAATTTCAAGGCCATTCTAATAGTGCAAGATGGCTTCATTTGGATGAAACATGGCTGTAACAACGATAATAGATGGCAACAAAATTCAACATCAAATTTCAAGGCCATTCAAATAGTACAAGATGGCTTCATTTGGATGAAACATGGCCGTAACAACGATAATAGATGGCAACAAAATTCAACATCAAATTTCAAGGCCATTCAAATAGTGCAAGATGGTTCCATTTGAATGAAACATGGCCGTAACAACGATAATAGATGGCAAAAAAACTCAACATTAAATTTTTACTCCATTCAAATAGTTCAATATGTCTTCATTTGGATGAAACATGGCCGTAACAACGATAAGGGATGGCAACAAAATTCAACATCAAATTTCAAGGCCATTGAATTAGTTCACGATGTTTTATGTGGATGAAACATGGCCGTAACAACGATAATAGACGGTAACAAGATTCAACATCAAATTTCAAGGCCATTGAAATAGTGCAATATGGCTTCATTTGGATGAAACATGGCCGTAACAACGATAATAGATGGCAACAAAATTCAACATCAAATTTCAAGGCCATTGAAATAGTGCAATATGGCTTCATTTGGATGAAACATGGCCGTAACAACGATAATAGATGGCAACAAAATTCAACATCAAATTTCAAGGCCATTCAAATAGTGCAAGATGGCTTCATTTGGATGAAACATGGCCGTAACAACGATAATAGATGGCAACAAAATTCAACATCAAATTTCAAGGCCATTCCAATAGTGCAAGATGGCTTCATTTGGATAAAACATGGCCGAAACAACGATAATAGATGGCAACAAAACTCAACATCAAATTTCAAGGCCATTCAAATAGTTCAATATGTCTTCATTTGGATGAAACATGGCCGTAACAACGATAATAGATGGCAACAAAACTCAACATCAAATTTCAAGGCCATTGAATTAGTTCAAGATGGCTTCATTTGGATGAAACATGGCCGTAGCAACGATAATAGATGGCAACAAAATTCAACATCAAATTTCAAGGCCATTCAAATAGTGCAAGATGGCTTCATTTGGATGAAACATGGCCGTAACAACGATAATAGATGGCAACAAAATTCAACATCAAGTTTCAAGGCCATTCAAATAGTGCAAGATGGCTTCATTTGGATGAAACATGGCTGTAACAACGATAATAGATGGCAAAAAAACTCAACATTAAATTTTTACTCCATTCAAATAGTGCAAGATGGCTTCATTTGGATGAAACATGGCCGTAACAACGATAAGGGATGGCAACAAAATTCAACATCAAATTTCAAGGCCATTGAATTAGTTCACGATGTTTTATGTGGATGAAACATGGCCGTAACAACGATAATAGACGGTAACAAGATTCAACATCAAATTTCAAGGCCATTCAAATAGTGCAAGATGGCTTCATTTGGATAAAACATGGCCGTAACAACGATAATAGAAGGCAACAAAATTCAACATCAAATTTCAAGACCATTCAAATAGTACAAGATGGCTTCATTTGGATGAAACATGGCCGTAACAACGATTATTAGATGGCAAGAAAATTCAACATCAAATTTCAAGGCCATTCAAATAGTGCAAGATGGCTTCATTTGGATGAAACATGGCTGTAACAACGATAATAGATGGCAAAAAAACTCAACATTAAATTTTTACTCCATTCAAATAGTTCAATATGTCTTCATTTGGATGAAACATGGCCGTAACAACGATAAGGGATGGCAACAAAATTCAACATCAAATTTCAAGGCCATTGAATTAGTTCACGATGTTTTATGTGGATGAAACATGGCCGTAACAACGATAATAGAAGGCAACAAAATTCAACATCAAATTTCAAGGCCATTCAAATAGTACAAGATGGCTTCATTTGGATGAAACATGGCCGTAACAACGATAATAGATGACAACTAAATTCAACATCAAATTTCAAGGCCATTCAAATAGTACAAGATGGCTTCATTTGGATGAAACATGGCCGTAACAACGATAATAGAAGGCAACAAAATTCAACATCAAATTTCAAGACCATTAAATAGTACAAGATGGCTTCATTTGGATGAAACATGGCCGTAACAACGATAATAGACGGTAACAAGATTTAACATCAAATTTCAAGGCCATTCAAATAGTACAAGATGGCTTCATTTGGATGAAACATGGCCGTAACAACGATAATAGATGGCAACAAAATTCAACATCAAATTTCAAGGTCATTCAAATAGTGCAAGATGGCTTCATTTGGATGAAACATGGCCGTAACAACGATAATAGAATGCAACAAAATTCAACATCAAATTTCAAGACCATTCAAATAGTACAAGATGGCTTCATTTGGATGAAACATGGCCGTAGCAACGATAATAGATGGCAACAAAATTCAACATCAAATTTCAAGGAATTAGTTCAAGATGCCTTCATTTCGATGAAACATGGCCGTAACAACGATAATTGATGGCAACAAAATTCAACATTAAATTTCAAGGCCATTCAAATAGTGCAAGATGGCTTTATTTGGATGATACATGGCCGTAACAACGATATTAGATGGCAACAAACTCAACATCAAATTTTAAGTCTATTCAAATAGTGCAATATTTCTTCATTTGGATGAAACATGGCCGTATCAACGATAATAGATGGCAAGAAAATTCAACATCAAATTTCAAGGCCATTCAAATAGTGCACGATGGCTTCATTTGGATGAAACATGGCTGTAACAACGATAATAGATGGCAACAAAAATCAACATCAAATTTCAAGGCCATTCAAATAGTGCAAGATGGCTTCATTTGGATGAAACATGGCCGTAACAACGACAATAGATGGCAACAAAATTCAACATCAAATTTCAAGGCCATTCAAATAGTGCAAGATGGCTTCATTTGGATGAAACATGGCTGTAACAACAATAATAGATGGCAACAAAATTCAACATCAAATTTCAAGGCCATTCAAATAGTGCAAGATGGCTTCATTTGGATGAAACACGGCCGTAACAACGATAATAGATATCAACAAATTTCAACATCAAATTTCAAGGCCATTCAAATAGTACAAGATGGCTTCATTTGGATGAAACATGGCTGTAACAACGATAATAGATGGCAACAAAATTCAACATCAAATTTGAAGGCCATTCAAATAGTACAAGATGGCTTCATTTGGATTAAACATGGCCGTAACAACGATAATAGATGGCAACAAAATTCAACATCAAATTTCAAGGCCATTGAATTAGTTCAAGATGTTTCATGTGGATGAAACATGGCCGTAACAACGATAATAGACGGTAACAAGATTTAAAATCAAATTTCAAGGCCATTCAAATAGTGCAAGATGGCTTCATTTGAATGAAACATGGCTGTAACAACGATAATAGATGGCAACAAAATTCAACATCAAATTTCAAGGCCATTCAAATAGTGCAAGATGGCTTCATTTGGATGAAACATGGCCGTAACAACGATAATAGATGGCAACAAAATTCAACATCAAATTTCAAGGCCATTGAATTAGTTCAAGATGTTTTATGTGGATGAAACATGGCCGTAACAACGATAATAGACGGTAACAAGATTTAACATCAAATTTCAAGGCCATTCAAATAGTACAAGATGGCTTCATTTGGATGAAACATGGCCGTAACAACGATAATGGATGGCAACAAAATTCAACATCAAATTTTAAGGAATTAGTTCAAGATGCCTTCATTTGGATGAAACATGGCCGTAACAACAATAATTGAAGGCAACAAAATTCAACATCAAATTTCAAGGCCATTCAAATAGTGCAAGATGGCTTTATTTGGATGAAACATGGCCGTAACAACGATAATAGATGGCAAAAAAACTCAACATCAAATTTTAAGTCTATTCAAATAGTGCATTATTTCTTCATTTGAATGAAACATGGCCGTAACAACGAGAATAGATGGTAAGAAAATTCAACATCAAATTTTAAGGCCATTCAAATAGAGCAAGATGGCTTCATTTGGATGAAACATGGCTGTAACAACGATAATAGATGGCAACAAAATTCAACATCAAATTTCAAGGCCATTCAAATAATGCAAGATGGCTTCATTTGGATGAAACATGGCCGTAACAACGATAATAGATGGCAACAAAATTCAACATCAAATTTCAAGGCCATTCAAATAGTGCAAGATGGCTTCATTTGGATGAAACATGGTCGTAACAACGATAATAGATGGCAACAAAATTCAACATCAAATTTCAAGGCCATTCAAATAGTGCAAGATGGCTTCATTTGGATGAAACATGGCCGTAACAACGATAATAGATGGCAACAAAATTCAACATCAAATTTCAAGGCCATTCAAATAGTGCAAGATGGTTCCATTTGAATGAAACATGGCCGTAACAACGATAATAGATGGCAACAAAATTCAACATCAAATTTCAAGGCCATTGAAATAGTGCAATATGGCTTCATTTGGATGAAACATGGCCGTAACAACGATAATAGATGGCAACAAAATTCAACATCAAATTTCAAGGCCATTCCAATAGTGCAAGATGGCTTCATTTGGATAAAACATGGCCGAAACAACGATAATAGATGGCAACAAAACTCAACATCAAATTTCAAGGCCATTCTAATAGTGCAAGATGGCTTCATTTGGATGAAACATGGCTGTAACAACGATAATAGATGGCAACAAAATTCAACATCAAATTTCAAGGCCATTCAAATAGTACAAGATGGCTTCATTTGGATGAAACATGGCCGTAACAACGATAATAGATGGCAACAAAATTCAACATCAAATTTCAAGGCCATTCAAATAGTGCAAGATGGTTCCATTTGAATGAAACATGGCCGTAACAACGATAATAGATGGCAACAAAATTCAACATCAAATTTCAAGGTCATTGAATTAGTGCAATATGGCTTCATTTGGATGAAACATGGCCGTAACAACGATAATAGATGGCAACAAAATTCAACATCAAATTTCAAGGTCATTGAATTAGTGCAATATGGCTTCATTTGGATGAAACATGGCCGTAACAACGATAATAGATGGCAACAAAATTCAACATCAAATTTCAAGGCCATTCAAATAGTGCAAGATGGCTTCATTTGGATGAAACATGGCCGTAACAACGATAATAGATGGCAACAAAATTCAACATCAAATTTCAAGGCCATTCAAATAGTGCAAGATGGCTTCATTTGGATGAAACATGGTCGTAACAACGATAATAGATGGCAACAAAATTCAACATCAAATTTCAAGGCCATTCAAATAGTGCAAGATGGCTTCATTTGGATGAAACATGGCCGTAACAACGATAATAGATGGCAACAAAATTCAACATCAAATTTCAAGGCCATTCAAATAGTGCAAGATGGTTCCATTTGAATGAAACATGGCCGTAACAACGATAATAGATGGCAACAAAATTCAACATCAAATTTCAAGGTCATTGAATTAGTGCAATATGGCTTCATTTGGATGAAACATGGCCGTAACAACGATAATAGATGGCAACAAAATTCAACATCAAATTTCAAGGCCATTCAAATAGTGCAAGATGGCTTCATTTGGATAAAACATGGCCGAAACAACGATAATAGATGGCAACAAAACTCAACATCAAATTTCAAGGCCATTCTAATAGTGCAAGATGGCTTCATTTGGATGAAACATGGCCGTAACAACGATAATAGATGGCAACAAAATTCAACATCAAATTTCAAGGTCATTGAATTAGTGCAATATGGCTTCATTTGGATGAAACATGGCCGTAACAACGATAATAGATGGCAACAAAACTCAACATCAAATTTCAAGGTCATTGAATTAGTGCAATATGGCTTCATTTGGATGAAACATGGCCGTAACAACGATAATAGATGGCAACAAAATTCAACATCAAATTTCAAGGCCATTCAAATAGTGCAAGATGCCTTTATTTGGATGAAACACGGCCGTAACAACAATAATAGATATCAACAAATTTCAACATCAAATTTCAAGGCCATTCAAATAGTACAAGATGGCTTCATTTGGATGAAACATGGCTGTAACAACGATAATAGATGGCAACAAAATTCAACATCAAATTTGAAGGCCAGACAAATAGTACAAGATGGCTTCATTTGGATTAAACATGGCCGTAACAACGATAATAGATGGCAACAAAATTCAACATCAAATTTCAAGGCCATTGAATTAGTTCAAGATGTTTCATGTGGATGAAACATGGCCGTAACAACGATAATAGACGGTAACAAGATTTAACATCAAATTTCAAGGCCATTCAAATAGTGCAAGATGGCTTCATTTGGATGAAACATGGCTGTAACAACGATAATAGATGGCAACAAAACTCAACATCAAATTTCAAGGCCATTCAAATAGTGCAAGATGGCTTCATTTGGATGAAACATGGCCGTAACAACGATAATAGATGGCAACAAAATTCAACATCAAATTTCAAGGCCATTGAATTAGTTCAAGATGTTTTATGTGGATGAAACATGGCCGTAACAACGATAATAGACGGTAACAAGATTTAACATCAAATTTCAAGGCCGTTCAAATAGTACAAGATGGCTTCATTTGGATGAAACATGGCCGTAACAACGATAATGGATGGCAACAAAATTCAACATCAAATTTTAAGGAATTAGTTCAAGATGCCTTCATTTGGATGAAACATGGTCGTAACAACGATAATTGAAGGCAACAAAATTCAACATCAAATTTCAAGGCCATTCAAATAGTGCAAGATGGCTTTATTTGGATGAAACATGGCCGTAACAACGATAATAGATGGCAAAAAAACTCAACATCAAATTTTAAGTCTATACAAATAGTGCATTATTTCTTCATTTGAATGAAACATGGCCGTAACAACGAGAATAGATGGTAAGAAAATTCAACATCAAATTTTAAGGCCATTCAAATAGAGCAAGATGGCTTCATTTGGATGAAACATGGCTGTAACAACGATAATAGATGGCAACAAAATTCAACATCAAATTTCAAAGCCATTCAAATAATGCAAGATGGCTTCATTTGGATGAAACATGGCCGTAACAACGATAATAGATGGCAACAAAATTCAACATCAAATTTCAAGGCCATTCAAATAGTGCAAGATGGCTTCATTTGGATGAAACATGGTCGTAACAACGATAATAGATGGCAACAAAATTCAACATCAAATTTCAAGGCCATTCAAATAGTGCAAGATGGCTTCATTTGGATGAAACATGGCCGTAACAACGATAATAGATGGCAACAAAATTCAACATCAAATTTCAAGGCCATTCAAATAGTGCAAGATGGCTTCATTTGGATGAAACATGGTCGTAACAACGATAATAGATGGCAACAAAATTCAACATCAAATTTCAAGGCCATTCAAATAGTACAAGATGGCTTCATTTGGATGAAACATGGCCGTAACAACGATAATAGATGGCAACAAAATTCAACATCAAATTTCAAGGCCATTCAAATAGTGCAAGATGGTTCCATTTGAATGAAACATGGCCGTAACAACGATAATAGATGGCAACAAAATTCAACATCAAATTTCAAGGTCATTGAATTAGTGCAATATGGCTTCATTTGGATGAAACATGGCCGTAACAACGATAATAGATGGCAACAAAATTCAACATCAAATTTCAAGGCCATTCAAATAGTGCAAGATGGCTTCATTTGGATAAAACATGGCCGAAACAACGATAATAGATGGCAACAAAACTCAACATCAAATTTCAAGGCCATTCTAATAGTGCAAGATGGCTTCATTTGGATGAAACATGGCTGTAACAACGATAATAGATGGCAACAAAATTCAACATCAAATTTCAAGGCCATTGAAATAGTGCAATATGGCTTCATTTGGATGAAACATGGTCGTAACAACGATAATAGATGGAAACAAAACTCAACATCAAATTTCAAGGACATTGAAACAGTGCAAGATGGCTTCATTTGGATGAAACATGGCCGTAACAACGATAATAGATGGCAACAAGATTCAACATCAAATTTCAAGGCCATTGAATTAGTGCAATATGGCTTCATTTGGATGAAACATGGCCGTAACAACGATAATAGATGGCAACAAAATTCAACATCTAATTTCAAGGCCATTCAAATAGTGCAAGATGGCTTCATTTGGATGAAACATGGCCGTAACAACGATAATAGATGGCAACAAAATTCAACATCAAATTTCAAGGCCATTCAAATAGTGCAAGATGGCTTCATTTGGATGAAACATGGCCGAAACAACGATAATAGATGGCAACAAAACTCAACATCAAATTTCAAGGCCATTCAAATAGTACAAGATGGCTTCATTTGGATGAAACATGGCCGAAACAACGATAATAGATGGAAACAAAACTCAACATCAAATTTCAAGGCCATTCAAATAGTGCAAGATGGCTTCATTTGGATGAAACATGGCCGTAACAACGATAATAGATGGCAACAAAACTCAACATCAAATTTCAAGGCCATTCAAATAGTGCAAGATGGCTTCATTTGGATGAAACATGGCCGTAACAACGATAATAGATGGCAACAAAACTCAACATCAAATTTCAAGGCCATTCAAATAGTGCAAGATGGCTTCATTTGGATGAAACATGGCCGTAACAACGATAATAGATGGCAACAAAATTCAACATCAAATTTCAAGGCCATTGAAATAGTGCAAGATGGCTTCATTTGGATGAAAAATGGCCGTAACAACGATAATAGATGGCAACAAAATTCAACATCAAATTTCAAGGCCATTCAAATAGTGCAATATGGCTTCATTTGGATGAAACATGGCCGTAACAACGATAATAGATGGCAACAAAACTCAACATCAAATTTCAAGGCCATTGAAAAAGTGCAAGATAGCTTCATTTGGATGAAAATGGCCGTAACAACGATAATAGATGGCAACAAAATTCAACATCAAATTTCAAGGCCATTCAAATAGTGCAAGATGGCTTCATTTGGATGAAACATGGCCGTAACAACGATAATAGATGGCAACAAAATTCAAAATCAAATTTCAAGGCCATTCGAATAGTGCAAGATGGCTTCATTTGGATGAAACATGGCCAAAACAACGATAATAGATGGAAACAAATCTCAACATCAAATTTCAAGGCCATTCAAATAGTGCAAGATGGCTTCATTTGGATGAAACATGGCCGTAACAACGTTAATAGATGGCAACAAAATTCAACATCAATTTTCAAGGCCATTCAAATAGTGCAAGATGAATTCATTTGGATGAAACATGGCTGTAAAAACAATAATAGATGGCAACAAAATTTAACATCAAATTTCAAGGCCATTCAAATAGTGCAAGATGGCTTCATTTGGATGAAAATGGCCGTAACATCGATAATAGATGGCAACAAAACTCAACATCAAATTTCAAGGCCATTCAAATAGTGCAAGATGGCTTCATTTGGATGAAACATGGCCGTACCAACGATAATAGATGGCAACAAAACTCAACATCAAATTTCCAGGCCATTCCAATAGTGCAAGATGGCTTCATTTGGATGAAACATGGCCGTAACAACGATAATAGATGGCAACAAAACTCAACATCAAATTTCAAGGCAATTCAAATAGTCCAAGATGGCTTCATTTGGATGAAACATGGCCGAAACAACGATAATAGATGGAAACAAAACTCAACATCAAATTTCAAGGCCATTCAAATAGTGCAAGATGGCTTCATTTGGATGAAACATGGCCGTAACAACGATAATAGATGGCAACAAAACTCAACATCAAATTTCAAGGCCATGCAAATAGTGCAAGATGGCTTCATTTGGATGAAACATGGCCGTAACAACGATAATAGATGGCAACAAAACTCAACATCAAATTTCAAGGCCATTCAAATAGTGCAAGATGGCTTCATTTGGATGAAACATGGCCGTAACAACGATAATAGATGGCAACAAAATTCAACATCAAATTTCAAGGCCATTGAAATAGTGCAAGATGGCTTCATTTGGATGAAAAATGGCCGTAACAACGATAATAGATGGCAACAAAATTCAACATCAAATTTCAAGGCCATTCAAATAGTGCAATATGGCTTCATTTGGATGAAACATGGCCGTAACAACGATAATAGATGGCAACAAAACTCAACATCAAATTTCAAGGCCATTGAAAAAGTGCAAGATAGCTTCATTTGGATGAAAATGGCCGTAACAACGATAATAGATGGCAACAAAATTCAACATCAAATTTCAAGGCCATTCAAATAGTGCAAGATGGCTTCATTTGGATGAAACATGGCCGTAACAACGATAATAGATGGCAACAAAATTCAAAATCAAATTTCAAGGCCATTCGAATAGTGCAAGATGGCTTCATTTGGATGAAACATGGCCAAAACAACGATAATAGATGGAAACAAATCTCAACATCAAATTTCAAGGCCATTCAAATAGTGCAAGATGCCTTTATTTGGATGAAACACGGCCGTAACAACGATAATAGATATCAACAAATTTCAACATCAAATTTCAAGGCCATTCAAATAGTACAAGATGGCTTCATTTGGATGAAACATGGCTGTAACAACGATAATAGATGGCAACAAAATTCAACATCAAATTTGAAGGCCATTCAAATAGTACAAGATGGCTTCATTTGGATTAAACATGGCCGTAACAACGATAATAGATGGCAACAAAATTCAACATCAAATTTCAAGGCCATTGAATTAGTTCAAGATGTTTCATGTGGATGAAACATGGCCGTAACAACGATAATAGACGGTAACAAGATTTAAAATCAAATTTCAAGGCCATTCAAATAGTGCAAGATGGCTTCATTTGGATGAAACATGGCTGTAACAACGATAATAGATGGCAACAAAAATCAACATCAAATTTCAAGGCCATTCAAATAGTGCAAGATGGCTTCATTTGGATGAAACATGGCCGTAACAACGATAATAGATGGCAACAAAATTCAACATCAAATTTCAAGGCCATTGAATTAGTTCAAGATGTTTTATGTGGATGAAACATGGCCGTAACAACGATAATAGACGGTAACAAGATTTAACATCAAATTTCAAGGTCATTCAAATAGTACAAGATGGCTTCATTTGGATGAAACATGGCCGTAACAACGATAATGGATGGCAACAAAATTCAACATCAAATTTTAAGGAATTAGTTCAAGATGCCTTCATTTGGATGAAACATGGCCGTAACAACAATAATTGAAGGCAACAAAATTCAACATCAAATTTCAAGGCCATTCAAATAGTGCAAGATGGCTTTATTTGGATGAAACATGGCCGTAACAACGATAATAGATGGCAAAAAAACTCAACATCAAATTTTAAGTCTATTCAAATAGTGCATTATTTCTTCATTTGAATGAAACATGGCCGTAACAACGAGAATAGATGGTAAGAAAATTCAACATCAAATTTTAAGGCCATTCAAATAGAGCAAGATGGCTTCATTTGGATGAAACATGGCTGTAACAACGATAATAGATGGCAACAAAATTCAACATCAAATTTCAAGGCCATTCAAATAATGCAAGATGGCTTCATTTGGATGAAACATGGCCGTAACAACGATAATAGATGGCAACAAAATTCAACATCAAATTTCAAGGCCATTCAAATAGTGCAAGATGGCTTCATTTGGATGAAACATGGTCGTAACAACGATAATAGATGGCAACAAAATTCAACATCAAATTTCAAGGCCATTCAAATAGTGCAAGATGGCTTCATTTGGATGAAACATGGCCGTAACAACGATAATAGATGGCAACAAAATTCAACATCAAATTTCAAGGCCATTCAAATAGTGCAAGATGGCTTCATTTGGATGAAACATGGTCGTAACAACGATAATAGATGGCAACAAAATTCAACATCAAATTTCAAGGCCATTCAAATAGTGCAAGATGGCTTCATTTGGATGAAACATGGCCGTAACAACGATAATAGATGGCAACAAAATTCAACATCAAATTTCAAGGCCATTCAAATAGTGCAAGATGGTTCCATTTGAATGAAACATGGCCGTAACAACGATAATAGATGGCAACAAAATTCAACATCAAATTTCAAGGTCATTGAATTAGTGCAATATGGCTTCATTTGGATGAAACATGGCCGTAACAACGATAATAGATGGCAACAAAATTCAACATCAAATTTCAAGGCCATTCCAATAGTGCAAGATGGCTTCATTTGGATAAAACATGGCCGAAACAACGATAATAGATGGCAACAAAACTCAACATCAAATTTCAAGGCCATTCTCATAGTGCAAGATGGCTTCATTTGGATGAAACATGGCTGTAACAACGATAATAGATGGCAACAAAATTCAACATCAAATTTCAAGGCCATTCAAATAGTACAAGATGGCTTCATTTGGATGAAACATGGCCGTAACAACGATAATAGATGGCAACAAAATTCAACATCAAATTTCAAGGCCATTCAAATAGTGCAAGATGGTTCCATTTGAATGAAACATGGCCGTAACAACGATAATAGATGGCAACAAAATTCAACATCAAATTTCAAGGTCATTGAATTAGTGCAATATGGCTTCATTTGGATGAAACATGGCCGTAACAACGATAATAGATGGCAACAAAATTCAACATCAAATTTCAAGGTCATTGAATTAGTGCAATATGGCTTCATTTGGATGAAACATGGCCGTAACAACGATAATAGATGGCAACAAAATTCAACATCAAATTTCAAGGCCATTCAAATAGTGCAAGATGGCTTCATTTGGATGAAACATGGCCGTAACAACGATAATAGATGGCAACAAAATTCAACATCAAATTTCAAGGCCATTCAAATAGTGCAAGATGGCTTCATTTGGATGAAACATGGTCGTAACAACGATAATAGATGGCAACAAAATTCAACATCAAATTTCAAGGCCATTCAAATAGTGCAAGATGGCTTCATTTGGATGAAACATGGCCGTAACAACGATAATAGATGGCAACAAAATTCAACATCAAATTTCAAGGCCATTCAAATAGTGCAAGATGGTTCCATTTGAATGAAACATGGCCGTAACAACGATAATAGATGGCAACAAAATTCAACATCAAATTTCAAGGTCATTGAATTAGTGCAATATGGCTTCATTTGGATGAAACATGGCCGTAACAACGATAATAGATGGCAACAAAATTCAACATCAAATTTCAAGGCCATTCAAATAGTGCAAGATGGCTTCATTTGGATAAAACATGGCCGAAACAACGATAATAGATGGCAACAAAACTCAACATCAAATTTCAAGGCCATTCTAATAGTGCAAGATGGCTTCATTTGGATGAAACATGGCCGTAACAACGATAATAGATGGCAACAAAATTCAACATCAAATTTCAAGGTCATTGAATTAGTGCAATATGGCTTCATTTGGATGAAACATGGCCGTAACAACGATAATAGATGGCAACAAAACTCAACATCAAATTTCAAGGTCATTGAATTAGTGCAATATGGCTTCATTTGGATGAAACATGGCCGTAACAACGATAATAGATGGCAACAAAATTCAACATCAAATTTCAAGGCCATTCAAATAGTGCAAGATGCCTTTATTTGGATGAAACACGGCCGTAACAACAATAATAGATATCAACAAATTTCAACATCAAATTTCAAGGCCATTCAAATAGTACAAGATGGCTTCATTTGGATGAAAAATGGCTGTAACAACGATAATAGATGGCAACAAAATTCAACATCAAATTTGAAGGCCAGACAAATAGTACAAGATGGCTTCATTTGGATTAAACATGGCCGTATCAACGATAATAGATGGCAACAAAATTCAACATCAAATTTCAAGGCCATTGAATTAGTTCAAGATGTTTCATGTGGATGAAACATGGCCGTAACAACGATAATAGACGGTAACAAGATTTAACATCAAATTTCAAGGCCATTCAAATAGTGCAAGATGGCTTCATTTGGATGAAACATGGCTGTAACAACGATAATAGATGGCAACAAAACTCAACATCAAATTTCAAGGCCATTCAAATAGTGCAAGATGGCTTCATTTGGATGAAACATGGCCGTAACAACGATAATAGATGGCAACAAAATTCAACATCAAATTTCAAGGCCATTGAATTAGCTCAAGATGTTTTATGTGGATGAAACATGGCCGTAACAACGATAATAGACGGTAACAAGATTTAACATCAAATTTCAAGGCCATTCAAATAGTACAAGATGGCTTCATTTGGATGAAACATGGCCGTAACAACGATAATGGATGGCAACAAAATTCAACATCAAATTTTAAGGAATTAGTTCAAGATGCCTTCATTTGGATGAAACATGGCCGTAACAACAATAATTGAAGGCAACAAAATTCAACATCAAATTTCAAGGCCATTCAAATAGTGCAAGATGGCTTTATTTGGATGAAACATGGCCGTAACAACGATAATAGATGGCAAAAAAACTCAACATCAAATTTTAAGTCTATTCAAATAGTGCATTATTTCTTCATTTGAATGAAACATGGCCGTAACAACGAGAATAGATGGTAAGAAAATTCAACATCAAATTTTAAGGCCATTCAAATAGAGCAAGATGGCTTCATTTGGATGAAACATGGCTGTAACAACGATAATAGATGGCAACAAAATTCAACATCAAATTTCAAGGCCATTGAATTAGTTCAAGATGTTTCATTTGGATGAAACATGGCCGTAACAACGATAATAGACGGTAACAAGATTTAAAATCAAATTTCAAGGCCATTCAAATAGTGCAAGATGGCTTCATTTGGATGAAACATGGCTGTAACAACGATAATAGATGGCAACAAAAATCAACATCAAATTTCAAGGCCATTCAAATAGTGCAAGATGGCTTCATTTGGATGAAACATGGCCGTAACAACGATAATAGATGGCAACAAAATTCAACATCAAATTTCAAGGCCATTGAATTAGTTCAAGATGTTTTATGTGGATGAAACATGGCCGTAACAACGATAATAGACGGTAACAAGATTTAACATCAAATTTCAAGGCCATTCAAATAGTACAAGATGGCTTCATTTGGATGAAACATGGCCGTAACAACGATAATGGATGGCAACAAAATTCAACATCAAATTTTAAGGAATTAGTTCAAGATGCCTTCATTTGGATGAAACATGGCCGTAACAACAATAATTGAAGGCAACAAAATTCAACATCAAATTTCAAGGCCATTCAAATAGTGCAAGATGGCTTTATTTGGATGAAACATGGCCGTAACAACGATAATAGATGGCAAAAAAACTCAACATCAAATTTTAAGTCTATTCAAATAGTGCATTATTTCTTCATTTGAATGAAACATGGCCGTAACAACGAGAATAGATGGTAAGAAAATTCAACATCAAATTTTAAGGCCATTCAAATAGAGCAAGATGGCTTCATTTGGATGAAACATGGCTGTAACAACGATAATAGATGGCAACAAAATTCAACATCAAATTTCAAGGCCATTCAAATAATGCAAGATGGCTTCATTTGGATGAAACATGGCCGTAACAACGATAATAGATGGCAACAAAATTCAACATCAAATTTCAAGGCCATTCAAATAGTGCAAGATGGCTTCATTTGGATGAAACATGGTCGTAACAACGATAATAGATGGCAACAAAATTCAACATCAAATTTCAAGGCCATTCAAATAGTGCAAGATGGCTTCATTTGGATGAAACATGGCCGTAACAACGATAATAGATGGCAACAAAATTCAACATCAAATTTCAAGGCCATTCAAATAGTGCAAGATGGCTTCATTTGGATGAAACATGGTCGTAACAACGATAATAGATGGCAACAAAATTCAACATCAAATTTCAAGGCCATTCAAATAGTGCAAGATGGCTTCATTTGGATGAAACATGGCCGTAACAACGATAATAGATGGCAACAAAATTCAACATCAAATTTCAAGGCCATTCAAATAGTGCAAGATGGTTCCATTTGAATGAAACATGGCCGTAACAACGATAATAGATGGCAACAAAATTCAACATCAAATTTCAAGGTCATTGAATTAGTGCAATATGGCTTCATTTGGATGAAACATGGCCGTAACAACGATAATAGATGGCAACAAAATTCAACATCAAATTTCAAGGCCATTCCAATAGTGCAAGATGGCTTCATTTGGATAAAACATGGCCGAAACAACGATAATAGATGGCAACAAAACTCAACATCAAATTTCAAGGCCATTCTAATAGTGCAAGATGGCTTCATTTGGATGAAACATGGCTGTAACAACGATAATAGATGGCAACAAAATTCAACATCAAATTTCAAGGCCATTCAAATAGTACAAGATGGCTTCATTTGGATGAAACATGGCCGTAACAACGATAATAGATGGCAACAAAATTCAACATCAAATTTCAAGGCCATTCAAATAGTGCAAGATGGTTCCATTTGAATGAAACATGGCCGTAACAACGATAATAGATGGCAACAAAATTCAACATCAAATTTCAAGGCCATTGAATTAGTGCAATATGGCTTCATTTGGATGAAACATGGCCGTAACAACGATAATAGATGGCAACAAAATTCAACATCAAATTTCAAGGTCATTGAATTAGTGCAATATGGCTTCATTTGGATGAAACATGGCCGTAACAACGATAATAGATGGCAACAAAATTCAACATCAAATTTCAAGGCCATTCAAATAGTGCAAGATGGCTTCATTTGGATGAAACATGGCCGTAACAACGATAATAGATGGCAACAAAATTCAACATCAAATTTCAAGGCCATTCAAATAGTGCAAGATGGCTTCATTTGGATGAAACATGGTCGTAACAACGATAATAGATGGCAACAAAATTCAACATCAAATTTCAAGGCCATTCAAATAGTGCAAGATGGCTTCATTTGGATGAAACATGGCCGTAACAACGATAATAGATGGCAACAAAATTCAACATCAAATTTCAAGGCCATTCAAATAGTGCAAGATGGTTCCATTTGAATGAAACATGGCCGTAACAACGATAATAGATGGCAACAAAATTCAACATCAAATTTCAAGGTCATTAAATTAGTGCAATATGGCTTCATTTGGATGAAACATGGCCGTAACAACGATAATAGATGGCAACAAAATTCAACATCAAATTTCAAGGCCATTCAAATAGTGCAAGATGGCTTCATTTGGATAAAACATGGCCGAAACAACGATAATAGATGGCAACAAAACTCAACATCAAATTTCAAGGCCATTCTAATAGTGCAAGATGGCTTCATTTGGATGAAACATGGCCGTAACAACGATAATAGATGGCAACAAAATTCAACATCAAATTTCAAGGTCATTCAAATAGTGCAATATGGCTTCATTTGGATGAAACATGGTCGTAACAACGATAATAGATGGCAACAAAATTCAACATCAAATTTCAAGGCCATTCAAATAGTGCAAGATGGCTTCATTTGGATGAAACATGGCCGTAACAACGATAATAGATGGCAACAAAATTCAACATCAAATTTCAAGGCCATTCAAATAGTGCAAGATGGCTTCATTTGGATGAAACATGGTCGTAACAACGATAATAGATGGCAACAAAACTCAACATCAAATTTGAAGGCCAGACAAATAGTACAAGATGGCTTCATTTGGATTAAACATGGCCGTAACAACGATAATAGATGGCAACAAAATTCAACATCAAATTTCAAGGCCATTGAATTAGTTCAAGATGTTTCATGTGGATGAAACATGGCCGTAACAACGATAATAGACGGTAACAAGATTTAACATCAAATTTCAAGGCCATTCAAATAGTGCAAGATGGCTTCATTTGGATGAAACATGGCTATAACAACGATAATAGATGGCAACAAAACTCAACATCAAATTTCAAGGCCATTCAAATAGTGCAAGATGGCTTCATTTGGATGAAACATGGCCGTAACAACGATAATAGATGGCAACAAAATTCAACATCAAATTTCAAGGCCATTGAATTAGTTCAAGATGTTTTATGTGGATGAAACATGGCCGTAACAACGATAATAGACGGTAACAAGATTTAACATCAAATTTCAAGGCCATTCAAATAGTACAAGATGGCTTCATTTGGATGAAACATGGCCGTAACAACGATAATGGATGGCAACAAAATTCAACATCAAATTTTAAGGAATTAGTTCAAGATGCCTTCATTTGGATGAAACATGGCCGTAACAACAATAATTGAAGGCAACAAAATTCAACATCAAATTTCAAGGCCATTCAAATAGTGCAAGATGGCTTTATTTGGATGAAACATGGCCGTAACAACGATAATAGATGGCAAAAAAACTCAACATCAAATTTTAAGTCTATTCAAATAGTGCATTATTTCTTCATTTGAATGAAACATGGCCGTAACAACGAGAATAGATGGTAAGAAAATTCAACATCAAATTTTAAGGCCATTCAAATAGAGCAAGATGGCTTCATTTGGATGAAACATGGCTGTAACAACGATAATAGATGGCAACAAAATTCAACATCAAATTTCAAAGCCATTCAAATAATGCAAGATGGCTTCATTTGGATGAAACATGGCCGTAACAACGATAATAGATGGCAACAAAATTCAACATCAAATTTCAAGGCCATTCAAATAGTGCAAGATGGCTTCATTTGGATGAAACATGGTCGTAACAACGATAATAGATGGCAACAAAATTCAACATCAAATTTCAAGGCCATTCAAATAGTGCAAGATGGCTTCATTTGGATGAAACATGGCCGTAACAACGATAATAGATGGCAACAAAATTCAACATCAAATTTCAAGGCCATTCAAATAGTGCAAGATGGCTTCATTTGGATGAAACATGGTCGTAACAACGATAATAGATGGCAACAAAATTCAACATCAAATTTCAAGGCCATTCAAATAGTGCAAGATGGCTTCATTTGGATGAAACATGGCCGTAACAACGATAATAGATGGCAACAAAATTCAACATCAAATTTCAAGGCCATTCAAATAGTGCAAGATGGTTCCATTTGAATGAAACATGGCCGTAACAACGATAATAGATGGCAACAAAATTCAACATCAAATTTCAAGGTCATTGAATTAGTGCAATATGGCTTCATTTGGATGAAACATGGCCGTAACAACGATAATAGATGGCAACAAAATTCAACATCAAATTTCAAGGCCATTCAAATAGTGCAAAATGGCTTCATTTGGATAAAACATGGCCGAAACAACGATAATAGATGGCAACAAAACTCAACATCAAATTTCAAGGCCATTCTAATAGTGCAAGATGGCTTCATTTGGATGAAACATGGCTGTAACAACGATAATAGATGGCAACAAAATTCAACATCAAATTTCAAGGCCATTGAAATAGTGCAATATGGCTTCATTTGGATGAAACATGGTCGTAACAACGATAATAGATGGAAACAAAACTCAACATCAAATTTCAAGGACATTGAAACAGTGCAAGATGGCTTCATTTGGATGAAACATGGCCGTAACAACGATAATAGATGGCAACAAGATTCAACATCAAATTTCAAGGCCATTGAATTAGTGCAATATGGCTTCATTTGGATGAAACATGGCCGTAACAACGATAATAGATGGCAACAAAATTCAACATCAAATTTCAAGGCCATTGAAATAGTGCAAGATGGCTTCATTTGGATGAAAAATGGCCGTAACAACGATAATAGATGGCAACAAAATTCAACATCAAATTTCAAGGCCATTCAAATAGTGCAATATGGCTTCATTTGGATGAAACATGGCCGTAACAACGATAATAGATGGCAACAAAACTCAACATCAAATTTCAAGGCCATTGAAAAAGTGCAAGATAGCTTCATTTGGATGAAAATGGCCGTAACAACGATAATAGATGGCAACAAAATTCAACATCAAATTTCAAGGCCATTCAAATAGTGCAAGATGGCTTCATTTGGATGAAACATGGCCGTAACAACGATAATAGATGGCAACAAAATTCAAAATCAAATTTCAAGGCCATTCGAATAGTGCAAGATGGCTTCATTTGGATGAAACATGGCCAAAACAACGATAATAGATGGAAACAAATCTCAACATCAAATTTCAAGGCCATTCAAATAGTGCAAGATGGCTTCATTTGGATGAAACATGGCCGTAACAACGTTAATAGATGGCAACAAAATTCAACATCAATTTTCAAGGCCATTCAAATAGTGCAAGATGGCTTCATTTGGATGAAACATGGCCGTAACAACGATAATAGATGGCAACAAAACTCAACATCAAATTTCAAGGACATTCAAATAGTGCAAGATGGCTTCATTTGGATGAAACATGGCCAAAACAACTTTAATAGATGGAAACAAATCTCAACATCAAATTTCAAGGCCATTCAAATAGTACAAGATGGCTTCATTTGGATGAAACATGGCCAAAACAAAGATAATAGATGGCAACAAAATTCAACATCAAATTTCAAGGCCATTCAAATAGTGCAAGATGGCTTCATTTGGATGAAACATGGCCGTAACAACGATAATAGATGGCAACAAAATTCAACATCAAATTTCAAGGTCATTGAATTAGTGCAAAATGGCTTCATTTGGATGAAACATGGCCGTAACAACGATAATAGATGGCAACAAAATTCAACATCAAATTTCAAGGCCATTCAAATAGTGCAAGATGGCTTCATTTGGATGAAACATGGCCGAAACAACGATAATAGATGGCAACAAAACTCAACATCAAATTTCAAGGCCATTCAAATAGTGCAAGATGGCTTCATTTCGATGAAACATGGCCGTAACAACGATAATACATGGCAACAAAATTCAACATCAAATTTCAAGGCCATTCAAATAGTGCAAGATGGCTTCATTTGGATGAAACATGGCCGTAACAACGATAATAGATGGCAACAAAATTCAACATCAAATTTCAAGGCCATTCAAATAGTGCAAGATGGCTTCATTTGGATGAAACATGGCCGTAACAACGATAATAGATGGCAACAAAATTCAACATCAAATTTCAAGGCCATTCAAATAGTGCAAGATGGCTTCATTTGGATGAAACATGGCTGTAAAAACGATAATAGATGGCAACAAAATTTAACATCAAATTTCAAGGCCATTCAAATAGTGCAATATGGCTTCATTTGGATGAAACATGGCCGTAACAACGATAATAGATGGCAACAAAACTCAACATCAAATTTCAAGGCCATTGAAATAGTGCAAGATGGCTTCATTTGGATGAAAATGGCCGTAACATCGATAATAGATGGCAACAAAACTCAACATCAAATTTCAAGGCCATTCAAATAGTGCAAGATGGCTTCATTTGGATGAAACATGGCCGTAACAACGATAATAGATGGCAACAAAACTCAACATCAAATTTCAAGGCCATTCAAATAGTGCAAGATGGCTTCATTTGGATGAAACATGGCCGTAACAACGATAATAGATGGCAACAAAACTCAACATCAAATTTCAAGGCCATTGAATTAGTTCAAGATGTTTTATGTGGAAGAAAAACATGGCCGTAACAACGATAATAGATGGCAACAAAACTCAACATCAAATTTCAAGGCCATTCAAATAGTGCAAGATGGCTTCATTTGGATGAAACATGGCCGTAACAACGATAATAGATGGCAACAAAATTCAACATCAAATTTCAAGGCCATTCAAATAGTGCAAGATGGCTTCATTTGGATGAAACATGGCCGAAACAACGATAATAGATGGCAACAAAACTCAACATCAAATTTCAAGGCCATTCAAATAGTGCAAGATGGCTTCATTTGGATGAAACATGGCTGTAAAAACGATAATAGATGGCAACAAAACTCAACATCAAATTTCAAGGTCATTGAAATAGTGCAATATGGCTTCATTTGGATGAAACATGGCCGTAACAACGATAATAGATGGCAACAAAACTCAACATCAAATTTCAAGGCCATTGAAATAGTGCAATATGGCTTCATTTGGATGAAACATGGCCGTAACAACGATAATAGATGGCAACAAGATTTAACATCGAATTTCAAGGCCGTTCAAATAGTGCAATATGGCTTCATTTGGATGAAACATGGCCGTAACAACGATAATAGATGGCAACAAAACTCAACATCAAATTTCAAGGCCATTCAAATAGTGCAAGATATCTTCATTTGGATGAAACATGGCCGTAACAACGATAATAGATGGAAACAAAACTCAACATCAAATTTCAAGGCCATTCAAATAGTGCAAGATGGCTTCATTTGGATGAAACATGGCCGTAACAACGATAATAGATGGCAACAAAACTCAACATCAAATTTCAAGGCCATTCAAATAGTGCAAGATGGCTTCATTTGGATGAAACATGGCCGTAACAACGATAATAGATGGCAACAAAATTCAACATCAAATTTCAAGGTCATTGAATTAGTGCAAAATGGCTTCATTTGGATGAAACATGGCCGTAACAACGATAATAGATGGCAACAAAACTCAACATCAAATTTCAAGGCCATTCAAATAGTGCAAGATGGCTTCATTTGGATGAAACATGGCCGTAACAACGATAATAGATGGCAACAAAATTCAACATCAAATTTCAAGGCCATTCGAATAGTGCAAGATGGCTTCATTTGGATGAAACATGGCCAAAACAACGATAATAGATGGAAACAAATCTCAACATCAAATTTCAAGGCCATTCAAATAGTGCAATATGGCTTCATTTGGATGAAACATGGCCGTAACAACGATAATAGATGGCAACAAAACTCAACATCAAATTTCAAGGCCATTCAAATAGTGCAAGATGGCTTCATTTGGATGAAACATGGCCGTAACAACGTTAATAGATGGCAACAAAACTCAACATCAAATTTCAAGGCCATTGAATTAGTTCAAGATGTTTTATGTGGATGAAACATGGCCGTAACAACGATAATAGATGGCAACAAAACTCAACATCAAATTTCAAGGCCATTCAAATAGTGCAATATGGCTTCATTTGGATGAAACATGGCCGTAACAACGATAATAGATGGCAACAAAACTCAACATCAAATTTCAAGGCCATTCAAATAGTGCAAGATAGCTTCATTTGGATGAAACATGGCCGTAACAACGATAATAGATGGCAACAAAATTCAACATCAAATTTCAAGGCCATTCAAATAGTGCAAGATGGCTTCATTTGGATGAAACATGGCCGTAACAACGATAATAGATGGCAACAAAACTCAACATCAAATTTCAAGGCCATTGAAATAGTGCAAGATGGCTTCATTTGGATGAAAATGGCCGTAACATCGATAATAGATGGCAACAAAACTCAACATCAAATTTCAAGGCCATTCAAATAGTGCAAGATGGCTTCATTTGGATGAAACATGGTCGTAACAACGTTAATAGATGGCAACAAAATTCAACATCAATTTTCAAGGCCATTCAAATAGTGCAAGATGGATTCATTTGGATGAAACATGGCTGTAAAAACAATAATAGATGGCAACAAAATTTAACATCAAATTTCAAGGCCATTGAAATAGTGCAATATGGCTTCATTTGGATGAAAATGGCCGTAACATCGATAATAGATGGCAACAAAACTCAACATCAAATTTCAAGGCCATTCAAATAGTGCAAGATGGCTTCATTTGGATGAAACATGGCCGTAACAACGATAATAGATGGCAACAAAACTCAACATCAAATTTCAAGGCCATTCAAATAGTGCAAGATGGCTTCATTTGGATGAAACATGGCCGTAACAACGATAATAGATGGCAACAAAACTCAACATCAAATTTCAAGGCCATTCAAATAGTGCAAGATGGCTTCATTTGGATGAAACATGGCCGTACCAACGATAGTAGATGGCAACAAAACTCAACATCAAATTTCAAGGCCATTCCAATAGTGCAAGATGGCTTCATTTGGATGAAACATGGCCGTAACAACGATAATAGATGGCAACAAAACTCAACATCAAATTTCAAGGCCATTCAAATAGTGCAATATGGCTTCATTTGGATGAAAATGGCCGTAACATCGATAATAGATGGCAACAAAACTCAACATCAAATTTCAAGGCCATTCAAATAGTGCAAGATGGCTTCATTTGGATGAAACATGGCCGTAACAACGATAATAGATGGCAACAAAACTCAACATCAAATTTCAAGGTCATTGAATTAGTGCAAAATGGCTTCATTTGGATGAAACATGGCCGTAACAACGATAATAGATGGCAACAAAATTCAACATCAAATTTCAAGGCCATTCAAATAGTGCAAGATGGCTTCATTTGGATGAAACATGGCCGAAACAACGATAATAGATGGCAACAAAACTCAACATCAAATTTCAAGGCCATTCAAATAGTGCAAGATGGCTTCATTTGGATGAAACATGGCCGTAACAACGATAATAGATGGCAACAAAACTCAACATCAAATTTCAAGGCCATTCAAATAGTGCAAGATGGCTTCATTTGGATGAAAATGGCCGTAACATCGATAATAGATGGCAACAAAACTCAACATCAAATTTCAAGGCCATTCAAATAGTGCAAGATGGCTTCATTTGGATGAAACATGGCCGTAACAACGATAATAGATGCCAACAAAATTCAACATCAAATTTCAAGGCCATTCAAATAGTGCTAGATGGCTTCATTTGGATGAAACATGGCTGTTAAAACGAGAATAGATGGCAACAAAATTCAACATCAAATTTCAAGGCCATTGAAATAGTGCAATATGGCTTCATTTGGATGAAACATGGCCGTAACAACGATAATAGATGGCAACAAAACTCAACATCAAATTTCAAGGCCATTGAAATAGTGCAAGATGGCTTCATTTGGATGAAAATGGCCGTAACATCGATAATAGATGGCAACAAAACTCAACATCAAATTTCAAGGCCATTCAAATAGTGCAAGATGGCTTCATTTGGATGAAACATGGCCGTAACAACGATAATAGATGGCAACAAAACTCAACATCAAATTTCAAGGCCATTCAAATAGTGCAAGATGGCTTCATTTGGATGAAACATGGCCGTAACAACGTTAATAGATGGCAACAAAACTCAACATCAAATTTCAAGGCCATTGAATTAGTTCAAGATGTTTTATGTGGATGAAACATGGCCGTAACAACGATAATAGATGGCAACAAAACTCAACATCAAATTTCAAGGCCATTCAAATAGTGCAAGATGGCTTCATTTGGATGAAACATGGCCGTAACAACGATAATAGATGGCAACAAAATTCAACATCAAATTTCAAGGTCATTGAATTAGTGCAAAATGGCTTCATTTGGATGAAACATGGCCGTAACAACGATAATAGATGGCAACAAAATTCAACATCAAATTTCAAGGCCATTCAAATAGTGCAAGATGGCTTCATTTGGATGAAACATGGCCGAAACAACGATAATAGATGGCAACAAAACTCAACATCAAATTTCCAGGCCATTCCAATAGTGCAAGATGGCTTCATTTGGATGAAACATGGCTGTAAAAACGATAATAGATGGCAAAAAAACTCAACATCAAATTTCAAGGCCATTGAAATAGTGCAATATGGCTTCATTTGGATGAAACATGGCCGTAACAACGATAATAGATGGCAACAAAACTCAACATCAAATTTCAAGGCCATTCAAATAGTGCAATATGGCTTCATTTGGATGAAACATGGCCGTAACAACGATAATAGATGGCAACAAAATTTAACATCAAATTTCAAGGCCATTGAAATAGTGCAATATGGCTTCATTTGGATGAAACATGGCCGTAACAACGATAATAGATGGAAACAAAATTCAACATCAAATTTCACGGCCATTCAAATAGTGCAAGATATCTTCATTTGGATGAAACATGGCCGTAACAACGATAATAGATGCCAACAAAATTCAACATCAAATTTCAAGGCCATTCAAATAGTGCAAGATGGCTTCATTTGGATGATACATGGCCATAACAACGATAATAGATGGCAACAAAATTCAACATCAAATTTCAAGGCCATTCAAATAGTGCAAGATGGCTTCATTTGGATGAAACATGGCCGTAACAACGATAATAGATGGCAACAAAATTCAACATCAAATTTCAAGGTCATTGAATTAGTGCAAAATGGCTTCATTTGGATGAAACATGGCCGTAACAACGATAATAGATGGCAACAAAACTCAACATCAAATTTCAAGGCCATTGAAATAGTGCAAGATGGCTTCATTTGGATGAAAATGGCCGTAACATCGATAATAGATGGCAACAAAACTCAACATCAAATTTCAAGGCCATTCAAATAGTGCAAGATGGCTTCATTTGGATGAAACATGGCCGTAACAACGATAATAGATGGCAACAAAACTCAACATCAAATTTCAAGGCCATTGAAATAGTGCAAGATGGCTTCATTTGGATGAAACATGGCCGTAACAACGATAATAGATGGCAACAAAACTCAACATCAAATTTCAAGGCCATTCAAATAGTGCAATATGGCTTCATTTGGATGAAACATGGCCGTACCAACGATAATAGATGGCAACAAAACTCAACATCAAATTTCAAGGCCATTCCAATAGTGCAAGATGGCTTCATTTGGATGAAACATGGCCGTAACAACGATAATAGATGGCAACAAAACTCAACATCAAATTTCAAGGCCATTCAAATAGTGCAAGATGGCTTCATTTGGATGAAACATGGCCAAAACAACTTTAATAGATGGAAACAAATCTCAACATCAAATTTCAAGGCCATTCAAATAGTGCAAGATGGCTTCATTTGGATGAAACATGGCCAAAACAACGATAATAGATGGCAACAAAATTCAACATCAAATTTCAAGGCCATGCAAATAGTGCAAGATGGCTTCATTTGGATGAAACATGGCCGTAACAACGATAATAGATGGAAACAAAATTCAACATCAAATTTCAAGGTCATTGAATTAGTGCAAAATGGCTTCATTTGGATGAAACATGGCCGTAACAACGATAATAGATGGCAACAAAATTCAACATCAAATTTCAATGCCATTCAAATAGTGCAAGATGGCTTCATTTGGATGAAACATGGCCGAAACAACGATAATAGATGGCAACAAAACTCAACATCAAATTTCCAGGCCATTCAAATAGTGCAAGATGGCTTCATTTGGATGAAACATGGCCGTAACAACGATAATACATGGCAACAAAATTCAACATCAAATTTCAAGGCCATTCAAATAGTGCAAGATGGCTTCATTTGGATGAAACATGGCCGTTACAACGATAATAGATGGCAAAAAAACTCAACATCAAATTTCAAGGCCATTCAAATAGTGCAAGATGGCTTCATTTGGATGAAACATGGCCGTACCAACGATAATAGATGCCAACAAAATTCAACATCAAATTTCAAGGCCATTGAAATAGTGCAATATGGCTTCATTGGGATGAAACATGGCCGTAACAACGATAATAGATGGCAACAAAACTCAACATCAAATTTCAAGGCCATTGAAATAGTGCAAGATGGCTTCATTTGGATGAAAATGACCGTAACATCGATAATAGATGGCAACAAAACTCAACATCAAATTTCAAGGCCATTGAAATAGTGCAAGATGGCTTCATTTGGATGAAACATGGCCGTAACAACGATAATAGATGGCAACAAAACTCAACATCAAATTTCAAGGCCATTCAAATAGTGCAAGATGGCTTCATTTGGATGAAACATGGCCGTAACAACGATAATAGATGGCAACAAAACTCAACATCAAATTTCAAGGTCATTCAAATAGTGCAAGATGGCTTCATTTGGATGAAACATGGCCGTAACAACGATAATAGATGGCAACAAAACTCAACATCAAATTTCAAGGCCATTGAATTAGTTCAAGATGTTTTATGTGGATGAAACATTGCCGTAACAACGATAATAGATAGCAACAAAACTCAACATCAAATTTCAAGGCCATTCAAATAGTGCAATATGGCTTCATTTGGATGAAACATGGCCGTAACAACGATAATAGATGGCAACAAAACTCAACATCAAATTTCAAGGTCATTGAATTAGTGCAAAATGGCTTCATTTGGATGAAACATGGCCGTAACAACGATAATAGATGGCAACAAAACTCAACATCAAATTTCAAGGCCATTCAAATAGTGCAAGATGGCTTCATTTGGATGAAACATGGCCGAAACAACGATAATAGATGGCAACAAAACTCAACATCAAATTTCAAGGCCATTGAAATAGTGCAAGATGGCTTCATTTGGATGAAAATGGCCGTAACATCGATAATAGATGGCAACAAAACTCAACATCAAATTTAAAGTACATGCAAATAGTGCAATATGGCTTCATTTGGATGAAACATGGCCGTAACAACGATAATAGATGGCAACAAAATTCAACATCAAATTTCAAGGCCATTCAAATAGTGCAAGATGGCTTCATTTGGATGAAACATGGCCGTAACAACGATAATAGATGGCAACAAAGCTCAACATCAAATTTCAAGGCCATTGAAATAGTGCAAGATGGCTTCATTTGGATGAAACATGACCGTAACAACGATAATAGATGGCAACAAAATTCAACATCAATTTTCAAGGCCATTCAAATAGTGCAATATGGCTTCATTTGGATGAAACATGGCCGTAACAACGATAATAGATGGCAACAAAACTCAACATCAAATTTCAAGGCCATTGAAATAGTGCAAGATGGCTTCATTTGGATGAAAATGGCCGTAACATCGATAATAGATGGCAACAAAACTCAACATCAAATTTCAAGGCCATTGAAATAGTGCAAGATGGCTTCATTTGGATGAAACATGGCCTTAACAACGATAATAGATGGCAACAAAACTCAACATCAAATTTCAAGGCCATTCAAATAGTGCAAGATGGCTTCATTTGGATGAAACATGGCCGTAACAACGATAATAGATGGCAACAAAACTCAACATCAAATTTCAAGGTCATTCAAATAGTGCAAGATGGCTTCATTTGGATGAAACATGGCCGTAACAACGATAATAGATGGCAACAAAACTCAACATCAAATTTCAAGGCCATTGAATTAGTTCAAGATGTTTTATGTGGATGAAACATTGCCGTAACAACGATAATAGATGGCAACAAAACTCAACATCAAATTTCAAGGCCATTCAAATAGTGCAATATGGCTTCATTTGGATGAAACATGGCCGTAACAACGATAATAGATGGCAACAAAACTCAACATCAAATTTCAAGGCCATTCAAATAGTGCAAGATGGCTTCATTTGGATGAAACATGGCCGTAACAACGATAATAGATGGCAACAAAACTCAACATCAAATTTCAAGGTCATTCAAATAGTGCAAGATGGCTTCATTTGGATGAAACATGGCCGTAACAACGATAATAGATGGCAACAAAACTCAACATCAAATTTCAAGGCCATTGAATTAGTTCAAGATGTTTTATGTGGATGAAACATTGCCGTAACAACGATAATAGATGGCAACAAAACTCAACATCAAATTTCAAGGCCATTCAAATAGTGCAATATGGCTTCATTTGGATGAAACATGGCCGTAACAACGATAATAGATGGCAAAAAAACTCAACATCAAATTTCAAGGTCATTGAATTAGTGCAAAATGGCTTCATTTGGATGAAACATGGCCGTAACAACGATAATAGATGGCAACAAAATTCAACATCAAATTTCAAGGCCATTCAAATAGTGCAAGATGGCTTCATTTGGATGAAACATGGCCGAAACAACGATAATAGATGGCAACAAAACTCAACATCAAATTTCCAGGCCATTCCAATAGTGCAAGATGGCTTCATTTGGATGAAACATGGCTGTAAAAACGATAATAGATGCCAACAAAATTCAACATCAAATGTCAAGGCCATTCAAATAGTGCAAGATGGCTTCATTTGGATGAAACATGGCCATAACAACGATAATAGATGGCAACAAAATTCAACTTCAAATTTCAAGGCCATTCAAATAGTGCAAGATGGCTTCATTTGGATGAAACATGGCCGTAACAACGATAATAGATGGCAACAAAATTCAACATCAAATTTCAAGGTCATTGAATTAGTGCAAAATGGCTTCATTTGGATGAAACATGGCCGTAACAACGATAACAGATGGCAACAAAATTCAACATCCAATTTCAAGGCCATTCAAATAGTGCAAGATGGCTTCATTTGGATGAAACATGGCCGTAACAACGATAATAGATGGCAACAAAACTCAACATCAAATTTCAAGGCCATTCAAATAGTGCAAGATGGCTTCATTTGGATGAAACATGGCCGTAACAACGATAATAGATGGCAACAAAATTCAACATCAAATTTCAAGGCCATTCAAATAGTGCAAGATGGCTTCATTTGGATGAAACATGGCTGTAAAAACGATAATAGATGGCAACAAAATTTAACATCAAATTTCAAGGCCATTCAAACAGTGCAATATGGCTTCATTTGGATGAAACATGGCCGTAACAACGATAATAGATGGCAACAAAACTCAACATCAAATTTCAAGGCCATTGAAATAGTGCAAGATGGCTTCATTTGGATGAAAATGGCCGTAACATCGATAATAGATGGCAACAAAACTCAACATCAAATTTCAAGGCCATTCAAATAGTGCAAGATGGCTTCATTTGGATGAAACATGGCCGTAACAACGATAATAGATGGCAACAAAACTCAACATCAAATTTCAAGGCCATTCAAATAGTGCAAGATGGCTTCATTTGGATGAAACATGGCCGTAACAACGATAATAGATGGCAACAAAACTCAACATCAAATTTCAAGGTCATTCAAATAGTGCAAGATGGCTTCATTTGGATGAAACATGGCCGTAACAACGATAATAGATGGCAACAAAACTCAACATCAAATTTCAAGGCCATTCAAATAGTGCAAGATGGCTTCATTTGGATGAAACATGGCCGTAACAACGATAATAGATGGCAACAAAACTCAACATCAAATTTCAAGGCCATTCAAATAGTGCAATATGGCTTCATTTGGATGAAACATGGCCGTAACAACGATAATAGATGGAAACAAAACTCAACATCAAATTTCAAGGCCATTCAAATAGTGCAAGATGGCTTCATTTGGATGAAACATGGCCGAAACAACGATAATAGATGGCAACAAAACTCAACATCAAATTTCAAGGCCATTCAAATAGTGCAATATGGCTTCATTTGGATGAAACATGGCCGAAACAACGATAATACATGGCAACAAAATTCAACATCAAATTTCAAGGCCATTCAAATAGTGCAAGATGGCTTCATTTGGATGAAACATGGCCATAACAACGATAATAGATGGCAACAAAATTCAACATCAAATTTCAAGGCCATTCAAATAGTGCAAGATGGCTTCATTTGGATGAAACATGGCCGTAACAACGATAATAGATGGCAACAAAACTCAACATCAAATTTCAAGGCCATTGAATTAGTTCAAGATGTTCTATGTGGATGAAACATTGCCGTAACAACGATAATAGATGGCAACAAAACTCAACATCAAATTTCAAGGCCATTCAAATAGTGCAAGATGGCTTCATTTGGATGAAACATGGCCGTAACAACGATAATAGATGGCAACAAAATTCAACATCAAATTTCAAGGTCATTGAATTAGTGCAAAATGGCTTCATTTGGATGAAACATGGCCGTAACAACGATAACAGATGGCAACAAAATTCAACATCAAATTTCAAGGCCATTCAAATAGTGCAAGATGGCTTCATTTGGATGAAACATGGCCGAAACAACGATAATAGATGGCAACAAAACTCAACATCAAATTTCCAGGCCATTCCAATAGTGCAAGATGGCTTCATTTGGATGAAACATGGCTGTAAAAACGATAATAGATGCCAACAAAATTCAACATCAAATGTCAAGGCCATTCAAATAGTGCAAGATGGCTTCATTTGGATGAAACATGGCCATAACAACGATAATAGATGGCAACAAAATTCAACATCAATTTCAAGGCCATTCAAATAGTGCAAGATGGCTTCATTTGGATGAAACATGGCCGTAACAACGATAATAGATGGCAACAAAATTCAACATCAAATTTCAAGGTCATTGAATTAGTGCAAAATGGCTTCATTTGGATGAAACATGGCCGTAACAACGATAACAGATGGCAACAAAATTCAACATCAAATTTCAAGGCCATTCAAATAGTGCAAGATGGCTTCATTTGGATGAAACATGGCCGTAACAACGATAATAGATGGCAACAAAACTCAACATCAAATTTCAAGGCCATTCAAATAGTGCAAGATGGCTTCATTTGGATGAAACATGGCCGTAACAACGATAATAGATGGCAACAAAATTCAACATCAAATTTCAAGGCCATTCAAATAGTGCAAGATGGCTTCATTTGGATGAAACATGGCTGTAAAAACGATAATAGATGGCAACAAAATTTAACATCAAATTTCAAGGCCATTCAAACAGTGCAATATGGCTTCATTTGGATGAAACATGGCCGTAACAACGATAATAGATGGCAACAAAACTCAACATCAAATTTCAAGGCCATTGAAATAGTGCAAGATGGCTTCATTTGGATGAAAATGGCCGTAACATCGATAATAGATGGCAACAAAACTCAACATCAAATTTCAAGGCCATTCAAATAGTGCAAGATGGCTTCATTTGGATGAAACATGGCCGTAACAACGATAATAGATGGCAACAAAACTCAACATCAAATTTCAAGGCCATTCAAATAGTGCAAGATGGCTTCATTTGGATGAAACATGGCCGTAACAACGATAATAGATGGCAACAAAACTCAACATCAAATTTCAAGGCCATTCAAATAGTGCAAGATGGCTTCATTTGGATGAAACATGGCCGTAACAACGATAATAGATGGCAACAAAACTCAACATCAAATTTCAAGGCCATTCAAATAGTGCAATATGGCTTCATTTGGATGAAACATGGCCGAAACAACGATAATAGATGGAAACAAAACTCAACATCAAATTTCAAGGCCATTCAAATAGTGCAAGATGGCTTCATTTGGATGAAACATGGCCGAAACAACGATAATAGATGGCAACAAAACTCAACATCAAATTTCAAGGCCATTCAAATAGTGCAATATGGCTTCATTTGGATGAAACATGGCCGAAACAACGATAATACATGGCAACAAAATTCAACATCAAATTTCAAGGCCATTCAAATAGTGCAAGATGGCTTCATTTGGATGAAACATGGCCATAACAACGATAATAGATGGCAACAAAATTCAACATCAAATTTCAAGGCCATTCAAATAGTGCAAGATGGCTTCATTTGGATGAAACATGGCCGTAACAACGATAATAGATGGCAACAAAACTCAACATCAAATTTCAAGGCCATTGAATTAGTTCAAGATGTTTTATGTGGATGAAACATTGCCGTAACAACGATAATAGATGGCAACAAAACTCAACATCAAATTTCAAGGCCATTCAAATAGTGCAATATGGCTTCATTTGGATGAAACATGGCCGTAACAACGATAATAGATGGCAACAAAACTCAACATCAAATTTCAAGGCCATTCAAATAGTGCAAGATGGCTTCATTTGGATGAAACATGGCCGTAACAACGATAATAGATGGCAACAAAACTCAACATCAAATTTCAAGGTCATTCAAATAGTGCAAGATGGCTTCATTTGGATGAAACATGGCCGTAACAACGATAATAGATGGCAACAAAACTCAACATCAAATTTCAAGGCCATTGAATTAGTTCAAGATGTTTTATGTGGATGAAACATTGCCGTAACAACGATAATAGATGGCAACAAAACTCAACATCAAATTTCAAGGCCATTCAAATAGTGCAACATGGCTTCATTTGGATGAAACATGGCCGTAACAACGATAATAGATGGCAACAAAACTCAACATCAAATTTCAAGGTGATTGAATTAGTGCAAAATGGCTTCATTTGGATGAAACATGGCCGTAACAACGATAATAGATGGCAACAAAATTCAACATCAAATTTCAAGGCCATTCAAATAGTGCAAGATGGCTTCATTTGGATGAAACATGGCCGAAACAACGATAATAGATGGCAACAAAACTCAACATCAAATTTCCAGGCCATTCCAATAGTGCAAGATGGCTTCATTTGGATGAAACATGGCTGTAAAAACGATAATAGATGCCAACAAAATTCAACATCAAATTTCAAGGCCATTCAAATAGTGCAAGATGGCTTCATTTGGATGAAACATGGCCATAACAACGATAATAGATGGCAACAAAATTCAACATCAAATTTCAAGGCCATTCAAATAGTGCAAGATGGCTTCATTTGGATGAAACATGGCCGTAACAACGATAATAGATGGCAACAAAATTCAACATCAAATTTCAAGGTCATTGAATTAGTGCAAAATGGCTTCATTTGGATGAAACATGGCCGTAACAACGATAACAGATGGCAACAAAATTCAACATCAAATTTCAAGGCCATTCAAATAGTGCAAGATGGCTTCATTTGGATGAAACATGGCCGTAACAACGATAATAGATGGCAACAAAACTCAACATCAAATTTCAAGGCCATTCAAATAGTGCAAGATGGCTTCATTTGGATGAAACATGGCCGTAACAACGATAATAGATGGCAACAAAATTCAACATCAAATTTCAAGGCCATTCAAATAGTGCAAGATGGCTTCATTTGGATGAAACATGGCTGTAAAAACGATAATAGATGGCAACAAAATTTAACATCAAATTTCAAGGCCATTCAAACAGTGCAATATGGCTTCATTTGGATGAAACATGGCCGTAACAACGATAATAGATGGCAACAAAACTCAACATCAAATTTCAAGGCCATTGAAATAGTGCAAGATGGCTTCATTTGGATGAAAATGGCCGTAACATCGATAATAGATGGCAACAAAACTCAACATCAAATTTCAAGGCCATTCAAATAGTGCAAGATGGCTTCATTTGGATGAAACATGGCCGTAACAACGATAATAGATGGCAACAAAACTCAACATCAAATTTCAAGGCCATTCAAATAGTGCAAGATGGCTTCATTTGGATGAAACATGGCCGTAACAACGATAATAGATGGCAACAAAACTCAACATCAAATTTCAAGGTCATTCAAATAGTGCAAGATGGCTTCATTTGGATGAAACATGGCCGTAACAACGATAATAGATGGCAACAAAACTCAACATCAAATTTCAAGGCCATTCAAATAGTGCAAGATGGCTTCATTTGGATGAAACATGGCCGTAACAACGATAATAGATGGCAACAAAACTCAACATCAAATTTCAAGGCCATTCAAATAGTGCAATATGGCTTCATTTGGATGAAACATGGCCGAAACAACGATAATAGATGGAAACAAAACTCAACATCAAATTTCAAGGCCATTCAAATAGTGCAAGATGGCTTCATTTGGATGAAACATGGCCGAAACAACGATAATAGATGGCAACAAAACTCAACATCAAATTTCAAGGCCATTCAAATAGTGCAATATGGCTTCATTTGGATGAAACATGGCCGAAACAACGATAATAGATGGAAACAAAACTCAACATCAAATTTCAAGGCCATTCAAATAGTGCAAGATGGCTTCATTTGGATGAAACATGGCCATAACAACGATAATAGATGGCAACAAAATTCAACATCAAATTTCAAGGCCATTCAAATAGTGCAAGATGGCTTCATTTGGATGAAACATGGCCGTAACAACGATAATAGATGGCAAAAAAACTCAACATCAAATTTAAAGTACATGCAAATAGTGCAATATGGCTTCATTTGGATGAAACATGACCGTAACAACGATAATAGATGGCAACAAAATTCAACATCAAATTTCAAGGCCATTCAAATAGTGCAAGATGGCTTCATTTGGATGGAACATGGCCGAAACAACGATAATAGATGGCAACAAAACTCAACATCAAATTTCCAGGCCATTCCAATAGTGCAAGATGGCTTCATTTGGATGAAACATGGCTGTAAAAACGATAATAGATGGCAACAAATTTCAACATCAAATTTCAAGGCCATTCAAATAGTGCAATATGACTTCATTTGGATGAAGCATGGCCGTAACAACGATAATAGATGGCAAAAAAACTCAACATCAAATTTCAAGGCCATTCAAATAGTGCAATATGGCTTCATTTGGATGAAACATGGCCGTAACAACGATAATAGATGGCAACAAAATTCAACATCAAATTTCAAGATCATTGAATTAGTGCAAAATGGCTTCATTTGGATGAAACATGGCCGTAACAACGATAATAGATGGCAACAAAATTCAACATCAAATTTCAAGGCCATTCAAATAGTGCAAGATGGCTTCATTTGGATGAAACATGGCCGTAACAACGATAATAGATGGCAACAAAATACAACATCAAATTTCAAGGCCATTCAAATAGTGCAATATGGCTTTATTTGGATGAAACATGGCCGTAACAACGATAATAGATGGCAACAAAACTCAACATCAAATTTCAAGGCCATTCAAATAGTGCAAGATGGCTTCATTTGGATGAAACATGGCCGTAGCAACGATAATAGATGGCAACAAAATTCAACATCAAATTTCAAGGCCATTCAAATAGTGCAATATGGCTTCATTTGGATGAAACATGGCCGTAACAACGATAATAGATGGCAACAAAATTCAACATCAAATTTCAAGGCCATTGAATTAGTGCAAAATGGCTTCATTTGGATGAAACATGGCCGTAACAACGATAATAGATGGCAACAAAATTCGACATCGAATTTCAAGGCTATTCAAATAGTGCAATATGGCTTCATTTGGATGAAACATGGCCGTAACAACGATAATAGATGGCAACAAAATTCAACATCAAATTTCAAGGCCATTCAAATAGTGCAAGATGGCTTCATTTGGATGAAACATGGCCGTAACAACGATAATAGGTGGCAACAAAATTCAACATCGAATTTCAAGGCTATTCAAATAGTGCAATATGGCTTCATTTGGATGAAACATGGCCGTAACAACGATAATAGATGGCAACAAAATTCAACATCAAATTTCAAGGCCATTCAAATAGTGCAAGATGGCTTCATTTGGATGAAACATGGCCGTAACAACGATAATAGATGGCAACAAAACTCAACATCAAATTTCAAGGCCATTCAAATAGTGCAAGATGGCTTCATTTGGATGAAACATGGCCGTAACAACGATAATAGATGGCAACAAAACTCAACATCAAATTTCAAGGCCATTCAAATAGTGCAAGATGGCTTCATTTGGATGAAACATGGCCGTAACAACGATAATAGATGGCAACAAAACTCAACATCAAATTTCAAGGCCATTGAAATAGTGCAAGATGGCTTCATTTGGATGAAACATGGCCGTAACAACGATAATAGATGGCAACAAAATTTTACATCAAATTTCAAGGCCATTCAAATAGTGCAATATGGCTTCATTTGGATGAAACATGGCCGTAACAACGATAATAGATGGCAACAAAACTCAACATCAAATTTCAAGGCCATTCAAATAGTGCAAGATGGCTTCATTTGGATGAAAATGGCCGTAACATCGATAATAGATGGCAACCAAACTCAACATCAAATTTCAAGGCCATTCAAATAGTGCAAGATGGCTTCATTTGGATGAAACATGGCCGTAACAACGATAATAGATGGCAACAAAATTCAACATCAAATTTCAAGGCCATTCGAATAGTGCAAGATGGCTTCATTTGGATGAAACATGGCCAAAACAACGATAATAGATGTAAACAAATCTCAACATCAAATTTCAAGGCCATTCAAATAGTGCAAGATGGCTTCATTTGGATGAAACATGGCCGTAACAACGATAATAGATGGCAACAAAATTCCACATCAATTTTCAAGGCCATTCAAATAGTGCAAGATGGCTTCATTTGGATGAAACATGGCTGTAAAAACGATAATAGATGGCAACAAAATTTAACATCAAATTTCAAGGCCATTCAAATAGTGCAACATGGCTTCATTTGGATGAAACATGGCCGTAACAACGATAATAGATGGCAACAAAACTCAACATCAAATTTCAAGGCCATTGAAATAGTGCAAGATGGCTTCATTTGGATGAAAATGGCCGTAACATCGATAATAGATGGCAACAAAACTCAACATCAAATTTCAAGGCCATTCAAATAGTGCAAGATGGCTTCATTTGGATGAAACATGGCCGTAACAACGATAATAGATGGCAACAAAATTCAACATCAAATTTCAAGGCCATTCAAATAGTGCAAGATGGCTTCATTTGGATGAAACATGGCCGTAACAACGATAATAGATGGCAACAAAGCTCAACATCAAATTTCAAGGCCATTCAAATAGTGCAAGATGGCTTCATTTGGATGAAACATGGCCGTACCAACGATAATAGATGGCAACAAAACTCAACATCACATTTCAAGGCCATTCCAATAGTGCAAGATGGCTTCATTTGGATGAAACATGGCCGTAACAACGATAATAGATGGCAACAAAACTCAACATCAAATTTCAAGGCCATTCAAATAGTGCAAGATGGCTTCATTTGGATGAAACATGGCCAAAACAACGATAATAGATGGAAACAAATCTCAACATCAAATTTCAAGGCCATTCAAATAGTGCAAGATGGCTTCATTTGGATGAAACATGGCCAAAACAACGATAATAGATGGCAACAAAATTCAACATCAAATTTCAAAGCCATTGAAATAGTGCAAGATGGCTTCATTTGGATGAAACATGGCCGTAACAACGATAATAGATGGCAACAAAATTCAACATCAAATTTCAAGGTCATTGAATTAGTGCAAAATGGCTTCATTTGGATGAAACATGGCCGTAACAACGATAATAGATGGCAACAAAATTCAACATCAAATTTCAAGGCCATTCAAATAGTGCAAGATGGCTTCATTTGGATGAAACATGGCCGTAACAACGATAATAGATGGCAACAAAACTCAACATCAAATTTCAAGGCCATTCAAATAGTGCAAGATGGCTTCATTTGGATGAAACATGGCCCTAACAACGATAATAGATGGCAACAAAATTCAACATCAAATTTCAAGGCCATTCAAATAGTGCAAGATGGCTTCATTTGGATGAAACATGGCTGTAAAAACGATAATAGATGGCAACAAAATTTAACATCAAATTTCAAGGCCATTGAAATAGTGCAATATGGCTTCATTTGGATGAAACATGGCCGTAACAACGATAATAGATGGAAACAAAATTCAACATCAAATTTCAAGGTCATTGAATTAGTGCAAAATGGCTTCATTTGGATGAAACATGACCGTAACAACGATAATAGATGGCAACAAAACTCAACATCAAATTTCAAGGCCATTCAAATAGTGCAAGATGGCTTCATTTGGATGAAACATTGTCAAAACAACTTTAATAGATGGAAACAAATCTCAACATCAAATTTCAAGGCCATTCAAATAGTGCAAGATGGCTTCATTTGGATGAAACATGGCCAAAACAACGATAATAGATGGCAATAAAATTCAACATCAAATTTCAAGGCCATTCAAATAGTGCAAGATGGCTTCATTTGGATGAAACATGGCCGTAACAACGATAATAGATGGCAACAAAACTCAACATCAAATTTCAAGGCCATTGAAATAGTGCAAGATGGCTTCATTTGGATGAAACATGGCCATAACAACGATAATAGATGGCAACAAAACTCAACATCAAATTTCAAGGCCATTCAAATAGTGCAAGATGGCTTCATTTGGATGAAACATGGCCGTAACAACGATAATAGATGGCAACAAAACTCAACATCAAATTTCAAGGTCATTCAAATAGTGCAAGATGGCTTCATTTGGATGAAACATGGCCGTAACAACGATAATAGATGGCAACAAAACTCAACATCAAATTTCAAGGCCATTGAATTAGTTCAAGATGTTTTATGTGGATGAAACATTGCCGTAACAACGATAATAGATGGCAACAAAACTCAACATCAAATTTCAAGGCCATTCAAATAGTGCAAGATGGCTTCATTTGGATGAAACATGGCCAAAACAACTTTAATAGATGGAAACAAAACTCAACATCAAATTTCAAGGCCATTCAAATAGTGCAAGATGGCTTCATTTGGATGAAACATGGCCGTAACAACGATAATAGATGGCAACAAAACTCAACATCAAATTTCAAGGCCATTCAAATAGTGCAAGATGGCTTCATTTGGATGAAACATGGCCGTACCAACGATAATAGATGGCAACAAAACTCAACATCAAATTTCAAGGCCATTCCAATAGTGCAAGATGGCTTCATTTGGATGAAACATGGCCGTAACAACGATAATAGATGGCAACAAAACTCAACATCAAATTTCAAGGCCATTCAAATAGTGCAAGATGGCTTCATTTGGATGAAACATGGCCAAAACAACTTTAATAGATGGAAACAAATCTCAACATCAAATTTCAAGGCCATTCAAATAGTGCAAGATGGCTTCATTTGGATGAAACATGGCCGTAACAACGATAATAGATGGCAACAAAATTCAACATCAAATTTCAAGGCCATTCAAATAGTGCAAGATGGCTTCATTTGGATGAAACATGGCCGTAACAACGATAATAGATGGCAACAAAATTCAACATCAAATTTCAAGGTCATTGAATTAGTGCAAAATGGCTTCATTTGGATGAAACATGGCCGTAACAACGATACTAGATGGCAACAAAATTCAACATCAAATTTCAAGGCCATTCAAATAGTGCAAGATGGCTTCATTTGGATGAAACATGGCCGAAACAACGATAATAGATGGCAACAAAACTCAACATAAAATTTTCAGGCCATTCAAATAGTGCAAGATGGCTTCATTTGGATGAAACATGGCCGTAACAACGATAATACATGGCAACAAAATTCAACATCAAATTTCAAGGCCAATCAATTAGTGCAAGATGGCTTCATTTGGATGAAGCATGGCTGTAAAAACGATAATAGATGGCAACAAAATTTAACATCAAATTTCAAGGCCATTGAAATAGTGCAATATGGCTTCATTTGGATGAAACATGGCCGTAACAACGATAATAGATGGCAACAAAACTCAACATCAAATTTCAAGGCCATTGAAATAGTGCAAGATGGCTTCATTTGGATGAAAATGGCCGTAACATCGATAATAGATGGCAACAAAACTCAACATCAAATTTCAAGTACATGCAACTAGTGCAATATGGCTTCATTTGGATGAAACATGGCCGTAACAACGATAATAGATGGCAACAAAATTCAACATCAAATTTCAAGGCCATTCAAATAGTGCAAGATGGCTTCATTTGGATGAAACATGGCCGTAACAACGATAATAGATGGCAACAAAGCTCAACATCAAATTTCAAGGCCATTCAAATAGTGCAAGATGGCTTCATTTGGATGAAACATGGCCGTAACAACGATAATAGATGGCAACAAAACTCAACATCAAATTTCAAGGCCATTGAAATAGTGCAAGATGGCTTCATTTGGATGAAACATGGCCGTAACAACGATAATAGATGGCAACAAAACTCAACATCAAATTTCAAGTACATGCAACTAGTGCAATATGGCTTCATTTGGATGAAACATGGCCGTAACAACGATAATAGATGGCAACAAAATTCAACATCAAATTTCAAGGCCATTCAAATAGTGCAAGATGGCTTCATTTGGATGAAACATGGCCGTAACAACGATAATAGATGGCAACAAAGCTCAACATCAAATTTCAAGGCCATTCAAATAGTGCAAGATGGCTTCATTTGGATGAAAATGGCCGTAACATCGATAATAGATGGCAACCAAACTCAACATCAAATTTCAAGGCCATTCAAATAGTGCAAGATGGCTTCATTTGGATGAAACATGGCCGTAACAACGATAATAGATGGCAACAAAATTCAACATCAAATTTCAAGGCCATTCGAATAGTGCAAGATGGCTTCATTTGGATGAAACATGGCCAAAACAACGATAATAGATGTAAACAAATCTCAACATCAAATTTCAAGGCCATTCAAATAGTGCAAGATGGCTTCATTTGGATGAAACATGGCCGTAACAACGATAATAGATGGCAACAAAATTCCACATCAATTTTCAAGGCCATTCAAATAGTGCAAGATGGCTTCATTTGGATGAAACATGGCTGTAAAAACGATAATAGATGGCAACAAAATTTAACATCAAATTTCAAGGCCATTCAAATAGTGCAACATGGCTTCATTTGGATGAAACATGGCCGTAACAACGATAATAGATGGCAACAAAACTCAACATCAAATTTCAAGGCCATTGAAATAGTGCAAGATGGCTTCATTTGGATGAAAATGGCCGTAACATCGATAATAGATGGCAACAAAACTCAACATCAAATTTCAAGGCCATTCAAATAGTGCAAGATGGCTTCATTTGGATGAAACATGGCCGTAACAACGATAATAGATGGCAACAAAACTCAACATCAAATTTCAAGGCCATTCAAATAGTGCAAGATGGCTTCATTTGGATGAAACATGGCCGTAACAACGATAATAGATGGCAACAAAGCTCAACATCAAATTTCAAGGCCATTCAAATAGTGCAAGATGGCTTCATTTGGATGAAACATGGCCGTACCAACGATAATAGATGGCAACAAAACTCAACATCACATTTCAAGGCCATTCCAATAGTGCAAGATGGCTTCATTTGGATGAAACATGGCCGTAACAACGATAATAGATGGCAACAAAACTCAACATCAAATTTCAAGGCCATTCAAATAGTGCAAGATGGCTTCATTTGGATGAAACATGGCCAAAACAACGATAATAGATGGAAACAAATCTCAACATCAAATTTCAAGGCCATTCAAATAGTGCAAGATGGCTTCATTTGGATGAAACATGGCCAAAACAACGATAATAGATGGCAACAAAATTCAACATCAAATTTCAAGGCCATTCAAATAGTGCAAGATGGCTTCATTTGGATGAAACATGGCCGTAACAACGATAATAGATGGCAACAAAATTCAACATCAAATTTCAAGGTCATTGAATTAGTGCAAAATGGCTTCATTTGGATGAAACATGGCCGTAACAACGATAATAGATGGCAACAAAATTCAACATCAAATTTCAAGGCCATTCAAATAGTGCAAGATGGCTTCATTTGGATGAAACATGGCCGTAACAACGATAATAGATGGCAACAAAACTCAACATCAAATTTCAAGGCCATTCAAATAGTGCAAGATGGCTTCATTTGGATGAAACATGGCCCTAACAACGATAATAGATGGCAACAAAATTCAACATCAAATTTCAAGGCCATTCAAATAGTGCAAGATGGCTTCATTTGGATGAAACATGGCTGTAAAAACGATAATAGATGGCAACAAAATTTAACATCAAATTTCAAGGCCATTGAAATAGTGCAATATGGCTTCATTTGGATGAAACATGGCCGTAACAACGATAATAGATGGAAACAAAATTCAACATCAAATTTCAAGGTCATTGAATTAGTGCAAAATGGCTTCATTTGGATGAAACATGACCGTAACAACGATAATAGATGGCAACAAAACTCAACATCAAATTTCAAGGCCATTCAAATAGTGCAAGATGGCTTCATTTGGATGAAACATTGTCAAAACAACTTTAATAGATGGAAACAAATCTCAACATCAAATTTCAAGGCCATTCAAATAGTGCAAGATGGCTTCATTTGGATGAAACATGGCCAAAACAACGATAATAGATGGCAACAAAATTCAACATCAAATTTCAAGGCCATTCAAATAGTGCAAGATGGCTTCATTTGGATGAAACATGGCCGTAACAACGATAATAGATGGCAACAAAACTCAACATCAAATTTCAAGGCCATTGAAATAGTGCAAGATGGCTTCATTTGGATGAAACATGGCCATAACAACGATAATAGATGGCAACAAAACTCAACATCAAATTTCAAGGCCATTCAAATAGTGCAAGATGGCTTCATTTGGATGAAACATGGCCGTAACAACGATAATAGATGGCAACAAAACTCAACATCAAATTTCAAGGTCATTCAAATAGTGCAAGATGGCTTCATTTGGATGAAACATGGCCGTAACAACGATAATAGATGGCAACAAAACTCAACATCAAATTTCAAGGCCATTGAATTAGTTCAAGATGTTTTATGTGGATGAAACATTGCCGTAACAACGATAATAGATGGCAACAAAACTCAACATCAAATTTCAAGGCCATTCAAATAGTGCAAGATGGCTTCATTTGGATGAAACATGGCCAAAACAACTTTAATAGATGGAAACAAAACTCAACATCAAATTTCAAGGCCATTCAAATAGTGCAAGATGGCTTCATTTGGATGAAACATGGCCGTAACAACGATAATAGATGGCAACAAAACTCAACATCAAATTTCAAGGCCATTCAAATAGTGCAAGATGGCTTCATTTGGATGAAACATGGCCGTACCAACGATAATAGATGGCAACAAAACTCAACATCAAATTTCAAGGCCATTCCAATAGTGCAAGATGGCTTCATTTGGATGAAACATGGCCGTAACAACGATAATAGATGGCAACAAAACTCAACATCAAATTTCAAGGCCATTCAAATAGTGCAAGATGGCTTCATTTGGATGAAACATGGCCAAAACAACTTTAATAGATGGAAACAAATCTCAACATCAAATTTCAAGGCCATTCAAATAGTGCAAGATGGCTTCATTTGGATGAAACATGGCCTTAACAACGATAATAGATGGCAACAAAATTCAACATCAAATTTCAAGGCCATTCAAATAGTGCAAGATGGCTTCATTTGGATGAAACATGGCCGTAACAACGATAATAGATGGCAACAAAATTCAACATCAAATTTCAAGGTCATTGAATTAGTGCAAAATGGCTTCATTTGGATGAAACATGGCCGTAACAACGATACTAGATGGCAACAAAATTCAACATCAAATTTCAAGGCCATTCAAATAGTGCAAGATGGCTTCATTTGGATGAAACATGGCCGAAACAACGATAATAGATGGCAACAAAACTCAACATAAAATTTTCAGGCCATTCAAATAGTGCAAGATGGCTTCATTTGGATGAAACATGGCCGTAACAACGATAATACATGGCAACAAAATTCAACATCAAATTTCAAGGCCAATCAATTAGTGCAAGATGGCTTCATTTGGATGAAGCATGGCTGTAAAAACGATAATAGATGGCAACAAAATTTAACATCAAATTTCAAGGCCATTGAAATAGTGCAATATGGCTTCATTTGGATGAAACATGGCCGTAACAACGATAATAGATGGCAACAAAACTCAACATCAAATTTCAAGGCCATTGAAATAGTGCAAGATGGCTTCATTTGGATGAAAATGGCCGTAACATCGATAATAGATGGCAACAAAACTCAACATCAAATTTCAAGTACATGCAACTAGTGCAATATGGCTTCATTTGGATGAAACATGGCCGTAACAACGATAATAGATGGCAACAAAATTCAACATCAAATTTCAAGGCCATTCAAATAGTGCAAGATGGCTTCATTTGGATGAAACATGGCCGTAACAACGATAATAGATGGCAACAAAGCTCAACATCAAATTTCAAGGCCATTCAAATAGTGCAAGATGGCTTCATTTGGATGAAACATGGCCGTAACAACGATAATAGATGGCAACAAAACTCAACATCAAATTTCAAGGCCATTGAAATAGTGCAAGATGGCTTCATTTGGATGAAACATGGCCGTAACAACGATAATAGATGGCAACAAAACTCAACATCAAATTTCAAGGCCATTGAAATAGTGCAAGATGGCTTCATTTGGATGAAAATGGCCGTAACATCGATAATAGATGGCAACAAAACTCAACATCAAATTTCAAGGCCATTGAAATAGTGCAAGATGGCTTCATTTGGATGAAACATGGCCGTAACAACGATAATAGATGGCAACAAAACTCAACATCAAATTTCAAGGCCATTCAAATAGTGCAAGATGGCTTCATTTGGATGAAACATGGCCGTAACAACGATAATAGATGGCAACAAAACTCAACATCAAATTTCAAGGTCATTCAAATAGTGCAAGATGGCTTCATTTGGATGAAACATGGCCGTAACAACGATAATAGATGGCAACAAAATTCAACATCAAATTTCAAGGCCATTCAAATAGTGCAAGATGGCTTCATTTGGATGAAACATGGCCGAAACAACGATAATAGATGGCAACAAAACTCAACATCAAATTTTCAGGCCATTCAAATAGTGCAAGATGGCTTCATTTGGATGAAACATGGCCGTAACAACGATAATACATGGCAACAAAATTCAACATCAAATTTCAAGGCCATTCAAATAGTGCAAGATGGCTTCATTTGGATGAAGCATGGCTGTAAAAACGATAATAGATGGCAACAAAATTTAACATCAAATTTCAAGGCCATTGAAATAGTGCAATATGGCTTCATTTGGATGAAACATGGCCGTAACAACGATAATAGATGGCAACAAAACTCAACATCAAATTTCAAGGCCATTGAAATAGTGCAAGATGGCTTCATTTGGATGAAAATGGCCGTAACATCGATAATAGATGGCAACAAAACTCAACATCAAATTTAAAGTACATGCAAATAGTGCAATATGGCTTCATTTGGATGAAACATGGCCGTAACAACGATAATAGATGGCAACAAAATTCAACATCAAATTTCAAGGCCATTCAAATAGTGCAAGATGGCTTCATTTGGATGAAACATGGCCGTAACAACGATAATAGATGGCAACAAAGCTCAACATCAAATTTCAAGGCCATTGAAATAGTGCAAGATGGCTTCATTTGGATGAAACATGGCCGTAACAACGATAATAGATGGCAACAAAATTTAACATCAAATTTCAAGGCCATTGAAATAGTGCAATATGGCTTCATTTGGATGAAACATGGCCGTAACAACGATAATAGATGGCAACAAAACTCAACATCAAATTTCAAGGCCATTCAAATAGTGCAAGATGGCTTCATTTGGATGAAAATGGCCGTAACAACGATAATAGATGGCAACAAAACTCAACATCAAATTTCAAGGCCATTGAAATAGTGCAAGATGGCTTCATTTGGATGAAACATGGCCGTAACAACGATAATAGATGGCAACAAAACTCAACATCAAATTTCAAGGCCATTCAAATAGTGCAAGATGGCTTCATTTGGATGAAACATGGCCAAAACAACTTTAATAGATGGAAACAAATCTCAACATCAAATTTCAAGGCCATTCAAATAGTGCAAGATGGCTTCATTTGGATGAAACATGGCCATAACAACGATAATAGATGGCAACAAAATTCAACATCAAATTTCAAGGCCATTCAAATAGTGCAAGATGGCTTCATTTGGATGAAACATGGCCGTAACAACGATAATAGATGGCAACAAAACTCAACATCAAATTTCAAGGTCATTGAATTAGTGCAAAATGGCTTCATTTGGATGAAACATGGCCGTAACAACGATACTAGATGGCAACAAAATTCAACATCAAATTTCAAGGCCATTCAAATAGTGCAAGATGGCTTCATTTGGATGAAACATGGCCGAAACAACGATAATAGATGGCAACAAAACTCAACATCAAATTTCCAGGCCATTCAAATAGTGCAAGATGGCTTCATTTGGATGAAACATGGCCGTAACAACGATAATACATGGCAACAAAATTCAACATCAAATTTCAAGGCCATTGAAATAGTGCAAGATGGCTTCATTTGGATGAAACATGGCCGTAACAACGATAATAGATGGCAACAAAACTCAACATCAAATTTCAAGGCCATTGAAATAGTGCAAGATGGCTTCATTTGGATGAAACATGGCCGTAACAACGATAATAGATGGCAACAAAACTCAACATCAAATTTCAAGGCCATTCAAATAGTGCAAGATGGCTTCATTTGGATGAAACATGGCCAAAACAACTTTAATAGATGGAAACAAATCTCAACATCAAATTTCAAGGCCATTCAAATAGTGCAAGATGGCTTCATTTGGATGAAACATGGCCATAACAACGATAATAGATGGCAACAAAATTCAACATCAAATTTCAAGGCCATTCAAATAGTGCAAGATGGCTTCATTTGGATGAAACATGGCCGTAACAACGATAATAGATGGCAACAAAATTTAACATCAAATTTCAAGGCCATTGAAATAGTGCAATATGGCTTCATTTGGATGAAACATGGCCGTAACAACGATAATAGATGGCAACAAAACTCAACATCAAATTTCAAGGCCATTCAAATAGTGCAAGATGGCTTCATTTGGATGAAAATGGCCGTAACAACGATAATAGATGGCAACAAAACTCAACATCAAATTTCAAGGCCATTGAAATAGTGCAAGATGGCTTCATTTGGATGAAACATGGCCGTAACAACGATAATAGATGGCAACAAAACTCAACATCAAATTTCAAGGCCATTGAAATAGTGCAAGATGGCTTCATTTGGATGAAACATGGCCGTAACAACGATAATAGATGGCAACAAAACTCAACATCAAATTTCAAGGCCATTGAAATAGTGCAAGATGGCTTCATTTGGATGAAACATGGCCGTAACAACGATAATAGATGGCAACAAAGCTCAACATCAAATTTCAAGGCCATTCAAATAGTGCAAGATGGCTTCATTTGGATGAAACATGGCCGTAACAACGATAATAGATGGCAACAAAACTCAACATCAAATTTCAAGGCCATTGAAATAGTGCAAGATGGCTTCATTTGGATGAAACATGGCCGTAACAACGATAATAGATGGCAACAAAACTCAACATCAAATTTCAAGGCCATTGAAATAGTGCAAGATGGCTTCATTTGGATGAAAATGGCCGTAACATCGATAATAGATGGCAACAAAACTCAACATCAAATTTCAAGGCCATTGAAATAGTGCAAGATGGCTTCATTTGGATGAAACATGGCCGTAACAACGATAATAGATGGCAACAAAACTCAACATCAAATTTCAAGGCCATTCAAATAGTGCAATATGGCTTCATTTGGATGAAACATGGCCGTAACAACGATAATAGATGGCAACAAAATTCAACATCAAATTTCAAGGTCATTCAAATAGTGCAAGATGGCTTCATTTGGATGAAACATGGCCGTAACAACGATAATAGATGGCAACAAAATTCAACATCAAATTTCAAGGCCATTCAAATAGTGCAAGATGGCTTCATTTGGATGAAACATGGCCGAAACAACGATAATAGATGGCAACAAAACTCAACATCAAATTTTCAGGCCATTCAAATAGTGCAAGATGGCTTCATTTGGATGAAACATGGCCGTAACAACGATAATACATGGCAACAAAATTCAACATCAAATTTCAAGGCCATTCAAATAGTGCAAGATGGCTTCATTTGGATGAAGCATGGCTGTAAAAACGATAATAGATGGCAACAAAATTTAACATCAAATTTCAAGGCCATTGAAATAGTGCAATATGGCTTCATTTGGATGAAACATGGCCGTAACAACGATAATAGATGGCAACAAAACTCAACATCAAATTTCAAGGCCATTGAAATAGTGCAAGATGGCTTCATTTGGATGAAAATGGCCGTAACATCGATAATAGATGGCAACAAAACTCAACATCAAATTTAAAGTACATGCAAATAGTGCAATATGGCTTCATTTGGATGAAACATGGCCGTAACAACGATAATAGATGGCAACAAAATTCAACATCAAATTTCAAGGCCATTCAAATAGTGCAAGATGGCTTCATTTGGATGAAACATGGCCGTAACAACGATAATAGATGGCAACAAAGCTCAACATCAAATTTCAAGGCCATTGAAATAGTGCAAGATGGCTTCATTTGGATGAAACATGGCCGTAACAACGATAATAGATGGCAACAAAATTTAACATCAAATTTCAAGGCCATTGAAATAGTGCAATATGGCTTCATTTGGATGAAACATGGCCGTAACAACGATAATAGATGGCAACAAAACTCAACATCAAATTTCAAGGCCATTCAAATAGTGCAAGATGGCTTCATTTGGATGAAAATGGCCGTAACAACGATAATAGATGGCAACAAAACTCAACATCAAATTTCAAGGCCATTGAAATAGTGCAAGATGGCTTCATTTGGATGAAACATGGCCGTAACAACGATAATAGATGGCAACAAAACTCAACATCAAATTTCAAGGCCATTCAAATAGTGCAAGATGGCTTCATTTGGATGAAACATGGCCAAAACAACTTTAATAGATGGAAACAAATCTCAACATCAAATTTCAAGGCCATTCAAATAGTGCAAGATGGCTTCATTTGGATGAAACATGGCCATAACAACGATAATAGATGGCAACAAAATTCAACATCAAATTTCAAGGCCATTCAAATAGTGCAAGATGGCTTCATTTGGATGAAACATGGCCGTAACAACGATAATAGATGGCAACAAAATTCAACATCAAATTTCAAGGTCATTGAATTAGTGCAAAATGGCTTCATTTGGATGAAACATGGCCGTAACAACGATACTAGATGGCAACAAAATTCAACATCAAATTTCAAGGCCATTCAAATAGTGCAAGATGGCTTCATTTGGATGAAACATGGCCGAAACAACGATAATAGATGGCAACAAAACTCAACATCAAATTTCCAGGCCATTCAAATAGTGCAAGATGGCTTCATTTGGATGAAACATGGCCGTAACAACGATAATACATGGCAACAAAATTCAACATCAAATTTCAAGGCCAATCAATTAGTGCAAGATGGCTTCATTTGGATGAAGCATGGCTGTAAAAACGATAATAGATGGCAACAAAATTTAACATCAAATTTCAAGGCCATTGAAATAGTGCAATATGGCTTCATTTGGATGAAACATGGCCGTAACAACGATAATAGATGGCAACAAAATTCAACATCAAATTTCAAGGCCATTCAAATAGTGCAAGATGGCTTCATTTGGATGAAAATGGCCGTAACATCGATAATAGATGGCAACAAAACTCAACATCAAATTTAAAGTACATGCAACTAGTGCAATATGGCTTCATTTGGATGAAACATGGCCGTAACAACGATAATAGATGGCAACAAAATTCAACATCAAATTTCAAGGCCATTCAAATAGTGCAAGATGGCTTCATTTGGATGAAACATGGCCGTAACAACGATAATAGATGGCAACAAAGCTCAACATCAAATTTCAAGGCCATTCAAATAGTGCAAGATGGCTTCATTTGGATGAAACATGGCCGTAACAACGATAATAGATGGCAACAAAACTCAACATCAAATTTCAAGGCCATTGAAATAGTGCAAGATGGCTTCATTTGGATGAAACATGGCCGTAACAACGATAATAGATGGCAACAAAACTCAACATCAAATTTCAAGGCCATTGAAATAGTGCAAGATGGCTTCATTTGGATGAAAATGGCCGTAACATCGATAATAGATGGCAACAAAACTCAACATCAAATTTCAAGGCCATTGAAATAGTGCAAGATGGCTTCATTTGGATGAAACATGGCCGTAACAACGATAATAGATGGCAACAAAACTCAACATCAAATTTCAAGGCCATTCAAATAGTGCAAGATGGCTTCATTTGGATGAAACATGGCCGTAACAACGATAATAGATGGCAACAAAACTCAACATCAAATTTCAAGGTCATTCAAATAGTGCAAGATGGCTTCATTTGGATGAAACATGGCCGTAACAACGATAATAGATGGCAACAAAATTCAACATCAAATTTCAAGGCCATTGAAATAGTGCAAGATGGCTTCATTTGGATGAAACATGGCCGAAACAACGATAATAGATGGCAACAAAACTCAACATCAAATTTTCAGGCCATTCAAATAGTGCAAGATGGCTTCATTTGGATGAAACATGGCCGTAACAACGATAATACATGGCAACAAAATTCAACATCAAATTTCAAGGCCATTCAAATAGTGCAAGATGGCTTCATTTGGATTAAGCATGGCTGTAAAAACGATAATAGATGGCAACAAAATTTAACATCAAATTTCAAGGCCATTGAAATAGTGCAATATGGCTTCATTTGGATGAAACATGGCCGTAACAACGATAATAGATGGCAACAAAACTCAACATCAAATTTCAAGGCCATTGAAATAGTGCAAGATGGCTTCATTTGGATGAAAATGGCCGTAACATCGATAATAGATGGCAACAAAACTCAACATCAAATTTAAAGTACATGCAAATAGTGCAATATGGCTTCATTTGGATGAAACATGGCCGTAACAACGATAATAGATGGCAACAAAGCTCAACATCAAATTTCAAGGCCATTCAAATAGTGCAAGATGGCTTCATTTGGATGAAACATGGCCGTAACAACGATAATAGATGGCAACAAAATTTAACATCAAATTTCAAGGCCATTGAAATAGTGCAATATGGCTTCATTTGGATGAAACATGGCCGTAACAACGATAATAGATGGCAACAAAACTCAACATCAAATTTCAAGGCCATTGAAATAGTGCAAGATGGCTTCATTTGGATGAAAATGGCCGTAACAACGATAATAGATGGCAACAAAGCTCAACATCAAATTTCAAGGCCATTCAAATAGTGCAAGATGGCTTCATTTGGATGAAACATGGCCGTAACAACGATAATAGATGGCAACAAAATTTAACATCAAATTTCAAGGCCATTGAAATAGTGCAATATGGCTTCATTTGGATGAAACATGGCCGTAACAACGATAATAGATGGCAACAAAACTCAACATCAAATTTCAAGGCCATTCAAATAGTGCAAGATGGCTTCATTTGGATGAAAATGGCCGTAACAACGATAATAGATGGCAACAAAACTCAACATCAAATTTCAAGGCCATTGAAATAGTGCAAGATGGCTTCATTTGGATGAAACATGGCCGTAACAACGATAATAGATGGCAACAAAACTCAACATCAAATTTCAAGGCCATTCAAATAGTGCAAGATGGCTTCATTTGGATGAAACATGGCCGTAACAACGATAATAGATGGCAACAAAACTCAACATCAAATTTCAAGGTCATTCAAATAGTGCAAGATGGCTTCATTTGGATGAAACATGGCCGTAACAACGATAATAGATGGCAACAAAACTCAACATCAAATTTCAAGGCCATTGAATTAGTTCAAGATGTTTTATGTGGATGAAACATTGCCGTAACAACGATAATAGATGGCAACAAAACTCAACATCAAATTTCAAGGCCATTCAAATAGTGCAATATGGCTTCATTTGGATGAAACATGGCCGTAACAACGATAATAGATGGCAAAAAAACTCAACATCAAATTTCAAGGCCATTCAAATAGTGCAAGATGGCTTCATTTGGATGAAACATGGCCGTAACAACGATAATAGATGGCAACAAAACTCAACATCAAATTTCAAGGTCATTCAAATAGTGCAAGATGGCTTCATTTGGATGAAACATGGCCGTAACAACGATAATAGATGGCAACAAAACTCAACATCAAATTTCAAGGCCATTGAATTAGTTCAAGATGTTTTATGTGGATGAAACATTGCCGTAACAACGATAATAGATGGCAACAAAACTCAACATCAAATTTCAAGGCCATTCAAATAGTGCAAGATGGCTTCATTTGGATGAAACATGGCCGTAACAACGATAATAGATGGCAACAAAACTCAACATCAAATTTCAAGGTCATTGAATTAGTGCAAAATGGCTTCATTTGGATGAAACATGGCCGTAACAACGATAATAGATGGCAATAAAATTCAACATCAAATTTCAAGGCCATTCAAATAGTGCAAGATGGCTTCATTTGGATGAAACATGGCCGAAACAACGATAATAGATGGCAACAAAACTCAACATCAAATTTCCAGGCCATTCCAATAGTGCAAGATGGCTTCATTTGGATGAAACATGGCTGTAAAAACGATAATAGATGCCAACAAAATTCAACATCAAATTTCAAGGCCATTCAAATAGTGCAAGATGGCTTCATTTGGATGAAACATGGCCATAACAACGATAATAGATGGCAACAAAATTCAACATCAAATTTCAAGGCCATTCAAATAGTGCAAGATGGCTTCATTTGGATGAAACATGGCCGTAACAACGATAATAGATGGCAACAAAATTCAACATCAAATTTCAAGGTCATTGAATTAGTGCAAAATGGCTTCATTTGGATGAAACATGGCCGTAACAACGATAATAGATGGCAACAAAATTCAACATCAAATTTCAAGGCCATTCAAATAGTGCAAGATGGCTTCATTTGGATGAAACATGGCCGTAACAACGATAATAGATGGCAACAAAACTCAACATCAAATTTCAAGGCCATTCAAATAGTGCAAGATGGCTTCATTTGGATGAAACATGGCCGTAACAACGATAATAGATGGCAACAAAATTCAACATCAAATTTCAAGGCCATTCAACTAGTGCAAGATGGCTTCATTTGGATGAAACATGGCTGTAAAAACGATAATAGATGGCAACAAAATTTAACATCAAATTTCAAGGCCATTCAAACAGTACAATATGGCTTCATTTGGATGAAACATGGCCGTAACAACGATAATAGATGGCAACAAAACTCAACATCAAATTTCAAGGCCATTGAAATAGTGCAAGATGGCTTCATTTGGATGAAAATGGCCGTAACATCGATAATAGATGGCAACAAAACTCAACATCAAATTTCAAGGCCATTCAAATAGTGCAAGATGGCTTCATTTGGATGAAACATGGCCGTAACAACGATAATAGATGGCAACAAAACTCAACATCAAATTTCAAGGCCATTCAAATAGTGCAAGATGGCTTCATTTGGATGAAACATGGCCGTAACAACGATAATAGATGGCAACAAAACTCAACATCAAATTTCAAGGTCATTCAAATAGTGCAAGATGGCTTCATTTGGATGAAACATGGCCGTAACAACGATAATAGATGGCAACAAAACTCAACATCAAATTTCAAGGCCATTTAAATAGTGCAATATGGCTTCATTTGGATGAAACATGGCCGAAACAACGATAATAGATGGAAACAAAACTCAACATCAAATTTCAAGGCCATTCAAATAGTGCAAGATGGCTTCATTTGGATGAAACATGGCCGAAATAACGATAATAGATGGCAACAAAACTCAACATCAAATTTCAAGGCCATCCAAACAGTGCAATATGGCTTCATTTGGATGAAACATGGCCGTAACAACGATAATAGATGGAAACAAAACTCAACATCAAATTTCAAGGCCATTCAAATAGTGCAAGATGGCTTCATTTGGATGAAACATGGCCATAACAACGATAATAGATGGCAACAAAATTCAACATCAAATTTCAAGGCCATTCAAATAGTGCAAGATGGCTTCATTTGGATGAAACATGGCCGTAACAACGATAATAGATGGCAAAAAAACTCAACATCAAATTAAAAGTATATGCAAATAGTGCAATATGGCTTCATTTGGATGAAACATGACCGTAACAACGATAATAGATGGCAACAAAATTCAACATCAAATTTCAAGGCCATTCAAATAGTGCAAGATGGCTTCATTTGGATGGAACATGGCCGAAACAACGATAATAGATGGCAACAAAACTCAACATCAAATTTCCAGGCCATTCCAATAGTGCAAGATGGCTTCATTTGGATGAAACATGGCTGTAAAAACGATAATAGATGGCAACAAAACTCAACATCAAATGTCAGGGCCATTCAAATAGTGCAATATGGCTTCATTTGGATGAAACATGGCCGTAACAACGATAATAGATGGCAACAAAATTCAACATCAAATTTCAAGGTCATTGAATTAGTGCAAGATGGCTTCATTTGGATGAAACATGGCCGTAACAACGATAATAGATGGCAACAAAATTCAACATCAAATTTCAAGGCCATTCAAATAGTGCAAGATGGCTTCATTTGGATGAAACATGGCCGTAACAACGATAATAGATGGCAACAAAATACAACATCAAATTTCAAGGCCATTCAAATAGTGCAATATGGCTTTATTTGGATGAAACATGGCCGTAACAACGATAATAGATGGCAACAAAACTCAACATCAAATTTCAAGGCCATTCAAATAGTGCAAGATGGCTTCATTTGGATGAAACATGGCCGTAGCAACGATAATAATAATGAAGCATGGCTGTAAAAACGATAATAGATGGCAACAAAATTCAACATCAAATTTCAAGGCCATTCAAATAGTGCAAGATGGCTTCATTTGGATGAAACATGGCCATAACAACGATAATAGATGGCAACAAAATTCAACATCAAATTTCAAGGCCATTGAAATAGTGCAATATGGCTTCATTTGGATGAAACATGGCCGTAACAACGATAATAGATGGCAACAAAATTCAAAATCAAATTTCAAGGTCATTGAATTAGTGCAAAATGGCTTCATTTGGATGAAACATGGCCGTAACAACGATAATAGATGGCAACAAAACTCAACATCAAATTTCAAGGCCATTGAAATAGTGCAAGATGGCTTCATTTGGATGAAAATGGCCGTAACATCGATAATAGATGGCAACAAAACTCAACATCAAATTTCAAGGCCATTGAAATAGTGCAAGATGGCTTCATTTGGATGAAACATGGCCGTAACAACGATAATAGATGGCAACAAAACTCAACATCAAATTTCAAGGCCATGGAAATAGTGCAAGATGGCTTCATTTGGATGAAACATGGCCGTAACAACGATAATAGATGGCAACAAAACTCAACATCAAATTTCAAGGCCATTGAAATAGTGCAAGATGGCTTCATTTGGATGAAACATGGCCGTAACAACGATAATAGATGGCAACAAAACTCAACATCAAATTTCAAGGTCATTCAAATAGTGCAAGATGGCTTCATTTGGATGAAACATGGCCGTAACAACGATAATAGATGGCAACAAAACTCAACATCAAATTTCAAGGCCATTGAATTAGTTCAAGATGTTTTATGTGGATGAAACATTGCCGTAACAACGATAATAGATGGCAACAAAACTCAACATCAAATTTCAAGGCCATTCAAATAGTGCAATATGGCTTCATTTGGATGAAACATGGCCGTAACAACGATAATAGATGGCAACAAAACTCAACATCAAATTTCAAGGTCATTGAATTAGTGCAAAATGGCTTCATTTGGATGAAACATGGCCGTAACAACGATAATAGATGGCAACAAAATTCAACATCAAATTTCAAGGCCATTCAAATAGTGCAAGATGGCTTCATTTGGATGAAACATGGCCGTAACAACGATAATAGATGGCAACAAAATACAACATCAAATTTCAAGGCCATTCAAATAGTGCAATATGGCTTCATTTGGATGAAACATGGCCGTAACAACGATAATAGATGGCAACAAAACTCAACATCAAATTTCAAGGCCATTCAAATAGTGCAAGATGGCTTCATTTGGATGAAACATGGCCGTAGCAACGATAATAATAATGAAGCATGGCTGTAAAAACGATAATAGATGGCAACAAAATTCAACATCAAATTTCAAGGCCATTCAAATAGTGCAAGATGGCTTCATTTGGATGAAACATGGCCATAACAACGATAATAGATGGCAACAAAATTCAACATCAAATTTCAAGGCCATTGAAATAGTGCAATATGGCTTCATTTGGATGAAACATGGCCGTAACAACGATAATAGATGGCAACAAAATTCAAAATCAAATTTCAAGGTCATTGAATTAGTGCAAAATGGCTTCATTTGGATGAAACATGGCCGTAACAACGATAATAGATGGCAACAAAACTCAACATCAAATTTCAAGGCCATTGAAATAGTGCAAGATGGCTTCATTTGGATGAAAATGGCCGTAACATCGATAATAGATGGCAACAAAACTCAACATCAAATTTCAAGGCCATTGAAATAGTGCAAGATGGCTTCATTTGGATGAAACATGGCCGTAACAACGATAATAGATGGCAACAAAACTCAACATCAAATTTCAAGGCCATGGAAATAGTGCAAGATGGCTTCATTTGGATGAAACATGGCCGTAACAACGATAATAGATGGCAACAAAACTCAACATCAAATTTCAAGGCCATTCAAATAGTGCAAGATGGCTTCATTTGGATGAAACATGGCCGTAACAACGATAATAGATGGCAACAAAACTCAACATCAAATTTCAAGGTCATTCAAATAGTGCAAGATGGCTTCATTTGGATGAAACATGGCCGTAACAACGATAATAGATGGCAACAAAACTCAACATCAAATTTCAAGGCCATTGAATTAGTTCAAGATGTTTTATGTGGATGAAACATTGCCGTAACAACGATAATAGATGGCAACAAAACTCAACATCAAATTTCAAGGCCATTCAAATAGTGCAATATGGCTTCATTTGGATGAAACATGGCCGTAACAACGATAATAGATGGCAACAAAACTCAACATCAAATTTCAAGGTCATTGAATTAGTGCAAAATGGCTTCATTTGGATGAAACATGGCCGTAACAACGATAATAGATGGCAACAAAATTCAACATCAAATTTCAAGGCCATTCAAATAGTGCAAGATGGCTTCATTTGGATGAAACATGGCTGTAAAAACGATAATAGATGGCAACAAAATTTAACATCAAATTTCAAGGCCATTCAAATAGTGCAATATGGCTTCATTTGGATGAAACATGGCCGTAACAACGATAATAGATGGCAAAAAACTCAACATCAAATTTCAAGGCCATTGAAATAGTGCAATATGGCTTCATTTGGATGAAACATGGCCGTAACAACGATAATAGATGGCAACAAAATTCAACATCAAATTTCAAGGCCGTTCAAATAGTGCAATATGGCTTCATTTGGATGAAACATGGCCGTAACAACGATAATAGATGGCAACAAAACTCAACATCAAATTTCAAGGCCATTCAAATAGTGCAAGATGGCTTCATTTGGATGAAACATGGCCAAAACAACTTTAATAGATGGAAACAAATCTCAACATGAAATTTCAAGGCCATTCAAATAGTGCAAGATGGCTTCATTTGGATGAAACATGGCCAAAACAACGATAATAGATGGCAACAAAATTCAACATCAAATTTCAAGGCCATGCAAATAGTGCAAGATGGCTTCATTTGGATGAAACATGGCCGTAACAACGATAATAGATGGCAACAAAACTCAACATCAAATTTCAAGGTCATTGAATTAGTGCAAAATGGCTTCATTTGGATGAAACATGGCCGTTACAACGATAATAGATGGCAACAAAATTCAACATCAAATTTCAAGGCCATTCAAATAGTGCAAGATGGCTTCATTTGGATGAAACATGGCCGTAACAACGATAATAGATGGCAACAAAACTCAACATCAAATTTCAAGGCCATTCAAATAGTGCAAGATGGCTTCATTTGGATGAAACATGGCCGTAACAACGATAATAGATGGCAAAAAAACTCAACATAAAATTTCAAGGCCATTCAAATAGTGCAAGATGGCTTCATTTGGATGAAACATGGCCGTAACAACGATAATAGATGGCAACAAAATTTAACATCAAATTTCAAGGCCGTTCAAATAGTGCAATATGGCTTCATTTGGATGAAACATGGCCGTAACAACGATAATAGATGGCAACAAAACTCAACATCAAATTTCAAGGTCATTGAATTAGTGCAAAATGGCTTCATTTGGATGAAACATGGCCGTAACAACGATAATAGATGGCAACAAAACTCAACATCAAATTTCAAGGCCATTGAAATAGTGCAAGATGGCTTCATTTGGATGAAAATGGCCGTAACATCGATAATAGATGGCAACAAAACTCAACATCAAATTTCAAGGCCATTGAAATAGTGCAAGATGGCTTCATTTGGATGAAACATGGCCGTAACAACGATAATAGATGGCAACAAAACTCAACATCAAATTTCAAGGCCATTCAAACAGTGCAAGATGGCTTCATTTGGATGAAACATGGCCGTAACAACGATAATAGATGGCAACAAAACTCAACATCAAATTTCAAGGCCATTCAAACAGTGCAAGATGGCTTCATTTGGATGAAACATGGCCGTAACAACGATAATAGATGGCAACAAAACTCAACATCAAATTTCAAGGCCATTCAAATAGTGCAAGATGGCTTCATTTGGATGAAACATGGCCGTAACAACGATAATAGATGGCAACAAAACTCAACATCAAATTTCAAGGCCATTGAATTAGTTCAAGATGTTTTATGTGGATGAAACATTGCCGTAACAACGATAATAGATGGCAACAAAACTCAACATCAAATTTCAAGGCCATTCAAATAGTGCAAGATGGCTTCATTTGGATGAAACATGGCCAAAACAACTTTAATAGATGGAAACAAATCTCAACATCAAATTTCAAGGCCATTCGAATAGTGCAAGATGGCTTCATTTGGATGAAACATGGCCGTAACAACGATAATAGATGGCAACAAAATTCAACATCAAATTTCAAGGCCATTCAAATAGTGCAAGATGGCTTCATTTGGATGAAACATGGCCAAAACAACTTTAATAGATGGAAACAAATCTCAACATCAAATTTCAAGGCCATTCAAATAGTGCAAGATGGCTTCATTTGGATGAAACATGGCCGTAACAACGATAATAGATGGCAACAAAATTTAACATCAAATTTCAAGGCCATTGAAATAGTGCAATATGGCTTCATTTGGATGAAACATGGCCGTAACAACGATAATAGATGGCAACAAAACTCAACATCAAATTTCAAGGCCATTGAAATAGTGCAAGATGGCTTCATTTGGATGAAAATGGCCGTAACATCGATAATAGATGGCAACAAAACTCAACATCAAATTTCAAGGCCATTGAAATAGTGCAAGATGGCTTCATTTGGATGAAACATGGCCGTAACAACGATAATAGATGGCAACAAAACTCAACATCAAATTTCAAGGCCATTCAAATAGTGCAAGATGGCTTCATTTGGATGAAACATGGCCGTAACAACGATAATAGATGGCAACAAAGCTCAACATCAAATTTCAAGGCCATTCAAATAGTGCAAGATGGCTTCATTTGGATGAAACATGGCCGTAACAACGATAATAGATGGCAACAAAACTCAACATCAAATTTCAAGGCCATTCAAATAGTGCAAGATGGCTTCATTTGGATGAAACATGGCCGTAACAACGATAATAGATGGCAACAAAACTCAACATCAAATTTCAAGGCCATTCAAATAGTGCAAGATGGCTTCATTTGGATGAAACATGGCCGTAACAACGATAATAGATGGCAACAAAACTCAACATCAAATTTCAAGACCATTCAAATAGTGCAAGATGGCTTCATTTGGATGAAACATGGCCGTAACAACGATAATAGATGGCAACAAAACTCAACATCAAATTTCAAGGCCATTGAAATAGTGCAAGATGGCTTCATTTGGATGAAACATGGCCGTAACAACGATAATAGATGGCAACAAAACTCAACATCAAATTTCAAGGTCATTCAAATAGTGCAAGATGGCTTCATTTGGATGAAACATGGCCGTAACAACGATAATAGATGGCAACAAAACTCAACATCAAATTTCAAGGCCATTGAATTAGTTCAAGATGTTTTATGTGGATGAAACATTGCCGTAACAACGATAATAGATGGCAACAAAACTCAACATCAAATTTCAAGGCCATTCAAATAGTGCAATATGGCTTCATTTGGATGAAACATGGCCGTAACAACGATAATAGATGGCAACAAAACTCAACATCAAATTTCAAGGTCATTGAATTAGTGCAAAATGGCTTCATTTGGATGAAACATGGCCGTAACAACGATAATAGATGGCAACAAAATTCAACATCAAATTTCAAGGCCATTCAAATAGTGCAAGATGGCTTCATTTGGATGAAAATGGCCGTAACATCGATAATAGATGGCAACAAAACTCAACATCAAATTTCAAGGCCATTGAAATAGTGCAAGATGGCTTCATTTGGATGAAACATGGCCGTAACAACGATAATAGATGGCAACAAAATTTAACATCAAATTTCAAGGCCATTGAAATAGTGCAATATGGCTTCATTTGGATGAAACATGGCCGTAACAACGATAATAGATGGCAACAAAACTCAACATCAAATTTCAAGGCCATTGAAATAGTGCAAGATGGCTTCATTTGGATGAAAATGGCCGTAACATCGATAATAGATGGCAACAAAACTCAACATCAAATTTCAAGGCCATTCAAATAGTGCAAGATGGCTTCATTTGGATGAAACATGGCCGTAACAACGATAATAGATGGCAACAAAACTCAACATCAAATTTCAAGGCCATTCAAATAGTGCAAGATGGCTTCATTTGGATGAAACATGGCCGTAACAACGATAATAGATGGCAACAAAACTCAACATCAAATTTCAAGGCCATTGAATTAGTTCAAGATGTTTTATGTGGATGAAACATTGCCGTAACAACGATAATAGATGGCAACAAAACTCAACATCAAATTTCAAGGCCATTCAAATAGTGCAAGATGGCTTCATTTGGATGAAACATGGCCGTAACAACGATAATAGATGGCAACAAAACTCAACATCAAATTTCAAGGTCATTCAAATAGTGCAAGATGGCTTCATTTGGATGAAACATGGCCGTAACAACGATAATAGATGGCAACAAAACTCAACATCAAATTTCAAGGCCATTGAATTAGTTCAAGATGTTTTACGTGGATGAAACATTGCCGTAACAACGATAATAGATGGCAACAAAACTCAACATCAAATTTCAAGGCCATTCAAATAGTGCAATATGGCTTCATTTGGATGAAACATGGCCGTAACAACGATAATAGATGGCAACAAAACTCAACATCAAATTTCAAGGCCATTCAAATAGTGCAAGATGGCTTCATTTGGATGAAACATGGCCGTAACAACGATAATAGATGGCAACAAAACTCAACATCAAATTTCAAGGTCATTCAAATAGTGCAAGATGGCTTCATTTGGATGAAACATGGCCGTAACAACGATAATAGATGGCAACAAAACTCAACATCAAATTTCAAGGCCATTGAATTAGTTCAAGATGTTTTATGTGGATGAAACATTGCCGTAACAACGATAATAGATGGCAACAAAACTCAACATCAAATTTCAAGGCCATTCAAATAGTGCAATATGGCTTCATTTGGATGAAACATGGCCGTAACAACGATAATAGATGGCAACAAAACTCAACATCAAATTTCAAGGTCATTGAATTAGTTCAAAATGGCTTCATTTGGATGAAACATGGCCGTAACAACGATAATAGATGGCAACAAAATTCAACATCAAATTTCAAGGCCATTCAAATAGTGCAAGATGGCTTCATTTGGATGAAACATGGCCGTAACAACGATAATAGATGGCAACAAAATTTAACATCAAATTTCAAGGCCATTGAAATAGTGCAATATGGCTTCATTTGGATGAAACATGGCCGTAACAACGATAATAGATGGCAACAAAACTCAACATCAAATTTCAAGGCCATTGAAATAGTGCAAGATGGCTTCATTTGGATGAAACATGGCCGTAACAACGATAATAGATGGCAACAAAATTTAACATCAAATTTCAAGGCCATTGAAATAGTGCAATATGGCTTCATTTGGATGAAACATGGCCGTAACAACGATAATAGATGGCAACAAAACTCAACATCAAATTTCAAGGCCATTGAAATAGTGCAAGATGGCTTCATTTGGATGAAACATGGCCGTAACAACGATAATAGATGGCAACAAAATTCAACATCAAATTTCAAGGCCATTCAAATAGTGCAAGATGGCTTCATTTGGATGAAACATGGCCGAAACAACGATAATAGATGGCAACAAAACTCAACATCAAATTTCCAGGCCATTCGAATAGTGCAAGATGGCTTCATTTGGATGAAACATGGCCGTAACAACGATAATACATGGCAACAAAATTCAACATCAAATTTCAAGGCCATTCAAATAGTGCAAGATGGCTTCATTTGGATGAAACATGGCCGTAACAACGATAATAGATGGCAACAAAATTCAACATCAAATTTCAAGGTCATTGAATTAGTGCAAAATGGCTTCATTTGGATGAAACATGGCCGTAACAACGATAATAGATGGCAACAAAACTCAACATCAAATTTCAAGGCCATTGAAATAGTGCAATATGGCTTCATTTGGATGAAACATGGCCGTAACAACGATAATACATGGCAACAAAATTCAACATCAAATTTCAAGGCCATTCAAATAGTGCAAGATGGCTTCATTTGGATGAAACATGGCCGTAACAACGATAATAGATGGCAACAAAATTCAACATCAAATTTCAAGGCCATTCAAATAGTGCAAGATGGCTTCATTTGGATGAAACATGGCTGTAAAAACGATAATAGATGGCAACAAAATTTAACATCAAATTTCAAGGCCATTGAAATAGTGCAATATGGCTTCATTTGGATGAAACATGGCCGTAACAACGATAATAGATGAAAACAAAATTCAACATCAAATTTCAAGGTCATTGAATTAGTGCAAAATGGCTTCATTTGGATGAAACATGGCCGTAACAACGATAATAGATGGCAACAAAACTCAACATCAAATTTCAAGGCCATTCAAATAGTGCAAGATGGCTTCATTTGGATGAAACATGGCCAAAACAACTTTAATAGATGGAAACAAATCTCAACATCAAATTTCAAGGCCATTCAAATAGTGCAAGATGGCTTCATTTGGATGAAACATGGCCAAAACAACGATAATAGATGGCAACAAAATTCAACATCAAATTTCAAGGCCATTCAAATAGTGCAAGATGGCTTCATTTGGATGAAACATGGCCAAAACAACTTTAATAGATGGAAACAAATCTCAATATCAAATTTCAAGGCCATTCAAATAGTGCAAGATGGCTTCATTTGGATGAAACATGGCCGTAACAACGATAATAGATGGCAACAAAACTCAACATCAAATTTCAAGGCCATTCAAATAGTGCAAGATGGCTTCATTTGGATGAAACATGGCCGTAACAACGATAATAGATGGCAACAAAACTCAACATCAAATTTCAAGGTCATTCAAATAGTGCAAGATGGCTTCATTTGGATGAAACATGGCCGTAACAACGATAATAGATGGCAACAAAACTCAACATCAAATTTCAAGGCCATTGAATTAGTTCAAGATGTTTTATGTGGATGAAACATTGCCGTAACAACGATAATAGATGGCAACAAAACTCAACATCAAATTTCAAGGCCATTCAAATAGTGCAATATGGCTTCATTTGGATGAAACATGGCCGTAACAACGATAATAGATGGCAACAAAACTCAACATCAAATTTCAAGGCCATTCAAATAGTGCAAGATGGCTTCATTTGGATGAAACATGGCCGTAACAACGATAATAGATGGCAACAAAACTCAACATCAAATTTCAAGGTCATTCAAATAGTGCAAGATGGCTTCATTTGGATGAAACATGGCCGTAACAACGATAATAGATGGCAACAAAACTCAACATCAAATTTCAAGGCCATTGAATTAGTTCAAGATGTTTTATGTGGATGAAACATTGCCGTAACAACGATAATAGATGGCAACAAAACTCAACATCAAACTTCAAGGCCATTCAAATAGTGCAAGATGGCTTCATTTGGATGGAACATGGCCGAAACAACGATAATAGATGGCAACAAAACTCAACATCAAATTTCAAGGCCATTCAAATAGTGCAAGATGGCTTCATTTGGATGGAACATGGCCGAAACAACGATAATAGATGGCAACAAAACTCAACATCAAATTTCCAGGCCATTCCAATAGTGCAATATGGCTTCATTTGGATGAAACATGGCCGTAACAACGATAATAGATGGCAACAAAACTCAACATCAAATTTCCAGGCCATTCAAATAGTGCAAGATGGCTTCATTTGGATGAAACATGGCCGTAACAACGATAATAGATGGCAAAAAAACTCAACATCATATTTCAAGGCCATTCAAGTAGTGCAAGATGGCTTCATTTGGATGAAACATGGCCGTAACAACGATAATAGATGGCAACAAAATTCAACATCAAATTTCAAGGTCATTGAATTAGTGCAAAATGGCTTCATTTGGATGAAACATGGCCGTAACAACGATAATAGATGGCAACAAAACTCAACATCAAATTTCAAGGCCATTGAAATAGTGCAATATGGCTTCATTTGGATGAAACATGGCCGTAACAACGATAATAGATGGCAACAAAACTCAACATCAAATTTCAAGGTCATTGAATTAGTGCAAAATGGCTTCATTTGGATGAAACATGGCCGTAACAACGATAATAGATGGCAACAAAATTCAACATCAAATTTCAAGGCCATTGAAATAGTGCAAGATGGCTTCATTTGGATGAAACATGGCCGTAACAACGATAATAGATGGCAACAAAATTTAACATCAAATTTCAAGGCCATTGAAATAGTGCAAGATGGCTTCATTTGGATGAAACATGGCCGTAACAACGATAATAGATGGCAACAAAATTTAACATCAAATTTCAAGGCCATTGAAATAGTGCAATATGGCTTCATTTGGATGAAACATGGCCGTAACAACGATAATAGATGGCAACAAAACTCAACATCAAATTTCAAGGCCATTGAAATAGTGCAAGATGGCTTCATTTGGATGAAACATGGCCGTAACAACGATAATAGATGGCAACAAAATTCAACATCAAATTTCAAGGCCATTCAAATAGTGCAAGATGGCTTCATTTGGATGAAACATGGCCGAAACAACGATAATAGATGGCAACAAAACTCAACATCAAATTTCCAGGCCATTCAAATAGTGCAAGATGGCTTCATTTGGATGAAACATGGCCGTAACAACGATAATACATGGCAACAAAATTCAACATCAAATTTCAAGGCCATTCAAATAGTGCAAGATGGCTTCATTTGGATGAAACATGGCCGTAACAACGATAATAGATGGCAACAAAATTCAACATCAAATTTCAAGGCCATTCAAATAGTGCAAGATGGCTTCATTTGGATAAAACATGGCCGTAACAACGATAATAGATGGCAACAAAATTCAACATCAAATTTCAAGGCCATTCAAATAGTGCAAGATGGCTTCATTTGGATGAAACATGGCTGTAAAAACGATAATAGATGGCAACAAAATTTAACATCAAATTTCAAGGCCATTGAAATAGTGCAATATGGCTTCATTTGGATGAAACATGGCCGTAACAACGATAATAGATGGAAACAAAATTCAACATCAAATTTCCAGGCCATTCCAATAGTGCAAAATGGCTTCATTTGGATGAAACATGGCCGTAACAACGATAATAGATGGCAACAAAACTCAACATCAAATTTCAAGGCCATTCAAATAGTGCAAGATGGCTTCATTTGGATGAAACATGGCCAAAACAACTTTAATAGATGGAAACAAATCTCAACATCAAATTTCAAGGCCATTCAAATAGTGCAAGATGGCTTCATTTGGATGAAACATGGCCAAAACAACGATAATAGATGGCAACAAAATTCAACATCAAATTTCAAGGCCATTCAAATAGTGCAAGATGGCTTCATTTGGATGAAACATGGCCAAAACAACTTTAATAGATGGAAACAAATCTCAACATCAAATTTCAAGGCCATTCAAATAGTGCAAGATGGCTTCATTTGGATGAAACATGGCCGTAACAACGATAATAGATGGCAACAAAGCTCAACATCAAATTTCAAGGCCATTCAAATAGTGCAAGATGGCTTCATTTGGATGAAACATGGCCGTAACAACGATAATAGATGGCAACAAAATTTAACATCAAATTTCAAGGCCATTGAAATAGTGCAATATGGCTTCATTTGGATGAAACATGGCCGTAACAACGATAATAGATGGCAACAAAACTCAACATCAAATTTCAAGGCCATTGAAATAGTGCAAGATGGCTTCATTTGGATGAAAATGGCCGTAACATCGATAATAGATGGCAACAAAACTCAACATCAAATTTCAAGGCCATTCAAATAGTGCAAGATGGCTTCATTTGGATGAAACATGGCCGTAACAACGATAATAGATGGCAACAAAATTTAACATCAAATTTCAAGGCCATTGAAATAGTGCAATATGGCTTCATTTGGATGAAACATGGCCGTAACAACGATAATAGATGGCAACAAAACTCAACATCAAATTTCAAGGCCATTGAAATAGTGCAAGATGGCTTCATTTGGATTAAAATGGCCGTAACATCGATAATAGATGGCAACAAAACTCAACATCAAATTTCAAGGCCATTGAAATAGTGCAAGATGGCTTCATTTGGATGAAACATGGCCGTAACAACGATAATAGATGGCAACAAAACTCAACATCAAATTTCAAGGCCATTGAATTTGTTCAAGATGTTTTATGTGGATGAAACATTGCCGTAACAACGATAATAGATGGCAACAAAACTCAACATCAAATTTCAAGGCCATTCAAATAGTGCAATATGGCTTCATTTGGATGAAACATGGCCGTAACAACGATAATAGATGGCAACAAAACTCAACATCAAATTTCAAGGCCATTCAAATAGTGCAAGATGGCTTCATTTGGATGAAACATGGCCGTAACAACGATAATAGATGGCAACAAAATTCAACATCAAATTTCAAGGCCATTCAAATAGTGCAAGATGGCTTCATTTGGATGGAACATGGCCGAAACAACGATAATAGATGGCAACAAAACTCAACATCAAATTTCCAGGACATTCCAATAGTGCAAGATGGCTTCATTTGGATGAAACATGGCTGTAAAAACGATAATAGATGGCAACAAAACTCAACATCAAATTTCAAGGCCATTGAAATAGTGCAATATGGCTTCATTTGGATGAAACATGGCCGTAACAACGATAATAGATGGCAACAAAATTCAACATCAAATTTCAAGGTCATTGAATTAGTGCAAAATGGCTTCATTTGGATGAAACATGGCCGTAACAACGATAATAGATGGCAACAAAATTCAACATCAAATTTCAAGGCCATTCAAATAGTGCAAGATGGCTTCATTTGGATGAAACATGGCCGTAACAACGATAATAGATGGCAACAAAATTCAACATCAAATTTCAAGGCCATGCAAATAGTGCAAGATGGCTTCATTTGGATGAAACATGGCCGTAACAACGATAATAGATGGCAACAAAATTCAACATCAAATTTCAAGGTCATTGAATTAGTGCAAAATGGCTTCATTTGGATGAAACATGGCCGTAACAACGATAATAGATGGCAACAAAATTCAACATCAAATTTCAAGGCCATTCAAATAGTGCAAGATGGCTTCATTTGGATGAAACATGGCCGTAACAACGATAATAGATGGCAACAAAATTCAACATCAAATTTCAAGGCCATTCAAATAGTGCAAGATGGCTTCATTTGGATGAAACATGGCCGAAACAACGATAATAGATGGCAACAAAACTCAACATCAAATTTCAAGGCCATTCAAATAGTGCAAGATGGCTTCATTTGGATGAAACATGGCCGTAACAACGATAATACATGGCAACAAAATTCAACATCAAATTTCAAGGCCATTCAAATAGTGCAAGATGGCTTCATTTGGATGAAACATGGCCGTAACAACGATAATAGATGGCAACAAAATTCAACATCAAATTTCAAGGCCATTCAAATAGTGCAAGATGGCTTCATTTGGATGAAACATGGCCGTAACAACGATAATAGATGGCAAAAAAACTCAACATCAAATTTCAAGGCCATTCAAATAGTGCAAGATGGCTTCATTTGGATGAAACATGGCCGTAACAACGATAATACATGGCAACAAAATTCAACATCAAATTTCAAGGCCATTCAAATAGTGCAAGATGGCTTCATTTGGATGAAACATGGCTGTAAAAACGATAATAGATGGCAACAAAATTTAACATCAAATTTCAAGGCCATTGAAATAGTGCAATATGGCTTCATTTGGATGAAACATGGCCGTAACAACGATAATAGATGGAAACAAAATTCAACATCAAATTTCAAGGTCATTGAATTAGTGCAAAATGGCTTCATTTGGATGAAACATGGCCGTAACAACGATAATAGATGGCAACAAAACTCAACATCAAATTTCAAGGCCATTCAAATAGTGCAAGATGGCTTCATTTGGATGAAACATGGCCAAAACAACTTTAATAGATGGAAACAAATCTCAACATCAAATTTCAAGGCCATTCAAATAGTGCAAGATGGCTTCATTTGGATGAAACATGGCCAAAACAACGATAATAGATGGCAACAAAATTCAACATCAAATTTCAAGGCCATTCAAATAGTGCAAGATGGCTTCATTTGGATGAAACATGGCCAAAACAACTTTAATAGATGGAAACAAATCTCAACATCAAATTTCAAGGCCATTCAAATAGTGCAAGATGGCTTCATTTGGATGAAACATGGCCGTAACAACGATAATAGATGGCAACAAAGCTCAACATCAAATTTCAAGGCCATTCAAATAGTGCAAGATGGCTTCATTTGGATGAAACATGGCCGTAACAACGATAATAGATGGCAACAAAATTTAACATCAAATTTCAAGGCCATTGAAATAGTGCAATATGGCTTCATTTGGATGAAACATGGCCGTAACAACGATAATAGATGGCAACAAAACTCAACATCAAATTTCAAGGCCATTGAAATAGTGCAAGATGGCTTCATTTGGATGAAAATGGCCGTAACATCGATAATAGATGGCAACAAAACTCAACATCAAATTTCAAGGCCATTGAAATAGTGCAAGATGGCTTCATTTGGATGAAACATGGCCGTAACAACGATAATAGATGGCAACAAAACTCAACATCAAATTTCAAGGCCATTCAAATAGTGCAAGATGGCTTCATTTGGATGAAACATGGCCGTAACAACGATAATAGATGGCAACAAAACTCAACATCAAATTTCAAGGTCATTCAAATAGTGCAAGATGGCTTCATTTGGATGAAACATGGCCGTAACAACGATAATAGATGGCAACAAAACTCAACATCAAATTTCAAGGCCATTGAATTAGTTCAAGATGTTTTATGTGGATGAAACATGGCCGTAACAACGATAATAGATGGCAACAAAACTCAACATCAAATTTCAAGGCCGTTCAAATAGTGCAATATGGCTTCATTTGGATGAAACATGGCCGTAACAACGATAATAGATGGCAACAAAACTCAACATCAAATTTCAAGGCCATTCAAATAGTGCAAGATGGCTTCATTTGGATGAAACATGGCCGTAACAACGATAATAGATGGCAACAAAACTCAACATCAAATTTCAAGGTCATTCAAATAGTGCAAGATGGCTTCATTTGGATGAAACATGGCCGTAACAACGATAATAGATGGCAACAAAACTCAACATCAAATTTCAAGGCCATTGAATTAGTTCAAGATGTTTTATGTGGATGAAACATGGCCGTAACAACGATAATAGATGGCAACAAAACTCAACATCAAATTTCAAGGCCATTCAAATAGTGCAAGATGGCTTCATTTGGATGGAACATGGCCGAAACAACGATAATAGATGGCAACAAAACTCAACATCAAATTTCCAGGCCATTCCAATAGTGCAAGATGGCTTCATTTGGATGAAACATGGCTGTAAAAACGATAATAGATGGCAACAAAACTCAACATCAAATTTGAAGGCCATTGAAATAGTGCAATATGGCTTCATTTGGATGAAACATGGCCGTAACAACGATAATAGATGGCAACAAAATTCAACATCAAATTTCAAGGTCATTGAATTAGTGCAAAATGGCTTCATTTGGATGAAACATGGCCGTAACAACGATAATAGATGGCAAAAAAATTCAACATGAAATTTCAAGGCCATTCAAATAGTGCAAGATGGCTTTATTTGGATGAAACATGGCCGTAACAACGATAATAGATGGCAACAAAATTCAACATCAAATTTCAAGGCCATGCAAATAGTGCAAGATGGCTTCATTTGGATGAAACATGGCCGTAACAACGATAATAGATGGAAACAAAATTCAACATCAAATTTCAAGGTCATTGAATTAGTGCAAAATGGCTTCATTTGGATGAAACATGGCCGTAACAACGATAATAGATGGCAACAAAATTCAACATCAAATTTCAAGGCCATTCAAATAGTGCAAGATGGCTTCATTTGGATGAAACATGGCCGTAACAACGATAATAGATGGCAACAAAATTCAACATCAAATTTCAAGGCCATTCAAATAGTGCAAGATGGCTTCATTTGGATGAAACATGGCCGAAACAACGATAATAGATGGCAACAAAACTCAACATCAAATTTCCAGGCCATTCAAATAGTGCAAGATGGCTTCATTTGGATGAAACATGGCCGTAACAACGATAATACATGGCAACAAAATTCAACATCAAATTTCAAGGCCATTCAAATAGTGCAAGATGGCTTCATTTGGATGAAACATGGCCGTAACAACGATAATAGATGGCAACAAAACTCAACATCAAATTTCCAGGCCATTCAAATAGTGCAAGATGGCTTCATTTGGATGAAACATGGCCGTAACAACGATAATAGATGGCAACAAAATTTAACATCAAATTTCAAGGCCATTGAAATAGTGCAATATGGCTTCATTTGGATGAAACATGGCCGTAACAACGATAATAGATGGCAACAAAACTCAACATCAAATTTCAAGGCCATTGAAATAGTGCAAGATGGCTTCATTTGGATGAAAATGGCCGTAACATCGATAATAGATGGCAACAAAACTCAACATCAAATTTCAAGGCCATTGAAATAGTGCAAGATGGCTTCATTTGGATGAAACATGGCCGTAACAACGATAATAGATGGCAACAAAACTCAACATCAAATTTCAAGGCCATTCAAATAGTGCAAGATGGCTTCATTTGGATGAAACATGGCCGTAACAACGATAATAGATGGCAACAAAACTCAACATCAAATTTCAAGGTCATTCCAATAGTGCAAGATGGCTTCATTTGGATGAAACATGGCCGTAACAACGATAATAGATGGCAACAAAACTCAACATCAAATTTCAAGGCCATTGAATTAGTTCAAGATGTTTTATGTGGATGAAACATTGCCGTAACAACGATAATAGATGGCAACAAAACTCAACATCAAATTTCAAGGCCATTCAAATAGTGCAAGATGGCTTCATTTGGATGAAACATGGCCGAAACAACGATAATAGATGGCAACAAAACTCAACATCAAATTTCAAGGCCATTCAAATAGTGCAAGATGGCTTCATTTGGATGAAACATGGCTGTAAAAACGATAATAGATGGCAACAAAATTTAACATCAAATTTCAAGGCCATTGAAATAGTGCAAGATGGCTTCATTTGGATGAAACATGGCCGTAACAACGATAATAGATGGCAACAAAATTCAACATCAAATTTCAAGGCCATTCAAATAGTGCAAGATGGCTTCATTTGGATGAAACATGGCCGAAACAACGATAATAGATGGCAACAAAACTCAACATCAAATTTCAAGGCCATTCAAATAGTGCAAGATGGCTTCATTTGGATGAAACATGGCCGAAACAACGATAATAGATGGCAACAAAACTCAACATCAAATTTCAAGGCCATTGAATTAGTTCAAGATGTTTTTTGTGGATGAAACATTGCCGTAACAACGATAATAGATGGCAAAAAAACTCAACATCAAATTTCAAGGCCATTCAAATAGTGCAAGATGGCTTCATTTGGATGAAACATGGCCGTAACAACGATAATAGATGGCAACAAAATTCAACATCAAATTTCAAGGCCATTCAAATAGTGCAAGATGGCTTCATTTGGATGAAACTTGGCTGTAAAAACGATAATAGATGGCAACAAAATTTAACATCAAATTTCAAGGCCATTGAAATAGTGCAATATGGCTTCATTTGGATGAAACATGGCCGTAACAACGATAATAGATGGAAACAAAATTCAACATCAAATTTCAAGGTCATTGAATTAGTGCAAAATGGCTTCATTTGGATGAAACATGGCCGTAACAACGATAATAGATGGCAACAAAACTCAACATCAAATTTCAAGGCCATTCAAATAGTGCAAGATGGCTTCATTTGGATGAAACATGGCCGTAACAACTTTAATAGATGGAAACAAATCTCAACATCAAATTTCAAGGCCATTCAAATAGTGCAAGATGGCTTCATTTGGATGAAACATGGCCGTAACAACGATAATAGATGGCAACAAAGCTCAACATCAAATTTCAAGGCCATTCAAATAGTGCAAGATGGCTTCATTTGGATGAAACATGGCCGTAACAACGATAATAGATGGCAACAAAATTTAACATCAAATTTCAAGGCCATTGAAATAGTGCAAGATGGCTTCATTTGGATGAAACATGGCCGTAACAACGATAATAGATGGCAACAAAACTCAACATCAAATTTCAAGGCCATTGAAATAGTGCAAGATGGCTTCATTTGGATGAAAATGGCCGTAACATCGATAATAGATGGCAACAAAATTCAACATCAAATTTCAAGGCCATTCAAATAGTGCAAGATGGCTTCATTTGGATGAAACATGGCCGTAACAACGATAATAGATGGCAACAAAACTCAACATCAAATTTCAAGGCCATTGAAATAGTGCAAGATGGCTTCATTTGGATGAAACATGGCCGTAACAACGATAATAGATGGCAACAAAACTCAACATCAAATTTCAAGGTCATTCAAATAGTGCAAGATGGCTTCATTTGGATGAAACATGGCCGTAACAACGATAATAGATGGCAACAAAACTCAACATCAAATTTCAAGGCCATTGAAATAGTTCAAGATGTTTTATGTGGATGAAACATTGCCGTAACAACGATAATAGATGGCAACAAAACTCAACATCAAATTTCAAGGCCATTCAAATAGTGCAAGATGGCTTCATTTGGATGAAACATGGCCGAAACAACGATAATAGATGGCAACAAAACTCAACATCAAATTTCAAGGCCATTCAAATAGTGCAAGATGGCTTCATTTGGATGAAACATGGCCATAACAACGATAATAGATGGCAACAAAACTCAACATCAAATTTCAAGGCCATTGAAATAGTGCAAAATGGCTTCATTTGGATGAAACATGGCCGTAACAACGATAATAGATGGCAACAAAATTTAACATCAAATTTCAAGGCCGTTCAAATAGTGCAATATGGCTTCATTTGGATGAAACATGGCCGTAACAACGATAATAGATGGCAACAAAACTCAACATCAAATTTCAAGGCCATTGAAATAGTGCAAGATGGCTTCATTTGGATGAAAATGGCCGTAACATCGATAATAGATGGCAACAAAACTCAACATCAAATTTCAAGGCCATTGAAATAGTGCAAGATGGCTTCATTTGGATGAAACATGGCCGTAACAACGATAATAGATGGCAACAAAACTCAACATCAAATTTCAAGGCCATTCAAATAGTGCAAGATGGCTTCATTTGGATGAAACATGGCCGTAACAACGATAATAGATGGCAACAAAACTCAACATCAAATTTCAAGGTCATTCAAATAGTGCAAGATGGCTTCATTTGGATGAAACATGGCCGTAACAACGATAATAGATGGCAACAAAACTCAACATCAAATTTCAAGGCCATTGAATTAGTTCAAGATGTTTTATGTGGATGAAACATTGCCGTAACAACGATAATAGATGGCAACAAAACTCAACATCAAATTTCAAGGCCATTCAAATAGTGCAAAATGGCTTCATTTGGATGAAACATGGCCGTAACAACGATAATAGATGGCAACAAAATTTAACATCAAATTTCAAGGCCATTGAAATAGTGCAATATGGCTTCATTTGGATGAAACATGGCCGTAACAACGATAATAGATGGCAACAAAACTCAACATCAAATTTCAAGGCCATTGAAATAGTGCAAGATGGCTTCATTTGGATGAAAATGGCCGTAACATCGATAATAGATGGCAACAAAATTCAACATCAAATTTCAAGGCCATTCAAATAGTGCAAGATGGCTTCATTTGGATGAAACATGGCCGTAACAACGATAATAGATGGCAACAAAACTCAACATCAAATTTCAAGGCCATTGAAATAGTGCAAGATGGCTTCATTTGGATGAAACATGGCCGTAACAACGATAATAGATGGCAACAAAACTCAACATCAAATTTCAAGGTCATTCAAATAGTGCAAGATGGCTTCATTTGGATGAAACATGGCCGTAACAACGATAATAGATGGCAACAAAACTCAACATCAAATTTCAAGGCCATTGAAATAGTTCAAGATGTTTTATGTGGATGAAACATTGCCGTAACAACGATAATAGATGGCAACAAAACTCAACATCAAATTTCAAGGCCATTCAAATAGTGCAAGATGGCTTCATTTGGATGAAACATGGCCGAAACAACGATAATAGATGGCAACAAAACTCAACATCAAATTTCAAGGCCATTCAAATAGTGCAAGATGGCTTCATTTGGATGAAACATGGCCATAACAACGATAATAGATGGCAACAAAACTCAACATCAAATTTCAAGGCCATTGAAATAGTGCAAAATGGCTTCATTTGGATGAAACATGGCCGTAACAACGATAATAGATGGCAACAAAATTTAACATCAAATTTCAAGGCCGTTCAAATAGTGCAATATGGCTTCATTTGGATGAAACATGGCCGTAACAACGATAATAGATGGCAACAAAACTCAACATCAAATTTCAAGGCCATTGAAATAGTGCAAGATGGCTTCATTTGGATGAAAATGGCCGTAACATCGATAATAGATGGCAACAAAACTCAACATCAAATTTCAAGGCCATTGAAATAGTGCAAGATGGCTTCATTTGGATGAAACATGGCCGTAACAACGATAATAGATGGCAACAAAACTCAACATCAAATTTCAAGGCCATTCAAATAGTGCAAGATGGCTTCATTTGGATGAAACATGGCCGTAACAACGATAATAGATGGCAACAAAACTCAACATCAAATTTCAAGGACATTCAAATAGTGCAAGATGGCTTCATTTGGATGAAACATGGCCGTAACAACGATAATAGATGGCAACAAAACTCAACATCAAATTTCAAGGCCATTGAATTAGTTCAAGATGTTTTATGTGGATGAAACATTGCCGTAACAACGATAATAGATGGCAACAAAACTCAACATCAAATTTCAAGGCCATTCAAATAGTGCAAAATGGCTTCATTTGGATGAAACATGGCCGTAACAACGATAATAGATGGCAACAAAATTTAACATCAAATTTCAAGGCCATTGAAATAGTGCAATATGGCTTCATTTGGATGAAACATGGCCGTAACAACGATAATAGATGGCAACAAAACTCAACATCAAATTTCAAGGCCATTGAAATAGTGCAAGATGGCTTCATTTGGATGAAAATGGCCGTAACATCGATAATAGATGGCAACAAAACTCAACATCAAATTTCAAGGCCATTGAAATAGTGCAAGATGGCTTCATTTGGATGAAACATGGCCGTAACAACGATAATAGATGGCAACAAAACTCAACATCAAATTTCAAGGTCATTCCAATAGTGCAAGATGGCTTCATTTGGATGAAACATGGCCGTAACAACGATAATAGATGGCAACAAAACTCAACATCAAATTTCAAGGCCATTGAATTAGTTCAAGATGTTTTATGTGGATGAAACATTGCCGTAACAACGATAATAGATGGCAACAAAACTCAACATCAAATTTCAAGGCCATTCAAATAGTGCAAGATGGCTTCATTTGGATGAAACATGGCCGTAACAACGATAATAGATGGCAACAAAACTCAACATCAAATTTCAAGGCCATTCAAATAGTGCAAGATGGCTTCATTTGGATGAAACATGGCCGTAACAACGATAATAGATGGCAACAAAACTCAACATCAAATTTCAAGGTCATTCAAATAGTGCAAGATGGCTTCATTTGGATGAAACATGGCCGTAACAACGATAATAGATGGCAACAAAACTCAACATCAAATTTCAAGGCCATTGAATTAGTTCAAGATGTTTTATGTGGATGAAACATTGCCGTAACAACGATAATAGATGGCAACAAAACTCAACATCAAATTTCAAGGCCATTCAAATAGTGCAAGTTGGCTTCATTTGGATGGAACATGGCCGAAACAACGATAATAGATGGCAACAAAACTCAACATCAAATTTCCAGGCCATTCAAATAGTGCAATATGGCTTCATTTGGATGAAACATGGCCGTAACAACGATAATACATGGCAACAAAATTCAACATCAAATTTCAAGGTCATTGAATTAGTGCAAAATGGCTTCATTTGGATGAAACATGGCCGTAACAACGATAATAGATGGCAAAAAAATTCAACATCAAATTTCAAGGCCATTCAAATAGTGCAAGATGGCTTCATTTGGATGAAACATGGCCGTAACAACGATAATAGATGGCAACAAAATTCAACATCAAATTTCAAGGCCATGCAAATAGTGCAAGATGGCTTCATTTGGATGAAACATGGCCGTAACAACGATAATAGATGGCAACAAAATTCAACATCAAATTTCAAGGTCATTGAATTAGTGCAAAATGGCTTCATTTGGATGAAACATGGCCGTAACAACGATAATAGATGGCAACAAAATTCAACATCAAATTTCAAGGCCATTCAAATAGTGCAAGATGGCTTCATTCGGATGAAACATGGCCAAAACAACGATAATAGATGGCAACAAAATTCAACATCAAATTTCAAGGCCATTCAAATAGTGCAAGATGGCTTCATTTGGATGAAACATGGCCGTAACAACGATAATAGATGGCAACAAAATTCAACATCAAATTTCAAGGTCATTGAATTAGTGCAAAATGGCTTCATTTGGATGAAACATGGCCGTAACAACGATAATAGATGGCAACAAAATTCAACATCAAATTTCAAGGCCATTCAAATAGTGCAAGATGGCTTCATTTAGATGAAACATGGCCGAAACAACGATAATAGATGGCAACAAAACTCAACATCAAATTTCCAGGCCATTCAAATAGTGCAAGATGGCTTCATTTGGATGAAACATGGCCGTAACAACGATAATACATGGCAACAAAATTCAACATCAAATTTCAAGGCCATTCAAATAGTGCAAGATGGCTTCATTTGGATAAAACATGGCCGTAACAACGATAATAGATGGCAAAAAAACTCAACATAAAATTTCAAGGCCATTCAAATAGTGCAAGATGGCTTCATTTGGATGAAACATGGCCGTAACAACTTTAATAGATGGAAACAAATCTCAACATCAAATTTCAAGGCCATTCAAATAGTGCAAGATGGCTTCATTTGGATGAAACATGGCCAAAACAACGATAATAGATGGCAACAAAATTCAACATCAAATTTCAAGGCCATTCAAATAGTGCAAGATGGCTTCATTTGGATGAAACATGGCCGTAACAACGATAATAGATGGCAACAAAACTCAACATCAAATTTCAAGGCCATTGAAATAGTGCAAGATGGCTTCATTTGGATGAAAATGGCCGTAACATCGATAATAGATGGCAACAAAACTCAACATCAAATTTCAAGGCCATTCAAATAGTGCAAGATGGCTTCATTTGGATGAAACATGGCCGTAACAACGATAATAGATGGCAACAAAACTCAACATCAAATTTCAAGGCCATTCAAATAGTGCAAGATGGCTTCATTTGGATGAAACATGGCCGTAACAACGATAATAGATGGCAACAAAACTCAACATCAAATTTCAAGGCCATTGAATTAGTTCAAGATGTTTTATGTGGATGAAACATGGCCGTAACAACGATAATAGATGGCAACAAAACTCAACATCAAATTTCAAGGCCATTCAAATAGTGCAAGATGGCTTCATTTGGATGAAACATGGCCGTAACAACGATAATAGATGGCAACAAAATTCAACATCAAATTTCAAGGCCATTGAATTAGTGCAAAATGGCTTCATTTGGATGAAACATGGCCGTAACAACGATAATAGATGGCAACAAAATTCAACATCAAATTTCAAGGCCATTCAAATAGTGCAAGATGGCTTCATTTGGATGAAACATGGCCGAAACAACGATAATAGATGGCAACAAAACTCAACATCAAATTTCCAGGCCATTCCAATAGTGCAAGATGGCTTCATTTGGATGAAACATGGCTGTAAAAACGATAATAGATGGCAAAAAAACTCAACATCAAATTTCAAGGCCATTGAAATAGTGCAATATGGCTCATTTGGATGAAACATGGCCGTAACAACGATAATAGATGGCAACAAAACTCAACATCAAATTTCAAGGCCATTGAAATAGTGCAATATGGCTTCATTTGGATGAAACATGGCCGTAACAACGATAATACATGGCAACAAAATTCAACATCAAATTTCAAGGCCATTCAAATAGTGCAAGATGGCTTCATTTGGATGAAACATGGCCGTAACAACGATAATAGATGGCAAAAAAAACTCAACATCAAATTTCAAGGCCATTCAAATAGTGCAAGATGGCTTCATTTGGATGAAACATGGCCAAAACAACGATAATAGATGGCAACAAAATTCAACATCAAATTTCAAGGCCATTCAAATAGTGCAAGATGGCTTCATTTGGATGAAACATGGCTGTAAAAACGATAATAGATGGCAACAAAATTTAACATCAAATTTCAAGGCCATTGAAATAGTGCAATATGGCTTCATTTGGATGAAACATGGCCGTAACAACGATAATAGATGGAAACAAAATTCAACATCAAATTTCAAGGTCATTGAATTAGTGCAAAATGGCTTCATTTGGATGAAACATGGCCGTAACAACGATAATAGATGGCAACAAAACTCAACATCAAATTTCAAGGCCATTCAAATAGTGCAAGATGGCTTCATTTGGATGAAACATGGCCGTAACAACTTTAATAGATGGAAACAAATCTCAACATCAAATTTCAAGGCCATTCAAATAGTGCAAGATGGCTTCATTTGGATGAAACATGGCCGTAACAACGATAATAGATGGCAACAAAGCTCAACATCAAATTTCAAGGCCATTCAAATAGTGCAAGATGGCTTCATTTGGATGAAACATGGCCGTAACAACGATAATAGATGGCAACAAAATTTAACATCAAATTTCAAGGCCATTGAAATAGTGCAAGATGGCTTCATTTGGATGAAACATGGCCGTAACAACGATAATAGATGGCAAAAAAACTCAACATCAAATTTCAAGGCCATTGAAATAGTGCAAGATGGCTTCATTTGGATGAAACATGGCCGTAACAACGATAATAGATGGCAACAAAACTCAACATCAAATTTCAAGGTCATTCAAATAGTGCAAGATGGCTTCATTTGGATGAAACATGGCCGTAACAACGATAATAGATGGCAACAAAACTCAACATCAAATTTCAAGGCCATTGAAATAGTTCAAGATGTTTTATGTGGATGAAACATTGCCGTAACAACGATAATAGATGGCAACAAAACTCAACATCAAATTTCAAGGCCATTGAAATAGTGCAAGATGGCTTCATTTGGATGAAACATGGCCGAAACAGCGATAATAGATGGCAACAAAACTCAACATCAAATTTCAAGGCCATTCAAATAGTGCAAGATGGCTTCATTTGGATGAAACATGGCCGTAACAACGATAATAGATGGCAACAAAATTTAACATCAAATTTCAAGGCCATTGAAATAGTGCAAGATGGCTTCATTTGGATGAAACATGGCCGTAACAACGATAATAGATGGCAAAAAAACTCAACATCAAATTTCAAGGCCATTGAAATAGTGCAAGATGGCTTCATTTGGATGAAACATGGCCGTAACAACGATAATAGATGGCAACAAAACTCAACATCAAATTTCAAGGTCATTCAAATAGTGCAAGATGGCTTCATTTGGATGAAACATGGCCGTAACAACGATAATAGATGGCAACAAAACTCAACATCAAATTTCAAGGCCATTGAAATAGTTCAAGATGTTTTATGTGGATGAAACATTGCCGTAACAACGATAATAGATGGCAACAAAACTCAACATCAAATTTCAAGGCCATTCAAATAGTGCAAGATGGCTTCATTTGGATGAAACATGGCCGAAACAGCGATAATAGATGGCAACAAAACTCAACATCAAATTTCAAGGCCATTCAAATAGTGCAAGATGGCTTCATTTGGATGAAACATGGCCGTAACAACGATAATAGATGGCAACAAAATTTAACATCAAATTTCAAGGCCATTGAAATAGTGCAAGATGGCTTCATTTGGATGAAACATGGCCGTAACAACGATAATAGATGGCAAAAAAACTCAACATCAAATTTCAAGGCCATTGAAATAGTGCAAGATGGCTTCATTTGGATGAAACATGGCCGTAACAACGATAATAGATGGCAACAAAATTTAACATCAAATTTCAAGGCCATTGAAATAGTGCAAGATGGCTTCATTTGGATGAAACATGGCCGTAACAACGATAATAGATGGCAAAAAAACTCAACATCAAATTTCAAGGCCATTGAAATAGTTCAAGATGTTTTATGTGGATGAAACATGGCCGTAACAACTTTAATAGATGGAAACAAATCTCAACATCAAATTTCAAGGCCATTCAAATAGTGCAAGATGGCTTCATTTGGATGAAACATGGCCGTAACAACGATAATAGATGGCAACAAAATTTAACATCAAATTTCAAGGCCATTGAAATAGTGCAAGATGGCTTCATTTGGATGAAACATGGCCGTAACAACGATAATAGATGGCAAAAAAACTCAACATCAAATTTCAAGGCCATTGAAATAGTGCAAGATGGCTTCATTTGGATGAAACATGGCCGAAACAGCGATAATAGATGGCAACAAAACTCAACATCAAATTTCAAGGCCATTCAAATAGTGCAAGATGGCTTCATTTGGATGAAACATGGCCGTAACAACGATAATAGATGGCAACAAAATTTAACATCAAATTTCAAGGCCATTGAAATAGTGCAAGATGGCTTCATTTGGATGAAACATGGCCGTAACAACGATAATAGATGGCAACAAAACTCAACATCAAATTTCAAGGCCATTGAAATAGTTCAAGATGTTTTATGTGGATGAAACATTGCCGTAACAACGATAATAGATGGCAACAAAATTCAACATCAAATTTCAAGGCCATTCAAATAGTGCAAGATGGCTTCATTTGGATGAAACATGGCCATAACAACGATAATAGATGGCAACAAAACTCAACATCAAATTTCAAGGCCATTCAAATAGTGCAAGATGGCTTCATTTGGATGAAACATGGCCGTAACAACGATAATAGATGGCAACAAAATTTAACATCAAATTTCAAGGCCGTTCAAATAGTGCAATATGGCTTCATTTGGATGAAACATGGCCGTAACAACGATAATAGATGGCAACAAAACTCAACATCAAATTTCAAGGCCATTGAAATAGTGCAAGATGGCTTCATTTGGATGAAAATGGCCGTAACATCGATAATAGATGGCAACAAAACTCAACATCAAATTTCAAGGCCATTGAAATAGTGCAAGATGGCTTCATTTGGATGAAACATGGCCGTAACAACGATAATAGATGGCAACAAAACTCAACATCAAATTTCAAGGCCATTCAAATAGTGCAAGATGGCTTCATTTGGATGAAACATGGCCGTAACAACGATAATAGATGGCAACAAAACTCAACATCAAATTTCAAGGTCATTCAAATAGTGCAAGATGGCTTCATTTGGATGAAACATGGCCGTAACAACGATAATAGATGGCAACAAAACTCAACATCAAATTTCAAGGCCATTCAAATAGTGCAAGATGGCTTCATTTGGATGAAACATGGCCGTAACAACGATAATAGATGGCAACAAAATTTAACATCAAATTTCAAGGCCGTTCAAATAGTGCAATATGGCTTCATTTGGATGAAACATGGCCGTAACAACGATAATAGATGGCAACAAAACTCAACATCAAATTTCAAGGCCATTGAAATAGTGCAAGATGGCTTCATTTGGATGAAAATGGCCGTAACATCGATAATAGATGGCAACAAAACTCAACATCAAATTTCAAGGCCATTGAAATAGTGCAAGATGGCTTCATTTGGATGAAACATGGCCGTAACAACGATAATAGATGGCAACAAAACTCAACATCAAATTTCAAGGCCATTCAAATAGTGCAAGATGGCTTCATTTGGATGAAACATGGCCGTAACAACGATAATAGATGGCAACAAAACTCAACATCAAATTTCAAGGTCATTCAAATAGTGCAAGATGGCTTCATTTGGATGAAACATGGCCGTAACAACGATAATAGATGGCAACAAAACTCAACATCAAATTTCAAGGCCATTGAATTAGTTCAAGATGTTTTATGTGGATGAAACATTGCCGTAACAACGATAATAGATGGCAACAAAACTCAACATCAAATTTCAAGGCCATTCAAATAGTGCAAAATGGCTTCATTTGGATGAAACATGGCCGTAACAACGATAATAGATGGCAACAAAATTTAACATCAAATTTCAAGGCCATTGAAATAGTGCAATATGGCTTCATTTGGATGAAACATGGCCGTAACAACGATAATAGATGGCAACAAAACTCAACATCAAATTTCAAGGCCATTGAAATAATGCAAGATGGCTTCATTTGGATGAAACATGGCCGTAACAGCGATAATAGATGGCAACAAAACTCAACATCAAATTTCAAGGCCATTCAAATAGTGCAAGATGGCTTCATTTGGATGAAACATGGCCGTAACAACGATAATAGATGGCAACAAAACTCAACATCAAATTTCAAGGTCATTCCAATAGTGCAAGATGGCTTCATTTGGATGAAACATGGCCGTAACAACGATAATAGATGGCAACAAAACTCAACATCAAATTTCAAGGCCATTGAATTAGTTCAAGATGTTTTATGTGGATGAAACATTGCCGTAACAACGATAATAGATGGCAACAAAACTCAACATCAAATTTCAAGGCCATTCAAATAGTGCAAGATGGCTTCATTTGGATGAAACATGGCCGTAACAACGATAATAGATGGCAACAAAACTCAACATCAAATTTCAAGGCCATTCAAATAGTGCAAGATGGCTTCATTTGGATGAAACATGGCCGTAACAACGATAATAGATGGCAACAAAACTCAACATCAAATTTCAAGGTCATTCAAATAGTGCAAGATGGCTTCATTTGGATGAAACATGGCCGTAACAACGATAATAGATGGCAACAAAACTCAACATCAAATTTCAAGGCCATTGAATTAGTTCAAGATGTTTTATGTGGATGAAACATTGCCGTAACAACGATAATAGATGGCAACAAAACTCAACATCAAATTTCAAGGCCATTCAAATAGTGCAAGATGGCTTCATTTGGATGGAACATGGCCGAAACAACGATAATAGATGGCAACAAAACTCAACATCAAATTTCCAGGCCATTCAAATAGTGCAATATGGCTTCATTTGGATGAAACATGGCCGTAACAACGATAATACATGGCAACAAAATTCATCATCAAATTTCAAGGTCATTGAATTAGTGCAAAATGGCTTCATTTGGATGAAACATGGCCGTAACAACGATAATAGATGGCAAAAAAATTCAACATCAAATTTCAAGGCCATTCAAATAGTGCAAGATGGCTTCATTTGGATGAAACATGGCCGTAACAACGATAATAGATGGCAACAAAATTCAACATCAAATTTCAAGGCCATGCAAATAGTGCAAGATGGCTTCATTTGGATGAAACATGGCCGTAACAACGATAATAGATGGAAACAAAATTCAACATCAAATTTCAAGGTCATTGAATTAGTGCAAAATGGCTTCATTTGGATGAAACATGGCTGTAACAACGATAATAGATGGCAACAAAATTCAACATCAAATTTCAAGGCCATTCAAATAGTGCAAGATGGCTTCATTTGGATGAAACATGGCCAAAACAACGATAATAGATGGCAACAAAATTCAACATCAAATTTCAAGGCCATTCAAATAGTGCAAGATGGCTTCATTTGGATGAAACATGGCCGTAACAACGATAATAGATGGCAACAAAATTCAACATCAAATTTCAAGGTCATTGAATTAGTGCAAAATGGCTTCATTTGGATGAAACATGGCCGTAACAACGATAATAGATGGCAACAAAATTCAACATCAAATTTCAAGGCCATTGAAATAGTGCAAGATGGCTTCATTTAGATGAAACATGGCCGAAACAACGATAATAGATGGCAACAAAACTCAACATCAAATTTCCAGGCCATTCAAATAGTGCAAGATGGCTTCATTTGGATGAAACATGGCCGTAACAACGATAATACATGGCAACAAAATTCAACATCAAATTTCAAGGCCATTCAAATAGTGCAAGATGGCTTCATTTGGATGAAACATGGCCGTAACAACGATAATAGATGGCAAAAAAACTCAACATCAAATTTCAAGGCCATTCAAATAGTGCAAGATGGCTTCATTTGGATGAAACATGGCCGTAACAACGATAATAGATGGCAACAAAATTCAACATCAAATTTCAAGGCCATTCAAATAGTGCAAGATGGCTTCATTTGGATGAAACATGGCTGTAAAAACGATAATAGATGGCAACAAAATTTAACATCAAATTTCAAGGCCATTGAAATAGTGCAATATGGCTTCATTTGGATGAAACATGGCCGTAACAACGATAATAGATGGAAACAAAATTCAACATCAAATTTCAAGGTCATTGAATTAGTGCAAAATGGCTTCATTTGGATGAAACATGGCCGTAACAACGATAATAGATGGCAACAAAATTCAACATCAAATTTCAAGGCCATTCAAATAGTGCAAGATGGCTTCATTTAGATGAAACATGGCCGAAACAACGATAATAGATGGCAACAAAACTCAACATCAAATTTCCAGGCCATTCAAATAGTGCAAGATGGCTTCATTTGGATGAAACATGGCCGTAACAACGATAATACATGGCAACAAAATTCAACATCAAATTTCAAGGCCATTCAAATAGTGCAAGATGGCTTCATTTGGATGAAACATGGCCGTAACAACGATAATAGATGGCAAAAAAACTCAACATCAAATTTCAAGGCCATTCAAATAGTGCAAGATGGCTTCATTTGGATGAAACATGGCCAAAACAACTTTAATAGATGGAAACAAATCTCAACATCAAATTTCAAGGCCATTCAAATAGTGCAAGATGGCTTCATTTGGATGAAACATGGCCAAAACAACGATAATAGATGGCAACAAAATTCAACATCAAATTTCAAGGCCATTCAAATAGTGCAAGATGGCTTCATTTGGATGAAACATGGCCGTAACAACGATAATAGATGGCAACAAAACTCAACATCAAATTTCAAGGCCATTGAAATAGTGCAAGATGGCTTCATTTGGATGAAAATGGCCGTAACATCGATAATAGATGGCAACAAAACTCAACATCAAATTTCAAGGCCATTCAAATAGTGCAAGATGGCTTCATTTGGATGAAACATGGCCGTAACAACGATAATAGATGGCAACAAAACTCAACATCAAATTTCAAGGCCATTCAAATAGTGCAAGATGGCTTCATTTGGATGAAACATGGCCGTAACAACGATAATAGATGGCAACAAAACTCAACATCAAATTTCAAGGCCATTGAATTAGTTCAAGATGTTTTATGTGGATGAAACATGGCCGTAACAACGATAATAGATGGCAACAAAACTCAACATCAAATTTCAAGGCCATTCAAATAGTGCAAGATGGCTTCATTTGGATGAAACATGGCCGTAACAACGATAATAGATGGCAACAAAATTCAACATCAAATTTCAAGGTCATTGAATTAGTGCAAAATGGCTTCATTTGGATGAAACATGGCCGTAACAACGATAATAGATGGCAACAAAATTCAACATCAAATTTCAAGGCCATTCAAATAGTGCAAGATGGCTTCATTTGGATGAAACATGGCCGAAACAACGATAATAGATGGCAACAAAACTCAACATCAAATTTCCAGGCCATTCCAATAGTGCAAGATGGCTTCATTTGGATGAAACATGGCTGTAAAAACGATAATACATGGCAAAAAAACTCAACATCAAATTTCAAGGCCATTGAAATAGTGCAATATGGCTCATTTGGATGAAACATGGCCGTAACAACGATAATAGATGGCAACAAAACTCAACATCAAATTTCAAGGCCATTGAAATAGTGCAATATGGCTTCATTTGGATGAAACATGGCCGTAACAACGATAATACATGGCAACAAAATTCAACATCAAATTTCAAGGCCATTCAAATAGTGCAAGATGGCTTCATTTGGATGAAACATGGCCGTAACAACGAAAATAGATGGCAAAAAAAACTCAACATCAAATTTCAAGGCCATTCAAATAGTGCAAGATGGCTTCATTTGGATGAAACATGGCCAAAACAACGATAATAGATGGCAACAAAATTCAACATCAAATTTCAAGGCCATTCAAATAGTGCAAGATGGCTTCATTTGGATGAAACATGGCTGTAAAAACGATAATAGATGGCAACAAAATTTAACATCAAATTTCAAGGCCATTGAAATAGTGCAATATGGCTTCATTTGGATGAAACATGGCCGTAACAACGATAATAGATGGAAACAAAATTCAACATCAAATTTCAAGGTCATTGAATTAGTGCAAAATGGCTTCATTTGGATGAAACATGGCCGTAACAACGATAATAGATGGCAACAAAACTCAACATCAAATTTCAAGGCCATTCAAATAGTGCAAGATGGCTTCATTTGGATGAAACATGGCCAAAACAACTTTAATAGATGGAAACAAATCTCAACATCAAATTTCAAGGCCATTGAAATAGTGCAATATGGCTTCATTTGGATGAAACATGGCCGTAACAACGATAATAGATGGCAACAAAACTCAACATCAAATTTCAAGGCCATTGAAATAGTGCAAGATGGCTTCATTTGGATGAAAATGGCCGTAACAACGATAATAGATGGCAACAAAACTCAACATCAAATTTCAAGGCCATTTAAATAGTGCAAGATGGCTTCATTTGGATGAAACATGGCCGTAACAACGATAATAGATGGCAACAAAACTCAACATCAAATTTCAAGGCCATTCAAATAGTGCAAGATGGCTTCATTTGGATGAAACATGGCCGTAACAACGATAATAGATGGCAACAAAACTCAACATCAAATTTCAAGGTCATTCAAATAGTGCAAGATGGCTTCATTTGGATGAAACATGGCCGTAACAACGATAATAGATGGCAACAAAACTCAACATCAAATTTCAAGGCCATTGAATTAGTTCAAGATGTTTTATGTGGATGAAACATTGCCGTAACAACGATAATAGATGGCAACAAAACTCAACATCAAATTTCAAGGCCATTCAAATAGTGCAATATGGCTTCATTTGGATGAAACATGGCCGTAACAACGATAGTAGATGGCAACAAAACTCAACATCAAATTTCAAGGCCATTCAAATAGTGCAAGATGGCTTCATTTGGATGAAACATGGCCGTAACAACGATAATAGATGGCAACAAAACTCAACATCAAATTTCAAGGTCATTCAAATAGTGCAAGATGGCTTCATTTGGATGAAACATGGCCGTAACAACGATAATAGATGGCAACAAAACTCAACATCAAATTTCAAGGCCATTGAATTAGTTCAAGATGTTTTTTGTGGATGAAACATTGCCGTAACAACGATAATAGATGGCAACAAAACTCAACATCAAATTTCAAGGCCATTCAAATAGTGCAAGATGGCTTCATTTGGATGGAACATGGCCGAAACAACGATAATAGATGGCAACAAAACTCAACATCAAATTTCCAGGCCATTCCAATAGTGCAAGATGGCTTCATTTGGATGAAACATGGCTGTAAAAACGATAATAGATGGCAACAAAACTCAACATCAAATTTCAAGGCCATTGAAATAGTGCAATATGGCTTCATTTGGATGAAACATGGCCGTAACAACGATAATAGATGGCAACAAAATTCAACATCAAATTTCAAGGTCATTGAATTAGTGCAAAATGGCTTCATTTGGATGAAACATGGCCGTTACAACGATAATAGATGGCAAAAAAATTCAACATCAAATTTCAAGGCCATTCAAATAGTGCAAGATGGCTTCATTTGGATGAAACATGGCCGTAACAACGATAATAGATGGCAACAAAATTCAACATCAAATTTCAAGGCCATTCAAATAGTGCAAAATGGCATCATTTGGATGAAACATGGCCGTAACAACGATAATAGATGGCAACAAAATTCATCATCAAATTTCAAGGCCATTCAAATAGTGCAAGATGGCTTCATTTGGATGAAACATGGCCGTAACAACGATAATAGATGGCAACAAAATTCAACATCAAATTTCAAGGCCATTCAAATAGTGCAATATGGCTTCATTTGGATGAAACATGGCCGTAACAACGATAATAGATGGCAACAAAATTCAACATCGAATTTCAAGGCTATTCAAATAGTGCAATATGGCTTCATTTGGATGAAACAGGGCCGTAACAACGATAATAGATGGCAACAAAATTCAACATCAAATTTCAAGGCCATTCAAATAGTGCAAGATGGCTTCATTTGGATGAAACATGGCCGTAACAACGATAATAGGTGGCAACAAAATTCAACATCGAATTTCAAGGCTATTCAAATAGTGCAATATGGCTTCATTTGGATGAAACATGGCCGTAACAACGATAATACATGGCAACAAAATTCAACATCAAATTTCAAGGCCATTCAAATAGTGCAAGATGGCTTCATTTGGATGAAACATGGCCGTAACAACGATAATAGATGGCAACAAAACTCAACATCAAATTTCAAGGCCATTCAAATAGTGCAAGATGGCTTCATTTGGATGAAACATGGCCAAAACAACGATAATAGATGGCAACAAAATTCAACATCAAATTTCAAGGCCATTCAAATAGTGCAAGATGGCTTCATTTGGATGAAACATGGCTGTAAAAACGATAATAGATGGCAACAAAATTTAACATCAAATTTCAAGGCCATTGAAATAGTGCAATATGGCTTCATTTGGATGAAACATGGCCGTAACAACGATAATAGATGGAAACAAAATTCAACATCAAACTTCAAGGTCATTGAATTAGTGCAAAATGGCTTCATTTGGATGAAACATGGCCGTAACAACGATAATAGATGGCAACAAAACTCAACATCAAATTTCAAGGCCATTCAAATAGTGCAAGATGGCTTCATTTGGATGAAACATGGCCAAAACAACTTTAATAGATGGAAACAAATCTCAACATCAAATTTCAAGGCCATTGAAATAGTGCAATATGGCTTCATTTGGATGAAACATGGCCGTAACAACGATAATAGATGGCAACAAAACTCAACATCAAATTTCAAGGCCATTGAAATAGTGCAAGATGGCTTCATTTGGATGAAAATGGCCGTAACAACGATAATAGATGGCAACAAAACTCAACATCAAATTTCAAGGCCATTGAAATAGTGCAAGATGGCTTCATTTGGATGAAACATGGCCGTAACAACGATAATAGATGGCAACAAAACTCAACATCAAATTTCAAGGCCATTCAAATAGTGCAAGATGGCTTCATTTGGATGAAACATGGCCGTAACAACGATAATAGATGGCAACAAAACTCAACATCAAATTTCAAGGTCATTCAAATAGTGCAAGATGGCTTCATTTGGATGAAACATGGCCGTAACAACGATAATAGATGGCAACAAAACTCAACATCAAATTTCAAGGCCATTGAATTAGTTCAAGATGTTTTATGTGGATGAAACATTGCCGTAACAACGATAATAGATGGCAACAAAACTCAACATCAAATTTCAAGGCCATTCAAATAGTGCAATATGGCTTCATTTGGATGAAACATGGCCGTAACAACGATAATAGATGGCAACAAAACTCAACATCAAATTTCAAGGCCATTCAAATAGTGCAAGATGGCTTCATTTGGATGAAACATGGCCGTAACAACGATAATAGATGGCAACAAAACTCAACATCAAATTTCAAGGTCATTCAAATAGTGCAAGATGGCTTCATTTGGATGAAACATGGCCGTAACAACGATAATAGATGGCAACAAAACTCAACATCAAATTTCAAGGCCATTGAATTAGTTCAAGATGTTTTTTGTGGATGAAACATTGCCGTAACAACGATAATAGATGGCAACAAAACTCAACATCAAATTTCAAGGCCATTCAAATAGTGCAAGATGGCTTCATTTGGATGGAACATGGCCGAAACAACGATAATAGATGGCAACAAAACTCAACATCAAATTTCCAGGCCATTCCAATAGTGCAAGATGGCTTCATTTGGATGAAACATGGCTGTAAAAACGATAATAGATGGCAACAAAACTCAACATCAAATTTCAAGGCCATTGAAATAGTGCAATATGGCTTCATTTGGATGAAACATGGCCGTAACAACGATAATAGATGGCAACAAAATTCAACATCAAATTTCAAGGTCATTGAATTAGTGCAAAATGGCTTCATTTGGATGAAACATGGCCGTTACAACGATAATAGATGGCAAAAAAATTCAACATCAAATTTCAAGGCCATTCAAATAGTGCAAGATGGCTTCATTTGGATGAAACATGGCCGTAACAACGATAATAGATGGCAACAAAATTCAACATCAAATTTCAAGGCCATTCAAATAGTGCAAAATGGCATCATTTGGATGAAACATGGCCGTAACAACGATAATAGATGGCAACAAAATTCATCATCAAATTTCAAGGCCATTCAAATAGTGCAAGATGGCTTCATTTGGATGAAACATGGCCGTAACAACGATAATAGATGGCAACAAAATTCAACATCGAATTTCAAGGCCATTCAAATAGTGCAATATGGCTTCATTTGGATGAAACATGGCCGTAACAACGATAATAGATGGCAACAAAATTCAACATCGAATTTCAAGGCTATTCAAATAGTGCAATATGGCTTCATTTGGATGAAACAGGGCCGTAACAACGATAATAGATGGCAACAAAATTCAACATCAAATTTCAAGGCCATTCAAATAGTGCAAGATGGCTTCATTTGGATGAAACATGGCCGTAACAACGATAATAGGTGGCAACAAAATTCAACATCGAATTTCAAGGCTATTCAAATAGTGCAATATGGCTTCATTTGGATGAAACATGGCCGTAACAACGATAATAGATGGCAACAAAATTCAACATCAAATTTCAAGGCCATTCAAATAGCGCAAGATGGCTTTATTTGGATGAAACATGGCCGTAACAACGATAATAGATGGCAAAAAAACTCAACATCAAATTTCAAGGCCATTCAAATAGTGCAAGATGGCTTCATTTGGATGAAACATGGCCGTAACAACGTTATTAGATGGCAACAAAATTCAATATCAAATTTCAAGGCCATTCAAATAGTGCAAGATGGCTTCATTTGGATGAAACATGGCCGAAACAACGATAATAGATGGCAACAAAACTCAACATCAAATTTCAAGGCCATTCAAATAGTGCAATATGGCTTCATTTGGATGAAACATGGCCGTAACAACGATAATAGATGGCAACAAAACTCAACATCAAATTTCAAGGCCATTCCAATAGTGCAAGATGGCTTCATTTGGATGAAACATGGCTGTAACAACGATAATAGATGGCAAAAAAACTCAACATCAAATTTCAAGGCCATTGAAATAGTGCAATATGGCTTCATTTGGATGAAACATGGCCGTAACAACGATAATAGATGGCAACAAAACTCAACATCAAATTTCAAGGACATTCAAATAGTGCAAGATGGCTTCATTTGGATGAAACATGGCCAAAACAACGATAATAGATGACAACAAAACTCAACATCAAATTTCAAGGCCATTCACATAGTGCAAGATGGCTTCATTTGGATGAAACATGGCCGTAACAACGATAATAGATGGCAAAAAAACTCAACATCAAATTTCAAGGCCATTCAAATAGTGCAAGATGGCTTCATTTGGATGAAACATGGCCGTAACAACGATAATAGATGGCAACAAAACTCAACATCAAATTTCAAGGCCATTCAAATAGTGCAAGATGGCTTCATTTGGATGAAACATGGCCGTAACAACGATAATAGATGGCAACAAAACTCAACATCAAATTTCAAGGCCATTGAAATAGTGCAAGATGGCTTCAATTGGATGAAACATGGCCGTAACATCGATAATAGATGGCAACAAAACTCAACATCAAATTTCAAGGCCATTCAAATAGTGCAAGATGGCTTCATTTGGATGAAACATGGCCGTAACAACGATAATAGATGGCAACAAAATTCAACATCAAATTTCAAGGCCATTCAAATAGTGCAAGATGGCTTCATTTGGATGAAACATGGCCGTAACAACGATAATAGATGGCAACAAAACTCAACATCAAATTTCAAGGCCATTCAAATAGTGCAAGATGGCTTCATTTGGATGAAACATGGCCGTAACAACGATAATAGATGGCAACAAAATTCAACATCAAATTTCAAGGTCATTGAATTAGTGCAAAATGGCTTCATTTGGATGAAACATGGCCGTAACAACGATAATAGATGGCAACAAAACTCAACATCAAATTTCAAGGCCATTGAAATAGTGCAAGATGGCTTCATTTGGATGAAAATGGCCGTAACATCGATAATAGATGGCAACAAAACTCAACATCAAATTTCAAGGCCATTCAAATAGTGCAAGATGGCTTCATTTGGATGAAACATGGCCGTAACAACGATAATAGATGGCAACAAAATTCAACATCAAATTTCAAGGCCATCCAAATAGTGCAAGATGGTTCCATTTGGATGAAACATGGCCGTAACAACGATAATAGATGGCAACAAAATTCAACATCAAATTTCAAGGCCATTCAAATAGTGCAAGATGGCTTCATTTGGATGAAACATGGCCGTAACAACGATAATAGATGGCAACAAAACTCAACATCAAATTTCAAGGCCATTGAAATAGTGCAAGATGGCTTCATTTGGATGAAACATGGCCGTAACAACGATAATAGATGGCAACAAAACTCAACATCAAATTTCAAGGCCATTCAAATAGTGCAAGATGGCTTCATTTGGATGAAACATGGCCGTAACAACGATAATAGATGGCAAAAAAACTCAACATAAAATTTCAAGGCCATTCAAATAGTGCAAGATGGCTTCATTTGGATGAAACATGGCTGTAACAACGATAATAGATGGCAACAAAATTCAACATCAAATTTAAAGGCCATTCAAATAGTGCAAGATGGCTTCATTTGGATGAAACATGGTCGTAACAACGATTATAGATGGCAACAAAATTCAACATCAAATTTCAAGGCCATTGAAATAGTGCAAGATGGTTCCATTTGGATGAAACATGGCCGTAACATCGATAATAGATGGCAACAAAATTCAACATCAAATTTCAAGGTCATTGACTTAGTGCAATATGGCTTCATTTGGATGAAACATGGCCGTAACAACGATAATAGATGGCAACAAAATTCAACATCAAATTTCAAGGCCATTCAAATAGTGCAAAATGGCTTCATTTGGATGAAACATGGCCGAAACAACGATAATAGATGGCAACAAAACTCAACATCAAATTTCAAGGCCATTCCAATAGTGCAAGATGGCTTCATTTGGATGAAACATGGCCGTAACAACGATAATAGATGGCAACAAAATTCAACATCAAATTTCAAGGCCATTCAAATAGTGCAATATGGCTTCATTTGGATGAAACATGGCCGTAACAACGATAATAGATGGAAACAAAACTCAACATCAAATTTCAAGGACATTGAAATAGTGCAAGATGGCTTCATTTGGATGAAACCTGGCCGTAACAACGATAATAGATGGCAACAAAATTCAACATCAAATTTCAAGGCCATTCAAATAGTGCAAGATGGCTTCATTTGGATGAAACATGGCCGTAACAACGATAATAGATGGCAACAAAACTCAACATCAAATTTCAAGGACATTCAAATAGTGCAAGATGGCTTCATTTGGATGAAACATGGCCGTAACAACGATAATAGATGGCAACAAAATTCAACATCAAATTTCAAGGCCATTGAAATAGTGCAATATGGCTTCATTTGGATGAAACATGGCCGTAACAACGATAATAGATGGCAACAAAACTCAACATCAAATTTCAAGGCCATTCAAATAGTGCAAGATGGCTTCATTTGGATGAAACATGGCCGTAACAACGATAATAGATGGCAACAAAACTCAACATCAAATTTCAAGGCCATTCAAATAGTGCAATATAGCTTCATTTGGATGAAACATGGCCGTAACAACGATAATAGATGGCAACAAAACTCAACATCAAATTTCAAGGCCATTGAAATAGTGCAAGATGGCTTCATTTGGATGAAACATGGCCGTAACAACGATAATAGATGGCAACAAAATTTAACATCAAATTTCAAGGCCATTCAAATAGTGCAATATGGCTTCATTTGGATGAAACATGGCCGTAACAACGATAATAGATGGCAAAAAAACTCAACATCAAATTTCAAGGCCATTGAAATAGTGCAAGATGGCTTCATTTGGATGAAACATGGCCGTAACATCGATAATAGATGGCAACAAAACTCAACATCAAATTTCAAGGCCATTCAAATAGTGCAAGATGGCTTCATTTGGATGAAACATGGCCGTAACAACGATAATAGATGGCAACAAAATTCAACATCAAATTTCAAGGCCATTGAAATAGTGCAATATGGCTTCATTTGGATGAAACATGAAACAACGATAATAGATGGCAACAAAATTCAACATCAAATTTCAAGGCCATTCAAATAGTGCAAGATGGCTTCATTTGGATGAAACATGGCTGTAACAACGATAATAGATGGCAACAAAATTCAACATCAAATTTCAAGGTCATTCAAATAGTGCAAGATGGCTTCATTTGGATGAAACATGGTCGTTACAACGATTATAGATGGCAACAAAATTCAACATCAAATTTCAAGGCCATTCAAATAGTGCAAGATGGCTTCATTTGGATGAAACATGGCCGTAACAACGATAATAGATGGCAACAAAATTCAACATCAAATTTCAAGGCCATTCAAATAGTGCAAGATGGTTCCATTTGGATGAAACATGGCCGTAACAACGATAATAGATGGCAACAAAATTCAACATCAAATTTCAAGGTCATTGACTTAGTGCAATATGGCTTCATTTGGATGAAACATGGCCGTAACAACGATAATAGATGGCAACAAAATTCAACATCAAATTTCAAGGCCATTCAAATAGTGCAAGATGGCTTCATTTGGATGAAACATGGCCGAAACAACGATAATAGATGGCAACAAAATTCAACATCAAATTTCAAGGCCATTCAAATAGTGCAAGATGGCTTCATTTGGATGAAACATGGCTGTAACAACGATAATAGATGGCAACAAAATTCAACATCAAATTTCAAAGCCATTGAAATAGTGCAATATGGCTTCATTTGGATGAAACATGGCCGTAACAACGATAATAGATGGCAACAAAATTCAACATCAAATTTCAAGGCCATTCAAATAGTGCAAGATGGCTTCATTTGGATGAAACATGGCCGTAACAACGATAATAGATGGCAACAAAACTCAATATCAAATTTCAAGGCCATTGAAATAGTGCAAGATGGCTTCATTTGGATGAAACATGGCCGTAACAACGATAATAGATGGCAACAAAATTCAACATCAAATTTCAAAGTCATTGAATTAGTGCAAAAAGGCTTCATTTGGATGAAACATGGCCGTAACAACGATAATAGATGGCAACAAAATTCAACATCAAATTTCAAGGCCATTGAAATAGTGCAAGATGGCTTCATTTGGATGAAACATGGCCGTAACAACGATAATAGATGGCAACAAAACTCAACATCAAATTTCAAGGCCATGCAAATAGTGCAAGATGGCTTCATTTGGATGAAACATGGCCGTAACAACGATAATAGATGGCAACAAAATTCAACATCAAATTTCAAGGCCATTCAAATAGTGCAAGATGGTTCCATTTGGATGAAACATGGCCGTAACAACGATAATAGATGGCAACAAAATTCAACATCAAATTTCAAGGCCATTCAAATAGTGCAAGATGGCTTCATTTGGATGAAACATGGCCGTAACAACGATAATAGATGGCAACAAAACTCAACATCAAATTTCAAGGCCATTCAAATAGTGCAAGATGGCTTCATTTGGATGAAACATGGCCGTAACAACGATAATAGATGGCAACAAAACTCAACATAAAATTTCAAGGCCATTCAAATAGTGCAATATGGCTTCATTTGGATGAAACATGGCCGTAACAACGATAATAGATGGCAACAAAATTCAACATCAAATTTCAAGGCCATTCAAATAGTGCAAGATGGCTTCATTTGGATGAAACATGGCTGTAACAACGATAATAGATGGCAACAAAACTCAACATCAAATTTCAAGGCCATTGAAATAGTGCAAGATGGCTTCATTTGGATGAAACATGGTCGTAACAACGATTATAGATGGCAACAAAATTCAACATCAAATTTCAAGGCCATTCAAATAGTGCAAAATGGCTTCATTTGGATGAAACATGGCCGTAACAACGATATTATATGGCAACAAAATTCAACATCAAATTTCAAGGCCATTGAAATAGTGCAAGATGGTTCCATTCGGATGAAACATGGCCGTAACAACGATAATAGATGGCAACAAAATTCAACATCAAATTTCAAGGTCATTGACTTAGTGCAATATGGCTTCATTTGGATGAAACATGGCCGTAACAACGATAATAGATGGCAACAAAATTCAACATCAAATTTCAAGGCCATTCAAATAGTGCAAAATGGCTTCTTTTGGATGAAACATGGCCGAAACAACGATAATAGATGGCAACAAAACTCAACATCAAATTTCAAGGCCATTCCAATAGTGCAAGATGGCTTCATTTGGATGAAACATGGCCGTAACAACGATAATAGATGGCAACAAAATTCAACATCAAATTTCAAGGCCATTCAAATAGTGCAATATGGCTTCATTTGGATGAAACATGGCCGTAACAACGATAATAGATGGAAACAAAACTCAACATCAAATTTCAAGGACATTGAAATAGTGCAAGATGGCTTCATTTGGATGAAACCTGGCCGTAACAACGATAATAGATGGCAACAAAACTCAACATCAAATTTCAAGGCCATTGAATTAGTTCAATATGGCTTCATTTGGATGAAACATGGCCGTAACAACGATAATAGATGGCAAAAAAAACTCAACATCAAATTTCAAGGCCATTCAAATAGTGCAAGATGGCTTCATTTGGATGAAACATGGCCGTAACAACGATAATAGATGGCAACAAAATTCAACATCAAATTTCAAGGCCATTCAAATAGTGCAAGATGGCTTCATTTGGATAAAACATGGCCGAAACAACGATAATAGATGCCAACAAAACTCAACATCAAATTTCAAGGCCATTAAAATAGTGCAAAATGGCTTCATTTGGATGAAACATGGCCGTAACAACGATAATAGATGGCAACAAAACTCAACATCAAATTTCAAGGCCATTCAAATAGTGCAAGATGGCTTCATTTGGATGAAACATGGCCGTAACAACGATAATAGATGGCAACAAAATTCAACATCGAATTTCAAGGCTATTCAAATAGTGCAAGATGGCTTCATTTGGATGAAACATGGCCGTAACAACGATAGTAGATGGCAACAAAACTCAACATCAAATTTCAAGGACATTCAATAAGAACGAATCAAAACGTCAACGAGTGCAGTCGTGTTTTGATTCATTTTTGCAAACCCCCGCGATGGCGAATAAGCGATCGCAATATGCGGACGGAACGTTCCGCATCGATTTCTCGATGGTGCCAAAGCGACCGTCTCCTTCGGAGACCGTCGATTTCATGTGCGAGCGGCTGGGAATCGGCGGAAAAAAAGTGCAAGTCGCCCAGCTAAATAGTGCGAAGAGCTGTGTGTTTGTGACGATGGAAAGGGTGGAGGATGCGGAGGCCATCGTCAAGGAACACAGAGGAAAGCACTCCATCACGCACGAGGAAAAGCACTTTCCCATCAATATTGAGATGGTAGATGGGGCGGTAGACGTGTCCGTGCGCGATCTGCCTCATCTAATCCCGGACGAGGAAATTGTTGCCGAGATGGCACAATACGGTGAAGTCCTATCCGTCACCAAGGGCGTATGGGCCCCCGATTCACCGTTAGCTGGTGCGCTCAACGGTGTGCGTGTGTTGAGGATGAAGCTGTTAAAGCCCATCCTCTCCTACGTAACACTCTGTGGGGAGGTTACAGGTGTGTCCTATCGTGGTCAGGCACAAACTTGCCGCAACTGTGCTGCACCGGTGCACCACGGTCTGAATTGTGTACAGAACCGGCAAAATCGGTTTGCGAACGTTGTACAAGTAAAGGCCACGTACGCCAACACCGTTAGTGCAAAAACAGTTGCACCCACACCACAAGCAGCGTCACACACTGCAGCAGGCAATAGTGGCCAGAAGAAAAAGAAGAAGAGCCGCTCAAGGTTCCTATCGGCGGCGACACCTGCACTTACACACGCAAACGTGGAAGATCAGCATCCACGCGACGCATCGAAGATCGCCGCACGACTGATCATCCCGATCGTGCCGGTGACCGTTCGGCCTTCCAGCCCGAAGCCGAACTCTCGCAAGGGGAAGATAAGCAATGCGAACGATAAGCATGTCGCTCCAGCTCTATCTATCGCTCCCACGACGGATGCTGTCGTCTCCGCGCATGATCGGCGCTTCGATGATGCGTCATCACCTGCCGTTCCTGCCGCTCCTGTGGCCACCGCCGCTCTTGCGGCTACCGCCTTTGCTGCGACTAATGCTGCTTCTGTGGCTACCGCCGCTCCTGCAGCTATCACCGCTCCTGCAGCTACCGCCGCATCCACGGCTGCTGCTCCTGCTGCTGCCACCGCTCATGCGGCTACCGCCTCTCCTGTGGCTACCGCCGCACTCGCTGCCGGCGCTCCTGCGACTGTCTCCACTCCTATGGATAAGGATGATCCTGCTTCTGCCGCCGCTCCTGCTACTGCCGAAGTCCCTGGTGCTGTCGTCGCTAACCCAGCGGCAACAAGTGCTCCACTGGCCTTTAAGGTACCGCTCGATGTCCTTCCTGCCCCCTTTCCAGGCCCTTCCACGGATGAACCGCGAACGGTAACACGTAAGCGAACCACTGAGTCAGATGTCGAGAGTGACGCCTCAAGTTCATCCATGAACAGCTTTACGATGGTCGCCAAGCGTAAGCCTGGTCGACCATCCAAAAAGGCCACCACCACTAACAACCTCTGAATTTCGTTGCGATGGATACGGTGACCAATAATATAAGAACAATCGTTAATGATAGCTGTAATATAGCTTCTATTAACATCAACACCATATCCAGCGCAACGAAATTAGAAGCTCTTAAGACATTTATCAGGACGATGGATCTGGATGTTATATTTCTGCAGGAAGTATATCATACGGATCTAGCGCTTCCAGGATACAATGTTTTGTCTAATGTTGACGCGTCGAGGAGGGGTACGGCGATCGCTTTACGGGACCATTTAAAATTTTCTCACGTCGAGCGCAGCTTGGACTCACGTCTAATCTGCGTTCGGTTGGAGAATATAGCCACCCTATGTAACGCTTATGCTCCTTCGGGAAGCCAGCGTAGGGCGGAGCGGGAGGAATTTTTCAACCGTACCGTGGCGTTCTATCTGCGGAATGCATGTCCTCATGTCATTCTTGCGGACGACTTCAACTGTGTGTTGAGGTCAAAGGATGTCACGGGTGGGGGGAATTTCAGCCTTGCTCTGCGAAACGCCGTAAACAGCATGGGTATGAGTGATAGCTGGGAGGCTCTCAGAGGCAACTCTGTGGAGTTTTCCTACATCACTAGTGGTTCGGGGTCACGCATCGATCGTTGTTATGTCTCCTCTTCACTGGTAACACAGTTAAGGACTACCGATATGCATGTGCTCTCCTTTTCGGATCACAAGGCACTCACAGTGCGCCTCTGCCTCCCAACCCCGCCCAATCGTTTGACCAACAACGGTTATTGGCAGCTGAGGCCACACGTATTAACTGAAAGAAACCTGGAGGAGTTCAGATGCAAGTGGAATAACTGGACTAAACAGCGTCGAAACTACGGCACGTGGACCTTGTGGTGGGTGGAGTTCGCGAAGCCTAAAATAAAATCATTTTTCCGCTGGAAAACAAATGAGAGATTCCGAAGTTTCCACTTGCACCACGAACTCCTCTACAGAGGGTTGAAGTCCTCATACGAGCGATATCTGTCTGACCCTAACGAGTTGACGAATATCAATCGTATAAAAGGTAAAATGCTTCTCCTTCAGAGACGTTTTTCCGAGGACTTTAAACGTATCAATGAAACCCGCGTATGTGGCGAAAACATCTCGAACTTCCAGCTTGAGGAAAGGAGGAGGAGGCGAACTGTGATCGAAAAACTAAATATTGAAGACGGGACATCGTTAACTGATAAAGACGCGATAAATGTTCACATTAGGAGCTTCTTTTCAGAGCTATACACCACAGACAACACAGACAACACACAAACAGACGACACATTTACATGCACACGCGTCATTCCTGAGGATTGTGAGATCAATAATGGTTGCATGGAGGAAATCACTTCTGGTGAGATCCTCTATGCGATCAAAAACTCACAGTCTCGAAAGTCCCCTGGCCCAGATGGAATACCCAAGGAGTTTTATCTCCGCGCGTTCGACGTCATCGAGCGCGAGTTTGGGCTCGTGCTCAATGAGGCACTCCGCGGAGAGATTCCTCGAAGCTTCGTCGACGGGGTCATAGTGCTGGTGAGGAAAAAGGGGGGTGGGGAAGCCATGTCTTCAATTCGACCTATATCACTCCTTAACACAGACTACAAGCTTTTGTCGAAGGTTATTAAACCCCGTCTCGATTGTATAATCGGGAAATGGGGGATAATCTCGACAGCGCAAAAGTGTTGCAACAAACCTTGCAACATTTTTCAAGCTGTACTCTCTGTTAAGGAGAGGGTGGTTGATTTGAAGATGAAACGCAAGTGTGGTAAACTAGTCTCCTTTGATCTCTCGCAGGCGTTCGATCGCGTCGATAGAGGCTTCCTCTTTAATAACATGGTTTCTATGGGTTTCAATCCTGGGCTGGTGGGGCTTTTGAGAAGGTTTGGTGATCAGTCCTCCTCCCGTATCCTAGTCAACGGATCCCTATCTCCCCCTATTTCCATCCGACGATCCGTTCGTCAGGGGGATCCACTTTCCATGCACCTTTTCATCCTAAACCTTCATCCCCTCATCACCAGACTAGAAGGCATATGCTGCGACCAGGATGACCTGGTCAATGCGTACGCCGACGACATCTCGGTGGTGACTACCTCATCCCAAAAAATCGAGTTGGTGCGTGAGGCTTTTGAAGCGTTTGGCAGAGTCTCCGGAGCCCGCCTCAACGTCGACAAAACCATCGCGCTCGACGTGGGATACACCACATCAAATGCCATTCAGGTCCCTTGGCTTCGTACCGTGGAGAGGCTTAGGCTCCTCGGTATATTGTTTACCAACAATGTACGAGAAGCTATGAGCCTCAACTGGGACCTGTTGATCCACCATTTCCGACAGCTGGTGTGGCTTCATCGCGTGAGGGACTTAAACGTGGTGCAGAAGGTTGTTCTGCTGAACACCTTCCTACTCCCCAAGCTGTGGTTTGTTGCATCGGTTTGTGGCGCCCGTGCAATGGACATAGCGAAGGTGACCTGCACCGTGAACACGTTCCTCTGGGATGGATCCGGAGGCTTCCGAGTCCCACTGCAGCAACTGGCGCTGCCTCGCAACCGTGGTGGGCTTAACCTTCACCTTCCTGCCATCATGGCCAAGGCGCTGTTGACGAACCGGTATGTTGCGGAACAGGACTGTCTACGAGTCGGAGGTCAGCACATTTCTTGTGCTGGGAATCCTCCGAACATCGCCGCTGTTTCGTCAACGTACCCGTGTCTGCGTATCGTCATACAGCAACTTGGCTACCAACCCCCATCAGCCACCATCACGACACGCTGGATTCGCCAAACAATGACGGAAGGGCTTCTTGAGCCGAAAGTAGCCTTGGAAAATCCGTCAGTGAATTGGCGGCTACTCTGGCGCAATATTCATCGTTCCTGTCTATCGTCCCTTCAACGCAGCACGCTCTTCTTGCTGGTAAACGGCAAGATCAGCCATGGAGAGCTGCTGCATCGAATGAACCGCGTCCCATCTCCGTCATGTTCGTTTTGTTCAGCAATAGACACCCTGGAACACAAATTCGCTGGCTGCAGAAGAGTTGCTGATGCTTGGCAGATTCTGCACCAGCGAATTAGCGTTGTAATTTCAGGGTGTCCGTCTTCGTCAACGTTATTGTTCGGTTTGTTGCGTTTGCCTGTACTAAACGGCATTAGTGCAGGTAAACGCAGCCATATCCTAAGTTTGTTTGCGAACTATGTCATCCACATCATTGGAAACAATGATGCAGTGATTGACATAGAAGTTCTGCGTTGTTCATTGTAAAAATTAATGTTAAATAGAACCTAAGCACGTTTTTAATAAAACATTTATTAAAAAAATAGATGGCAACAAAACCCAACATCAAATTTCAAGGCCATTCAAATAGTGCAAGATGGCTTCATTTGGATGAAACATGGCCGTAACAACGATAATAGATGGCAACAAAATTCAACATCAAATTTCAAGGCCATTCAAATAGTGCAAGATGGCTTCATTTGGATGAAACATGGCCGTAACAACGATAATAGATGGCAAAAAAACTCAACATCAAATTTCAAGGCCATTCAAATAGTGCAAGATGGCTTCATTTGGATGAAACATGGCCGTAACAACGATAATAGATGGCAACAAAACTCAACATCAAATTTCAAGGCCATTCAAATAGTGCAAGATGGCTTCATTTGGATGAAACATGGCCGTAACAACGATAATAGATGGCAACAAAATTCAACATCAAATTTCAAGGCCATTCAAATAGTGCAAGATGGCTTCATTTGGATGAAACATGGCCGTAACAACGATAATAGATGGCAACAAAATTCAACATCAAATTTCAAGGCCATTCAAATAGTGCAAGATGGCTTCATTTGGATGAAACATGGCCGTAACAACGATAATAGATGGCAACAAAATTCAACATCAAATTTCAAGGTCATTGAATTAGTTCAAAATGGCTTCATTTGGATGAAACATGGCCGTAACAACGATAATAGATGGCAACAAAACCCAACATCAAATTTCAAGGCCGTTCAAATAGCGCAATATGGCTTCATTTGGATGAAACATGGCCGTAACAACGATAATAGATGGCAACAAAACTCAACATCAAATTTCAAGGCCATTCAAATAGTGCAAGATGGCTTCATTTGGATGAAACATGGCCGTAACAACGATAATAGATGGCAACAAAATTCAACATCAAATTTCAAGGCCATTGAAATAGTGCAAGATGGCTTCATTTGGATGAAACATGGCCGTAACAACGATAATAGATGGCAACAAAACTCAACATCAAATTTCAAGGCCATTCAAATAGTGCAAGATGGCTTCATTTGGATGAAACATGGCCGTAACAACAATAATAGATGGCAACAAAATTCAACATCGAATTTCAAGGCCATTCAAATAGTGCAATATGGCTTCATTTGGATGAAACATGGCCGTAACAACGATAATAGATGGCAAAAAAATTCAACATCAAATTTCAAGGCCATTCAAATAGTGCAAGATGGCTTCATTTGGATGAAATATGACCGTAACAACGATAATAGATGGCAACAAAACTCAACATCAAATTTCAAGGCCATTGAAATAGTGCAAGATGGCTTCATTTGGGTGAAACATGGCCGTAACAACGATAATAGATGGCAACAAAATTCAACATCAAATTTCAAGGCCATTCAAATAGTGCAAGAAAGATGGCTTCATTTGGATGAAACATGGCCGTAACAACGATAATAGATGGCAACAAAACTCAACATCAAATTTCAAGGCCATTCAAATAGTGCAAGATGGCTTCATTTGGATGAAACATGGCCGTAACAACAATAATAGATGGCAACAAAATTCAACATCGAATTTCAAGGCCATTCAAATAGTGCAATATGGCTTCATTTGGATGAAACATGGCCGTAACAACGATAATAGATGGCAAAAAAATTCAACATCAAATTTCAAGGCCATTCAAATAGTGCAAGATGGCTTCATTTGGATGAAATATGACCGTAACAACGATAATAGATGGCAACAAAACCCAACATCAAATTTCAAGGTCATTGAAATAGTGCAATATGGCTTCATTTGGATGAAACATGGCCGTAACAACGATAATAGATGGCAACAAAATTCAACATCAAATTTCAAGGCCATTGAAATAGTGCAAGATGGCTTCATTTGGATGAAACATGGCCGTAACAACGATAATAGATGGCAACAAAACTCAACATCAAATTTCAAGGCCATTCAAATAGTGCAAGATGGCTTCATTTGGATGAAACATGGCCGTAACAACAATAATAGATGGCAACAAAATTCAACATCGAATTTCAAGGCCATTCAAATAGTGCAATATGGCTTCATTTGGATGAAACATGGCCGTAACAACGATAATAGATGGCAAAAAAATTCAACATCAAATTTCAAGGCCATTCAAATAGTGCAAGATGGCTTCATTTGGATGAAATATGACCGTAACAACGATAATAGATGGCAACAAAACTCAACATCAAATTTCAAGGCCATTGAAATAGTGCAAGATGGCTTCATTTGGGTGAAACATGGCCGTAACAACGATAATAGATGGCAACAAAATTCAACATCAAATTTCAAGGCCATTCAAATAGTGCAAGAAAGATGGCTTCATTTGGATGAAACATGGCCGTAACAACGATAATAGATGGCAACAAAACTCAACATCAAATTTCAAGGCCATTCAAATAGTGCAAGATGGCTTCATTTGGATGAAACATGGCCGTAACAACAATAATAGATGGCAACAAAATTCAACATCGAATTTCAAGGCCATTCAAATAGTGCAATATGGCTTCATTTGGATGAAACATGGCCGTAACAACGATAATAGATGGCAAAAAAATTCAACATCAAATTTCAAGGCCATTCAAATAGTGCAAGATGGCTTCATTTGGATGAAATATGACCGTAACAACGATAATAGATGGCAACAAAACTCAACATCAAATTTCAAGGCCATTCAAATAGTGCAAGATGGCTTCATTTGGGTGAAACATGGCCGTAACAACGATAATAGATGGCAACAAAACTCAACATCAAATTTCAAGGCCATTCAAATAGTGCAAGATGGCTTCATTTGGATGAAACATGGCCGTAACAACAATAATAGATGGCAACAAAATTCAACATCGAATTTCAAGGCCATTCAAATAGTGCAATATGGCTTCATTTGGATGAAACATGGCCGTAACAACGATAATAGATGGCAAAAAAATTCAACATCAAATTTCAAGGCCATTCAAATAGTGCAAGATGGCTTCATTTGGATGAAATATGACCGTAACAACGATAATAGATGGCAAAAAAACGCAACATCAAATTTCAAGGCCATTCAAATAGTGCAAGATGGCTTCATTTGGATGAAACATGGCCGTAACAACGATAATAGATGGCAACAAAACTCAACATCAAATTTCAAGGCCATTCAAATAGTGCAATATGGCTTCATTTGGATGAAACATGGCCGTAACAACTATAATAGATGGCAACAAAATTCAACATCAAATTTCAAGGCCATTCAAATAGTGCAAGATGGCTTCATTTGGATGAAACATGGCCGTAACAATGATAATAGATGGCAACAAAACTCAACATCAAATTTCAAGTCCATTCAAATAGTGCAAGATGGCTTCATTTGGATGAAACATGGCCGAAACAACGATAATAGATGGCAACAAAACTCAACATCAAATTTCAAGGCCATTCAAATAGTGCAATATGGCTTCATTTGGATGAAACATGGCCGTAACAACGATAATAGATGGCAACAAAACTCAACATCAAATTTCAAGGCCATTCCAATAGTGCAAGATGGCTTCATTTGGATGAAACATGGCTGTAACAACGATAATAGATGGCAAAAAAACTCAACATCAAATTTCAAGGACATTCAAATAGTGCAAGATGGCTTCATTTGGATGAAACATGGCCGTAACAACGATAATAGATGGCAAAAAAATTCAACATCAAATTTCAAGGCCATTCAAATAGTGCAATATGGCTTCATTTGGATGAAACATGGCCGTAACAACGATAATAGATGGCAACAAAACTCAACATCAAATTTCAAGGACATTCAAATAGTGCAAGATGGCTTCATTTGGATGAAACATGGCCGTAACAACGATAATAGATGGCAACAAAATTCAACATCAAATTTCAAGGCCATTGAAATAGTGCAATATGGCTTCATTTGGATGAAACATGGCCGTAACAACGATAATAGATGGCAACAAAACTCAACATCAAATTTCAAGGACATTGAAATAGTGCAAGATGGCTTCATTTGGATGAAACATGGCCGTAACAACGTTAATATATGGCAACAAAATTCAACATCAAATTTCAAGGCCATTGAAATAGTGCAATATGGCTTCATTTGGATGAAACATGGCCGTAACAACGATAATAGATGGCAACAAAACTCAACATCAAATTTCAAGGACATTGAAATAGTGCAAGAATGCTTCATTTGGATGAAACATGGCCGTAACAACGATAATAGATGGCAACAAAATTCAACATCAAATTTCAAGGCCATTCAAATAGTGCAAGATGGCTTCATTTGGATGAAACATGGCCATAACAACGATAATAGATGGCAAAAAAAAACTCAACATCAAATTTCAAGGCCATTGAAATAGTGCAAGATGGCTTCATTTGGATGAAAATGGCCGTAACATCGATAATAGATGGCAACAAAACTCATCATCAAATTTCAAGGCCATTCAAATAGTGCAAGATGGCTTCATTTGGATGAAACATGGCCGTAACAACGATAATAGATGGCAACAAAATTCAACATCAAATTTCAAGGCCATTCAAATAGTGCAAGATGGCTTCATTTGGATGAAACATGGCCGAAACAACGATAATAGATGGCAACAAAACTTAACATCAAATTTCAAGGCCATTGAAATAGTGCAAGATGGCTTCATTTGGATGAAACATGGCCGTAACAACGATAATAGATGGCAACAAAATTCAACATCAAATTTCAAGGCCATTGAAATAGTGCAATATGGCTTCATTTGGATGAAACATGGCCGTAACAACGATAATAGATGGCAACAAAATTCAACATCAAATTTCAAGGCAATTCAAATAGTGCAAGATGGCTTCATTTGGATGAAACATGGCCGTAACAACGATAATAGATGGCAACAAAACTCAACATCAAATTTCAAGGCCATTCAAATAGTGCAATATGGCTTCATTTGGATGAAACATGGCCGTAACAACGATAATAGATGGCAACAAAACTCAACATCAAATTTCAAGGACATTGAAATAGTGCAAGATGGCTTCATTTGGATGAAACATGGCCGTAACAACGATAATAGATGGCAACAAAATTCAACTTCAATTTTCAAGGCCATTCAAATAGTGCAAGATGGCTTCAATTGGATGAAACTTGGCCGAACCAACGATAATAGATGGCAACAAAACTCAACATCAAATTTCAAGGCCATTGAATTAGTGCAATATGGCTTCATTCGGATGAAACATGGCCGAAACAACGATAATAGATGGCAACAAAATTCAACATCAAATTTCAAGGCCATTGAAATAGTGCAAGATGGCTTCATTTGGATGAAACATGGCCGTAACAACGATAATAGATGGCAACAAAATTCAACATCAAATTTCAAGGCCATTCAAATAGTGCAAGATGGCTTCATTTGGATGAAACATGGCCGTAACAACGATAATAGATGGCAACAAAACTCAACATCAAATTTCAAGGCCATTCAAATAGTGCAAGATGGCTTCATTTGGATAAAACATGGCCGAAACAACGATAATAGATGGCAACAAAACTCAACATCAAATTTCAAGGCCATTCAAATAGTGCAAGATGGCTTCATTTGGATGAAACATGGCCGTAACAACGATAATAGATGGCAACAAAATTCAACATCAAATTTCAAGGCCATTCAAATAGTGCAAGATGGCTTCATTTGGATGAAACATGGCCGTAACAACGATAATAGATGGCAAAAAAACTCAACATCAAATTTCAAGGCCATTCAAATAGTGCAAAATGGCTTCATTTGGATGAAACATGGCCGTAACAACGATAATAGATGGCAACAAAACTCAACATCAAATTTCAAGGCCATTCAAATAGTGCAAGATGGCTTCATTTGGATGAAACATGGCCGAAACAACGATAATAGATGGCAACAAAATTCAACATCAAATTTCAAGGCCATTGAAATCGTGCAAGATGGCTTCATTTGGATGAAACATGGCCGAAACAACGATAATAGATGGCAACAAAACTCAACATCAAATTTCAAGGCCATTGAAATAGTGCAATATGGCTTCATTTGGATGAAACATGGCCGTAAAAACGATAATAGATGGCAAAAAAAACTCAACATCAAATTTCAAGGCCATTCAAGTAGTGCAAGATGGCTTCATTTGGATGAAACATGGCCGTAACAACGATAATAGATGGCAACAAAATTTAACATCAAATTTCAAGGCCATTCAAATAGTGCAATATGGCTTCATTTGGATGAAACATGGCCGTAACAACGATAATAGATGGCAAAAAAACTCAACATCAAATTTCAAGGCCATTCAAATAGTGCAAGATGGCTTCATTTGGATGAAACATGGCCGTAACAACGATAATAGATGGCAAAAAAACTCAACATCAAATTTCAAGGCCATTCCAATAGTGCAAGATGGCTTCATTTGGATGAAACATGGCCGAAACAACGATAATAGATGGCAACAAAATTCAACATCAAATTTCAAGGCCATTCAAATAGTGCAAGATGGCTTCATTTGGATGAAACATGGCCGTAACAACGATAATAGATGGCAAAAAAACTCAACATCAAATTTCAAGGCCATTCAAATAGTGCAAGATGGCTTCATTTGGATGAAACATGGCCGTAACAACGATAATAGATGGCAACAAAACTCAACATCAAATTTCAAGGCCATTCAAATAGTGCAAGATGGCTTCATTTGGATGAAACATGGCCGTAACAACGATAATAGATGGCAACAAAATTCAACATCAAATTTCAAGGCCATTCAAATAGTGCAAGATGGCTTCATTTGGATGAAACATGGCCGTAACAACGATAATAGATGGCAACAAAATTCAACATCAAATTTCAAGGCCATTCAAGTAGTGCAAGATGGCTTCATTTGGATGAAACATGGCCGTAACAACGATATTAGATGGCAACAAAATTCAACATGAAATTTCAAGGTCATTGAATTAGTGCAAAATGGCTTCATTTGGATGAAACATGGCCGTAACAACGATAATAGATGGCAACAAAACCCAACATCAAATTTCAAGGCCGTTCAAATAGCGCAATATGGCTTCATTTGGATGAAACATGGCCGTAACAACGATAATAGATGGCAACAAAACTCAACATCAAATTTCAAGGCCATTCAAATAGTGCAAGATGGCTTCATTTGGATGAAACATGGCCGTAACAACGATAATAGATGGCAACAAAATTCAACATCAAATTTCAAGGCCATTCAAATAGTGCAAGATGGCTTCATTTGGATGAAACATGGCCGAAACAACGATAATAGATGGCAACAAAACTCAACATCAAATTTCAAGGCCATTCAAATAGTGCAAGATGGCTTCATTTGGATGAAACATGGCCGTAACAACGATAATAGATGGCAACAAAATTCAACATCAAATTTCAAGGACATTGAAATAGTGCAATATGGCTTCATTTGGATGAAACATGGCCGTAACAACGATAATAGATGGCAACAAAATTCAACATCAAATTTCAAGGCCATTCAAATAGTGCAAGATGGCTTCATTTGGATGAAACATGACCGTAACAACGATAATAGATGGCAACAAAATTCAACATCAAATTTCAAGGCCATTCAAATAGTGCAAGATGGCTTCATTTGGATGAAACATGGCCGTAACAACGATAATAGATGGCAACAAAATTCAACATCAAATTTCAAGGCCATTCAAATAGTGCAAGATGGCTTCATTTGGATGAAACATGGCCGAAACAACGATAATAGATGGCAACAAAACTCAACATCAAATTTCAAGGCCATTCAAATAGTGCAAGATGGCTTCATTTGGATGAAACATGGCCGTAACAACGATAATAGATGGCAACAAAATTCAACATCAAATTTCAAGGACATTGAAATAGTGCAATATGGCTTCATTTGGATGAAACATGGCCGTAACAACGATAATAGATGGCAACAAAACTCAACATCAAATTTCAAGGCCATTCAAATAGTGCAAGATGGCTTCATTTGGATGAAACATGACCGTAACAACGATAATAGATGGCAACAAAACTCAACATCAAATTTCAAGGCCATTGAAATAGTGCAAGATGGCTTCATTTGGATGAAACATGGCCGTAACAACGATAATAGATGGCAACAAAACTCAACATCAAATTTCAAGGCCATTCAAATAGTGCAATATGGCTTCATTTGGATGAAACATGGCCGTAACAACTATAATAGATGGCAACAAAATTCAACATCAAATTTCAAGGCCATTCAAATAGTGCAAGATGGCTTCATTTGGGTGAAACATGGCCGTAACAACGATAATAGATGGCAACAAAACTCAACATCAAATTTCAAGGCCATTCAAATAGTGCAAGATGGCTTCATTTGGATGAAACATGGCCAAAACAACGATAATAAATGGCAACAAAACTCAACATCAAATTTCAAGGCCATTCAAATAGTGCAATATGGCTTCATTTGGATGAAACATGGCCGTAACAACGATAATAGATGGCAACAAAACTCAACATCAAATTTCAAGGCCATTCCAATAGTGCAAGATGGCTTCATTTGGATGAAACATGGCTGTAACAACGATAATAGATGGCAAAAAAACTCAACATCAAATTTCAAGGCCATTGAAATAGTGCAATATGGCTTCATTTGGATGAAACATGGCCGTAACAACGATAATAGATGGCAACAAAATTTAACATCAAATTTCAAGGCCATTGAAATAGTGCAATATGGCTTCATTTGGATGAAACATGGCCGTAACAACGATAATAGATGGCAACAAAACTCAACATCAAATTTCAAGGCCATTGAAATAGTGCAATATGGCTTCATTTGGATGAAACATGGCCGTAACAACGATAATAGATGGCAACAAAACTCAACATCAAATTTCAAGGACATTGAAATAGTGCAAGATGGCTTCATTTGGATGAAACATGGCCGTAACAACGTTAATATATGGCAACAAAACTCAACATCAAATTTCAAGGCCATTGAAATAGTGCAAGATGGCTTCATTTGGATGAAACATGGCCGTAACAACGATAATAGATGGCAACAAAATTCAACATCAAATTTCAAGGACATTGAAATAGTGCAAGAATGCTTCATTTGGATGAAACATGGCCGTAACAACGATAATAGATGGCAACAAAATTCAACATCAAATTTCAAGGCCATTCAAATAGTGCAAGATGGCTTCATTTGGATGAAACATGGCCATAACAACGATAATAGATGGCAACAAAACTCAACATCAAATTTCAAGGCCATTGAAATAGTGCAAGATGGCTTCATTTGGATGAAAATGGCCGTAACATCGATAATAGATGGCAACAAAACTCATCATCAAATTTCAAGGCCATTCAAATAGTGCAAGATGGCTTCATTTGGATGAAACATGGCCGTAACAACGATAATAGATGGCAACAAAATTCAACATCAAATTTCAAGGCCATTCAAATAGTGCAAGATGGCTTCATTTGGATGAAACATGGCCGAAACAACGATAATAGATGGCAACAAAACTCAACATCAAATTTCAAGGCCATTCAAATAGTGCAAGATGGCTTCATTTGGATGAAACATGGCCGTAACAACGATAATAGATGGCAACAAAATTCAACATCAAATTTCAAGGACATTGAAATAGTGCAAGATGGCTTCATTTGGATGAAACATGGCCGTAACAACGATAATAGATGGCAACAAAATTCAACTTCAATTTTCAAGGCCATTCAAATAGTGCAAGATGGCTTCAATTGGATGAAACTTGGCCGAAACAACGATAATAGATGGCAACAAAACTCAACATCAAATTTCAAGGCCATTGAAATAGTGCAATATGGCTTCATTTGGATGAAACATGGCCGTAACAACGATAATAGATGGCAACAAAATTCAACATCAAATTTCAAGGCCATTCAAATAGTACAAGATGGCTTCATTTGGATGAAACATGGCCGTAACAACGATAATAGATGGCAACAAAATTCAACATCAAATTTCAAGGCCATTCAAATAGTGCAAGATGGCTTCATTTGGATGAAACATGGCCGTAACAACGATAATAGATGGCAACAAAATTCAACATCAAATTTCAAGGCCATTCAAATAGTGCAAGATGGCTTCATTTGGATGAAACATGGCCATAACAACGATAATAGATGGCAACAAAATTCAACATCAAATTTCAAGGCCATTGAAATAGTGCAAGATGGCTTCATTTGGATGAAAATGGCCGTAACATCGATAATAGATGGCAACAAAACTCATCATCAAATTTCAAGGCCATTCAAATAGTGCAAGATGGCTTCATTTGGATGAAACATGGCCGTAACAACGATAATAGATGGCAACAAAATTTAACATCAAATTTCAAGGCCATTGAAATAGTGCAATATGGCTTCATTTGGATGAAACATGGCCGTAACAACGATAATAGATGGCAACAAAACTCAACATCAAATTTCAAGGCCATTGAAATAGTGCAATATGGCTTCATTTGGATGAAACATGGCCGTAACAACGATAATAGATGGCAACAAAACTCAACATCAAATTTCAAGGACATTGAAATAGTGCAAGATGGCTTCATTTGGATGAAACATGGCCGTAACAACGTTAATATATGGCAACAAAACTCAACATCAAATTTCAAGGCCATTGAAATAGTGCAAGATGGCTTCATTTGGATGAAACATGGCCGTAACAACGATAATAGATGGCAACAAAATTCAACATCAAATTTCAAGGACATTGAAATAGTGCAAGAATGCTTCATTTGGATGAAACATGGCCGTAACAACGATAATAGATGGCAACAAAATTCAACATCAAATTTCAAGGCCATTCAAATAGTGCAAGATGGCTTCATTTGGATGAAACATGGCCATAACAACGATAATAGATGGCAACAAAACTCAACATCAAATTTCAAGGCCATTGAAATAGTGCAAGATGGCTTCATTTGGATGAAAATGGCCGTAACATCGATAATAGATGGCAACAAAACTCATCATCAAATTTCAAGGCCATTCAAATAGTGCAAGATGGCTTCATTTGGATGAAACATGGCCGTAACAACGATAATAGATGGCAACAAAATTCAACATCAAATTTCAAGGCCATTCAAATAGTGCAAGATGGCTTCATTTGGATGAAACATGGCCGAAACAACGATAATAGATGGCAACAAAACTCATCATCAAATTTCAAGGCCATTCAAATAGTGCAAGATGGCTTCATTTGGATGAAACATGGCCGTAACAACGATAATAGATGGCAACAAAATTCAACATCAAATTTCAAGGACATTGAAATAGTGCAAGATGGCTTCATTTGGATGAAACATGGCCGTAACAACGATAATAGATGGCAACAAAATTCAACTTCAATTTTCAAGGCCATTCAAATAGTGCAAGATGGCTTCAATTGGATGAAACTTGGCCGAAACAACGATAATAGATGGCAACAAAACTCAACATCAAATTTCAAGGCCATTGAAATAGTGCAATATGGCTTCATTTGGATGAAACATGGCCGTAACAACGATAATAGATGGCAACAAAATTCAACATCAAATTTCAAGGCCATTCAAATAGTACAAGATGGCTTCATTTGGATGAAACATGGCCGAAACAACGATAATAGATGGCAACAAAATTCAACATCAAATTTCAAGGCCATTCCAATAGTGCAAGATGGCTTCATTTGGATGAAACATGGCTGTAACAACGATAATAGATGGCAACAAAATTCAACATCAAATTTCAAGGCCATTCAAATAGTGCAATATGGCTTCATTTGGATGACACATGGCCGTAACAACGATAATAGATGGCAACAAAACTCAACATCAAATTTCAAGGACATTGAAATAGTGCAAGATGGCTTCATTTGGATGAAACATGGCCGTAACAACGATAATAGATGGCAACAAAACTCAACATCAAATTTCAAGGCCATTCAAATCGTGCAATATGGCTTCATTTGGATGAAACATGGCCGTAACAACGATAATAGATGGCAACAAAACTCAACATCAAATTTCAAGGCCATTCAAATAGTGCAAGATGGCTTCATTTGGATGAAACATGGCCGTAACAACGATAATAGATGGCAACAAAGCTCAACATCAAATTTCAAGGCCATTCAAATAGTGCAATATGGCTTCATTTGGATAAAACATGGCCGAAACAACGATAATAGATGGCAACAAAACTCAACATCAAATTTCAAGGCCATTCAAATAGTGCAAGATGGCTTCATTTGGATGAAACATGGCCGTAACAACGATAATAGATGGCAACAAAATTCAACATCAAATTTCAAGGCCATTCAAATAGTGCAAGATGGCTTCATTTGGATGAAACATGGCCGTAACAACGATAATAGATGGCAAAAAAACTCAACATCAAATTTCAAGGCCATTCAAATAGTGCAAGATGGCTTCATTTGGATGAAACATGGCCGTAACAACGATAATAGATGGCAACAAAATTCAACATCAAATTTCAAGGCCATTCAAATAGTGCAAGATGGCTTCATTTGGATGAAACATGGCCGTAACAACGATAATAGATGGCAAAAAAACTCAACATCAAATTTCAAGGCCATTCAAATAGTGCAAGATGGCTTCATTTGGATGAAACATGGCCGTAACAACGATAATAGATGGCAACAAAATTCAACATCAAATTTCAAGGCCATTCAAATAGTGCAATATGGCTTCATTTGGATGACACATGGCCGTAACAACGATAATAGATGGCAACAAAACTCAACATCAAATTTCAAGGACATTGAAATAGTGCAAGATGGCTTCATTTGGATGAAACATGGCCGTAACAACGATAATAGATGGCAACAAAACTCAACATCAAATTTCAAGGCCATTCAAATAGTGCAAGATGGCTTCATTTGGATGAAACATGGCCGTAACAACGATAATAGATGGCAAAAAAACTCAACATCAAATTTCAAGGCCATTCAAATAGTGCAAGATGGCTTCATTTGGATGAAACATGGCGTAACAACGATAATAGATGGCAACAAAACTCAACATCAAATTTCAAGGCCATTCAAATAGTGCAAGATGGCTTCATTTGGATGAAACATGGCCGTAACAACGATAATAGATGGCAACAAAATTCAACATCAAATTTCAAGGCCATTCAAATAGTGCAAGATGGCTTCATTTGGATGAAACATGGCCGTAACAACGATAATAGATGGCAACAAAATTCAACATCAAATTTCAAGGCCATTCAAGTAGTGCAAGATGGCTTCATTTGGATGAAACATGGCCGTAACAACGATAATAGATGGCAACAAAATTCAACATCAAATTTCAAGGTCATTGAATTAGTGCAAAATGGCTTCATTTGGATGAAACATGGCCGTAACAACGATAATAGATGGCAACAAAACCCAACATCAAATTTCAAGGCCGTTCAAATAGTGCAAGATGGCTTCATTTGGATGAAACATGGCCGTAACAACGATAATAGATGGCAACAAAATTCAACATCAAATTTCAAGGCCATTCAAATAGTGCAAGATGGCTTCATTTGGATGAAACATGGCCGAAACAACGATAATAGATGGCAACAAAACTCAACATCAAATTTCAAGGCCATTCAAATAGTGCAAGATGGCTTCATTTGGATGAAACATGGCCGTAACAACGATAATAGATGGCAACAAAATTCAACATCGAATTTCAAGGCCATTCAAATAGTGCAATATGGCTTCATTTGGATGAAACATGGCCGTAACAACGATAATAGATGGCAACAAAATTCAACATCAAATTTCAAGGCCATTCAAATAGTGCAAGATGGCTTCATTTGGATGAAACATGACCGTAACAACGATAATAGATGGCAACAAAACTCAACATCAAATTTCAAGGCCATTGAAATAGTGCAAGATGGCTTCATTTGGATGAAACATGGCCGTAACAACGATAATAGATGGCAACAAAACTCAACATCAAATTTCAAGGCCATTCAAATAGTGCAATATGGCTTCATTTGGATGAAACATGGCCGTAACAACTATAATAGATGGCAACAAAATTCAACATCAAATTTCAAGGCCATTCAAATAGTGCAAGATGGCTTCATTTGGGTGAAACATGGCCGTAACAACGATAATAGATGGCAACAAAACTCATCATCAAATTTCAAGGCCATTCAAATAGTGCAATATGGCTTCATTTGGATGAAACATGGCCAAAACAACGATAATAAATGGCAACAAAACTCAACATCAAATTTCAAGGCCATTCAAATAGTGCAATATGGCTTCATTTGGATGAAACATGGCCGTAACAACGATAATAGATGGCAACAAAACTCAACATCAAATTTCAAGGCCATTCCAATAGTGCAAGATGGCTTCATTTGGATGAAACATGGCTGTAACAACGATAATAGATGGCAAAAAAACTCAACATCAAATTTCAAGGCCATTGAAATAGTGCAATATGGCTTCATTTGGATGAAACATGGCCGTAACAACGATAATAGATGGCAACAAAACTCAACATCAAATTTCAAGGACATTCAAATAGTGCAAGATGGCTTCATTTGGATGAAACATGGCCGTAACAACGATAATAGATGGCAACAAAATTCAACATCAAATTTCAAGGCCATTCAAATAGTGCAATATGGCTTCATTTGGATGAAACATGGCCGTAACAACGATAATAGATGGCAACAAAACTCAACATCAAATTTCAAGGACATTGAAATAGTGCAAGATGGCTTCATTTGGATGAAACATGGCCGTAACAACGATAATAGATGGCAACAAAATTCAACATCAAATTTCAAGGACATTGAAATAGTGCAAGAATGCTTCATTTGGATGAAACATGGCCGTAACAACGATAATAGATGGCAACAAAATTCAACATCAAATTTCAAGGCCATTCAAATAGTGCAAGATGGCTTCATTTGGATGAAACATGGCCATAACAACGATAATAGATGGCAACAAAATTCAACATCAAATTTCAAGGCCATTGAAATAGTGCAAGATGGCTTCATTTGGATGAAAATGGCCGTAACATCGATAATAGATGGCAACAAAACTCATCATCAAATTTCAAGGCCATTCAAATAGTGCAAGATGGCTTCATTTGGATGAAACATGGCCGTAACAACGATAATAGATGGCAACAAAATTCAACATCAAATTTCAAGGCCATTCAAATAGTGCAAGATGGCTTCATTTGGGTGAAACATGGCCGAAACAACGATAATAGATGGCAACAAAACTCATCATCAAATTTCAAGGCCATTCAAATAGTGCAAGATGGCTTCATTTGGATGAAACATGGCCGTAACAACGATAATAGATGGCAACAAAATTCAACATCAAATTTCAAGGCCATTGAAATAGTGCAATATGGCTTCATTTGGATGAAACATGGCCGTAACAACGATAATAGATGGCAACAAAATTCAACATCAAATTTCAAGGACATTGAAATAGTGCAAGATGGCTTCATTTGGATGAAACATGGCCGTAACAACGATAATAGATGGCAACAAAATTCAACTTCAATTTTCAAGGCCATTCAAATAGTGCAAGATGGCTTCAATTGGATGAAACTTGGCCGAAACAACGATAATAGATGGCAACAAAACTCAACATCAAATTTCAAGGCCATTGAAATAGTGCAATATGGCTTCATTTGGATGAAACATGGCCGTAACAACGATAATAGATGGCAACAAAATTCAACATCAAATTTCAAGGCCATTCAAATAGTGCAAGATGGCTTCATTTGGATGAAACATGGCCGAAACAACGATAATAGATGGCAACAAAATTCAACATCAAATTTCAAGGCCATTCCAATAGTGCAAGATGGCTTCATTTGGATGAAACATGGCTGTAACAACGATAATAGATGGCAACAAAACTCAACATCAAATTTCAAGGACATTGAAATAGTGCAAGATGGCTTCATTTGGATGAAACATGGCCGTAACAACGATAATAGATGGCAACAAAACTCAACATCAAATTTCAAGGCCATTCAAATCGTGCAATATGGCTTCATTTGGATGAAACATGGCCGTAACAACGATAATAGATGGCAACAAAACTCAACATCAAATTTCAAGGCCATTCAAATAGTGCAAGATGGCTTCATTTGGATGAAACATGGCCGTAACAACGATAATAGATGGCAACAAAGCTCAACATCAAATTTCAAGGCCATTCAAATAGTGCAAGATGGCTTCATTTGGATAAAACATGGCCGAAACAACGATAATAGATGGCAACAAAACTCAACATCAAATTTCAAGGCCATTCAAATAGTGCAAGATGGCTTCATTTGGATGAAACATGGCCGTAACAACGATAATAGATGGCAACAAAATTCAACATCAAATTTCAAGGCCATTCAAATAGTGCAAGATGGCTTCATTTGGATGAAACATGGCCGTAACAACGATAATAGATGGCAACAAAACTCAACATCAAATTTCAAGGCCATTCAAATAGTGCAAAATGGCTTAATTTGGATGAAACATGGCCGTAACAACGATAATAGATGGCAACAAAACTCAACATCAAATTTCAAGGCCATTCAAATAGTGCAAGATGGCTTCACTTGGATGAAACATGGCCGAAACAACGATAATAGATGGCAACAAAATTCAACATCAAATTTCAAGGCCATTGAAATCGTGCAAGATGGCTTCATTTGGATGAAACATGGCCGAAACAACGATAATAGATGGCAACAAAACTCAACATCAAATTTCAAGGCCATTGAAATAGTGCAAGATGGCTTCATTTGGATGAAACATGGCTGTAACAACGATAATAGATGGCAACAAAATTCAACATCAAATTTCAAGGCCATTCCAATAGTGCAAGATGGCTTCATTTGGATGACACATGGCCGTAACAACGATAATAGATGGCAACAAAACTCAACATCAAATTTCAAGGACATTGAAATAGTGCAAGATGGCTTCATTTGGATGAAACATGGCCGTAACAACGATAATAGATGGCAACAAAACTCAACATCAAATTTCAAGGCCATTCAAATCGTGCAATATGGCTTCATTTGGATGAAACATGGCCGTAACAACGATAATAGATGGCAAAAAAACTCAACATCAAATTTCAAGGCCATTCAAATAGTGCAAGATGGCTTCATTTGGATGAAACATGGCCGTAACAACGATAATAGATGGCAACAAAATTCAACATCAAATTTCAAGGCCATTCAAATAGTGCAAGATGGCTTCATTTGGATAAAACATGGCCAAAACAACGATAATAGATGGCAACAAAACTCAACATCAAATTTCAAGGCCATTCAAATAGTGCAAGATGGCTTCATTTGGATGAAACATGGCCGTAACAACGATAATAGATGGCAACAAAATTCAACATCAAATTTCAAGGCCATTCAAATAGTGCAAGATGGCTTCATTTGGATGAAACATGGCCGTAACAACGATAATAGATGGCAACAAAACTCAACATCAAATTTCAAGGCCATTCAAATAGTGCAAAATTGCTTAATTTGGATGAAACATGGCCGTAACAACGATAATAGATGGCAACAAAACTCAACATTAAATTTCAAGGCTATTCAAATAGTGCAAGATGGCTTCATTTGGATGAAGCATGGCCGAAACAACGATAATAGATGGCAACAAAATTCAACATCAAATTTCAAGGCCATTGAAATCGTGCAAGATGGCTTCATTTGGATGAAACATGGCCGAAACAACGATAATAGATGGCAACAAAACTCAACATCAAATTTCAAGGCCATTGAAATAGTGCAATATGGCTTCATTTGGATGAAACATGGCCGTAAAAACGATAATAGATGGCAAAAAAACTCAACATCAAATTTCAAGGCCATTCAAGTAGTGCAAGATGGCTTCATTTGGATGAAACTTGGCCGTAACTACGATAATAGATGGCAACAAAATTTAACATCAAATTTCAAGGCCATTCCAATAGTGCAATATGGCTTCATTTGGATGAAACATGGCCGTAACAACGATAATAGATGGCAAAAAAACTCAACATCAAATTTCAAGGCCATTCCAATAGTGCAAGATGGCTTCATTTGGATGAAACATGGCCGAAACAACGATAATAGATGGCAACAAAACTCAACATCAAATTTCAAGGCCATTCAAATAGTGCAAGATGGCTTCATTTGGGTGAAACATGGCCGTAACAACGATAATAGATGGCAACAAAATTCAACATCAAATTTCAAGGACATTGAAATAGTGCAAGATGGCTTCATTTGGATGAAACATGGCCGTAACAACGATAATAGATGGCAACAAAACTCAACATCAAATTTCAAGGCCATTCAAATCGTGCAATATGGCTTCATTTGGATGAAACATGGCCGTAACAACGATAATAGATGGCAAAAAAACTCAACATCAAATTTCAAGGCCATTCAAATAGTGCAAGATGGCTTCATTTGGATGAAACATGGCCGTAACAACGATAATAGATGGCAACAAAATTCAACATCAAATTTCAAGGCCATTCAAATAGTGCAAGATGGCTTCATTTGGATAAAACATGGCCGAAACAACGATAATAGATGGCAACAAAACTCAACATCAAATTTCAAGGCCATTCAAATAGTGCAAGATGGCTTCATTTGGATGAAACATGGCCGTAACAACGATAATAGATGGCAACAAAATTCAACATCAAATTTCAAGGCCATTCAAATAGTGCAAGATGGCTTCATTTGGATGAAACATGGCCGTAACAACGATAATAGATGGCAACAAAACTCAACATCAAATTTCAAGGCCATTCAAATAGTGCAAAATTGCTTAATTTGGATGAAACATGGCCGTAACAACGATAATAGATGGCAACAAAACTCAACATTAAATTTCAAGGCTATTCAAATAGTGCAAGATGGCTTCATTTGGATGAAGCATGGCCGAAACAACGATAATAGATGGCAACAAAATTCAACATCAAATTTCAAGGCCATTGAAATCGTGCAAGATGGCTTCATTTGGATGAAACATGGCCGAAACAACGATAATAGATGGCAACAAAACTCAACATCAAATTTCAAGGCCATTGAAATAGTGCAATATGGCTTCATTTGGATGAAACATGGCCGTAAAAACGATAATAGATGGCAAAAAAACTCAACATCAAATTTCAAGGCCATTCAAGTAGTGCAAGATGGCTTCATTTGGATGAAACTTGGCCGTAACAACGATAATAGATGGCAACAAAATTTAACATCAAATTTCAAGGCCATTCAAATAGTGCAATATGGCTTCATTTGGATGAAACATGGCCGTAACAACGATAATAGATGGCAAAAAAACTCAACATCAAATTTCAAGGCCATTCCAATAGTGCAAGATGGCTTCATTTGGATGAAACATGGCCGAAACAACGATAATAGATGGCAACAAAACTCAACATCAAATTTCAAGGCCATTCAAATAGTGCAAGATGGCTTCATTTGGGTGAAACATGGCCGTAACAACGATAATAGATGGCAACAAAATTCAACATCAAATTTCAAGGCCATTCAAATAGTGCAAGAAAGATGGCTTCATTTGGATGAAACATGGCCATAACAACGATAATAGATGGCAACAAAATTCAACATCAAATTTCAAGGCCATTCAAATAGTGCAAGATGGCTTCATTTGGATGAAACATGGCCGTAACAACGATAATAGATGGCAACAAAATTCAACATCAAATTTCAAGGCCATTCAAATAGTGCAAAATGGCTTCATTTGGATGAAACATGGCCGTAACAACGATAATAGATGGCAACAAAACTCAACATCAAATTTCAAGGCCATTCAAATAGTGCAAGATGGCTTCATTTGGATGAAACATGGCCGTAACAACGATAATAGATGGCAATAAAACTCAACATCAAATTTCAAGGCCATTCAAATAGTGCAAGATGGCTTCATTGGGATGAAACATGGCCGTAACAACGATAATACATGGCAACAAAATTCAACATCAAATTTCAAGGCCATTCAAATAATGCAAGATGGCTTCATTTGGATGAAACATGGCCGAAACAACGATAATAGATGGCAACAAAACTCAACATCAAATTTCAAGGCCATTCAAATAGTGCAAGATGACTTCATTTGGATGAAACATGGCCGTAACAACGATAATAGATGGCAACAAAATTCAACATCAAATTTCAAGGCCATTCAAATAGTGCAAGATGACTTCATTTGGATGAAACATGGCCGTAACAACGATAATAGATGGCAAAAAAACTCAACATCAAATTTCAAGGCCATTCAAATAGTGCAAGATGGCTTCATTTGGATGAAACATGGCCGTAACAACGATAATAGATGGCAACAAAACTCAACATCAAATTTCAAGGCCATTCAAATAGTGCAAGATGGCTTCATTTGGATGAAACATGGCCGTAACAACGATAATAGATGGCAACAAAATTCAACATCAAATTTCAAGGCCATTCAAATAGTGCAAGATGGCTTCATTTGGATGAAACATGGCCGTAACAACGATAATAGATGGCAAAAAAACTCAACATCAAATTTCAAGGCCATTCAAGTAGTGCAAGATGGCTTCATTTGGATGAAACATGGCCGAAACAACGATAATAGATGGCAACAAAACTCAACATCAAATTTCAAGGCCATTCCAATAGTGCAAGATGGCTTCATTTGGATGAAACATGGCCGTAACAACGATAATAGATGGCAACAAAACTCAACATCAAATTTCAAGGCCATTGAAATAGTGCAAAATTGCTTCATTTGGGTGAAACATGGCCGTAACAACGATAATAGATGGCAACAAAATTCAACATCAAATTTAAAGGCCATTCAAATAGTGCAAGATGGCTTCATTTGGATGAAACATGGCCATAACAACGATAATAGATGGCAACAAAATTCAACATCAAATTTCAAGGCCATTCAAATAGTGCAAGATGGCTTCATTTGGATGAAACATGGCCGTAACAACGATAATAGATGGCAACAAAACTCAACATCAAATTTCAAGGCCATTCAAATAGTGCAAGATGGCTTCATTTGGATGAAACATGGCCGTAACAACGATAATAGATGGCAACAAAACTCAACATCAAATTTCAAGGCCATTCAAATAGTGCAAGATGGCTTCATTTGGATGAAACATGGCCGTAACAACGATAATAGATGGCAACAAAACTCAACATCAAATTTCAAGGCCATTGAAATAGTGCAATATGGCTTCATTTGGATGAAACATGGCCGTAAAAACGATAATAGATGGCAAAAAACTCAACATCAAATTTCAAGGCCATTCAAGTAGTGCAAGATGGCTTCATTTGGATGAAACATGGCCGTAACAACGATAATAGATGGCAACAAAATTTAACATCAAATTTCAAGGCCATTCAAATAGTGCAAGATGGCTTCATTTGGATGAAACATGGCCGTAACAACGATAATAGATGGCAACAAAATTCAACATCAAATTTCAAGGCCATTCAAATAGTGCAAGATGGCTTCATTTGGATGAAACATGGCCGAAAGAACGATAATAGATGGCAACAAAACTCAACATCAAATTTCAAGGCCATTCCAATAGTGGAAGATGGCTTCATTTGGATGAAACATGGCTGCAAAAACGATAATAGATGGCAAAAAAACTCAATATCAAATTTCAAGGCCATTCAAATAGTGCAATATGGCTTCATTTGGATGAAACATAACCGTAACAACGATAATAGATGGCAACAAAACTCAACATCAAATTTCAAGGCCATTCAAATAGTGCAAGATGGCTTCATTGGGATGAAACATGGCCGTAACAACGATAATACATGGCAACAAAATTTAACATCAAATTTCAAGGCCATTCAAATAGTGCAAGATGGCTTCATTTGGATGAAACATGGCCGTAACAACGATAATAGATGGCAACAAAACTCAACATCAAATTTCAAGGCCATTCAAATAGTGCAAGATGGCTTCATTTGGATGAAACATGGCCGTAACAACGATAATAGATGGCAACAAAATTCAACATCAAATTTCAAGGCCATTCAAATAGTGCAATATGGCTTTATTTGGATGAAACATGGCCGAAACAACGATAATAGATGGCAAAAAAACTCAACATCAAATTTCAAGGCCATTGAAAAAGTGCAAGATGGCTTCATTTGGATGAAAATGGCCGTAACATCGATAATAGATGGCAACAAAACTCAACATCAAATTTCAAGGCCATTCAAATAGTGCAAGATGGCTTCATTTGGATGAAACATGGCCGAAACAACGATAATAGATGGCAACAAAATTCAACATCAAATTTCAAGGCCATTCCAATAGTGCAAGATGGCTTCATTTGGATGAAACATGGCCGTAACAACGATAATAGATGGCAATAAAACTCAACATCAAATTTCAAGGCCATTCAAATAGTGCAAGATGGCTTCATTTGGATGAAACATGGCCGTAACAACGATAATAGATGGCAAAAAAACTCAACATCAAATTTCAAGGCCATTCAAATAGTGCAAGATGGCTTCATTTGGATGAAACATGGCCGAAACAACGATAATAGATGGCAAAAAAACTCAACATCAAATTTCAAGGCCATTGAAATAGTGCAATATGGCTTCATTTGGATGAAACATGGCCGTAAAAACGATAATAGATGGCAAAAAACTCAACATCAAATTTCAAGGCCATTCAAGTAGTGCAAGATGGCTTCATTTGGATGAAACATGGCCGTAACAACGATAATAGATGGCAACAAAATTTAACATCAAATTTCAAGGCCATTCAAATAGTGCAAGATGGCTTCATTTGGATGAAACATGGCCGTAACAACGATAATAGATGGCAACAAAATTCAACATCAAATTTCAAGGCCATTCAAATAGTGCAAGATGGCTTCATTTGGATGAAACATGGCCGAAACAACGATAATAGATGGCAACAAAACTCAACATCAAATTTCAAGGCCATTGAAATAGTGCAATATGGCTTCATTTGGATGAAACATGGCCGTAAAAACGATAATAGATGGCAAAAAAACTCAACATCAAATTTCAAGGCCATTCAAGTAGTGCAAGATGGCTTCATTTGGATGAAACTTGGCCGTAACAACGATAATAGATGGCAACAAAATTTAACATCAAATTTCAAGGCCATTCAAATAGTGCAATATGGCTTCATTTGGATGAAACATGGCCGTAACAACGATAATAGATGGCAAAAAAACTCAACATCAAATTTCAAGGCCATTCCAATAGTGCAAGATGGCTTCATTTGGATGAAACATGGCCGAAACAACGATAATAGATGGCAACAAAACTCAACATCAAATTTCAAGGACATTCAAATAGTGCAAGATGGCTTCATTTGGGTGAAACATGGCCGTAACAACGATAATAGATGGCAACAAAATTCAACATCAAATTTCAAGGCCATTCAAATAGTGCAAGAAAGATGGCTTCATTTGGATGAAACATGGCCATAACAACGATAATAGATGGCAACAAAATTCAACATCAAATTTCAAGGCCATTCAAATAGTGCAAGAATGCTTCATTTGGATGAAACATGGCCGTAACAACGATAATAGATGGCAACAAAATTCAACATCAAATTTCAAGGCCATTCAAATAGTGCAAAATGGCTTCATTTGGATGAAACATGGCCGTAACAACGATAATAGATGGCAACAAAACTCAACATCAAATTTCAAGGCCATTCAAATAGTGCAAGATGGCTTCATTTGGATGAAACATGGCCGTAACAACGATAATAGATGGCAATAAAACTCAACATCAAATTTCAAGGCCATTCAAATAGTGCAAGATGGCTTCATTGGGATGAAACATGGCCGTAACAACGATAATACATGGCAACAAAATTCAACATCAAATTTCAAGGCCATTCAAATAATGCAAGATGGCTTCATTTGGATGAAACATGGCCGAAACAACGATAATAGATGGCAACAAAACTCAACATCAAATTTCAAGGCCATTCAAATAGTGCAAGATGGCTTCATTTGGATGAAACATGGCCGAAACAACGATAATAGATGGCAACAAAACTCATCATCAAATTTCAAGGCCATTCAAATAGTGCAAGATGGCTTCATTTGGATGAAACATGGCCGTAACAACGATAATAGATGGCAACAAAATTCAACATCAAATTTCAAGGCCATTGAAATAGTGCAATATGGCTTCATTTGGATGAAACATGGCCGTAACAACGATAATAGATGGCAACAAAACTCAACATCAAATTTCAAGGCCATTCCAATAGTGCAAGATGGCTTCATTTGGATGAAACATGGCCGAAACAACGATAATAGATGGCAACAAAACTCAACATCAAATTTCAAGGCCATTGAAATAGTGCAATATGGCTTCATTTGGATGAAACATGGCCGTAACAACGATAATAGATGGCAACAAAACTCAACATCAAATTTCAAGGACATTCAAATAGTGCAAGATGGCTTCATTTGGATGAAACATGGCCGTAACAACGATAATAGATGGCAACAAAATTCAACATCAAATTTCAAGGCCATTGAAATAGTGCAATATGGCTTCATTTGGATGAAACATGGCCGTAACAACGATAATAGATGGCAACAAAACTCAACATCAAATTTCAAGGACATTGAAATAGTGCAAGATGGCTTCATTTGGATGAAACATGGCCGTAACAACGATAATAGATGGCAACAAAATTCAACATCAAATTTCAAGGACATTGAAATAGTGCAAGAATGCTTCATTTGGATGAAACATGGCCGTAACAACGATAATAGATGGCAACAAAATTCAACATCAAATTTCAAGGCCATTCAAATAGTGCAAGATGGCTTCATTTGGATGAAACATGGCCATAACAACGATAATAGATGGCAACAAAACTCAACATCAAATTTCAAGGCCATTGAAATAGTGCAAGATGGCTTCATTTGGATGAAAATGGCCGTAACATCGATAATAGATGGCAACAAAACTCATCATCAAATTTCAAGGCCATTCAAATAGTGCAAGATGGCTTCATTTGGATGAAACATGGCCGTAACAACGATAATAGATGGCAACAAAATTCAACATCAAATTTCAAGGCCATTCAAATAGTGCAAGATGGCTTCATTTGGATGAAACATGGCCGAAACAACGATAATAGATGGCAACAAAACTCATCATCAAATTTCAAGGCCATTCAAATAGTGCAAGATGGCTTCATTTGGATGAAACATGGCCGTAACAACGATAATAGATGGCAACAAAATTCAACATCAAATTTCAAGGCCATTGAAATAGTGCAATATGGCTTCATTTGGATGAAACATGGCCGTAACAACGATAATAGATGGCAACAAAATTCAACATCAAATTTCAAGGACATTGAAATAGTGCAAGATGGCTTCATTTGGATGAAACATGGCCGTAACAACGATAATAGATGGCAACAAAATTCAACTTCAATTTTCAAGGCCATTCAAATAGTGCAAGATGGCTTCAATTGGATGAAACTTGGCCGAAACAACGATAATAGATGGCAACAAAACTCAACATCAAATTTCAAGGCCATTGAAATAGTGCAATATGGCTTCATTTGGATGAAACATGGCCGTAACAACGATAATAGATGGCAACAAAATTCAACATCAAATTTCAAGGCCATTCAAATAGTGCAAGATGGCTTCATTTGGATGAAACATGGCCGAAACAACGATAATAGATGGCAACAAAATTCAACATCAAATTTCAAGGCCATTCCAATAGTGCAAGATGGCTTCATTTGGATGAAACATGGCTGTAACAACGATAATAGATGGCAACAAAATTCAACATCAAATTTCAAGGCCATTCAAATAGTGCAATATGGCTTCATTTGGATGACACATGGCCGTAACAACGATAATAGATGGCAACAAAACTCAACATCAAATTTCAAGGACATTGAAATAGTGCAAGATGGCTTCATTTGGATGAAACATGGCCGTAACAACGATAATAGATGGCAACAAAACTCAACATCAAATTTCAAGGCCATTCAAATCGTGCAATATGGCTTCATTTGGATGAAACATGGCCGTAACAACGATAATAGATGGCAACAAAACTCAACATCAAATTTCAAGGCCATTCAAATAGTGCAAGATGGCTTCATTTGGATGAAACATGGCCGTAACAACGATAATAGATGGCAACAAAGCTCAACATCAAATTTCAAGGCCATTCAAATAGTGCAAGATGGCTTCATTTGGATAAAACATGGCCGAAACAACGATAATAGATGGCAACAAAACTCAACATCAAATTTCAAGGCCATTCAAATAGTGCAAGATGGCTTCATTTGGATGAAACATGGCCGTAACAACGATAATAGATGGCAACAAAATTCAACATCAAATTTCAAGGCCATTCAAATAGTGCAAGATGGCTTCATTTGGATGAAACATGGCCGTAACAACGATAATAGATGGCAACAAAACTCAACATCAAATTTCAAGGCCATTCAAATAGTGCAAAATGGCTTAATTTGGATGAAACATGGCCGTAACAACGATAATAGATGGCAACAAAACTCAACATCAAATTTCAAGGCCATTCAAATAGTGCAAGATGGCTTCATTTGGATGAAACATGGCCGAAACAACGATAATAGATGGCAACAAAATTCAACATCAAATTTCAAGGCCATTGAAATCGTGCAAGATGGCTTCATTTGAATGAAACATGGCCGAAACAACGATAATAGATGGCAACAAAACTCAACATCAAATTTCAAGGCCATTGAAATAGTGCAAGATGGCTTCATTTGGATGAAACATGGCTGTAACAACGATAATAGATGGCAACAAAATTCAACATCAAATTTCAAGGCCATTCCAATAGTGCAAGATGGCTTCATTTGGATGACACATGGCCGTAACAACGATAATAGATGGCAACAAAACTCAACATCAAATTTCAAGGACATTGAAATAGTGCAAGATGGCTTCATTTGGATGAAACATGGCCGTAACAACGATAATAGATGGCAACAAAACTCAACATCAAATTTCAAGGCCATTCAAATCGTGCAATATGGCTTCATTTGGATGAAACATGGCCGTAACAACGATAATAGATGGCAAAAAAACTCAACATCAAATTTCAAGGCCATTCAAATAGTGCAAGATGGCTTCATTTGGATGAAACATGGCCGTAACAACGATAATAGATGGCAACAAAATTCAACATCAAATTTCAAGGCCATTCAAATAGTGCAAGATGGCTTCATTTGGATAAAACATGGCCGAAACAACGATAATAGATGGCAACAAAACTCAACATCAAATTTCAAGGCCATTCAAATAGTGCAAGATGGCTTCATTTGGATGAAACATGGCCGTAACAACGATAATAGATGGCAACAAAATTCAACATCAAATTTCAAGGCCATTCAAATAGTGCAAGATGGCTTCATTTGGATGAAACATGGCCGTAACAACGATAATAGATGGCAACAAAACTCAACATCAAATTTCAAGGCCATTCAAATAGTGCAAAATGGCTTAATTTGGATGAAACATGGCCGTAACAACGATAATAGATGGCAACAAAACTCAACATTAAATTTCAAGGCTATTCAAATAGTGCAAGATGGCTTCATTTGGATGAAGCATGGCCGAAACAACGATAATAGATGGCAACAAAATTCAACATCAAATTTCAAGGCCATTGAAATCGTGCAAGATGGCTTCATTTGGATGAAACATGGCCGAAACAACGATAATAGATGGCAACAAAACTCAACATCAAATTTCAAGGCCATTGAAATAGTGCAATATGGCTTCATTTGGATGAAACATGGCCGTAAAAACGATAATAGATGGCAAAAAAACTCAACATCAAATTTCAAGGCCATTCAAGTAGTGCAAGATGGCTTCATTTGGATGAAACTTGGCCGTAACAACGATAATAGATGGCAACAAAATTTAACATCAAATTTCAAGGCCATTCAAATAGTGCAATATGGCTTCATTTGGATGAAACATGGCCGTAACAACGATAATAGATGGCAAAAAAACTCAACATCAAATTTCAAGGCCATTCCAATAGTGCAAGATGGCTTCATTTGGATGAAACATGGCCGAAACAACGATAATAGATGGCAACAAAACTAAACATCAAATTTCAAGGCCATTCAAATAGTGCAAGATGGCTTCATTTGGGTGAAACATGGCCGTAACAACGATAATAGATGGCAACAAAATTCAACATCAAATTTCAAGGCCATTCAAATAGTGCAAGAAAGATGGCTTCATTTGGATGAAACATGGCCGTAACAACGATAATAGATGGCAACAAAATTCAACATCAAATTTAAAGGCCATTCAAATAGTGCAAGATGGCTTCATTTGGATGAAACATGGCCATAACAACGATAATAGATGGCAACAAAATTCAACATCAAATTTCAAGGCCATTCAAATAGTGCAAGATGGCTTCATTTGGATGAAACATGGCCGTAACAACGATAATAGATGGCAACAAAACTCAACATCAAATTTCAAGGCCATTCAAATAGTGCAAGATGGCTTCATTTGGATGAAACATGGCCGTAACAACGATAATAGATGGCAACAAAACTCAACATCAAATTTCAAGGCCATTCAAATAGTGCAAGATGGCTTCATTTGGATGAAACATGGCCGTAACAACGATAATAGATGGCAACAAAACTCAACATCAAATTTCAAGGCCATTGAAATAGTGCAATATGGCTTCATTTGGATGAAACATGGCCGTAAAAACGATAATAGATGGCAAAAAACTCAACATCAAATTTCAAGGCCATTCAAGTAGTGCAAGATGGCTTCATTTGGATGAAACATGGCCGTAACAACGATAATAGATGGCAACAAAATTTAACATCAAATTTCAAGGCCATTCAAATAGTGCAAGATGGCTTCATTTGGATGAAACATGGCCATAACAACGATAATAGATGGCAACAAAATTCAACATCAAATTTCAAGGCCATTCAAATAGTGCAAGATGGCTTCATTTGGATGAAACATGGCCGAAAGAACGATAATAGATGGCAACAAAACTCAACATCAAATTTCAAGGCCATTCCAATAGTGGAAGATGGCTTCATTTGGATGAAACATGGCTGCAAAAACGATAATAGATGGCAAAAAAACTCAATATCAAATTTCAAGGCCATTCAAATAGTGCAATATGGCTTCATTTGGATGAAACATAACCGTAACAACGATAATAGATGGCAACAAAACTCAACATCAAATTTCAAGGCCATTCAAATAGTGCAAGATGGCTTCATTGGGATGAAACATGGCCGTAACAACGATAATACATGGCAACAAAATTTAACATCAAATTTCAAGGCCATTCAAATAGTGCAAGATGGCTTCATTTGGATGAAACATGGCCGTAACAACGATAATAGATGGCAACAAAACTCAACATCAAATTTCAAGGCCATTCAAATAGTGCAAGATGGCTTCATTTGGATGAAACATGGCCGTAACAACGATAATAGATGGCAACAAAATTCAACATCAAATTTCAAGGCCATTCAAATAGTGCAATATGGCTTTATTTGGATGAAACATGGCCGAAACAACGATAATAGATGGCAAAAAAAACTCAACATCAAATTTCAAGGCCATTGAAATAGTGCAAGATGGCTTCATTTGGATGAAAATGGCCGTAACATCGATAATAGATGGCAACAAAACTCAACATCAAATTTCAAGGCCATTCAAATAGTGCAAGATGGCTTCATTTGGATGAAACATGGCCGAAACAACGATAATAGATGGCAACAAAATTCAACATCAAATTTCAAGGCCATTCCAATAGTGCAAGATGGCTTCATTTGGATGAAACATGGCCGTAACAACGATAATAGATGGCAATAAAACTCAACATCAAATTTCAAGGCCATTCAAATAGTGCAAGATGGCTTTATTTGGATGAAACATGGCCGTAACAACGATAATAGATGGCAAAAAAACTCAACATCAAATTTCAAGGCCATTCAAATAGTGCAAGATGGCTTCATTTGGATGAAACATGGCCGAAACAACGATAATAGATGGCAAAAAAACTCAACATCAAATTTCAAGGCCATTGAAATAGTGCAATATGGCTTCATTTGGATGAAACATGGCCGTAAAAACGATAATAGATGGCAAAAAACTCAACATCAAATTTCAAGGCCATTCAAGTAGTGCAAGATGGCTTCATTTGGATGAAACATGGCCGTAACAACGATAATAGATGGCAACAAAATTTAACATCAAATTTCAAGGCCATTCAAATAGTGCAAGATGGCTTCATTTGGATGAAACATGGCCGTAACAACGATAATAGATGGCAACAAAATTCAACATCAAATTTCAAGGCCATTCAAATAGTGCAAGATGGCTTCATTTGGATGAAACATGGCCGAAACAACGATAATAGATGGCAACAAAACTCAACATCAAATTTCAAGGCCATTGAAATAGTGCAATATGGCTTCATTTGGATGAAACATGGCCGTAAAAACGATAATAGATGGCAACAAAACTCAACATCAAATTTCAAGGCCATTCAAGTAGTGCAAGATGGCTTCATTTGGATGAAACTTGGCCGTAACAACGATAATAGATGGCAACAAAATTTAACATCAAATTTCAAGGCCATTCAAATAGTGCAATATGGCTTCATTTGGATGAAACATGGCCGTAACAACGATAATAGATGGCAAAAAAACTCAACATCAAATTTCAAGGCCATTCCAATAGTGCAAGATGGCTTCATTTGGATGAAACATGGCCGAAACAACGATAATAGATGGCAACAAAACTCAACATCAAATTTCAAGGCCATTCAAATAGTGCAAGATGGCTTCATTTGGGTGAAACATGGCCGTAACAACGATAATAGATGGCAACAAAATTCAACATCAAATTTCAAGGCCATTCAAATAGTGCAAGAAAGATGGCTTCATTTGGATGAAACATGGCCATAACAACGATAATAGATGGCAACAAAATTCAACATCAAATTTCAAGGCCATTCAAATAGTGCAAGAATGCTTCATTTGGATGAAACATGGCCGTAACAACGATAATAGATGGCAACAAAATTCAACATCAAATTTCAAGGCCATTCAAATAGTGCAAAATGGCTTCATTTGGATGAAACATGGCCGTAACAACGATAATAGATGGCAACAAAACTCAACATCAAATTTCAAGGCCATTCAAATAGTGCAAGATGGCTTCATTTGGATGAAACATGGCCGTAACAACGATAATAGATGGCAATAAAACTCAACATCAAATTTCAAGGCCATTCAAATAGTGCAAGATGGCTTCATTGGGATGAAACATGGCCGTAACAACGATAATACATGGCAACAAAATTCAACATCAAATTTCAAGGCCATTCAAATAATGCAAGATGGCTTCATTTGGATGAAACATGGCCGAAACAACGATAATAGATGGCAACAAAACTCAACATCAAATTTCAAGGCCATTCAAATAGTGCAAGATGGCTTCATTTGGATGAAACATGGCCGTAACAACGATAATAGATGGCAACAAAATTCAACATCAAATTTCAAGGCCATTCAAATAGTGCAAGATGACTTCATTTGGATGAAACATGGCCGTAACAACGATAATAGATGGCAAAAAAACTCAACATCAAATTTCAAGGCCATTCAAATAGTGCAAGATGGCTTCATTTGGATGAAACATGGCCGTAACAACGATAATAGATGGCAACAAAACTCAACATCAAATTTCAAGGCCATTCAAATAGTGCAAGATGGCTTCATTTGGATGAAACATGGCCGTAACAACGATAATAGATGGCAACAAAATTCAACATCAAATTTCAAGGCCATTCAAATAGTGCAAGATGGCTTCATTTGGATGAAACATGGCCGTAACAACGATAATAGATGGCAAAAAAACTCAACATCAAATTTCAAGGCCATTCAAGTAGTGCAAGATGGCTTCATTTGGATGAAACATGGCCGAAACAACGATAATAGATGGCAACAAAACTCAATATCAAATTTCAAGGCCATTCCAATAGTGCAAGATGGCTTCATTTGGATGAAACATGGCCGTAACAACGATAATAGATGGCAACAAAACTCAACATCAAATTTCAAGGCCATTGAAATAGTGCAAGATTGCTTCATTTGGGTGAAACATGGCCGTAACAACGATAATAGATGGCAACAAAATTCAACATCAAATTTAAAGGCCATTCAAATAGTGCAAGATGGCTTCATTTGGATGAAACATGGCCATAACAACGATAATACATGGCAACAAAATTCAACATCAAATTTCAAGGCCATTTAAATAGTGCAAGATGGCTTCATTTGGATGAAACATGGCCGTAACAACGATAATAGATGGCAACAAAACTCAACATCAAATTTCAAGGCCATTCAAGTAGTGCAAGATGGCTTCATTTGGATGAAACATGGCCGTAACAACGATAATAGATGGCAACAAAACTCAACATCAAATTTCAAGGCCATTCAAATAGTGCAAGATGGCTTCATTTGGATGAAACATGGCCGTAACAACGATAATAGATGGCAACAAAACTCAACATCAAATTTCAAGGCCATTGAAATAGTGCAATATGGCTTCATTTGGATGAAACATGGCCGTAAAAACGATAATAGATGGCAAAAAACTCAACATCAAATTTCAAGGCCATTCAAGTAGTGCAAGATGGCTTCATTTGGATGAAACATGGCCGTAACAACGATAATAGATGGCAACAAAATTTAACATCAAATTTCAAGGCCATTCAAATAGTGCAAGATGGCTTCATTTGGATGAAACATGGCCGTAACAACGATAATAGATGGCAACAAAATTCAACATCAAATTTCAAGGCCATTCAAATAGTGCAAGATGGCTTCATTTGGATGAAACATGGCCGAAAGAACGATAATAGATGGCAACAAAACTCAACATCAAATTTCAAGGCCATTCCAATAGTGGAAGATGGCTTCATTTGGATGAAACATGGCTGCAAAAACGATAATAGATGGCAAAAAAACTCAATATCAAATTTCAAGGCCATTCAAATAGTGCAATATGGCTTCATTTGGATGAAACATAACCGTAACAACGATAATAGATGGCAACAAAACTCAACATCAAATTTCAAGGCCATTCAAATAGTGCAAGATGGCTTCATTGGGATGAAACATGGCCGTAACAACGATAATACATGGCAACAAAATTCAACATCAAATTTCAAGGCCATTCAAATAGTGCAAGATGGCTTCATTTGGATGAAACATGGCCGTAACAACGATAATAGATGGCAACAAAACTCAACATCAAATTTCAAGGCCATTCAAATAGTGCAAGATGGCTTCATTTGGATGAAACATGGCCGTAACAACGATAATAGATGGCAACAAAATTCAACATCAAATTTCAAGGCCATTCAAATAGTGCAATATGGCTTTATTTGGATGAAACATGGCCGAAACAACGATAAAAGATGGCAAAAAAACTCAACATCAAATTTCAAGGCCATTGAAATAGTGCAAGATGGCTTCATTTGGATGAAAATGGCCGTAACATCGATAATAGATGGCAACAAAACTCAACATCAAATTTCAAGGACATTCAAATAGTGCAAGATGGCTTCATTTGGATGAAACATGGCCGAAACAACGATAATAGATGGCAACAAAATTCAACATCAAATTTCAAGGCCATTCCAATAGTGCAAGATGGCTTCATTTGGATGAAACATGGCCGTAACAACGATAATAGATGGCAATAAAACTCAACATCAAATTTCAAGGCCATTCCAATAGTGCAAGATGGCTTCATTTGGATGAAACATGGCCGTAACAACGATAATAGATGGCAAAAAAACTCAACATCAAATTTCAAGGCCATTCAAATAGTGCAAGATGGCTTCATTTGGATGAAACATGGCCGAAACATCGATAATAGATGGCAAAAAAACTCAACATCAAATTTCAAGGCCATTGAAATAGTGCAATATGGCTTCATTTGGATGAAACATGGCCGTAAAAACGATAATAGATGGCAAAAAACTCAACATCAAATTTCAAGGCCATTCAAGTAGTGCAAGATGGCTTCATTTGGATGAAACATGGCCGTAACAACGATAATAGATGGCAACAAAATTTAACATCAAATTTCAAGGCCATTCAAATAGTGCAAGATGGCTTCATTTGGATGAAACATGGCCGTAACAACGATAATAGATGGCAACAAAATTCAACATCAAATTTCAAGGCCATTCAAATAGTGCAAGATGGCTTCATTTGGATGAAACATGGCCGAAAGAACGATAATAGATGGCAACAAAACTCAACATCAAATTTCAAGGCCATTCCAATAGTGGAAGATGGCTTCATTTGGATGAAACATGGCTGTAAAAACGATAATAGATGGCAAAAAAACTCAATATCAAATTTCAAGGCCATTCAAATAGTGCAATATGGCTTCATTTGGATGAAACATAACCGTAACAACGATAATAGATGGCAACAAAACTCAACATCAAATTTCAAGGCCATTCAAATAGTGCAAGATGGCTACATTGGGATGAAACATGGCCGTAACAACGATAATACATGGCAACAAAATTCAACATCAAATTTCAAGGCCATTCAAATAGTGCAAGATGGCTTCATTTGGATGAAACATGGCCGTAACAACGATAATAGATGGCAACAAAACTCAACATCAAATTTCAAGGCCATTCAAATAGTGCAAGATGGCTTCATTTGGATGAAACATGGCCGTAACAACGATAATAGATGGCAACAAAATTCAACATCAAATTTCAAGGCCATTCAAATAGTGCAATATGGCTTTATTTGGATGAAACATGGCCGAAACAACGATAATAGATGGCAAAAAAACTCAACATCAAATTTCAAGGCCATTGAAATAGTGCAAGATGGCTTCATTTGGATGAAAATGGCCGTAACATCGATAATAGATGGCAACAAAACTCAACATCAAATTTCAAGGCCATTCAAATAGTGCAAGATGGCTTCATTTGGATGAAACATGGCCGAAACAACGATAATAGATGGCAACAAAACTCAACATCAAATTTCAAGGCCATTCCAATAGTGCAAGATGGCTTCATTTGGATGAAACATGGCCGTAACAACGATAATAGATGGCAATAAAACTCAACATCAAATTTCACGGCCATTCAAATAGTGCAAGATGGCTTCATTTGGATGAAACATGGCCGTAACAACGATAATAGATGGCAAAAAAACTCAACATCAAATTTCAAGGCCATTCAAATAGTGCAAGATGGCTTCATTTGGATGAAACATGGCCGAAACAACGATAATAGATGGCAAAAAAACTCAACATCAAATTTCAAGGCCATTCAAATAGTGCAATATGGCTTCATTTGGATGAAACATGGCCGTAACAACGATAATAGATGGCAACAAAACTCAACATCAAATTTCAAGGCCATTCAAATTGTGCAAGATGGCTTCATTTGGATGAAACATGGCCGTAACAACGATAATAGATGGCAACAAAATTCAACATCAAATTTCAAGGCCATTCAAATAGTGCAAGATGGCTTCATTTGGATGAAACATGGCCGTAACAACGATAATAGATGGCAACAAAACTCAACATCAAATTTCAAGGCCATTCAAATAGTGCAAGATGGCTTCATTTGGATGAAACATGGCCGAAACAACGATAATAGATGGCAACAAAACTCAACATCTAATTTCAAGGCCATTCCAATAGTGCAAGATGGCTTCATTTGGATGAAACATGGCCGAAACAACGATAATAGATGGCAACAAAACTCAACATCAAATTTCAAGGCCATTCCAATAGTGCAAGATGGCTTCATTTGGGTGAAACATGGCAGTAACAACGATAATAGATGGCAACAAAATTCAACATCAAATTTCAAGGCCATTCAAATAGTGCAAGATGGCTTCATTTGGATGAAACATGGCCATAACAACGATAATGGATGGCAACAAAATTCAACATCAAATTTCAAGGCCATTCAAATAGTGCAAGATGGCTTCATTTGGATGAAACATGGCCGTAACAACGATAATAGATGGCAACAAAACTCAACATCAAATTTCAAGGCCATTCAAATAGTGCAATATGGCTTCATTTGGATGAAACATGGCCGTAACAACGATAATAGATGGCAACAAAACTCAACATCAAATTTCAAGGCCATTCAAATAGTGCAAGATGGCTTCATTTGGATGAAACATGGCCGTAACAACGATAATAGATGGCAACAAAATTCAACATCAAATTTCAAGGCCATTCAAATAGTGCAAGATGGCTTCATTTGGATGAAACATGGCCGTAACAACGATAATAGATGGCAAAAAAACTCAACATCAAATTTCAAGGCCATTCAAATAGTGCAAAATGGCTTCATTTGGATGAAACATGGCCGTAACAACGATAATAGATGGCAACAAAACTCAACATCAAATTTCAAGGCCATTCAAATAGTGCAAGATGGCTTCATTGGGATGAAACATGGCCGTAACAACGATAATACATGGCAACAAAATTCAACATCAAATTTCAAGGCCATTCAAATAGTGCAAGATGGCTTCATTTGGATGAAACATGGCCGTAACAACGATAATAGATGGCAACAAAACTCAACATCAAATTTCAAGGCCATTCAAATAGTGCAAGATGGCTTCATTTGGATGAAACATGGCCGTAACAACGATAATAGATGGCAACAAAATTCAACATCAAATTTCAAGGCCATTCAAATAGTGCAATATGGCTTTATTTGGATGAAACATGGCCGAAACAACGATAATAGATGGCAAAAAAACTCAACATCAAATTTCAAGGCCATTGAAATAGTGCAAGATGGCTTCATTTGGATGAAAATGGCCGTAACATCGATAATAGATGGCAACAAAACTCAACATCAAATTTCAAGGCCATTCAAATAGTGCAAGATGGCTTCATTTGGATGAAACATGGCCGAAACAACGATAATAGATGGCAACAAAACTCAACATCAAATTTCAAGGCCATTCCAATAGTGCAAGATGGCTTCATTTGGATGAAACATGGCCGTAACAACGATAATAGATGGCAATAAAACTCAACATCAAATTTCAAGGCCATTCAAATAGTGCAAGATGGCTTCATTTGGATGAAACATGGCCGTAACAACGATAATAGATGGCAAAAAAACTCAACATCAAATTTCAAGGCCATTCAAATAGTGCAAGATGGCTTCATTTGGATGAAACATGGCCGAAACAACGATAATAGATGGCAAAAAAACTCAACATCAAATTTCAAGGCCATTCAAATAGTGCAATATGGCTTCATTTGGATGAAACATGGCCGAAACAACGCTAATAGATGGCAACAAAACTCAACATCAAATTTCAAGGCCATTCAAATTGTGCAAGATGGCTTCATTTGGATGAAACATGGCCGTAACAACGATAATAGATGGCAACAAAATTCAACATCAAATTTCAAGGCCATTCAAATAGTGCAAGATGGCTTCATTTGGATGAAACATGGCCGTAACAACGATAATAGATGGCAATAAAACTCAACATCAAATTTCAAGGCCATTCAAATAGTGCAAGATGGCTTCATTTGGATGAAACATGGCCGAAACAACGATAATAGATGGCAACAAAACTCAACATCTAATTTCAAGGCCATTCCAATAGTGCAAGATGGCTTCATTTGGATGAAACATGGCCGAAACAACGATAATAGATGGCAACAAAACTCAACATCAAATTTCAAGGCCATTCAAATAGTGCAAGATGGCTTCATTTGGGTGAAACATGGCAGTAACAACGATAATAGATGGCAACAAAATTCAACATCAAATTTCAAGGCCATTCAAATAGTGCAAGATGGCTTCATTTGGATGAAACATGGCCATAACAACGATAATAGATGGCAACAAAATTCAACATCAAATTTCAAGGCCATTCAAATAGTGCAAGATGGCTTCATTTGGATGAAACATGGCCGAAACAACGATAATAGATGGCAACAAAACTCAACATCAAATTTCAAGGCCATTCAAATAGTGCAATATGGCTTCATTTGGATGAAACATGGCCGTAACAACGATAATAGATGGCAACAAAACTCAACATCAAATTTCAAGGCCATTCAAATAGTGCAAGATGGCTTCATTTGGATGAAACATGGCCGTAACAACGATAATAGATGGCAACAAAATTCAACATCAAATTTCAAGGCCATTCAAATAGTGCAATATGGCTTCATTTGGATGAAACATGGCCGTAACAACGATAATAGATGGCAAAAAAACTCAACATCAAATTTCAAGGCCATTCAAATAGTGCAAAATGGCTTCATTTGGATGAAACATGGCCGTAACAACGATAATAGATGGCAACAAAACTCAACATCAAATTTCAAGGCCATTCAAATAGTGCAAGATGGCTTCATTTGGATGAAACATGGCCGAAACAACGATAATAGATGGCAACAAAATTCAACATCAAATTTCAAGGCCATTGAAATCGTGCAAGATGGCTTCATTTGGATGAAACATGGCCGAAACAACGATAATAGATGGCAACAAAACTCAACATCAAATTTCAAGGCCATTGAAATAGTGCAATATGGCTTCATTTGGATGAAACATGGCCGTAAAAACGATAATAGATGGCAAAAAAACTCAACATCAAATTTCAAGGCCATTCAAGTAGTGCAAGATGGCTTCATTTGGATGAAACTTGGCCGTAACAACGATAATAGATGGCAACAAAATTTAACATCAAATTTCAAGGCCATTCAAATAGTGCAATATGGCTTCATTTGGATGAAACATGGCCGTAACAACGATAATAGATGGCAAAAAAACTCAACATCAAATTTCAAGGCCATTCCAATAGTGCAAGATGGCTTCATTTGGATGAAACATGGCCGAAACAACGATAATAGATGGCAACAAAACTCAACATCAAATTTCAAGGCCATTCAAATAGTGCAAGATGGCTTCATTTGGGTGAAACATGGCCGTAACAACGATAATAGATGGCAACAAAATTCAACATCAAATTTCAAGGCCATTCAAATAGTGCAAGAAAGATGGCTTCATTTGGATGAAACATGGCCGTAACAACGATAATAGATGGCAACAAAATTCAACATCAAATTTCAAGGCCATTCAAATAGTGCAAGATGGCTTCATTTGGATGAAACATGGCCATAACAACGATAATAGATGGCAACAAAATTCAACATCAAATTTCAAGGCCATTCAAATAGTGCAAGATGGCTTCATTTGGATGAAACATGGCCGTAACAACGATAATAGATGGCAACAAAACTCAACATCAAATTTCAAGGCCATTCAAATAGTGCAAGATGGCTTCATTTGGATGAAACATGGCCGTAACAACGATAATAGATGGCAACAAAACTCAACATCAAATTTCAAGGCCATTCAAATAGTGCAAGATGGCTTCATTTGGATGAAACATGGCCGAAACAACGATAATAGATGGCAACAAAATTCAACATCAAATTTCAAGGCCATTGAAATAGTGCAAGATGGCTTCATTTGGATGAAACATGGCCGTAACAACGATAATAGATGGCAACAAAACTCAACATCAAATTTCAAGGCCATTGAAATAGTGCAATATGGCTTCATTTGGATGAAACATGGCCGTAACAACGATAATAGATGGCAAAAAACTCAACATCAAATTTCAAGGCCATTCAAGTAGTGCAAGATGGCTTCATTTGGATGAAACATGGCCGTAACAACGATAATAGATGGCAACAAAATTTAACATCAAATTTCAAGGCCATTCAAATAGTGCAAGATGGCTTCATTTGGATGAAACATGGCCGTAACAACGATAATAGATGGCAACAAAATTCAACATCAAATTTCAAGGCCAATCAAATAGTGCAAGATGGCTTCATTTGGATGAAACATGGCCGAAAGAACGATAATAGATGGCAACAAAACTCAACATCAAATTTCAAGGCCATTCCAATAGTGGAAGATGGCTTCATTTGGATGAAACATGGCTGTAAAAACGATAATAGATGGCAAAAAAACTCAATATCCAATTTCAAGGCCATTCAAATAGTGCAATATGGCTTCATTTGGATGAAACATAACCGTAACAACGATAATAGATGGCAACAAAACTCAACATCAAATTTCAAGGCCATTCAAATAGTGCAAGATGGCTTCATTTGGATGAAACATGGCCGTAACAACGATAATAGATGGCAACAAAACTCAACATCAAATTTCAAGGCCATTCAAATAGTGCAAGATGGCTTCATTGGGATGAAACATGGCCGTAACAACGATAATACATGGCAACAAAATTCAACATCAAATTTCAAGGCCATTCAAATAGTGCAAGATGGCTTCATTTGGATGAAACATGGCCGTAACAACGATAATAGATGGCAACAAAACTCAACATCAAATTTCAAGGCCATTCAAATAGTGCAAGATGGCTTCATTTGGATGAAACATGGCCGTAACAACGATAATAGATGGCAACAAAATTCAACATCAAATTTCAAGGCCATTCAAATAGTGCAATATGGCTTTATTTGGATGAAACATGGCCGAAACAACGATAATAGATGGCAACAAAACTCAACATCAAATTTCAAGGCCATTCAAATAGTGCAAGATGGCTTCATTTGGATGAAAATGGCCGTAACATCGATAATAGATGGCAACAAAACTCAACATCAAATTTCAAGGCCATTCAAATAGTGCAAGATGGCTTCATTTGGATGAAAATGGCCGTAACATCGATAATAGATGGCAACAAAACTCAACATCAAATTTCAAGGCCATTCAAATAGTGCAAGATGGCTTCATTTGGATGAAACATGGCCGAAACAACGATAATAGATGGCAACAAAACTCAACATCAAATTTCAAGGCCATTCCAATAGTGCAAGATGGCTTCATTTGGATGAAACATGGCCGTAACAACGATAATAGATGGCAATAAAACTCAACATCAAATTTCAAGGCCATTCAAATAGTGCAAGATGGCTTCATTTGGATGAAACATGGCCGTAACAACGATAATAGATGGCAATAAAACTCAACATCAAATTTCAAGGCCATTCAAATAGTGCAAGATGGCTTCATTTGGATGAAACATGGCCGAAACAACGATAATAGATGGCAACAAAACTCAACATCAAATTTCAAGGCCATTCAAATAGTGCAATATGGCTTCATTTGGATGAAACATGGCCGAAACAACGATAATAGATGGCAACAAAACTCAACATCAAATTTCAAGGCCATTCAAATTGTGCAAGATGGCTTCATTTGGATGAAACATGGCCGTAACAACGATAATAGATGGCAACAAAATTCAACATCAAATTTCAAGGCCGTTCAAATAGTGCAAGATGGCTTCATTTGGATGAAACATGGCCGTAACAACGATAATAGATGGCAATAAAACTCAACATCAAATTTCAAGGCCATTCAAATAGTGCAAGATGGCTTCATTTGGATGAAACATGGCCGAAACAACGATAATAGATGGCAACAAAACTCAACATCTAATTTCAAGGCCATTCCAATAGTGCAAGATGGCTTCATTTGGATGAAACATGGCCGAAACAACGATAATAGATGGCAACAAAACTCAACATCAAATTTCAAGGCCATTGAAATAGTGCAAGATGGCTTCATTTGGGTGAAACATGGCAGTAACAACGATAATGGATGGCAACAAAATTCAACATCAAATTTCAAGGCCATTCAAATAGTGCAAGATGGCTTCATTTGGATGAAACATGGCCGTAACAACGATAATAGATTTGCAACAAAACTCAACATCAAATTTCAAGGCCATTCAAATAGTGCAATATGGCTTCATTTGGATGAAACATGGCCGTAACAACGATAATAGATGGCAACAAAACTCAACATCAAATTTCAAGGCCATTCAAATAGTGCAAGATGGCTTCATTTGGATGAAACATGGCCGTAACAACGATAATAGATGGCAACAAAACTCAACATCAAATTTCAAGGCCATTCATATAGTGCAAGATGGCTTCATTTGGATGAAACATGGCCGTAACAACGATAATAGATGGCAACAAAACTCAACATCAAATTTCAAGGCCATTCAAATAGTGCAAAATGGCTTAATTTGGATGAAACATGGCCGTAACAACGATAATAGATGGCAACAAAACTCAACATCAAATTTCAAGGCCATTCAAATAGTGCAAGATGGCTTCATTTGGATGAAACATGGCCGAAACAACGATAATAGATGGCAACAAAATTCAACATCAAATTTCAAGGCCATTGAAATCGTGCAAGATGGCTTCATTTGGATGAAACATGGCCGAAACAACGATAATAGATGGCAACAAAACTCAACATCAAATTTCAAGGCCATTGAAATAGTGCAATATGGCTTCATTTGGATGAAACATGGCCGTAAAAACGATAATAGATGGCAAAAAAACTCAACATCAAATTTCAAGGCCATTCAAGTAGTGCAAGATGGCTTCATTTGGATGAAACTTGGCCGTAACAACGATAATAGATGGCAACAAAATTTAACATCAAATTTCAAGGCCATTCAAATAGTGCAATATGGCTTCATTTGGATGAAACATGGCCGTAACAACGATAATAGATGGCAAAAAAACTCAACATCAAATTTCAAGGCCATTCCAATAGTGCAAGATGGCTTCATTTGGATGAAACATGGCCGAAACAACGATAATAGATGGCAACAAAACTCAACATCAAATTTCAAGGCCATTCAAATAGTGCAAGATGGCTTCATTTGGGTGAAACATGGCCGTAACAACGATAATAGATGGCAACAAAATTCAACATCAAATTTCAAGGCCATTCAAATAGTGCAAGAAAGATGGCTTCATTTGGATGAAACATGGCCATAACAACGATAATAGATGGCAACAAAATTCAACATCAAATTTCAAGGCCATTCAAATAGTGCAAGATGGCTTCATTTGGATGAAACATGGCCGTAACAACGATAATAGATGGCAACAAAATTCAACATCAAATTTCAAGGCCATTCAAATAGTGCAAAATGGCTTCATTTGGATGAAACATGGCCGTAACAACGATAATAGATGGCAACAAAACTCAACATCAAATTTCAAGGCCATTCAAATAGTGCAAGATGGCTTCATTTGGATGAAACATGGCCGTAACAACGATAATAGATGGCAATAAAACTCAACATCAAATTTCAAGGCCATTCAAATAGTGCAAGATGGCTTCATTGGGATGAAACATGGCCGAAACAACGATAATAGATGGCAACAAAACTCAACATCAAATTTCAAGGCCATTGAAATAGTGCAAGATGGCTTCATTTGGGTGAAACATGGCAGTAACAACGATAATAGATGGCAACAAAATTCAACATCAAATTTCAAGGCCATTCAAATAGTGCAAGATGGCTTCATTTGGATGAAACATGGCCATAACAACGATAATAGATGGCAACAAAATTCAACATCAAATTTCAAGGCCATTCAAATAGTGCAAGATGGCTTCATTTGGATGAAACATGGCCGTAACAACGATAATAGATGGCAACAAAACTCAACATCAAATTTCAAGGCCATTCAAATAGTGCAATATGGCTTCATTTGGATGAAACATGGCCGTAACAACGATAATAGATGGCAACAAAACTCAACATCAAATTTCAAGGCCATTCAAATAGTGCAAGATGGCTTCATTTGGATGAAACATGGCCGTAACAACGATAATAGATGGCAACAAAATTCAACATCAAATTTCAAGGCCATTCAAATAGTGCAAGATGGCTTCATTTGGATGAAACATGGCCGTAACAACGATAATAGATGGCAAAAAAACTCAACATCAAATTTCAAGGCCATTCAAGTAGTGCAAGATGGCTTCATTTGGATGAAACATGGCCGAAACAACGATAATAGATGGCAACAAAACTCAACATCAAATTTCAAGGCCATTCCAATGGTGCAAGATGGCTTCATTTGGATGAAACATGGCCGAAACAACGATAATAGATGGCAACAAAACTCAACATCAAATTTCAAGGCCATTGAAATAGTGCAAGATGGCTTCATTTGGATGAAACATGGCCATAACAACGATAATAGATGGCAACAAAATTCAACATCAAATTTCAAGACCATTCAAATAGTGCAAGATGGCTTCATTTGGATGAAACATGGCCGTAACAACGATAATAGATGGCAACAAAACTCAACATCAAATTTCAAGGCCATTCAAATAGTGCAAGATGGCTTCATTTGGATGAAACATGGCCGTAACAACGATAATAGATGGCAACAAAACTCAACATCAAATTTCAAGGCCATTCAAATAGTGCAAGATGGCTTCATTTGGATGAAACATGGCCGAAACAACGATAATAGATGGCAACAAAATTCAAAATCAAATTTCAAGGCCATTGAAATAGTGCAAGATGGCTTCATTTGGATGAAACATGGCCGTAAAAACGATAATAGATGGCAAAAAACTCAACATCAAATTTCAAGGCCATTCAAGTAGTGCAAGATGGCTTCATTTGGATGAAACATGGCCGTAACAACGATAATAGATGGCAACAAAATTTAACATCAAATTTCAAGGCCATTCAAATAGTGCAAGATGGCTTCATTTGGATGAAACATGGCCGTAACAACGATAATAGATGGCAACAAAATTCAACATCAAATTTCAAGGCCAATCAAATAGTGCAAGATGGCTTCATTTGGATGAAACATGGCCGAAAGAACGATAATAGATGGCAACAAAACTCAACATCAAATTTCAAGGCCATTCCAATAGTGGAAGATGGCTTCATTTGGATGAAACATGGCTGTAAAAACGATAATAGATGGCAAAAAAACTCAATATCCAATTTCAAGGCCATTGAAATAGTGCAATATGGCTTCATTTGGATGAAACATGACCGTAACAACGATAATAGATGGCAACAAAACTCAACATCAAATTTCAAGGCCATTCAAATAGTGCAAGATGGCTTCATTTGGATGAAACATGGCCGTAACAACGATAATAGATGGCAACAAAACTCAACATCAAATTTCAAGGCCATTCAAATAGTGCAAGATGGCTTCATTGGGATGAAACATGGCCGTAACAACGATAATACATGGCAACAAAATTCAACATCAAATTTCAAGGCCATTCAAATAGTGCAAGATGGCTTCATTTGGATGAAACATGGCCGTAACAACGATAATAGATGGCAACAAAACTCAACATCAAATTTCAAGGCCATTCAAATAGTGCAAGATGGCTTCATTAGGATGAAACATGGCCGTAACAACGATAATAGATGGCAACAAAATTCAACATCAAATTTCAAGGCCATTCAAATAGTGCAATATGGCTTTATTTGGATGAAACATGGCCGAAACAACGATAATAGATGGCAAAAAAACTCAACATCAAATTTCAAGGCCATTGAAATAGTGCAAGATGGCTTCATTTGGATGAAAATGGCCGTAACATCGATAATAGATGGCAACAAAACTCAACATCAAATTTCAAGGCCATTCAAATAGTGCAAGATGGCTTCATTTGGATGAAACATGGCCGAAACAACGATAATAGATGGCAACAAAACTCAACATCAAATTTCAAGGCCATTCAAATAGTGCAAGATGGCTTCATTTGGATGAAACATGGCCGTAACAACGATAATAGATGGCAATAAAACTCAACATCAAATTTCAAGGCCATTCAAATAGTGCAAGATGGCTTCATTTGGATGAAACATGGCCGTAACAACGATAATAGATGGCAATAAAACTCAACATCAAATTTCAAGGCCATTCAAATAGTGCAAGATGGCTTCATTTGGATGAAACATGGCCGAAACAACGATAATAGATGGCAAAAAAACTCAACATCAAATTTCAAGGCCATTCAAATAGTGCAATATGGCTTCATTTGGATGAAACATGGCCGTAACAACGATAATAGATGGCAACAAAACTCAACATCAAATTTCAAGGCCATTCAAATTGTGCAAGATGGCTTCATTTGGATGAAACATGGCCGTAACAACGATAATAGATGGCAACAAAATTCAACATCAAATTTCAAGGCCATTCAAATAGTGCAAGATGGCTTCATTTGGATGAAACATGGCCGTAACAACGATAATAGATGGCAATAAAACTCAACATCAAATTTCAAGGCCATTCAAATAGTGCAAGATGGCTTCATTTGGATGAAACATGGCCGAAACAACGATAATAGATGGCAACAAAACTCAACATCTAATTTCAAGGCCATTCCAATAGTGCAGGATGGCTTCATTTGGATGAAACATGGCCGAAACAACGATAATAGATGGCAACAAAACTCAACATCAAATTTCAAGGCCATTGAAATAGTGCAAGATGGCTTCATTTGGGTGAAACATGGCCGTAACAACGATAATAGATGGCAACAAAATTCAACATCAAATTTCAAGGCCATTGAAATAGTGCAAGATGGCTTCATTTGGATGAAACATGGCCATAACAACGATAATGGATGGCAACAAAATTCAACATCAAATTTCAAGGCCATTCAAATAGTGCAAGATGGCTTCATTTGGATGAAACATGGCCGTAACAACGATAATAGATGGCAACAAAACTCAACATCAAATTTCAAGGCCATTCAAATAGTGCAAGATGGCTTCATTTGGATGAAACATGGCCGTAACAACGATAATAGATGGCAACAAAACTCAACATCAAATTTCAAGGCCATTCAAATAGTGCAAGATGGCTTCATTTGGATGAAACATGGCCGAAACAACGATAATAGATGGCAACAAAATTCAACATCAAATTTCAAGGCCATTGAAATCGTACAAGATGGCTTCATATGGATGAAACATGGCCGTAACAACGATAATAGATGGCAACAAAACTCAACATCAAATTTCAAGGCCATTGAAATAGTGCAATATGGCTTCATTTGGATGAAACATGGCCGAAACAACGATAATAGATGGCAACAAAACTCAACATCAAATTTCAAGGCCATTCAAGTAGTGCAAGATGGCTTCATTTGGATGAAACATGGCCGTAACAACGATAATAGATGGCAACAAAATTTAACATCAAATTTCAAGGCCATTCAAATAGTGCAATATGGCTTCATTTGGATGAAACATGGCCGTAACAACGATAATAGATGGCAACAAAATTCAACATCAAATTTCAAGGCCATTCAAATAGTGCAAGATGGCTTCATTTGGATGAAACATGGCCGAAAGAACGATAATAGATGGCAACAAAACTCAACATCAAATTTCAAGGCCATTCCAATAGTGCAAGATGGCTTCATTTGGATGAAACATGGCTGTAACAACGATAATAGATGGCAAAAAAACTCAATATCAAATTTCAAGGCCATTGAAATAGTGCAATATGGCTTCATTTGGATGAAACATGGCCGAAACAACGATAATAGATGGCAACAAAACTCAACATCAAATTTCAAGGCCATTCAAATAGTGCAAGATGGCTTCATTTGGATGAAACATGGCCGTAACAACGATAATAGATGCCAACAAAATTCAACATCAAATTTCAAGGCCATTCAAATAGTGCAAGATGGCTTCATTTGGATGAAACATGGCCGAAACAACGATAATAGATGGCAACAAAACTCAACATCAAATTTCAAGGCCATTCCAATAGTGCAAGATGGCTTCATTTGGATGAAACATGGCCGTAACAACGATAATAGATGGCAACAAAATTCAACATCTAATTTCAAGGCCATTCAAATAGTGCAATATGGCTTCATTTGGATGAAACATGGCCGTAACAACGATAATAGATGGCAACAAAATTTAACATCAAATTTCAAGGCCATTCAAATAGTGCAAGATGGCTTCATTTGGATGAAACATGGCCGAAACAACGATAATAGATGGCAACAAAACTCAACATCAAATTTCAAGGCCATACAAATAGTGCAAGATGGCTTCATTAGGATGAAACATGGCCGTAACAACGATAATACATGGCAACAAAATTCAACATCAAATTTCAAGGCCATTCAAATAGTGCAATATGGCTTTATTTGGATGAAACATGGCCGAAACAACGATAATAGATGGCAAAAAAACTCAACATCAAATTTCAAGGCCATTGAAATAGTGCAAGATGGCTTCATTTGGATGAAAATGGCCGAAACATCGATAATAGATGGCAACAAAACTCAACATCAAATTTCAAGGCCATTCAAATAGTGCAAGATGGCTTCATTTGGATGAAACATGCCCGTAACAACGATAATAGATGCCAACAAAATTCAACATCAAATTTCAAGGCCATTCAAATAGTGCAAGATGGCTTCATTTGGATGAAACATGGCCGAAACAACGATAATAGATGGCAACAAAACTCAACATCAAATTTCAAGGCCATTCCAATAGTGCAAGATGGCTTCATTTGGATGAAACATGGCCGTAACAACGATAATAGATGGCAACAAAATTTAACATCAAATTTCAAGGCCATTCAAATAGTGCAATATGGCTTCATTTGGATGAAACATGGCCGTAACAACGATAATAGATGGCAACAAAATTTAACATCAAATTTCAAGGCCATTCAAATAGTGCAAGATGGCTTCATTTGGATGAAACATGGCCGTAACAACGATAATAGATGGCAACAAAACTCAACATCAAATTTCAAGGCCATTCAAATAGTGCAAGATGGCTTCATTTGGATGAAACATGGCCGTAACAACGATAATAGATGGCAACAAAACTCAACATCAAATTTCAAGGCCATTCAAATAGTGCAAGATGGCTTCATTTGGATGAAACATGGCCGAAACAACGATAATAGATGGCAACAAAATTCAACATCAAATTTCAAGGCCATTGAAATCGTACAAGATGGCTTCATTTGGATGAAACATGGCCGTAACAACGATAATAGATGGCAACAAAACTCAACATCAAATTTCAAGGCCATTGAAATAGTGCAATATGGCTTCATTTGGATGAAACATGGCCGAAACAACGATAATAGATGGTAAAAAACTCAACATCAAATTTCAAGGCCATTCAAGTAGTGCAAGATGGCTTCATTTGGATGAAACATGGCCGTAACAACGATAATAGATGGCAACAAAATTTAACATCAAATTTCAAGGCCATTCAAATAGTGCAATATGGCTTCATTTGGATGAAACATGGCCGTAACAACGATAATAGATGGCAACAAAATTCAACATCAAATTTCAAGGCCAATCAAATAGTGCAAGATGGCTTCATTTGGATGAAACATGGCCGTAACAACGATAATAGATGGCAACAAAACTCAACATCAAATTTCAAGGCCATTCCAATAGTGCAAGATGGCTTCATTTGAATGAAACATGGCTGTAAAAACGATAATAGATGGCAACAAAACTCAACATCAAATTTCAAGGCCATTCAAATAGTGCAATATGGCTTCATTTGGATGAAACATGGCCGAAACAACGATAATAGATGGCAACAAAACTCAACATCAAATTTCAAGGCCATTCCAATAGTGCAAGATGGCTTCATTTGGATGAAACATGACCGTAACAACGATAATAGATGGCAACAAAATTCAACATCGAATTTCAAGGCCATTGAAATAGTGCAATATGGCTTCATTTGGATGAAACATGGCCGTAACAACGATAATAGATGGCAACAAAATTTAACATCAAATTTCAAGGCCATTCAAATAGTGCAAGATGGCTTCATTTGGATGAAACATGGCCGTAACAACGATAATAGATGGCAACAAAATTCAACATCAAATTTCAAGGCCATTCAAATAGTGCAAGATGGCTTCCATTTGGATGAAACATGGCCGTAACAACGATAATAGATGGCAACATAATTCAACATCAAATTTCAAGGTCATTGAATTAGTGCAAGATGGCTTCATTTGGATGAAACATGGCCGTAACAACGATAATAGATGGCAACAAAATTCAACATCAAATTTCAAGGCCATTTAAATAGTGCAAGATGGCTTCATTTGGATGAAACATGGCCGTAACAACGATAATAGATGGCAACCAAACTCAACATCAAATTTCAAGGCCATTGAAATAGTGCAAGATTTCTTCATTTGGATACAACATGGCTGTAACAACGATAATAGATGGCAAAAAACTCAACATCAAATTTCAAGGCCATTGAAATAGTGCAATATGGCTTCATTTGGATGAAACATGGCCGTAACAACGATAATAGATGGCAACAAAACTCAACATCAAATTTCAAGGACATTGAAATAGTGCAAGATGGCTTCATTTGGATGAAACATGGCCGTAACAACGATAATAGATGGCAACAAAATTTAACATCAAATTTCAAGGTCATTCAAATAGTGCAATATGGCTTCATTTGGATGAAACATGGCCGTAACAACGATAATAGATGGTAACAAAACTCAACATCAAATTTCAAGGCCATTGAAATAGTGCAAGATGGCTTCATTTGGATGAAACATGGCCGTAACAACGATAATAGATGGCAACAAAATTCAACATCAAATTTCAAGGCCATTCAAATAGTGCAAGATGGCTTCATTTGGATGAAACATGGCCAAAACAACGATAATAGATGGCAACAAAACTCAACATCAAATTTCAAGGCCATTCAAATAGTGCAAGATGGCTTCATTTGGATGAAACATGGCTGTAAAAACGATAATAGATGGCAACAAAATTCAACATCAAATTTCAAGGCCATTCAAATAGTGCAAGATGGCTTCATTTGGATGAAACATGGCCGTAACAACGATAATAGATGGCAAAAAAACTCAACATCAAATTTCAAGGCCATTCAAATAATGCAAGATGGCTTCATTTGGATGAAACATGGCCGTAACAACGATAATAGATGGCAACAAAACTCAACATCAAATTTCAAGGCCATTCCAATAGTGCAAGATGGCTTCATTTGGATGAAACATGGCTGTAACAACGATAATAGATGGCAACAAAACTCAACATCAAATTTCAAGGCCATTCAAATAGTGCAAGATGGCTTCATTTCGATGAAACATGGCCGTAACAACGATAATAGATGGCAACAAAATTCAACATCAAATTTCAAGGCCATTCAAATAATGCAAGATGGCTTCATTTGGATGAAACATGGCCGAAACAACGATAATAGATGGCAACAAAACTCAACATCAAATTTCAAGGCTATTGAAATAGTGCAATATGGCTTCATTTGGATGAAACATGGCCGTAACAACGATAATAGATGGCAACAAAATTCAACATCAAATTTCAAGGCCATTCCAATAGTGCAAGATGGCTTCATTTGGATGAAACATGGCCGTAACAACGATAATAGATGGCAACAAAATTTAACATCAAATTTCAAGGCCATTCAAATAGTGCAATATGGCTTCATTTGGATGAAACATGGCCGTAACAACGATAATAGATGGCAACAAAATTCAACATCAAATTTCAAGGCCATTGAAATAGTGCAGATGGCTTCATTTGGATGAAAATGGCCGTAACATCGATAATAGATGGCAACAAAATTCAACATCAAATTTCAAGGCCATTCAAATAGTGCAAGATGGCTTCATTTGGATGAAACATGGCCGTAACAACGATAATAGATGGCAACAAAATTCAACATCAAATTTCAAGGCCAATCAAATAGTGCAAGATGGCTTCATTTGGATGAAACATGGCCGAAAGAACGATAATAGATGGCAACAAAACTCAACATCAAATTTCAAGGCCATTCCAATAGTGGAAGATGGCTTCATTTGGATGAAACATGGCTGTAAAAACGATAATAGATGACAAAAAAACTCAATATCAAATTTCAAGGCCATTGAAATAGTGCAATATGGCTTCATTTGGATGAAAATGGCCGTAACAACGATAATAGATGGCAACAAAACTCAACATCAAATTTCAAGGCCATTCAAATAGTGCAAGATGGCTTCATTTGGATGAAACATGGCCGTAACAACGATAATAGATGGCAACAAAATTCAACATCAAATTTCAAGGCCATTCAAACAGTGCAAGATGGCTTCATTTGGATGAAACATGGCCGTAACAACGATAATAGATGGCAATAAAACTCAACATCAAATTTCAAGGCCATTCAAATAGTGCAAGATGGTTTCATTTGGATGAAACATGGCCGTAACAACGATAATACATGGCAACAAAATTCAACATCAAATTTCAAGGCCATTCAAATAGTGCAAGATGGCTTCATTAGGATGAAACATGGCCGTAACAACGATAATACATGGCAACAAAATTCAACATCAAATTTCAAGGCCATTCAAATAGTGCAATATGGCATTATTTGGATGAAACATGGCCGAAACAACGATAATAGATGGCAAAAAAACTCAACATCAAATTTCAAGGCCATTCAAATAGTGCAAAATGGCTTCATTTGGATGAAAATTGCCGTAACATCGATAATAGATGGCAACAAAACTCAACATCAAATTTCAAGGCCATTCAAATAGTGCAAGATGGCTTCATTTGGATGAAACATGCCCGTAACAACGATAATAGATGGCAACAAAATTCAACATCAAATTTCAAGGCCATTCAAATAGTGCAAGATGGCTTCATTTGGATGAAACATGGCCGTAACAACGATAATAAATGGCAACAAAACTCAACATCAAATTTCAAGGCCATTCCAATAGTGCAAGATGGCTTCATTTGGATGAAACATGGCCGTAACAACGATAATAGATGGCAACAAACCTCAACATCAAATTTCAAGGGCATTCAAATAGTGCAAGATGGCTTCATTTGGATGAAACATGGCCGTAACAACGATAATAGATGGCAACAAAATTCAACATCAAATTTCAAGGCCATTCAAATAGTGCAAGATGGCTTCATTTGGATGAAACATGGCCGTAACAACGATAATAGATGGCAACAAAATTCAACATCAAATTTCAAGGTCATTGAATTAGTGCAAGATGGCTTCATTTGGATGAAACATGGCCGTAACAACGATAATAGATGGCAACAAAATTCAACATCAAATTTCAAGGCCATTCAAATAGTGCAAGATGGCTTCATTTGGATGAAACATGGCCGTAACAACGATAATAGATGGCAACAAAATTCAACATCAAATTTCAAGGCCATTCAAATAGTGCAAGATGGTTCCATTTGGATGAAACATGGCCGTAACAACGATAATAGATGGCAACAAAATTCAACATCAAATTTCAAGGCCATTCAAATAGTGCAAGATGGCTTCATTTGGATGAAACATGGCCGTAACAACGATAATAGATGGCAACAAAACTCAACATCAAATTTCAAGGCCATTGAAATAGTGCAAGATGGCTTCATTTGGATGAAACATGGCCGTAACAACGATAATAGATGGCAACAAAACTCAACATCAAATTTCAAGGCCATTCAAATAGTGCAAGATGGCTTCATTTCGATGAAACATGGCCGTAACAACGATAATAGATGGCAACAAAATTCAACATCAAATTTCAAGGCCATTTAAATAGTGCAAGATGGCTTCATTTGGATGAAACATGGCCGAAACAACGATAATAGATGGCAACAAAACTCAACATCAAATTTCAAGGCCATTCAAATAGTGCAATATGGCTTCATTTGGATGAAACATGGCCGTAACAACGATAATAGATGGCAACAAAACTCAACATCAAATTTCAAGGCCATTGAAATAGTGCAAGATGGCTTCATTTGGATGAAACATGGCCGTAACAACGATAATAGATGGCAACAAAATTCAACATCAAATTTCAAGGCCATTCAAATAGTGCAAAATGGCTTCATTTGGATGAAAAATGGCCGTAACAACGATAATAGATGGCAACAAAATTCAACATCAAATTTCAAGGCCATTGAAATAGTGCAGATGGCTTCATTTGGATGAAAATGGCCGTAACATCGATAATAGATGGCAACAAAATTCAACATCAAATTTCAAGGCCATTCAAATAGTGCAAAATGGCTTCATTTGGATGAAAAATGGCCGTAACAACGATAATAGATGGCTAAAAAACACAACATCAAATTTCAAGGCCATTGAAATAGTGCAAGATGGCTTCATTTGGATGAAACATGGCCGTAACAACGATAATAGATGGCAACAAAACTCAACATCAAATTTCAAGGCCATTCCAATAGTGCAAGATGGCTTCATTTGGATGAAACATGGCCGTAACAACGATAATAGATGGCAACAAAACTCAACATCAAATTTCAAGGCCATTCAAATAGTGCAAGATGGCTTCATTTCGATGAAACATGGCCGTAACAACGATAATAGATGGCAACAAAATTCAACATCAAATTTCAAGGCCATTTAAATAGTGCAAGATGGCTTCATTTGGATGAAACATGGCCGAAACAACGATAATAGATGGCAACAAAACTCAACATCAAATTTCAAGGCCATTGAATTAGTTCAAGATGTTTTATGTGGATGAAACATTGCCGTAACAACGATAATAGATGGCAACAAAACTCAACATCAAATTTCAAGGCCATTCAAATAGTGCAAGATGGCTTCATTTGGATGAAACATGGCCGTAACAACGATAATAGATGGCAAAAAAACTCAACATCAAATTTCAAGGCCATTCAAATAGTGCAATATGGCTTCATTTGGATGAAACATGGCCGTAACAACGATAATAGATGGCAAAAAAATTCAACATCAAATTTCAAGGCCATTCAAATAGTGCAAGATGGCTTCATTTGGATGAAACATGGCCGTAACAACGATAATAGATGGCAACAAAATTCAACATCAAATTTCAAGGCCATTCGAATAGTGCAAGATGGCTTCATTTGGATGAAACATGGCTGTAAAAACGATAATAGATGGCAACAAAATTCAACATCAAATTTCAAGGCCATTCAAATAGTGCAAGATGGCTTCATTTGGATGAAACATGGCCGAAACAACGATAATAGATGGCAACAAAACTCAACATCAAATTTCAAGGCCATTGAAATAGTGCAAGATGGCTTCATTTGGATGAAACATGGCCGTAACAACGATAATAGATGGCAACAAAACTCAACATCAAATTTCAAGGCCATTCAAATAGTGCAAGATGGCTTCATTCGGATGAAACATGGCCGTAACAACGATAATAGATGGCAACAAAATTCAACATCAAATTTCAAGGCCATTCAAATAGTGCAAGATGGCTTCATTTGGATGAAACATGGCTGTAAAAACGATAATAGATGGCAACAAAATTTAACATCAAATTTCAAGGCCATTCAAAAAGTGCAAGATGGCTTCATTTGGATGAAACATGGGCGTAACAACGATAATAGATGGCAACAAAACTCAACATCAAATTTCAAGGCCATTCAAATAGTGCAAGATGGCTTCATTTGGATGAAACATGGCCGTAACAACGATAATAGATGGCAACAAAATTCAACATCAAATTTCAAGGCCATTCAAATAGTGCAATATGGCTTCATTTGGATGAAACATGGCCGAAACAACGATAATAGATGGAAACAAAACTCAACATCAAATTTCAAGGCCATTCAAATAGTGCAAGATGGCTTCATTTGGATGAAACATGGCCATAACAACGATAATAGATGGCAACAAAATTCAACATCAAATTTCAAGGCCATTCAAATAGTGCAAGATGGCTTCATTTGGATGAAACATGGCCGTAACAACGATAATAGATGGCAACAAAATTCAACATCAAATTTCAAGGTCATTGAATTACTGCAAAATGGCTTCATTTGGATGAAACATGGCCGTAACAACGATAATAGATGGCAACAAAATTCAACATCAAATTTCAAGGCCATTCAAATAGTGCAAGATGGCTTCATTTGGATGAAACATGGCCGAAACAACGATAATAGATGGCAACAAAACTCAACATCAAATTTCAAGGCCATTCCAATAGTGCAATATGGCTTCATTTGGATGAAACATGGCCGTAACAACGATAATAGATGGCAACAAAACTCAACATCAAATTTCAAGGCCATTGAAATAGTGCAAGATGGCTTCATTTGGATGAAACATGGCCGTAACAACGATAATAGATGGCAACAAAACTCAACATCAAATTTCAAGGCCGTTCAAATAGTGCAATATGGCTTCATTTGGATGAAACATGGCCGTAACAACGATAATAGATGGCAACAAACCTCAACATCAAATTACAAGGCCATTCAAATAGTGCAAGATGGCTTCATTTGGATGAAACATGGCCGTAACAACGATAATAGATGGCAACAAAATTCAACATCAAATTTCAAGGCCATTCAAATAGTGCAAGATGGCTTCATTTGGATGAAACATGGCCGTAACAACGATAATAGATGGCAACAAAATTCAACATCAAATTTCAAGGCCATTCCAATAGTGCAAGATGGCTTCATTTGGATGAAACATGGCTGTAAAAACGATAATAGATGGCAACAAAATTTAACATCAAATTTCAAGGCCATTGAAATAGTGCAATATGGCTTCATTTGGATGCAACATGGCCGTAACAACGATAATAGATGGCAACAAAACTCAACATCAAATTTCAAGGCCATTGAAATAGTGCAAGATGGCTTCATTTGGATGAAAATGACCGTAACATCGATAATAGATGGCAACAAAACTCAACATCAAATTTCAAGGCCATTCAAATAGTGCAAGATGGCTTCTTTTGGATGAAACATGGCCGTAACAACGATAATAGATGGCAACAAAACTCAACATCAAATTTCAAGGCCATTCAAATAGTGCAAGATGGCTTCATTTGGATGAAACATGGCCGAAACAACGATAATAGATGGCAACAAAACTCAACATCAAATTTCAAGGTCATTCAAATAGTGCAAGATGGCTTCATTTGGATGAAACATGGCCATAACAACGATAATAGATGGCAACAAAACTCAACATCAAATTTCAAGGCCATTCAAATAGTGCAAGATGGCTTCATTTGGATGAAACATGGCCGTAACAACGATAATAGATGGCAAAAAAACTCAACATCTAATTTCAAGGCCATTCAAATAGTGCAATATGGCTTCATTTGGATGAAACATGGCCGAAACAACGATAATAGATGGAAACAAAACTCAACATCAAATTTCAAGGCCATTCAAATAGTGCAAGATGGCTTCATTTGGATGAAACATGGCCATAACAACGATAATAGATGGCAACAAAATTCAACATCAAATTTCAAGGCCATTCAACATTAGTGCAAAAAGGCTTCATTTGGATGAAACATGGCCGTAACATCGATAATAGATGGCAACAAAACTCAACATCGAATTTCAAGGCCATTCAAATAGTGCAAGATGGCTTCATTTGGATGAAACATGGCCGTAACAACGATAATAGATGGCAACAAAACTCAACATCAAATTTCAAGGCCATTCAAATAGTGCAAGATGGCTTCATTTGGATGAAACATGGCCGTAACAACGATAATAGATGGCAACAAAACTCAACATCAAATTTCAAGGTCATTCAAATAGTGCAAGATGGCTTCATTTAGATGAAACATGGCCGTAACAACGATAATAGATGGCAACAAAACTCAACATCAAATTTCAAGGCCATTCAAATAGTGCAAGATGGCTTCATTTGGATGAAACATGGCCGTAACAACGATAATAGATGGCAACAAAACTCAACATCAAATTTCAAGGCCATTCAAATAGTGCAATATGGCTTCATTTGGATGAAACATGGCCGTAACAACGATAATAGATGGCAAAAAAACTCAACATCAAATTTGAAGGCCATTCCAATAGTGCAAGATGGCTTCATTTGGATGAAACATGGCTGTAACAACGATAATAGATGTCAACAAAACTCAACATCAAATTTCAAGGTCATTGAAATAGTGCAATATGGCTTCATTCGGATGAAACATGGCCGTAACAACGATAATAGATGGCAACAAAACTCAACATCAAATTTCAAGGCCATTGAAATAGTGCAATATGGCTTCATTTGGATGAAACATGGCCGTAACAACGATAATAGATGGCAACAAAACTCAACATCAAATTTCAAGGCCATTCAAATAGTGCAAGATGGCTTCATTTGGATGAAACATGGCCAAAACAACGATAATAGATGGCAACAAAATTCAACATCAAATTTCAAGGCCATTCAAATAGTGCAAGATGGCTTCATTTGGATGAAAAATGGCTGTAAAAACGATAATAGATGGCAACAAAATTTAACATCAAATTTCAAGGCCATTCAAATAGTGCAATATGGCTTCATTTGGATGAAACATGGCCGTAACAACGATAATAGATGGCAACAAAACTCAACATCAAATTTCAAGGCCATTGAAATAGTGCAAGATGGCTTCATTTGGATGAAACATGGCCGTAACAACGATAATAGATGGCAACAAAACTCAACATCAAATTTCAAGGCCATTCAAATAGTGCAAGATGGCTTCATTTGGATGAAACATGGCCGTAACAACGATAATAGATGGCAACAAAACTCAACATCAAATTTCAAGGCCATTCAAATAGTGCAAGATGGCTTCATTTGGATGAAACATGGCCATAACAACGATAATAGATGGCAACAAAACTCAACATCAAATTTCAAGGTCATTCAACTAGTGCAAGATGGCTTCATTTGGATGAAACATGGCCGTAACAACGATAATAGATGGCAACAAAACTCAACATCAAATTTCAAGGCCATTCCAATAGTGCAAGATGGCTTCATTTGGATGAAACATGGCCGTAACAACGATAATAGATGGCAACAAAACTCAACATCAAATTTCAAGGCCATTCAAATAGTGCAATATGGCTTCATTTGGATGAAACATGGCCGAAACAACGATAATAGATGGAAACAAAACTCAACATCAAATTTCAAGGCCATTCAAATAGTGCAAGATGGCTTCATTTGGATGAAACATGGCCATAACAACGATAATAGATGGCAACAAAATTCAACATCAAATTTCAAGGTCATTGAATTAGTGCAAAATGGCTTCATTTGGATGAAACATGGCCGTAACAACGATAATAGATGGCAACAAAATTCAACATCAAATTTCAAGGCCATTCAAATAGTGCAAGATGGCTTCATTTGGATGAAACATGGCCGAAACAACGATAATAGATGGCAACAAAACTCAACATCAAATTTCAAGGCCATTCAAATAGTGCAAGATGGCTTCATTTGGATGAAACATGGCCGAAACAACGATAATAGATGGCAACAAAATTCAACATCAAATTTCAAGGCCATTCAAATAGTGCAAGATGGCTTCATTTGGATGAAAAATGGCTGTAAAAACGATAATCGATGGCAACAAAATTTAACATCAAATTTCAAGGCCATTCAAATAGTGCAATATGGCTTCATTTGGATGAAACATGGCCGTAACAACGATAATAGATGGCAACAGAACTCAACATCAAATTTCAAGGCCATTGAAATAGTGCAAGATGGCTTCATTTGGATGAAAATGGCCGTAACATCGATAATAGATGGCAACAAAACTCAACATCAAATTTCAAGGCCATTCAAATAGTGCAAGATGGCTTCATTTGGATGAAACATGGCCATAACAACGATAATAGATGGCAACAAAATTCAACATCAAATTTCAAGGCCATTCAAATAGTGCAAGATGGCTTCATTTGGATGAAACATGGCCGTAACAACGATAATAGATGGCAACAAAATTCAACATCAAATTTCAAGGTCATTGAATTAGTGCAAAATGGCTTCATTTGGATGAAACATGGCCGTAACAACGATAATAGATGTTAACAAGAGTAAACATCAACTTTCAAGGCCATTCAAATAGTGCAAGATGGCTTCATTTGGATGAAACATGGCCGAAACAACGATAATAGATGGCAACAAAACTCAACATCAAATTTCAAGGCCATTCAAATAGTGCAAGATGGCTTCATTTGGATGAAACATGGCCGTAACAACGATAATAGATGGCAACAAAACTCAACATCAAATTTCAAGGCCATTCAAATAGTGCAAGATGGCTTCATTTGGATGAAACATGGCCGTAACAACGATAATAGATGGCAACAAAATTCAACATCAAATTTCAAGGCCATTCAAATAGTGCAAGATGGCTTCATTTGGATGAAACATGGCCGTAACAACGATAATAGATGGCAACAAAATTCAACATCAAATTTCAAGGCCATTCCAATAGTGCAAGATGGCTTCATTTGGATGAAACATGGCCGTAACAACGATAATAGATGGCAACAAAATTCAACATCAAATTTCAAGGTCATTGAATAAGTGCAATATGGCTTCATTTGGATGAAACATGGCCGAAACAACGATAATAGATGGCAACAAAATTCAACATCAAATTTCAAGGCCATTCCAATAGTGCAAGATGGCTTCATTTGGATGAAACATGGCCGTAACAACGATAATAGATGGCAACAAAATTCAACATCAAATTTCAAGGTCATTGAATTAGTGCAATATGGCTTCATTTGGATGAAACATGGCCGAAACAACGATAATAGATGGCAACAAAATTCAACATCAAATTTCAAGGCCATTCAAATAGTGCAAGATGGCTTCATTTGGTTGAAACATGGCCGTAACAACGATAATAGATGGCAACAAAATTCAACATCAAATTTCAAGGCCATTGAAATAGTGCAAGATGGCTTCATTTGGATGAAACATGGCCGTAACAACGATAATAGATGGCAACAAAATTCAACATCGAATTTCAAGGCCATTCAAATAGTGCAAGATGGCTTCTTTTGGATGAAACATGGCCGTAACAACGATAATAGATGGCAACAAAACTCAACATCAAATTTCAAGGCCATTCAAATAGTGCAAGATGGCTTCATTTGGATGAAACATGCCCGTAACAACGATAATAGATGGCAACAAAATTCAACATCAAATTTCAAGGCCATTCAAATAGTGCAAGATGGCTTCATTTGGATGAAACATGCCCGTAACAACGATAATAGATGGCAACAAAATTCAACATCAAATTTCAAGGCCATTCAAATAGTGCAAGATGGCTTCATTTGGATGAAACATGGCCGAAACAACGATAATAAATGGCAACAAAACTCAACATCAAATTTCAAGGCCATTCCAATAGTGCAAGATGGCTTCATTTGGATGAAACATGGCCGAAACAACGATAATAGATGGCAACAAACCTCAACATCAAATTTCAAGGGCATTCAAATAGTGCAAGATGGCTTCATTTGGATGAAACATGGCCGTAACAACGATAATAGATGGCAACAAAATTCAACATCAAATTTCAAGGCCATTCAAATAGTGCAAGATGGCTTCATTTGGATGAAACATGGCCGTAACAACGATAATAGATGGCAACAAAATTCAACATCAAATTTCAAGGCCATTCAAATAGTGCAAGATGGTTCCATTTGGATGAAACATGGCCGTAACAACGATAATAGATGGCAACAAAATTCAACATCAAATTTCAAGGTCATTGAATTAGTGCAAGATGGCTTCATTTGGATGAAACATGGCCGTAACAACGATAATAGATGGCAACAAAATTCAACATCAAATTTCAAGGCCATTCAAATAGTGCAAGATGGCTTCATTTGGATGAAACATGGCCGTAACAACGATAATAGATGGCAACAAAATTCAACATCAAATTTCAAGGCCATTCAAATAGTGCAAGATGGTTCCATTTGGATGAAACATGGCCGTAACAACGATAATAGATGGCAACAAAATTCAACATCAAATTTCAAGGCCATTCAAATAGTGCAAGATGGCTTCATTTGGATGAAACATGGCCGTAACAACGATAATAGATGGCAACAAAACTCAACATCAAATTTCAAGGCCATTGAAATAGTGCAAGATGGCTTCATTTGGATGAAACATGGCCGTAACAACGATAATAGATGGCAACAAAACTCAACATCAAATTTCAAGGCCATTCAAATAGTGCAAGATGGCTTCATTTCGATGAAACATGGCCGTAACAACGATAATAGATGGCAACAAAATTCAACATCAAATTTCAAGGCCATTTAAATAGTGCAAGATGGCTTCATTTGGATGAAACATGGCCGAAACAACGATAATAGATGGCAACAAAACTCAACATCAAATTTCAAGGCCATTCAAATAGTGCAATATGGCTTCATTTGGATGAAACATGGCCGTAACAACGATAATAGATGGCAACAAAACTCAACATCAAATTTCAAGGCCATTGAAATAGTGCAAGATGGCTTCATTTGGATGAAACATGGCCGTAACAACGATAATAGATGGCAACAAAATTCAACATCAAATTTCAAGGCCATTCAAATAGTGCAAAATGGCTTCATTTGGATGAAAAATGGCCGTAACAACGATAATAGATGGCAACACAATTCAACATCAAATTTCAAGGCCATTGAAATAGTGCAGATGGCTTCATTTGGATGAAAATGGCCGTAACATCGATAATAGATGGCAACAAAATTCAACATCAAATTTCAAGGCCATTCAAATAGTGCAAAATGGCTTCATTTGGATGAAAAATGGCCGTAACAACGATAATAGATGGCTAAAAAACACAACATCAAATTTCAAGGCCATTGAAATAGTGCAAGATGGCTTCATTTGGATGAAACATGGCCGTAACAACGATAATAGATGGCAACAAAACTCAACATCAAATTTCAAGGCCATTCAAATAGTGCAAGATGGCTTCATTTCGATGAAACATGGCCGTAACAACGATAATAGATGGCAACAAAATTCAACATCAAATTTCAAGGCCATTTAAATAGTGCAAGATGGCTTCATTTGGATGAAACATGGCCGAAACAACGATAATAGATGGCAACAAAACTCAACATCAAATTTCAAGGCCATTGAATTAGTTCAAGATGTTTTATGTGGATGAAACATTGCCGTAACAACGATAATAGATGGCAACAAAATTCAACATCAAATTTCAAGGCCATTCAAATAGTGCAAGATGGCTTCATTTGGATGAAACATGGCCGAAACAACGATAATAGATGGCAACAAAACTCAACATCAAATTTCAAGGCCATTCAAATAGTGCAAGATGGCTTCATTTGGATGAAACATGGCCGTAACAACGATAATAGATGGCAACAAAATTCAACATCAAATTTCAAGGCCATTCAAATAGTGCAATATGGCTTCATTTGGATGAAACATGGCCGAAACAACGATAATAGATGGAAACAAAACTCAACATCAAATTTCAAGGCCATTCAAATAGTGCAAGATGGCTTCATTTGGATGAAACATGGCCATAACAACGATAATAGATGGCAACAAAATTCAACATCAAATTTCAAGGCCATTCAAATAGTGCAAGATGGCTTCATTTGGATGAAACATGGCCGTAACAACGATAATAGATGGCAACAAAATTCAACATCAAATTTCAAGGTCATTGAATTACTGCAAAATGGCTTCATTTGGATGAAACATGGCCGTAACAACGATAATAGATGGCAACAAAATTCAACATCAAATTTCAAGGCCATTCAAATAGTGCAAGATGGCTTCATTTGGATGAAACATGGCCGAAACAACGATAATAGATGGCAACAAAACTCAACATCAAATTTCAAGGCCATTCCAATAGTGCAATATGGCTTCATTTGGATGAAACATGGCCGTAACAACGATAATAGATGGCAACAAAATTCAACATCAAATTTCAAGGCCATTTAAATAGTGCAAGATGGCTTCATTTCGATGAAACATGGCCGTAACAACGATAATAGATGGCAACAAAATTCAACATCAAATTTCAAGGCCATTTAAATAGTGCAAGATGGCTTCATTTGGATGAAACATGGCCGAAACAACGATAATAGATGGCAACAAAATTCAACATCAAATTTCAAGGCCATTCGAATAGTGCAAGATGGCTTCATTTGGATGAAACATGGCTGTAAAAACGATAATAGATGGCAACAAAATTCAACATCAAATTTCAAGGCCATTCAAATAGTGCAAGATGGCTTCATTTGGATGAAACATGGCCGAAACAACGATAATAGATGGCAACAAAACTCAACATCAAATTTCAAGGCCATTGAAATAGTGCAAGATGGCTTCATTTGGATGAAACATGGCCGTAACAACGATAATAGATGGCAACAAAACTCAACATCAAATTTCAAGGCCATTCAAATAGTGCAAGATGGCTTCATTCGGATGAAACATGGCCGTAACAACGATAATAGATGGCAACAAAATTCAACATCAAATTTCAAGGCCATTCAAATAGTGCAAGATGGCTTCATTTGGATGAAACATGGCTGTAAAAACGATAATAGATGGCAACAAAATTTAACATCAAATTTCAAGGCCATTCAAAAAGTGCAAGATGGCTTCATTTGGATGAAACATGGCCGTAACAACGATAATAGATGGCAACAAAACTCAACATCAAATTTCAAGGCCATTGAAATTGTGCAAGATGGCTTCATTTGGATGAAAATGGCCGTAACATCGATAATAGATGGCAACAAAACTCAACATCAAATTTCAAGGCCATTCAAAAAGTGCAAGATGGCTTCATTTGGATGAAACATGGCCGTAACAACGATAATAGATGGCAACAAAACTCAACATCAAATTTCAAGGCCATTCAAATAGTGCAAGATGGCTTCATTTCGATGAAACATGGCCGTAACAACGATAATAGATGGCAACAAAATTCAACATCAAATTTCAAGGCCATTTAAATAGTGCAAGATGGCTTCATTTGGATGAAACATGGCCGAAACAACGATAATAGATGGCAACAAAACTCAACATCAAATTTCAAGGCCATTGAATTAGTTCAAGATGTTTTATGTGGATGAAACATTGCCGTAACAACGATAATAGATGGCAACAAAATTCAACATCAAATTTCAAGGCCATTCAAATAGTGCAAGATGGCTTCATTTGGATGAAACATGGCCGAAACAACGATAATAGATGGCAACAAAACTCAACATCAAATTTCAAGGCCATTGAAATAGTGCAAGATGGCTTCATTTGGATGAAACATGGCCGTAACAACGATAATAGATGGCAACAAAATTCAACATCAAATTTCAAGGCCATTCAAATAGTGCAATATGGCTTCATTTGGATGAAACATGGCCGAAACAACGATAATAGATGGAAACAAAACTCAACATCAAATTTCAAGGCCATTCAAATAGTGCAAGATGGCTTCATTTGGATGAAACATGGCCATAACAACGATAATAGATGGCAACAAAATTCAACATCAAATTTCAAGGCCATTCAAATAGTGCAAGATGGCTTCATTTGGATGAAACATGGCCGTAACAACGATAATAGATGGCAACAAAATTCAACATCAAATTTCAAGGTCATTGAATTACTGCAAAATGGCTTCATTTGGATGAAACATGGCCGTAACAACGATAATAGATGGCAACAAAATTCAACATCAAATTTCAAGGCCATTCAAATAGTGCAAGATGGCTTCATTTGGATGAAACATGGCCGAAACAACGATAATAGATGGCAACAAAACTCAACATCAAATTTCAAGGCCATTCCAATAGTGCAATATGGCTTCATTTGGATGAAACATGGCCGTAACAACGATAATAGATGGCAACAAAATTCAACATCAAATTTCAAGGCCATTTAAATAGTGCAAGATGGCTTCATTTCGATGAAACATGGCCGTAACAACGATAATAGATGGCAACAAAATTCAACATCAAATTTCAAGGCCATTTAAATAGTGCAAGATGGCTTCATTTGGATGAAACATGGCCGAAACAACGATAATAGATGGCAACAAAATTCAACATCAAATTTCAAGGCCATTCGAATAGTGCAAGATGGCTTCATTTGGATGAAACATGGCTGTAAAAACGATAATAGATGGCAACAAAATTCAACATCAAATTTCAAGGCCATTCAAATAGTGCAAGATGGCTTCATTTGGATGAAACATGGCCGAAACAACGATAATAGATGGCAACAAAACTCAACATCAAATTTCAAGGCCATTGAAATAGTGCAAGATGGCTTCATTTGGATGAAACATGGCCGTAACAACGATAATAGATGGCAACAAAACTCAACATCAAATTTCAAGGCCATTCAAATAGTGCAAGATGGCTTCATTCGGATGAAACATGGCCGTAACAACGATAATAGATGGCAACAAAATTCAACATCAAATTTCAAGGCCATTCAAATAGTGCAAGATGGCTTCATTTGGATGAAACATGGCTGTAAAAACGATAATAGATGGCAACAAAATTTAACATCAAATTTCAAGGCCATTCAAAAAGTGCAAGATGGCTTCATTTGGATGAAACATGGCCGTAACATCGATAATAGATGGCAACAAAACTCAACATCAAATTTCAAGGCCATTGAAATTGTGCCAGATGGCTTCATTTGGATGAAAATGGCCGTAACATCGATAATAGATGGCAACAAAACTCAACATCAAATTTCAAGGCCATTCAAAAAGTGCAAGATGGCTTCATTTGGATGAAACATGGCCGTAACAACGATAATAGATGGCAACAAAACTCAACATCAAATTTCAAGGCCATTCAAATAGTGCAAGATGGCTTCATTTGGATGAAACATGGCCGTAACAACGATAATAGATGGCAACAAAACTCAACATCAAATTTCAAGGTCATTCAAATAGTGCAAGATGGCTTCATTTGGATGAAACATGGGCGTAACAACGATAATAGATGGCAACAAAACTCAACATCAAATTTCAAGGCCATTCAAATAGTGCAAGATGGCTTCATTTGGATGAAACATGGCCGTAACAACGATAATAGATGGCAACAAAATTCAACATCAAATTTCAAGGCCATTCAAATAGTGCAATATGGCTTCATTTGGATGAAACATGGCCGAAACAACGATAATAGATGGAAACAAAACTCAACATCAAATTTCAAGGCCATTCAAATAGTGCAAGATGGCTTCATTTGGATGAAACATGGCCATAACAACGATAATAGATGGCAACAAAATTCAACATCAAATTTCAAGGCCATTCAAATAGTGCAAGATGGCTTCATTTGGATGAAACATGGCCGTAACAACGATAATAGATGGCAACAAAATTCAACATCAAATTTCAAGGTCATTGAATTACTGCAAAATGGCTTCATTTGGATGAAACATGGCCGTAACAACGATAATAGATGGCAACAAAATTCAACATCAAATTTCAAGGCCATTCAAATAGTGCAAGATGGCTTCATTTGGATGAAACATGGCCGAAACAACGATAATAGATGGCAACAAAACTCAACATCAAATTTCAAGGCCATTCCAATAGTGCAATATGGCTTCATTTGGATGAAACATGGCCGTAACAACGATAATAGATGGCAACAAAACTCAACATCAAATTTCAAGGCCATTGAAATAGTGCAAGATGGCTTCATTTGGATGAAACATGGCCGTAACAACGATAATAGATGGCAACAAAACTCAACATCAAATTTCAAGGCCGTTCAAATAGTGCAATATGGCTTCATTTGGATGAAACATGGCCGTAACAACGATAATAGATGGCAACAAACCTCAACATCAAATTACAAGGCCATTCAAATAGTGCAAGATGGCTTCATTTGGATGAAACATGGCCGTAACAACGATAATAGATGGCAACAAAATTCAACATCAAATTTCAAGGCCATTCAAATAGTGCAAGATGGCTTCATTTGGATGAAACATGGCCGTAACAACGATAATAGATGGCAACAAAATTCAACATCAAATTTCAAGGCCATTCCAATAGTGCAAGATGGCTTCATTTGGATGAAACATGGCTGTAAAAACGATAATAGATGGCAACAAAATTTAACATCAAATTTCAAGGCCATTGAAATAGTGCAATATGGCTTCATTTGGATGAAACATGGCCGTAACAACGATAATAGATGGCAACAAAACTCAACATCAAATTTCAAGGCCATTCAAATAGTGCAAGATGGCTTCATTTGGATGAAAATGACCGTAACATCGATAATAGATGGCAACAAAACTCAACATCAAATTTCAAGGCCATTCAAATAGTGCAAGATGGCTTCTTTTGGATGAAACATGGCCGTAACAACGATAATAGATGGCAACAAAACTCAACATCAAATTTCAAGGCCATTCAAATAGTGCAAGATGGCTTCATTTGGATGAAACATGGCCGAAACAACGATAATAGATGGCAACAAAACTCAACATCAAATTTGAAGGTCATTCAAATAGTGCAAGATGGCTTCATTTGGATGAAACATGGCCATAACAACGATAATAGATGGCAACAAAACTCAACATCAAATTTCAAGGCCATTCAAATAGTGCAAGATGGCTTCATTTGGATGAAACATGGCCGTAACAACGATAATAGATGGCAACAAAACTCAACATCTAATTTCAAGGCCATTCAAATAGTGCAATATGGCTTCATTTGGATGAAACATGGCCGAAACAACGATAATAGATGGAAACAAAACTCAACATCAAATTTCAAGGCCATTCAAATAGTGCAAGATGGCTTCATTTGGATGAAACATGGCCATAACAACGATAATAGATGGCAACAAAATTCAACATCAAATTTCAAGGCCATTCAACATTAGTGCAAAAAGGCTTCATTTGGATGAAACATGGCCGTAACAACGATAATAGATGGCAACAAAACTCAACATCAAATTTCAAGGCCATTGAAATAATGCAAAATGGCTTCATTTGGATGAAAATGGCCGTAACATCGATAATAGATGGCAACAAAACTCAACATCGAATTTCAAGGCCATTCAAATAGTGCAAGATGGCTTCATTTGGATGAAACATGGCCGTAACAACGATAATAAATGGCAACAAAACTCAACATCAAATTTCAAGGCCATTCAAATAGTGCAAGATGGCTTCATTTGGATGAAACATGGCCGTAACAACGATAATAGATGGCAACAAAACTCAACATCAAATTTCAAGGTCATTCAAATAGTGCAAGATGGCTTCATTTAGATGAAACATGGCCGTAACAACGATAATAGATGGCAACAAAACTCAACATCAAATTTCAAGGCCATTCAAATAGTGCAAGATGGCTTCATTTGGATGAAACATGGCCGTAACAACGATAATAGATGGCAACAAAACTCAACATCAAATTTGAAGGCCATTCAAATAGTGCAAGATGGCTTCATTTGGATGAAACATGGCCGTAACAACGATAATAGATGGCAAAAAAACTCAACATCAAATTTCAAGGCCATTCCAATAGTGCAAGATGGCTTCATTTGGATGAAACATGGCTGTAACAACGATAATAGATGTCAACAAAACTCAACATCAAATTTCAAGGTCATTGAAATAGTGCAATATGGCTTCATTCGGATGAAACATGGCCGTAACAACGATAATAGATGGCAACAAAACTCAACATCAAATTTCAAGGCCATTGAAATAGTGCAAGATGGCTTCATTTGGATGAAACATGGCCGTAACAACGATAATAGATGGCAACAAAACTCAACATCAAATTTCAAGGCCATTCAAATAGTGCAAGATGGCTTCATTTGGATGAAACATGGCCAAAACAACGATAATAGATGGCAACAAAATTCAACATCAAATTTCAAGGCCATTCAAATAGTGCAAGATGGCTTCATTTGGATGAAAAATGGCTGTAAAAACGATAATAGATGGCAACAAAATTTAACATCAAATTTCAAGGCCATTCAAATAGTGCAATATGGCTTCATTTGGATGAAACATGGCCGTAACAACGATAATAGATGGCAACAAAACTCAACATCAAATTTCAAGGCCATTGAAATAGTGCAAGATGGCTTCATTTGGATGAAACATGGCCGTAACAACGATAATAGATGGCAACAAAACTCAACATCAAATTTCAAGGCCATTCAAATAGTGCAAGATGGCTTCATTTGGATGAAACATGGCCGTAACAACGATAATAGATGGCAACAAAACTCAACATCAAATTTCAAGGCCATTCAAATAGTGCAAGATGGCTTCATTTGGATGAAACATGGCCATAACAACGATAATAGATGGCAACAAAACTCAACATCAAATTTCAAGGTCATTCAACTAGTGCAAGATGGCTTCATTTGGATGAAACATGGCCGTAACAACGATAATAGATGGCAACAAAACTCAACATCAAATTTCAAGGCCATTCCAATAGTGCAAGATGGCTTCATTTGGATGAAACATGGCCGTAACAACGATAATAGATGGCAACAAAACTCAACATCAAATTTCAAGGCCATTCAAATAGTGCAATATGGCTTCATTTGGATGAAACATGGCCGAAACAACGATAATAGATGGAAACAAAACTCAACATCAAATTTCAAGGCCATTCAAATAGTGCAAGATGGCTTCATTTGGATGAAACATGGCCATAACAACGATAATAGATGGCAACAAAATTCAACATCAAATTTCAAGGTCATTGAATTAGTGCAAAATGGCTTCATTTGGATGAAACATGGCCGTAACAACGATAATAGATGGCAACAAAATTCAACATCAAATTTCAAGGCCATTCAAATAGTGCAAGATGGCTTCATTTGGATGAAACATGGCCGAAACAACGATAATAGATGGCAACAAAACTCAACATCAAATTTCAAGGCCATTCAAATAGTGCAAGATGGCTTCATTTGGATGAAACATGGCCGAAACAACGATAATAGATGGCAACAAAATTCAACATCAAATTTCAAGGCCATTCAAATAGTGCAAGATGGCTTCATTTGGATGAAAAATGGCTGTAAAAACGATAATCGATGGCAACAAAATTTAACATCAAATTTCAAGGCCATTCAAATAGTGCAATATGGCTTCATTTGGATGAAACATGGCCGTAACAACGATAATAGATGGCAACAGAACTCAACATCAAATTTCAAGGCCATTGAAATAGTGCAAGATGGCTTCATTTGGATGAAAATGGCCGTAACATCGATAATAGATGGCAACAAAACTCAACATCAAATTTCAAGGCCATTCAAATAGTGCAAGATGGCTTCATTTGGATGAAACATGGCCATAACAACGATAATAGATGGCAACAAAATTCAACATCAAATTTCAAGGCCATTCAAATAGTGCAAGATGGCTTCATTTGGATGAAACATGGCCGTAACAACGATAATAGATGGCAAAAAAACTCAACATCAAATTTCAAGGTCATTGAATTAGTGCAAGATGGCTTCATTTGGATGAAACATGGCCGTAACAACGATAATAGATGTTAACAAGAGTAAACATCAACTTTCAAGGCCATTCAAATAGTGCAAGATGGCTTCATTTGGATGAAACATGGCCGAAACAACGATAATAGATGGCAACAAAACTCAACATCAAATTTCAAGGCCATTCAAATAGTGCAAGATGGCTTCATTTGGATGAAACATGGCCGTAACAACGATAATAGATGGCAACAAAACTCAACATCAAATTTCAAGGCCATTCAAATAGTGCAAGATGGCTTCATTTGGATGAAACATGGCCGTAACAACGATAATAGATGGCAACAAAATTCAACATCAAATTTCAAGGCCATTCAAATAGTGCAAGATGGCTTCATTTGGATGAAACATGGCCGTAACAACGATAATAGATGGCAACAAAATTCAACATCAAATTTCAAGGCCATTCCAATAGTGCAAGATGGCTTCATTTGGATGAAACATGGCCGTAACAACGATAATAGATGGCAACAAAATTCAACATCAAATTTCAAGGTCATTGAATTAGTGCAATATGGCTTCATTTGGATGAAACATGGCCGAAACAACGATAATAGATGGCAACAAAATTCAACATCAAATTTCAAGGCCATTCAAATAGTGCAAGATGGCTTCATTTGGTTGAAACATGGCCGTAACAACGATAATAGATGGCAACAAAATTCAACATCAAATTTCAAGGCCATTGAAATAGTGCAAGATGGCTTCATTTGGATGAAACATGGCCGTAACAACGATAATAGATGGCAACAAAATTCAACATCGAATTTCAAGGCCATTCAAATAGTGCAATATGGCTTCATTTGGATGAAACATGGCCGTAACAACGATAATAGATGGCAAAAAAACTCAAAATCAAATTTCAAGGCCATTCAAATAGTGCAAGATGGCTTCATTTGGATGAAACATGGCCGTAACAACGATAATAGATGGCAACAAAACTCAACATCAAATTTCAAGGTCATTGAATTAGTGCAAAATGGCTTCATTTGGATGAAACATGGCCGTAACAACGATAATAGATGGCAACAGAACTCAACATCAAATTTCAAGGCCATTCAAATAGTGCAAGATGGCTTCATTTGGATGAAACATGGCCGTAACAACGATAATAGATGGCAACAAAACTCAACATCAAATTTCAAGGCCATTCAAATAGTGCAAGATGGCTTCATTTGGATGAAACATGGCCAAAACAACGATAATAGATGGCAACAAAACTCAACATCAAATTTCAAGGCCATTCAAATAGTGCAAGATGGCTTCATTTGGATGAAACATGGCCGTAACAACGATAATAGATGGCAACAAAATTCAACATCAAATTTCAAGGTCATTGAATTAGTGCAAAATGGCTTCATTTGGATGAAACATGGCCGTAACAACGATAATAGATGGCAACAGAACTCAACATCAAATTTCAAGGCCATTCAAATAGTGCAAGATGGCTTCATTTGGATGAAAATGGCCGTAACAACGATAATAGATGGCAAAAAAACTCAACATCAAATTTCAAGGCCATTCCAATAGTGCAAGATGGCTTCATTTGGATGAAACATGGCTGTAACAACGATAATAGATGTCAACAAAACTCAACATCAAATTTCAAGGTCATTGAAATAGTGCAATATGGCTTCATTCGGATGAAACATGGCCGTAACAACGATAATAGATGGCAACAAAACTCAACATCAAATTTCAAGGCCATTCAAATAGTGCAAGATGGCTTCATTTGGATGAAACATGGCCGTAACAACGATAATAAATGGCAACAAAACTCAACATCAAATTTCAAGGCCATTCAAATAGTGCAAGATGGCTTCATTTGGATGAAACATGGCCGTAACAACGATAATAGATGGCAACAAAACTCAACATCAAATTTCAAGGCCATTCAAATAGTGCAAGATGGCTTCATTTGGATGAAACATGGCCATAACAACGATAATAGATGGCAACAAAACTCAACATCAAATTTCAAGGTCATTCAACTAGTGCAAGATGGCTTCATTTGGATGAAACATGGCCGTAACAACGATAATAGATGGCAACAAAACTCAACATCAAATTTCAAGGCCATTCCAATAGTGCAAGATGGCTTCATTTGGATGAAACATGGCCGTAACAACGATAATAGATGGCAACAAAACTCAACATCAAATTTCAAGGCCATTCAAATAGTGCAAGATGGCTTCATTTGGATGAAACATGGCCGAAACAACGATAATAGATGGAAACAAAACTCAACATCAAATTTCAAGGCCATTCAAATAGTGCAAGATGGCTTCATTTGGATGAAACATGGCCATAACAACGAAAATAGATGGCAACAAAATTCAACATCAAATTTCAAGGTCATTGAATTAGTGCAAAATGGCTTCATTTGGATGAAACATGGCCGTAACAACGATAATAGATGGCAACAAAACTCAACATCAAATTTCAAGGCCATTCAAATAGTGCAAGATGGCTTCATTTGGATGAAACATGGCCGTAACAACGATAATAGATGGCAAAAAAACTCAACATCAAATTTGAAGGCCATTCAAATAGTGCAAGATGGCTTCATTTGGATGAAACATGGCTGTAACAACGATAATAGATGGCAACAAAACTCAACATCAAATTTCAAGGTCATTGAAATAGTGCAATATGGCTTCATTCGGATGAAACATGGCTGTAACAACGATAATAGATGGCAACAAAACTCAACATCAAATTTCAAGGCCATTGAAATAGTGCAAGATGGCTTCATTTGGATGAAACATGGCCGTAACAACGATAATAGATGGCAACAGAACTCAACATCAAATTTCAAGGCCATTCAAATAGTGCAAGATGGCTTCATTTGGATGAAACATGGCCGTAACAACGATAATAGATGGCAACAAAACTCAACATCAAATTTCAAGGCCATTGAAATAGTGCAAGATGGCTTCATTTGGATGAAACATGGCCAAAACAACGATAATAGATGGCAACAAAACTCAACATCAAATTTCAAGGCCATTCAAATAGTGCAAGATGGCTTCATTTGGATGAAACATGGCCGTAACAACGATAATAGATGGCAACAAAATTCAACATCAAATTTCAAGGTCATTGAATTAGTGCAAAATGGCTTCATTTGGATGAAACATGGCCGTAACAACGATAATAGATGGCAACAGAACTCAACATCAAATTTCAAGGCCATTCAAATAGTGCAAGATGGCTTCATTTGGATAAAAATGGCCGTAACAACGATAATAGATGGCAAAAAAACTCAACATCAAATTTGAAGGCCATTCCAATAGTGCAAGATGGCTTCATTTGGATGAAACATGGCTGTAACAACGATAATAGATGGCAACAAAACTCAACATCAAATTTCAAGGCCATTGAAATAGTGCAAGATGGCTTCATTTGGATGAAACATGGCCATAACAACGATAATAGATGGCAACAAAACTCAACATCAAATTTCAAGGTCATTCAACTAGTGCAAGATGGCTTCATTTGGATGAAACATGGCCGTAACAACGATAATAGATGGCAACAAAACTCAACATCAAATTTCAAGGCCATTCCAATAGTGCAAGATGGCTTCATTTGGATGAAACATGGCCGTAACAACGATAATAGATGGCAACAAAACTCAACATCAAATTTCAAGGCCATTCAAATAGTGCAAGATGGCTTCATTTGGATGAAACATGGCCGTAACAACGATAATAGATGGCAACAAAACTCAACATCAAATTTCAAGGTCATTCAACTAGTGCAAGATGGCTTCATTTGGATGAAACATGGCCGTAACAACGATAATAGATGGCAACAAAACTCAACATCAAATTTCAAGGTCATTCAACTAGTGCAAGATGGCTTCATTTGGATGAAACATGGCCGTAACAACGATAATAGATGGCAACAAAACTCAACATCAACTTTCAAGGTCATTCAAATAGTGCAAGATGGCTTCATTTGGATGAAACATGGCCGTAACAACGATAATAGATGGCAACAAAACTCAACATCAAATTTCAAGGTCATTGAAATAGTGCAATATGGCTTCATTCGGATGAAACATGGCCGTAACAACGATAATAGATGGCAACAAAACTCAACATCAAATTTCAAGGCCATTGAAATAGTGCAAGATGGCTTCATTTGGATGAAACATGGCCGTAACAACGATAATAGATGGCAACAAAACTCAACATCAAATTTCAAGGCCATTCAAATAGTGCAAGATGGCTTCATTTGGATGAAACATGGCCGTAACAACGATAATAGATGGCAACAAAACTCAACATCAAATTTCAAGGCCATTCAAATAGTGCAAGATGGCTTCATTTGGATGAAACATGGCCATAACAACGATAATAGATGGCAACAAAACTCAACATCAAATTTCAAGGTCATTCAACTAGTGCAAGATGGCTTCATTTGGATGAAACATGGCCGTAACAACGATAATAGATGGCAACAAAACTCAACATCAAATTTCAAGGCCATTCCAATAGTGCAAGATGGCTTCATTTGGATGAAACATGGCCGTAACAACGATAATAGATGGCAACAAAACTCAACATCAAATTTCAAGGCCATTCAAATAGTGCAATATGGCTTCATTTGGATGAAACATGGCCGAAACAACGATAATAGATGGCAACAAAACTCAACATCAAATTTCAAGGCCATTCAAATAGTGCAAGATGGCTTCATTTGGATGAAATATGGCCATAACAACGATAATAGATGGCAACAAAACTCAACATCAAATTTCAAGGCCATTCAAATAGTGCAAGATGGCTTCATTTGGATGAAACATGGCCGAAACAACGATAATAGATGGCAACAAAACTCAACATCAAATTTCAAGGCCATTGAAATAGTGCAAGATGGCTTCATTTGGATGAAACATGGCCGTAACAACGATAATAGATGGCAACAAAATTCAACATCAAATTTCAAGGTCATTGAATTAGTGTAAAATGGCTTCATTTGGATGAAACATGGCCGTAACAACGATAATAGATGGCAACAGAACTCAACATCAAATTTCAAGGCCATTTAAATAGTGCAAGATGGCTTCATTTGGATGAAAATGGCCGTAACAACGATAATAGATGGCAACAAAATTCAACATCAAATTTGAAGGCCATTCCAATAGTGCAAGATGGCTTCATTTGGATGAAACATGGCTGTAACAACGATAATAGATGTCAACAAAACTCAACATCAAATTTCAAGGTCATTGAAATAGTGCAATATGGCTTCATTCGGATGAAACATGGCCGTAACAACGATAATAGATGGCAACAAAACTCAACATCAAATTTCAAGGCCATTCAAATAGTGCAAGATGGCTTCATTTGGATGAAACATGGCCGTAACAACGATAATAGATGGCAACAAAACTCAACATCAAATTTCAAGGCCATTCAAATAGTGCAAGATGGCTTCATTTGGATGAAACATGGCCGTAACAACGATAATAGATGGCAACAAAACTCAACATCAAATTTCAAGGCCATTCAAATAGTGCAAGATGGCTTCATTTGGATGAAACATGGCCATAACAACGATAATAGATGGCAACAAAACTCAACATCAAATTTCAAGGTCATTCAAATAGTGCAAGATGGCTTCATTTGGATGAAACATGGCCGTAACAACGATAATAGATGGCAACAAAACTCAACATCAAATTTCAAGGCCATTCCAATAGTGCAAGATGGCTTCATTTGGATGAAACATGGCCGTAACAACGATAATAGATGGCAACAAAACTCAACATCAAATTTCAAGGCCATTCAAATAGTGCAATATGGCTTCATTTGGATGAAACATGGCCGAAACAACGATAATAGATGGAAACAAAACTCAACATCAAATTTCAAGGCCATTCAAATAGTGCAAGATGGCTTCATTTGGATGAAACATGGCCATAACAACGATAATAGATGGCAACAAAATTCAACATCAAATTTCAAGGTCATTGAATTAGTGCAAAATGGCTTCATTTGGATGAAACATGGCCGTAACAACGATAATAGATGGCAACAAAATTCAACATCAAATTTCAAGGCCATTCAAATAGTGCAAGATGGCTTCATTTGGATGAAACATGGCCGAAACAACGATAATAGATGGCAACAAAACTCAAAATCAAATTTCAAGGCCATTCAAATAGTGCAAGATGGCTTCATTTGGATGAAACATGGCCGAAACAACGATAATAGATGGCAACAAAATTCAACATCAAATTTCAAGGCCATTCAAATAGTGCAAGATGGCTTCATTTGGATGAAAAATGTCTGTAAAAACGATAATCGATGGCAACAAAATTTAACATCAAATTTCAAGGCCATTCAAATAGTGCAAGATGGCTTCATTTGGATGAAACATGGCCGTAACAACGATAATAGATGGCAACAAAATTCAACATCAAATTTCAAGGTCATTGAATTAGTGCAAAATGGCTTCATTTGGATGACACATGGCCGTAACAACGATAATAGATGTTAACAAGAGTAAACATCAAATTTCAAGGCCATTCAAATAGTGCAAGATGGCTTCATTTGGATGAAACATGGCCGAAACAACGATAATAGATGGCAACAAAACTCAACATCAAATTTCAAGGCCATTCAAATAGTGCAAGATGGCTTCATTTGGATGAAACATGGCCGTAACAACGATAATAGATGGCAACAAAATTCAACATCAAATTTCAAGGCCATTCAAATAGTGCAAGATGGCTTCATTTGGATGAAACATGGCCGTAACAACGATAATAGATGGCAACAAAACTCAACATCAAATTTCAAGGCCATTCCAATAGTGCAAGATGGCTTCATTTGGATGAAACATGGCCGTAACAACGATAATAGATGGCAACAAAATTCAACATCAAATTTCAAGGTCATTGAATTAGTGCAATATGGCTTCATTTGGATGAAACATGGCCGAAACAACGATAATAGATGGCAACAAAATTCAACATCAAATTTCAAGGCCATTCAAATAGTGCAAGATGGCTTCATTTGGTTGAAACATGGCCGTAACAACGATAATAGATGGCAACAAAATTCAACATCAAATTTCAAGGCCATTGAAATAGTGCAAGATGGCTTCATTTGGATGAAACATGGCCGTAACAACGATAATAGATGGCAACAAAATTCAACATCGAATTTCAAGGCCATTCAAATAGTGCAATATGGCTTCATTTGGATGAAACATGGCCGTAACAACGATAATAGATGGCAAAAAAACTCAAAATCAAATTTCAAGGCCATTCAAATAGTGCAAGATGGCTTCATTTGGATGAAACATGGCCGTAACAACGATAATAGATGGCAACAAAATTCAACATCAAATTTCAAGGCCATTCAAATAGTGCAAGATGGCTTCATTTGGATGAAACATGGCCGTAACAACGATAATAGATGGCAACAAAATTCAACATCAAATTTCAAGGCCATTCAAATAGTGCAAGATGGCTTCATTTGGATGAAACATGGCCGTAACAACGATAATAGATGGCAACAAAACTCAACATCAAATTTCAAGGCCATTCAAATAGAGCAAGATGGCTTCATTTGGATGAAACATGGCCGTAACAACGATAATAGATGGCAACAAAATTCAACATCAAATTTCAAGGTCATTGAATTAGTGCAAAATGGCTTCATTTGGATGAAACATGGCCGTAACAACGATAATAGATGGCAACAGAACTCAACATCAAATTTCAAGGCCATTCAAATAGTGCAAGATGGCTTCATTTGGATGAAAATGGCCGTAACAACGATAATAGATGGCAAAAAAACTCAACATCAAATTTGAAGGCCATTCCAATAGTGCAAGATGGCTTCATTTGGATGAAACATGGCTGTAACAACGATAATAGATGTCAACAAAACTCAACATCAAATTTCAAGGTCATTGAAATAGTGCAATATGGCTTCATTCGGATGAAACATGGCCGTAACAACGATAATAGATGGCAACAAAACTCAACATCAAATTTCAAGGCCATTGAAATAGTGCAAGATGGCTTCATTTGGATGAAACATGGCCGTAACAACGATAATAGATGGCAACAAAACTCAACATCAAATTTCAAGGCCATTCAAATAGTGCAAGATGGCTTCATTTGGATGAAACATGGCCGTAACAACGATAATAGATGGCAACAAAACTCAACATCAAATTTCAAGGCCATTCAAATAGTGCAAGATGGCTTCATTTGGATGAAACATGGCCATAACAACGATAATAGATGGCAACAAAACTCAACATCAAATTTCAAGGTCATTCAAATAGTGCAAGATGGCTTCATTTGGATGAAACATGGCCGTAACAACGATAATAGATGGCAACAAAATTCAACATCAAATTTCAAGGCCATTCCAATAGTGCAAGATGGCTTCATTTGGATGAAACATGGCCGTAACAACGATAATAGATGGCAACAAAACTCAACATCAAATTTCAAGGCCATTCAAATAGTGCAATATGGCTTCATTTGGATGAAACATGGCCGAAACAACGATAATAGATGGAAACAAAACTCAACATCAAATTTCAAGGCCATTCAAATAGTGCAAGATGGCTTCATTTGGATGAAACATGGCCATAACAACGATAATAGATGGCAACAAAATTCAACATCAAATTTCAAGGTCATTGAATTAGTGCAAAATGGCTTCATTTGGATGAAACATGGCCGTAACAACGATAATAGATGGCAACAAAATTCAACATCAAATTTCAAGGCCATTCAAATAGTGCAAGATGGCTTCATTTGGATGAAACATGGCCGAAACAACGATAATAGATGGCAACAAAACTCAACATCAAATTTCAAGGCCATTCAAATAGTGCAAGATGGCTTCATTTGGATGAAACATGGCCGAAACAACGATAATAGATGGCAACAAAATTCAACATCAAATTTCAAGGCCATTCAAATAGTGCAAGATGGCTTCATTTGGATGAAAAATGGCTGTAAAAACGATAATCGATGGCAACAAAATTTAACATCAAATTTCAAGGCCATTCAAATAGTGCAATATGGCTTCATTTGGATGAAACATGGCCGTAACAACGATAATAGATGGCAACAGAACTCAACATCAAATTTCAAGGCCATTGAAATAGTGCAAGATGGCTTCATTTGGATGAAAATGGCCGTAACATCGATAATAGATGGCAACAAAACTCAACATCAAATTTCAAGGCCATTCAAATAGTGCAAGATGGCTTCATTTGGATGAAACATGGCCATAACAACGATAATAGATGGCAACAAAACTCAACATCAAATTTCAAGGTCATTCAAATAGTGCAAGATGGCTTCATTTGGATGAAACATGGCCGTAACAACGATAATAGATGGCAACAAAATTCAACATCAAATTTCAAGGCCATTCCAATAGTGCAAGATGGCTTCATTTGGATGAAACATGGCCGTAACAACGATAATAGATGGCAACAAAACTCAACATCAAATTTCAAGGCCATTCAAATAGTGCAATATGGCTTCATTTGGATGAAACATGGCCGAAACAACGATAATAGATGGAAACAAAACTCAACATCAAATTTCAAGGCCATTCAAATAGTGCAAGATGGCTTCATTTGGATGAAACATGGCCATAACAACGATAATAGATGGCAACAAAATTCAACATCAAATTTCAAGGTCATTGAATTAGTGCAAAATGGCTTCATTTGGATGAAACATGGCCGTAACAACGATAATAGATGGCAACAAAATTCAACATCAAATTTCAAGGCCATTCAAATAGTGCAAGATGGCTTCATTTGGATGAAACATGGCCGTAACAACGATAATAGATGGCAACAAAACTCAACATCAAATTTCAAGGCCATTCAAATAGTGCAAGATGGCTTCATTTGGATGAAACATGGCCGAAACAACGATAATAGATGGCAACAAAATTCAACATCAAATTTCAAGGCCATTCAAATAGTGCAAGATGGCTTCATTTGGATGAAAAATGGCTGTAAAAACGATAATCGATGGCAACAAAATTTAACATCAAATTTCAAGGCCATTCAAATAGTGCAATATGGCTTCATTTGGATGAAACATGGCCGTAACAACGATAATAGATGGCAACAGAACTCAACATCAAATTTCAAGGCCATTGAAATAGTGCAAGATGGCTTCATTTGGATGAAAATGGCCGTAACATCGATAATAGATGGCAACAAAACTCAACATCAAATTTCAAGGCCATTCAAATAGTGCAAGATGGCTTCATTTGGATGAAACATGGCCATAACAACGATAATAGATGGCAACAAAATTCAACATCAAATTTCAAGGCCATTCAAATAGTGCAAGATGGCTTCATTTGGATGAAACATGGCCGTAACAACGATAATAGATGGCAACAAAATTCAACATCAAATTTCAAGGTCATTGAATTAGTGCAAAATGGCTTCATTTGGATGAAACATGGCCGTAACAACGATAATAGATGTTAACAAGAGTAAACATCAAATTTCAAGGCCATTCAAATAGTGCAAGATGGCTTCATTTGGATGAAACATGGCCGAAACAACGATAATAGATGGCAACAAAACTCAACATCAAATTTCAAGGCCATTCAAATAGTGCAAGATGGCTTCATTTGGATGAAACATGGCCGTAACAACGATAATAGATGGCAACAAAACTCAACATCAAATTTCAAGGCCATTCAAATAGTGCAAGATGGCTTCATTTGGATGAAACATGGCCGTAACAACGATAATAGATGGCAACAAAATTCAACATCAAATTTCAAGGCCATTCAAATAGTGCAAGATGGCTTCATTTGGATGAAACATGGCCGTAACAACGATAATAGATGGCAACAAAATTCAACATCAAATTTCAAGGCCATTCAAATAGTGCAAGATGGCTTCATTTGGATGAAACATGGCCGTAACAACGATAATAGATGGCAACAAAATTCAACATCAAATTTCAAGGTCATTGAATTAGTGCAATATGGCTTCATTTGGATGAAACATGGCCGAAACAACGATAATAGATGGCAACAAAATTCAACATCAAATTTCAAGGCCATTCAAATAGTGCAAGATGGCTTCATTTGGTTGAAACATGGCCGTAACAACGATAATAGATGGCAACAAAATTCAACATCAAATTTCAAGGCCATTGAAATAGTGCAAGATGGCTTCATTTGGATGAAACATGGCCGTAACAACGATAATAGATGGCAACAAAATTCAACATCGAATTTCAAGACCATTCAAATAGTGCAATATGGCTTCATTTGGATGAAACATGGCCGTAACAACGATAATAGATGGCAAAAAAACTCAAAATCAAATTTCAAGGCCATTCAAATAGTGCAAGATGGCTTCATTTGGATGAAACATGGCCGTAACAACGATAATAGATGGCAACAAAATTCAACATCAAATTTCAAGGCCATTCAAATAGTGCAAGATGGCTTCATTTGGATGAAACATGGCCGTAACAACGATAATAGATGGCAACAAAATTCAACATCAAATTTCAAGGCCATTCAAATAGTGCAAGATGGCTTCATTTGGATGAAACATGGCCAAAACAACGATAATAGATGGCAACAAAACTCAACATCAAATTTCAAGGCCATTCAAATAGTGCAAGATGGCTTCATTTGGATGAAACATGGCCGTAACAACGATAATAGATGGCAACAAAATTCAACATCAAATTTCAAGGTCATTGAATTAGTGCAAAATGGCTTCATTTGGATGAAACATGGCCGTAACAACGATAATAGATGGCAACAGAACTCAACATCAAATTTCAAGGCCATTCAAATAGTGCAAGATGGCTTCATTTGGATGAAAATGGCCGTAACAACGATAATAGATGGCAAAAAAACTCAACATCAAATTTGAAGGCCATTCCAATAGTGCAAGATGGCTTCATTTGGATGAAACATGGCTGTAACAACGATAATAGATGTCAACAAAACTCAACATCAAATTTCAAGGTCATTGAAATAGTGCAATATGGCTTCATTCGGATGAAACATGGCCGTAACAACGATAATAGATGGCAACAAAACTCAACATCAAATTTCAAGGCCATTGAAATAGTGCAAGATGGCTTCATTTGGATGAAACATGGCCGTAACAACGATAATAGATGGCAACAAAACTCAACATCAAATTTCAAGGCCTTTCAAATAGTGCAAGATGGCTTCATTTGGATGAAACATGGCCGTAACAACGATAATAGATGGCAACAAAACTCAACATCAAATTTCAAGGCCATTCAAATAGTGCAAGATGGCTTCATTTGGATGAAATATGGCCGTAACAACGATAATAGATGGCAACAAAACTCAACATCAAATTTCAAGGTCATTCAACTAGTGCAAGATGGCTTCATTTGGATGAAACATGGCCGTAACAACGATAATAGATGGCAACAAAACTCAACATCAAATTTCAAGGCCATTCCAATAGTGCAAGATGGCTTCATTTGGATGAAACATGGCCGTAACAACGATAATAGATGGCAACAAAACTCAACATCAAATTTCAAGGCCATTCAAATAGTGCAATATGGCTTCATTTGGATGAAACATGGCCGAAACAACGATAATAGATGGAAACAAAACTCAACATCAAATTTCAAGGCCATTCAAATAGTGCAAGATGGCTTCATTTGGATGAAACATGGCCATAACAACGATAATAGATGGCAACAAAATTCAACATCAAATTTCAAGGTCATTGAATTAGTGCAAAATGGCTTCATTTGGATGAAACATGGCCGTAACAACGATAATAGATGGCAACAAAATTCAACATCAAATTTCAAGGCCATTCAAATAGTGCAAGATGGCTTCATTTGGATGAAACATGGCCGAAACAACGATAATAGATGGCAACAAAACTCAACATCAAATTTCAAGGCCATTCAAATAGTGCAAGATGGCTTCATTTGGATGAAACATGGCCGAAACAACGATAATAGATGGCAACAAAATTCAACATCAAATTTCAAGGCCATTCAAATAGTGCAAGATGGCTTCATTTGGATGAAAAATGGCTGTAAAAACGATAATAGATGGCAACAAAATTTAACATCAAATTTCAAGGCAATTCAAATAGTGCAATATGGCTTCATTTGGATGAAACATGGCCGTAACAACGATAATAGATGGCAACAGAACTCAACATCAAATTTCAAGGCCATTGAAATAGTGCAAGATGGCTTCATTTGGATGAAAATGGCCGTAACATCGATAATAGATGGCAACAAAACTCAACATCAAATTTCAAGGCCATTCAAATAGTGCAAGATGGCTTCATTTGGATGAAACATGGCCGTAACAACGATAATAGATGGCAACAAAATTCAACATCAAATTTCAAGGCCATTCAAATAGTGCAAGATGGCTTCATTTGGATGAAACATGGCCGTAACAACGATAATAGATGGCAACAAAATTCAACATCAAATTTCAAGGTCTTTGAATTAGTGCAAAATGGCTTCATTTGGATGAAACATGGCCGTAACAACGATAATAGATGTTAACAAGAGTAAACATCAAATTTCAAGGCCATTCAAATAGTGCAAGATGGCTTCATTTGGATGAAACATGGCCGAAACAACGATAATAGATGGCAACAAAACTCAACATCAAATTTCAAGGCCATTCAAATAGTGCAAGATGGCTTCATTTGGATGAAACATGGCCGTAACAACGATAATAGATGGCAACAAAACTCAACATCAAATTTCAAGGCCATTCCAATAGTGCAAGATGGCTTCATTTGGATGAAACATGGCCGTAACAACGATAATAGATGGCAACAAAATTCAACATCAAATTTCAAGGCCATTCAAATAGTGCAAGATGGCTTCATTTGGATGAAACATGGCCGTAACAACGATAATAGATGGCAACAAAATTCAACATCAAATTTCAAGGCCATTCCAATAGTGCAAGATGGCTTCATTTGGATGAAACATGGCCGTAACAACGATAATAGATGGCAACAAAATTCAACATCAAATTTCAAGGTCATTGAATTAGTGCAATATGGCTTCATTTGGATGAAACATGGCCGAAACAACGATAATAGATGGCAACAAAATTCAACATCAAATTTCAAGGCCATTCAAATAGTGCAAGATGGCTTCATTTGGTTGAAACATGGCCGTAACAACGATAATAGATGGCAACAAAATTCAACATCAAATTTCAAGGCCATTCAAATAGTGCAAGATGGCTTCATTTGGATGAAACATGGCCAAAACAACGATAATAGATGGCAACAAAATTCAACATCAAATTTCAAGGCCATTCAAATAGTGCAAGATGGCTTCATTTGGATGAAACATGGCCAAAACAACGATAATAGATGGCAACAAAACTCAACATCAAATTTCAAGGCCATTCAAATAGTGCAAGATGGCTTCATTTGGTTGAAACATGGCCGTAACAACGATAATAGATGGCAACAAAATTCAACATCAAATTTCAAGGCCATTCAAATAGTGCAAGATGGCTTCATTTGGATGAAACATGGCCGTAACAACGATAATAGATCGCAACAAAATTCAACATCAAATTTCAAGGCCATTCAAATAGTGCAAGATGGCTTCATTTGGATGAAACATGGCCGTAACAACGATAATAGATGGCAACAAAATTCAACATCAAATTTCAAGGCCATTCAAATAGTGCAAGATGGCTTCATTTGGTTGAAACATGGCCGTAACAACGATAATAGATGGCAACAAAATTCAACATCAAATTTCAAGGCCATTCAAATAGTGCAAGATGGCTTCATTTGGATGAAACATGGCCGTAACAACGATAATAGATCGCGACAAAATTCAACATCAAATTTCAAGGCCATTCAAATAGTGCAAGATGGCTTCATTTGGATGAAACATGGCCGTAACAACGATAATAGATGGCAACAAAATTCAACATCAAATTTCAAGGTCATTCAAATAGTGCAAGATGGCTTCATTTGGATGAAACATGGCCGTAACAACGATAATAGATGGCAACAAAATTCAACATCGAATTTCAAGGCCATTCAAATAGTGCAAGATGGCTTCATTTGGATGAAACATGGCCGTAACAACGATAATAGATGGCAACAAAATTCAACATCAAATTTCAAGGCCATTGAATTAGTGCAAAATGGCTTCATTTGGATGAAACATGGCCGTAACAACGATAATAGATGGCAACAAAATTCATCATCAAATTTCAAGGCCATTCAAATAGTGCAATATGGCTTCATTTGGATGAAACATGGCCGTAACAACGATAATAGATGGCAACACAATTCAACATCGAATTTCAAGGCCATTAAAATAGTGCAATATGGCTTCATTTGGATGAAACATGGCTGTAACAACGATAATAGATGGCAACAAAATTCAACATCAAATTTCAAGGCCATTCAAATAGTGCAAAATGGCTTCATTTGGATGAAACATGGCCGTAACAACGATAATAGATGGCAACAAAATTCAACATCAAATTTCAAGGCCATTCAAATAGTGCAAGGTGGCTTCATTTCGATGAAACATGGCCGTAACAACGATAATAGATGGCAACAAAACTCAACATCAAATTTCAAGGCCATTCAAATAGTGCAAGATGGCTTCATTTGGATGAAACATGGCCGTAACAACGATAATAGATGGCAACAAAATTCAACATCAAATTTCAAGGCCATTCAAATAGTGCAATATGGCTTCATTTGGATGAAACATGGCCGTAACAACGATAATAGATGGCAACAAAACTCAACATCAAATTTCAAGGCCATTCAAATAGTGCAAGATGGCTTCATTTGGATGAAACATGGCCGTAACAACGATAATAGATGGCAACAAAATTCAACATCAAATTTCAAGGCCATTCAAATAGTGCAAGATGGCTTCATTTGGATGAAAATGGCCGTAACATCGATAATAGATGGCAACAAAACTCAACATCGAATTTCAAGGCCATTCAAATAGTGCAAGATGGCTTCATTTGGATGAAATATGGCCGTAACAACGATAATAGATGGCAACAAAACTCAACATCAAATTTCAAGGCCATTCAAATAGTGCAAGATGGCTTCATTTGGATGAAACATGGCTGTAACAACGATAATAGATGGCAACAAAATTCAACATCAAATTTCAAGGCCATTGAAATAGTGCAAGATGGCTTCATTTGGATGAAAATGGCCGTAACATCGATAATAGATGGCAACAAAACTCAACATCGAATTTCAAGGCCATTCAAATAGTGCAAGATGGCTTCATTTGGATGAAAATGGCCGTAACAACGATAATAGATGGCAACAAAACTCAACATCAAATTTCAAGGCCATTCAAATAGTGCAAGATGGCTTCATTTGGATGAAACATGGCCGTAACAACGATAATAGATGGCAACAAAACTCAACATCAAATTTCAAGGTCATTCAAATAGTGCAAGATGGCTTCATTTGGATGAAACATGGCCGTAACAACGATAATAGATGGCAACAAAACTCAACATCAAATTTCAAGGCCATTCAAATAGTGCAAGATGGCTTCATTTGGATGAAACATGGCCGTAACAACGATAATAGATGGCAAAAAAACTCAACATCAAATTTGAAGGCCATTCAAATAGTGCAATATGGCTTCATTTGGATGAAACATGGCCGTAACAACGATAATAGATGGCAAAAAAACTCAACATCAAATTTGAAGGCCATTCCAATAGTGCAAGATGGCTTCATTTGGATGAAACATGGCTGTAACAACGATAATAGATGTCAACAAAACTCAACATCAAATTTCTAGGTCATTGAAATAGTGCAAGATGGCTTCATTCGGATGAAACATGGCCGTAACAACGATAATAGATGGCAACAAAACTCAACATCAAATTTCAAGGCCATTCAAATAGTGCAAGATGGCTTCATTTGGATGAAACATGGCCGTAACAACGATAATAGATGGCAACAAAACTCAACATCAAATTTCAAGGTCATTCAAATAGTGCAAGATGGCTTCATTTGGATGAAACATGGCCGTAACAACGATAATAGATGGCAACAAAATTCAACATCAAATTTCAAGGCCATTCAAATAGTGCAAGATGGCTTCATTTGGATGAAACATGACTGTAAAAACGATAATAGATGGCAACAAAATTTAACATCAAATTTCAAGGCCATTCAAATAGTGCAATATGGCTTCATTTGGATGAAACATGGCCGTAACAACGATAATAGATGGCAACAAAACTCAACATCAAATTTCAAGGCCATTGAAATAGTGCAAGATGGCTTCATTTGGATGAAAATGGCCGTAACATCGATTATAGATGGCAACAAAACTCAACATCAAATTTCAAGGCCATTCAAATAGTGCAAGATGGCTTCATTTGGATGAAACATGTCCGTAACAACGATAATAGATGGCAACAAAACTCAACATCAAATTTCAAGGCCATTCAAATAGTGCAAGATGGCTTCATTTGGATGAAACATGGCCGTAACAACGATAATAGATGGCAACAAAACTCAACATCAAATTTCAAGGTCATTCAACTAGTGCAAGATGGCTTCATTTGGATGAAACATGGCTGTAAAAACGATAATCGATGGCAACAAAATTTAACATCAAATTTCAAGGCCATTCAAATAGTGCAATATGGCTTCATTTGGATGAAACATGGCCGTAACAACGATAATAGATGGCAACAGAACTCAACATCAAATTTCAAGGCCATTGAAATAGTGCAAGATGGCTTCATTTGGATGAAAATGGCCGTAACATCGATAATAGATGGCAACAAAACTCAACATCAAATTTCAAGGCCATTCAAATAGTGCAAGATGGCTTCATTTGGATGAAACATGGCCATAACAACGATAATAGATGGCAACAAAATTCAACATCAAATTTCAAGGCCATTCAAATAGTGCAAGATGGCTTCATTTGGATGAAACATGGCCGTAACAACGATAATAGATGGCAACAAAATTCAACATCAAATTTCAAGGTCATTGAATTAGTGCAAAATGGCTTCATTTGGATGAAACATGGCCGTAACAACGATAATAGATGGCAACAAAATTCAACATCAAATTTCAAGGCCATTCAAATAGTGCAAGATGGCTTCATTTGGATGAAACATGGCCGAAACAACGATAATAGATGGCAACAAAACTCAACATCAAATTTCAAGGCCATTCAAATAGTGCAAGATGGCTTCATTTGGATGAAACATGGCCGTAACAACGATAATAGATGGCAACAAAACTCAACATCAAATTTCAAGGCCATTCAAATAGTGCAAGATGGCTTCATTTGGATGAAACATGGCCGTAACAACGATAATAGATGGCAACAAAATTCAACATCAAATTTCAAGGTCATTGAATTAGTGCAAGATGGCTTCATTTGGATGAAACATGGCCGTAACAACGATAATAGATGGCAACAAAATTCAACATCAAATTTCAAGGCCATTCAAATAGTGCAAGATGGCTTCATTTGGATGAAACATGGCCGTAACAACGATAATAGATGGCAACAAAATTCAACATCAAATTTCAAGGTCATTGAATTAGTGCAAGATGGCTTCATTTGGATGAAACATGGCCGAAACAACGATAATAGATGGCAAAAAAATTCAACATCAAATTTCAAGGCCATTCAAATAGTGCAAGATGGCTTCATTTGGTTGAAACATGGCCGTAACAACGATAATAGATGGCAACAAAATTCAACATCAAATTTCAAGGCCATTCAAATAGTGCAATATGGCTTCATTTGGATGAAACATGGCCGTAACAAAGATAATAGATGGCAACAAAATTCAACATCGAATTTCAAGGCCATTCAAATAGTGCAATATGGCTTCATTTGGATGAAACATGGCCGTAACAACGATAATAGATGGCAAAAAAACTCAAAATCAAATTTCAAGGCCATCCAAATAGTGCAAGATGGCTTCATTTGGATGAAACATGGCCGTAACAACGATAATAGATGGCAACAAAATTCAACATCAAATTTCAAGGCCATTCAAATAGTGCAAGATGGCTTCATTTGGATGAAACATGGCCGTAACAACGATAATAGATGGCAACAAAATTCAACATCAAATTTCAAGGCCATTCAAATAGTGCAAGATGGCTTCATTTGGATGAAACATGGCCAAAACAACGATAATAGATGGCAACAAAACTCAACATCAAATTTCAAGGCCATTCAAATAGTGCAAGATGGCTTCATTTGGATGAAACATGGCCGTAACAACGATAATAGATGGCAACAAAATTCAACATCAAATTTCAAGGCCATTCAAATAGTTCAAGATGGCTTCATTTGGATGAAACATGGCCGTAACAACGATAATAGATGGCAACAAAACTCAACATCAAATTTCAAGGCCATTCAAATAGTGCAAGATGGCTTCATTTGGATGAAACATGGCCGTAACAACGATAATAGATGGCAACAAAACTCAACATCAAATTTCAAGGTCATTCAAATAGTGCAAGATGGCTTCATTTGGATGAAACATGGCCGTAACAACGATAATAGATGGCAACAAAATTCAACATCGAATTTCAAGGCCATTCAAATAGTGCAATATGGCTTCATTTGGATGAAACATGGCCGTAACAACGATAATAGATGGCAACAAAATTCAACATCAAATTTCAAGGTCATTGAATTAGCGCAAAATGGCTTCATTTGGATGAAACATGGCCGTAACAACGATAATAGATGGCAACAAAATTCATCATCAAATTTCAAGGCCATTCAAATAGTGCAATATGGCTTCATTTGGATGAAACATGGCCGTAACAACGATAATAGATGTCAACAAAACTCAACATCGAATTTCAAGGCCATTCAAATAGTGCAATATGGCTTCATTTGGATGAAACATGGCTGTAACAACGATAATAGATGGCAACAAAATTCAACATCAAATTTCAAGGCCATTCAAATAGTGCAAAATGGCTTCATTTGGATAAAACATGGCCGTAACAACGATAATAGATGGCAACAAAATTCAACATCAAATTTCAAGGCCATTCAAATAGTGCAAGGTGGCTTCATTTCGATGAAACATGGCCGTAACAACGATAATAGATGGCAACAAAACTCAACATCAAATTTCAAGGCCATTCAAATAGTGCAAGATGGCTTCATTTGGATGAAACATGGCCGTAACAACGATAATAGATGGCAACAAAATTCAACATCAAATTTCAAGGCCATTCAAATAGTGCAATATGGCTTCATTTGGATGAAACATGGCCGTAACAACGATAATAGATGGCAACAAAACTCAACATCAAATTTCAAGGCCATTCAAATAGTGCAATATGGCTTCATTTGGATGAAACATGGCCGTAACAACGATAATAGATGGCAACAAAATTTAACATCAAATTTCAAGGCCATTCAAATAGTGCAAGATGGCTTCATTTGGATGAAACATGGCCGTAACAACGATAATAGATGGCAACAAAACTCAACATCAAATTTCAAGGCCATTCAAATAGTGCAAGATGGCTTCATTTGGATGAAACATGGCCGTAACAACGATAATAGATGGCAACAAAATTCAACATCAAATTTCAAGGCCATTCAAATAGTGCAAGATGGCTTCATTTCGATGAAACATGGCCGTAACAACGATAATAGATGGCAACAAAACTCAACATCAAATTTCAAGGCCATTCAAATAGTGCAAGATGGCTTCATTTGGATGAAACATGGCCGTAACAACGGTAATAGATGGCAACAAAATTCAACATCAAATTTCAAGGTCATTGAATTAGTGCAAAATGGCTTCATTTGGATGAAACATGGCCGTAACAACGATAATAGATGGCAACAAAATTCAACATCAAATTTCAAGGCCATTCAAATAGTGCAAGATGGCTTCATTTGGATGAAACATGGCCGTAACAACGATAATAGATGGCAACAAAACTCAACATCAAATTTCAAGGTCTTTGAATTAGTGCAAAATGGCTTCATTTGGATGAAACATGGCCGTAACAACGATAATAGATGGCAACAAAATTCAACATCAAATTTCAAGGCCATTCAAATAGTGCAAGATGGCTTCATTTGGATGAAACATGGCCGAAACAACGATAATAGATGGCAACAAAACTCAACATCAATTTCAAGGCCATTCCAATAGTGCAAGATGGCTTCATTTGGATGAAACATGGCTGTAACAACGATAATAGATGGCAACAAAATTCAACATCAAATTTCAAGGCCATTCAAATAGTGCAAGATGGCTTCATTTGGATGAAACATGGCCGTAACAACGATAATAGATGGCAACAAAATTCAACATCAAATTTCAAGGCCATTCAAATAGTGCAAGACGGCTTCATTTGGATGAAACATGGCCGTAACAACGATAATAGATGGCAACAAAATTCAACATCAAATTTCAAAGCCATTCAAATAGTGCAAGATGGCTTCATTTGGATGAAACATGGCCGTAACAACGATAATAGATGGCAACAAAATTCAACATCAAATTTCAAGGTCTTTGAATTGGTACAAAATGGCTTCATTTGGATGAAACATGGCCGTAACAACGATAATAGATGGCAACAAAATTCAACATCAAATTTCAAGGCCATTCAAATAGTGCAAGATGGCTTTATTTGGATGAAACATGGCCGTAACAACGATAATAGATGGCAACAAAACTCAACATCAATTTCAAGGCCATTCCAATAGTGCAAGATGGCTTCATTTGGATGAAACATGGCAGTAACAACGATAATAGATGGCAACAAAATTCAACATCAAATTTCAAGGCCATTCAAATAGTGCAAGATGGCTTCATTTGGATGAAACATGGCCGTAACAACGATAATAGATGGCAACAAAATTCAACATCAAATTTCAAGGCCATTCAAATAGTGCAAGATGGCTTCATTTGGATGAAACATGGCCGTAACAACGATAATAGATGGCAACAAAATTCAACATCAAATTTCAAGGTCATTGAATTAGTGCAAAATGGCTTCATTTGGATGAAACATGGCCGTAACAACGATAATAGATGGCAACAAAACTCAACATCAAATTTCAAGGCCATTCAAATAGTGCAAGATGGCTTCATTTGGATGAAACATGGCCGTAACAACGATAATAGATGGCAACAAAATTCAACATCAAATTTCAAGGCCATTCAAATAGTGCAAGATGGCTTCATTTGGATGAAACATGGCCGAAACAACGATAATAGATGGCAACAAAACTCAACATCAAATTTCAAGGCCATTGAAATAGTGCAAGATGGCTTCATTTGGATGAAACATGGCCGTAACATCGATAATAGATGGCAACAAAACTCAACATCAAATTTCAAGGCCATTCAAATAGTGCAAGATGGCTTCATTTGGATGAAACATGGCCGTAACAACGATAATAGATGGCAACAAAATTCAACATCAAATTTCAAGGCCATTCAAATAGTGCAAGATGGCTTCATTTGGATGAAACATGGCCGTAACAACGATAATAGATGGCAACAAAATTCAACATCAAATTTCAAGGCCATTCAAATAGTGCAAGATGGCTTCATTTGGATGAAACATGGCCGTAACAACGATAATAGATGGCAACAAAATTCAACATCAAATTTCAAGGTCTTTAAATTAGTGCAAAATGGCTTCATTTGGATGAAACATGGCCGTAACAACGATAATAGATGGCAACAAAATTCAACATCAAATTTCAAGGCCATTCAAATAGTGCAAGATGGCTTCATTTGGATGAAACATGGCCGTAACAACGATAATAGATGGCAACAAAACTCAACATCAAATTTCAAGGCCATTCCAATAGTGCAAGATGGCTTCATTTGGATGAAACATGGCTGTAACAACGATAATAGATGGCAACAAAATTCAACATCAAATTTCAAGGCCATTCAAATAGTGCAAGATGGCTTCATTTAGATGAAACATGGCCGTAACAACGATAATAGATGGCAACAAAATTCAACATCAAATTTCAAGGCCATTCAAATAGTGCAAGATGGCTTCATTTGGATGAAACATGGCCGTAACAACGATAATAGATGGCAACAAAATTCAACATCAAATTTCAAGGTCATTGAATTAGTGCAAAATGGCTTCATTTGGATGAAACATGGCCGTAACAACGATAATAGATGGCAACAAAACTCAACATCAAATTTCAAGGCCATTCAAATAGTGCAAGATGGCTTCATTTGGATGAAACATGGCCGTAACAACGATAATAGATGGCAACAAAACTCAACATCAAATTTCAAGGCCATTCAAATAGTGCAAGATGGCTTCATTTGGATGAAACATGGCCGTAACAACGATAATAGATGGCAACAAAATTCAACATCAAATTTCAAGGCCATTCAAATAGTGCAAGATGGCTTCATTTCGATGAAACATGGCCGTAACAACGATAATAGATGGCAACAACACTCAACATCAAATTTCAAGGCCATTCAAATAGTGCAAGATGGCTTCATTTGGATGAAACATGGCCGTAACAACGGTAATAGATGGCAACAAAATTCAACATCAAATTTCAAGGTTATTGAATTAGTGCAAAATGGCTTCATTTGGATGAAACATGGCCGTAACAACGATAATAGATGGCAACAAAATTCAACATCAAATTTCAAGGCCATTCAAATAGTGCAAGATGGCTTCATTTGGATGAAACATGGCCGTAACAACGATAATAGATGGCAACAAAACTCAACATCAAATTTCAAGGCCATTCAAATAGTGCAAGATGGCTTCATTTCGATGAAACATGGCCGTAACAACGATAATAGATGGCAACAAAACTCAACATCAAATTTCAAGGCCATTCAAATAGTGCAAGATGGCTTCATTTGGATGAAACATGGCCGTAACAACGGTAATAGATGGCAACAAAATTCAACATCAAATTTCAAGGTCATTGAATTAGTGCAAAATGGCTTCATTTGGATGAAACATGGCCGTAACAACGATAATAGATGGCAACAAAATTCAACATCAAATTTCAAGGCCATTCAAATAGTGCAAGATGGCTTCATTTGGATGAAACATGGCCGTAACAACGATAATAGATGGCAACAAAATTCAACATCAAATTTCAAGGTCTTTGAATTAGTGCAAAATGGCTTCATTTGGATGAAACATGGCCGTAACAACGATAATAGATGGCAACAAAATTCAACATCAAATTTCAAGGCCATTCAAATAGTGCAAGATAGCTTCATTTGGATGAAACATGGCCGTAACAACGATAATAGATGGCAACAAAATTTAACATCAAATTTCAAGGCCATTCAAATAGTGCAAGATGGCTTCATTTGGATGAAACATGGCCGTAACAACGATAATAGATGGCAACAAAACTCAACATCAAATTTCAAGGCCATTGAAATAGTGCAAGATGGCTTCATTTGGATGAAAATGGCCGTAACATCGATAATAGATGGCAACAAAACTCAACATCAAATTTCAAGGCCATTCAAATAGTGCAAGATGGCTTCATTTGGATGAAACATGGCCGTAACAACGATAATAGATGGCAACAAAACTCAACATCAAATTTCAAGGCCATTCAAATAGTGCAAGATGGCTTCATTTGGATGAAACATGGCCGTAACAACGGTAATAGATGGCAACAAAATTCAACATCAAATTTCAAGGTCATTGAATTAGTGCAAAATGGCTTCATTTGGATGAAACATGGCCGTAACAACGATAATAGATGGCAACAAAATTCAACATCAAATTTCAAGGCCATTCAAATAGTGCAAGATGGCTTCATTTGGATGAAACATGGCCGTAACAACGATAATAGATGGCAACAAAATTCAACATCAAATTTCAAGGTCTTTGAATTAGTGCAAAATGGCTTCATTTGGATGAAACATGGCCGTAACAACGATAATAGATGGCAACAAAATTCAACATCAAATTTCAAGGCCATTCAAATAGTGCAAGATGGCTTCATTTGGATGAAACATGGCCGTAACAACGATAATAGATGGCAACAAAACTCAACATCAATTTCAAGGCCATTCCAATAGTGCAAGATGGCTTCATTCGGATGAAACATGGCTGTAACAACGATAATAGATGGCAACAAAATTCAACATCAAATTTCAAGGCCATTCAAATAGTGCAAGATGGCTTCATTTGGATGAAACATGGCCGTAACAACGATAATAGATGGCAACAAAATTCAACATCAAATTTCAAGGCCATTCAAATAGTGCAAGATGGCTTCATTTGGATGAAACATGGCCGTAACAACGATAATAGATGGCAACAAAATTCAACATCAAATTTCAAGGTCATTGAATTAGTGCAAAATGGCTTCATTTGGATGAAACATGGCTGTAACAACGATAATAGATGGCAACAAAATTCAACATCAAATTTCAAGGCCATTCAAATAGTGCAAGATGGCTTCATTTGGATGAAACATGGCCGTAACAACGATAATAGATGGCAACAAAACTCAACATCAAATTTCAAGGCCATTCAAATAGTGCAATATGGCTTCATTTGGATGAAACATGGCCGTAACAACGATAATAGATGGCAACAAAATTCAACATCAAATTTCAAGGCCATTCAAATAGTGCAAGATGGCTTCATTTGGATGAAACATGGCCGTAACAACGATAATAGATGGCAACAAAATTCAACATCAAATTTCAAGGTCATTGAAATAGTGCAAAATGGCTTCATTTGGATGAAACATGGCCGTAACATCGATAATAGATGGCAACAAAACTCAACATCAAATTTCAAGGCCATTCAAATAGTGCAAGATGGCTTCATTTGGATGAAACATGGCCGTAACAACGATAATAGATGGCAACAAAATTCAACATCAAATTTCAAGGCCATTCAAATAGTGCAAGATGGCTTCATTTGGATGAAACATGGCCGTAACAACGATAATAGATGTCAACAAAACTCAACATCAAATTTCAAGGTCATTGAAATAATGCAAGATGGCTTCATTCGGATGAAACATGGCCGTAACAACGATAATAGATGGCAAGAAAATTCAACATCAAATTTCAAGGCCATTCAAATAGTGCAAGATGGCTTCATTTGGATGAAACATGGCCGTAACAACGATAATAGATGGCAACAAAACTCAACATCAAATTTCAAGGCCATTCAAATAGTGCAAGATGGCTTCATTTGGATGAAACATGGCCGTAACAACGATAATAGATGGCAACAAAATTCAACATCAAATTTCAAGGCCATTCAAATAGTGCAAGATGGCTTTATTTGGATGAAACATGGCCGTAACAACGATAATAGATGGCAACAAAACTCAACATCAAATTTCAAGGCCATTCCAATAGTGCAAGATGGCTTCATTTGGATGAAACATGGCTGTAACAACGATAATAGATGGCAACAAAATTCAACATCAAATTTCAAGGCCATTCAAATAGTGCAAGATGGCTTCATTTGGATGAAACATGGCCGTAACAACGATAATAGATGGCAACAAAATTCAACATCAAATTTCAAGGCCATTCAAATAGTGCAAGATGGCTTCATTTGGATGAAACATGGCCGAAACAACGATAATAGATGGCAACAAAACTCAACATCAAATTTCAAGGCCATTGAAATAGTGCAAGATGGCTTCATTTGGATGAAACATGGCTGTAACAACGATAATAGATGGTGAAAAAACTCAACATCAAATTTCAAGGCCATTCAAATAGTGCAAGATGGCTTCATTTGGATGAAACATGGCCAAAACAACGATAATAGATGGCAACAAAACTCAGCATCAAATTTCAAGGCAATTGAAATAGTGAAAGATGGCTTCATTTGGATGAAACATGGCCGTAACAACGATAATAGATGGCAACAAAATTCAACATCAAATTTCAAGGCCATTCAAATAGTTCAAGATGGCTTCATTTGGATGAAACATGGCCGTAACAACGATAATAGATGGCAACAAAATTCAACATCAAATTTCAAGGCCATTGAAATAGTGCAAGATGGCTTCATTTGGATGAAACATGGCCGAAACAACGATAATAGATGGCAACAAAACTCAACATCAAATTTCAAGGCCATTCCAATAGTGCAAGATGGCTTCATTTGGATGAAACATGGCCGTAACAACGATAATAGATGGCAACAAAATTCAACATCAAATTTCAAGGCCATTCAAATAGTGCAATATGGCTTCATTTGGATGAAACATGGCCGAAACAACGATAATAGATGGCAACAAAACTCAACATCAAATTTCAAGGCCATTCAAATAGTGCAAGATGGCTTCATTTGGATGAAACATGGCTGTAACAACGATAATAGATGGCAACAAAATTCAACATCAAATTTCAAGGCCATTCAAATAGTGCAATATGGCTTCATTTGGATGAAACATGGCCGTAACAACGATAATAGATGGCAACAAAACTCAACATCAAATTTCAAGGCCATTCAAATAGTGCAAGATGGCTTCATTTGGATGAAACATGGCCGTAACAACGATAATAGATGGCAACAAAATTCAACATCAAATTTCAAGGCCATTCAAATAGTGCAATATGGCTTCATTTGGATGAAACATGGCCGTAACAACGATAATAGATGGCAACAAAACTCAACATCAAATTTCAAGGCCATTCAAATAGTGCAATATGGCTTCATTTGGATGAAACATGGCCGTAACAACGATAATAGATGGCAACAACACTCAACATCAAATTTCAAGGCCATTGAAATAGTGCAAGATGGCTTCATTTGGATGAAACATGGCCGTAACAACGATAATAGATGGCAAAAAAATTCAACATCAAATTTCAAGCCCATTGAAATAGTGCAAGATGGCTTCATTTGGATGAAACATGGCCGAAACAACGATTATAGATGGCAAAAAAACTCAACATCAAATTTCAAGGCCATTCCAATAGTGCAAGATGGCTTCATTTGGATGAAACATGGCTGTAACAACGATAAAAGATGGCAAAAAAACTCAACATCAAATTTCAAGGCCATTCAAATAGTGCAATATGGCTTCATTTGGATGAAACATGGCCGTAACAACGATAATAGATGGCAACAAAACTCAACATCAAATTTCAAGGCCATTCAAATAGTGCAAGATGGCTTCATTTGGATGAAACATGGCCGTAACAACGATAATAGATGGCAACAAAATTTAACATCAAATTTCAAGGCCATTCAAATAGTGCAATATGGCTTCATTTGGATGAAACATGGCCGTAACAACGATAATAGATGGCAACAAAACTCAACATCAAATTTCAAGGCCATTCAAATAGTGCAAGATGGCTTCATTTGGATGAAACATGGCCGTAACAACGATAATAGATGGCAACAAAATTCAACATCAAATTTCAAGGCCATTCAAATAGTGCAAGATGGCTTCATTTGGATGAAACATGGCTGAAACAACGATAATAGATGGCAACAAAACTCAACATCAAATTTCAAGGCCATTCCAATAGTGCAAGATGGCTTCATTTGGATGAAACATGGCTGTAACAACGATAATAGATGGCAACAAAACTCAACATCAAATTTCAAGGCCATTCAAATAGTGCAAGATGGCTTCATTTGGATGAAACATGGCCGTAACAACGATAATAGATGGCAACAAAACTCAACATCAAATTTCAAGGCCATTCAAATAGTGCAAGATGGCTTCATTTGGATGAAACATGGCCGTAACAACGATAATAGATGGCAACAAAATTCAACATCAAATTTCAAGGCCATTCAAATAGTGCAAGATGGCTTCATTTGGATGAAACATGGCCGTAACAACGATAATAGATGGCAACAAAACTCAACATCAAATTTCAAGGCCATTCAAATAGTGCAATATGGCTTCATTTGGATGAAACATGGCCGTAACAACGATAATAGATGGCAACAAAACTCAACATAAAATTTCAAGGGCATTGAAATAGTGCAAGATGGCTTCATTTGGATGAAACATGGCCGTAACAACGATAATAGATGGCAACAAAACTCAACATCAAATTTCAAGGCCATTCAAATAGTGCAAGATGGCTTCATTTGGATGAAACATGGCCGTAACAACGATAATAGATGGCAACAAAACTCAACATCAAATTTCAAGGCCATTCAAATAGTGCAAGATGGCTTCATTTGGATGAAACATGGCCGTAACAACGATAATAGATGGCAACAAAATTCAACATGAAATTTCAAGGCCATTCGAATAGTGCAAGATGGCTTCATTTGGATGAAACATGGCCGTAACAACGATAATAGATGGCAACAAAACTCAACATCAAATTTCAAGGCCATTCAAATAGTGCAAGATGGCTTCATTTGGATGAAACATGGCCGTAACAACGATAATAGATGGCAACAAAATTCAACATCAAATTTCAAGGCCATTCAAATAGTGCAAGATGGCTTCATTTGGATGAAACATGGCCGTAACAACGATAAAAGATAGCAACAAAACTCAACATCAAATTTCAAGGCCATTCAAATAGTGCAAGATGGATTCATTTGGATGAAACATGGCCGTAACAACGATAATAGATGACAACAAAATTCAACATCAAATTTCAAGGCCATTCAAATAGTGCAAGATGGCTTCATTTGGATGAAACATGGCCGTAACAACGATAAAAGATAGCAACAAAACTCAACATCAAATTTCAAGGCCATTCAAATAGTGCAAGATGGATTCATTTGGATGAAACATGGCCGTAACAACGATAATAGATGACAACAAAATTCAACATGAAATTTCAAGGCCATTCGAATAGTGCAAGATGGCTTCATTTGGATGAAACATGGCCGTAACAACGATAATAGATGGCAACAAAACTCAACATCAAATTTCAAGGCCATTCAAATAGTGCAAGATGGCTTCATTTGGATGAAACATGGTCGTAACAACGATAATAGATGGCAACAAAACTCAACATCAAATTTCAAGGCCATTCAAATAGTGCAAGATGGCTTCATTTGGATGAAACATGGCCGTAACAACGATAATAGATGGCAACAAAATTCAACATCAAATTTCAAGGCCATTCAAATAGTGCAAGATGGCTTCATTTGGATGAAACATGGCCGTAACAACGATAAAAGATAGCAACAAAACTCAACATCAAATTTCAAGGCCATTCAAATAGTGCAAGATGGATTCATTTGGATGAAACATGGCCGTAACAACGATAATAGATGACAACAAAATTCAACATCAAATTTCAAGGCCATTCAAATAGTGCAAGATGGCTTCATTTGGATGAAACATGGCCGTAACAACGATAATAGATGGCAACAAAACTCAACATCAAATTTCAAGGCCATTCAAATAGTGCAAGATGGCTTCATTTGGATGAAACATGGCCGTAACAACGATAATAGATGGCAACAAAATTCAACATGAAATTTCAAGGCCATTCGAATAGTGCAAGATGGCTTCATTTGGATGAAACATGGCTGTAAAAACGATAATAGATGGCAACAAAATTCAACATCAAATTTCAAGGCCATTCAAATAGTGCAAGATGGCTTCATTTGGATGAAACATGGCCGTAACAACGATAATAGATGGCAACAAAACTCAACATCAAATTTCAAGGCCATTCAAATAGTACAAGATGGCTTCATTTGGATGAAAAATGGCCGTAACAACGATAATAGATGGCAACAAAATTCAACATCAAATTTCAAGGCCATTCGAATAGTGCAAGATGGCTTTATTTGGATGAAAAATGGCCATAACAACGATAATAGATGGCAACAAAATTCAACATCAAATTTCAAGGCCGTTCAAATAGTGCAAGATGGCTTCATTTGGATGAAACATGGCCAAAACAACGATAATAGATGGCAACAAAACTCAACATCAAATTTCAAGGCCATTCAAATAGTGCAAGATGGCTTCATTTGGATGAAACATGGCCGTAACAACGATAATAGATGGCAACAAAACTCAACATCAAATTTCAAGGCCATTCAAATAGTGCAAGATGGCTTCATTTGGATGAAACATGGCCGTAACAACGATAATAGATGGCAACAAAACTCAACATCAAATTTCAAGGCCATTCAAATAGTGCAAGATGGCTTCATTTGGATGAAACATGGCCGTAACAACGATAATAGATGACAACAAAACTCAACATCAAATTTCAAGGCCATTCAAATAGTGCAAGATGGCTTCATTTGGATGAAACATGGCCGTAACAACGATAATAGATGGCAACAAAACTCAACATCAAATTTCAAGGCCATTCAAATAGTGCAAGATGGCTTCATTTGGATGAAACATGGCCGTAACAACGATAATAGATGGCAACAAAATTCAACATCAAATTTCAAGGCCATTCGAATAGTGCAAGATGGCTTCATTTGGATGAAACATGGCTGTAAAAACGATAATAGATGGCAACAAAATTCAACATCAAATTTCAAGGCCATTCAAATAGTGCAAGATGGCTTCATTTGGATGAAACATGGCCGTAACAACGATAATAGATGGCAACAAAACTCAACATCAAATTTCAAGGCCATTCAAATAGTGCAAGATGGCTTCATTTGGATGAAACATGGCCGTAACAACGATAATAGATGGCAACAAAACTCAACATCAAATTTCAAGGCCATTCAAATAGTACAAGATGGCTTCATTTGGATGAAAAATGGCCGTAACAACGATAATAGATGGCAACAAAATTCAACATCAAATTTCAAGGCCATTCAAATAGTGCAAGATGGCTTCATTTGGATGAAAAATGGCCATAACAACGATAATAGATGGCAACAAAATTCAACATCAAATTTCAAGGCCGTTCAAATAGTGCAAGATGGCTTCATTTGGATGAAACATGGCCAAAACAACGATAATAGATGGCAACAAAACTCAACATCAAATTTCAAGGCCATTCAAATAGTGCAAGATGGCTTCATTTGGATGAAACATGGCCGTAACAACGATAATAGATGGCAACAAAACTCAACATCAAATTTCAAGGCCATTCAAATAGTGCAAGATGGCTTCATTTGGATGAAACATGGCCGAAACAACGATAATAGATGGCAACAAAATTCAACATCAAATTTCAAGGCCATTCAAATAGTGCAAGATGGCTTCATTTGGATGAAACATGGCCAAAACAACGATAATAGATGGCAACAAAACTCAACATCAAATTTCAAGGCCATTGAAATAGTGCAAGATGGCTTCATTTGGATGAAACATGGCCGAAACAACGATAATAGATGGCAACAAAATTCAACATCAAATTTCAAGGCCATTCAAATAGTGCAAGATGGCTTCATTTGGATGAAACATGGCCAAAACAACGATAATAGATGGCAACAAAACTCAACATCAAATTTCAAGGCCATTGAAATAGTGCAAGATGGCTTCATTTGGATGAAACATGGCCGTAACAACGATAATAGATGGCAAAAAAATTCAACATCAAATTTCAAGCCCATTGAAATAGTGCAAGATGGCTTCATTTGGATGAAACATGGCCGAAACAACGATTATAGATGGCAAAAAAACTCAACATCAAATTTCAAGGCCATTCCAATAGTGCAAGATGGCTTCATTTGGATGAAACATGGCTGTAACAACGATAAAAGATGGCAAAAAAACTCAACATCAAATTTCAAGGCCATTCAAATAGTGCAATATGGCTTCATTTGGATGAAACATGGCCGTAACAACGATAATAGATGGCAACAAAACTCAACATCAAATTTCAAGGCCATTCAAATAGTGCAAGATGGCTTCATTTGGATGAAACATGGCCGTAACAACGACAATAGATGGCAACAAAATTTAACATCAAATTTCAAGGCCATTCAAATAGTGCAATATGGCTTCATTTGGATGAAACATGGCCGTAACAACGATAATAGATGGCAACAAAACTCAACATCAAATTTCAAGGCCATTCAAATAGTGCAAGATGGCTTCATTTGGATGAAACATGGCCGTAACAACGATAATAGATGGCAACAAAATTCAACATCAAATTTCAAGGCCATTCAAATAGTGCAAGATGGCTTCATTTGGATGAAACATGGCTGAAACAACGATAATAGATGGCAACAAAACTCAACATCAAATTTCAAGGCCATTCCAATAGTGCAAGATGGCTTCATTTGGATGAAACATGGCCAAAACAACGATAATAGATGGCAACAAAACTCAACATCAAATTTCAAGGCCATTCAAATAGTGCAAGATGGCTTCATTTGGATGAAACATGGCCGTAACAACGATAATAGATGGCAACAAAACTCAACATCAAATTTCAAGGCCATTCAAATAGTGCAAGATGGCTTCATTTGGATGAAACATGGCCGTAACAACGATAATAGATGGCAACAAAATTCAACATCAAATTTCAAGGCCATTCAAATAGTGCAAGATGGCTTCATTTGGATGAAACATGGCCGTAACAACGATAATAGATGGCAACAAAACTCAACATCAAATTTCAAGGCCATTCAAATAGTGCAATATGGCTTCATTTGGATGAAACATGGCCGTAACAACGATAATAGATGGCAACAAAACTCAACATAAAATTTCAAGGGCATTCAAATAGTGCAAGATGGCTTCATTTGGATGAAACATGGCCGTAACAACGATAATAGATGGCAAAAAAACTCAACATCAAATTTCAAGGCCATTCAAATAGTGCAATATGGCTTCATTTGGATGAAACATGGCCGTAACAACGATAATAGATGGCAACAAAACTCAACATCAAATTTCAAGGCCATTCAAATAGTGCAAGATGGCTTCATTTGGATGAAACATGGCCGAAACAACGATAATAGATGGCAACAAAATTCAACATCAAATTTCAAGGCCATTCAAATAGTGCAAGATGGCTTCATTTGGATGAAACATGGTCGTAACAACGATAATAGATGGCAACAAAACTCAACATCAAATTTCAAGGCCATTCAAATAGTGCAAGATGGCTTCATTTGGATGAAACATGGCCGTAACAACGATAATAGATGGCAACAAAATTCAACATCAAATTTCAAGGCCATTCAAATAGTGCAAGATGGCTTCATTTGGATGAAACATGGCCGTAACAACGATAAAAGATAGCAACAAAACTCAACATCAAATTTCAAGGCCATTCAAATAGTGCAAGATGGATTCATTTGGATGAAACATGGCCGTAACAACGATAATAGATGACAACAAAATTCAACATCAAATTTCAAGGCCATTCAAATAGTGCAAGATGGCTTCATTTGGATGAAACATGGCCGTAACAACGATAATAGATGGCAACAAAACTCAACATCAAATTTCAAGGCCATTCAAATAGTGCAAGATGGCTTCATTTGGATGAAACATGGCCGTAACAACGATAATAGATGGCAACAAAATTCAACATGAAATTTCAAGGCCATTCGAATAGTGCAAGATGGCTTCATTTGGATGAAACATGGCTGTAAAAACGATAATAGATGGCAACAAAATTCAACATCAAATTTCAAGGCCATTCAAATAGTGCAATATGGCTTCATTTGGATGAAACATGGCCGTAACAACGATAATAGATGGCAACAAAACTCAACATCAAATTTCAAGGCCATTCAAATAGTGCAAGATGGCTTCATTTGGATGAAACATGGCCGTAACAACGATAATAGATGGCAACAAAACTCAACATCAAATTTCAAGGCCATTCAAATAGTTCAAGATGGCTTTATTTGGATGAAAAATGGCCATAACAACGATAATAGATGGCAACAAAATTCAACATCAAATTTCAAGGCCGTTCAAATAGTGCAAGATGGCTTCATTTGGATGAAACATGGCCAAAACAACGATAATAGATGGCAACAAAACTCAACATCAAATTTCAAGGCCATTCAAATAGTGCAAGATGGCTTCATTTGGATGAAACATGGCCGTAACAACGATAATAGATGGCAACAAAACTCAACATCAAATTTCAAGGCCATTCAAATAGTGCAAGATGGCTTCATTTGGATGAAACATGGCCGTAACAACGATAATAGATGGCAACAAAACTCAACATCAAATTTCAAGGCCATTCAAATAGTGCAAGATGGCTTCATTTGGATGAAACATGGCCGTAACAACGATAATAGATGACAACAAAATTCAACATCAAATTTCAAGGCCATTCAAATAGTGCAAGATGGCTTCATTTGGATGAAACATGGCCGTAACAACGATAATAGATGGCAACAAAACTCAACATCAAATTTCAAGGCCATTCAAATAGTGCAAGATGGCTTCATTTGGATGAAACATGGCCGTAACAACGATAATAGATGGCAACAAAATTCAACATGAAATTTCAAGGCCATTCGAATAGTGCAAGATGGCTTCATTTGGATGAAACATGGCTGTAAAAACGATAATAGATGGCAACAAAATTCAACATCAAATTTCAAGGCCATTCAAATAGTGCAAGATGGCTTCATTTGGATGAAACATGGCCGTAACAACGATAATAGATGGCAACAAAACTCAACATCAAATTTCAAGGCCATTCAAATAGTGCAAGATGGCTTCATTTGGATGAAACATGGCCGTAACAACGATAATAGATGGCAACAAAACTCAACATCAAATTTCAAGGCCATTCAAATAGTACAAGATGGCTTCATTTGGATGAAAAATGGCCGTAACAACGATAATAGATGGCAACAAAATTCAACATCAAATTTCAAGGCCATTCAAATAGTGCAAGATGGCTTCATTTGGATGAAAAATGGCCATAACAACGATAATAGATGGCAACAAAATTCAACATCAAATTTCAAGGCCGTTCAAATAGTGCAAGATGGCTTCATTTGGATGAAACATGGCCAAAACAACGATAATAGATGGCAACAAAACTCAACATCAAATTTCAAGGCCATTCAAATAGTGCAAGATGGCTTCATTTGGATGAAACATGGCCGTAACAACGATAATAGATGGCAACAAAACTCAACATCAAATTTCAAGGCCATTCAAATAGTGCAAGATGGCTTCATTTGGATGAAACATGGCCGAAACAACGATAATAGATGGCAACAAAATTCAACATCAAATTTCAAGGCCATTCAAATAGTGCAAGATGGCTTCATTTGGATGAAACATGGCCAAAACAACGATAATAGATGGCAACAAAACTCAACATCAAATTTCAAGGCCATTGAAATAGTGCAAGATGGCTTCATTTGGATGAAACATGGCCGAAACAACGATAATAGATGGCAACAAAATTCAACATCAAATTTCAAGGCCATTCAAATAGTGCAAGATGGCTTCATTTGGATGAAACATGGCCAAAACAACGATAATAGATGGCAACAAAACTCAACATCAAATTTCAAGGCCATTGAAATAGTGCAAGATGGCTTCATTTGGATGAAACATGGCCGTAACAACGATAATAGATGGCAAAAAAATTCAACATCAAATTTCAAGCCCATTGAAATAGTGCAAGATGGCTTCATTTGGATGAAACATGGCCGAAACAACGATTATAGATGGCAAAAAAACTCAACATCAAATTTCAAGGCCATTCCAATAGTGCAAGATGGCTTCATTTGGATGAAACATGGCTGTAACAACGATAAAAGATGGCAAAAAAACTCAACATCAAATTTCAAGGCCATTCAAATAGTGCAATATGGCTTCATTTGGATGAAACATGGCCGTAACAACGATAATAGATGGCAACAAAACTCAACATCAAATTTCAAGGCCATTCAAATAGTGCAAGATGGCTTCATTTGGATGAAACATGGCCGTAACAACGACAATAGATGGCAACAAAATTTAACATCAAATTTCAAGGCCATTCAAATAGTGCAATATGGCTTCATTTGGATGAAACATGGCCGTAACAACGATAATAGATGGCAACAAAACTCAACATCAAATTTCAAGGCCATTCAAATAGTGCAAGATGGCTTCATTTGGATGAAACATGGCCGTAACAACGATAATAGATGGCAACAAAATTCAACATCAAATTTCAAGGCCATTCAAATAGTGCAAGATGGCTTCATTTGGATGAAACATGGCTGAAACAACGATAATAGATGGCAACAAAACTCAACATCAAATTTCAAGGCCATTCCAATAGTGCAAGATGGCTTCATTTGGATGAAACATGGCCAAAACAACGATAATAGATGGCAACAAAACTCAACATCAAATTTCAAGGCCATTCAAATAGTGCAAGATGGCTTCATTTGGATGAAACATGGCCGTAACAACGATAATAGATGGCAACAAAACTCAACATCAAATTTCAAGGCCATTCAAATAGTGCAAGATGGCTTCATTTGGATGAAACATGGCCGTAACAACGATAATAGATGGCAACAAAATTCAACATCAAATTTCAAGGCCATTCAAATAGTGCAAGATGGCTTCATTTGGATGAAACATGGCCGTAACAACGATAATAGATGGCAACAAAACTCAACATCAAATTTCAAGGCCATTCAAATAGTGCAATATGGCTTCATTTGGATGAAACATGGCCGTAACAACGATAATAGATGGCAACAAAACTCAACATAAAATTTCAAGGGCATTCAAATAGTGCAAGATGGCTTCATTTGGATGAAACATGGCCGTAACAACGATAATAGATGGCAAAAAAACTCAACATCAAATTTCAAGGCCATTCAAATAGTGCAATATGGCTTCATTTGGATGAAACATGGCCGTAACAACGATAATAGATGGCAACAAAACTCAACATCAAATTTCAAGGCCATTCAAATAGTGCAAGATGGCTTCATTTGGATGAAACATGGCCGAAACAACGATAATAGATGGCAACAAAATTCAACATCAAATTTCAAGGCCATTCAAATAGTGCAAGATGGCTTCATTTGGATGAAACATGGTCGTAACAACGATAATAGATGGCAACAAAACTCAACATCAAATTTCAAGGCCATTCAAATAGTGCAAGATGGCTTCATTTGGATGAAACATGGCCGTAACAACGATAATAGATGGCAACAAAATTCAACATCAAATTTCAAGGCCATTCAAATAGTGCAAGATGGCTTCATTTGGATGAAACATGGCCGTAACAACGATAAAAGATAGCAACAAAACTCAACATCAAATTTCAAGGCCATTCAAATAGTGCAAGATGGATTCATTTGGATGAAACATGGCCGTAACAACGATAATAGATGACAACAAAATTCAACATCAAATTTCAAGGCCATTCAAATAGTGCAAGATGGCTTCATTTGGATGAAACATGGCCGTAACAACGATAATAGATGGCAACAAAACTCAACATCAAATTTCAAGGCCATTCAAATAGTGCAAGATGGCTTCATTTGGATGAAACATGGCCGTAACAACGATAATAGATGGCAACAAAATTCAACATGAAATTTCAAGGCCATTCGAATAGTGCAAGATGGCTTCATTTGGATGAAACATGGCTGTAAAAACGATAATAGATGGCAACAAAATTCAACATCAAATTTCAAGGCCATTCAAATAGTGCAATATGGCTTCATTTGGATGAAACATGGCCGTAACAACGATAATAGATGGCAACAAAACTCAACATCAAATTTCAAGGCCATTCAAATAGTGCAAGATGGCTTCATTTGGATGAAACATGGCCGTAACAACGATAATAGATGGCAACAAAACTCAACATCAAATTTCAAGGCCATTCAAATAGTTCAAGATGGCTTTATTTGGATGAAAAATGGCCATAACAACGATAATAGATGGCAACAAAATTCAACATCAAATTTCAAGGCCGTTCAAATAGTGCAAGATGGCTTCATTTGGATGAAACATGGCCAAAACAACGATAATAGATGGCAACAAAACTCAACATCAAATTTCAAGGCCATTCAAATAGTGCAAGATGGCTTCATTTGGATGAAACATGGCCGTAACAACGATAATAGATGGCAACAAAACTCAACATCAAATTTCAAGGCCATTCAAATAGTGCAAGATGGCTTCATTTGGATGAAACATGGCCGTAACAACGATAATAGATGGCAACAAAACTCAACATCAAATTTCAAGGCCATTCAAATAGTGCAAGATGGCTTCATTTGGATGAAACATGGCCGTAACAACGATAATAGATGACAACAAAATTCAACATCAAATTTCAAGGCCATTCAAATAGTGCAAGATGGCTTCATTTGGATGAAACATGGCCGTAACAACGATAATAGATGGCAACAAAACTCAACATCAAATTTCAAGGCCATTCAAATAGTGCAAGATGGCTTCATTTGGATGAAACATGGCCGTAACAACGATAATAGATGGCAACAAAATTCAACATGAAATTTCAAGGCCATTCGAATAGTGCAAGATGGCTTCATTTGGATGAAACATGGCTGTAAAAACGATAATAGATGGCAACAAAATTCAACATCAAATTTCAAGGCCATTCAAATAGTGCAAGATGGCTTCATTTGGATGAAACATGGCCGTAACAACGATAATAGATGGCAACAAAACTCAACATCAAATTTCAAGGCCATTCAAATAGTGCAAGATGGCTTCATTTGGATGAAACATGGCCGTAACAACGATAATAGATGGCAACAAAATTCAACATCAAATTTCAAGGCCATTCAAATAGTACAAGATGGCTTCATTTGGATGAAAAATGGCCGTAACAACGATAATAGATGGCAACAAAATTCAACATCAAATTTCAAGGCCATTCAAATAGTGCAAGATGGCTTCATTTGGATGAAAAATGGCCATAACAACGATAATAGATGGCAACAAAATTCAACATCAAATTTCAAGGCCGTTCAAATAGTGCAAGATGGCTTCATTTGGATGAAACATGGCCAAAACAACGATAATAGATGGCAACAAAACTCAACATCAAATTTCAAGGCCATTCAAATAGTGCAAGACGGCTTCATTTGGATGAAACATGGCCGTAACAACGATAATAGATGGCAACAAAACTCAACATCAAATTTCAAGGCCATTCAAATAGTGCAAGATGGCTTCATTTGGATGAAACATGGCCGAAACAACGATAATAGATGGCAACAAAATTCAACATCAAATTTCAAGGCCATTCAAATAGTGCAAGATGGCTTCATTTGGATGAAACATGGCCAAAACAACGATAATAGATGGCAACAAAATTCAACATCAAATTTCAAGGCCATTCAAATAGTGCAAGATGGCTTCATTTGGATGAAACATGGCCGAAACAACGATAATAGATGGCAACAAAACTCAACATCAAATTTCAAGGCCATTCAAATAGTGCAAGATGGCTTCATTTGGATGAAACATGGCCGTAACAACGATAATAGATGGCAACAAAATTCAACATCAAATTTCAAGGCCATTGAAATAGTGCAAGATGGCTTCATTTGGATGAAACATGGCCGTAACAACGATAATAGATGGCAACAAAATTTAACATCAAATTTCAAGGCCATTGAAATAATGCAAGATGGCTTCATTTGGATGAAACATGGCCGTAACAACGATAATAGATGGCAACAAAATTCAACATCAAATTTCAAGGCCGTTCAAATAGTGCAAGATGGCTTCATTTGGATGAAACATGGCCGTAACAACGATAATAGATGGCAACAAAATTCAACATCAAATTTCAAGGCCATTCAAATAGTGCAAGATGGCTTCATTTGGATGAAACATGGCCGTAACAACGATAATAGATGGCAACAAAATTCAACATCAAATTTCAAGGTCTTTGAATTAAGGCAAAATGGCTTCATTTGGATGAAACATGGCCGAAACAACGATAATAGATGGCAACAAAACTCAACATCAATTTCAAGGCCTTTCCAATAGTGCAAGATTGCTTCATTTGGATGAAACATGGCTGTAACAATGATAATAGATGGCAACAAAACTCAACATCAAATTTCAAGGCCATTCAAATAGTGCAAGATGGCTTCATTTGGATGAAACATGGCCGAAACAACGATAATAGATGGCAACAAAATTCAACATCAAATTTCAAGGCCATTGAAATAGTGCAAGATGGCTTCATTTGGATGAAACATGGCCAAAACAACGATAATAGATGGCAACAAAACTCAACATCAAATTTCAAGGCCATTCAAATAGTGCAAGATGGCTTCATTTGGATGAAACATGGCCGTAACAACGATAATAGATGGCAAAAAAATTCAACATCAAATTTCAAGCCCATTGAAATAGTGCAAGATGGCTTCATTTGGATGAAACATGGCCGAAACAACGATTATAGATGGCAAAAAAACTCAACATCAAATTTCAAGGCCATTCCAATAGTGCAAGATGGCTTCATTTGGATGAAACATGGCTGTAACAACGATAAAAGATGGCAAAAAAACTCAACATCAAATTTCAAGGCCATTCAAATAGTGCAATATGGCTTCATTTGGATGAAACATGGCCGTAACAACGATAATAGATGGCAACAAAACTCAACATCAAATTTCAAGGCCATTCAAATAGTGCAATATGGCTTCATTTGGATGAAACATGGCCGTAACAACGATAATAGATGGCAACAAAACTCAACATCAAATTTCAAGGCCATTCAAATAGTGCAAGATGGCTTCATTTGGATGAAACATGGCCGTAACAACGATAATAGATGGCAACAAAATTCAACATCAAATTTCAAGGCCATTCAAATAGTGCAAGATGGCTTCATTTGGATGAAACATGGCTGAAACAACGATAATAGATGGCAACAAAACTCAACATCAAATTTCAAGGCCATTCCAATAGTGCAAGATGGCTTCATTTGGATGAAACATGGCCAAAACAACGATAATAGATGGCAACAAAACTCAACATCAAATTTCAAGGCCATTCAAATAGTGCAAGATGGCTTCATTTGGATGAAACATGGCCGTAACAACGATAATAGATGGCAACAAAACTCAACATCAAATTTCAAGGCCATTCAAATAGTGCAAGATGGCTTCATTTGGATGAAACATGGCCGTAACAACGATAATAGATGGCAACAAAATTCAACATCAAATTTCAAGGCCATTCAAATAGTGCAAGATGGCTTCATTTGGATGAAACATGGCCGTAACAACGATAATAGATGGCAACAAAACTCAACATCAAATTTCAAGGCCATTCAAATAGTGCAATATGGCTTCATTTGGATGAAACATGGCCGTAACAACGATAATAGATGGCAACAAAACTCAACATAAAATTTCAAGGGCATTCAAATAGTGCAAGATGGCTTCATTTGGATGAAACATGGCCGTAACAACGATAATAGATGGCAAAAAAACTCAACATCAAATTTCAAGGCCATTCAAATAGTGCAATATGGCTTCATTTGGATGAAACATGGCCGTAACAACGATAATAGATGGCAACAAAACTCAACATCAAATTTCAAGGCCATTCAAATAGTGCAAGATGGCTTCATTTGGATGAAACATGGCCGTAACAACGATAATAGATGGCAACAAAACTCAACATCAAATTTCAAGGCCATTCAAATAGTGCAAGATGGCTTCATTTGGATGAAACATGGTCGTAACAACGATAATAGATGGCAACAAAACTCAACATCAAATTTCAAGGCCATTCAAATAGTGCAAGATGGCTTCATTTGGATGAAACATGGCCGTAACAACGATAATAGATGGCAACAAAATTCAACATCAAATTTCAAGGCCATTCAAATAGTGCAAGATGGCTTCATTTGGATGAAACATGGCCGTAACAACGATAAAAGATAGCAACAAAACTCAACATCAAATTTCAAGGCCATTCAAATAGTGCAAGATGGATTCATTTGGATGAAACATGGCCGTAACAACGATAATAGATGACAACAAAATTCAACATCAAATTTCAAGGCCATTCAAATAGTGCAAGATGGCTTCATTTGGATGAAACATGGCCGTAACAACGATAATAGATGGCAACAAAACTCAACATCAAATTTCAAGGCCATTCAAATAGTGCAAGATGGCTTCATTTGGATGAAACATGGCCGTAACAACGATAATAGATGGCAACAAAATTCAACATGAAATTTCAAGGCCATTCGAATAGTGCAAGATGGCTTCATTTGGATGAAACATGGCTGTAAAAACGATAATAGATGGCAACAAAATTCAACATCAAATTTCAAGGCCATTCAAATAGTGCAAGATGGCTTCATTTGGATGAAACATGGCCGTAACAACGATAATAGATGGCAACAAAACTCAACATCAAATTTCAAGGCCATTCAAATAGTGCAAGATGGCTTCATTTGGATGAAACATGGCCGTAACAACGATAATAGATGGCAACAAAACTCAACATCAAATTTCAAGGCCATTCAAATAGTTCAAGATGGCTTTATTTGGATGAAAAATGGCCATAACAACGATAATAGATGGCAACAAAATTCAACATCAAATTTCAAGGCCGTTCAAATAGTGCAAGATGGCTTCATTTGGATGAAACATGGCCAAAACAACGATAATAGATGGCAACAAAACTCAACATCAAATTTCAAGGCCATTCAAATAGTGCAAGATGGCTTCATTTGGATGAAACATGGCCGTAACAACGATAATAGATGGCAACAAAACTCAACATCAAATTTCAAGGCCATTCAAATAGTGCAAGATGGCTTCATTTGGATGAAACATGGCCGTAACAACGATAATAGATGACAACAAAATTCAACATCAAATTTCAAGGCCATTCAAATAGTGCAAGATGGCTTCATTTGGATGAAACATGGCCGTAACAACGATAATAGATGGCAACAAAATTCAACATCAAATTTCAAGGCCATTCAAATAGTGCAAGATGGCTTCATTTGGATGAAACATGGCCGTAACAACGATAATAGATGGCAACAAAATTCAACATGAAATTTCAAGGCCATTCGAATAGTGCAAGATGGCTTCATTTGGATGAAACATGGCTGTAAAAACGATAATAGATGGCAACAAAATTCAACATCAAATTTCAAGGCCATTCAAATAGTGCAAGATGGCTTCATTTGGATGAAACATGGCCGTAACAACGATAATAGATGGCAACAAAACTCAACATCAAATTTCAAGGCCATTCAAATAGTGCAAGATGGCTTCATTTGGATGAAACATGGCCGTAACAACGATAATAGATGGCAACAAAACTCAACATCAAATTTCAAGGCCATTCAAATAGTACAAGATGGCTTCATTTGGATGAAAAATGGCCGTAACAACGATAATAGATGGCAACAAAATTCAACATCAAATTTCAAGGCCATTCAAATAGTGCAAGATGGCTTCATTTGGATGAAAAATGGCCATAACAACGATAATAGATGGCAACAAAATTCAACATCAAATTTCAAGGCCGTTCAAATAGTGCAAGATGGCTTCATTTGGATGAAACATGGCCAAAACAACGATAATAGATGGCAACAAAACTCAACATCAAATTTCAAGGCCATTCAAATAGTGCAAGATGGCTTCATTTGGATGAAACATGGCCGTAACAACGATAATAGATGGCAACAAAACTCAACATCAAATTTCAAGGCCATTCAAATAGTGCAAGATGGCTTCATTTGGATGAAACATGGCCGAAACAACGATAATAGATGGCAACAAAATTCAACATCAAATTTCAAGGCCATTCAAATAGTGCAAGATGGCTTCATTTGGATGAAACATGGCCAAAACAACGATAATAGATGGCAACAAAATTCAACATCAAATTTCAAGGCCATTCAAATAGTGCAAGATGGCTTCATTTGGATGAAACATGGCCGAAACAACGATAATAGATGGCAACAAAACTCAACATCAAATTTCAAGGCCATTCAAATAGTGCAAGATGGCTTCATTTGGATGAAACATGGCCGTAACAACGATAATAGATGGCAACAAAATTCAACATCAAATTTCAAGGCCATTGAAATAGTGCAAGATGGCTTCATTTGGATGAAACATGGCCGTAACAACGATAATAGATGGCAACAAAATTTAACATCAAATTTCAAGGCCATTGAAATAATGCAAGATGGCTTCATTTGGATGAAACATGGCCGTAACAACGATAATAGATGGCAACAAAATTCAACATCAAATTTCAAGGCCGTTCAAATAGTGCAAGATGGCTTCATTTGGATGAAACATGGCCGTAACAACGATAATAGATGGCAACAAAATTCAACATCAAATTTCAAGGCCATTCAAATAGTGCAAGATGGCTTCATTTGGATGAAACATGGCCGTAACAACGATAATAGATGGCAACAAAATTCAACATCAAATTTCAAGGTCTTTGAATTAAGGCAAAATGGCTTCATTTGGATGAAACATGGCCGAAACAACGATAATAGATGGCAACAAAACTCAACATCAATTTCAAGGCCTTTCCAATAGTGCAAGATTGCTTCATTTGGATGAAACATGGCTGTAACAATGATAATAGATGGCAAAAAAATTCAACATCAAATTTCAAGGCCATTCAAATAGTGCAAGATGGCTTCATTTGGATGAAACATGGCCGTAACAACGATAATAGATGGCAACAAAATTCAACATCAAATTTCAAGGCCATTCAAATAGTGCAAGATGGCTTCATTTGGATGAAACATGGCCGTAACAACGATAATAGATGGCAACAAAATTCAACATCAAATTTCAAGGTCATTGAATTAGTGCAAAATGGCTTCATTTGGATGAAACATGGCCGTAACAACGATAATAGATGGCAACAAAATTCAACATCAAATTTCAAGGCCATTCAAATAGTGCAAGATGGCTTCATTTGGATGAAACATGGCCGTAACAACGATAATAGATGGCAACAAAACTCAACATCAAATTTCAAGGCCATTCAAATAGTGCAAGATGGCTTTATTTGGATGAAACATGGCCGTAACAACGATAATAGATGGCAACAAAATTTAACATCAAATTTCAAGGCCATTCAAATAGTGCAAGATGGCTTCATTTGGATGAAACATGGCCATAACAACGATAATAGATGGCAACAAAATTCAACATCAAATTTCAAGGCCGTTCAAATAGTGCAAGATGGCTTCATTTGGATGAATCATGGCCGTAACAACGATAATAGATGGCAACAAAATTCAACATCAAATTTCAAGGCCATTCAAATAGTGCAAGATGGCTTCATTTGGATGAAACATGGCCGTAACAACGATAATAGATGGCAACAAAATTCAACATCAAATTTCAAGGTCTTTGAATTAATGCAAAATGGCTTCATTTGGATGAAACATGGCCGTAACAACGATAATAGATGGCAACAAACTCAACATCAAATTTCAAGGCCATTCAAATAGTGCAAGATGCTTCATTTGGATGAAACATGGCCGTAACAACGATAATAGATGGCAAAAAATTCAACATCAAATTTCAAGGTCATTGAATTAGTGCAAAATGGCTTCATTTGGATGAAACATGGCCGTAACAACGATAATAGATGGCAACAAAATTCAACATCAAATTTCAAGGCCATTCAAATAGTGCAAGATGGCTTCATTTGGATGAAACATGGCCGTAACAACGATAATAGATGGCAACAAAATTCAACATCAAATTTCAAGGTCTTTGAATTAGTGCAAAATGGCTTCATTTGGATGAAACATGGCCGTAACAACGATAATAGATGGCAACAAAATTCAACATCAAATTTCAAGGCCATTCAAATAGTGCAAGATGGCTTCATTTGGATGAAACATGGCCGAAAAAACGATAATAGATGGCAACAAAACTCAACATCAAATTTTAGGCCATTCAAATAGTGCAAGATGGCTTCATTTGGATGAAACATGGCCGTAACAACGATAATAGATGGCAACAAGATTCAACATCAAATTTCAAGGCCATTCAAATAGTGCAAGATGGCTTCATTTGGATGAAACATGGCCAAAACAACGATAATAGATGGCAACAAAACTCAACATCAAATTTCAAGGCCATTGAAATAGTGCAAGATGGCTTCATTTGGATGAAACATGGCTGTAACAACGATAATAGATGGTGAAAAAACTCAACATCAAATTTCAAGGCCATTCAAATAGTGCAAGATGGCTTCATTTGGATGAAACATGGCCAAAACAACGATAATAGATGGCAACAAAACTCAACATCAAATTTCAAGGCAATTGAAATAGTGAAAGATGGCTTCATTTGGATGAAACATGGCCGTAACAACGATAATAGATGGCAACAAAATTCAACATCAAATTTCAAGGCCATTCAAATAGTGCAAGATGGCTTCATTTGGATGAAACATGGCCGTAACAACGATAATAGATGGCAACAAAATTCAACATCAAATTTCAAGGCCATTCAAATAGTGCAAGATGGCTTCATTTGGATGAAACATGGCCGAAACAACGATAATAGATGGCAACAAAACTCAACATCAAATTTCAAGGCCATTCCAATAGTGCAAGATGGCTTCATTTGGATGAAACATGGCCGTAACAACGATAATAGATGGCAACAAAATTCAACATCAAATTTCAAGGCCATTGAAATAGTGCAATATGGCTTCATTTGGATGAAACATGGCCGAAACAACGATAATAGATGGCCACAAAACTCAACATCAAATTTCAAGGCCATTGAAATAGTGCAATATGGCTTCATTTGGATGAATCATGGCCGTAACAACGATAATAGATGGCAAAAAAACTCAACATCAAATTTCAAGGCCATTCAAATAGTGCAATATGGCTTCATTTGGATGAAACATGGCCGTAACAACGATAATAGATGGCAAAAAAACTCAACATCAAATTTCAAGGCCATTCAAATAGTGCAAGATGGCTTCATTTGGATGAAACATGGCCGTAACAACGATAATAGATGGCAACAAAACTCAACATCAAATTTCAAGGCCATTCAAATAGTGCAAGATGGCTTCATTTGGATGAAACATGGCCGTAACAACGATAATAGATGGCAACAAAACTCAACATCAAATTTCAAGGCCATTCAAATAGTGCAAGATGGCTTCATTTGGATGAAACATGGCCGTAACAACGATAATAGATGGCAACAAAATTCAACATCAAATTTCAAGGCCATTCAAATAGTGCAAGATGGCTTCATTTGGATGAAACATGGCCGAAACAACGATAATAGATGGCAACAAAGCTCAACATCAAATTTCAAGGCCATTGAAATAGTGCAAGATGGCTTCATTTGGATGAAACATGGCCGTAACAACGATAATAGATGGCAACAAAATTCAACATCAAATTTCAAGGCCATTCAAATAGTGCAATATGGCTTCATTTGGATGAAACATGGCCGAAACAACGATAATAGATGGCAACAAAACTCAACATCAAATTTCAAGGCCATTGAAATAGTGCAAGATGGCTTCATTTGGATGAAACATGGCTGTAACAACGATAATAGATGGCAACAAAATTCAACATCAAATTTCAAGGCCATTCAAATAGTGCAATATGGCTTCATTTGGATGAAACATGGCCGTAACAACGATAATAGATGGCAACAAAACTCAACATCAAATTTCAAGGCCATTCAAATAGTGCAAGATGGCTTCATTTGGATGAAACATGGCCGTAACAACGATAATAGATGGCAACAAAACTCAACATCAAATTTCAAGGCCATTCCAATAGTGCAAGATGGCTTCATTTGGATGAAACATGGCCGTAACAACGATAATAGATGGCAACAAAACTCAACATCAAATTTCAAGGCCATTCAAATAGTGCAATATGGCTTCATTTGGATAAAACATGGCCGTAACAACGATAATAGATGGCAACAACACTCAACATCAAATTTCAAGGCCATTGAAATAGTGCAAGATGGCTTCATTTGGATGAAACATGGCCGTAACAACGATAATAGATGGCAAAAAAATTCAACATCAAATTTCAAGCCCATTGAAATAGTGCAAGATGGCTTCATTTGGATGAAACATGGCCGAAACAACGATTATAGATGGCAAAAAAACTCAACATCAAATTTCAAGGCCATTCCAATAGTGCAAGATGGCTTCATTTGGATGAAACATGGCTGTAGCAACGATAAAAGATGGCAAAAAACTCAACATCAAATTTCAAGGCCATTCAAATAGTGCAATATGGCTTCATTTGGATGAAACATGGCCGTAACAACGATAATAGATGGCAACAAAACTCAACATCAAATTTCAAGGCCATTCAAATAGTGCAAGATGGCTTCATTTGGATGAAACATGGCCGTAACAACGATAATAGATGGCAACAAAATTTAACATCAAATTTCAAGGCCATTCAAATAGTGCAATATGGCTTCATTTGGATGAAACATGGCCGTAACAACGATAATAGATGGCAACAAAACTCAACATCAAATTTCAAGGCCATTCAAATAGTGCAAGATGGCTTCATTTGGATGAAACATGGCCGTAACAACGATAATAGATGGCAACAAAATTCAACATCAAATTTCAAGGCCATTCAAATAGTGCAAGATGGCTTCATTTGGATGAAACATGGCTGAAACAACGATAATAGATGGCAACAAAACTCAACATCAAATTTCAAGGCCATTCCAATAGTGCAAGATGGCTTCATTTGGATGAAACATGGCTGTAACAACGATAATAGATGGCAAAAAAAACTCAACATCAAATTTCAAGGTCATTCAAATAGTGCAAGATGGCTTCATTTGGATGAAACATGGCCGTAACAACGATAATAGATGGCAACAAAACTCAACATCAAATTTCAAGGCCATTCAAATAGTGCAAGATGGCTTCATTTGGATGAAACATGGCCGTAACAACGATAATAGATGGCAACAAAATTCAACATCAAATTTCAAGGCCATTCAAATAGTGCAAGATGGCTTCATTTGGATGAAACATGGCCGTAACAACGATAATAGATGGCAACAAAACTCAACATCAAATTTCAAGGCCATTCAAATAGTGCAATATGGCTTCATTTGGATGAAACATGGCCGTAACAACGATAATAGATGGCAACAAAACTCAACATAAAATTTCAAGGGCATTGAAATAGTGCAAGATGGCTTCATTTGGATGAAACATGGCCGTAACAACGATAATAGATGGCAAAAAAACTCAACATGAAATTTCAAGGCCATTCAAATAGTGCAATATGGCTTCATTTGGATGAAACATGGCCGTAACAACGATAATAGATGGCAACAAAACTCAACATCAAATTTCAAGGTCATTCAAATAGTGCAAGATGGCTTCATTTGGATGAAACATGGCCGTAACAACGATAATAGATGGCAACAAAATTCAACATCAAATTTCAAGGCCATTCAAATAGTGCAAGATGGCTTCATTTGGATGAAACATGGTCGTAACAACGATAATAGATGGCAACAAAACTCAACATCAAATTTCAAGGCCATTCAAATAGTGCAAGATGGCTTCATTTGGATGAAACATGGCCGTAACAACGATAATAGATGGCAACAAAATTCAACATCAAATTTCAAGGCCATTCAAATAGTGCAAGATGGCTTCATTTGGATGAAACATGGCCGTAACAACGATAAAAGATAGCAACAAAACTCAACATCAAATTTCAAGGCCATTCAAATAGTGCAAGATGCATTCATTTGGATGAAACATGGCCGTAACAACGATAATAGATGACAACAAAATTCAACATCAAATTTCAAGGCCATTCAAATAGTGCAAGATGGCTTCATTTGGATGAAACATGGCCGTAACAACGATAATAGATGGCAACAAAACTCAACATCAAATTTCAAGGCCATTCAAATAGTGCAAGATGGCTTCATTTGGATGAAACATGGCCGTAACAACGATAATAGATGGCAACAAAACTCAACATCAAATTTCAAGGCCATTCAAAAAGTGCAAGATGGCTTCATTTGGATGAAACATGGCCGTAACAACGATATAGATGGCAACAAAACTCAACATCAAATTTCAAGGCCATTCAAATAGTGCAAGATGGCTTCATTTGGATGAAACATGGCCGTAACAACGATAATAGATGGCAACAAAACTCAACATCAAATTTCAAGGCCATTCAAATAGTGCAAGATGGCTTCATTTGGATGAAAAATGGCCGTAACAACGATAATAGATGGCAACAAAATTCAACATCAAATTTCAAGGCCATTCAAATAGTGCAAGATGGCTTCATTTGGATGAAAAATGGCCATAACAACGATAATAGATGGCAACAAAATTCAACATCAAATTTCAAGGCCGTTCAAATAGTGCAAGATGGCTTCATTTGGATGAAACATGGCCAAAACAACGATAATAGATGGCAACAAAACTCAACATCAAATTTCAAGGCCATTCAAATAGTGCAAGATGGCTTCATTTGGATGAAACATGGCCGTAACAACGATAATAGATGGCAACAAAACTCAACATCAAATTTCAAGGCCATTCAAATAGTGCAAGATGGCTTCATTTGGATGAAACATGGCCGAAACAACGATAATAGATGGCAACAAAATTCAACATCAAATTTCAAGGCCATTCAAATAGTGCAAGATGGCTTCATTTGGATGAAACATGGCCAAAACAACGATAATAGATGGCAACAAAATTCAACATCAAATTGCAAGGCCATTCAAATAGTGCAAGATGGCTTCATTTGGATGAAACATGGCCGTAACAACGATAATAGATGGCAACAAAATTTAACATCAAATTTCAAGGCCATTCAAATAGTGCAAGATGGCTTCATTTGGATGAAACATGGCCATAACAACGATAATAGATGGCAACAAAATTCAACATCAAATTTCAAGGCCGTTTAAATAGTGCAAGATGGCTTCATTTGGATGAAACATGGCCGTAACAACGATAATAGATGGCAACAAAATTCAACATCAAATTTCAAGGTCTTTGAATTAATGCAAAATGGCTTCATTTGGATGAAACATGGCCGAAACAACGATAATAGATGGCAACAAAACTCAACATCAATTTCAAGGCCATTCCAATAGTGCAAGATGGCTTCATTTGGATGAAACATGGCTGTAACAATGATAATAGATGGCAACAAAACTCAACATCAAATTTCAAGGCCATTCAAATAGTGCAAGATGGCTTCATTTGGATGAAACATGGCCGTAACAACGATAATAGATGGCAACAAAATTCAACATCAAATTTCAAGGCCATTCAAATAGTGCAAGATGGCTTCATTTGGATGAAACATGGCCGTAACAACGATAATAGATGGCAACAAAATTCAACATCAAATTTCAAGGTCATTGAATTAGTGCAAGATGGCTTCATTTGGATGAAACATGGCCGTAACAACGATAATAGATGGCAACAAAACTCAACATCAAATTTCAAGGCCATTCAAATAGTGCAAGATGGCTTCATTTGGATGAAACATGGCCGTAACAACGATAATAGATGGCAACAAAATTCAACATCAAATTTCAAGGCCATTCAAATAGTGCAAGATGGCTTCATTTGGATGAAACATGGCCGTAACAACGATAATAGATGGCAACAAAACTCAACATCAAATTTCAAGGCCATTCAAATAGTGCAAGATGGCTTCATTTGGATGAAACATGGCCGTAACAACGATAATAGATGGCAACAAAACTCAACATCAAATTTCAAGGCCATTCAAATAGTGCAAGATGGCTTCATTTGGATGAAAAATGGCCGTAACAACGATAATAGATGGCAACAAAATTCAACATCATATTTCAAGGCCATTCAAATAGTGCAAGATGGCTTCATTTGGATGAAAAATGGCCATAACAACGATAATAGATGGCAACAAAATTCAACATCAAATTTCAAGGCCGTTCAAATAGTGCAAGATGGCTTCATTTGGATGAAACATGGCCAAAACAACGATAATAGATGGCAACAAAACTCAACATCAAATTTCAAGGCCATTCAAATAGTGCAAGATGGCTTCATTTGGATGAAACATGGCCGTAACAACGATAATAGATGGCAACAAAACTCAACATCAAATTTCAAGGCCATTCAAATAGTGCAAGATGGCTTCATTTGGATGAAACATGGCCGAAACAACGATAATAGATGGCAACAAAATTCAACATCAAATTTCAAGGCCATTCAAATAGTGCAAGATGGCTTCATTTGGATGAAACATGGCCAAAACAACGATAATAGATGGCAACAAAATTCAACATCAAATTTCAAGGCCATTCAAATAGTGCAAGATGGCTTCATTTGGATGAAACATGGCCGAAACAACGATAATAGATGGCAACAAAACTCAACATCAAATTTCAAGGCCATTCAAATAGTGCAAGATGGCTTCATTTGGATGAAACATGGCCGTAACAACGATAATAGATGGCAACAAAATTCAACATCAAATTTCAAGGCCATTGAAATAGTGCAAGATGGCTTCATTTGGATGAAACATGGCCGTAACAACGATAATAGATGGCAACAAAATTTAACATCAAATTTCAAGGCCATTCAAATAGTGCAAGATGGCTTCATTTGGATGAAACATGGCCATAACAACGATAATAGATGGCAACAAAATTCAACATCAAATTTCAAGGCCGTTCAAATAGTGCAAGATGGCTTCATTTGGATGAAACATGGCCGTAACAACGATAATAGATGGCAACAAAATTCAACATCAAATTTCAAGGTCTTTGAATTAATGCAAAATGGCTTCATTTGGATGAAACATGGCCGAAACAACGATAATAGATGGCAACAAAACTCAACATCAATTTCAAGGCCATTCCAATAGTGCAAGATGGCTTCATTTGGATGAAACATGGCTGTAACAATGATAATAGATGGCAAAAAAATTCAACATCAAATTTCAAGGCCATTCAAATAGTGCAAGATGGCTTCATTTGGATGAAACATGGCCGTAACAACGATAATAGATGGCAACAAAATTCAACATCAAATTTCAAGGCCATTCAAATAGTGCAAGATGGCTTCATTTGGATGAAACATGGCCGTAACAACGATAATAGATGGCAACAAAATTCAACATCAAATTTCAAGGTCATTGAATTAGTGCAAAATGGCTTCATTTGGATGAAACATGGCCGTAACAACGATAATAGATGGCAACAAAATTCAACATCAAATTTCAAGGCCATTCAAATAGTGCAAGATGGCTTCATTTGGATGAAACATGGCCGTAACAACGATAATAGATGGCAACAAAACTCAACATCAAATTTCAAGGCCATTCAAATAGTGCAAGATGGCTTTATTTGGATGAAACATGGCCGTAACAACGATAATAGATGGCAACAAAACTCAACATCAAATTTCAAGGCCATTCAAATAGTGCAAGATGGCTTCATTTGGATGAAACATGGCCATAACAAAGATAATAGATGGCAACACAATTCAACATCAAATTTCAAGGCCGTTCAAATAGTGCAAGATGGCTTCATTTGGATGAAACATGGCCGTAACAACGATAATAGATGGCAACAAAATTCAACATCAAATTTCAAGGCCATTCAAATAGTGCAAGATGGCTTCATTTGGATGAAACATGGCCGTAACAACGATAATAGATGGCAACAAAACTCAACATCAAATTTCAAGGCCATTCAAATAGTGCAATATGGCTTCATTTGGATGAAACATGGCCGTAACAACGATAATAGATGGCAACAAAACTCAACATCAAATTTCAAGGCCATTCAAATAGTGCAAGATGGCTTCATTTGGATGAAACATGGCCGTAACAACAATAATAGATGGCAACAAAATTTAACATCAAATTTCAAGGCCATTCAAATAGTGCAATATGGCTTCATTTGGATGAAACATGGCCGTAACAACGATAATAGATGGCAACAAAACTCAACATCAAATTTCAAGGCCATTCAAATAGTGCAAGATGGCTTCATTTGGATGAAACATGGCCGTAACAACGATAATAGATGGCAACAAAATTCAACATCAAATTTCAAGGCCAATCAAATAGTGCAAGATGGCTTCATTTGGATGAAACATGGTCGTAACAACGATAATAGATGGCAACAAAACTCAACATCAAATTTCAAGGCCATTCAAATAGTGCAAGATGGCTTCATTTGGATGAAACATGGCCGTAACAACGATAATAGATGGCAACAAAATTCAACATCAAATTTCAAGGCCATTCAAATAGTGCAAGATGGCTTCATTTGGATGAAACATGGCCGTAACAACGATAATAGATGGCAACAAAACTCAACATCAAATTTCAAGGCCATTCAAATAGTGCAAGATGGATTCATTTGGATGAAACATGGCCGTAACAACGATAATAGATGGCAACAAAACTCAACATCAAATTTCAAGGCCATTCAAATAGTGCAAGATGGCTTCATTTGGATGAAACATGGCCGTAACAACGATAATAGATGGCAACAAAATTCAACATCAAATTTCAAGGCCATTTAAATAGTGCAAGATGGCTTCATTTGGATGAAACATGGCCGTAACAACGATAATAGATGGCAACAAAATTCAACATCAAATTTCAAGGTCATTGAATTAGTGCAAAATGGCTTCATTTGGATGAAACATGGCCGTAACAACGATAATAGATGGCAACAAAATTTAACATCAAATTTCAAGGCCATTCAAATAGTGCAAGATGGCTTCATTTGGATGAAACATGGCCGTAACAACGATAATAGATGGCAACAAAATTCAACATCAAATTTCAAGGTCTTTGAATTAATGCAAAATGGCTTCATTTGGATGAAACATGTCCGTAACAACGATAATAGATGGCAACAAACTCAACATCAAATTTCAAGGCCATTCAAATAGTGCAAGATGGCTTCATTTGGATGAAACATGGCCGAAACAACGATAATAGATGGCAACAAAACTCAACATCAATTTCAAGGCCATTCAAATAGTGCAAGATGGCTTCATTTGGATGAAACATGGCCGTAACAACGATAATAGATGGCAACAAAATTCAACATCAAATTTCAAGGCCATTCAAATAGTGCAAGATGGCTTCATTTGGATGAAACATGGCCGTAACAACGATAATAGATGGCAACAAAATTCAACATCAAATTTCAAGGTCATTGAATTAGTGCAAAATGGCTTCATTTGGATGAAACATGGCCGTAACAACGATAATAGATGGCAACAAAATTTAACATCAAATTTCAAGGCCATTCAAATAGTGCAAGATGGCTTCATTTGGATGAAACATGGCCATAACAACGATAATAGATGGCAACAAAATTCAACATCAAATTTCAAGGCCGTTCAAATAGTGCAAGATGGCTTCATTTGGATGAAACATGGCCGTAACAACGATAATAGATGGCAACAAAATTCAACATCAAATTTCAAGGCCATTGAAATAGTGCAAGATGGCTTCATTTGGATGAAACATGGCCGTAACAACGATAATAGATGGCAACAAAACTCAACATCAAATTTCAAGGCCATTCCAATAGTGCAAGATGGCTTCATTTGGATGAAACATGGCTGTAACAACGATAATAGATGGCAAAAAAACTCAACATCAAATTTCAAGGCCATTCAAATAGTGCAATATGGCTTCATTTGGATGAAACATGGCCGTAACAACGATAATAGATGGCAACAAAACTCAACATCAAATTTCAAGGCCATTCAAATAGTGCAAGATGGCTTCATTTGGATGAAACATGGCCGTAACAACGATAATAGATGGCAACAAAATTCAACATCAAATTTCAAGGCCATTCAAATAGTGCAAGATGGCTTCATTTGGATGAAACATGGTCGTAACAACGATAATAGATGGCAACAAAACTCAACATCAAATTTCAAGGCCATTCAAATAGTGCAAGATGGCTTCATTTGGATGAAACATGGCCGTAACAACGATAATAGATGGCAACAAAATTCAACATCAAATTTCAAGGCCATTCAAATAGTGCAAGATGGCTTCATTTGGATGAAACATGGCCGTAACAACGATAATAGATGGCAACAAAACTCAACATCAAATTTCAAGGCCATTCAAATAGTGCAAGATAGATTCATTTGGATGAAACATGGCCGTAACAACGATAATAGATGACAACAAAATTCAACATCAAATTTCAAGGCCATTCAAATAGTGCAAGATGGCTTCATTTGGATGAAACATGGCCGTAACAACGATAATAGATGGCAACAAAATTTAACATCACATTTCAAGGCCATTCAAATAGTGCAATATGGCTTCATTTGGATGAAACATGGCCGTAACAACGATAATAGATGGCAACAAAATTCAACATCAAATTTCAAGGCCATTCAAATAGTGCAAGATGGCTTCATTTGGATGAAACATGGCCGTAACAACGATAATAGATGGCAACAAAACTCAACATCAAATTTCAAGGCCATTCAAATAGTGCAAGATGGCTTCATTTGGATGAAACATGGCCGTAACAACGATAATAGATGGCAACAAAACTCAACATCAAATTTCAAGGCCATTCAAATAGTGCAAGATGGCTTCATTTGGATGAAACATGGCCGAAACAACGATAATAGATGGCAACAAAACTCAACATCAAATTTCAAGGCCATTCCAATAGTGCAAGATGGCTTCATTTGGATGAAACATGGCCGTAACAACGATAATAGATGGCAAAAAAACTCAACATCAAATTTCAAGGCCATTCAAATAGTGCAAGATGGCTTCATTTGGATGAAACATGGCCGTAACAACGATAATAGATGGCAACAAAATTCAACATCAAATTTCAAGGCCATTCAAATAGTGCAAGATGGCTTCATTTGGATGAAACATGGCCGTAACAACGATAATAGATGGCAACAAAATTCAAGATCAAATTTCAAGGCCATTCAAATAGTGCAAGATGGCTTTATTTGGATGAAACATGGCCGTAACAACGATAATAGATGGCAACAAAACTCAACATCAAATTTCAAGGCCATTCCAATAGTGCAAGATGGCTTCATTTGGATGAAACATGGCTGTAACAACGATAATAGATGGCAACAAAATTCAACATCAAATTTCAAGGCCATTCAAATAGTGCAAGATGGCTTCATTTGGATGAAACATGGCCGAAACAACGATAATAGATGGCAACAAAACTCAACATCAAATTTCAAGGCCATTGAAATAGTGCAAGATGGCTTCATTTGGATGAAACATGGCTGTAACAACGATAATAGATGGTGAAAAAACTCAACATCAAATTTCAAGGCCATTCAAATAGTGCAATATGGCTTCATTTGGATGAAACATGGCCAAAACAACGATAATAGATGGCAACAAAACTCAACATCAAATTTCAAGGCAATTGAAATAGTGAAAGATGGCTTCATTTGGATGAAACATGGCCGTAACAACGATAATAGATGGCAACTAAATTCAACATCAAATTTCAAGGCCATTCAAATAGTGCAAGATGGCTTCATTTGGATGAAACATGGCCGTAACAACGATAATAGATGGCAACAAAACTCAACATCAAATTTCAAGGCCATTGAAATAGTGCAAGATGGCTTCATTTGGATGAAACATGGCCGAAACAACGATAATAGATGGCAACAAAACTCAACATCAAATTTCAAGGCCATTCCAATAGTGCAAGATGGCTTCATTTGGATGAAACATGGCCGTAACAACGATAATAGATGGCAACAAAATTCAACATCAAATTTCAAGGCCATTCAAATAGTGCAATATGGCTTCATTTGGATGAAACATGGCCGAAACAACGATAATAGATGGCCACAAAACTCAACATCAAATTTCAAGGCCATTCAAATAGTGCAATATGGCTTCATTTGGATGAATCATGGCCGTAACAACGATAATAGATGGCAACAAAATTCAACATCAAATTTCAAGGCCATTCAAATAGTGCAAGATGGCTTCATTTGGATGAAACATGGCCGTAACAACGATAATAGATGGCAACAAAATTCAACATCAAATTTCAAGGCCATTCAAATAGTGCAAGATGGCTTCATTTGGATGAAACATGGCCGTAACAACGATAATAGATGGCAACAAAACTCAACATCAAATTTCAAGGCCATTGAAATAGTGCAAAATGGCTTCATTTGGATGAAACATGGCCGTAACAACGATAATAGATGACAACAAAACTAAAGATCTAATTTCAAGGCCATTCAAATAGTGCAATATGGCTTCATTTGGATGAAACATGGCCGTAACAACGATAATAGATGGCAACAACACTCAACATCAAATTTCAAGGCCATTGAAATAGTGCAAGATGGCTTCATTTGGATGAAACATGGCCGAAACAACGATTATAGATGGCAAAAAAACTCAACATCAAATTTCAAGGCCATTCCAATAGTGCAAGATGGCTTCATTTGGATGAAACATGGCTGTAACAACGATAAAAGATGGCAAAAAAACTCAACATCAAATTTCAAGGCCATTCAAATAGTGCAAGATGGCTTCATTTGGATGAAACATGGCCATAACAACGATAATAGATGGCAACAAAACTCAACATCAAATTTCAAGGCCATTCAAATAGTGCAAGATGGCTTCATTTGGATGAAACATGGCCGTAACAACGATAATAGATGGCAACAAAATTTAACATCAAATTTCAAGGCCATTCAAATAGTGCAATATGGCTTCATTTGGATGAAACATGGCCGTAACAACGATAATAGATGGCAACAAAACTCAACATCAAATTTCAAGGCCATTCAAATAGTGCAATATGGCTTCATTTGGATGAAACATGGCCGTAACAACGATAATAGATGGTGAAAAAACTCAACATCAAATTTCAAGGCCATTCAAATAGTGCAATATGGCTTCATTTGGATGAAACATGGCCAAAACAACGATAATAGATGGCAACAAAACTCAACATCAAATTTCAAGGCAATTGAAATAGTGAAAGATGGCTTCATTTGGATGAAACATGGCCGTAACAACGATAATAGATGGCAACTAAATTCAACATCAAATTTCAAGGCCATTCAAATAGTGCAAGATGGCTTCATTTGGATGAAACATGGCCGTAACAACGATAATAGATGGCAACAAAACTCAACATCAAATTTCAAGGCCATTGAAATAGTGCAAGATGGCTTCATTTGGATGAAACATGGCCGAAACAACGATAATAGATGGCAACAAAACTCAAGATCAAATTTCAAGGCCATTCCAATAGTGCAAGATGGCTTCATTTGGATGAAACATGGCCGTAACAACGATAATAGATGGCAACAAAATTCAACATCAAATTTCAAGGCCATTCAAATAGTGCAATATGGCTTCATTTGGATGAAACATGGCCGAAACAACGATAATAGATGGCCACAAAACTCAACATCAAATTTCAAGGCCATTCAAATAGTTCAATATGGCTTCATTTGGATGAATCATGGCCGTAACAACGATAATAGATGGCAACAAAATTCAACATCAAATTTCAAGGCCATTCAAATAGTGCAAGATGGCTTCATTTGGATGAAACATGGCCGTAACAACGATAATAGATGGCAAAAAAACTCAACATCAAATTTCAAGGCCATTCAAATAGTGCAAGATGGCTTCATTTGGATGAAACATGGCCGTAACAACGATAATAGATGGCAACAAAATTCAACATCAAATTTCAAGGCCATTCAAATAGTGCAAGATGGCTTCATTTGGATGAAACATGGCCGTAACAACGATAATAGATGGCAACAAAACTCAACATCAAATTTCAAGGCCATTGAAATAGTGCAAAATGGCTTCATTTGGATGAAACATGGCCGTAACAACGATAATAGATGACAACAAAACTAAAGATCTAATTTCAAGGCCATTCAAATAGTGCAATATGGCTTCATTTGGATGAAACATGGCCGTAACAACGATAATAGATGGCAACAACACTCAACATCAAATTTCAAGGCCATTGAAATAGTGCAAGATGGCTTCATTTGGATGAAACATGGCCGAAACAACGATTATAGATGGCAAAAAAACTCAACATCAAATTTCAAGGCCATTCCAATAGTGCAAGATGGCTTCATTTGGATGAAACATGGCTGTAACAACGATAAAAGATGGCAAAAAAACTCAACATCAAATTTCAAGGCCATTCAAATAGTGCAAGATGGCTTCATTTGGATGAAACATGGCCATAACAACGATAATAGATGGCAACAAAACTCAACATCAAATTTCAAGGCCATTCAAATAGTGCAAGATGGCTTCATTTGGATGAAACATGGCCGTAACAACGATAATAGATGGCAACAAAATTTAACATCAAATTTCAAGGCCATTCAAATAGTGCAATATGGCTTCATTTGGATGAAACATGGCCGTAACAACGATAATAGATGGCAACAAAACTCAACATCAAATTTCAAGGCCATTCAAATAGTGCAAGATGGCTTCATTTGGATGAAACATGGCCGTAACAACGATAATAGATGGCAACAAAATTCAACATCAAATTTCAAGGCCATTCAAATAGTGCAAGATGGCTTCATTTGGATGAAACATGGCTGAAACAACGATAATAGATGGCAACAAAACTCAACATCAAATTTCAAGGCCATTCCAATAGTGCAAGATGGCTTCATTTGGATGAAACATGGCTGTAACAACGATAATAGATGGCAAAAAAACTCAACATCAAATTTCAAGGCCATTCAAATAGTGCAATATGGCTTCATTTGGATGAAACATGGCTGTAACAACGATAATAGATGGCAACAAAACTCAACATCAAATTTCAAGGCCATTCAAATAGTGCAAGATGGCTTCATTTGGATGAAACATGGCCGTAACAACGATAATAGATGGCAACAAAACTCAACATCAAATTTCAAGGCCATTCAAATAGTGCAAGATGGCTTCATTTGGATGAAACATGGCCGTAACAACGATAATAGATGGCAACAAAACTCAACATCAAATTTCAAGGCCATTCAAATAGTGCAATATGGCTTCATTTGGATGAAACATGGCCGTAACAACGATAATAGATGGCAACAAAACTCAACATCAAATTTCAAGGCCATTGAAATAGTGCAAGATGGCTTCATTTGGATGAAACATGGCCGTAACAACGATAATAGATGGCAACAAAACTCAACATCAAATTTCAAGGCCATTCAAATAGTGCAAGATGGCTTCATTTGGATGAAACATGGCCGTAACAACGATAATAGATGGCAACAAAATTCAACATCAAATTTCAAGGCCATTCAAATAGTGCAAGATGGCTTCATTTGGATGAAACATGGCCGTAACAACGATAATAGATAGCAACAAAACTCAACATCAAATTTCAAGGCCATTGAAATAGTGCAAGATGGATTCATTTGGATGAAACATGGCCGTAACAACGATAATAGATGACAACAAAATTCAACATCAAATTTCAAGGCCATTCAAATAGTGCAAGATGGCTTCATTTGGATGAAACATGGCCGTAACAACGATAATAGATGGCAACAAAACTCAACATCAAATTTCAAGGCCATTCAAATAGTGCAAGATGGCTTCATTTGGATGAAACATGGCCGTAACAACGATAATAGATGGCAACAAAACTCAACATCAAATTTCAAGGCCATTCAAAAAGTGCAATATGGCTTCATTTGGATGAAACATGGCCGTAACAACGATAATAGATGGCAACAACACTCAACATCAAATTTCAAGGCCATTGAAATAGTGCAAGATGGCTTCATTTGGATGAAACATGGCCGTAACAACGATAATAGATGGCAACAAAACTCAACATCAAATTTCAAGGCCATTCAAATAGTGCAAGATGGCTTCATTTGGATGAAACATGGCCGTAACAACGATAATAGATGGCAACAAAACTCAACATCAAATTTCAAGGCCATTCAAATAGTGCAAGATGGCTTCATTTGGATGAAACATGGCCGTAACAACGATAATAGATGGCAACAAAACTCAACATCAAATTTCAAGGCCATTCAAATAGTGCAAGATGGCTTCATTTGGATGAAACATGGCCGTAACAACGATAATAGATGGCAACAAAATTCAACATCAAATTTCAAGGCCATTCAAATAGTGCAAGATGGCTTCATTTGGATGAAACATGGCCGTAACAACGATAATAGATGGCAAAAAAACTCAACATCAAATTTCAAGGCCATTCAAATAGTGCAAGATGGCTTCATTTGGATGAAACATGGCCGTAACAACGATAATAGATGGCAAAAAAACTCAACATCAAATTTCAAGGCCATTCAAATAGTGCAAGATGGCTTCATTTGGATGAAACATGGCCGAAACAACGATAATAGATGGCAACAAAATTCAACATCAAATTTCAAGGCCATTCAAATAGTGCAAGATGGCTTCATTTGGATGAAACATGGCCGTAACAACGATAATAGATGGCAACAAAATTCAACATCAAATTTCAAGGCCATTCAAATAGTGCAAGATGGCTTCATTTGGATGAAACATGGCCGAAACAACGATAATAGATGGCAACGAAACTCAACATCAAATTTCAAGGCCATTCAAATAGTGCAAGATGGCTTCATTTGGATGAAACATGGCCGTAACAACGATAATAGATGGCAACAAAATTCAACATCAAATTTCAAGGCCATTCAAATAGTGCAAGATGGCTTTATTTGGATGAAACATGGCCGTAACAACGATAATAGATGGCAACAAAATTTAACATCAAATTTCAAGGCCATTCAAATAGTGCAAGATGGCTTCATTTGGATGAAACATGGCCATAACAACGATAATAGATGGCAACAAAATTCAACATCAAATTTCAAGGCCGTTCAAATAGTGCAAGATGGCTTCATTTGGATGAAACATGGCCGTAACAACGATAATAGATGGCAACAAAATTCAACATCAAATTTCAAGGCCATTCAAATAGTGCAAGATGGCTTCATTTGGATGAAACATGGCCGTAACAACGATAATAGATGGCAACAAAATTCAACATCAAATTACAAGGTCTTTGAATTAATGCAAAATGGCTTCATTTGGATGAAACATGGCCGTAACAACGATAATAGATGGCAACAAAACTCAACATCAATTTCAAGGCCATTCCAATAGTGCAAGATGGCTTCATTTGGATGAAACATGGCTGTAACAATGATAATAGATGGCAACAAAATTCAACATCAAATTTCAAGGCCATTCAAATAGTGCAAGATGGCTTCATTTGGATGAAACATGGCCGTAACAACGATAATAGATGGCAACAAAATTCAACATCAAATTTCAAGGCCATTCAAATAGTGCAAGATGGCTTCATTTGGATGAAACATGGCCGTAACAACGATAATAGATGGCAACAAAATTCAACATCAAATTTCAAGGTCATTGAAATAGTGCAATATGGCTTCATTTGGATGAAACATGGCCGTAACAACGATAATAGATGGCAACAAAACTCAACATCAAATTTCAAGGCCATTCAAATAGTGCAAGATGGCTTCATTTGGATGAAACGTGGCCGTAACAACGATAATATATGGCAACAAAACTCAACATCAAATTTCAAGGCCATTCAAATAGTGCAAGATGGCTTTATTTGGATGAAACATGGCCGTAACAACGATAATAGATGGCAACAAAATTTAACATCAAATTTCAAGGCCATTCAAATAGTGCAAGATGGCTTCATTTGGATGAAACATGGCCATAACAACGATAATAGATGGCAACAAAATTCAACATCAAATTTCAAGGCCGTTCAAATAGTGCAAGATGGCTTCATTTGGATGAAACATGGCCGTAACAACGATAATAGATGGCAACAAAATTCAACATCAAATTTCAAGGCCATTCAAATAGTGCAAGATGGCTTCATTTGGATGAAACATGGCCGTAACAACGATAATAGATGGCAACAAAACTCAACATCAATTTCAAGGCCATTCCAATAGTGCAAGATGGCTTCATTTGGATGAAACATGGCTGTAACAATGATAATAGATGGCAACAAAATTCAACATCCAATTTCAAGGCCATTCAAATAGTGCAAGATGGCTTCATTTGGATGAAACATGGCCGAAACAACGATAATAGATGGCAACAAAACTCAACATCAATTTCAAGGCCATTCCAATAGTGCAAGATGGCTTCATTTGGATGAAACATGGCTGTAACAACGATAAAAGATGGCAAAAAAACTCAACATCAAATTTCAAGGCCATTCAAATAGTGCAAGATGGCTTCATTTGGATGAAACATGGCCATAACAACGATAATAGATGGCAACAAAACTCAACATCAAATTTCAAGGCCATTCAAATAGTGCAAGATGGCTTCATTTGGATGAAACATGGCCGTAACAACGATAATAGATGGCAACAAAATTTAACATCAAATTTCAAGGCCATTCAAATAGTGCAATATGGCTTCATTTGGATGAAACATGGCCGTAACAACGATAATAGATGGCAACAAAACTCAACATCAAATTTCAAGGCCATTCAAATAGTGCAATATGGCTTCATTTGGATGAAACATGGCCGTAACAACGATAATAGATGGTGAAAAAACTCAACATCAAATTTCAAGGCCATTCAAATAGTGCAATATGGCTTCATTTGGATGAAACATGGCCAAAACAACGATAATAGATGGCAACAAAACTCAACATCAAATTTCAAGGCAATTGAAATAGTGAAAGATGGCTTCATTTGGATGAAACATGGCCGTAACAACGATAATAGATGGCAACTAAATTCAACATCAAATTTCAAGGCCATTCAAATAGTGCAAGATGGCTTCATTTGGATGAAACATGGCCGTAACAACGATAATAGATGGCAACAAAACTCAACATCAAATTTCAAGGCCATTGAAATAGTGCAAGATGGCTTCATTTGGATGAAACATGGCCGAAACAACGATAATAGATGGCAACAAAACTCAACATCAAATTTCAAGGCCATTCCAATAGTGCAAGATGGCTTCATTTGGATGAAACATGGCCGTAACAACGATAATAGATGGCAACAAAATTCAACATCAAATTTCAAGGCCATTCAAATAGTGCAATATGGCTTCATTTGGATGAAACATGGCCGAAACAACGATAATAGATGGCCACAAAACTCAACATCAAATTTCAAGGCCATTCAAATAGTTCAATATGGCTTCATTTGGATGAATCATGGCCGTAACAACGATAATAGATGGCAACAAAATTCAACATCAAATTTCAAGGCCATTCAAATAGTGCAAGATGGCTTCATTTGGATGAAACATGGCCGTAACAACGATAATAGATGGCAAAAAAACTCAACATCAAATTTCAAGGCCATTCAAATAGTGCAAGATGGCTTCATTTGGATGAAACATGGCCGTAACAACGATAATAGATGGCAACAAAATTCAACATCAAATTTCAAGGCCATTCAAATAGTGCAAGATGGCTTCATTTGGATGAAACATGGCCGTAACAACGATAATAGATGGCAACAAAACTCAACATCAAATTTCAAGGCCATTGAAATAGTGCAAAATGGCTTCATTTGGATGAAACATGGCCGTAACAACGATAATAGATGACAACAAAACTAAAGATCTAATTTCAAGGCCATTCAAATAGTGCAATATGGCTTCATTTGGATGAAACATGGCCGTAACAACGATAATAGATGGCAACAACACTCAACATCAAATTTCAAGGCCATTGAAATAGTGCAAGATGGCTTCATTTGGATGAAACATGGCCGAAACAACGATTATAGATGGCAAAAAAACTCAACATCAAATTTCAAGGCCATTCCAATAGTGCAAGATGGCTTCATTTGGATGAAACATGGCTGTAACAACGATAAAAGATGGCAAAAAAACTCAACATCAAATTTCAAGGCCATTCAAATAGTGCAAGATGGCTTCATTTGGATGAAACATGGCCATAACAACGATAATAGATGGCAACAAAACTCAACATCAAATTTCAAGGCCATTCAAATAGTGCAAGATGGCTTCATTTGGATGAAACATGGCCGTAACAACGATAATAGATGGCAACAAAATTTAACATCAAATTTCAAGGCCATTCAAATAGTGCAATATGGCTTCATTTGGATGAAACATGGCCGTAACAACGATAATAGATGGCAACAAAACTCAACATCAAATTTCAAGGCCATTCAAATAGTGCAAGATGGCTTCATTTGGATGAAACATGGCCGTAACAACGATAATAGATGGCAACAAAATTCAACATCAAATTTCAAGGCCATTCAAATAGTGCAAGATGGCTTCATTTGGATGAAACATGGCTGAAACAACGATAATAGATGGCAACAAAACTCAACATCAAATTTCAAGGCCATTCCAATAGTGCAAGATGGCTTCATTTGGATGAAACATGGCTGTAACAACGATAATAGATGGCAAAAAAACTCAACATCAAATTTCAAGGCCATTCAAATAGTGCAATATGGCTTCATTTGGATGAAACATGGCTGTAACAACGATAATAGATGGCAACAAAACTCAACATCAAATTTCAAGGCCATTCAAATAGTGCAAGATGGCTTCATTTGGATGAAACATGGCCGTAACAACGATAATAGATGGCAACAAAACTCAACATCAAATTTCAAGGCCATTCAAATAGTGCAAGATGGCTTCATTTGGATGAAACATGGCCGTAACAACGATAATAGATGGCAACAAAACTCAACATCAAATTTCAAGGCCATTCAAATAGTGCAATATGGCTTCATTTGGATGAAACATGGCCGTAACAACGATAATAGATGGCAACAAAACTCAACATCAAATTTCAAGGCCATTGAAATAGTGCAAGATGGCTTCATTTGGATGAAACATGGCCGTAACAACGATAATAGATGGCAACAAAACTCAACATCAAATTTCAAGGCCATTCAAATAGTGCAAGATGGCTTCATTTGGATGAAACATGGCCGTAACAACGATAATAGATGGCAACAAAATTCAACATCAAATTTCAAGGCCATTCAAATAGTGCAAGATGGCTTCATTTGGATGAAACATGGCCGTAACAACGATAATAGATAGCAACAAAACTCAACATCAAATTTCAAGGCCATTGAAATAGTGCAAGATGGATTCATTTGGATGAAACATGGCCGTAACAACGATAATAGATGACAACAAAATTCAACATCAAATTTCAAGGCCATTCAAATAGTGCAAGATGGCTTCATTTGGATGAAACATGGCCGTAACAACGATAATAGATGGCAACAAAACTCAACATCAAATTTCAAGGCCATTCAAATAGTGCAAGATGGCTTCATTTGGATGAAACATGGCCGTAACAACGATAATAGATGGCAACAAAACTCAACATCAAATTTCAAGGCCATTCAAAAAGTGCAAGATGGCTTCATTTGGATGAAACATGGCCGTAACAACGATAATAGATGGCAACAACACTCAACATCAAATTTCAAGGCCATTCAAATAGTGCAAGATGGCTTCATTTGGATGAAACATGGCCGTAACAACGATAATAGATGGCAACAAAACTCAACATCAAATTTCAAGGCCATTCAAATAGTGCAAGATGGCTTCATTTGGATGAAACATGGCCGTAACAACGATAATAGATGGCAACAAAACTCAACATCAAATTTCAAGGCCATTCAAATAGTGCAAGATGGCTTCATTTGGATGAAACATGGCCGTAACAACGATAATAGATGGCAACAAAACTCAACATCAAATTTCAAGGCCATTCAAATAGTGCAAGATGGCTTCATTTGGATGAAACATGGCCGTAACAACGATAATAGATGGCAACAAAATTCAACATCAAATTTCAAGGCCATTCAAATAGTGCAAGATGGCTTCATTTGGATGAAACATGGCCGTAACAACGATAATAGATGGCAAAAAAACTCAACATCAAATTTCAAGGCCATTCAAATAGTGCAAGATGGCTTCATTTGGATGAAACATGGCCGTAACAACGATAATAGATGGCAAAAAAACTCAACATCAAATTTCAAGGCCATTCAAATAGTGCAAGATGGCTTCATTTGGATGAAACATGGCCGAAACAACGATAATAGATGGCAACAAAATTCAACATCAAATTTCAAGGCCATTCAAATAGTGCAAGATGGCTTCATTTGGATGAAACATGGCCGTAACAACGATAATAGATGGCAACAAAATTCAACATCAAATTTCAAGGCCATTCAAATAGTGCAAGATGGCTTCATTTGGATGAAACATGGCCGAAACAACGATAATAGATGGCAACGAAACTCAACATCAAATTTCAAGGCCATTCAAATAGTGCAAGATGGCTTCATTTGGATGAAACATGGCCGTAACAACGATAATAGATGGCAACAAAATTCAACATCAAATTTCAAGGCCATTCAAATAGTGCAAGATGGCTTTATTTGGATGAAACATGGCCGTAACAACGATAATAGATGGCAACAAAATTTAACATCAAATTTCAAGGCCATTCAAATAGTGCAAGATGGCTTCATTTGGATGAAACATGGCCATAACAACGATAATAGATGGCAACAAAATTCAACATCAAATTTCAAGGCCGTTCAAATAGTGCAAGATGGCTTCATTTGGATGAAACATGGCCGTAACAACGATAATAGATGGCAACAAAATTCAACATCAAATTTCAAGGCCATTCAAATAGTGCAAGATGGCTTCATTTGGATGAAACATGGCCGTAACAACGATAATAGATGGCAACAAAACTCAACATCAAATTACAAGGTCTTTGAATTAATGCAAAATGGCTTCATTTGGATGAAACATGGCCGTAACAACGATAATAGATGGCAACAAAACTCAACATCAATTTCAAGGCCATTCCAATAGTGCAAGATGGCTTCATTTGGATGAAACATGGCTGTAACAATGATAATAGATGGCAACAAAATTCAACATCAAATTTCAAGGCCATTCAAATAGTGCAAGATGGCTTCATTTGGATGAAACATGGCCGTAACAACGATAATAGATGGCAACAAAATTCAACATCAAATTTCAAGGCCATTCAAATAGTGCAAGATGGCTTCATTTGGATGAAACATGGCCGTAACAACGATAATAGATGGCAACAAAATTCAACATCAAATTTCAAGGTCATTGAAATAGTGCAATATGGCTTCATTTGGATGAAACATGGCCGTAACAACGATAATAGATGGCAACAAAACTCAACATCAAATTTCAAGGCCATTCAAATAGTGCAAGATGGCTTCATTTGGATGAAACGTGGCCGTAACAACGATAATATATGGCAACAAAACTCAACATCAAATTTCAAGGCCATTCAAATAGTGCAAGATGGCTTTATTTGGATGAAACATGGCCGTAACAACGATAATAGATGGCAACAAAATTTAACATCAAATTTCAAGGCCATTCAAATAGTGCAAGATGGCTTCATTTGGATGAAACATGGCCATAACAACGATAATAGATGGCAACAAAATTCAACATCAAATTTCAAGGCCGTTCAAATAGTGCAAGATGGCTTCATTTGGATGAAACATGGCCGTAACAACGATAATAGATGGCAACAAAATTCAACATCAAATTTCAAGGCCATTCAAATAGTGCAAGATGGCTTCATTTGGATGAAACATGGCCGTAACAACGATAATAGATGGCAACAAAACTCAACATCAATTTCAAGGCCATTCCAATAGTGCAAGATGGCTTCATTTGGATGAAACATGGCTGTAACAATGATAATAGATGGCAACAAAATTCAACATCCAATTTCAAGGCCATTCAAATAGTGCAAGATGGCTTCATTTGGATGAAACATGGCCGAAACAACGATAATAGATGGCAACAAAACTCAACATCAATTTCAAGGCCATTCCAATAGTGCAAGATGGCTTCATTTGGATGAAACATGGCTGTAACAACGATAAAAGATGGCAAAAAAACTCAACATCAAATTTCAAGGCCATTCAAATAGTGCAAGATGGCTTCATTTGGATGAAACATGGCCATAACAACGATAATAGATGGCAACAAAACTCAACATCAAATTTCAAGGCCATTCAAATAGTGCAAGATGGCTTCATTTGGATGAAACATGGCCGTAACAACGATAATAGATGGCAACAAAATTTAACATCAAATTTCAAGGCCATTCAAATAGTGCAATATGGCTTCATTTGGATGAAACATGGCCGTAACAACGATAATAGATGGCAACAAAACTCAACATCAAATTTCAAGGCCATTCAAATAGTGCAAGATGGCTTCATTTGGATGAAACATGGCCGTAACAACGATAATAGATGGCAACAAAATTCAACATCAAATTTCAAGGCCATTCAAATAGTGCAAGATGGCTTCATTTGGATGAAACATGGCTGAAACAACGATAATAGATGGCAACAAAACTCAACATCAAATTTCAAGGCCATTCCAATAGTGCAAGATGGCTTCATTTGGATGAAACATGGCTGTAACAACGATAATAGATGGCAACAAAACTCAACATCAAATTTCAAGGCCATTCAAATAGTGCAATATGGCTTCATTTGGATGAAACATGGCTGTAACAACGATAATAGATGGCAACAAAACTCAACATCAAATTTCAAGGCCATTCAAATAGTGCAAGATGGCTTCATTTGGATGAAACATGGCCGTAACAACGATAATAGATGGCAACAAAACTCAACATCAAATTTCAAGGCCATTCAAATAGTGCAAGATGGCTTCATTTGGATGAAACATGGCCGTAACAACGATAATAGATGGCAGCAAAACTCAACATCAAATTTCAAGGCCATTCAAATAGTGCAATATGGCTTCATTTGGATGAAACATGGCCGTAACAACGATAATAGATGGCAACAAAACTCAACATCAAATTTCAAGGCCATTGAAATAGTGCAAGATGGCTTCATTTGGATGAAACATGGCCGTAACAACGATAATAGATGGCAACAAAACTCAACATCAAATTTCAAGGCCATTCAAATAGTGCAAGATGGCTTCATTTGGATGAAACATGGCCGTAACAACGATAATAGATGGCAACAAAATTCAACATCAAATTTCAAGGCCATTCAAATAGTGCAAGATGGCTTCATTTGGATGAAACATGGCCGTAACAACGATAATAGATAGCAACAAAACTCAACATCAAATTTCAAGGCCATTGAAATAGTGCAAGATGGATTCATTTGGATGAAACATGGCCGTAACAACGATAATAGATGACAACAAAATTCAACATCAAATTTCAAGGCCATTCAAATAGTGCAAGATGGCTTCATTTGGATGAAACATGGCCGTAACAACGATAATAGATGGCAACAAAACTCAACATCAAATTTCAAGGCCATTCAAATAGTGCAAGATGGCTTCATTTGGATGAAACATGGCCGTAACAACGATAATAGATGGCAAAAAAACTCAACATCAAATTTCAAGGCCATTCAAAAAGTGCAAGATGGCTTCATTTGGATGAAACATGGCCGTAACAACGATAATAGATGGCAACAACACTCAACATCAAATTTCAAGGCCATTCAAATAGTGCAAGATGGCTTCATTTGGATGAAACATGGCCGTAACAACGATAATAGATGGCAACAAAACTCAACATCAAATTTCAAGGCCATTCAAATAGTGCAAGATGGCTTCATTTGGATGAAACATGGCCGTAACAACGATAATAGATGGCAACAAAACTCAACATCAAATTTCAAGGCCATTCAAATAGTGCAAGATGGCTTCATTTGGATGAAACATGGCCGTAACAACGATAATAGATGGCAACAAAACTCAACATCAAATTTCAAGGCCATTCAAATAGTGCAAGATGGCTTCATTTGGATGAAACATGGCCGTAACAACGATAATAGATGGCAACAAAATTCAACATCAAATTTCAAGGCCATTCAAATAGTGCAAGATGGCTTCATTTGGATGAAACATGGCCGTAACAACGATAATAGATGGCAAAAAAACTCAACATCAAATTTCAAGGCCATTCAAATAGTGCAAGATGGCTTCATTTGGATGAAACATGGCCGTAACAACGATAATAGATGGCAAAAAAACTCAACATCAAATTTCAAGGCCATTCAAATAGTGCAAGATGGCTTCATTTGGATGAAACATGGCCGAAACAACGATAATAGATGGCAACAAAATTCAACATCAAATTTCAAGGCCATTCAAATAGTGCAAGATGGCTTCATTTGGATGAAACATGGCCGTAACAACGATAATAGATGGCAACAAAATTCAACATCAAATTTCAAGGCCATTCAAATAGTGCAAGATGGCTTCATTTGGATGAAACATGGCCGAAACAACGATAATAGATGGCAACAAAACTCAACATCAAATTTCAAGGCCATTCAAATAGTGCAAGATGGCTTCATTTGGATGAAACATGGCCGTAACAACGATAATAGATGGCAACAAAATTCAACATCAAATTTCAAGGCCATTCAAATAGTGCAAGATGGCTTTATTTGGATGAAACATGGCCGTAACAACGATAATAGATGGCAACAAAATTTAACATCAAATTTCAAGGCCATTCAAATAGTGCAAGATGGCTTCATTTGGATGAAACATGGCCATAACAACGATAATAGATGGCAACAAAATTCAACATCAAATTTCAAGGCCATTCAAATAGTGCAAGATGGCTTCATTTGGATGAAACATGGCCGTAACAACGATAATAGATGGCAACAAAATTCAACATCAAATTACAAGGTCTTTGAATTAATGCAAAATGGCTTCATTTGGATGAAACATGGCCGTAACAACGATAATAGATGGCAACAAAACTCAACATCAATTTCAAGGCCATTCCAATAGTGCAAGATGGCTTCATTTGGATGAAACATGGCTGTAACAATGATAATAGATGGCAACAAAATTCAACATCAAATTTCAAGGCCATTCAAATAGTGCAAGATGGCTTCATTTGGATGAAACATGGCCGTAACAACGATAATAGATGGCAACAAAATTCAACATCAAATTTCAAGGCCATTCAAATAGTGCAAGATGGCTTCATTTGGATGAAACATGGCCGTAACAACGATAATAGATGGCAACAAAATTCAACATCAAATTTCAAGGTCATTGAAATAGTGCAATATGGCTTCATTTGGATGAAACATGGCCGTAACAACGATAATAGATGGCAACAAAACTCAACATCAAATTTCAAGGCCATTCAAATAGTGCAAGATGGCTTCATTTGGATGAAACGTGGCCGTAACAACGATAATATATGGCAACAAAACTCAACATCAAATTTCAAGGCCATTCAAATAGTGCAAGATGGCTTTATTTGGATGAAACATGGCCGTAACAACGATAATAGATGGCAACAAAATTTAACATCAAATTTCAAGGCCATTCAAATAGTGCAAGATGGCTTCATTTGGATGAAACATGGCCATAACAACGATAATAGATGGCAACAAAATTCAACATCAAATTTCAAGGCCGTTCAAATAGTGCAAGATGGCTTCATTTGGATGAAACATGGCCGTAACAACGATAATAGATGGCAACAAAATTCAACATCAAATTTCAAGGCCATTCAAATAGTGCAAGATGGCTTCATTTGGATGAAACATGGCCGTAACAACGATAATAGATGGCAACAAAACTCAACATCAATTTCAAGGCCATTCCAATAGTGCAAGATGGCTTCATTTGGATGAAACATGGCTGTAACAATGATAATAGATGGCAACAAAATTCAACATCAAATTTCAAGGCCATTCAAATAGTGCAAGATGGCTTCATTTGGATGAAACATGGCCGTAACAACGATAATAGATGGCAACAAAATTCAACATCAAATTTCAAGGCCATTCAAATAGTGCAAGATGGCTTCATTTGGATGAAACATGGCCGTAACAACGATAATAGATGGCAACAAAAATCAACATCAAATTTCAAGGTCATTGAATTAGTGCAAAATGGCTTCATTTGGATGAAACATGGCCATAACAACGATAATAGATGGCAACAAAATTCAACATCAAATTTCAAGGCCATTCAAATAGTGCAAGATGGCTTCATTTGGATGAAACATGGCCGTAACAACGATAATATATGGCAACAAAACTCAACATCAAATTTCAAGGCCATTCAAATAGTGCAAGATGGCTTTATTTGGATGAAACATGGCCGTAACAACGATAATAGATGGCAACAAAATTAAACATCAAATTTCAAGGCCATTCAAATAGTGCAAGATGGCTTCATTTGGATGAAACATGGCCATAACAACGATTTTAGATGGCAACAAAATTCAACATCAAATTTCAAGGCCGTTCAAATAGTGCAAAATGGCTTCATTTGGATGAAACATGGCCGTAACAACGATAATAGATGGCAACAAAATTCAACATCAAATTTCAAGGCCATTCAAATAGTGCAAGATGGCTTCATTTGGATGAAACATGGTCGTAACAACGATCATAGATGGCAACAAAATTCAACATCAAATTTCAAGGCCATTCAAATAGTGCAAGATGGCTTCATTTGGATGACACATGGCCGTAACAACGATAATAGATGGCAACAAAATTCAACATCAAATTTCAAGGTCATTGAATTAGTGCAAAATGGCTTCATTTGGATGAAACATGGCCGTAACAACGATAATAGATGGCAACAAAATTTAACATCAAATTTCAAGGCCATTCAAATAGTGCAAGATGGCTTCATTTGGATGAAACATGGCCATAACAACGATAATAGATGGCAACAAAATTCAACATCAAATTTCAAGGCCATTCAAATAGTGCAAGATGGCTTCATTTGGATGAAACATGGCCGTAACAACGATAATAGATGGCAACAAAATTCAACATCAAATTTCAAGGCCATTCAAATAGTGCAAGATGGCTTCATTTGGATGAAACATGGCTGTAACAACGATAATAGATGGCAACAAAACTCAACATCAAATTTCAAGGCCATTCCAATAGTGCAAGATGGCTTCATTTGGATGAAACATGGCTGTAACAACGATAATAGATGGCAACAAAACTCAACATCAAATTTCAAGGCCATTCAAATAGTGCAAGATGGCTTCATTTGGATGAAACATGGCCGTAACAACGATAATAGATGGCAACAAAACTCAACATCAAATTTCAAGGCCATTCAAATAGTGCAAGATGGCTTCATTTGGATGAAACATGGCCGTAACAACGATAATAGATGGCAACAAAATTTAACATCAAATTTCAAGGCCATTCAAATAGTGCAATATGGCTTCATTTGGATGAAACATGGCCGTAACAACGATAATAGATGGCAACAAAACTCAACATCAAATTTCAAGGCCATTCAAATAGTGCAAGATGGCTTCATTTGGATGAAACATGGCCGTAACAACGATAATAGATGGCAACAAAATTCAACATCAAATTTCAAGGCCATTCAAATAGTGCAAGATGGCTTCATTTGGATGAAACATGGTCGTAACAACGATAATAGATGGCAACAAAACTCAACATCAAATTTCAAGGCCATTCAAATAGTGCAAGATGGCTTCATTTGGATGAAACATGGCCGTAACAACGATAATAGATGGCAACAAAATTCAACATCAAATTTCAAGGCCATTCAAATAGTGCAAGATGGCTTCATTTGGATGAAACATGGCCGTAACAACGATAATAGATGGCAACAAAACTCAACATCAAATTTCAAGGCCATTCAAATAGTGCAAGATGGATTCATTTGGATGAAACATGGCCGTAACAACGATAATAGATGACAACAAAATTCAACATCAAATTTCAAGGCCATTCAAATAGTGCAAGATGGCTTCATTTGGATGAAACATGGCCGTAACAACGATAATAGATGGCAACAAAACTCAACATCAAATTTCAAGGCCATTCAAATAGTGCAAGATGGCTTCATTTGGATGAAACATGGCCGTAACAACGATAATAGATGGCAACAAAACTCAACATCAAATTTCAAGGCCATTCAAAAAGTGCAAGATGGCTTCATTTGGATGAAACATGGCCGAAACAACGATAATAGATGGCAACAAAACCCAACATCAAATTTCAAGGCCATTCAAATAGTGCAAGATGGCTTCATTTGGATGAAACATGGCCGTAACAACGATAATAGATGGCAACAAAACTCAACATCAAATTTCAAGGCCATTCAAATAGTGCAAGATGGCTTCATTTGGATGAAACATGGCCGTAACAACGATAATAGATGGCAACAAAACTCAACATCAAATTTCAAAGCCATTCAAATAGTGCAAGATGGCTTCATTTGGATGAAACATGGCCAAAACAACGATAATAGATGGCAACAAAACTCAACATCAAATTTCAAGGCCATTCAAATAGTGCAAGATGGCTTCATTTGGATGAAACATGGCCGTAACAACGATCATAGATGGCAACAAAATTCAACATCAAATTTCAAGGCCATTCAAATAGTGCAAGATGGCTTCATTTGGATGAAACATGGCCATAACAACGATAATAGATGGCAACAAAATTCAACATCAAATTTCAAGGCCGTTCAAATAGTGCAAGATGGCTTCATATGGATGAAACATGGCCGTAACAACGATAATAGATGGCAACAAAACTCAACATCAAATTTCAAGGCCATTCAAATAGTGCAAGATGGCTTCATTTGGATGAAACATGGCCGTAACAACGATAATAGATGGCAACAAAACTCAACATCAAATTTCAAGGCCATTCAAATAGTGCAAGATGGCTTCATTTGGATGAAACATGGCCGAAACAACGATAATAGATGGCAACAAAATTCAACATCAAATTTCAAGGCCATTCAAATAGTGCAAGATGGCTTCATTTGGATGAAACATGGCCAAAACAACGATAATAGATGGCAACAAAATTCAACATCAAATTTCAAGGTCTTTGAATAAATGCAAAATGGCTTCATTTGGATGAAACATGGCCGTAACAACGATAATAGATGGCAACAAAACTCAACATCAAATTTCAAGGCCATTCAAATAGTGCAAGATGGCTTCATTTGGATGAAACATGGCCGTAACAACGATAATAGATGGCAACAAAACTCAACATCAATTTCAAGGCCATTCCAATACTGCAAGATGGCTTCATTTGGATGAAACATGGCTGTAACAATGATAATAGATGGCAACAAAATTCAACATCAAATTTCAAGGCCATTCAAATAGTGCAAGATGGCTTCATTTGGATGAAACATGGCCGTAACAACGATAATAGATGGCAACAAAATTCAACATCAAATTTCAAGGCCATTCAAATAGTGCAAGATGGCTTCATTTGGATGAAACATGGCCGTAACAACGATAATAGATGGCAACAAAATTCAACATCAAATTTCAAGGCCATTCAAATAGTGCAAGATGGCTTCATTTGGATGAAACATGGCCGTAACAACGATAATAGATGGCAACAAAATTCAACATCATATTTCAAGGCCATTCAAATAGTGCAAGATGGCTTCATTTGGATGAAACATGGTTGTAACAACGATAATAGATGGCAACAAAACTCAACATCAAATTTCAAGGCCATTCCAATAGTGCAAGATGGCTTCATTTGGATGAAACATGGCTGTAACAACGATAATAGATGGCAAAAAACTCAACATCAAATTTCAAGGCCATTCAAATAGTGCAATATGGCTTCATTTGGATGAAACATGGCCGTAACAACGATAATAGATGGCAACAAAACTCAACATCAAATTTCAAGGCCATTGAAATAGTGCAAGATGGCTTCATTTGGATGAAACATGGCCGTAACAACGATAATAGATGGCAACAAAATTTAACATCAAATTTCAAGGCCATTCAAATAGTGCAATATGGCTTCATTTGGATGAAACATGGCCGTAACAACGATAATAGATGGCAACAAAACTCAACATCAAATTTCAAGGCCATTCAAATAGTGCAAGATGGCTTCATTTGGATGAAACATGGCCGTAACAACGATAATAGATGGCAACAAAATTCAACATCAAATTTCAAGGCCATTCAAATAGTGCAAGATGGCTTCATTTGGATGAAACATGGTCGTAACAAAGATAATAGATGGCAACAAAACTCAACATCAAATTTCAAGGCCATTCAAATAGTGCAAGATGGCTTCATTTGGATGAAACATGGCCGTAACAACGATAATAGATGGCAACAAAATTCAACATCAAATTTCAAGGCCATTCAAATAGTGCAAGATGGCTTCATTTGGATGAAACATGGCCGTAACAACGATAATAGATGGCAACAAAACTCAACATCAAATTTCAAGGCCATTCAAATAGTGCAAGATGGATTCATTTGGATGAAACATGGCCGTAACAACGATAATAGATGACAACAAAATTCAACATCAAATTTCAAGGCCATTCAAATAGTGCAAGATGGCTTCATTTGGATGAAACATGGCCGTAACAACGATAATAGATGGCAACAAAACTCAACATCAAATTTCAAAGCCATTCAAATAGTGCAAGATGGCTTCATTTGGATGAAACATGGCCGTAACAACGATAATAGATGGCAACAAAACTCAACATCAAATTTCAAGGCCATTCAAAAAGTGCAAGATGGCTTCATTTGGATGAAACATGGCCGAAACAACGATAATAGATGGCAACAAAACTCAACATCAAATTTCAAGGCCATTCAAATAGTGCAAGATGGCTTCATTTGGATGAAACATGGCCGTAACAACGATAATAGATGGCAACAAAACTCAACATCAAATTTCAAGGCCATTCAAATAGTGCAAGATGGCTTCATTTGGATGAAACATGGCCGTAACAACGATAATAGATGGCAACAAAACTCAACATCAAATTTCAAGGCCATTCAAATAGTGCAAGATGGCTTCATTTGGATGAAACATGGCCGTAACAACGATAATAGATGGCAACAAAACTCAACATCAAATTTCAAGGCCATTCAAATAGTGCAAGATGGCTTCATTTGGATGAAACATGGCCGTAACAACGATAATAGATGGCAACAAAATTCAACATCAAATTTCAAGGCCATTCCAATAGTGCAAGATGGCTTCATTTGGATGAAACATGGCCATAACAACGATAATAGATGGCAACAAAATTCAACATCAAATTTCAAGGCCGTTCAAATAGTGCAAGATGGCTTCATTTGGATGAAACATGGCCGTAACAACGATAATAGATGGCAACAAAACTCAACATCAAATTTCAAGGCCATTCCAATAGTGCAAGATGGCTTCATTTGGATGAAACATGGCCGTAACAACGATAATAGATGGCAACAAAACTCAACATCAAATTTCAAGGCCATTCAAATAGTGCAAGATGGCTTCATTTGGATGAAACATGGCCGTAACAACGATAATAGATGGCAACAAAACTCAACATCAAATTTCAAGGCCATTCAAATAGTGCAAGATGGCTTCATTTGGATGAAACATGGCCGTAACAACGATAATAGATGGCAACAAAACTCAACATCAAATTTCAAGGCCATTCAAATAGTGCAAGATGGCTTCATTTGGATGAAACATGGCCGTAACAACGATAATAGATGGCAACAAAATTCAACATCAAATTTCAAGGCCATTCAAATAGTGCAAGATGGCTTCATTTGGATGAAACATGGCCATAACAACGATAATAGATGGCAACAAAACTCAACATCAAATTTCAAGGCCGTTCAAATAGTGCAAGATGGCTTCATTTGGATGAAACATGGCCGTAACAACGATAATAGATGGCAACAAAACTCAACATCAAATTTCAAGGCCATTCAAATAGTGCAAGATGGCTTCATTTGGATGAAACATGGCCGTAACAACGATAATAGATGGCAACAAAACTCAACATCAAATTTCAAGGCCATTCAAATAGTGCAAGATGGCTTCATTTGGATGAAACATGGCCGAAACAACGATAATAGATGGCAACAAAATTCAACATCAAATTTCAAGGCCATTCAAATAGTGCAAGATGGCTTCATTTGGATGAAACATGGCCGTAACAACGATAATAGATGGCAACAAAACTCAACATCAAATTTCAAGGCCATTCAAATAGTGCAAGATGGCTTCATTTGGATGAAACATGGCCGTAACAACGATAATAGATGGCAACAAAACTCAACATCAAATTTCAGGGCCATTCAAATAGTGCAAGATGGCTTTATTTGGATGAAACATGGCCGTAACAACGATAATAGATGGCAACAAAATTTAACATCAAATTTCAAGGCCATTCAAATAGTGCAAGATGGCTTCATTTGGATGAAACATGGCCATAACAACGATAATAGATGGCAACAAAATTCAACATCAAATTTCAAGGCCGTTCAAATAGTGCAAGATGGCTTCATTTGGATGAAACGTGGCCGTAACAACGATAATAGATGGCAACAAAACTCAACATCAAATTTCAAGGCCATTCAAATAGTGCAAAATGGCTTCATTTGGATGAAACATGGCCGTAACAACGATAATAGATGGCAACAAAATTCAACATCAAATTTCAAGGCCATTCAAATAGTGCAAGATGGCTTCATTTGGATGAAACGTGGCCGTAACAACGATAATAGATGGCAACAAAACTCAACATCAAATTTCAAGGCCATTCCAATAATGCAAGATGGCTTCATTTGGATGAAACATGGCTGTAACAACGATAATAGATGGCAACAAAACTCAACATCAAATTTCAAGGCCATTCAAATAGTGCAAAATGGCTTCATTTGGATGAAACATGGCCGTAACAACGATAATAGATGGCAACAAAATTCAACATCAAATTTCAAGGCCATTCAAATAGTGCAAGATGGCTTCATTTGGATGAAACGTGGCCGTAACAACGATAATAGATGGCAACAAAACTCAACATCAAATTTCAAGGCCATTCCAATAATGCAAGATGGCTTCATTTGGATGAAACATGGCTGTAACAACGATAATAGATGGCAACAAAACTCAACATCAAATTTCAAGGCCATTCAAATAGTGCAATATGGCTTCATTTGGATGAAACATGGCCGTAACAACGATAATAGATGGCAACAAAATTCAACATCAAATTTCAAGGCCATTCAAATAGTGCAAGATGGCTTCATTTGGATGAAAAATGGCCGTAACAACGATAATAGATGGCAACAAAACTCAACATCAAATTTCAAGGCCATTCAAATAGTGCAAAATGGCTTCATTTGGATGAAACATGGCCGTAACAACGATAATAGATGGCAACAAAATTCAACATCAAATTTCAAGGCCATTCAAATAGTGCAAGATGGCTTCATTTGGATGAAACATGGCCGTAACAACGATAATAGATGGCAACAAAACTCAACAACAAATTTCAAGGCCATTCCAATAGTGCAAGATGGCTTCATTTGGATGAAACATATCTGTAACAACGATAATAGATGGCAACAAAATTCAACATCAAATTTCAAGGCCATTCAAATAGTGCAAGATGGCTTCATTTGGATGAAACATGGCCGTAACAACGATAATAGATGGCAACAAAATTCAACATCAAATTTCAAGGCCATTCAAATAGTGCAAGATGGCTTCATTTGGATGAAACATGGCCGAAACAACGATAATAGATGGCAACAAAACTCAACATCAAATTTCAAGGCCATTCAAATAGTGCAAGATGGCTTCATTTGGATGAAACATGGCTGTAACAACGATAATAGATGGCAAAAAAACTCAACATCAAATTTCAAGGCCATTGAAATAGTGCAATATGGCTTCATTTGGATGAAACATGGCCGTAACAACGATAATAGATGGCAACAAAACTCAACATCAAATTTCAAGGCCATTCAAATAGTGCAAGATGGCTTCATTTGGATGAAACATGCCCGTAACAACGATAATGGATGGCAACAAAATTCAACATCAAATTTCAAGGCAATTGAAATAGTGCAAGATGGCTTCATTTGGATGAAACATGGCCGAAACAACGATAATAGATGGCAACAAAACTCAACATCAAATTTCAAGGCCATTCCAATAGTGCAAGATGGCTTCATTTGGATGAAACATGGCCGTAACAACGATAATAGATGGCAACAAAACTCAACATCAAATTTCAAGGCCATTCAAATAGTGCAAGATGGCTTCATTTGGATGAAACATGGCCGAAACAACGATAATAGATGGTGTAGCAAATTTACTGCTAACAGTAGGTCACATCTAACTTAGCATTGCCAAAAGCCAGGTAAAAAGACGTTAAACACCAGAAGCGTAAACGTTCTCGTGTTTTACCCCAGAACATAAATAAGGAAAACGCGCCACAGATAAGCAATTAAACTTCCGTAAAACTCAGGCATAAACAGGAAAACGTTCGCTACATCCACAATGCACGGATAGTTGATAAAACACAGGCACGCTAGGTATAATTTAAGAAACACCTGTAAAAACCCAAACCCGGAAAACCAAATGAAAGCTTACATTTGACAAACATCTGGTTGCCAAATGTGTCACAACTTTCACACCATCTTTCTAATAAATAAAGCTCGAATTGATGGCGAAGTCAGTTCACCTTCCATAGACACGTAGATCACTCGTGTTCTGGTGCATCTCACCAATTTGCAGATTCCGCCGAAGGCTCTGCTCATATTTGATAATCATTTTTGGTTATCAGCTGTTCAGTCGGTTGACCGATCAGCATTACCCTCATCGAAATAAAGTGCACGTTTGCACTAGTTCCACCCAACTTCTCCCACGGTGTCCGATTCCGCCTCGGTCATCAACTCGACGCGCAAGGTCGATCCAGTCCGCGATTCCGCCGACGTAAGCAAGTGCTTCTTTTCGGACTTAGCGTAAGTGTGAACAGGTTGACGTAACCGATACGCGACAAATGTGTTTACGTTTTGGTGTCGCGTTCCGTACGTTCCCCTTCCTCGTCCCACACCCTTTCACTGTGCTCCGCGCATTGACTCACCGAAACGGTTTGAGAAGCGCGGACGAACCTACCACAATGGCAACAAAATTCAACATCAAATTTCAAGGCCATTCAAATAGTGCAAGATGGCTTCATTTGGATCAAACATGGCCGAAACAACGATAATAGATGGCAACAAAACTCAACATCAAATTTCAAGGCCATTGAAATAGTGCAAGATGGCTTCATTTGGATGAAACATGGCTGTAACAACGATAATAGATGGCAAAAAAAATCAACATCAAATTTCAAGGCCATTCAAATAGTGCAATATGGCTTCATTTGGATGAAACATGGCCGTAACAACGATAATAGATGGCAACAAAACTCAACATCAAATTTCAAGGCCATTCAAATAGTGCAAGATGGCTTCATTTGGATGAAACATGGCCGTAACAACGATAATAGATGGCAACAAAATTCAACATCAAATTTCAAGGCCATTCAAATAGTGCAATATGGCTTCATTTGGATGAAACATGGCCGAAACAACGATAATAGATGGCAACAAAACTCAACATCAAATTTCAAGGCCATTCAAATAGTGCAAGATGGCTTCATTTGGATGAAACATGGCCGAAACAACGATAATAGATGGCAAAAAACTCAACATCAAATTTCAAGGCCATTCAAATAGTGCAAGATGGCTTCATTTGGATGAAACATGGCTGTAACAACGATAATAGATGGCAACAAAACTCAACATCAAATTTCAAGGCCATTCAAATAGTGCAAGATGGCTTCATTTGGATGAAACATGGCCGTAACAACGATAATAGATGGCAACAAAACTCAACATCAAATTTCAAGGCAATTGAAATAGTGCAAGATGGCTTCATTTGGATGAAACATGGCCGTAACAACGATAATAGATGGCAACAAAATTTAACATCAAATTTCAAGGCCATTCAAATTGTGCAATATGGCTTCATTTGGATGAAACATGGCCGTAACAACGATAATAGATGGCAACAAAACTCAACATCAAATTTCAAGGCCATTCAAATAGTGCAAGATGGCTTCATTTGGATGAAACATGGCCGTAACAACGATAATAGATGGCAACAAAATTCAACATCAAATTTCAAGGCCATTCAAATAGTGCAAGATGGCTTCATTTGGATGAAACATGGCCGTAACAACGATAATAGATGGCAACAAAACTCAACATCAAATTTCAAGGCCATTCAAATAGTGCAAGATGGCTTCATTTGGATGAAACATGGCCGAAACAACGATAATAGATGGCAACAAAACTCAACATCAAGTTTCAAGGCCATTGAAATAGTGCAATATGGCTTCATTTGGATGAAACATGGCTGTAACAACGATAATAGATGGCAAAAAAAATCAACATCAAATTTCAAGGCCATTCAAATAGTGCAATATGGCTTCATTTGGATGAAACATGGCCGTAACAACGATAATAGATGGCAACAAAATTCAACATCAAATTTCAAGGCCATTCAAATAGTGCAAGATGGCTTCATTTGGATGAAACATGGCCGTAACAACGATAATAGATGGCAACAAAACTCAACATCAAATTTCAAGGCCATTCAAATAGTGCAAGATGGCTTCATTTGGATGAAACATGGCCGTAACAACGATAATAGATGGCAACAAAACTCAACATCAAATTTCAAGGCCATTCAAATAGTGCAAGATGGCTTCATTTGGATGAAACATGGCCGTAACAACGATAATAGATGGCAACAAAACTCAACATCAAATTTCAAGGCCATTCAAATAGTGCAAGATGGCTTCATTTGGATGAAACATGGCCGAAACAACGATAATAGATGGCAACAAAATTCAACATCAAATTTCAAGGCCATTCAAATAGTGCAAGATGGCTTCATTTGGATGAAACATGGCCGTAACAACGATAATAGATGGCAACAAAACTCAACATCAAATTTCAAGGCCATTCAAATAGTGCAAGATGGCTTCATTTGGATGAAACATGGCCGTAACAACGATAATAGATGGCAACAAAACTCAACATCAAATTTCAGGGCCATTCAAATAGTGCAAGATGGCTTTATTTGGATGAAACATGGCCGTAACAACGATAATAGATGGCAACAAAAATTAACATCAAATTTCAAGGCCATTCAAATAGTGCAAGATGGCTTCATTTGGATGAAACATGGCCATAACAACGATAATAGATGGCAACAAAATTCAACATCAAATTTCAAGGCCGTTCAAATAGTGCAAGATGGCTTCATTTGGATGAAACGTGGCCGTAACAACGATAATAGATGGCAACAAAACTCAACATCAAATTTCAAGGCCATTCAAATAGTGCAAAATGGCTTCATTTGGATGAAACATGGCCGTAACAACGATAATAGATGGCAACAAAATTCAACATCAAATTTCAAGGCCATTCAAATAGTGCAAGATGGCTTCATTTGGATGAAACGTGGCCGTAACAACGATAATAGATGGCAACAAAACTCAACATCAAATTTCAAGGCCATTCCAATAATGCAAGATGGCTTCATTTGGATGAAACATGGCTGTAACAACGATAATAGATGGCAACAAAACTCAACATCAAATTTCAAGGCCATTCAAATAGTGCAAAATGGCTTCATTTGGATGAAACATGGCCGTAACAACGATAATAGATGGCAACAAAATTCAACATCAAATTTCAAGGCCATTCAAATAGTGCAAGATGGCTTCATTTGGATGAAACGTGGCCGTAACAACGATAATAGATGGCAACAAAACTCAACATCAAATTTCAAGGCCATTCCAATAATGCAAGATGGCTTCATTTGGATGAAACATGGCTGTAACAACGATAATAGATGGCAACAAAACTCAACATCAAATTTCAAGGCCATTCAAATAGTGCAATATGGCTTCATTTGGATGAAACATGGCCGTAACAACGATAATAGATGGCAACAAAATTCAACATCAAATTTCAAGGCCATTCAAATAGTGCAAGATGGCTTCATTTGGATGAAAAATGGCCGTAACAACGATAATAGATGGCAACAAAACTCAACATCAAATTTCAAGGCCATTCAAATAGTGCAAAATGGCTTCATTTGGATGAAACATGGCCGTAACAACGATAATAGATGGCAACAAAATTCAACATCAAATTTCAAGGCCATTCAAATAGTGCAAGATGGCTTCATTTGGATGAAACATGGCCGTAACAACGATAATAGATGGCAACAAAACTCAACAACAAATTTCAAGGCCATTCCAATAGTGCAAGATGGCTTCATTTGGATGAAACATATCTGTAACAACGATAATAGATGGCAACAAAATTCAACATCAAATTTCAAGGCCATTCAAATAGTGCAAGATGGCTTCATTTGGATGAAACATGGCCGTAACAACGATAATAGATGGCAACAAAATTCAACATCAAATTTCAAGGCCATTCAAATAGTGCAAGATGGCTTCATTTGGATGAAACATGGCCGAAACAACGATAATAGATGGCAACAAAACTCAACATCAAATTTCAAGGCCATTCAAATAGTGCAAGATGGCTTCATTTGGATGAAACATGGCTGTAACAACGATAATAGATGGCAAAAAAACTCAACATCAAATTTCAAGGCCATTGAAATAGTGCAATATGGCTTCATTTGGATGAAACATGGCCGTAACAACGATAATAGATGGCAACAAAACTCAACATCAAATTTCAAGGCCATTCAAATAGTGCAAGATGGCTTCATTTGGATGAAACATGCCCGTAACAACGATAATGGATGGCAACAAAATTCAACATCAAATTTCAAGGCAATTGAAATAGTGCAAGATGGCTTCATTTGGATGAAACATGGCCGAAACAACGATAATAGATGGCAACAAAACTCAACATCAAATTTCAAGGCCATTCCAATAGTGCAAGATGGCTTCATTTGGATGAAACATGGCCGTAACAACGATAATAGATGGCAACAAAACTCAACATCAAATTTCAAGGCCATTCAAATAGTGCAAGATGGCTTCATTTGGATGAAACATGGCCGAAACAACGATAATAGATGGTGTAGCAAATTTACTGCTAACAGTAGGTCACATCTAACTTAGCATTGCCAAAAGCCAGGTAAAAAGACGTTAAACACCAGAAGCGTAAACGTTCTCGTGTTTTACCCCAGAACATAAATAAGGAAAACGCGCCACAGATAAGCAATTAAACTTCCGTAAAACTCAGGCATAAACAGGAAAACGTTCGCTACATCCACAATGCACGGATAGTTGATAAAACACAGGCACGCTAGGTATAATTTAAGAAACACCTGTAAAAACCCAAACCCGGAAAACCAAATGAAAGCTTACATTTGACAAACATCTGGTTGCCAAATGTGTCACAACTTTCACACCATCTTTCTAATAAATAAAGCTCGAATTGATGGCGAAGTCAGTTCACCTTCCATAGACACGTAGATCACTCGTGTTCTGGTGCATCTCACCAATTTGCAGATTCCGCCGAAGGCTCTGCTCATATTTGATAATCATTTTTGGTTATCAGCTGTTCAGTCGGTTGACCGATCAGCATTACCCTCATCGAAATAAAGTGCACGTTTGCACTAGTTCCACCCAACTTCTCCCACGGTGTCCGATTCCGCCTCGGTCATCAACTCGACGCGCAAGGTCGATCCAGTCCGCGATTCCGCCGACGTAAGCAAGTGCTTCTTTTCGGACTTAGCGTAAGTGTGAACAGGTTGACGTAACCGATACGCGACAAATGTGTTTACGTTTTGGTGTCGCGTTCCGTACGTTCCCCTTCCTCGTCCCACACCCTTTCACTGTGCTCCGCGCATTGACTCACCGAAACGGTTTGAGAAGCGCGGACGAACCTACCACAATGGCAACAAAATTCAACATCAAATTTCAAGGCCATTCAAATAGTGCAAGATGGCTTCATTTGGATCAAACATGGCCGAAACAACGATAATAGATGGCAACAAAACTCAACATCAAATTTCAAGGCCATTGAAATAGTGCAAGATGGCTTCATTTGGATGAAACATGGCTGTAACAACGATAATAGATGGCAAAAAAAATCAACATCAAATTTCAAGGCCATTCAAATAGTGCAATATGGCTTCATTTGGATGAAACATGGCCGTAACAACGATAATAGATGGCAACAAAACTCAACATAAAATTTCAAGGCCATTCAAATAGTGCAAGATGGCTTCATTTGGATGAAACATGGCCGTAACAACGATAATAGATGGCAACAAAATTCAACATCAAATTTCAAGGCCATTCAAATAGTGCAATATGGCTTCATTTGGATGAAACATGGCCGAAACAACGATAATAGATGGCAACAAAACTCAACATCAAATTTCAAGGCCATTCAAATAGTGCAAGATGGCTTCATTTGGATGAAACATGGCCGAAACAACGATAATAGATGGCAAAAAACTCAACATCAAATTTCAAGGCCATTCAAATAGTGCAAGATGGCTTCATTTGGATGAAACATGGCTGTAACAACGATAATAGATGGCAACAAAACTCAACATCAAATTTCAAGGCCATTCAAATAGTGCAAGATGGCTTCATTTGGATGAAACATGGCCGTAACAACGATAATAGATGGCAACAAAACTCAACATCAAATTTCAAGGCAATTGAAATAGTGCAAGATGGCTTCATTTGGATGAAACATGGCCGTAACAACGATAATAGATGGCAACAAAATTTAACATCAAATTTCAAGGCCATTCAAATTGTGCAATATGGCTTCATTTGGATGAAACATGGCCGTAACAACGATAATAGATGGCAACAAAACTCAACATCAAATTTCAAGGCCATTCAAATAGTGCAAGATGGCTTCATTTGGATGAAACATGGCCGTAACAACGATAATAGATGGCAACAAAATTCAACATCAAATTTCAAGGCCATTCAAATAGTGCAAGATGGCTTCATTTGGATGAAACATGGCCGTAACAACGATAATAGATGGCAACAAAACTCAACATCAAATTTCAAGGCCATTCAAATAGTGCAAGATGGCTTCATTTGGATGAAACATGGCCGAAACAACGATAATAGATGGCAACAAAACTCAACATCAAGTTTCAAGGCCATTCAAAGAGTGCAATATGGCTTCATTTGGATGAAACATGGCTGTAACAACGATAATAGATGGCAAAAAAAATCAACATCAAATTTCAAGGCCATTCAAATAGTGCAATATGGCTTCATTTGGATGAAACATGGCCGTAACAACGATAATAGATGGCAACAAAATTCAACATCAAATTTCAAGGCCATTCAAATAGTGCAAGATGGCTTCATTTGGATGAAACATGGCCGTAACAACGATAATAGATGGCAACAAAATTTAACATCAAATTTCAAGGCCATTCAAATAGTGCAATATGGCTTCATTTGGATGAAACATGGCCGTAACAACGATAATAGATGGCAACAAAACTCAACATCAAATTTCAAGGCCATTCAAATAGTGCAAGATGGCTTCATTTGGATGAAACATGGCCGTAACAACGATAATAGATGGCAACAAAATTCAACATCAAATTTCAAGGCCATTGAAATAGTGCAAGATGGCTTCATTTGGATGAAACATGGCAGTAACAACGATAATAGATGGCAACAAAATTCAACATCAAATTTCAAGGCCATTGAAATAGTGCAAGATGGCTTCATTTGGATGAAACATGGCCGTAACAACGATAATAGATGGCAACAAAATTCAACATCAAATTTCAAGGTCTTTGAATTAGTGCAAAATGGCTTCATTTGGATGAAACATGGCCGTAACAACGATAATAGATGGCAACAAAACTCAACATCAAATTTCAAGGCCATTCAAATAGTGCAAGATGGCTTCATTTGGATGAAACATGGCCGAAACAACGATAATAGATGGCAACAAAACTCAACATCAATTTCAAGACCATTCCAATAGTGCAAGATGGCTTCATTTGGATGAAACATGGCTGTAACAACGATAATAGATGGCAACAAAATTCAACATCAAATTTCAAGGCCATTCAAATAGTGCAAGATGGCTTCATTTGGATGAAACATGGCCGTAACAACGATAATAGATGGCAACAAAATTCAACATCAAATTTCAAGGCCATTCAAATAGTGCAAGATGGCTTCATTTGGATGAAACATGGCCGTAACAACGATAATAGATGGCAACAAAATTCAACATCAAATATCAAGGTCATTGAATTAGTGCAAAATGGCTTCATTTGGATAAAACATGGCCGTAACAACGATAATAGATGGCAACAAAATTCAACATCAAATTTCAAGGCCATTCAAATAGTGCAAGATGGCTTCATTTGGATGAAACATGGCCGAAACAACGATAATAGATGGCAACAAAACTCAACATCAAATTTCAAGGCCATTGAAATAGTGCAAGATGGCTTCATTTGGATGAAACATGGCCGAAACAACGATAATAGATGGCAACAAAACTCAACATCAAATTTCAAGGCCATTCCAATAGTGCAAGATGGCTTCATTTGGATGAAACATGGCCGTAACAACGATAATAGATGGCAACAAAACTCAACATAAAATTTCAAGGCCATTCAAATAGTGCAAGATGGCTTCATTTGGATGAAACATGGCCGAAACAACGATAATAGATGGCAACAAAATTCAACATCAAATTTCAAGGCCATTCAAAGAGTGCAAGATGGCTTCATTTGGATGAAACATGGCCGTAACAACGATAATAGATGGCAACAAAACTCAACATCAAATTTCAAGGCCATTCAAATAGTGCAATATGGCTTCATTTGGATGAAACATGGCCGTAACAACGATAATAGATGGCAACAAAATTCAACATCAAATTTCAAGGCCATTCAAATAGTGCAAGATGGCTTCATTTGGATGAAACATGGCCGTAACAACGATAATAGATGGCAACAAAACTCAACATCAAGTTTCAAGGCCATTGAAATAGTGCAAGATGGCTTCATTTGGATGAAACATGGCTGTAACAACGATAATAGATGGCAACAAAACTCAACATCAAATTTCAAGGCCATTCAAATAGTGCAATATGGCTTCATTTGGATGAAACATGGCCGTAACAACGATAATAGATGGCAACAAAACTCAACATCAAATTTCAAGGCCATTCAAATAGTGCAAGATGGCTTCATTTGGATGAAACATGGCCGTAACAACTATAATAGATGGCAACAAAATTCAACATCAAATTTCAAGGCCATTCAAATAGTGCAAGATGGCTTCATTTGGATGAAACATGGCCGTAACAACGATAATAGATGGCAACAAAACTCAACATCAAATTTCAAGGCCATTCAAATAGTACAAGATGGCTTCATTTGGATGAAACATGGCCGAAACAACGATAATAGATGGCAACAAAATTCAACATCAAATTTCAAGGCCATTCCATTAGGGCAAGATGGCTTCATTTGGATGAAACATGGCTGTAACAACGATAATAGATGGCAACAAAACTCAACATCAAATTTCAAGGCCATTCAAATAGTGCAAGATGGCTTCATTTGGATGAAACATGGCCGTAACAACGATAATAGATGGCAACAAAACTCAACATCAAATTTCAAGGCCATTCAAATAGTGCAATATGGCTTCATTTGGATGAAACATGGCCGTAACAACGATAATAGATGGCAACAAAACTCAACATCAAATTTCAAGGCCATTCAAATAGTACAAGATGGCTTCATTTGGATGAAACATGGCCGAAACAACGATAATAGATGGCAAAAAAACTCAACATCAAATTTCAAGGCCATTCAAATAGTACAAGATGGCTTCATTTGGATGAAACATGGCCGTAACAACGATAATAGATGGCAACAAAACTCAACATCAAATTTCAAGGCCATTCCATTAGGGCAAGATGGCTTCATTTGGATGAAACATGGCTGTAACAACGATAATAGATGGCAACAAAACTCAACATCAAATTTCAAGGCCATTCAAATAGTGCAATATGGCTTCATTTGGATGAAACATGGCCGTAACAACGATAATAGATGGCAACAAAACTCAACATCAAATTTCAAGGCCATTCAAATAGTGCAAGATGGCTTCATTTGGATGAAACATGGCCGTAACAACGATAATAGATGGCAACAAAATTCAACATCAAATTTCAAGGCCATTCAAATAGTGCAATATGGCTTCATTTGGATGAAACATGGCCGTAACAACGATAATAGATGGCAACAAAATTCAACATCAAATTTCAAGGCCATTCAAATAGTACAAAATGGCTTCGTTTGGATGAAACATGGCCGAAACAACGATAATAGATGACAAAAAAACTCAACATCAAATTTCAAGGCCATTCCATTAGGGCAAGATGGCTTCATTTGGATGAAACATGGCTGTAACAACGATAATAGATGGCAAAAAAACTCAACATCAAATTTCAAGGCCATTGAAATAGTGCAATATGGCTTCATTTGGATGAAACATGGCCGTAACAACGATAATAGATGGCAACAAAACTCAACATCAAATTTCAAGGCCATTCAAATAGTGCAAGATGGCTTCATTTGGATGAAACATGGCCGTAACAACGATAATAGATGGCAACAAAATTTAACATCAAATTTCAAGGCCATTCAAATAGTGCAATATGGCTTCATTTGGATGAAACATGGCCGTAACAACGATAATAGATGGCAACAAAACTCAACATCAAATTTCAAGGCCATTCAAATAGTGCAAGATGACTTCATTTGGATGAAACATGGCCGTAACAGCGATAATAGATGGCAACAAAATTCAACATCAAATTTCAAGGCCATTCATATAGTGCAAGATGGCTTCATTTGGATGAAACATGGCCATAACAACGATAATAGATGGCAACAAAACTCAACATCAAATTTCAAGGCCATTGAAATAGTGCAAGATGGCTTCATTTGGATGAAACATGGCTGTAACAACGATAATAGATGGCAACAAAACTCAACATCAAATTTCAAGGCCATTCAAATAGTGCAATATGGCTTCATTTGGATGAAACATGGCCGTTACAACGATAATAGATGGCAACAAAACTCAACATCAAATTTCAAGGCAATTGAAATAGTGCAAGATGGCTTCATTTGGATGAAACATGGCCGTAACAACGATAATAGATGGCAACAAAATTTAACATCAAATTTCAAGGCCATTCAAATAGTGCAATATGGCTTCATTTGGATGAAACATGGCCGTAACAACGATAATAGATGGCAAAAAAACTCAACATCAAATTTCAAGGCCATTCAAATAGTGCAAGATGGCTTCATTTGGATGAAACATGGCCGAAACAACGATAATAGATGGCAACAAAACTCAACATCAAATTTCAAGGCCATTCAAATAGTGCAAGATGGCTTCATTTGGATGAAACATGGCTGTAACAACGATAATAGATGGCAAAAAAACTCAACATCAAATTTCAAGGCAATTGAAATAGTGCAAGATGGCTTCATTTGGATGAAACATGGCCGAAACAACGATAATAGATGGCAACAAAACTCAACATCAAATTTCAAGGCCATTCAAATAGTGCAAGATGGCTTCATTTGGATGAAACATGGCCGTAACAACGATAATAGATGGCAAAAAAACTCAACATCAAATTTCAAGGCAATTGAAATAGTGCAAGATGGCTTCATTTGGATGAAACATGGCCGAAACAACGATAATAGATGGCAACAAAACTCAACATCAAATTTCAAGGCCATTCCAATAGTGCAAGATGGCTTCATTTGGATGAAACATGGCTGTAACAACGATAATAGATGGCAAAAAAACTCAACATCAAATTTCAAGGCCATTCAAATAGTGCAAGATGGCTTCATTTGGATGAAACATGGCTGTAACAATGATAATAGATGGCAACAAAATTCAACATCAAATTTCAAGGCCATTCAAATAGTGCAATATGGCTTCATTTGGATGAAACATGGCCGTAACAACGATAATAGATGGCAACAAAATTCAACATCAAATTTCAAGGCCATTCAAATAGTGCAAGATGGCTTCATTTGGATGAAACATGGCCGAAACAACGATAATAGATGGCAACAAAACTCAACATCAAATTTCAAGGCCATTGAAATAGTGCAAGATGGCTTCATTTGGATGAAACATGGCCGAAACAACGATAATAGATGGCAACAAAACTCAACATCAAATTTCAAGGCCATTCCAATAGTGCAAGATGGCTTCATTTGGATGAAACATGGCCGTAAAAACGATAATAGATGGCAACAAAACTCAACATAAAATTTCAAGGCCATTCAAATAGTGCAAGATGGCTTCATTTGGATGAAACATGGCCGAAACAACGATAATAGATGGCAACAAAATTCAACATCAAATTTCAAGGCCATTCAAAGAGTGCAAGATGGCTTCATTTGGATGAAACATGGCCGAAACAACGATAATAGATGGCAACAAAACTCAACATCAAATTTCAAGGCCATTCAAATAGTGCAAGATGGCTTCATTTGGATGAAACATGGCCGTAACAACGATAATAGATGGCAACAAAATTCAACATCAAATTTCAAGGCCATTCAAATAGTGCAAGATGGCTTCATTTGGATGAAACATGGCCGTAACAACGATAATAGATGGCAACAAAACTCAACATCAAGTTTCAAGGCCATTGAAATAGTGCAAGATGGCTTCATTTGGATGAAACATGGCTGTAACAACGATAATAGATGGCAACAAAACTCAACATCAAATTTCAAGGCCATTCAAATAGTGCAATATGGCTTCATTTGGATGAAACATGGCCGTAACAACGATAATAGATGGCAACAAAACTCAACATCAAATTTCAAGGCCATTCAAATAGTGCAAGATGGCTTCATTTGGATGAAACATGGCCGTAACAACGATAATAGATGGCAACAAAATTCAACATCAAATTTCAAGGCCATTCAAATAGTGCAAGATGGCTTCATTTGGATGAAACATGGCCGTAACAACGATAATAGATGGCAACAAAACTCAACATCAAATTTCAAGGCCATTCAAATAGTACAAGATGGCTTCATTTGGATGAAACATGGCCGAAACAACGATAATAGATGGCAACAAAATTCAACATCAAATTTCAAGGCCATTCCATTAGGGCAAGATGGCTTCATTTGGATGAAACATGGCTGTAACAACGATAATAGATGGCAACAAAACTCAACATCAAATTTCAAGGCCATTCAAATAGTGCAAGATGGCTTCATTTGGATGAAACATGGCCGTAACAACGATAATAGATGGCAACAAAACTCAACATCAAATTTCAAGGCCATTCAAATAGTGCAATATGGCTTCATTTGGATGAAACATGGCCGTAACAACGATAATAGATGGCAACAAAACTCAACATCAAATTTCAAGGCCATTCAAATAGTACAAGATGGCTTCATTTGGATGAAACATGGCCGAAACAACGATAATAGATGGCAAAAAAACTCAACATCAAATTTCAAGGCCATTCAAATAGTACAAGATGGCTTCATTTGGATGAAACATGGCCGTAACAACGATAATAGATGGCAAAAAAACTCAACATCAAATTTCAAGGCCATTCCATTAGGGCAAGATGGCTTCATTTGGATGAAACATGGCTGTAACAACGATAATAGATGGCAACAAAACTCAACATCAAATTTCAAGGCCATTCAAATAGTGCAATATGGCTTCATTTGGATGAAACATGGCCGTAACAACGATAATAGATGGCAACAAAACTCAACATCAAATTTCAAGGCCATTCAAATAGTGCAAGATGGCTTCATTTGGATGAAACATGGCCGTAACAACGATAATAGATGGCAACAAAATTCAACATCAAATTTCAAGGCCATTCAAATAGTGCAATATGGCTTCATTTGGATGAAACATGGCCGTAACAACGATAATAGATGGCAACAAAACTCAACATCAAATTTCAAGGCCATTCAAATAGTACAAGATGGCTTCGTTTGGATGAAACATGGCCGAAACAACGATAATAGATGACAAAAAAACTCAACATCAAATTTCAAGGCCATTCCATTAGGGCAAGATGGCTTCATTTGGATGAAACATGGCTGTAACAACGATAATAGATGGCAACAAAACTCAACATCAAATTTCAAGGCCATTGAAATAGTGCAATATGGCTTCATTTGGATGAAACATGGCCGTAACAACGATAATAGATGGCAACAAAACTCAACATCAAATTTCAAGGCCATTCAAATAGTGCAAGATGGCTTCATTTGGATGAAACATAGCCGTAACAACGATAATAGATGGCAACAAAATTTAACATCAAATTTCAAGGCCATTCAAATAGTGCAATATGGCTTCATTTGGATGAAACATGGCCGTAACAACGATAATAGATGGCAACAAAACTCAACATCAAATTTCAAGGCCATTCAAATAGTGCAAGATGACTTCATTTGGATGAAACATGGCCGTAACAGCGATAATAGATGGCAACAAAATTCAACATCAAATTTCAAGGCCATTCATATAGTGCAAGATGGCTTCATTTGGATGAAACATGGCCATAACAACGATAATAGATGGCAACAAAACTCAACATCAAATTTCAAGGCCATTGAAATAGTGCAAGATGGCTTCATTTGGATGAAACATGGCTGTAACAACGATAATAGATGGCAACAAAACTCAACATCAAATTTCAAGGCCATTGAAATAGTGCAATATGGCTTCATTTGGATGAAACATGGCCGTTACAACGATAATAGATGGCAACAAAACTCAACATCAAATTTCAAGGCAATTGAAATAGTGCAAGATGGCTTCATTTGGATGAAACATGGCCGTAAAAACGATAATAGATGGCAACAAAATTTAACATCAAATTTCAAGGCCATTCAAATAGTGCAATATGGCTTCATTTGGATGAAACATGGCCGTAACAACGATAATAGATGGCAACAAAACTCAACATCAAATTTCAAGGCCATTCAAATAGTGCAAGATGGCTTCATTTGGATGAAACATGGCCGAAACAACGATAATAGATGGCAACAAAACTCAACATCAAATTTCAAGGCCATTCAAATAGTGCAAGATGGCTTCATTTGGATGAAACATGGCCGTAACAACGATAATAGATGGCAACAAAATTCAACATCAAATTTCAAGGCCATTCAAATAGTGCAATATGGCTTTATTTGGATGAAACATGGCCGTAACAACGATAATAGATGGCAACAAAATTCAACATCAAATTTCAAGGCCATTGAAATAGTGCAAGATGGCTTCATTTGGATGAAACATGGCCGTAACAACGATAATAGATGGCAACAAAATTCAACATCAAATTTCAAGGCCATTCAAATAGTGCAAGATGGCTTCATTTGGATGAAACATGGCCGTAACAACGATAATAGATGGCAACAAAATTCAACATCAAATTTCAAGGCCATTCAAATAGTGCAAAATGGCTTCATTTGGATGAAACATGGCCGTAACAACGATAATAGATGGCAACAAAACTCAACATCAAATTTCAAGGCCATTCAAATAGTGCAAGATGGCTTCATTTGGATGAAACATGGCCGTAACAACGATAATAGATGGCAACAAAACTCAACATCAAATTTCAAGGCCATTCCAATAGTGCAAGATGGCTTCATTTGGATGAAACATGGCCGTAACAACGATAATAGATGGCAACAAAATTCAACATCAAATTTCAAGGCCATTGAAATAGTGCAATATGGCTTCATTTGGATGAAACATGGCCGTAACAACGATAATAGATGGCAACAAAACTCAACATCAAATTTCAAGGCCATTCAAATAGTGCAATATGGCTTCATTTGGATGAAACATGGCCGTAACAACGATAATAGATGGCAAAAAAAACTCATTATCAAATTTCAAGGCCATTCAAATAGTGCAAGATGGCTTCATTTGGATGAAACATGGCCGTAACAACGATAATAGATGGCAAAAAAAACTCATTATCACATTTCAAGGCCATTCAAATAGTGCAATATGGCTTTATTTGGATGAAACATGGCCGTAACAACGATAATAGATGGCAACAAAACTCAACATCAAATTTCAAGGCCATTCCAATAGTGCACTATGGCTTCATTTGGATGAAACATGGCCGTAACAACGATAATAGATGGCAACAAAACTCAACATCAAATTTCAAGGCCATTCAAATAGTGCAAGATGGCTTCATTTGGATGAAACATGGCCGTAACAACGATAATAGATGGCAAAAAAATTCAACATCAAATTTCAAGGCCATTCAAATAGTACAAGATGGCTTCATTTGGATGAAACATGGCCGTAACAACGATAATAGATGGCAACAAAACTCAACATCAAATTTCAAGGCCATTCAAATAGTACAAGATGGCTTCATTTGGATGAAACATGGCCGAAACAACGATAATAGATGGCAACAAAACTCAACATCAAATTTCAAGGCCATTCAAAAAGTGCAATATGGCTTCATTTGAATGAAACATGGCCGTAACAACGATAATAGATGGCAACTAAACTCAACATCAAGTTTCAAGGCCATTGAAATAGTGCAAGATGGCTTCATTTGGATGAAACATGGCTGTAACAACGATAATAGATGGCAAAAAAATTCAACATCAAATTTCAAGGCCATTCAAATAGTGCAATATGGCTTCATTTGGATGAAACATGGCCGTAACAACGATAATAGATGGCAACAAAACTCAACATCAAATTTCAAGGCCATTCAAATAGTGCAAGATGGCTTCATTTGGATGAAACATGGCCGTAACAACGATAATAGATGGCAACAAAATTCAACATCAAATTTCAAGGCCATTCAAATAGTGCAAGATGGCTTCATTTGGATGAAACATGGCCGTAACAACGATAATAGATGGCAACAAAACTCAACATCAAATTTCAAGGCCATTCAAATAGTGCAAGATGGCTTCATTTGGATGAAACATGGCCGTAACAACGATAATAGATGGCAAAAAAATTCAACATCAAATTTCAAGGTCATTGAAATAGTGCAAGATGGCTTCATTTGGATGAAACATGGCCGTAACAACGATAATAGATGGCAACAAAATTCAACATCAAATTTCAAGGCCATTCAAATAGTGCAAGATGGCTTCATTTGGATGAAACATGGCCGTAACAACGATAATAGATAGCAACAAAACTCAACATCAAGTTTCAAGGCCATTGAAATAGTGCAAGATGGCTTCATTTGGATGAAACATGGCTGTAACAACGATAATAGATGGCAACAAAACTCAACATCAAATTTCAAGGCCATTCAAATAGTGCAAGATGGCTTCATTTGGATGAAACATGGCCGTAACAACGATAATAGATGGCAACAAAATTCAACATCAAATTTCAAGGCCATTCAAATAGTGCAAGATGGCTTCATTTGGATGAAACATGGCCGTAACAACGATAATAGATGGCAACAAAACTCAACATCAAATTTAAAGGCCATTCAAATAGTGCAAGATGGCTTCATTTGGATGAAACATGGCCGTAACAACGATAATAGATGGCAACAAAATTCAACATCAAATTTCAAGGCCATTCAAATAGTGCAAGATGGCTTCATTTGGATGAAACATGGCCGTAACAACGATAATAGATGGCAACAAAATTCAACATCAAATTTCAAGGCCATTCAAATAGTGCAAGATGGCTTCATTTGGATGAAACATGGCCGTAACAACGATAATAGATGGCAACAAAACTCAACATCAAGTTTCAAGGCCATTGAAATAGTGCAAGATGGCTTCATTTGGATGAAACATGGCTGTAACAACGATAACAGATGGCAACAAAACTCAACATCAAATTTCAAGGCCATTCAAATAGTGCAATATGGCTTCATTTGGATGAAACATGGCCGTAACAACGATAATAGATGGCTACAAAACTCAACATCAAATTTCAAGGCCATTCAAATAGTGCAAGATGGCTTCATTTGGATGAAACATGGCCGTAACAACGATAATAGATGGCAACAAAATTCAACATCAAATTTCAAGGCCATTCAAATAGTGCAATATGGCTTCATTTGGATGAAACATGGCCGTAACAACGATAATAGATGGCAACAAAACTCAACATCAAATTTCAAGGCCATTCAAATAGTGCAAGATGGCTTCATTTGGATGAAACATGGCCGAAACAACGATAATAGATGGCAACAAAACTCAACATCAAATTTCAAGGCCATTCCAATAGTGCAAGATGGCTTCATTTGGATGAAACATGGCCGTAACAACGATAATAGATGGCAACAAAACTCAACATAAAATTTCAAGGCCATTCAAATAGTGCAAGATGGCTTCATTTGGATGAAACATGGCCGAAACAACGATAATAGATGGCAACAAAATTCAACATCAAATTTCAAGGCCATTCAAAGAGTGCAAGATGGCTTCATTTGGATGAAACATGGCCGAAACAACGATAATAGATGGCAACAAAACTCAACATCAAATTTCAAGGCCATTCAAATAGTGCAAGATGGCTTCATTTGGATGAAACATGGCCGTAACAACGATAATAGATGGCAACAAAATTCAACATCAAATTTCAAGGCCATTCAAATAGTGCAAGATGGCTTCATTTGGATGAAACATGGCCGTAACAACGATAATAGATGGCAACAAAACTCAACATCAAGTTTCAAGGCCATTGAAATAGTGCAAGATGGCTTCATTTGGATGAAACATGGCTGTAACAACGATAATAGATGGCAACAAAACTCAACATCAAATTTCAAGGCCATTCAAATAGTGCAATATGGCTTCATTTGGATGAAACATGGCCGTAACAACGATAATAGATGGCAACAAAACTCAACATCAAATTTCAAGGCCATTCAAATAGTGCAAGATGGCTTCATTTGGATGAAACATGGCCGTAACAACGATAATAGATGGCAACAAAATTCAACATCAAATTTCAAGGCCATTCAAATAGTGCAAGATGGCTTCATTTGGATGAAACATGGCCGTAACAACGATAATAGATGGCAACAAAACTCAACATCAAATTTCAAGGCCATTCAAATAGTACAAGATGGCTTCATTTGGATGAAACATGGCCGAAACAACGATAATAGATGGCAACAAAATTCAACATCAAATTTCAAGGCCATTCCATTAGGGCAAGATGGCTTCATTTGGATGAAACATGGCTGTAACAACGATAATAGATGGCAACAAAACTCAACATCAAATTTCAAGGCCATTCAAATAGTGCAAGATGGCTTCATTTGGATGAAACATGGCCGTAACAACGATAATAGATGGCAACAAAACTCAACATCAAATTTCAAGGCCATTCAAATAGTGCAATATGGCTTCATTTGGATGAAACATGGCCGTAACAACGATAATAGATGGCAACAAAACTCAACATCAAATTTCAAGGCCATTCAAATAGTACAAGATGGCTTCATTTGGATGAAACATGGCCGAAACAACGATAATAGATGGCAAAAAAACTCAACATCAAATTTCAAGGCCATTCAAATAGTACAAGATGGCTTCATTTGGATGAAACATGGCCGTAACAACGATAATAGATGGCAAAAAAACTCAACATCAAATTTCAAGGCCATTCCATTAGGGCAAGATGGCTTCATTTGGATGAAACATGGCTGTAACAACGATAATAGATGGCAACAAAACTCAACATCAAATTTCAAGGCCATTCAAATAGTGCAATATGGCTTCATTTGGATGAAACATGGCCGTAACAACGATAATAGATGGCAACAAAACTCAACATCAAATTTCAAGGCCATTCAAATAGTGCAAGATGGCTTCATTTGGATGAAACATGGCCGTAACAACGATAATAGATGGCAACAAAATTCAACATCAAATTTCAAGGCCATTCAAATAGTGCAATATGGCTTCATTTGGATGAAACATGGCCGTAACAACGATAATAGATGGCAACAAAACTCAACATCAAATTTCAAGGCCATTCAAATAGTACAAGATGGCTTCGTTTGGATGAAACATGGCCGAAACAACGATAATAGATGACAAAAAAACTCAACATCAAATTTCAAGGCCATTCCATTAGGGCAAGATGGCTTCATTTGGATGAAACATGGCTGTAACAACGATAATAGATGGCAACAAAACTCAACATCAAATTTCAAGGCCATTGAAATAGTGCAATATGGCTTCATTTGGATGAAACATGGCCGTAACAACGATAATAGATGGCAACAAAACTCAACATCAAATTTCAAGGCCATTCAAATAGTGCAAGATGGCTTCATTTGGATGAAACATAGCCGTAACAACGATAATAGATGGCAACAAAATTTAACATCAAATTTCAAGGCCATTCAAATAGTGCAATATGGCTTCATTTGGATGAAACATGGCCGTAACAACGATAATAGATGGCAACAAAACTCAACATCAAATTTCAAGGCCATTCAAATAGTGCAAGATGACTTCATTTGGATGAAACATGGCCGTAACAGCGATAATAGATGGCAACAAAATTCAACATCAAATTTCAAGGCCATTCATATAGTGCAAGATGGCTTCATTTGGATGAAACATGGCCATAACAACGATAATAGATGGCAACAAAACTCAACATCAAATTTCAAGGCCATTGAAATAGTGCAAGATGGCTTCATTTGGATGAAACATGGCTGTAACAACGATAATAGATGGCAACAAAACTCAACATCAAATTTCAAGGCCATTGAAATAGTGCAATATGGCTTCATTTGGATGAAACATGGCCGTTACAACGATAATAGATGGCAACAAAACTCAACATCAAATTTCAAGGCAATTGAAATAGTGCAAGATGGCTTCATTTGGATGAAACATGGCCGTAAAAACGATAATAGATGGCAACAAAATTTAACATCAAATTTCAAGGCCATTCAAATAGTGCAATATGGCTTCATTTGGATGAAACATGGCCGTAACAACGATAATAGATGGCAACAAAACTCAACATCAAATTTCAAGGCCATTCAAATAGTGCAAGATGGCTTCATTTGGATGAAACATGGCCGAAACAACGATAATAGATGGCAACAAAACTCAACATCAAATTTCAAGGCCATTCAAATAGTGCAAGATGGCTTCATTTGGATGAAACATGGCTGTAACAACGATAATAGATGGCAACAAAATTCAACATCAAATTTCAAGGCCATTCAAATAGTGCAATATGGCTTTATTTGGATGAAACATGGCCGTAACAACGATAATAGATGGCAACAAAATTCAACATCAAATTTCAAGGCCATTGAAATAGTGCAAGATGGCTTCATTTGGATGAAACATGGCCGTAACAACGATAATAGATGGCAACAAAATTCAACATCAAATTTCAAGGCCATTCAAATAGTGCAAGATGGCTTCATTTGGATGAAACATGGCCGTAACAACGATAATAGATGGCAACAAAATTCAACATCAAATTTCAAGGTCATTGAATTAGTGCAAAATGGCTTCATTTGGATGAAACATGGCCGTAACAACGATAATAGATGGCAACAAAACTCAACATCAAATTTCAAGGCCATTCAAATAGTGCAAGATGGCTTCATTTGGATGAAACATGGCCGTAACAACGATAATAGATGGCAACAAAACTCAACATCAAATTTCAAGGCCATTCCAATAGTGCAAGATGGCTTCATTTGGATGAAACATGGCCGTAACAACGATAATAGATGGCAACAAAATTCAACATCAAATTTCAAGGCCATTGAAATAGTGCAATATGGCTTCATTTGGATGAAACATGGCCGTAACAACGATAATAGATGGCAACAAAACTCAACATCAAATTTCAAGGCCATTCAAATAGTGCAATATGGCTTCATTTGGATGAAACATGGCCGTAACAACGATAATAGATGGCAAAAAAAACTCATTATCAAATTTCAAGGCCATTCAAATAGTGCAAGATGGCTTCATTTGGATGAAACATGGCCGTAACAACGATAATAGATGGCAAAAAAAACTCATTATCACATTTCAAGGCCATTCAAATAGTGCAATATGGCTTTATTTGGATGAAACATGGCCGTAACAACGATAATAGATGGCAACAAAACTCAACATCAAATTTCAAGGCCATTCCAATAGTGCACTATGGCTTCATTTGGATGAAACATGGCCGTAACAACGATAATAGATGGCAACAAAACTCAACATCAAATTTCAAGGCCATTCAAATAGTGCAAGATGGCTTCATTTGGATGAAACATGGCCGTAACAACGATAATAGATGGCAAAAAAATTCAACATCAAATTTCAAGGCCATTCAAATAGTACAAGATGGCTTCATTTGGATGAAACATGGCCGTAACAACGATAATAGATGGCAACAAAACTCAACATCAAATTTCAAGGCCATTCAAATAGTACAAGATGGCTTCATTTGGATGAAACATGGCCGAAACAACGATAATAGATGGCAACAAAACTCAACATCAAATTTCAAGGCCATTCAAATAGTGCAATATGGCTTCATTTGAATGAAACATGGCCGTAACAACGATAATAGATGGCAACTAAACTCAACATCAAGTTTCAAGGCCATTGAAATAGTGCAAGATGGCTTCATTTGGATGAAACATGGCTGTAACAACGATAATAGATGGCAAAAAAATTCAACATCAAATTTCAAGGCCATTCAAATAGTGCAATATGGCTTCATTTGGATGAAACATGGCCGTAACAACGATAATAGATGGCAACAAAACTCAACATCAAATTTCAAGGCCATTCAAATAGTGCAAGATGGCTTCATTTGGATGAAACATGGCCGTAACAACGATAATAGATGGCAACAAAATTCAACATCAAATTTCAAGGCCATTCAAATAGTGCAAGATGGCTTCATTTGGATGAAACATGGCCGTAACAACGATAATAGATGGCAACAAAACTCAACATCAAATTTCAAGGCCATTCAAATAGTGCAAGATGGCTTCATTTGGATGAAACATGGCCGTAACAACGATAATAGATGGCAAAAAAATTCAACATCAAATTTCAAGGTCATTGAAATAGTGCAAGATGGCTTCATTTGGATGAAACATGGCCGTAACAACGATAATAGATGGCAACAAAATTCAACATCAAATTTCAAGGCCATTCAAATAGTGCAAGATGGCTTCATTTGGATGAAACATGGCCGTAACAACGATAATAGATAGCAACAAAACTCAACATCAAGTTTCAAGGCCATTGAAATAGTGCAAGATGGCTTCATTTGGATGAAACATGGCTGTAACAACGATAATAGATGGCAACAAAACTCAACATCAAATTTCAAGGCCATTCAAATAGTGCAAGATGGCTTCATTTGGATGAAACATGGCCGTAACAACGATAATAGATGGCAACAAAATTCAACATCAAATTTCAAGGCCATTCAAATAGTGCAAGATGGCTTCATTTGGATGAAACATGGCCGTAACGACGATAATAGATGGCAACAAAACTCAACATCTAATTTAAAGGCCATTCAAATAGTGCAAGATGGCTTCATTTGGATGAAACATGGCCGTAACAACGATAATAGATGGCAACAAAATTCAACATCAAATTTCAAGGCCATTCAAATAGTGCAAGATGGCTTCATTTGGATGAAACATGGCCGTAACAACGATAATAGATGGCAACAAAATTCAACATCAAATTTCAAGGCCATTCAAATAGTGCAATATGGCTTCATTTGGATAAAACATGGCCGTAACAACGATAATAGATGGCAACAAAACTCAACATCAAGTTTCAAGGCCATTGAAATAGTGCAAGATGGCTTCATTTGGATGAAACATGGCTGTAACAACGATAACAGATGGCAACAAAACTCAACATCAAATTTCAAGGCCATTCAAATAGTGCAATATGGCTTCATTTGGATGAAACATGGCCGTAACAACGATAATAGATGGCTACAAAACTCAACATCAAATTTCAAGGCCATTCAAATAGTGCAAGATGGCTTCATTTGGATGAAACATGGCCGTAACAACGATAATAGATGGCAACAAAATTCAACATCAAATTTCAAGGCCATTCAAATAGTGCAATATGGCTTCATTTGGATGAAACATGGCCGTAACAACGATAATAGATGGCAACAAAACTCAACATCAAATTTCAAGGCCATTCAAATAGTGCAAGATGGCTTCATTTGGATGAAACATGGCCGAAACAACGATAATAGATGGCAACAAAATTCAACATCAAATTTCAAGGCCATTCCATTAGGGCAAGATGGCTTCATTTGGATGAAACATGGCTGTAACAACGATAATAGATGGCAACAAAACTCAACATCAAATTTCAAGGCCATTCAAATAGTGCAAGATGGCTTCATTTGGATGAAACATGGCCGTAACAACGATAATAGATGGCAAAAAAATTCAACATCAAATTTCAAGGCCATTCAAATAGTGCAATATGGCTTCATTTGGATGAAACATGGCCGTAACAACGATAATAGATGGCAACAAAACTCAACATCAAATTTCAAGGCCATTCAAATAGTGCAAGATGGCTTCATTTGGATGCAACATGGCCGAAACAACGATAATAGATGGCAAAAAAAACTCAACATCAAATTTCAAGGCCATTCAAATAGTACAAGATGGCTTCATTTGGATGAAACATGGCCGAAACAACGATAATAGATGGCAAAAAACTCAACATCAAATTTCAAGGCCATTCCATTAGGGCAAGATGGCTTCATTTGGATGAAACATGGCTGTAACAACGATAATAGATGGCAACAAAACTCAACATCAAATTTCAAGGCCATTCAAATAGTGCAATATGGCTTCATTTGGATGAAACATGGCCGTAACAACGATAATAGATGGCAACAAAACTCAACATCAAATTTCAAGGCCATTCAAATAGTACAAGATGGCTTCGTTTGGATGAAACATGGCCGAAACAACGATAATAGATGACAAAAAAACTCAACATCAAATTTCAAGGCCATTCCATTAGGGCAAGATGGCTTCATTTGGATGAAACATGGCTGTAACAACGATAATAGATGGCAAAAAAACTCAACATCAAATTTCAAGGCCATTGAAATAGTGCAAGATGGCTTCATTTGGATGAAACATGGCCGTAACAACGATAATAGATGGCAACAAAACTCAACATCAAATTTCAAGGCCATTGAAATAGTGCAAGATGGCTTCATTTGGATGAAACATGGCCGTAACAACGATAATAGATGGCAACAAAACTCAACATCAAATTTCAAGGCCATTCAAATAGTGCAAGATGGCTTCATTTGGATGAAACATGGCCGTAACAACGATAATAGATGGCAACAAAATTCAACATCAAATTTCAAGGCCATTCAAATAGTGCAAGATGGCTTCATTTGGATGAAACATGGCCGTAACAACGATAATAGATGGCAACAAAACTCAACATCAAGTTTCAAGGCCATTGAAATAGTGCAAGATGGCTTCATTTGGATGAAACATGGCTGTAACAACGATAATAGATGGCAACAAAACTCAACATCAAATTTCAAGGCCATTCAAATAGTGCAATATGGCTTCATTTGGATGAAACATGGCCGTAACAACGATAATAGATGGCAACAAAATTCAACATCAAATTTCAAGGCCATTCAAATAGTGCAAGATGGCTTCATTTGGATGAAACATGGCCGTAACAACGATAATAGATGGCAACAAAACTCAACATCAAATTTCAAGGCCATTCAAATAGTGCAAGATGGCTTCATTTGGATGAAACATGGCCGTAACAACGATAATAGATGGCAACAAAACTCAACATCAAATTTCAAGGCCATTCAAATAGTGCAATATGGCTTCATTTGGATGAAACATGGCCGTAACAACGATAATAGGTGGCAACAAAATTTAACATCAAATTTCAAGGCCATTCAAATAGTGCAAGATGGCTTCATTTGGATGAAACATGGCTGTAACAACGATAATAGATGGCAACAAAACTCAACATCAAATTTCAAGGCCATTGAAATAGTGTAAGATGGCTTCATTTGGATGAAACATGGCCGTAACAACGATAATAGATGGCAACAAAATTCAACATCAAATTTCAAGGCCATTGAAATAGTGCAAGATGGCTTCATTTGGATGAAACATGGCCATAACAACGATAATAGATGGCAACAAAACTCAACATCAAATTTCAAGGCCATTCAAATAGTGCAATATGGCTTCATTTGGATGAAACATGGCCGTAACAACGATAATAGATGGCAACAAAACTCAACATCAAATTTCAAGGCCATTCAAATAGTGCAAGATGGCTTCATTTGGATGAAACATGGCCGTAACAACGATAATAGATGGCAACAAAATTTAACATCAAATTTCAAGGCCATTCAAATAGTGCAATATGGCTTCATTTGGATGAAACATGGCCGTAACAACGATAATAGATGGCAACAAAATTTAACATCAAATTTCAAGGCCATTCAAATAGTGCAATATGGCTTCATTTGGATGAAACATGGCCGAAACAACGATAATAGATGGCAACAAAACTCAACATCAAATTTCAAGGCCATTGAAATAGTGCAAGATGGCTTCATTTGGATGAAACATGGCCGTAACAACGATAATAGATGGCAACAAAATTCAACATCAAATTTCAAGGCCACTCATATAGTGCAATATGGCTTCATTTGGATGAAACATGGCCATAACAACGATAATAGATGGCAACAAAACTCAACATCAAATTTCAAGGCCATTGAAATAGTGCAAGATGGCTTCATTTGGATGAAACATGGCTGTAACAACGATAATAGATGGCAACAAAACTCAACATCAAATTTCAAGGCCATTCAAATAGTGCAATATGGCTTCATTTGGATGAAACATGGCTGTAACAACGATAATAGATGGCAACAAAACTCAACATCAAATTTCAAGGCCATTGAAATAGTGCAATATGGCTTCATTTGGATGAAACATGGCCGTAACAACGATAATAGATGGCAACAAAACTCAACATCAAATTTCAAGGCCATTCAAATAGTGCAAGATGGCTTCACTTGGATGAAACATGGCCGTAACAACGATAATAGATGGCAACAAAATTCAACATCAAATTTCAAGGCCATTCATATAGTGCAAGATGGCTTCATTTGGATGAAACATGGCCATAACAACGATAATAGATGGCAACAAAACTCAACATCAAATTTCGAGGCCATTGAAATAGTGCAAGATGGCTTCATTTGGATGAAACATGGCTGTAACAACGATAATAGATGGCAACAAAACTCAACATCAAATTTCAAGGCCATTCCAATAGTGCAATATGGCTTCATTTGGATGAAACATGGCCGTAACAACGATAATAGATGGCAACAAAACTCAACATCAAATTTCAAGGCCATTGAAATAGTGCAAGATGGCTTCATTTGGATGAAACATGGCCGTAACAACGATAATAGATGGCAACAAAATTTAACATCAAATTTCAAGGCCATTCAAATAGTTCAATATGGCTTCATTTGGATGAAACATGGCCGTAACAACGATAATAGATGGCAACAAAATTCAACATCAAATTTCAAGGCCATTCATATAGTGCAAGATGGCTTCATTTGGATGAAACATGGCCATAACAACGATAATAGATGGCAACAAAACTCAACATCAAATTTCAAGGCCATTGAAATAGTGCAAGATGGCTTCATTTGGATGAAACATGGCTGTAACAACGATAATAGATGGCAACAAAACTCAACATCAAATTTCAAGGCCATTCAAATAGTGCAAGATGGTTTCATTTGGATGAAACATGGCCGTAACAACGATAATAGATGGCAACAAAACTCAACATCAAATTTCAAGGCCATTGAAATAGTGCAAGATGGCTTCATTTGGATGAAACATGGCCATAACAACGATTATAGATGGCAACAAAACTCAACATCAAATTTCAAGGCCATTCCAATAGTGCAAGATGGCTTCATTTGGATGAAACATGGCCATAACAACGATAATAGATGGCAACAAAACTCAACATCAAATTTCAAGGCCATTGAAATAGTGCAAGATGGCTTCATTTGGATGAAACATGGCTGTAACAACGATAATAGATGGCAACAAAACTCAACATCAAATTTCAAGGCCATTGAAATAGTGCAATATGGCTTCATTTGGATGAAACATGGCCGTAACAACGATAATAGATGGCAACAAAATTTAACATCAAATTTCAAGGCCATTCAAATAGTGCAATATGGCTTCATTTGGATGAAACATGGCCGTAACAACGATAATAGATGGCAACAAAATTTAACATCAAATTTCAAGGCCATTCAAATAGTACAAGATGGCTTCATTTGGATGAAACATGGCCAAAACAACGATAATAGATGGCAACAAAATTCAAAATCAAATTTAAAGGCCATTCAAATAGTGCAATATGGCTTCATTTGGACGAAACATGAACGTAACAACGATAATAGATGGCAACAAAATTCAACATTAAATTTCAAGGCCATTCAAATAGTGCAAGATGGCTTCATTTGGATAAAACATGGCCGTAACAACGATAATAGATGGCAACAAAATTCAACATCAAATTTCAAGGACATTCAAATAGTGCAAGATGGCTTCATTTGGATTAAACATGGCCGTAACAACGATAATAGATGGCAACAACACTCAACATCAAATTTCAAGGCCATTCAAATAGTGCAAGATGGCTTCATTTGGATGAAACATGGCCGTAACAAGGATAATAGATGGCAAAAAAACTCAACATCAAATTTCAAGGCCATTCAAATAGTGCAAGATGGCTTCATTTGGATAAAACATGGCCGTAACAACGATAATAGATGGCAACAAAATTCAACATTAAATTTCAAGGCCATTGAAATAGTGCATGATGCCTTTATTTGGATGTAACATGGCCGTAACAACGATATTTTTTTTTCTTTTGCACAACAACCACTGTCGGTCAAGGGCCTGCCAAGTACCCACTAGTGAAGTGTGCTTGGCTTTCAGTGACTTATTGTTACCATAGCAGGATAGTCAGTCCTTCGTATGGGAGCACGGTCTATTCGGGGCTTGAACCCATGACGGGCATGTTGTTAAGTATGTTAACAACGATAATAGATGGCAACAAAATTCAACATCAAATTTCAAGGCCATTGAATTAGTGCAAAATGGCTTCATTTGGATGTAACATGGCCGTAACAACGATAATAGATGGCAACAAAATTCAACATCAAATTTCAAGGTCATTCAAATAGTGCAAAATGGCTTCATTTGGATGAAACATGGCCGTAACAACGATAATAGATGGCAACAACACTCAACATCAAATTTCAAGGCCATTCAAATAGTGCAAGATGGCTTCATTTGGATGAAACATGGCCGTAACAAGGATAATAGATGGCAAAAAAACTCAACATCAAATTTCAAGGCCATTGAAATAGTGCAAGATGGCTTCATTTGGATAAAACATGGCCGTAACAACGATAATAGATGGCAACAAAATTCAACATCAAATTTCAAGGCCATTCAAATAGTGCAAGATGGCTTCATTTGGACGAAACATGAACGTAACAACGATAATAGATGGCAACAAAATTCAACATTAAATTTCAAGGCCATTGAAATAGTGCATGATGCCTTTATTTGGATGTAACATGGCCGTAACAACGATATTTTTTTTTCTTTTGCACAACAACCACTGTCGGTCAAGGGCCTGCCAAGTACCCACTAGTGAAGTGTGCTTGGCTTTCAGTGACTTATTGTTACCATAGCAGGATAGTCAGTCCTTCGTATGGGAGCACGGTCTATTCGGGGCTTGAACCCATGACGGGCATGTTGTTAAGTATGTTAACAACGATAATAGATGGCAACAAAATTCAACATCAAATTTCAAGGCCATTGAATTAGTGCAAAATGGCTTCATTTGGATGTAACATGGCCGTAACAACGATAATAGATGGCAACAAAATTCAACATCAAATTTCAAGGTCATTCAAATAGTGCAAAATGGCTTCATTTGGATGAAACATGGCCGTAACAACGATAATAGATGGCAACAAAATTCAACATCAAATTTCAAGGCCATTCAAATAGTGCAAGATGCCTTTATTTGGATGAAACATGGCCGTAACAACGATAATTTTTTTTTCTTTGGCACAACAACCACTGTCGGTCAAGGGCCTGCCAAGTACCCACTAGTGAAGTGAGCTTGGCTTTCAGTGACTTATTGTTACCATAGCAGGATAGTCTGTCCTACGTATGGGAGCACGGTCTATTCGGGGCTTGAACCCATGACGGGCATGTTGTTAAGTACGTTAACAACGATAATAGATGGCAACAAAATTCAACATCAAATTTCAAGGCCATTCAAATAGTGCAAGATGGCTTCATTTGGATGAAACATGGCCGTAACAACGATAATAGATGGCAACAAACTCAACATCAAATTTCAAGGCCATTGAAATAGTGCAAAATGGCTTCATTTGGATAAAACATGGCCGTAACAACGATAATAGATGGCAACAAAATTCAACATCAAATTTCAAGGCCATTGAAAAAGTGCAAGATGGTTTCATTTGGATGAAACATGGCCGTAACAACGATAATAGATGGCAACAAAATTCAACATCAAATTTCAAGGCCAATGAATTAGTGCAAGATGCCTTTATTTGGATGTAACATGGCCGTAACAACGATAATTTTTTTTTTCTTTGGCACAACAACCACTGTCGGTCAAGGGCCTGCCAAGTACCCACTAGTGAAGTGAGCTTGGCTTTCAGTGACTTATTGTTACCATAGCAGGATAGTCAGTCCGACGTATGGGAGCACGGTCTATTTAGGGCTTGAACCCATGACGGGCATGTTGTTAAGTACGTTAACAACGATAATAGATGGCAAAAAAACTCAACATCAAATTTCAAGGCCATTCAAATAGTGCAAGATGACTTCATTTGGATGAAACATGGCCGTAACAACGATAATAGATGGCAACAAAATTCAACATCAAATTTCAAGGCCATTCAAATAGTGCAAGATGGCTTCATTTGGATGAAACATGGCCGTAACAACGACAAAATTCAACATCAAATTTCAAGGCCAATGAATTAGTGCAAGATGCCTTTATTTGGATGTAACATGGCCGTAACAACGATAATTTTTTTTTCTTTGGCACAACAACCACTGTCGGTCAAGGGCCTGCCAAGTACCCACTAGTGAAGTGAGCTTGGCTTTCAGTGACTTATTGTTACCATAGCAGGATAGTCAGTCCTTCGTATGGGAGCACGGTCTATTCGGGGCTTGAACCCATGACGGGCATATTGTTAAGTACGTTAACAACGATATTAGATGGCAACAAAATTCAACATCAAATTTCAAGGCCATTGAATTAGTGCAAAATGGCTTCATTTGGATGTAACATGGCCGTAACAACGATAATAGATGGCAACTAAATTCAACATCAAATTTCAAGGTCATTTAAATAGTGCAAAATGGCTTCATTTGGATGAAACATGGCCGTAACAACGATAATAGATGGCAACAAAATTCAACATCAAATTTCAAGACCATTCAAATAGTGCAAGATGCCTTTATTTGGATGAAACATGGCCGTAACAACGATAATAGATGGCAACAAACTCAACATCAAATTTCAAGGCCATTGAAATAGTGCTAAATGGCTTCATTTGGATAAAACATGGCCGTAACAACGATAATAGATGGCAACAAAATTCAACATCAAATTTCAAGGCCATTGAAATAGTGCAAGATGGTTTCATTTGGATGAAACATGGCCGTAACAACGATAATAGATGGCAACAAAATTCAACATCAAATTTCAAGGCCAATGAATTAGTGCAAGATGCCTTTATTTGGATGTAACATGGCCGTAACAACGATAATTTTTTTTTTCTTTGGCACAACAACCACTGTCGGTCAAGGGCCTGCCAAGTACCCACTAGTGAAGTGAGCTTGGCTTTCAGTGACTTATTGTTACCATAGCAGGATAGTCAGTCATCAAGGCCAATGAATTAGTGCAAGATGCCTTTATTTGGATGTAACATGGCCGTAACAACGATAATTTTTTTTTTCTTTGGCACAACAACCACTGTCGGTCAAGGGCCTGCCAAGTACCCACTAGTGAAGTGAGCTTGGCTTTCAGTGACTTATTGTTACCATAGCAGGATAGTCAGTCATCAAGGCCAATGAATTAGTGCAAGATGCCTTTATTTGGATGTAACATGGCCGTAACAACGATAATTTTTTTTTTCTTTGGCACAACAACCACTGTAGGTCAAGGGCCTGCCAAGTACCCACTAGTGAAGTGAGCTTGGCTTTCAGTGACTTATTGTAACCATAGCAGAATAGTCAGTCCTACGTATGGGAGCACGGTATATTTGGGGCTTGCACACATGACGGGCATGTTGTTAAGTACGTTAACAACAATAATAGATGGCAACAAAATTCAACATCAAATTTCAAGGCCATTCAAATAGTGCAAGATGCCTTTATTTGGATGTAACATGGCCGTAACAACGATAATAGATGGCAACAAACTCAACAACAAATTTCAAGGTCATTGAAACCGTGCTAGATGCCTTTATTTGGATGAAACATGGCCGTAACAACGATGATAGATGGCAACAAAATTCAACATTAAATTTCAAGGCCATTCAAATAGTGCAAGATGGCTTCATTTGGATGAAACATGCCCGTAACAACGATAGTAGATGGTAAAAAAACTAAATATCAAATTTCAAGGCCATTCAAATAGTGCAAGATGGCTTCATTTGGATGAAACATGGCCGTAAAAACGATAATAGATGGCAACAAAATTCAACATCAAATTTAAAGGGCATTCAAATAGTGCAAGATGGCTTCATTTGGATGAAACATGGCCGTAACAACGATAATAGATGGCAACAAGATTCAACATCAAATTTCAAGGCCAATGAATTAGTGCAAGATGCCTTCATTTAGATGTAACATGGCCGTAACAACGATAATTTTTTTTTCTTTGGCACAACAACCACTGTCGGTCAAGGGCCTGCCAAGTACCCACTAGTGAAGTGAGCTTGGCTTTCAGTGACTTATTGTTACCATAGCAGGATAGTCAGTCCTACGTATGGGAGCACGGTCTATTCGGGGCTTGAACCCATGACGGGCATGTTGTTAAGTACGTTAACAACGATAATAGATGGCAACAAAATTCAACATCAAATTTCAAGGCCATTCAAATAGTGCAAGATGGCTTCATTTGGATGAAACATGGCCGTAACAACGATAATAGATAGCAACAAACTCAACATCAAATTTCAAGGCCATTGAAATAGTGCAAAATGGCTTCATTTGGATAAAACATGGCCGTAACAACGATAATAGATGGCAACAAAATTCAACATCAAATTACAAGACCATTCAAATAGTGCAAGATGCCTTTTTTTGGATAAAACATAGCCGTAACAACGATAATAGATGGCAACAAAATTCAACATCAAATTTCAAGGCCATTCAAATAGTGCAAGATGGCTTCATTTGGATGAAACATGGCCGTAACAACGATAATAGATGGCAAAAAAACTCATCATCAAATTTCAAGGACATTCAAATAGTGCATATGGCTTCATTTGGATGAAACATGGCCGTAACAACGATAATAGATGGCAACAAAATTCAACATCAAATTTCAAGGCCATTCGAATAAAGCAAGATGGCTTCATTTGGATGAAACATGGCCGTAACAACGATAATAGATGGCAACAAAATTCAACATCAAATTTCAAGGCCAATGAATTAGTGCAAGATGCCTTTATTTGGATGAAACATGGCCGTAACAACGATAATAGATGGCAACAAAACTCAACATCAAATTTCAAGGCCATTCAAATAGTGCAAGATGGCTTCATTTGGATGAAACATGGCCGAAACAAAGAAAATAGATGGCAACAAAATTCAACATCAAATTTCAAGGCCATTCAAATAAAGCAAGATGGCTTCATTTGGATGAAACATGGCCATAACAACGGTAATAGATGGCAACAAAATTCAACATCAAATTTCAAGGCCATTGAATTAGTGCAAGATGCCTTTATTTGAATGAAACATGGCCGTAACAACGATAATAGATGGCAACAAAATTCAACATCAAATTTCGAGGCCATTCAAATAAAGCAAGATGGCTTCATTTGGATGAAACATGGCCGTAACAACGATAATAGATGGCAAAAAAACTCATCACCAAATTTCAAGGACATTCAAATAGTGCATATGTTTTCATTTGGATGAAACATGGGCGTAACAACGATAATAGATGGCAAAAAAACTCATCATCAAATTTCAAGGACATTCAAATAGTGCATATGGCTTCATTTGGATGAAACATGGCCGTAACAACGATAATAGATGGCAAAAAAACTCATCACCAAATTTCAAAGACATTCAAATAGTGCATATGGCTTCATTTGGATGAAACATGGCCGTAACAACGATAATAGATGGCAACAAAACTCAACATCAGCTTTCAAGGCCATTCAAATAGTGCAAGATGGCTTCATTTGGATGAAACATGGCCGTAACAACGATAATAGATGGCAACAAAATTCAACATCAAATTTCAAGGCCAATAAATTAGTGCAAGATGCCTTCATTTGGATGTAACATGGCCGTAACAACGATAATTTTTTTTTTCTTTGGCACAACAACCACTGTCGGTCAAGGGCCTGCCAAGTACCCACTAGTGAAGTGAGCTTGGCTTTCAGTGACTTATTGTTACCATAGCAGGATAGTCAGTCCTACGTATGGGAGCACGGTCTATTCGGGGCTTGAACCCATGACGGGCATGTTGTTAAGTACGTTAACAACGATAATAGATGGCAACAAAATTCAACATCAAATTTCAAGGCCATTCAAATAGTGCAAGATGGCTTCATTTGGATGAAACATGGCCGTAACAACGATAATAGATGGCAACAAAACTCAACATCAAATTTCAAGGCCATTCCATTAGGGCAAGATGGCTTCATTTGGATGAAACATGGCCAAAACAACGATAATAGATGGCAACAAAATTCAACATCAAATTTCAAGGCCATTGAATTAGTGCAAGATGGCTTCATTTGGATGAAACATGGCCGTAACAAGGATAATAGATGGCAAAAAAACTCAACATCAAATTTCAAGGCCATTCAAATAGTGCAATATGGCTTCATTTGGATAAAACATGGCCGTAACAACGATAATAGATGGCAACAAATTCAACATCAAATTTCAAGGCCAATGAATTAGTGCAAGATGCCTTTATTTGGATGTAACATGGCCGTAACAACGATAATTTTTTTTTTCTTTGGCACAACAACCACTGTCGGTCAAGGGCCTGCCAAGTACCCACTAGTGAAGTGAGCTTGGCTTTCAGTGACTTATTGTTACCATAGCAGGATAGTCAGTCATCAAGGCCAATGAATTAGTGCAAGATGCCTTTATTTGGATGTAACATGGCCGTAACAACGATAATTTTTTTTTTCTTTGGCACAACAACCACTGTCGGTCAAGGGCCTGCCAAGTACCCACTAGTGAAGTGAGCTTGGCTTTCAGTGACTTATTGTTACCATAGCAGGATAGTCAGTCATCAAGGCCAATGAATTAGTGCAAGATGCCTTTATTTGGATGTAACATGGCCGTAACAACGATAATTTTTTTTTTTCTTTGGCACAACAACCACTGTAGGTCAAGGGCCTGCCAAGTACCCACTAGTGAAGTGAGCTTGGCTTTCAGTGACTTATTGTAACCATAGCAGAATAGTCAGTCCTACGTATGGGAGCACGGTATATTTGGGGCTTGAACACATGACGGGCATGTTGTTAAGTACGTTAACAACAATAATAGATGGCAACAAAATTCAACATCAAATTTCAAGGCCATTCAAATAGTGCAAGATGCCTTTATTTGGATGAAACATGGCGTTAACAACGATAAAAGATGGCAACAAACTCAACAACAAATTTCAAGGTCATTGAAACCGTGCTAGATGCCTTTATTTGGATGAAACATGGCCGTAACAACGATGATAGATGGCAACAAAATTCAACATTAAATTTCAAGGCCATTCAAATAGTGCAAGATGGCTTCATTTGGATGAAACATGCCCGTAACAACGATAGTAGATGGTAAAAAAACTAAATATCAAATTTCAAGGCCATTCAAATAGTGCAAGATGGCTTCATTTGGATGAAACATGGCCGTAAAAACGATAATAGATGGCAACAAAATTCAACATCAAATTTAAAGGCCATTCAAATAGTGCAATATGGCTTCATTTGGATGAAACATGGCCGTAACAACGATAATAGATGGCAACAAGATTCAACATCAAATTTCAAGGCCAATGAATTAGTGCAAGATGCCTTCATTTAGATGTAACATGGCCGTAACAACGATAATTTTTTTTTCTTTGGCACAACAACCACTGTCGGTCAAGGGCCTGCCAAGTACCCACTAGTGAAGTGAGCTTGGCTTTCAGTGACTTATTGTTACCATAGCAGGATAGTCAGTCCTACGTATGGGAGCACGGTCTATTCGGGGCTTGAACCCATGACGGGCATGTTGTTAAGTACGTTAACAACGATAATAGATGGCAACAAAATTCAACATCAAATTTCAAGGCCATTCAAATAGTGCAAGATGGCTTCATTTGGATGAAACATGGCCGTAACAACGATAATAGATAGCAACAAACTCAACATCAAATTTCAAGGCCATTGAAATAGTGCAAAATGGCTTCATTTGGATAAAACATGGCCGTAACAACGATAATAGATGGCAACAAAATTCAACATCAAATTACAAGACCATTCAAATAGTGCAAGATGCCTTTATTTGGATAAAACATAGCCGTAACAACGATAATAGATGGCAACAAAATTCAACATCAAATTTCAAGGCCATTCAAATAGTGCAAGATGGCTTCATTTGGATGAAACATGGCCGTAACAACGATAATAGATGGCAAAAAAACTCATCATCAAATTTCAAGGACATTCAAATAGTGCATATGGCTTCATTTGGATGAAACATGGCCGTAACAACGATAATAGATGGCAACAAAATTCAACATCAAATTTCAAGGCCATTCGAATAAAGCAAGATGGCTTCATTTGGATGAAACATGGCCGTAACAACGATAATAGATGGCAACAAAATTCAACATCAAATTTCAAGGCCAATGAATTAGTGCAAGATGCCTTTATTTGGATGAAACATGGCCGTAACAACGATAATAGATGGCAACAAAACTCAACATCAAATTTCAAGGCCATTCAAATAGTGCAAGATGGCTTCATTTGGATGAAACATGGCCGAAACAAAGAAAATAGATGGCAACAAAATTCAACATCAAATTTCAAGGCCATTCAAATAAAGCAAGATGGCTTCATTTGGATGAAACATGGCCATAACAACGGTAATAGATGGCAACAAAATTCAACATCAAATTTCAAGGCCATTGAATTAGTGCAAGATGCCTTTATTTGAATGAAACATGGCCGTAACAACGATAATAGATGGCAACAAAATTCAACATCAAATTTCGAGGCCATTCAAATAAAGCAAGATGGCTTCATTTGGATGAAACATGGCCGTAACAACGATAATAGATGGCAAAAAAACTCATCACCAAATTTCAAGGCCATTCAAATAGTGCATATGTTTTCATTTGGATGAAACATGGGCGTAACAACGATAATAGATGGCAAAAAAACTCATCATCAAATTTCAAGGACATTCAAATAGTGCATATGGCTTCATTTGGATGAAACATGGCCGTAACAACGATAATAGATGGCAAAAAAACTCATCACCAAATTTCAAAGACATTCAAATAGTGCATATGGCTTCATTTGGATGAAACATGGCCGTAACAACGATAATAGATGGCAACAAAACTCAACATCAACTTTCAAGGCCATTCAAATAGTGCAAAATGGCTTCATTTGGATGAAACATGGCCGTAACAACGATAATAGATGGCAACAAAATTCAACATCAAATATCAAGGCCAATAAATTAGTGCAAGATGCCTTCATTTGGATGTAACATGGCCGTAACAACGATAATTTTTTTTTTTCTTTGGCACAACAACCACTGTCGGTCAAGGGCCTGCCAAGTACCCACTAGTGAAGTGAGCTTGGCTTTCAGTGACTTATTGTTACCATAGCAGGATAGTCAGTCCTACGTATGGGAGCACGGTCTATTCGGGGCTTGAACCCATGACGGGCATGTTGTTAAGTACGTTAACAACGATAATAGATGGCAACAAAATTCAACATCAAATTTCAAGGCCATTCAAATAGTGCAAGATGGCTTCATTTGGATGAAACATGGCCGTAACAACGATAATAGATGGCAACAAAACTCAACATCAAATTTCAAGGCCATTCCATTAGGGCAAGATGGCTTCATTTGGATGAAACATGGCCAAAACAACGATAATAGATGGCAACAAAATTCAACATCAAATTTCAAGGCCATTCAAATAGTGCAAGATGCCTTTATTTGGATGAAACATAGCCGTAACAACGATAATAGATGGCAACAAAATTCAACATCAAATTTCAAGGCCATTGAATTAGTGCAAGATGGCTTCATTTGGATGAAACATGGCCGTAACAAGGATAATAGATGGCAAAAAAACTCAACATCAAATTTCAAGGCCATTCAAATAGTGCAATATGGCTTCATTTGGATGAAACATGGCCGTAACAACGATAATAGATGGCAACAAATTCAACATCAAATTTCAAGGCCATTCAAATAGTGCAAGATGGCTTCATTTGGACGAAACATGAACGTAACAACGATAATAGATGGCAACAAAATTCAACATTAAATTTCAAGGCCATTCAAATAGTGCAAGATGGTTTCATTTGGATGAAACATGGCCGTAACAACGATAATAGATGGCAACAAAATTCAACATTCAATTTCAAGGCCATTCAAATAGTGCAAGATGGCTTCATTTGGATGAAACATGGCCAAAACAACGATAATAGATGGCAACAAAATTCAACATCAAATTTCAAGGCCATTCAAATAGTGCAAGATGGCTTCATTTGGACGAAACATGGCCGTAACAACGATAATAGATGGCAACAAAATTCAACATTAAATTTCAAGGCCATTGAATTAGTGCAAGATGGCTTCATTTGGATGAAACATGGCCGTAACAACGATAATAGATGGCAACAAATTCAACATCAAATTTCAAGGCCATTCAAATAGTGCAAGATGGCTTCATTTGGACGAAACATGAACGTAACAACGATAATAGATGGCAACAAAATTCAACATTAAATTTCAAGGCCATTCAAATAGTGCAAGATGGTTTCATTTGGATGAAACATGGCCGTAACAACGATAATAGATGGCAACAAAATTCAACATTAAATTTCAAGGCCATTCAAATAGTGCAAGATGGTTTCATTTGGATGAAACATGGCCGTAACAACGATAATAGATGGCAACAAAATTCAACATTCAATTTCAAGGCCATTCAAATAGTGCAAGATGGCTTCATTTGGATGAAACATGGCCGTAACAACGATAATAGATGGCAACAAAACTCAACATCAAATTTCAAGGCCATTCCATTAGGGCAAGATGGCTTCATTTGGATGAAACATGGCCAAAACAACGATAATAGATGGCAACAAAATTCAACATCAAATTTCAAGGCCATTCAAATAGTGCAAGATGCCTTTATTTGGATGAAACATAGCCGTAACAACGATAATAGATGGCAACAAAATTCAACATCAAATTTCAAGGCCATTGAATTAGTGCAAGATGGCTTCATTTGGATGAAACATGGCCGTAACAACGATAATAGATGGCAACAAATTCAACATCAAATTTCAAGGCCATTCAAATAGTGCAAGATGGCTTCATTTGGACGAAACATGAACGTAACAACGATAATAGATGGCAACAAAATTCAACATTAAATTTCAAGGCCATTCAAATAGTGCAAGATGGTTTCATTTGGATGAAACATGGCCGTAACAACGATAATAGATGGCAACAAAATTCAACATTAAATTTCAAGGCCATTCAAATAGTGCAAGATGGTTTCATTTGGATGAAACATGGCCGTAACAACGATAATAGATGGCAACAAAATTCAACATTCAATTTCAAGGCCATTCAAATAGTGCAAGATGGCTTCATTTGGATGAAACATGGCCAAAACAACGATAATAGATGGCAACAAAATTCAACATCAAATTTCAAGGCCATTCAAATAGTGCAAGATGCCTTTATTTGGATGTAACATGGCCGTAACAACGATATTTTTTTTTTCTTTTGCACAACAACCACTGTCGGTCAAGGGCCTGCCAAGTACCCACTAGTGAAGTGAGCTTGGCTTTCAGTGACTTATTGTTACCATAGCAGGATAGTCAGTCCTACGTATGGGAGCACGGTCTATTCGGGGCTTGAACCCATGACGGGCATGTTGTTAAGTACGTTAACAACGATAATAGATGGCAACAAAATTCAACATCAAATTTCAAGGCCATTCAAATAGTGCAAGATGGCTTAATTTGGATAAAACATGGCCAAAACAACGATAATAGATGGCAACAAAATTCAACATCAAATTTCAAGGACATTCAAATAGTGCAATATGGCTTCATTTGGATGAAACATGGCCGTAACAACGATAATAGATGGCAACAACACTCAACATCAAATTTCAAGGCCATTCAAATAGTGCAAGATGGCTTCATTTGGATGAAACATGGCCGTAACAAGGATAATAGATGGCAAAAAAAACTCAACATCAAATTTCAAGGCCATTCAAATAGTGCAAGATGGCTTCATTTGGATAAAACATGGCCGTAACAACGATAATAGATGGCAACAAAATTCAACATTAAATTTCAAGGCCATTGAAATAGTGCAAGATGCCTTTATTTGGATGTAACATGGCCGTAACAACGATATTTTTTTTTCTTTTGCACAACAACCACTGTCGGTCAAGGGCCTGCCAAGTACCCACTAGTGAAGTGAGCTTGGCTTTCAGTGACTTATTGTTACCATAACAGGATAGTCAGTCCTACGTATGGGAGCACGGTCTATTCGGGGCTTGAACCCATGACGGGCATGTTGTTAAGTACGTTAACAACGATAATAGATGGCAACAAAATTCAACATCAAATTTCAAGGCCATTCAAATAGTTCAAGATGGCTTCATTTGGATGAAACATGGCCGTAACAACGATAATAGATGGCAACAAAATTCAACATCAAATTTCAAGCCCAATGAATTAGTGCAAGATGCCTTTATTTGGATGTAACATGGCCGTAACAACGATAATAGATGGCAACAAAACTCAACATCAAATTTCAAGGCCATTCAAATAGTGCAAGATGGCTTCATTTGGATGAAACATGGCCGTAACAACGATAATAGATGGCAACAAAATTGAACATCAAATTTCAAGGACATTCAAATAGTGCAAGATGGCTTCATTTGGATGAAACATGGCCGTAACAACGATAATAGATGGCAAAAAAACTCAACATCAAATTTCAAGGCCATTCAAATAGTGCAAGATGGTTTCATTTGGATGAAACATGGCCGTAACAACGATAATAGATGGCAACAAAATTCAACATTCAATTTCAAGGCCATTCAAATAGTGCAAGATGGCTTCATTTGGATGAAACATGGCCGAAACAAAGAAAATAGATGGCAACAAAATTCAACATCAAATTTCAAGGCTATTCAAATAGTGCAAGATGGCTTAATTTGGATAAAACATGGCCAAAACAACGATAATAGATGGCAACAAAATTCAACATCAAATTTCAAGGCCATTGAATTAGTGCAAGATGCCTTTATTTGAATGAAACATGGCCGTAACAACGTTAATAGATGGCAACAAAATTCAACAACAAATTTCTAGGCCATTCAAATAAAGCAAGATGGCTTCATTTGGATGAAACATGGCCGTAACAACGATAATAGATGGCAAAAAAACTCATCACCAAATTTCAAGGCCATTGAATTAGTGCAAGATGGCTTCATTTGGATGAAACATGGCCGTAACAAGGATAATAGATGGCAAAAAAACTCAACATCAAATTTCAAGGCCATTCAAATAGTGCAATATGGCTTCATTTGGATGAAACATGGCCGTAACAACGATAATAGATGGCAACAAAATTCAACATCAAATTTCAAGGCCATTCAAATAGTGCAAGATGGCTTCATTTGGATGAAACATGGCCGTAACAACGATAATAGATGGCAACAAAATTCAACATCAAATTTCAAGGCCAATGAATTAGTGCAAGATGCCTTTATTGGGATGTAACATGGCCGTAACAACGATAATAGATGGCAACAAAATTCAACATCAAATTTCAAGGCCATTCAAATAGTGCAAGATGGCTTCATTTGGATGAAACATGGCCGTAACAACGATAATAGATGGCAACAAAATTCAACATCAAATTTCAAGGCCAATGAATTAGTGCAAGATGCCTTTATTTGGATGTAACATGGCCGTAACAACGATAATAGATTGCCAAAAAACTCAACATCAAATTTCAAGGCCATTCAAATAGTGCAAGATGGCTTCATTTGGATGAAACATGGCCGTAACAACGGTAATAGATGGCAACAAAATTCAACATCAAATTTCAAGGACATTCAAATAGTGCAAGATGGCTTCATTTGGATGAAACGTGGCCGTAACAACGGTAATAGATGGCAACAAAATTCAACATTCAATTTCAAGGCCATTCAAATAGTGCAAGATGGTTTCATTTGGATGAAACATGGCCGTAACAACGATAATAGATGGCAACAAAATTCAACATTAAATTTCAAGGCCATTCAAATAGTGCAAGATGGCTTCATTTGGATGAAACATGGCCGTAACAACGATAATAGATGGCAAAAAAACTCAACATCAAATTTCAAGGCCATTGAAATAGTGCAAGATGGCTTTATTTGGATGAAACATGGCCGTAACAACGGTAATAGATGGCAACAAAATTCAACATCAAATTTCAAGGCCATTCAAATAATGCAAGATGGCTTCTTTTGGATGAAACATGGCCGTAACAACGATAATAGATGGCAAAAAAACTCATCACCAAATTTCAAGGACATTCAAATAGTGCATATGTTTTCATTTGGATGAAACATGGGCGTAACAACGATAATAGATGGCAAAAAAACTCATCATCAAATTTCAAGGACATTCAAATAGTGCATATGGCTTCATTTGGATGAAACATGGCCGTAACAACGATAATAGATGGCAAAAAAACTCATCACCAAATTTCAAGGACATTCAAATAGTGCAAATGGCTTCATTTGGATGAAACATGGCCGTAACAACGATAATAGATGGCAACAAAACTCAACATCAAATTTCAAGGCCATTGAAATAGTGCAATATGGCTTCATTTGGATGAAACATGGCCGTAACAACGATAATAGATGGAAAAAAAACTCAACATCAAATTTCAAGGCCATTCAAATAGTGCAATATGGCTTCATTTGGATAAAACATGGCCGTAAAACGATAATAGATGGCAACAAAATTCAACATCAAATTTCAAGGCCATTCAAATAATGCAAGATGGCTTCATTTGGATGAAACATGGCCGTAACAACGATAATAGATGGCAACAAGATTCAACATCAAATTTCAAGGCTAATAAATTAGTGCAAGATGCCTTCATTTGGATGTAACATGGCCGTAACAACGATGATTTTGTTTTCTTTGGCACAACAACCACTGTCGGTCAAGGGCCTGCCAAGTACCCACTAGTGAAGTGAGCTTGGCTTTCAGTGACTTATTGTTACCATAGCAGGATAGTCAGTCCTACGTATGGGAGCACGGTCTATTCGGGGCTTGAACCCATGACGGGCATGTTGTTAAGTACGTTAACAACGATAATAGATGGCAACAAAATTCAACATCAAATTTCAAGTCCATTCAAATAGTGCAAGATGGCTTCATTTGGATGAAACATGGCCGTAACAACGATAATAGATGGCAACAAACTCAACATCAAATTTCAAGGCCATTGAAATAGTGCAAAATCGCTTCATTTGGATAAAACATGGCCAAAACAACGATAATAGATGGCAACAAAATTCAACATCAAAATTCAAGGCCATTCAAATAGTGCAAGATGCCTTTATTTGGATGAAACATAGCCGTAACAACGATAATAGATGGCAACAAAATTCAACATCAAATTTCAAGGCCATTCAAATAGTGCAAGATGGCTTCATTTGGATGAAACATGGCCGTAACAACGATAATAGATGGCAAAAAAACTCAACATCAAATTTCAAGGCCATTGAATTAGTACAAGATGGCTTCATTTGGATGAAACATGGCCGTAACAACGATAATAGATGGCAACAAAATTCAACATCAAATTTCAAAGCCATTCAAATAGTGCAAGATGGCTTCATTGGGATGAAACATGGCCGTAACAACGATAATAGATGGCAACAAAATTCAACATCAAATTTCAAGGCCATTGAATTAGTGCAAGATGGCTTCATTTGGATGAAACATGGCCGTAACAAGGATAATAGATGGCAAAAAAACTCAACATCAAATTTCAAGGCCATTCAAATAGTGCAATATGGCTTCATTTGGATAAAACATGGCCGTAACAACGATAATAGATGGCAACAAAATTCAACATCAAATTTCAAGGACATTCAAATAGTGCAAGATGCTTTTATTTGGATGAAACATAGCCGTAACAACGATAATAGATGGCAACAAAATTCAACATCAAATTTCAAGGCCATTCAAATAGTGCAATATGGCTTCATTTGGATAAAACATAGCCGTAACAACGATAATAGATGGCAAAAAAACTCAACATCAAATTTCAAGGCCATTGAATTAGTGCAAGATGCCTTTATTTGGATGTAACATGGCCGTAACAACGATAATAGATGGCAAAAAAACTCAACATCAAATTTCAAGGCCATTGAAATAGTGCAAGATGGCTTCATTTGGATGAAACATGGCCGTAACAACGATAATAGATGGCAACAAAATTCAACATCAAATTTCAAGGACATTCAAATAGTGCGAGATGGCTTCATTTGGATGAAACATGGCCAAAACAACGATAATAGATGGCAACAAAATTCAACATCAAATTTCAAGGCCATTCAAATAGTGCAAGATGGCTTCATTTGGATAAAACATGGCCGTAACAACGATAATAGATGGCAACAAAATTCAACATTAAATTTCAAGGCCATTGAAATAGAGCAAGATGCCTTTATTTGGATGAAACATGGCCGTAACAACGATTTTTTTTTTCTTTTGCACAACAACCACTGTCGGTCAAGGGCCTGCCAAGTACCCACTAGTGAAGTGAGCTTGGCTTTCAGTGACTTATTGTTACCATAGCAGGATAGTCAGTCCTACGTATGGGAGCACCGTCTATTCGGGGCTTGAACCCATGACGGGCATGTTGTTAAGTACGTTAACAACGATAATAGATGGCAACAAAATTCAACATCAAATTTCAAGGCCATTCAAATAGTGCAAGATGGCTTAATTTGGATAAAACATGGCCAAAACAACGATAATAGATGGCAACAAAATTCAACATCAAATTTCAAGGACATTCAAATAGTGCAATATGGCTTCATTTGGATGAAACATGGCCGTAACAACGATAATAGATGGCAACAACACTCAACATCAAATTTCAAGGCCATTCAAATAGTGCAAGATGGCTTCATTTGGATGAAACATGGCCGTAACAAGGATAATAGATGGCAAAAAAACACAACATCAAATTTCTAGGCCATTCAAATAGTGCAAGATGGTTTCATTTGGATGAAACATGGCCGTAACAACGATAATAGATGGCAACAAAATTCAACATTCAATTTCAAGGCCATTCAAATAGTGCAAGATGGCTTCATTTGGATGAAACATGGCCGTAACAACGATAATAGATGGCAACAAAACTCAACATCAAATTTCAAGGCCATTCAAATAGTGCAAGATGGCTTCATTTGGATGAAACATGGCCGTAACAACGATAATAGATGGCAACAAAATTCAACATCAAATTTCAAGGCCATTGAATTAGTGCAAGATGCCTTTATTTGAATGAAACATGGCCGTAACAACGATAATAGATGGCAACAAAATTCAACATCAAATTTCGAGGCCATTCAAATTAAGCAAGATGGCTTCATTTGGATGAAACATGGCCGTAACAACGATAATAGATGGCAAAAAAACTCATCACCAAATTTCAAGGACATTCAAATAGTGCATATGGCTTCATTTGGATGAAACATGGCCGTAACAACGATAATAGATGGCAAAAAAACTCAACATCAAATTTCAAGGCCATTCAAATAGTGCAAGATGGCTTCATTTGGATGAAACATGGCCGTAACAACGATAATAGATGGCAACAAAATTCAACATCAAATTTCAAGGCTATTCAAATAGTGCAAGATGGCTTCATTTGGATGAAACATGGCCGTAACAACGATAATAGATGGCAACAAAACTCAACATCAAATTTCAAGCCCAATGAATTAGTGCAAGATGCCTTTATTTGGATGTAACATGGCCGTAACAACGATAATAGATGGCAACAAAACTCAACATCAAATTTCAAGGCCATTCAAATAGTGCAAGATGGCTTCATTTGGATGAAACATGGCCGTAACAACGATAATAGATGGCAACAAAATTGAACATCAAATTTCAAGGACATTCAAATAGTGCAAGATGGCTTCATTTGGATGAAACATGGCCGTAACAACGATAATAGATGGCAAAAAAACTCAACATCAAATTTCAAGGCCATTCAAATAGTGCAAGATGGTTTCATTTGGATGAAACATGGCCGTAACAACGATATTTTTTTTTCTTTTGCACAACAACCACTGTCGGTCAAGGGCCTGCCAAGTACCCACTAGTGAAGTGAGCTTGGCTTTCAGTGACTTATTGTTACCATAACAGGATAGTCAGTCCTACGTATGGGAGCACGGTCTATTCGGGGCTTGAACCCATGACGGGCATGTTGTTAAGTACGTTAACAACGATAATAGATGGCAACAAAATTCAACATCAAATTTCAAGGCCATTCAAATAGTTCAAGATGGCTTCATTTGGATGAAACATGGCCGTAACAACGATAATAGATGGCAACAAAATTCAACATCAAATTTCAAGCCCAATGAATTAGTGCAAGATGCCTTTATTTGGATGTAACATGGCCGTAACAACGATAATAGATGGCAACAAAACTCAACATCAAATTTCAAGGCCATTCAAATAGTGCAAGATGGCTTCATTTGGATGAAACATGGCCGTAACAACGATAATAGATGGCAACAAAATTGAACATCAAATTTCAAGGACATTCAAATAGTGCAAGATGGCTTCATTTGGATGAAACATGGCCGTAACAACGATAATAGATGGCAAAAAAACTCAACATCAAATTTCAAGGCCATTCAAATAGTGCAAGATGGTTTCATTTGGATGAAACATGGCCGTAACAACGATAATAGATGGCAACAAAATTCAACATTCAATTTCAAGGCCATTCAAATAGTGCAAGATGGCTTCATTTGGATGAAACATGGCCGAAACAAAGAAAATAGATGGCAACAAAATTCAACATCAAATTTCAAGGCTATTCAAATAGTGCAAGATGGCTTAATTTGGATAAAACATGGCCAAAACAACGATAATAGATGGCAACAAAATTCAACATCAAATTTCAAGGCCATTGAATTAGTGCAAGATGCCTTTATTTGAATGAAACATGGCCGTAACAACGTTAATAGATGGCAACAAAATTCAACAACAAATTTCTAGGCCATTCAAATAAAGCAAGATGGCTTCATTTGGATGAAACATGGCCGTAACAACGATAATAGATGGCAAAAAACTCATCACCAAATTTCAAGGACATTCAAATAGTGCATATGGCTTCATTTGGATGAAACATGGCCGTAACAACGATAATAGATGGCAAAAAAACTCAACATCAAATTTCAAGGCCATTCAAATAGTGGAATATGGCTTCATTTGGATGAAACATGGCCGTAACAACGATAATAGATGGCAACAAAATTCAACATCAAATTTCAAGGCCATTCAAATAGTGCAAGATGGCTTCATTTGGATGAAACATGGCCGTAACAACGATAATAGATGGCAACAAAATTCAACATCAAATTTCAAGGCCAATGAATTAGTGCAAGATGCCTTTATTGGGATGTAACATGGCCGTAACAACGATAATAGATGGCAACAAAATTCAACATCAAATTTCAAGGCCATTCAAATAGTGCAAGATGGCTTCATTTGGATGAAACATGGCCGTAACAACGATAATAGATGGCAACAAAATTCAACATCAAATTTCAAGGCCAATGAATTAGTGCAAGATGCCTTTATTTGGATGTAACATGGCCGTAACAACGATAATAGATTGCCAAAAAACTCAACATCAAATTTCAAGGCCATTCAAATAGTGCAAGATGGCTTCATTTGGATGAAACATGGCCGTAACAACGGTAATAGATGGCAACAAAATTCAACATCAAATTTCAAGGACATTCAAATAGTGCAAGATGGCTTCATTTGGATGAAACGTGGCCGTAACAACGGTAATAGATGGCAAAAAAACTCAACATCAAATTTCAAGGCCATTTAAATAGTGCAAGATGGTTTCATTTGGATGAAACATGGCCGTAACAACGATAATAGATGGCAACAAAATTCAACATTAAATTTCAAGGCCATTCAAATAGTGCAAGATGGCTTCATTTGGATGAAACATGGCCGTAACAACGATAATAGATGGCAACAAAACTCAACATCAAATTTCAAGGCCATTGAAATAGTGCAAGATGGCTTTATTTGGATGAAACATGGCCGTAACAACGGTAATAGATGGCAACAAAATTCAACATCAAATTTCAAGGCCATTCAAATAATGCAAGATGGCTTCTTTTGGATGAAACATGGCCGTAACAACGATAATAGATGGCAAAAAAACTCATCACCAAATTTCAAGGACATTCAAATAGTGCATATGTTTTCATTTGGATGAAACATGGGCGTAACAACGATAATAGATGGCAAAAAAACTCATCATCAAATTTCAAGGACATTCAAATAGTGCATATGGCTTCATTTGGATGAAACATGGCCGTAACAACGATAATAGATGGCAAAAAAACTCATCACCAAATTTCAAGGACATTCAAATAGTGCAAATGGCTTCATTTGGATGAAACATGGCCGTAACAACGATAATAGATGGCAACAAAACTCAACATCAAATTTCAAGGCCATTGAAATAGTGCAATATGGCTTCATTTGGATGAAACATGGCCGTAACAACGATAATAGATGGAAAAAAAACTCAACATCAAATTTCAAGGCCATTCAAATAGTGCAATATGGCTTCATTTGGATAAAACATGGCCGTAAAACGATAATAGATGGCAACAAAATTCAACATCAAATTTCAAGGCCATTCAAATAGTGCAAGATGGCTTCATTTGGATGAAACATGGCCGTAACAACGATAATAGATGGCAACAAGATTCAACATCAAATTTCAAGGCCAATAAATTAGTGCAAGATGCCTTCATTTGGATGTAACATGGCCGTAACAACGATAATTTTGTTTTCTTTGGCACAACAACCACTGTCGGTCAAGGGCCTGCCAAGTACCCACTAGTGAAGTGAGCTTGGCTTTCAGTGACTTATTGTTACCATAGCAGGATAGTCAGTCCTACGTATGGGAGCACGGTCTATTCGGGGCTTGAACCCATGACGGGCATGTTGTTAAGTACGTTAACAACGATAATAGATGGCAACAAAATTCAACATCAAATTTCAAGTCCATTCAAATAGTGCAAGATGGCTTCATTTGGATGAAACATGGCCGTAACAACGATAATAGATGGCAACAAACTCAACATCAAATTTCAAGGCCATTGAAATAGTGCAAAATCGCTTCATTTGGATGAAACATGGCCAAAACAACGATAATAGATGGCAACAAAATTCAACATCAAAATTCAAGGCCATTCAAATAGTGCAAGATGCCTTTATTTGGATGAAACATAGCCGTAACAACGATAATAGATGGCAACAAAATTCAACATCAAATTTCAAGGCCATTCAAATAGTGCAAGATGGCTTCATTTGGATGAAACATGGCCGTAACAACGATAATAGATGGCAAAAAAACTCAACATCAAATTTCAAGGCCATTGAATTAGTACAAGATGGCTTCATTTGGATGAAACATGGCCGTAACAACGATAATAGATGGCAACAAAATTCAACATCAAATTTCAAAGCCATTCAAATAGTGCAAGATGGCTTCATTGGGATGAAACATGGCCGTAACAACGATAATAGATGGCAACAAAATTCAACATCAAATTTCAAGGCCATTGAATTAGTGCAAGATGGCTTCATTTGGATGAAACATGGCCGTAACAAGGATAATAGATGGCAAAAAAACTCAACATCAAATTTCAAGGCCATTCAAATAGTGCAATATGGCTTCATTTGGATGAAACATGGCCGTAACAACGATAATAGATGGCAACAAAATTCAACATCAAATTTCAAGGACATTCAAATAGTGCAAGATGCTTTTATTTGGATGAAACATAGCCGTAACAACGATAATAGATGGCAACAAAATTCAACATCAAATTTCAAGGCCATTCAAATAGTGCAATATGGCTTCATTTGGATAAAACATAGCCGTAACAACGATAATAGATGGCAAAAAAACTCAACATCAAATTTCAAGGCCATTGAATTAGTGCAAGATGCCTTTATTTGGATGTAACATGGCCGTAACAACGATAATAGATGGCAAAAAAACTCAACATCAAATTTCAAGGCCATTGAAATAGTGCAAGATGGCTTCATTTGGATGAAACATGGCCGTAACAACGATAATAGATGGCAACAAAATTCAACATCAAATTTCAAGGACATTCAAATAGTGCGAGATGGCTTCATTTGGATGAAACATGGCCAAAACAACGATAATAGATGGCAACAAAATTCAACATCAAATTTCAAGGCCATTCAAATAGTGCAAGATGGCTTCATTTGGATAAAACATGGCCGTAACAACGATAATAGATGGCAACAAAATTCAACATTAAATTTCAAGGCCATTGAAATAGTGCAAGATGCCTTTATTTGGATGTAACATGGCCGTAACAACGATTTTTTTTTTTCTTTTGCACAACAACCACTGTCGGTCAAGGGCCTGCCAAGTACCCACTAGTGAAGTGAGCTTGGCTTTCAGTGACTTATTGTTACCATAGCAGGATAGTCAGTCCTACGTATGGGAGCACCGTCTATTCGGGGCTTGAACCCATGACGGGCATGTTGTTAAGTACGTTAACAACGATAATAGATGGCAACAAAATTCAACATCAAATTTCAAGGCCATTCAAATAGTGCAAGATGGCTTAATTTGGATAAAACATGGCCAAAACAACGATAATAGATGGCAACAAAATTCAACATCAAATTTCAAGGACATTCAAATAGTGCAATATGGCTTCATTTGGATGAAACATGGCCGTAACAACGATAATAGATGGCAACAACACCAAACATCAAATTTCAAGGCCATTCAAATAGTGCAAGATGGCTTCATTTGGATGAAACATGGCCGTAACAAGGATAATAGATGGCAAAAAAACACAACATCAAATTTCTAGGCCATTCAAATAGTGCAAGATGGTTTCATTTGGATGAAACATGGCCGTAACAACGATAATAGATGGCAACAAAATTCAACATTCAATTTCAAGGCCATTCAAATAGTGCAAGATGGCTTCATTTGGATGAAACATGGCCGTAACAACGATAATAGATGGCAACAAAACTCAACATCAAATTTCAAGGCCATTCAAATAGTGCAAGATGGCTTCATTTGGATGAAACATGGCCGTAACAACGATAATAGATGGCAACAAAATTCAACATCAAATTTCAAGGCCATTGAATTAGTGCAAGATGCCTTTATTTGAATGAAACATGGCCGTAACAACGATAATAGATGGCAACAAAATTCAACATCAAATTTCGAGGCCATTCAAATTAAGCAAGATGGCTTCATTTGGATGAAACATGGCCGTAACAACGATAATAGATGGCAAAAAAACTCAACAACAAATTTCAAGGACATTCAAATAGTGCATATGGCTTCATTTGGATGAAACATGGCCGTAACAACGATAATAGATGGCAAAAAAACTCAACATCAAATTTCAAGGCCATTCAAATAGTGCAAGATGGCTTCATTTGGATGAAACATGGCCGTAACAACGATAATAGATGGCAACAAAATTCAACATCAAATTTCAAGGCTATTCAAATAGTGCAAGATGGCTTCATTTGGATGAAACATGGCCGTAACAACGATAATAGATGGCAACAAAACTCAACATCAAATTTCAAGGCCATTCAAATAGTGCAAGATGGCTTCATTTGGATGTAACATGGCCGTAACAACGATTTTTTTTTTCTTTTGCACAACAACCACTGTCGGTCAAGGGCCTGCCAAGTACCCACTAGTGAAGTGAGCTTGGCTTTCAGTGACTTATTGTTACCATAACAGGATAGTCAGTCCTACGTATGGGAGCACGGTCTATTCGGGGCTTGAACCCATGACGGGCATGTTGTTAAGTACGTTAACAACGATAATAGATGGCAACAAAATTCAACATCAAATTTCAAGGCCATTCAAATAGTTCAAGATGGCTTCATTTGGATGAAACATGGCCGTAACAACGATAATAGATGGCAACAAAATTCAACATCAAATTTCAAGCCCAATGAATTAGTGCAAGATGCCTTTATTTGGATGTAACATGGCCGTAACAACGATAATAGATGGCAACAAAACTCAACATCAAATTTCAAGGCCATTCAAATAGTGCAAGATGGCTTCATTTGGATGAAACATGGCCGTAACAACGAAAATAGATGGCAACAAAATTCAACATCAAATTTCAAGGACATTCAAATAGTGCAAGATGGCTTCATTTGGATGAAACATGGCCGTAACAACGATAATAGATGGCAAAAAAACTCAACATCAAATTTCAAGGCCATTCAAATAGTGCAAGATGGTTTCATTTGGATGAAACATGGCCGTAACAACGATAATAGATGGCAACAAAATTCAACATTCGATTTCAAGGCCATTCAAATAGTGCAAGATGGCTTCATTTGGATGAAACATGGCCGAAACAAAGAAAATAGATGGCAACAAAATTCAACATCAAATTTCAAGGCCATTCAAATAGTGCAAGATGGCTTCATTTGGATGAAACATGGCCGTAACAACGATAATAGATGGCAACAAAATTCAACATCAAATTTCAAGGCCATTGAATTAGTGCAAGATGCCTTTATTTGAATGAAACATGGCCGTAACAACGATAATAGATGGCAACAAAATTCAACATCAAATTTCGAGGCCATTCAAATTAAGCAAGATGGCTTCATTTGGATGAAACATGGCCGTAACAACGATAATAGATGGCAAAAAAACTCATCACCAAATTTCAAGGACATTCAAATAGTGCATATGGCTTCATTTGGATGAAACATGGCCGTAACAACGATAATAGATGGCAAAAAAACTCAACATCAAATTTCAAGGCCATTCAAATAGTGCAAGATGGCTTCATTTGGATGAAACATGGCCGTAACAACGATAATAGATGGCAACAAAATTCAACATCAAATTTCAAGGCCATTCAAATAGTGCAAGATGGCTTCATTTGGATGAAACATGGCCGTAACAACGATAATAGATGGCAACAAAATTCAACATCAAATTTCAAGGCCAATGAATTAGTGCAAGATGCCTTTATTTGGATGTAACATGGCCGTAACAACGATAATAGATGGCAAAAAAACTCAACATCAAATTTCAAGGCCATTCAAATAGTGCAAGATGGCTTCATTTGGATGAAACATGGCCGTAACAACGATAATAGATGGCAACAAAATTCAACATCAAATTTCAAGGCCAATGAATTAGTGCAAGATGCCTTTATTTGGATGTAACATGGCCGTAACAACGATAATAGATGGAAAAAAAACTCAACATCAAATTTCAAGGCCATTCAAATAGTGCAAGATGGCTTCATTTGGATGAAACATGGCCGTAACAACGGTAATAGATGGCAACAAAATTCAACATCAAATTTCAAGGACATTCAAATAGTGCAAGATGGCTTCATTTGGATGAAACATGGCCGTAACAACGGTAATAGATGGCAAAAAAACTCAAAATCAAATTTCAAGGCCATTTAAATAGTGCAAGATGGTTTCATTTGGATGAAACATGGCCGCAACAACGATAATAGATGGCAACAAAATTCAACATTAAATTTCAAGGCCATTCAAATAGTGCAAGATGGCTTCATTTGGATGAAACATGGCCGTAACAACGATAATAGATGGCAAAAAAACTCAACATCAAATTTCAAGGCCATTCAAATAGTGCAAGATGGCTTTATTTGGATGAAACATGGCCGTAACAACGGTAATAGATGGCAACAAAATTCAACATCAAATTTCAAGGCCATTGAAATAGTGCAAGATGGCTTCATTTGGATGAAACATGGCCGTAACAACGATAATGGCCATGCGTGCCACGATAAGGATGTGTGTATGCTCCGATAGAAACTCACTGCTGGAGCGAAGTGCGCGCCCGACCGCACCACGCGATGACACAAATTAGGGAAGAAACAAAGAAAAAACAACCAAAGCAACCTTCGCCGTTACTGTGCGCACAGGTAGAAGAAGGCAGAGCGCGAGAGCGAGAGAGGTGTAGTGTTTTTTCTCTGTCTCTGGCTCTGTGTAGTGGTGGACTGTACGCGAAAAACATTGGTGTCGCTTCAATGACATACGGCGCACGCACACTACCGGACCACGGCTTATTGCGACGAGTTTTGTGGTGCGCAGCGCGTAGGCGCACAGGTAATACGCAGGGCCGAATACACACAGAGCGATGCGACAGCTACCAATACGCAGGGCGCTGCTGCCGTGTCCTTTTTTTCTTCTTGCAGTCGTCGCTGTTTCTATGCACACACAGCCATACGCAGCGATTATTTGAACACAGACGCAAACAAACAGTGGCTCGTTTGGTCCGTCCATATCGCGCCGTCGTTGCGCAAAGTGCGTATGCGTGACCAAGTGCGTTGTGTTGGTGTTGGTCGGGGAAGACCGCGCAAACTGCGTTTTCCTTTTACGGGGTATGCTGCTTCTCTTCTCTACGCTTGCTGGGACAGGGTTTGTTGTAAAAGTAATTGCATTTTTAGCACACAGAAATTCAAGCACGCGCAACAGAGCCGTGCCATGCGTTTCCAGTTTACGCGCACGAGACGAGCTAAGCTAACCCCGCGCCAAGCACACACTCAGCTTATTTAATTTTCGTGCACTTTCCATCAACCTGTTGCACTGTCCCAAAACCGTCCACCATCTCCACCCCCATCGACTTTTACACACACACACACACATACACTGACTTCAAAACCACTTGCGAAACGTTTTAGGTGGAGGGACGCACACACGGCTGGGTTAAACCGCTCATTTCACTTCCTTCACGCCAGGGTCACATACACGCACGCACGCACACACCCAACGGAAACGAACCGACGTGTCACGTCGGGTGGCTGGGAACGTTACAATGCGGGAGGGGAGGGGGGAATACCACATTCGCAACGATACCCACCCACAACCCTTCTCACAACTCACTCCGTACACGTATACGACCATACGGGCGACCATACTTTGCCTGTCCCTGCCCCACACTCTCCCCGCACAACCGTAGATTCGGTAATTTCTGGTTGCAACCTACGCGATCGATCGATTTCTTTTTCTACTTCGACGATACCTTCGTATTGCGTGTACGGGGAAGTGCGTACCTTCGCTCAGTGGTTTGAGGTTCGTCGTTTGACAGATGGAAAACACAGTGAAGGACCAAGGTGGATTTAAAAATATCAGGTGGTGGACTCTAGTGCATTTTGACAATTCGTCACTAGACGTAAGGTCCCCAGGATTCAAACTTTGTTTACATTAATTAAATTTGTTCATATAATTTATCTACCCCATTTTTTCGAATAAATATTCTTTAAAAATATATTTTGGACTTTGTGAGTATTTCTTATTCAACATTGAAACATACATTATAGTGTGTTATTTTGTGTTATTCTGTGAATTTATTCTAGAATTCTTTGTGTTTTCGACATTTTTGATGATAAAAATTAAGAAATCATTTTTTTTTTCAATTTTTACCTTAATTCCTCATTATCTACGAGCCGCATGGACAATTTACTTGAGATTAGAACTCATGCTAGCATGATTTTAAATTTCGTGCATAAACAAATCATCAAATCTTTTGTTAATATATTACGTTTTTTCGATAAAATCAATAGACACGCTAAAATGCACATAATAACAAAGAAATCTGTTATATTTGCTAAGCTTTGTGTGCGGAAACCAACGGTCAACGGTTCTAACATGACGTAAAGTCCCTCAACTATGGCGACCCCCCCAAAGGCCCTAATCCACTACCTGATATTTTTAAATCCACCTTGGTGCACCTCCATATGATTATATGGGTTTGTTCGAGTCGGTTGTCGTGTTCGAGTGGTGCCAGAGCGCAGTCTAAGGCGGCGCTCTGGGACCAATCGAACGAGACAAACAAACACGACTCTGTTCGATAGGTGCTCTGTCAGCTGTTCGATGTCTTATAGACCTGTCATAATGCACTGCAATACGCCTTTCTTTTCGTCTCGAAAATGAAGCATTTTCATAGTTTAAATGAATATCCACCTACAGGGGGAACATTCAACTCATAATTTACTAGTTATTCACATGTATAATAACATAGAAATCATTCAAATTTAATATTGAAAAATGTAAACAAACGTCCATGCCAAAACACATACAGTGCATACACATGGATTATGTACACACTACAGTTTAATACGTTTCAATCCTTTATATTTGATGTTATAATTGATTGTAAAGAATTAACATAATTATTGATAGCTATTTTAAATATTTTGCACGCAATTTTAAGAAGAAAAAGAGACAAACTACGTAAACAAACTTAAAAATGTCCCGAATTGAATTCTATCTACTGTAGCTGTGAAGCGTTTGACAGCCAAGGTACTCACAGCACAGGTGGGTATCGAACATCACAGACAGAATCAACTGACATGTTCGACTCGACGTTTGTCTTGTTTGTTTGTTTGTGTCTGACAGTGCACCTCCATATGATTATTTGGGTTTGTTCGTGTCGGATGTCGTGTTCGATTGCTGCTAGAGCGCCGCCTAAGGCGGCGCTCTAGCAGCAATCGAACACGACATCCGACACGAACAAACCCATATAATCATGCACTGTCAGACACAAACAAACAAACAAGAAAAACGTCGAGTCGAACATGTCAGTGGATTCTGTCTGTGATGTTCGATACCCACCTGTGCTGTGAGTACCTTGGCTGTCAAACGCTTCACAGCTACAGTAGATCGAATTCAATTCGGGACATTTTTAAGTTTGTTTACGTAGTTTGTCTCTTTTTCTTCTTAAAATTGCGTGCAAAATATTTAAAATAGCTATCAATAATTATTGTTAAACTTTTCAATCAATTATAACATCAAATATAAAGGATTGAAACGTATTAAACTATTGTGTGTACATAATCCATGTGTATGCACTGTATGTGTTTTGGCATGGACGTTTGTTTACATTTTTCAATATTAAATTTGAATGATTTCTATGTTATTATAGATGTGAATAACTAGTAAATTATGAGTTGAATCTTCCCCCTGTAGGTGTATATTCATTTAAACTATGAAAATGCTTCATTTTCGAGACGAAAAGAAAGGCGTATTGCAGTGCATCATGACAGGTCTATAAGACATCGAACAGCTGACAGAGCACCTATCGAACAGAGTCGTGTTTGTTTGTCTCGTTCGATTGGTCCCAGAGCGCCGCCTTAGACTGCGCTCTGGCACCACTCGAACACGACAACCGACTCGAACAAACCCATATAATCATATGGAGGTGCACCAAGGTGGATTTAAAAATATCAGGTAGTGGACTCTAGTGCATTTTGACAATTCGTCACTTGACGTAAGGTCCCCAGGATTCAAACTTTGTTTACATTAATTAAATTTGTTCATATAATTTATCTACCCCATTTTTTCGAATAAATATTCTTTAAAAATATATTTTGAACTATGTGAGTATTTCTTATTCAACATTGAACCATACATTATAGTGTGTTATTTTGTGTTATTCTGTGAATTTATTCTAGAATTCTTTGTGTTTTCGACATTTTTGATGATAAAAATTAAGAAATCATTTTTTTTTTCAATTTTTACCTTAATTCCTCATTATCTACGAGCCGCATGGACAATTTACTTGAGATTAGAACTCATGCTAGCATGATTTTAAATTTCGTGCATAAACAAATCATCAAATCTTTTGTTAATATATTACGTTTTTTCGATAAAATCAATAGACACACTAAAATGCACATAATAACAAAGAAATCTGTTATATTTGCTAAGCTTTGTGTGCGGAAACCAATGGTCAACGGTTCTAAAATGACGTAAAGTCCCTCAACTATGGCGACCCCCCCAAAGGCCCTAATCCACCACCTGATATTTTTAATCCACCTTGGAGGTGCACTGTCAGACACAAACAAACAAACAAGACAAACATGTCAAATCCCATACATTTTTCATGTTCGATGTCGTGTTCGATTGGTGCTAGAGCGCCGGGTAAGCGGTGGCCACATGAAGCAACGATATAGCACACAAACAAAAAGAGAAAATAAACAATCAAAATTCACATGAAAGAGATCAAACAAAGGGAATACGGAGCAAAACAGCCTATTTATGAAAAAATAAATTATTTTTTTCCGTCTGTGAATTCTCCCCACTGTCAAACAGTGTGGCCAGATTATTTTGGCGGTTTTTGGTAGGCGCATCAAAATTTTATCGGTAGTTTTCGGTAGGTTAAAACTCGAAACTTAACTGAGTTAAAAGAAGTGAAAGCGAAAGAAGTGTTCAACGAGGGGTGGGGGGGGGGGGGGGTTTGGTTGCGCTAATGCGCAAAATGAAAGTTCCATCTCACGAGAATATGCATCCTTTATCTAGGAGATGGATTAGATTTGGTTCAGCGGTCACACAAATAAAGTTCTTTTTGAAGTGTCGCTCTGAAAATTTTACTAGGAATTCTAAGCCAAAGAAGGACTAGATGCTAATTTTTTTTCCCCAGTTCTTTTTCTCGGGGCTCCACGCGACCGCTTAGGGCCGCAGCAGTTTGATTAATTTGATTGTTTTGATTGTTTGGCTGAGTGTTATAGTTCAATGATTAAAAAAAATGAGATTTTTTCCTTCAAACTCTACACTTTCCCTAGACATCGGTATTTCTGGTCACTTTGCCCACATGTTAACCGTCCAAATAGACATAGAGCGACAACGTCGCGCGCGACGAAAAATAGCTCAAAATTTCACTCGGTGTAGATCAAAGTAGCTCATTTGACTTTGTCAACCAACTTGTTTTTTATTTGAAAACAGACAAAAATGGGTTAAAATGTGTTCAAATCTATTTTTTGCGTTTGGCATTAATCTGTCTTTTGAAAAAACTAGATAATTCGATTATTTAGGATGAAGCAAAATTGTCGCGCGTGACGAGTAGCTCTGTTTTCAAAATTGAGCTACTATTTTCGCGCGCGAAGTCGTCGCACGCGACGTTGTCACTGTATGTCTATTTGGACGGTAAGGCGGCCACCGTCGTAAAACCGTCGCAAAACGTCAAAACCGACGTCACAAGTACTTAAAAACGACGTCGCCAGCGAGGGAAAATCGCAACGATTTGGAGGCGCTTGCGACGGTCTTTTTTGACGTTTTGCCACGGTTTTTGACCTTTCGAGCGAGCTTTTGCCCTGCGGGCCAGAGTGGCCAGACTATGTTTTCAGATTTCGGCAGGAGCACTGTTGAGACTGCACTGACGCGACAATTTAAATTTGATCAATTATTTTAACGATAATTTTTTTAAAACTTTAACCACTGACAGCGAGATTCAATTTCAAATTTAAATGATTTTCTTTGACGAGCAATTCTCGGAATCCACACAACTGACATTACCTACTTATTATGAACATTAAATTTTAACGGATAAAATTTTGAATTCCCAACGCATGTTACACTTTTCAAGTGCCAGGTTTCAAACGTGCATCAGCGCGATGAGTAACAAATGAGCATAGCATAGCAAAAGACTGAAAAAATACCACCACTATTGGTACTAGCACCACTATAGGTACGTTTACCCTATATGAATACTTGGTTCAGGAGGTGGATTTTCATTATTAATCGTATTATTTTTCAGTCCATGACAGTTTCCTGAATTCCCTACTAATGTTAAATGCAAATTACAGAAATTTGCCACTCTTTCCTCTAAGTCATTTAATGGCTTTTGGGCGAATGGCCCACCTCCAGTAGCATTAAGGGATTTTTTATTGTCCCGCAGCTTCCTTTTCACCGCACATTTATAATCAAACCAAACCTGAAATATAAAACAATAAATTGTAATACAGTGGAGCGCCGTTTATCCGGGTTTCTGGGGACTTGACTTCGCCCGGATAAGCGAATAACACGGATAATGAGTCAAATGATATATTTTATCACCAATTCATGGTGATTTTTTGGAATTTTTTCTTATTTTTAATAAAAATAACCCAGTTTTTATTAACTTCATGTTTTTCAAAAGAGAATTTTTAAAATTTGCCATGAATTACAGTGTTTTTTGTTATGACAATGTGCTCTTATAACCGCTTTTTCAAATATCCTCCTCATAACCCAATGTCACTTTTGTATTGAACTATCATTTCTCAACAGCACGGATAAACGGAAAGCCGGATGAAAGGTACCCGGATAAACGGCGCTCCCTTGTATATTAATTTGCCAGGTGCATCCCATGCCTTGCCATACAACATGCCATCAACGGCATGTTGGCGACGATAGAAAAAAAATATTAATGGCAGTAGTGCCCAATAAAAGCGTCTCGAGAGAGTGACAGAAAAGAGAACAATGGTATCACATATTAATACCAACATAAGCACGCGTATATATTACAATAAGAAATATAAAAACGTACCCGCTTCCAGGTCGCACTGGCGGGTTATTGGCGGTCCCAGAGCATTTAGGTTGGACTCCACTTTAGTCCAGAAGCTTTTTTGGTCTCCCTTAAATAGCCCTCGTGCTATTTCGGGTACCTCTTCTAGCAGCGTAACCAACTGCTGGTATTGTACTCTAGTAGTACGTGCTTCACCAGTTGTCCTATATAACATAAAAAAAATCGGTGTGTTATTCACATTATTTTCACTGCATAATATCATTTCGATTTTTTTTTTTGTACTTACATTTTGCGTAATTTGTTCCAGATATTGATAACAATGCACAATTTATCAACTCACTTTCCGTCACTTCGACCTAACGGCAAAACGTTTGATAAAAACCGGTCTTCTTTTGAGTCAGGTAATGCAAACGCCCGTCAAACTGCTTCGTTAAGTTTGGTATGTCAAACGAGAAGCAATTGAACTGTCAAACTCGCATCATAATACCAACACAGAGTTTTTGAGACTTTTCTCACGCAATCGAGTCAGATAATCGGCACTATAATTTAACTGGATAACAGGACTTCGCGAACTAATTTCGGAGGCTTTACTATGAAAGGTAAAGATATTTAAAACAAATTGAATTCTCCGATGCCCCTGCAATCCACGGGGCAGAAAAAGAGAGACGAATTTTAAACCAAAGTGAAGACCAAAGACGTTAATGAAGCTGATACCGGCACTGAGCAAACTTAGGTTCAGATTATGAAAATGGTCCAGAATCCATATTGGAACTGATACTGAGTCCATACCGCTTCTGAAACTGATTCCCAATCCTTAATAGTTCTAGCCATCGTACCAAACATAACTCGTATCGAACCTGGAATTTGTACCACCCCTATACAATTGCTGGAACTAATTCAGAAATCATTTCTACCCTGGTACTGATCCTCAAACCTCTCCTGTAGTTGATCTTGAACCGATATGCCATGGAAATGAGTCTGAATCCGTACCGTTCCTGGAATGGGTCGAGATACTGCTCCCTTTTTTACTGTGGTTATAATATTGTACCTTAATGTACCTCTATCATGGAACAGATCCTTGATCTGTCCCAGTTTTCGATCCAATACAGTACCTACTCCGATCCAGTGACTGATTCCGCCACCATTACTGCTTAAATTACCTGTTTCCGTGTAATCATTCCCGGCAGCTGTTTTTTGAAATATAAATAAGACGTAGAAATTCACCGTAAAATTGAGCCATTGAAGCAATCTATAAATAACAAAACTATTGTGTGTAAAGATTTCTTCCGCCGATCAATTTTTCGCAACGGTCAATTTGTGTTTAAGAGCCGTGTTGCCAGCCATACCGCACAATGTTATGTATAAACCTTCGCCGCTCAAGGAACGGTCAGAACCTCGCCACATGCGATTTTGCCGCATGCGGCAAGAAATGAGTTTTCTCAATTTTCTAGCTTTTCAAGGTATTATTATGATATTTAGTTATTTCTTTATAAAGATAATCATTATTGTATATGATTTTAGACATCTAAAATAAAATCGCATGCGGCGATGCGGCAATATCAAATGATTTTGATTTTGCCGCATCGCCGCATGCGGCAAATTCGCATGTGATGTAATTAACGTTAAATCCCATACAAAAGCTTGCGGCAAAATCGCATGCGGCGAAGTTCTGACCGTTCCCTCAAACCGATCATGCGCGTTAGGCGGCGCTCTGGGACCAATCGAACGAGACAAACAAACACGACTCTGTTCGATAGGTGCTCTGTCAGCTGTTCGATGTCTTATAGACCTGTCATAATGCACTGCAATACGCCTTTCTTTTCGTCTCGAAAATGAAGCATTTTCATAGTTTAAATGAATATCCACCTACAGGGGGAACATTCAACTCATAATTTACTAGTTATTCACATGTATAATAACATAGAAATCATTCAAATTTAATATTGAAAAATGTAAACAAACGTCCATGCCAAAACACATACAGTGCATACACATGGATTATGTACACACTACAGTTTAATACGTTTCAATCCTTTATATTTGATGTCATAATTGATTGTAAAGCTTTAACATAATTATTGATAGCTATTTTAAATATTTTGCACGCAATTTTAAGAAGAAAAAGAGACAAACTACGTAAACAAACTTAAAAATGTCCCGAATTGAATTCTATCTACTGTAGCTGTGAAGCGTTTGACAGCCAAGGTACTCACAGCACAGGTGGGTATCGAACATCACAGACAGAATCAACTGACATGTTCGACTCGACGTTTGTCTTGTTTGTTTGTTTGTGTCTGACAGTGCACCTCCATATGATTATTTGGGTTTGTTCGTGTCGGGTGTCGTGTTCGATTGCTGCTAGAGCGCCGCCTTAGGCGGCGCTCTAGCAGCAATCGAACACGACATCCGACACGAACAAACCCATATAATCATGCACTGTCAGACACAAACAAACAAACAAGAAAAACGTCGAGTCGAACATGTCAGTGGATTCTGTCTGTGATGTTCGATACCCACCTGTGCTGTGAGTACCTTGGCTGTCAAACGCTTCACAGCTACAGTAGATCGAATTCAATTCGGGACATTTTTAAGTTTGTTTACGTAGTTTGTCTCTTTTTCTTCTTAAAATTGCGTGCAAAATATTTAAAATAGCTATCAATAATTATTGTTAAACTTTTCAATCAATTATAACATCAAATATAAAGGATTGAAACGTATTAAACTATTGTGTGTACATAATCCATGTGTATGCACTGTATGTGTTTTGGCATGGACGTTTGTTTACATTTTTCAATATTAAATTTGAATGATTTCTATGTTATTATAGATGTGAATAACTAGTAAATTATGAGTTGAATCTTCCCCCTGTAGGTGTATATTCATTTAAACTATGAAAATGCTTCATTTTCGAGACGAAAAGAAAGGCGTATTGCAGTGCATCATGACAGGTCTATAAGACATCGAACAGCTGACAGAGCACCTATCGAACAGAGTCGTGTTTGTTTGTCTCGTTCGATTGGTCCCAGAGCGCCGCCTTAGACTGCGCTCTGGCACCACTCGAACACGACAACCGACTCGAACAAACCCATATAATCATATGGAGGTGCACCAAGGTGGATTTAAAAATATCAGGTAGTGGACTCTAGTGCATTTTGACAATTCGTCACTTGACGTAAGGTCCCCAGGATTCAAACTTTGTTTACATTAATTAAATTTGTTCATATAATTTATCTACCCCATTTTTTCGAATAAATATTCTTTAAAAATATATTTTGAACTATGTGAGTATTTCTTATTCAACATTGAACCATACATTATAGTGTGTTATTTTGTGTTATTCTGTGAATTTATTCTAGAATTCTTTGTGTTTTCGACATTTTTGATGATAAAAATTAAGAAATCATTTTTTTTTTCAATTTTTACCTTAATTCCTCATTATCTACGAGCCGCATGGACAATTTACTTGAGATTAGAACTCATGCTAGCATGATTTTAAATTTCGTGCATAAACAAATCATCAAATCTTTTGTTAATATATTACGTTTTTTCGATAAAATCAATAGACACACTAAAATGCACATAATAACAAAGAAATCTGTTATATTTGCTAAGCTTTGTGTGCGGAAACCAATGGTCAACGGTTCTAAAATGACGTAAAGTCCCTCAACTATGGCGACCCCCCCAAAGGCCCTAATCCACCACCTGATATTTTTAATCCACCTTGGAGGTGCACTGTCAGACACAAACAAACAAACAAGACAAACATGTCAAATCCCATACATTTTTCATGTTCGATGTCGTGTTCGATTGGTGCTAGAGCGCCGGGTAAGCGGTGGCCACATGAAGCAACGATATAGCACACAAACAAAAAGAGAAAATAAACAATCAAAATTCACATGAAAGAGATCAAACAAAGGGAATACGGAGCAAAACAGCCTATTTATGAAAAAATAAATTATTTTTTTCCGTCTGTGAATTCTCCCCACTGTCAAACAGTGTGGCCAGATTATTTTGGCGGTTTTTGGTAGGCGCATCAAAATTTTATCGGTAGTTTTCGGTAGGTTAAAACTCGAAACTTAACTGAGTTAAAAGAAGTGAAAGCGAAAGAAGTGTTCAACGAGGGGTGGGGGGGGGGGGGGGGTTTGGTTGCGCTAATGCGCAAAATGAAAGTTCCATCTCACGAGAATATGCATCCTTTATCTAGGAGATGGATTAGATTTGGTTCAGCGGTCACACAAATAAAGTTCTTTTTGAAGTGTCGCTCTGAAAATTTTACTAGGAATTCTAAGCCAAAGAAGGACTAGATGCTAATTTTTTTTCCCCAGTTCTTTTTCTCGGGGCTCCACGCGACCGCTTAGGGCCGCAGCAGTTTGATTAATTTGATTGTTTTGATTGTTTGGCTGAGTGTTATAGTTCAATGATTAAAAAAAATGAGATTTTTTCCTTCAAACTCTACACTTTCCCTAGACATCGGTATTTCTGGTCACTTTGCCCACATGTTAACCGTCCAAATAGACATAGAGCGACAACGTCGCGCGCGACGAAAAATAGCTCAAAATTTCACTCGGTGTAGATCAAAGTAGCTCATTTGACTTTGTCAACCAACTTGTTTTTTATTTGAAAACAGACAAAAATGGGTTAAAATGTGTTCAAATCTATTTTTTGCGTTTGGCATTAATCTGTCTTTTGAAAAAACTAGATAATTCGATTATTTAGGATGAAGCAAAATTGTCGCGCGTGACGAGTAGCTCTGTTTTCAAAATTGAGCTACTATTTTCGCGCGCGAAGTCGTCGCACGCGACGTTGTCACTGTATGTCTATTTGGACGGTAAGGCGGCCACCGTCGTAAAACCGTCGCAAAACGTCAAAACCGACGTCACAAGTACTTAAAAACGACGTCGCCAGCGAGGGAAAATCGCAACGATTTGGAGGCGCTTGCGACGGTCTTTTTTGACGTTTTGCCACGGTTTTTGACCTTTCGAGCGAGCTTTTGCCCTGCGGGCCAGAGTGGCCAGACTATGTTTTCAGATTTCGGCAGGAGCACTGTTGAGACTGCACTGACGCGACAATTTAAATTTGATCAATTATTTTAACGATAATTTTTTTAAAACTTTAACCACTGACAGCGAGATTCAATTTCAAATTTAAATGATTTTCTTTGACGAGCAATTCTCGGAATCCACACAACTGACATTTTCTACTTATTATGAACATTAAATTTTAACGGATAAAATTTTGAATTCCCAACGCATGTTACACTTTTCAAGTGCCAGGTTTCAAACGTGCATCAGCGCGATGAGTAACAAATGAGCATAGCATAGCAAAAGACTGAAAAAATACCACCACTATTGGTACTAGCACCACTATAGGTACGTTTACCCTATATGAATACTTGGTTCAGGAGGTGGATTTTCATTATTAATCGTATTATTTTTCAGTCCATGACAGTTTCCTGAATTCCCTACTAATGTTAAATGCAAATTACAGAAATTTGCCACTCTTTCCTCTAAGTCATTTAATGGCTTTTGGGCGAATGGCCCACCTCCAGTAGCATTAAGGGATTTTTTATTGTCCCGCAGCTTCCTTTTCACCGCACATTTATAATCAAACCAAACCTGAAATATAAAACAATAAATTGTAATACAGTGGAGCGCCGTTTATCCGGGTTTCTGGGGACTTGACTTCGCCCGGATAAGCGAATAACACGGATAATGAGTCAAATGATATATTTTATCACCAATTCATGGTGATTTTTTGGAATTTTTTCTTATTTTTAATAAAAATAACCCAGTTTTTATTAACTTCATGTTTTTCAAAAGAGAATTTTTAAAATTTGCCATGAATTACAGTGTTTTTTGTTATGACAATGTGCTCTTATAACCGCTTTTTCAAATATCCTCCTCATAACCCAATGTCACTTTTGTATTGAACTATCATTTCTCAACAGCACGGATAAACGGAAAGCCGGATGAAAGGTACCCGGATAAACGGCGCTCCCTTGTATATTAATTTGCCAGGTGCATCCCATGCCTTGCCATACAACATGCCATCAACGGCATGTTGGCGACGATAGAAAAAAAATATTAATGGCAGTAGTGCCCAATAAAAGCGTCTCGAGAGAGTGACAGAAAAGAGAACAATGGTATCACATATTAATACCAACATAAGCACGCGTATATATTACAATAAGAAATATAAAAACGTACCCGCTTCCAGGTCGCACTGGCGGGTTATTGGCGGTCCCAGAGCATTTAGGTTGGACTCCACTTTAGTCCAGAAGCTTTTTTGGTCTCCCTTAAATAGCCCTCGTGCTATTTCGGGTACCTCTTCTAGCAGCGTAACCAACTGCTGGTATTGTACTCTAGTAGTACGTGCTTCACCAGTTGTCCTATATAACATAAAAAAAATCGGTGTGTTATTCACATTATTTTCACTGCATAATATCATTTCGATTTTTTTTTTTGTACTTACATTTTGCGTAATTTGTTCCAGATATTGATAACAATGCACAATTTATCAACTCACTTTCCGTCACTTCGACCTAACGGCAAAACGTTTGATAAAAACCGGTCTTCTTTTGAGTCAGGTAATGCAAACGCCCGTCAAACTGCTTCGTTAAGTTTGGTATGTCAAACGAGAAGCAATTGAACTGTCAAACTCGCATCATAATACCAACACAGAGTTTTTGAGACTTTTCTCACGCAATCGAGTCAGATAATCGGCACTATAATTTAACTGGATAACAGGACTTCGCGAACTAATTTCGGAGGCTTTACTATGAAAGGTAAAGATATTTAAAACAAATTGAATTCTCCGATGCCCCTGCAATCCACGGGGCAGAAAAAGAGAGACGAATTTTAAACCAAAGTGAAGACCAAAGACGTTAATGAAGCTGATACCGGCACTGAGCAAACTTAGGTTCAGATTATGAAAATGGTCCAGAATCCATATTGGAACTGATACTGAGTCCATACCGCTTCTGAAACTGATTCCCAATCCTTAATAGTTCTAGCCATCGTACCAAACATAACTCGTATCGAACCTGGAATTTGTACCACCCCTATACAATTGCTGGAACTAATTCAGAAATCATTTCTACCCTGGTACTGATCCTCAAACCTCTCCTGTAGTTGATCTTGAACCGATATGCCATGGAAATGAGTCTGAATCCGTACCGTTCCTGGAATGGGTCGAGATACTGCTCCCTTTTTTACTGTGGTTATAATATTGTACCTTAATGTACCTCTATCATGGAACAGATCCTTGATCTGTCCCAGTTTTCGATCCAATACAGTACCTACTCCGATCCAGTGACTGATTCCGCCACCATTACTGCTTAAATTACCTGTTTCCGTGTAATCATTCCCGGCAGCTGTTTTTTGAAATATAAATAAGACGTAGAAATTCACCGTAAAATTGAGCCATTGAAGCAATCTATAAATAACAAAACTATTGTGTGTAAAGATTTCTTCCGCCGATCAATTTTTCGCAACGGTCAATTTGTGTTTAAGAGCCGTGTTGCCAGCCATACCGCACAATGTTATGTATAAACCTTCGCCGCTCAAGGAACGGTCAGAACCTCGCCACATGCGATTTTGCCGCATGCGGCAAGAAATGAGTTTTCTCAATTTTCTAGCTTTTCAAGGTATTATTATGATATTTAGTTATTTCTTTATAAAGATAATCATTATTGTATATGATTTTAGACATCTAAAATAAAATCGCATGCGGCGATGCGGCAATATCAAATGATTTTGATTTTGCCGCATCGCCGCATGCGGCAAATTCGCATGTGATGTAATTAACGTTAAATCCCATACAAAAGCTTGCGGCAAAATCGCATGCGGCGAAGTTCTGACCGTTCCCTCAAACCGATCATGCGCGTTAGGCGGCGCTCTGGGACCAATCGAACGAGACAAACAAACACGACTCTGTTCGATAGGTGCTCTGTCAGCTGTTCGATGTCTTATAGACCTGTCATAATGCACTGCAATACGCCTTTCTTTTCGTCTCGAAAATGAAGCATTTTCATAGTTTAAATGAATATCCACCTACAGGGGGAACATTCAACTCATAATTTACTAGTTATTCACATGTATAATAACATAGAAATCATTCAAATTTAATATTGAAAAATGTAAACAAACGTCCATGCCAAAACACATACAGTGCATACACATGGATTATGTACACACTACAGTTTAATACGTTTCAATCCTTTATATTTGATGTTATAATTGATTGTAAAGCTTTAACATAATTATTGATAGCTATTTTAAATATTTTGCACGCAATTTTAAGAAGAAAAAGAGACAAACTACGTAAACAAACTTAAAAATGTCCCGAATTGAATTCTATCTACTGTAGCTGTGAAGCGTTTGACAGCCAAGGTACTCACAGCACAGGTGGGTATCGAACATCACAGACAGAATCAACTGACATGTTCGACTCGACGTTTGTCTTGTTTGTTTGTTTGTGTCTGACAGTGCACCTCCATATGATTATTTGGGTTTGTTCGTGTCGGGTGTCGTGTTCGATTGCTGCTAGAGCGCCGCCTTAGGCGGCGCTCTAGCAGCAATCGAACACGACATCCGACACGAACAAACCCATATAATCATGCACTGTCAGACACAAACAAACAAACAAGAAAAACGTCGAGTCGAACATGTCAGTGGATTCTGTCTGTGATGTTCGATACCCACCTGTGCTGTGAGTACCTTGGCTGTCAAACGCTTCACAGCTACAGTAGATCGAATTCAATTCGGGACATTTTTAAGTTTGTTTACGTAGTTTGTCTCTTTTTCTTCTTAAAATTGCGTGCAAAATATTTAAAATAGCTATCAATAATTATTGTTAAACTTTTCAATCAATTATAACATCAAATATAAAGGATTGAAACGTATTAAACTATTGTGTGTACATAATCCATGTGTATGCACTGTATGTGTTTTGGCATGGACGTTTGTTTACATTTTTCAATATTAAATTTGAATGATTTCTATGTTATTATAGATGTGAATAACTAGTAAATTATGAGTTGAATCTTCCCCCTGTAGGTGTATATTCATTTAAACTATGAAAATGCTTCATTTTCGAGACGAAAAGAAAGGCGTATTGCAGTGCATCATGACAGGTCTATAAGACATCGAACAGCTGACAGAGCACCTATCGAACAGAGTCGTGTTTGTTTGTCTCGTTCGATTGGTCCCAGAGCGCCGCCTTAGACTGCGCTCTGGGACCAATCGAACGAGACAACCGACTCGAACAAACCCATATAATCATATGGAGGTGCACCAAGGTGGATTTAAAAATATCAGGTAGTGGACTCTAGTGCATTTTGACAATTCGTCACTTGACGTAAGGTCCCCAGGATTCAAACTTTGTTTACATTAATTAAATTTGTTCATATAATTTATCTACCCCATTTTTTCGAATAAATATTCTTTAAAAATATATTTTGAACTATGTGAGTATTTCTTATTCAACATTGAACCATACATTATAGTGTGTTATTTTGTGTTATTCTGTGAATTTATTCTAGAATTCTTTGTGTTTTCGACATTTTTGATGATAAAAATTAAGAAATCATTTTTTTTTTTCAATTTTTACCTTAATTCCTCATTATCTACGAGCCGCATGGACAATTTACTTGAGATTAGAACTCATGCTAGCATGATTTTAAATTTCGTGCATAAACAAATCATCAAATCTTTTGTTAATATATTACGTTTTTTCGATAAAATCAATAGACACACTAAAATGCACATAATAACAAAGAAATCTGTTATATTTGCTAAGCTTTGTGTGCGGAAACCAATGGTCAACGGTTCTAAAATGACGTAAAGTCCCTCAACTATGGCGACCCCCCCAAAGGCCCTAATCCACCACCTGATATTTTTAATCCACCTTGGAGGTGCACTGTCAGACACAAACAAACAAACAAGACAAACATGTCAAATCCCATACATTTTTCATGTTCGATGTCGTGTTCGATTGGTGCTAGAGCGCCGGGTAAGCGGTGGCCACATGAAGCAACGATATAGCACACAAACAAAAAGAGAAAATAAACAATCAAAATTCACATGAAAGAGATCAAACAAAGGGAATACGGAGCAAAACAGCCTATTTATGAAAAAATAAATTATTTTTTTCCGTCTGTGAATTCTCCCCACTGTCAAACAGTGTGGCCAGATTATTTTGGCGGTTTTTGGTAGGCGCATCAAAATTTTATCGGTAGTTTTCGGTAGGTTAAAACTCGAAACTTAACTGAGTTAAAAGAAGTGAAAGCGAAAGAAGTGTTCAACGAGGGGTGGGGGGGGGGGGGGGGGTTTGGTTGCGCTAATGCGCAAAATGAAAGTTCCATCTCACGAGAATATGCATCCTTTATCTAGGAGATGGATTAGATTTGGTTCAGCGGTCACACAAATGAAGTTCTTTTTGAAGTGTCGCTCTGAAAATTTTACTAGGAATTCTAAGCCAAAGAAGGACTAGATGCTAATTTTTTTCCCCAGTTCTTTTTCTCGGGGCTCCACGCGACCGCTTAGGGCCGCAGCAGTTTGATTAATTTGATTGTTTTGATTGTTTGGCTGAGTGTTATAGTTCAATGATTAAAAAAAATGAGATTTTTTCCTTCAAACTCTACACTTTCCCTAGACATCGGTATTTCTGGTCACTTTGCCCACATGTTAACCGTCCAAATAGACATAGAGCGACAACGTCGCGCGCGACGAAAAATAGCTCAAAATTTCACTCGGTGTAGATCAAAGTAGCTCATTTGACTTTGTCAACCAACTTGTTTTTTATTTGAAAACAGACAAAAATGGGTTAAAATGTGTTCAAATCTATTTTTTGCGTTTGGCATATATCTGTCTTTTGAAAAAACTAGATAATTCGATTATTTAGGATGAAGCAAAATTGTCGCGCGCGACGAGTAGCTCTGTTTTCAAAATTGAGCTACTATTTTCGCGCGCGAAGTCGTCGCACGCGACGTTGTCACTGTATGTCTATTTGGACGGTAAGGCGGCCACCGTCGTAAAACCGTCGCAAAACGTCAAAACCGACGTCACAAGTACTTAAAAATGACGTCGCCAGCGAGGGAAAATTGCAACGATTTGGAGGCGCTTGCGACGGTCTTTTTTGACGTTTTGCCACGGTTTTTGACCTTTCGAGCGAGCTTTTGCCCTGCGGTCCAGAGTGGCCAGACTATGTTTTCAGATTTCGGCAGGAGCACTTTTGAGACTGCACTGACGCGACAATTTAAATTTGATCAATTATTTTAACGATAATTTTTTTAAAACTTTAACCACTGACAGCGAGATTCAATTTCAAATTTAAATGATTTTCTTTGACGAGCAATTCTCGGAATCCACACAACTGACATTTTCTACTTATTATGAACATTAAATTTTAACGGATAAAATTTTGAATTCCCAACGCATGTTACATTTTTCAAGTGCCAGGTTTCAAACGTGCATCAGCGCGATGAGTAACAAATGAGCATAGCATAGCAAAAGACTGAAAAATCAAATTTCAGTGATTTCGGTAGGATAAATGGAAAATCGGTAGTTTTAGGGCGGTCATCTGTGAATCGGTATGCATATAAAAAATCGGTAGGAATACAGATATATCGGTTCAGATATTCTGGTCACTCTACTGTCAAAAGCAAATTTTAATGTCTAGCTTTGGCCGCGGGTCCTTCATCAAGGTGGATTAAAAATATCAGGTGGTGGATTAGGGCCTTTGGGGGGGTCGCCATAGTTGAGGGACTTTACGTCATTTTAGAACCGTTGACCATTGGTTTCCGCACACAAAGCTTAGCAAATATAACAGATTTCTTTGTTATTATGTGCATTTTAGTGTGTCTATTGATTTTATCGAAAAAACGTAATATATTAACAAAAGATTTGATGATTTGTTTATGCACGAAATTTAAAATCATGCTAGCATGAGTTCTAATCTCAAGTAAATTGTCCATGCGGCTCGTAGATAATGAGGAATTAAGGTAAAAATTGAAAAAAAAAATGATTTCTTAATTTTTATCATCAAAAATGTCGAAAACACAAAGAATTCTAGAATAAATTCACAGAATAACACAAAATAACACACTTTAATGTATGTTTCAATGTTGAATAAGAAATACTCACAAAGTCCAAAATATATTTTTAAAGAATATTTATTCGAAAAAATGGGGTAGATAAATTATATGAACAAATTTAATTAATGTAAACAAAGTTTGAATCCTGGGGACCTTACGTCTAGTGACGAATTGTCAAAATGCACTAGAGTCCACCACCTGATATTTTTAAATCCACCTTGGTCCTTCACTGTGTTTTCCATCTGTCAAACGACGAACCTCAAACCACTGAGCGAAGGTACGCACTTCCCCGTACACGCAATACGAAGGTATCGTCGAAGTAGAAAAAGAAATCGATCGATCGCGTAGGTTGCAACCAGAAATTACCGAATCTACGGTTGTGCGGGGAGAGTGTGGGGCAGGGACAGGCAAAGTATGGTCGCCCGTATGGTCGTATACGTGTACGGAGTGAGTTGTGAGAAGGGTTGTGGGTGGGTATCGTTGCGAATGTGGTATTCCCCCCTCCCCTCCCGCATTGTAACGCTCCCAGCCACCCGACGTGACACGTCGGTTCGTTTCCGTTGGGTGTGTGCGTGCGTGCGTGTATGTGACCCTGGCGTGAAGGAAGTGAAATGAGCGGTTTAACCCAGCCGTGTGTGCGTCCCTCCACCTAAAACGTTTCGCAAGTGGTTTTGAAGTCAGTGTATGTGTGTGTGTGTGTGTAAAAGTCGATGGGGGTGGAGATGGTGGACGGTTTTGGGACAGTGCAACAGGTTGATGGAACGTGCACGAAAATTAAATAAGCTGAGTGCGTGCTTGGCGCGGGGTTAGCTTAGCTCGTCTCGTGCGCGTAAACTGGAAACGCATGGCACGGCTCTGTTGCGCGTGCTTGAATTTCTGTGTGCTAAAAATGCAATTACTTTTACAACAAACCCTGTCCCAGCAAGCGTAGAGAAGAGAAGCAGCATACCCCGTAAAAGGAAAACGCAGTTTGCGCGGTCTTCCCCGACCAACACCAACACAACGCACTTGGTCACGCATACGCACTTTGCGCAACGACGGCGCGATATGGACGGACCAAACGAGCCACTGTTTGTTTGCGTCTGTGTTCAAATAATCGCTGCGTATGGCTGTGTGTGCATAGAAACAGCGACGACTGCAAGAAGAAAAAAAGGACACGGCAGCAGCGCCCTGCGTATTGGTAGCTGTCGCATCGCTCTGTGTGTATTCGGCCCTGCGTATTACCTGTGCGCCTACGCGCTGCGCACCACAAAACTCGTCGCAATAAGCCGTGGTCCGGTAGTGTGCGTGCGCCGTATGTCATTGAAGCGACACCAATGTTTTTCGCGTACAGTCCACCACTACACAGAGCCAGAGACAGAGAAAAAACACTACACCTCTCTCGCTCTCGCGCTCTGCCTTCTTCTACCTGTGCGCACAGTACCGGCGAAGGTTGCTTTGGTTGTTTTTTCTTTGTTTCTTCCCTAATTTGTGTCATCGCGTGGTGCGGTCGGGCGCGCACTTCGCTCCAGCAGTCAGTTTCTATCGGAGCATACACACATCCTTATCGTGGCACGCATGGCCATTATCGTTGTTACGGCCATGTTTCATCCAAATGAAGCCATCTTGCACTATTTCAATGGCCTTGAAATTTGATGTTGAATTTTGTTGCCATCTATTACCGTTGTTACGGCCATGTTTCATCCAAATGAAGCCATCTTGCACTATTTGAATGGCCTTGAAATTTGATGTTGAGTTTTTTTGCCATCTATTATCGTTGTTACGGCCATGTTTCATCCAAATGAAGCCATCTTGCACTATTTGAATGGCCTTGAAATTTGATGTTGAATTTTGTTGCCATCTATATTCGTTGTTTCGGCCATGTTTCATCCAAATGAAGCCATCTTGCACTATTTGAATGGCCTTGAAATTGAATGTTGAATTTTGTTGCCATCTATTATCGTTGTTACGGCCATGTTTCATCCAAATGAAGCCATTTTGCACTATTTCAATGGCCTTGAAATTTGATGTTGAGTTTGTTGCTATCTATTATCGTTGTTACGGCCATGTTTCATCCAAATGAAGCCATCTTGCACTATTTGAATGGCCTTGAAATTTGATGTTGAATTTTGTTGCCATCTATTATCGTTGTTAACGTACTTAACAACATGCCCGTCATGGGTTCAAGCCCCGAATAGACCGTGCTCCCATACGTAGGACTGACTATCCTGCTATGGTAACAATAAGTCACTGAAAGCCAAGCTCACTTCACTAGTGGGTACTTGGCAGGCCCTTGACCGACAGTGGTTGTTGTGCCAAAGAAAAAAAAAATTACCGTTGTTACGGCCATGTTACATCCAAATAAAGACATCTTGCACTAATTCATTGGCCTTGAAATTTGATGTTGAATTTTGTTGCCATCTATTATCGTTGTTACGGCCATGTTTCATCCAAATGAAGCCATCTTGCACTAATTCAATGGCCTTGAAATTTGATGTTGAGTTTTTTTGCCATCTATTATCGTTGTTACGGCCATGTTTCATCCAAATGAAGCCATCTTGCACTATTTGAATGGCCTTGAAATTTGATGTTGAGTTTTGTTGCCATCTATTATCGTTGTTACGGCCATGTTTCATCCAAATGAAGCCATTTTGCACTATTTCAATGGCCTTGAAATTTGATGTTGAGTTTTGTTGCCATCTATTATCGTTGTTACGGCCATGTTTTATCCAAATGAAGCCATTTTGCACTATTTCAATGGCCTTGAAATTTGATGTTGAGTTTTGTTGCCATCTATTATCGTTGTTACGGCCATGTTTCATCCAAATGAAGCCATCTTGCACTATTTGAATGGCCTTGAAATTTGATGTTGAGTTTTGTTGCCATCTATTATCGTTGTTACGGCCATGTTTCATCCAAATGAAGCCATTTTGCACTATTTGAATGGCCTTGAAATTTGATGTTGAATTTTGTTGCCATCTATTATCGTTGTTACGGCCATGTTTCATCCAAATAAAGGCATCTTGCACTATTTCAATGTCCTTGAAATTTGATGTTGAATTTTGTTGCCATCTATTATCGTTGTTACGGCCATGTTTCATCCAAATGAAGCCATTTTGCACTATTTGAATGGCCTTGAAATTTGATGTTGAGTTTGTTGCCATCTATTATCGTTGTTACGGCCATGTTTCATCCAAATGAAGCCATCTTGCACTAGTTGAATGGCCTTGAAATTTGATGTTGAATTTTGTTGCCATCTATTATCGTTGTTAACGTACTTAACAACATGCCCGTCATGGGTTCAAGCCCCGAATAGACCGTGCTCCCATACGTAGGACTGACTATCCTGCTATGGTAACAATAAGTCACTGAAAGCCAAGCTCACTTCACTAGTGGGTACTTGGCAGGCCCTTGACCGACAGTGGTTGTTGTGCCAAAGAAAAAAAAATTATCGTTGTTACGGCCATGTTACATCCAAATAAAGGCATCTTGCACTAATTCAATGGCCTTGAAATTTAATGTTGAATTTTGTTGCCATCTATTATCGTTGTTACGGCCATGTTACATCCAAATGAAGCCATCTTGCACTATTTGAACGGCCTTGAAATTTGATGTTGAATTTTGTTGCCATCTATTATCGTTGTTACGGCCATGTTTCATCCAAATGAAGCCATCTTGCACTAATTCAATGGCCTTGAAATTTGATGTTGAGTTTTGTTGCCATCTATTATCGTTGTTACGGCAATGTTTCATCCAAATGAAGCCATCTTGCACTATTTGAATGGCCTTGAAATTTGATGTTGAGTTTTGTTGCCATCTATTATCGTTGTTACGGCCATGTTTCATCCAAATGAAGCCATCTTGCACTATTTGAATGGCCTTGAAATTTGATGTTGGGTTTTTTTGCCATCTATTATCGTTGTTACGGCCATGTTTCATCCAAATGAAGCCATATTGTACAATTTGAATGGCCTTGAAATTTGATGTTGAATTTTGTTGCCATCTATTATCGTTGTTACGGCCATGTTTCATCCAAATGAAGCCATATTGCACTAATTCAATGGCCTTGAAATTTGATGTTGAATTTTGTTGCCATCTATTATCGTTGTTACGGCCATGTTTCATCCAAATGAAGCCATTTTGCACTATTTCAATGGCCTTGAAATTTGATGTTGAGTTTTGTTGCCATCTATTATCCTTGTTACGGCCATGTTTCATCCAAATGAAGCCATCTTGCACTAGTTGAATGGCCTTGAAATTTGATGTTGAGTTTTGTTGCCATCTATTATCGTTGTTACGGCCATGTTTCATCCAAATGAAGCCATCTTGCACTATTTGAATGGCCTTGAAATTTGATGTTGAATTTTGTTGCCATCTATTATCGTTGTTACGGCCATGTTTCATCCAAATGAAGCCATCTTGCACTAGTTGAATGGCCTTGAAATTTGATGTTGAATTTTGTTGCCATCTATTATCGTTGTGAACGTACTTAACAACATGCCCGTCATGGGTTCAAGCCCCAAATAGACCGTGCTCCCATTCGTAGGACTGACTATCCTGCTATGGTAACAATAAGTCACTGAAAGCCAAGCTCACTTCACTAGTGGGTACTTGGCAGGCCCTTGACCGACAGTGGTTGTTGTGCCAAAGAAAAAAGAAAAAAATATCGTTGTTACGGCCATGTTACATCCAAATAAAGGCATCTTGCACTAATTCATTGGCCTTGAAATTTGATGTTGAATTTTGTTGCCATCTATTATCGTTGTTACGGCCATGTTTCATCCAAATGAAGCCATCTTGCACTATTTGAATGGCCTTGAAATTTGATGTTGAATTTTGTTGCCATCTATTATCGTTGTTACGGCCATGTTTCATCCAAATAAAGGCATCTTGCACTAATTCAATGGCCTTGAAATTTGATGTTGAATTTTGTTGCCATCTATTATCGTTGTTACGGCCATGTTTCATCCAAATGAAGCCATATTGCACTATTTGCATGTACTTAAAATTTGATGTTGAGTTTTGTTGCCATCTATTATCGTTGTTACGGCCATGTTTCATCCAAATGAAGCCATCTTGCACTATTTGCATGTACTTAACATTTAATGTTGAGTTTTGTTGCCATCTATTATCGTTGTTACGGCCATGTTTCATCCAAATGAAGCCATCTTGCACTATTTGAATGGCCTTGAAATTTGATGTTGAATTTTGTTGCCATCTATTATCGTTGTTACGGCCATGTTTCATCCAAATAAAGGCATCTTGCTCTAATTCAATGGCCTTGAAATTTGATGTTGGGTTTTTTTGTCATCTATTATCGTTGTTACGGCCATGTTTCATCCAAATGAAGCCATCTTGCACTATTTGAATGGCCTTGAAATTTGATGTTGAATTTTGTTGCCATCTATTATCGTTGTTACGGCCATGTTTCATCCAAATGAAGCCATCTTGCACTATTTGAATGGCCTTGAAATTTGATGTTGAATTTTGTTGCCATCTATTATCGTTGTTACGGCCATGTTTCATCCAAATGAAGCCATATTGCACTATTTGCATGTACTTAAAATTTGATGTTGAGTTTTGTTGCCATCTATTATCGTTGTTACGGCCATGTTTCATCCAAATGAAGCCATCTTGCACTATTTGCATGTACTTAACATTTAATGTTGAGTTTTGTTGCCATCTATTATCGTTGTTACGGCCATGTTTCATCCAAATGAAGCCATCTTGCACTATTTGAATGGCCTTGAAATTTGATGTTGAATTTTGTTGCCATCTATTATCGTTGTTACGGCCATGTTTCATCCAAATAAAGGCATCTTGCTCTAATTCAATGGCCTTGAAATTTGATGTTGGGTTTTTTTGTCATCTATTATCGTTGTTACGGCCATGTTTCATCCAAATGAAGCCATCTTGCACTATTTGAATGGCCTTGAAATTTGATGTTGAATTTTGTTGCCATCTATTATCGTTGTTAGGGCCATGTTTCATCCAAATGAAGCCATCTTGCACTATTTGAATGGCCTTGAAATTTGATGTTGAATTTTGTTGCCATCTATTATCGTTGTTACGGCCATGTTTCATCCAAATGAAGCCATATTGCACTATTTGAATGGCCTTGAAATTTGATGTTGAATTTTGTTGCCATCTATTATCGTTGTTACGGCCATGTTTCATCCAAATGAAGCCATATTGCACTATTTGAATGGCCTTGAAATTTGATGTTGAGTTTTTTTGCCATCTATTATCGTTGTTAACGTACTTAACAACATGCCCGTCATGGGTTCAAGCCCCAAATAGACCGTGCTCCCATTCGTAGGACTGACTATCCTGCTATGGTAACAATAAGTCACTGAAAGCCAAGCTCACTTCACTAGTGGGTACTTGGCAGGCCCTTGACCGACAGTGGTTGTTGTGCCAAAGAAAAAAAAAATTATCGTTGTTACGGCCATGTTACATCCAAATGAAGGCATCTTGCACTAATTCATTGGCCTTGAAATTTGATGTTGAATTTTGTTGCCATCTATTATCGTTGTTACGGCCATGTTACATCCAAATGAAGCCATCTTGCATTATTTGAATGGCCTTGAAATTTGATGTTGAATTTTGTTGCCATCTATTATTGTTGTTACGGCCATGTTTCATCCAAATAAAGGCATCTTGCGCTATTTCAATGGCCTTGAAATTTGATGTTGAATTTTGTTGCCATCTATTATCGTTGTTACGGCCATGTTACATCCAAATGAAGCCATCTTGCACTAATTCAATGGCCTTGAAATTTGATGTTGAGTTTTTTTGCCATCTATTATCGTTGTTACGGCCATGTTTCATCCAAATGAAGCCATTTTGCACTATTTCAATGGCCTTGAAATTTGATGTTGAGTTTTGTTGCCATCTATTATCGTTGTTACGGCCATGTTTTATCCAAATGAAGCCATATTGCACTATTTGAATGGCCTTTAAATTTGATGTTGAGTTTTGTTGCCATCTATTATCGTTGTTACGGCCATGTTTCATCCAAATGAAGCCATCTTGCACTATTTGAATGGCCTTGAAATTTGATGTTGGGTTTTTTTGCCATCTATTATCGTTGTTACGGCCATGTTTCATCCAAATGAAGCCATCTTGCACTATTTGAATGGCCTTGAAATTTGATGTTGAATTTTGTTGCCATCTATTATCGTTGTTACGGCCATGTTTCATTCAAATAAAGGCATCTTGCACTATTTCAATGGCCTTGAAATTTGAAGTTGAATTTTGTTGCCATCTATTATCGTTGTTACGGCCATGTTTTATCCAAATGAAGCCATATTGCACTATTTGAATGGCCTTTAAATTGGATGTTGAGTTTTGTTGCCATCTATTATCGTTGTTACGGCCATGTTTCATCCAAATGAAGCCATCTTGCACTATTTGAATGGCCTTGAAACTTGATGTTGGGTTTTTTTGCCATCTATTATCGTTGTTACGGCCATGTTTCATCCAAATAAAGGCATCTTGCACTATTTCAATGTCCTTGAAATTTGATGTTGAATTTTGTTGCCATCTATTATCGTTGTTACGGCCATGTTTCATCCAAATGAAGCCATTTTGCACTATTTGAATGGCCTTGAAATTTGATGTTGAGTTTGTTGCCATCTATTATCCTTGTTACGGCCATGTTTCATCCAAATGAAGCCATCTTGCACTAGTTGAATGGCCTTGAAATTTGATGTTGAGTTTTTTTGCCATCTATTATCGTTGTTAACGTACTTAACAACATGCCCGTCATGGGTTCAAGCCCCGAATAGACCGTGCTCCCATACGTAGGACTGACTATTCTGCTATGGTAACAATAAGTCACTGAAAGCCAAGCTCACTTCACTAGTGGGTACTTGGCAGGCCCTTGACCGACAGTGGTTGTTGTGCCAAAGAAAAAAAAATTATCGTTGTTACGGCCATGTTACATCCAAATCAAGGCATCTTGCACTAATTCAATGGCCTTGAAATTTAATGTTGAATTTTGTTGCCATCTATTATCGTTGTTACGGCCATGTTACATCCAAATGAAGCCATCTTGCACTATTTGAATGGCCTTGAAATTTGATGTTGAATTTTGTTGCCATCTATTATCGTTGTTACGGCCATGTTTCATCCAAATGAAGCCATCTTGCACTATTTGAATGGCCTTGAAATTTGATGTTGAGTTTTTTTGCCATCTATTATCGTTGTTACGGCCATGTTATATCCAAATGAAGTCATATTGCACTATTTGAATGGCCTTGAAATTTGATGTTGAGTTTTGTTGCCATCTATTATCGTTGTTACGGCCATGTTTCATCCAAATAAAGGCATCTTGCACTATTTCAATGTCCTTGAAATTTGATGTTGAATTTTGTTGCCATCTATTATCGTTGTTACGGCCATGTTTCATCCAAATGAAGCCATTTTGCACTATTTGAATGGCCTTGAAATTTGATGTTGAGTTTGTTGCCATCTATTATCCTTGTTACGGCCATGTTTCATCCAAATGAAGCCATTTTGCACTAGTTGAATGGCCTTGAAATTTGATGTTGAATTTTGTTGCCATCTATTATCGTTGTTAACGTACTTAACAACATGCCCGTCATGGGTTCAAGCCCCGAATAGACCGTGCTCCCATACGTAGGACTGACTATCCTGCTATGGTAACAATAAGTCACTGAAAGCCAAGCTCACTTCACTAGTGGGTACTTGGCAGGCCCTTGACCGACAGTGGTTGTTGTGCCAAAGAAAAAAAAATTATCGTTGTTACGGCCATGTTACATCCAAATAAAGGCATCTTGCACTAATTCAATGGCCTTGAAATTTAATGTTGAATTTTGTTGCCATCTATTATCGTTGTTACGGCCATGTTACATCCAAATGAAGCCATCTTGCACTATTTGAATGGCCTTGAAATTTGATGTTGAGTTTTTTTGCCATCTATTATCGTTGTTACGGCCATGTTTCATCCAAATGAAGCCATCTTGCACTAATTCAATGGCCTTGAAATTTGATGTTGAGTTTTGTTGCCATCTATTATCGTTGTTACGGCCATGTTTCATCTAAATGAAGCCATCTTGCACTATTTGAATGGCCTTGAAATTTGATGTTGAGTTTTGTTGCCATCTATTATCGTTGTTACAACCATGTTCTATCAAAATGAAGCCATCTTGCACTATTTGAATGGCCTTGAAATTTGATGTTGAGTTTTTTTGCCATCTATTATCGTTGTTACGGCCATGTTTCATCCAAATGAAGCCATATTGTACAATTTGAATGGCCTTGAAATTTGATGTTGAATTTTGTTGCCATCTATTCTCGTTGTTACGGCCATGTTTCATCCAAATGAAGCCATATTGCACTAATTCAATGGCCTTGAAATTTGATGTTGAATTTTGTTGCCATCTATTATCGTTGTTACGGCCATGTTTTATCCAAATGAAGCCATTTTGCACTAATTCAATGGCCTTGAAATTTGATGTTGAGTTTTGTTGCCATCTATTATCGTTGTTACGGCCATGTTTCATCCAAATGAAGCCATCTTGCACTAGTTGAATGGCCTTGAAATTTGATGTTGAGTTTTGTTGCCATCTATTATCGTTGTTAACGTACTTAACAACATGCCCGTCATGGGTTCAAGCCCCAAATAGACCGTGCTCCCATACGTAGGACTGACTATCCTGCTATGGTAACAATAAGTCACTGAAAGCCAAGCTCACTTCACTAGTGGGTACTTGGCAGGCCCTTGACCGACAGTGGTTGTTGTGCCAAAGAAAAAAGAAAAAAATATCGTTGTTACGGCCATGTTACATCCAAATAAAGGCATCTTGCACTAATTCATTGGCCTTGAAATTTGATGTTGAATTTTGTTGCCATCTATTATCGTTGTTACGGCCATGTTTCATCCAAATGAAGCCATCTTGCACTATTTGAATGGCCTTGAAATTTGATGTTGAATTTTGTTGCCATCTATTATCGTTGTTACGGCCATGTTTCATCCAAATAAAGGCATCTTGCACTAATTCAATGGCCTTGAAATTTGATGTTGAATTTTGTTGCCATCTATTATCGTTGTTACGCCCATGTTTCATCCAAATGAAGCCATATTGCACTATTTGCATGTACTTAAAATTTGATGTTGAGTTTTTTTGCCATCTATTATCGTTGTTACGGCCATGTTTCATCCAAATGAAGCCATATTGCACTATTTGAATGGCCTTGAAATTTGATGTTGAATTTTGTTGCCATCTATTATCGTTGTTACGGCCATGTTTCATCCAAATAAAGGCATCTTGCACTAATTCAATGGCCTTGAAATTTGATGTTGAGTTTTGTTGCCATCTATTATCGTTGTTACGGCCATGTTTTATCCAAATGAAGCCATTTTGCACTAATTCAATGGCCTTGAAATTTGATGTTGAGTTTTGTTGCCATCTATTATCGTTGTTACGGCCATGTTTCATCCAAATGAAGCCATCTTGCACTATTTGAATGGCCTTGAAATTTGATGTTGAGTTTTGTTGCCATCTATTATCGTTGTTACGGCCATGTTTCATCCAAATGAAGCCATCTTGAACTATTTGAATGGCCTTGAAATTTGATGTTGAGTTTTGTTGCCATCTATTATCGTTGTTACGGCCATGTTATATCCAAATGAAGTCATATTGCACTATTTGAATGGCCTTGAAATTTGATGTTGAGTTTTGTTGCCATCTATTATCGTTGTTACGGCCATGTTTCATCCAAATGAAGCCATATTGCACTATTTGAATGGCCTTGAAATTTGATGTTGAGTTTTGTTGCCATCTATTATCGTTGTTACGGCCATGTTTCATCCAAATGAAGCCATCTTGCACTATTTGCATGTACTTAACATTTAATGTTGAGTTTTTTTGCCATCTATTATCGTTGTTACGGCCATGTTTCATCCAAATGAAGCCATCTTGCATTATTTCAATGGCCTTGAAATTTGATGTTGAATTTTGTTGCCATCTATTATCGTTGTTACGGCCATGTTTCATCAAAATGAAGCCATCTTGCACTATTTAAATGGCCTTGAAATTTGATGTTGAGTTTTGTTGCCATCTATTATCGTTGTTACGGCCATGTTTCATCCAAATGAAGCCATCTTGCACTATTTCAATGGCCTTGAAATTTGATGTTGAATTTTGTTGCCATCTATTATCGTTGTTACGGCCATGTTTCATCCAAATGAAGCCATATTGCACTATTTGAATGGCCTTGAAATTTGATGTTGAATTTTGTTGCCATCTATTATCGTTGTTACGGCCATGTTTCATCCAAATGAAGCCATATTGCACTATTTGAATGGCCTTGAAATTTGATGTTGAGTTTTGTTGCCATCTATTATCGTTGTTACGGCCGTGTTTCATCCAAATGAAGCCATCTTGCACTATTTGAATGGCCTTGAAATTTGATGTTGAGTTTTGTTGCCATCTATTATCGTTGTTACGGCCATGTTTCATCCAAATGAAGCCATCTTGCACTATTTGCATGTACTTAACATTTAATGTTGAGTTTTTTTGCCATCTATTATCGTTGTTACGGCCATGTTTCATCCAAATGAAGCCATCTTGCACTATTTGAATGGCCTTGAAATTTGATGTTGAATTTTGTTGCCATCTATTATCGTTGTTACGGCCATGCTTCATCCAAATGAAGCCATCTTGCACTATTTGAATGGCCTTGAAATTTGATGTTGAATATTGTTGCCATCTATTATCGTTGTTACGGCCATGTTTCATCCAAATGAAGCCATCTTGCACTAATTCAATGGCCTTGAAATTTGATGTTGAGTTTTTTTGCCATCTATTATCGTTGTTACGGCCATGTTTCATCCAAATGAAGCCATCTTGCACTATTTCAATGGCCTTGAAATTTGATGTTGAGTTTTGTTGCCATCTATTATCGTTGTTACAACCATGTTTTATCCAAATGAAGCCATCTTGCACTATTTGAATGGCCTTGAAATTTGATGTTGAGTTTGGTTGCCATCTATTATCGTTGTTAACGTACTTAACAACATGCCCGTCATGGGTTCAAGCCCCAAATAGACCGTGCTCCCATACGTAGGACTGACTATCCTGCTATTGTAACAATAAGTCACTGAAAGCCAAGCTCACTTCACTAGTGGGTACTTGGCAGGCCCTTGACCGACAGTGGTTGTTGTGCCAACGAAAAAAAAAATTATTGTTGTTACGGCCATGTTACATCCAAATAAAGGCATCTTGCACTAATTCAATGGCCTTGAAATTTAATGTTGAATTTTGTTGCCATCTATTATCGTTGTTACGGCCATGTTACATCCAAATGAAGCCATCTTGCACTATTTGAATGGCCTTGAAATTTGATGTTGAATTTTGTTGCCATCTATTATCGTTGTTACGGCCATGTTTCATCCAAATGAAGCCATCTTGCACTAATTCAATGGCCTTGAAATTTGATGTTGAGTTTTTTTGCCATCTATTATCGTTGTTACGGCCATGTTTCATCCAAATGAAGCCATCTTGCACTATTTCAATGGCCTTGAAATTTGATGTTGAGTTTTGTTGCCATCTATTATCGTTGTTACAACCATGTTTTATCCAAATGAAGCCATCTTGCACTATTTGAATGGCCTTGAAATTTGATGTTGAATTTTGTTGCCATCTATTATCGTTGTTACGGCCATGTTTCATCCAAATGAAGCCATCTTGCACTAATTCAATGGCCTTGAAATTTGATGTTGAATTTTGTTGCCATCTATTATCGTTGTTACGGCCATGTTTTATCCAAATGAAGCCATTTTGCACTATTTCAATGGCCTTGAAATTTGATGTTGAGTTTTGTTGCCATCTATTATCCTTGTTACGGCCATGTTTCATCCAAATGAAGCCATCTTGCACTAGTTGAATGGCCTTGAAATTTGATGTTGAATTTTGTTGCCATCTATTATCGTTGTTAACGTACTTAACAACATGCCCGTCATGGGTTCAAGCCCCAAATAGACCGTGCTCCCATACGTAGGACTGACTATCCTGCTATGGTAACAATAAGTCACTGAAAGCCAAGCTCACTTCACTAGTGGGTACTTGGCAGGCCCTTGACCGACAGTGGTTGTTGTGCCAAAGAAAAAAGAAAAAAAAATATCGTTGTTACGGCCATGTTACATCCAAATAAAGGCATCTTGCACTAATTCATTGGCCTTGAAATTTGATGTTGTATTTTGTTGCCATCTATTATCGTTGTTACGGCCATGTTTCATCCAAATGAAGCCATCTTGCACTATTTGAATGGCCTTGAAATTTGATGTTGAATTTTGTTGCCATCTATTATCGTTGTTACGGCCATGTTTCATCCAAATAAAGGCATCTTGCACTAATTCAATGGCCTTGAAATTTGATGTTGAATTTTGTTGCCATCTATTATCGTTGTTACGGCCATGTTTCATCCAAATGAAGCCATATTGCACTATTTGCATGTACTTAAAATTTGATGTTGAGTTTTGTTGCCATCTATTATCGTTGTTACGGCCATGTTTCATCCAAATGAAGCCATCTTGCACTATTTGAATGGCCTTGAAATTTGATGTTGAGTTTTGTTGCCATCTATTATCGTTGTTACGGCCATGTTTCATCCAAATGAAGCCATCTTGCACTATTTGAATGGCCTTGAAATTTGATGTTGAGTTTTGTTGCCATCTATTATCGTTGTTACGGCCATGTTATATCCAAATGAAATCATATTGCACTATTTGAATGGCCTTGAAATTTGATGTTGAGTTTTGTTGCCATCTATTATCGTTGTTACGGCCATGTTTCATCCAAAAAAAGGCATCTTGCTCTAATTCATTGGCCTTGAAATTTGATGTTGGGTTTTTTTGCCATCTATTATCGTTGTTACGGCCATGTTTCATCCAAATGAAGCCATCTTGCACTATTTGAATGGCCTTGAAATTTGATGTTGAATTTTGTTGCCATCTATTATCGTTGTTACGGCCATGTTTCATCCAAATGAAGCCATCTTGCACTATTTGAATGGCCTTGAAATTTGATGTTGAATTTTGTTGCCATCTATTATCGTTGTTACGGCCATGTTTCATCCAAATGAAGCCATCTTGCACTATTTGAATGGCCTTGAAATTTGATGTTGAATTTTGTTGCCATCTATTATCGTTGTTACGGCCATGTTTCATCCAAATGAAGCCATCTTGCACTATTTGAATGGCCTTGAAATTTGATGTTGAGTTTGGTTGCCATCTATTATCGTTGTTAACGTACTTAACAACATGCCCGTCATGGGTTCAAGCCCCAAATAGACCGTGCTCCCATACGTAGGACTGACTATCCTGCTATTGTAACAATAAGTCACTGAAAGCCAAGCTCACTTCACTAGTGGGTACTTGGCAGGCCCTTGACCGACAGTGGTTGTTGTGCCAACGAAAAAAAAAATTATTGTTGTTACGGCCATGTTACATCCAAATAAAGGCATCTTGCACTAATTCAATGGCCTTGAAATTTAATGTTGAATTTTGTTGCCATCTATTATCGTTGTTACGGCCATGTTACATCCAAATGAAGCCATCTTGCACTATTTGAATGGCCTTGAAATTTGATGTTGAAATTTGTTGCCATCTATTATCGTTGTTACGGCCATGTTTCATCCAAATAAAGGCATCTTGCACTAATTCAATGGCCTTGAAATTTGATGTTGAGTTTTTTTGCCATCTATTATCGTTGTTACGGCCATGTTTCATCCAAATGAAGCCATCTTGCACTATTTGAATGGCCTTGAAATTTGATGTTGAGTTTTGTTGCCATCTATTATCGTTGTTACAACCATGTTTTATCCAAATGAAGCCATCTTGCACTATTTGAATGGCCTTGAAATTTGATGTTGAATTTTGTTGCCATCTATTATCGTTGTTACGGCCATGTTTCATCCAAATGAAGCCATCTTGCACTAATTCAATGGCCTTGAAATTTGATGTTGAATTTTGTTGCCATCTATTATCGTTGTTACGGCCATGTTTTATCCAAATGAAGCCATTTTGCACTATTTCAATGGCCTTGAAATTTGATGTTGAGTTTTGTTGCCATCTATTATCCTTGTTACGGCCATGTTTCATCCAAATGAAGCCATTTTGCACTAGTTGAATGGCCTTGAAATTTGATGTTGAATTTTGTTGCCATCTATTATCGTTGTTAACGTACTTAACAACATGCCCGTCATGGGTTCAAGCCCCAAATAGACCGTGCTCCCATACGTAGGACTGACTATCCTGCTATGGTAACAATAAGTCACTGAAAGCCAAGCTCACTTCACTAGTGGGTACTTGGCAGGCCCTTGACCGACAGTGGTTGTTGTGTCAAAGAAAAAAGAAAAAAATATCGTTGTTACGGCCATGTTACATCCAAATAAAGGCATCTTGCACTAATTCATTGGCCTTGAAATTTGATGTTGTATTTTGTTGCCATCTATTATCGTTGTTACGGCCATGTTTCATCCAAATGAAGCCATCTTGCACTATTTGAATGGCCTTGAAATTTGATGTTGAATTTTGTTGCCATCTATTATCGTTGTTACGGCCATGTTTCATCCAAATAAAGGCATCTTGCACTAATTCAATGGCCTTGAAATTTGATGTTGAATTTTGTTGCCATCTATTATCGTTGTTACGGCCATGTTTCATCCAAATGAAGCCATATTGCACTATTTGCATGTACTTAAAATTTGATGTTGAGTTTTGTTGCCATCTATTATCGTTGTTACGGCCATGTTTCATCCAAATGAAGCCATCTTGCACTATTTGAATGGCCTTGAAATTTGATGTTGAGTTTTGTTGCCATCTATTATCGTTGTTACGGCCATGTTTCATCCAAATGAAGCCATCTTGCACTATTTGAATGGCCTTGAAATTTGATGTTGAGTTTTGTTGCCATCTATTATCGTTGTTACGGCCATGTTATATCCAAATGAAATCATATTGCACTATTTGAATGGCCTTGAAATTTGATGTTGAGTTTTGTTGCCATCTATTATCGTTGTTACGGCCATGTTTCATCCAAAAAAAGGCATCTTGCTCTAATTCAATGGCCTTGAAATTTGATGTTGGGTTTTTTTGCCATCTATTATCGTTGTTACGGCCATGTTTCATCCAAATGAAGCCATCTTGCACTATTTGAATGGCCTTGAAATTTGATGTTGAATTTTGTTGCCATCTATTATCGTTGTTACGGCCATGTTTCATCCAAATAAAGGCATCTTGCACTAATTCAATGGCCTTGAAATTTGATGTTGAATTTTGTTGCCATCTATTATCGTTGTTACGGCCATGTTTCATCCAAGTGAAGCCATATTGCACTATTTGCATGTACTTAAAATTTGATGTTGAGTTTTGTTGCCATCTATTATCGTTGTTACGGCCATGTTTCATCCAAATGAAGCCATCTTGCACTATTTGAATGGCCTTGAAATTTGATGTTGAATTTTGTTGCCATCTATTATCGTTGTAACGGCCATGTTTCATCCAAATGAAGCCATCTTGCACTATTTGAATGGCCTTGAAATTTGATGTTGAATTTTGTTGCCATCTATTATCGTTGTTACGGCCATGTTTCATCCAAATAAAGGCATCTTGCACTATTTGAATGGCCTTGAAATTTGATGTTTGGTTTTTTTGCCATCTATTGTCGTTGTTACGGCCATGTTTCATCCAAATGAAGCCATCTTGCACTATTTAAATGGCCTTGAAATTTGATGTTGAGTTTTGTTGCCATCTATTATCGTTGTTACGGCCATGTTTTATCCAAATGAAGCCATCTTGCACTATTTGAATGGCCTTGAAATTTGATGTTGAATTTTGTTGCCATCTATTATCGTTGTTACGGCCATGTTTCATCCAAATAAAGGCATCTTGCACTATTTCAATGGCCTTGAAATTTGATGTTGAATTTTGTTGCCATCTATTATCGTTGTTACGGCCATGTTTCATCCAAATGAAGCCATATTGCACTATTTGAATGGCCTTGAAATTTGATGTTGAGTTTTGTTGCCATCTATTATCGTTGTTACGGCCATGTTTCATCCAAATGAAGCCATATTGCACTATTTGCATGTACTTAAAATTTAATGTTGAGTTTTTTTGCCATCTATTATCGTTGTTATGGCCATGTTTCATCCAAATGAAGCCATCTTGCACTATTTGAATGGCCTTGAAATTTGATGTTGAGTTTTTTTGCCATCTATTATCGTTGTTACGGCCATGTTTTATCCAAATGAAGCCATTTTGCACTATTTGAATGGCCTTGAAATTTGATGTTGAATTTTGTTGCCATCTATTATCGTTGTTACGGCCATGTTTCATCCAAATAAAGGCATCTTGCACTATTTCAATGTCCTTGAAATTTGATGTTGAATTTTGTTGCCATCTATTATCGTTGTTACGGCCATGTTTCATCCAAATGAAGCCATTTTGCACTATTTGATGTTGAGTTTGTTGCCATCTATTATCCTTGTTACGGCCATGTTTCATCCAAATGAAGCCATCTTGCACTAGTTGAATGGCCTTGAAATTTGATGTTGAATTTTGTTGCCATCTATTATCGTTGTTAACGTACTTAACAACATGCCCGTCATGGGTTCAAGCCCCGAATAGACCGTGCTCCCATACGTAGGACTGACTATCCTGCTATGGTAACAATAAGTCGCTGAAAGCCAAGCTCACTTCACTAGTGGGTACTTGGCAGGCCCTTGACCGACAGTGGTTGTTGTGCCAAAGAAAAAAAAAATTATCGTTGTTACGGCCATGTTACATCCAAATGAAGCCATCTTGCACTATTTGAATGGCCTTGAAATTTGATGTTGAATTTTGTTGCCATCTATTATCGTTGTTACGGCCATGTTTCATCCAAATGAAGCCATCTTGCACTAATTCAATGGCCTTGAAATTTGATGTTGAGTTTTGTTGCCATCTATTATCGTTGTTACGGCCATGTTTCATCCAAATGAAGCCATCTTGCACTATTTGAATGGCCTTGAAATTTGATGTTGAGTTTTGTTGCCATCTATTATCGTTGTTACAACCATGTTTTATCCAAATGAAGCCATCTTGCACTATTTGAATGGCCTTGAAATTTGATGTTGAGTTTTTTTGCCATCTATTATCGTTGTTACGGCCATGTTTCATCCAAATGAAGCCATTTTGCACTATTTGAATGGCCTTGAAATTTGATGTTGAGTTTTTTTGCCATCTATTATCGTTGTTACGGCCATGTTTTATCCAAATGAAGCCATTTTGCACTATTTGAATGGCCTTGAAATTTGATGTTGAATTTTGTTGCCATCTATTATCGTTGTTACGGCCATGTTACATCCAAATGAAGCCATATTGCACTATTTGAATGGCCTTGAAATTTGATGTTGAGTTTTGTTGCCATCTATTATCGTTGTTACGGCCATGTTTCATCCAAATGAAGCCATAATGCACTATTTGCATGTACTTAAAATTTAATGTTGAGTTTTTTTGCCATCTATTATCGTTGTTACGGCCATGTTTCATCCAAATGAAGCCATCTTGCACTATTTGAATGGCCTTGAAATTTGATGTTGAGTTTTTTTGCCATCTATTATCGTTGTTACGGCCATGTTTTATCCAAATGAAGCCATTTTGCACTATTTGAATGGCCTTGAAATTTGATGTTGAATTTTGTTGCCATCTATTATCGTTGTTACGGCCATGTTTCATCCAAATAAAGGCATCTTGCACTATTTCAATGTCCTTGAAATTTGATGTTGAATTTTGTTGCCATCTATTATCGTTGTTACGGCCATGTTTCATCCAAATGAAGCCATCTTGCACTAGTTGAATGGCCTTGAAATTTGATGTTGAATTTTGTTGCCATCTATTATCGTTGTTAACGTACTTAACAACATGCCCGTCATGGGTTCAAGCCCCGAATAGACCGTTCTCCCATACGTAGGGCTGACTATCCTGCTATGGTAACAATAAGTCACTGAAAGCCAAGCTCACTTCACTAGTGGGTACTTGGCAGGCCCTTGACCGACAGTAGTTGTTGTGCCAAAGAAAAAAAAATTATCGTTGTTACGGCCATGTTACATCCAAATAAAGGCATCTTGCACTAATTCAATGGCCTTGAAATTTAATGTTGAATTTTGTTGCCATCTATTATCGTTGTTACGGCCATGTTACATCCAAATGAAGCCATCTTGCACTATTTGAATGGCCTTGAAATTTGATGTTGAATTTTGTTGCCATCTATTATCGTTGTTACAACCATGTTTTATCCAAATGAAGCCATCTTGCACTATTTGAATGGCCTTGAAATTTGATGTTGAGTTTTTTTGCCATCTATTATCGTTGTTACGGCCATGTTTCATCCAAATGAAGCCATATTGCAGTATTTGAATGGCCTTGAAATTTGATGTTGAGTTTTTTTGCCATCTATTATCGTTGTTAACGTACTTAACAACATGCCCGTCATGGGTTCAAGCCCTAAATAGACCGTGCTCCCACACGTAGGACTGACTATCCTGCTATGGTAACAATAAGTCACTGAAAGCCAAGCTCACTTCACTAGTGGGTACTTGGCAGGCCCTTGACCGACAGTGGTTGTTGTGCCAAAGAAAAAAGAAAAAAATATCGTTGTTACGGCCATGTTTCATCCAAATAAAGGCATCTTGCACTAATTCAATGGCCTTGAAATTTGATGTTGAATTTTGTTGCCATCTATTATCGTTGTTACGGCCATGTTTCATCCAAATGAAGCCATATTGCACTATTTGCATGTACTTAAAATTTGATGTTGAGTTTTGTTGCCATCTATTATCGTTGTTACGGCCATGTTTCATCCAAATGAAGCCATCTTGCACTATTTGAATGGCCTTGAAATTTGATGTTGAGTTTTGTTGCCATCTATTATCGTTGTTACGGCCATGTTTCATCCAAATGAAGCCATCTTGCACTATTTGAATGGCCTTGAAATTTGATGTTGAGTTTTGTTGCCATCTATTATCGTTGTTACGGCCATGTTATATCCAAATGAAATCATATTGCACTATTTCAATGGCCTTGAAATTTGATGTTGAGTTTTGTTGCCATCTATTATCGTTGTTACGGCCATGTTTCATCCAAATGAAGCCATCTTGCACTATTTGAATGGCCTTGAAATTTGATGTTGAGTTTTGTTGCCATCTATTATCGTTGTTACGGCCATGTTTCATCCAAATGAAGCCATCTTGCACTATTTGCATGTACTTAACATTTAATGTTGAGTTTTTTTGCCATCTATTATCGTTGTTACGGCCATGTTTCATCCAAATGAAGCCATCTTGCACTATTTGAATGGCCTTGAAATTTGATGTTGAATTTTGTTGCCATCTATTATCGTTGTTACGGCCATGTTTCATCCAAAAAAAGGCATCTTGCTCTAATTCAATGGCCTTGAAATTTGATGTTGGGTTTTTTTGCCATCTATTATCGTTGTTACGGCCATGTTTCATCCAAATGAAGCCATCTTGCACTATTTGAATGGCCTTGAAATTTGATGTTGAATTTTGTTGCCATCTATTATCGTTGTTACGGCCATGTTTCATCCAAATGAAGCCATCTTGCACTATTTCAATGGCCTTGAAATTTGATGTTGAATTTTGTTGCCATCTATTATCGTTGTTACGGCCATGTTTCATCCAAATGAAGCCATATTGCACTATTTGAATGGCCTTGAAATTTGATGTTGAATTTTGTTGCCATCTATTATCGTTGTTACGGCCATGTTTCATCCAAATGAAGCCATATTGCAGTATTTGAATGGCCTTGAAATTTGATGTTGAGTTTTTTTGCCATCTATTATCGTTGTTAACGTACTTAACAACATGCCCGTCATGGGTTCAAGCCCTAAATAGACCGTGCTCCCACACGTAGGACTGACTATCCTGCTATGGTAACAATAAGTCACTGAAAGCCAAGCTCACTTCACTAGTGGGTACTTGGCAGGCCCTTGACCGACAGTGGTTGTTGTGCCAAAGAAAAAAAAATTATCGTTGTTACGGCCATGTTACATCCAAATGAAGGCATCTTGCACTATTTGAATGGCCTTGAAATTTGATGTTAATTTTGTTGCCATCTATTATCGTTGTTACGGCCATGTTTCATCCAAATGAAGCCATCTTGCACTATTTGAATGGCCTTGAAATTTGATGTTGAGTTTTGTTGCCATCTATTATCGTTGTTACAACCATGTTTTATCCAAATGAAGCCATCTTGCACTATTTGAATGGCCTTGAAATTTGATGTTGAATTTTGTTGCCATCTATTATCGTTGTTACGGCCATGTTTCATCCAAATGAAGCCATATTGCACTAATTCAATGGCCTTGAAATTTGATGTTGAATTTTGTTGCCATCTATTATCGTTGTTACGGCCATGTTTTATCCAAATGAAGCCATTTTGCACTATTTCAATGGCCTTGAAATTTGATGTTGAGTTTTGTTGCCATCTATTATCCTTGTTACGGCCATGTTTCATCCAAATGAAGCCATCTTGCACTAGTTGAATGGTCATGGGTTCAAGCCCCAAATAGACCGTGCTCCCATACGTAGGACTGACTATCCTGCTATGGTAACAATAAGTCACTGAAAGCCAAGCTCACTTCACTAGTGGGTACTTGGCAGGCCCTTGACCGACAGTGGTTGTTGTGCCAAAGAAAAAAGAAAAAAATATCGTTGTTACGGCCATGTTACATCCAAATAAAGGCATCTTGCACTAATTCAATGGCCTTGAAATTTAATGTTGAATTTTGTTGCCATCTATTATCGTTGTTACGGCCATGTTTCATCCAAATGAAGCCATATTGCACTATTTGCATGTACTTAAAATTTGATGTTGAGTTTTGTTGCCATCTATTATCGTTGTTACGGCCATGTTTCATCCAAATGAAGCCATCTTGCACTATTTGAATGGCCTTGAAATTTGATGTTGAGTTTTGTTGCCATCTATTATCGTTGTTACGGCCATGTTTCATCCAAATGAAGCCATCTTGCACTATTTGAATGGCCTTGAAATTTGATGTTGAGTTTTGTTGCCATCTATTATCGTTGTTACGGCCATGTTATATCCAAATGAAATCATATTGCACTATTTCAATGGCCTTGAAATTTGATGTTGAGTTTTGTTGCCATCTATTATCGTTGTTACGGCCATGTTTCATCCAAATGAAGCCATCTTGCACTATTTGAATGGCCTTGAAATTTGATGTTGAGTTTTGTTGCCATCTATTATCGTTGTTACGGCCATGTTTCATCCAAATGAAGCCATCTTGCACTATTTGCATGTACTTAACATTTAATGTTGAGTTTTTTTGCCATCTATTATCGTTGTTACGGCCATGTTTCATCCAAATGAAGCCATCTTGCACTATTTGAATGGCCTTGAAATTTGATGTTGAATTTTGTTGCCATCTATTATCGTTGTTACGGCCATGTTTCATCCAAAAAAAGGCATCTTGCTCTAATTCAATGGCCTTGAAATTTGATGTTGGGTTTTTTTGCCATCTATTATCGTTGTTACGGCCATGTTTCATCCAAATGAAGCCATCTTGCACTATTTGAATGGCCTTGAAATTTGATGTTGAATTTTGTTGCCATCTATTATCGTTGTTACGGCCATGTTTCATCCAAATGAAGCCATCTTGCACTATTTCAATGGCCTTGAAATTTGATGTTGAATTTTGTTGCCATCTATTATCGTTGTTACGGCCATGTTTCATCCAAATGAAGCCATATTGCACTATTTGAATGGCCTTGAAATTTGATGTTGAATTTTGTTGCCATCTATTATCGTTGTTACGGCCATGTTTCATCCAAATGAAGCCATATTGCAGTATTTGAATGGCCTTGAAATTTGATGTTGAGTTTTTTTTGCCATCTATTATCGTTGTTAACGTACTTAACAACATGCCCGTCATGGGTTCAAGCCCTAAATAGACCGTGCTCCCACACGTAGGACTGACTATCCTGCTATGGTAACAATAAGTCACTGAAAGCCAAGCTCACTTCACTAGTGGGTACTTGGCAGGCCCTTGACCGACAGTGGTTGTTGTGCCAAAGAAAAAAAAATTATCGTTGTTACGGCCATGTTACATCCAAATGAAGGCATCTTGCACTATTTGAATGGCCTTGAAATTTGATGTTAATTTTGTTGCCATCTATTATCGTTGTTACGGCCATGTTTCATCCAAATGAAGCCATCTTGCACTATTTGAATGGCCTTGAAATTTGATGTTGAGTTTTGTTGCCATCTATTATCGTTGTTACAACCATGTTTTATCCAAATGAAGCCATCTTGCACTATTTGAATGGCCTTGAAATTTGATGTTGAATTTTGTTGCCATCTATTATCGTTGTTACGGCCATGTTTCATCCAAATGAAGCCATATTGCACTAATTCAATGGCCTTGAAATTTGATGTTGAATTTTGTTGCCATCTATTATCGTTGTTACGGCCATGTTTTATCCAAATGAAGCCATTTTGCACTATTTCAATGGCCTTGAAATTTGATGTTGAGTTTTGTTGCCATCTATTATCCTTGTTACGGCCATGTTTCATCCAAATGAAGCCATCTTGCACTAGTTGAATGGTCATGGGTTCAAGCCCCAAATAGACCGTGCTCCCATACGTAGGACTGACTATCCTGCTATGGTAACAATAAGTCACTGAAAGCCAAGCTCACTTCACTAGTGGGTACTTGGCAGGCCCTTGACCGACAGTGGTTGTTGTGCCAAAGAAAAAAGAAAAAAATATCGTTGTTACGGCCATGTTACATCCAAATAAAGGCATCTTGCACTAATTCAATGGCCTTGAAATTTGATGTTGAATTTTGTTGCCATCTATTATCGTTGTTACGGCCATGTTTCATCCAAATGAAGCCATATTGCACTATTTGCATGTACTTAAAATTTGATGTTGAGTTTTGTTGCCATCTATTATCGTTGTTACGGCCATGTTTCATCCAAATGAAGCCATCTTGCACTATTTGAATGGCCTTGAAATTTGATGTTGAGTTTTGTTGCCATCTATTATCGTTGTTACGGCCATGTTTCATCCAAATGAAGCCATCTTGCACTATTTGAATGGCCTTGAAATTTGATGTTGAGTTTTGTTGCCATCTATTATCGTTGTTACGGCCATGTTATATCCAAATGAAATCATATTGCACTATTTCAATGGCCTTGAAATTTGATGTTGAGTTTTGTTGCCATCTATTATCGTTGTTACGGCCATGTTTCATCCAAATGAAGCCATCTTGCACTATTTGAATGGCCTTGAAATTTGATGTTGAGTTTTGTTGCCATCTATTATCGTTGTTACGGCCATGTTTCATCCAAATGAAGCCATCTTGCACTATTTGCATGTACTTAACATTTAATGTTGAGTTTTTTTGCCATCTATTATCGTTGTTACGGCCATGTTTCATCCAAATGAAGCCATCTTGCACTATTTGAATGGCCTTGAAATTTGATGTTGAATTTTGTTGCCATCTATTATCGTTGTTACGGCCATGTTTCATCCAAAAAAAGGCATCTTGCTCTAATTCAATGGCCTTGAAATTTGATGTTGGGTTTTTTTGCCATCTATTATCGTTGTTACGGCCATGTTTCATCCAAATGAAGCCATCTTGCACTATTTGAATGGCCTTGAAATTTGATGTTGAGTTTTGTTGCCATCTATTATCGTTGTTACGGCCATGTTTCATCCAAATGAAGCCATCTTGCACTATTTCAATGGCCTTGAAATTTGATGTTGAATTTTGTTGCCATCTATTATCGTTGTTACGGCCATGTTTCATCCAAATGAAGCCATATTGCACTATTTGAATGGCCTTGAAATTTGATGTTGAATTTTGTTGCCATCTATTATCGTTGTTACGGCCATGTTTCATCCAAATGAAGCCATATTGCAGTATTTGAATGGCCTTGAAATTTGATGTTGAGTTTTTTTGCCATCTATTATCGTTGTTAACGTACTTAACAACATGCCCGTCATGGGTTCAAGCCCTAAATAGACCGTGCTCCCACACGTAGGACTGACTATCCTGCTATGGTAACAATAAGTCACTGAAAGCCAAGCTCACTTCACTAGTGGGTACTTGGCAGGCCCTTGACCGACAGTGGTTGTTGTGCCAAAGAAAAAAAAATTATCGTTGTTACGGCCATGTTACATCCAAATGAAGGCATCTTGCACTATTTGAATGGCCTTGAAATTTGATGTTGAATTTTGTTGCCATCTATTATCGTTGTTACGGCCATGTTTCATCCAAATGAAGCCATCTTGCACTATTTGAATGGCCTTGAAATTTGATGTTGAGTTTTGTTGCCATCTATTATCGTTGTTACAACCATGTTTTATCCAAATGAAGCCATCTTGCACTATTTGAATGGCCTTGAAATTTGATGTTGAATTTTGTTGCCATCTATTATCGTTGTTACGGCCATGTTTCATCCAAATGAAGCCATATTGCACTAATTCAATGGCCTTGAAATTTGATGTTGAATTTTGTTGCCATCTATTATCGTTGTTACGGCCATGTTTTATCCAAATGAAGCCATTTTGCACTATTTCAATGGCCTTGAAATTTGATGTTGAGTTTTGTTGCCATCTATTATCCTTGTTACGGCCATGTTTCATCCAAATGAAGCCATCTTGCACTAGTTGAATGGCCTTGAAATTTGATGTTGAATTTTGTTGCCATCTATTATCGTTGTTAACGTACTTAACAACATGCCCGTCATGGGTTCAAGCCCCAAATAGACCGTGCTCCCATACGTAGGACTGACTATCCTGCTATGGTAACAATAAGTCACTGAAAGCCAAGCTCACTTCACTAGTGGGTACTTGGCAGGCCCTTGACCGACAGTGGTTGTTGTGCCAAAGAAAAAAGAAAAAAATATCGTTGTTACGGCCATGTTACATCCAACTAAAGGCATCTTGCACTAATTCATTGGCCTTGAAATTTGATGTTGTATTTTGTTGCCATCTATTATCGTTGTTACGGCCATGTTTCATCCAAATGAAGCCATCTTGCACTATTTGAATGGCCTTGAAATTTGATGTTGAATTTTGTTGCCATCTATTATCGTTGTTACGGCCATGTTTCATCCAAATAAAGGCATCTTGCACTAATTCAATGGCCTTGAAATTTGATGTTGAATTTTGTTGCCATCTATTATCGTTGTTACGGCCATGTTTCATCCAAATGAAGCCATATTGCACTATTTGCATGTACTTAAAATTTGATGTTGAGTTTTGTTGCCATCTATTATCGTTGTTACGGCCATGTTTCATCCAAATGAAGCCATCTTGCACTATTTGAATGGCCTTGAAATTTGATGTTGAGTTTTGTTGCCATCTATTATCGTTGTTACGGCCATGTTTCATCCAAATGAAGCCATCTTGCACTATTTGAATGGCCTTGAAATTTGATGTTGAGTTTTGTTGCCATCTATTATCGTTGTTACGGCCATGTTATATCCAAATGAAATCATATTGCACTATTTCAATGGCCTTGAAATTTGATGTTGAGTTTTGTTGCCATCTATTATCGTTGTTACGGCCATGTTTCATCCAAATGAAGCCATCTTGCACTATTTGAATGGCCTTGAAATTTGATGTTGAGTTTTGTTGCCATCTATTATCGTTGTTACGGCCATGTTTCATCCAAATGAAGCCATCTTGCACTATTTGCATGTACTTAACATTTAATGTTGAGTTTTTTTGCCATCTATTATCGTTGTTACGGCCATGTTTCATCCAAATGAAGCCATCTTGCACTATTTGAATGGCCTTGAAATTTGATGTTGAATTTTGTTGCCATCTATTATCGTTGTTACAACCATGTTTCATCCAAAAAAAGGCATCTTGCTCTAATTCAATGGCCTTGAAATTTGATGTTGGGTTTTTTTGCCATCTATTATCGTTGTTACGGCCATGTTTCATCCAAATGAAGCCATCTTGCACTATTTGAATGGCCTTGAAATTTGATGTTGAGTTTTGTTGCCATCTATTATCGTTGTTACGGCCATGTTTCATCCAAATGAAGCCATCTTGCACTATTTCAATGGCCTTGAAATTTGATGTTGAATTTTGTTGCCATCTATTATCGTTGTTACGGCCATGTTATATCCAAATGAAGCCATATTGCACTATTTGAATGGCCTTGAAATTTGATGTTGAATTTTGTTGCCATCTATTATCGTTGTTACGGCCATGTTTCATCCAAATGAAGCCATATTGCAGTATTTGAATGGCCTTGAAATTTGATGTTGAGTTTTTTTGCCATCTATTATCGTTGTTAACGTACTTAACAACATGCCCGTCATGGGTTCAAGCCCTAAATAGACCGTGCTCCCACACGTAGGACTGACTATCCTGCTATGGTAACAATAAGTCACTGAAAGCCAAGCTCACTTCACTAGTGGGTACTTGGCAGGCCCTTGACCGACAGTGGTTGTTGTGCCAAAGAAAAAAAAAAAATTATCGTTGTTACGGCCATGTTACATCCAAATGAAGGCATCTTGCACTATTTCATTGGCCTTGAAATTTGATGTTGAATTTTGTTGCCATCTATTATCGTTGTTACGGCCATGTTACATCCAAATGAAGCCATCTTGCACTAGTTGAATGGCCTTGAAATTTGATGTTGAATTTTGTTGCCATCTATTATCGTTGTTACGGCCATGTTTCATCCAAATAAAGGCATCTTGCGCTGTTTCAATGGCCTTGAAATTTGATGTTGAATTTTGTTGCCATCTATTATCGTTGTTACGGCCATGTTACATCCAAATGAAGCCATCTTGCACTAATTCAATGGCCTTGAAATTTGATGTTGAGTTTTTTTGCCATCTATTATCGTTGTTACGGCCATGTTTCATCCAAATGAAGCCATCTTGCACTATTTGAATGGCCTTGAAATTTGATGTTGGGTTTTTTTGCCATCTATTATCGTTGTTACGGCCATGTTTCATCCAAATGAAGCCATCTTGCACTATTTGAATGGCCTTGAAATTTGATGTTGAATTTTGTTGCCATCTATTATCGTTGTTACGGCCATGTTTCATCCAAATGAAGCCATCTTGCACTATTTGAATGGCCTTGAAATTTGATGTTGAATTTTGTTGCCATCTATTATCGTTGTTACGGCCATGTTTCATCCAAATAAAGGCATCTTGCACTATTTGAATGGCCTTGAAATTTGATGTTTGGTTTTTTTGCCATCTATTATCGTTGTTACGGCCATGTTTCATCCAAATGAAGCCATCTTGCACTATTTAAATGGCCTTGAAATTTGATGTTGAGTTTTGTTGCCATCTATTATCGTTGTTACGGCCATGTTTCATCCAAATGAAGCCATCTTGCACTATTTGAATGGCCTTGAAATTTGATGTTGAATTTTGTTGCCATCTATTATCGTTGTTACGGCCATGTTTCATCCAAATAAAGGCATCTTGCACTATTTCAATGGCCTTGAAATTTGATGTTGAATTTTGTTGCCATCTATTATCGTTGTTACGGCCATGTTTCATCCAAATGAAGCCATATTGCACTATTTGAATGGCCTTGAAACTTGATGTTGAGTTTTGTTGCCATCTATTATCGTTGTTACGGCCATGTTTCATCCAAATGAAGCCATATTGCACTATTTGCATGTACTTAAAATTTAATGTTGAGTTTTTTTGCCATTTATTATCGTTGTTACGGCCATGTTTCATCCAAATGAAGCCATCTTGCACTATTTGAATGGCCTTGAAATTTGATGTTGAATTTTGTTGCCATCTATTATCGTTGTTACGGCCATGTTTTATCCAAATGAAGCCATTTTGCACTTTTTGAATGGCCTTGAAATTTGATGTTGAATTTTATTGCCATCTATTATCGTTGTTACGGCCATGTTTCATCCAAATAAAGGCATCTTGCACTATTTCAATGTCCTTGAAATTTGATGTTGAATTTTGTTGCCATCTATTATCGTTGTTACGGCCATGTTTCATCCAAATGAAGCCATTTTGCACTATTTGATGTTGAGTTTGTTGCCATCTATTATCCTTGTTACGGCCATGTTTCATCCAAATGAAGCCATCTTGCACTAGTTGAATGGCCTTGAAATTTGATGTTGAATTTTGTTGCCATCTATTATCGTTGTTAACGTACTTAACAACATGCCCGTCATGGGTTCAAGCCCCGAATAGACCGTGCTCCCATACGTAGGACTGACTATCCTGCTATGGTAACAATAAGTCACTGAAAGCCAAGCTCACTTCACTAGTGGGTACTTGGCAGGCCCTTGACCGACAGTGGTTGTTGTGCCAAAGAAAAAAAAAATTATCGTTTTTACGGCCATGTTACATCCAAATTAAGGCATCTTGCACTAATTCAATGGCCTTGAAATTTAATGTTGAATTTTGTTGCCATCTATTATCGTTGTTACGGCCATGTTACATCCAAATAAAGGCATCTTGCACTAATTCAATGGCCTTGAAATTTAATGTTGAATTTTGTTGCCATCTATTATCGTTGTTACGGCCATGTTACATCCAAATGAAGCCATCTTGCACTATTTGAATGGCCTTGAAATTTGATGTTGAATTTTGTTGCCATCTATTATCGTTGTTACGGCCATGTTTCATCCAAATGAAGCCATCTTGCACTAATTCAATGGCCTTGAAATTTGATGTTGAGTTTTGTTGCCATCTATTATCGTTGTTACGGCCATGTTTCATCCAAATGAAGCCATCTTGCACTATTTGAATGGCCTTGAAATTTGATGTTGAGTTTTGTTGCCATCTATTATCGTTGTTACAACCATGTTTTATCCAAATGAAGCCATCTTGCACTATTTGAATGGCCTTGAAATTTGATGTTGAGTTTTTTTGCCATCTATTATCGTTGTTACGGCCATGTTTCATCCAAATGAAGCCATTTTGCACTATTTGAATGGCCTTGAAATTTGATGTTGAGTTTTTTTTGCCATCTATTATCGTTGTTACGGCCATGTTTTATCCAAATGAAGCCATTTTGCACTATTTCAATGGCCTTGAAATTTGATGTTGAGTTTTGTTGCCATCTATTATCGTTGTTACGGCCATGTTACATCCAAATGAAGCCATATTGCACTATTTGAATGGCCTTGAAATTTGATGTTGAGTTTTGTTGCCATCTATTATCGTTGTTACGGCCATGTTTCATCCAAATGAAGCCATAATGCACTATTTGCATGTACTTAAAATTTAATGTTGAGTTTTGTTGCCATCTATTATCGTTGTTACGGCCATGTTTCATCCAAATGAAGCCATCTTGCACTATTTGAATGGCCTTGAAATTTGATGTTGAGTTTTTTTGCCATCTATTATCGTTGTTACGGCCATGTTTTATCCAAATGAAGCCATTTTGCACTATTTGAATGGCCTTGAAATTTGATGTTGAATTTTGTTGCCATCTATTATCGTTGTTACGGCCATGTTTCATCCAAATAAAGGCATCTTGCACTATTTCAATGGCCTTGAAATTTGATGTTGAATTTTGTTGCCATCTATTATCGTTGTTACGGCCATGTTTCATCCAAATGAAGCCATTTTGCACTAGTTGAATGGCCTTGAAATTTGATGTTGAATTTTGTTGCCATCTATTATCGTTGTTAACGTACTTAACAACATGCCCGTCATGGGTTCAAGCCCCGAATAGACCGTGCTCCCATACGTAGGACTGACTATCCTGCTATGGTAACAATAAGTCACTGAAAGCCAAGCTCACTTCACTAGTGGGTACTTGGCAGGCCCTTGACCGACAGTGGTTGTTGTGCCAAAGAAAAAAAAATTATCGTTGTTACGGCCATGTTACATCCAAATAAAGGCATCTTGCACTAATTCAATGGCCTTGAAATTTGATGTTGAATTTTGTTGCCATCTATTATCGTTGTTACGGCCATGTTACATCCAAATGAAGCCATCTTGCACTATTTGAATGGCCTTGAAATTTGATGTTGAATTTTGTTGCCATCTATTATCGTTGTTACAACCATGTTTTATCCAAATGAAGCCATCTTGCACTATTTGAATGGCCTTGAAATTTGATGTTGAGTTTTTTTGCCATCTATTATCGTTGTTACGGCCATGTTTCATCCAAATGAAGCCATTTTGCACTATTTGAATGGCCTTGAAATTTGATGTTGAGTTTTGTTGCCATCTATTATCGTTGTTACGGCCATGTTTCATCCAAATGAAGCCATCTTGCACTATTTGAATGGCCTTGAAATTTGATGTTGAATTTTGTTGCCATCTATTATCGTTGTTACGGCCATGTTTCATCCAAATGAAGCCATCTTGCACTATTTGAATGGCCTTGAAATTTGATGTTGAGTTTTGTTGTCATCTATTATCGTTGTTACAACCATGTTTTATCCAAATGAAGCCATCTTGCACTATTTGAATGGCCTTGAAATTTGATGTTGAATTTTGTTGCCATCTATTATCGTTGTTACGGCCATGTTTCATCCAAATGAAGCCATATTGCACTAATTCAATGGCCTTGAAATTTGATGTTGAATTTTGTTGCCATCTATTATCGTTGTTACGGCCATGTTTTATCCAAATGAAGCCATTTTGCACTATTTCAATGGCCTTGAAATTTGATGTTGAGTTTTGTTGCCATCTATTATCCTTGTTACGGCCATGTTTCATCCAAATGAAGCCATCTTGCACTAGTTGAATGGCCTTGAAATTTGATGTTGAATTTTGTTGCCATCTATTATCGTTGTTAACGTACTTAACAACATGCCCGTCATGGGTTCAAGCCCCAAATAGACCGTGCTCCCATACGTAGGACTGACTATCCTGCTATGGTAACAATAAGTCACTGAAAGCCAAGCTCACTTCACTAGTGGGTACTTGGCAGGCCCTTGACCGACAGTGGTTGTTGTGCCAAAGAAAAAAGAAAAAAATATCGTTGTTACGGCCATGTTACATCCAAATAAAGGCATCTTGCACTAATTCATTGGCCTTGAAATTTGATGTTGTATTTTGTTGCCATCTATTATCGTTGTTACGGCCATGTTTCATCCAAATGAAGCCATCTTGCACTATTTGAATGGCCTTGAAATTTGATGTTGAATTTTGTTGCCATCTATTATCGTTGTTACGGCCATGTTTCATCCAAATAAAGGCATCTTGCACTAATTCAATGGCCTTGAAATTTGATGTTGAATTTTGTTGCCATCTATTATCGTTGTTACGGCCATGTTTCATCCAAATGAAGCCATATTGCACTATTTGCATGTACTTAAAATTTGATGTTGAGTTTTGTTGCCATCTATTATCGTTGTTACGGCCATGTTTCATCCAAATGAAGCCATCTTGCACTATCTGAATGGCCTTGAAATTTGATGTTGAGTTTTGTTGCCATCTATTATCGTTGTTACGGCCATGTTTCATCCAAATGAAGCCATCTTGCACTATTTGAATGGCCTTGAAATTTGATGTTGAGTTTTGTTGCCATCTATTATCGTTGTTACGGTCATGTTATATCCAAATGAAATCATATTGCACTATTTCAATGGCCTTGAAATTTGATGTTGAGTTTTGTTGCTATCTATTATCGTTGTTACGGCCATGTTTCATCCAAATGAAGCCATCTTGCACTATTTGAATGGCCTTGAAATTTGATGTTGAGTTTTGTTGCCATCTATTATCGTTGTTACGGCCATGTTTCATCCAAATGAAGCCATCTTGCACTATTTGCATGTACTTAACATTTAATGTTGAGTTTTTTTGCCATCTATTATCGTTGTTACGGCCATGTTTCATCCAAATGAAGCCATCTTGCACTATTTGAATGGCCTTGAAATTTGATGTTGAATTTTGTTGCCATCTATTATCGTTGTTACGGCCATGTTTCATCCAAATAAAGGCATCTTGCTCTAATTCAATGGCCTTGAAATTTGATGTTGGGTTTTTTTGCCATCTATTATCGTTGTTACGGCCATGTTTCATCCAAATGAAGCCATCTTGCACTATTTAAATGGCCTTGAAATTTGATGTTGAGTTTTGTTGCCATCTATTATCGTTGTTACGGCCATGTTTCATCCAAATGAAGCCATCTTGCACTATTTCAATGGCCTTGAAATTTGATGTTGAGTTTTGTTGCCATCTATTATCGTTGTTACGGCCATGTTTCATCCAAATGAAGCCATATTGCACTATTTGAATGGCCTTGAAATTTGATGTTGAATTTTGTTGCCATCTATTATCGTTGTTACGGCCATGTTTCATCCAAATGAAGACATATTGCACTATTTGAATGGCCTTGAAATTTGATGTTGAGTTTTTTTGCCATCTATTATCGTTGTTAACGTACTTAACAACATGCCCGTCATGGGTTCAAGCCCTAAATAGACCGTGCTCCCACACGTAGGACTGACTATCCTGCTATGGTAACAATAAGTCACTGAAAGCCAAGCTCACTTCACTAGTGGGTACTTGGCAGGCCCTTGACCGACAGTGGTTGTTGTGCCAAAGAAAAAAAAATTATCGTTGTTACGGCCATGTTACATCCAAATGAAGGCATCTTGCACTAATTCATTGGCCTTGAAATTTGATGTTGAATTTTGTTGCCATCTATTATCGTTGTTACGGCCATGTTATATCCAAATGAAGCCATCTTGCACTAGTTGAATGGCCTTGAAATTTGATGTTGAATTTTGTTGCCATCTATTATCGTTGTTACGGCCATGTTTCATCCAAATAAAGGCATCTTGCGCTGTTTCAATGGCCTTGAAATTTGATGTTGAATTTTGTTGCCATCTATTATCGTTGTTACGGCCATGTTACATCCAAATGAAGCCATCTTGCACTAATTCAATGGCCTTGAAATTTGATGTTGAGTTTTTTTGCCATCTATTATCGTTGTTACGGCCATGTTTCATCCAAATGAAGCCATCTTGCACTATTTGAATGGCCTTGAAATTTGATGTTGGGTTTTTTTGCCATCTATTATCGTTGTTACGGCCATGTTTCATCCAAATGAAGCCATCTTGCACTAGTTGAATGGCCTTGAAATTTGATGTTGAATTTTGTTGCCATCTGTTATCGTTGTTACGGCCATGTTTCATCCAAATGAAGCCATATTGCACTATTTGAATGGCCTTGAAATTTGATGTTGAATTTTGTTGCCATCTATTATCGTTGTTACGGCCATGTTTCATCCAAATAAAGGCATCTTGCACTATTTGAATGGCCTTGAAATTTGATGTTTGGTTTTTTTGCCATCTATTATCGTTGTTACGGCCATGTTTCATCCAAATGAAGCCATCTTGCACTAGTTGAATGGCCTTGAAATTTGATGTTGAATTTTGTTGCCATCTATTATCGTTGTTACGGCCATGTTTCATCCAAATGAAGCCATATTGCACTATTTGAATGGCCTTGAAATTTGATGTTGAATTTTGTTGCCATCTATTATCGTTGTTACGGCCATGTTTCATCCAAATAAAGGCATCTTGCACTATTTGAATGGCCTTGAAATTTGATGTTGGGTTTTTTTGCCATCTATTATCGTTGTTACGGCCATGTTTCATCCAAATGAAGCCATCTTGCACTAGTTGAATGGCCTTGAAATTTGATGTTGAATTTTGTTGCCATCTATTATCGTTGTTACGGCCATGTTTTATCCAAATGAAGCCATTTTGCACTATTTGAATGGCCTTGAAATTTGATGTTGAATTTTGTTGCCATCTATTATCGTTGTTACGGCCATGTTTCATCCAAATAAAGGCATCTTGCACTATTTCAATGTCCTTGAAATTTGATGTTGAATTTTGTTGCCATCTATTATCGTTGTTACGGCCATGTTTCATCCAAATGAAGCCATTTTGCACTATTTGATGTTGAGTTTGTTGCCATCTATTATCCTTGTTACGGCCATGTTTCATCCAAATGAAGCCATCTTGCACTAGTTGAATGGCCTTGAAATTTGATGTTGAATTTTGTTGCCATCTATTATCGTTGTTAACGTACTTAACAACATGCCCGTCATGGGTTCAAGCCCCGAATAGACCGTGCTCCCATACGTAGGACTGACTATCCTGCTATGGTAACAATAAGTCACTGAAAGCCAAGCTCACTTCACTAGTGGGTACTTGGCAGGCCCTTGACCGACAGTGGTTGTTGTGCCAAAGAAAAAAAAATTATCGTTGTTACGGCCATGTTACATCCAAATAAAGGCATCTTGCACTAATTCAATGGCCTTGAAATTTAATGTTGAATTTTGTTGCCATCTATTATCGTTGTTACGGCCATGTTACATCCAAATAAAGGCATCTTGCACTAAGTCAATGGCCTTGAAATTTGATGTTGAATTTTGTTGCCATCTATTATCGTTGTTACGGCCATGTTACATCCAAATGAAGCCATCTTGCACTATTTGAATGGCCTTGAAATTTGATGTTGAATTTTGTTGCCATCTATTATCGTTGTTACGGCCATGTTTCATCCAAATGAAGCCATCTTGCACTAATTCAATGGCCTTGAAATTTGATGTTGAGTTTTGTTGCCATCTATTATCATTGTTACGGCCATGTTTCATCCAAATGAAGCCATCTTGCACTATTTGAATGGCCTTGAAATTTGATGTTGAGTTTTGTTGCCATCTATTATCGTTGTTACAACCATGTTTTATCCAAATGAAGCCATCTTGCACTATTTGAATGGCCTTGAAATTTGATGTTGAATCTAGTTGCCATCTATTATCGTTGTTACGGCCATGTTTCATCCAAATGAAGCCATATTGCACTATTTGAATGGCCTTGAAATTTGATGTTGAGTTTTTTTGCCATCTATTATCGTTGTTACGGCCATGTTTTATCCAAATGAAGCCATTTTGCACTATTTGAATGGCCTTGAAATTTGATGTTGAATTTTGTTGCCATCTATTATCGTTGTTACGGCCATGTTACATCCAAATGAAGCCATATTGCACTATTTGAATGGCCTTGAAATTTGATGTTGAGTTTTGTTACCATCTATTATCGTTGTTACGGCCATATTTCATCCAAATGAAGCCATAATGCACTATTTGCATGTACTTAAAATTTAATGTTGAGTTTTTTTGCCATCTATTATCGTTGTTACGGCCATGTTTCATCCAAATGAAGCCATCTTGCACTATTTGAATGGCCTTGAAATTTGATGTTGAGTTTTGTTGCCATCTATTATCGTTGTTACGGCCATGTTTTATCCAAATGAAGCCATTTTGCACTATTTGAATGGCCTTGAAATTTGATGTTGAGTTTTGTTGCCATCTATTATCGTTGTTACGGCCATGTTTCATCCAAATGAAGCCATCTTGCACTATTTGAATGTACTTAACATTTAATGTTGAGTTTTTTTGCCATCTATTATCGTTGTTACGGCCATGTTTCATCCAAATGAAGCCATAATGCACTATTTAAATGGCCTTGAAATTTGATGTTGAGTTTTGTTGCCATCTATTATCGTTGTTACGGCCATGTTTCATCCAAATGAAGCCATCTTGCACTATTTGAATGGCCTTGAAATTTGATGTTGAATTTTGTTGCCATCTATTATCGTTGTTACGGCCATGTTTCATCCAAATGAAGCCATCTTGCACTATTTGAATGGCCTTGAAATTTGATGTTGAGTTTTGTTGCCATCTATTATCGTTGTTACGGCCATGTTTTATCCAAATGAAGCCATTTTGCACTATTTCAATGGCCTTGAAATTTGATGTTGAGTTTTGTTGCTATCTATTATCCTTGTTACGGCCATGTTTCATCCAAATGAAGCCATCTTGCACTAGTTGAATGGCCTTGAAATTTGATGTTGAATTTTGTTGCCATCTATTATCGTTGTTAACGTACTTAACAACATGCCCGTCATGGGTTCAAGCCCCAAATAGACCGTGCTCCCATACGTAGGACTGACTATCCTGCTATGGTAACAATAAGTCACTGAAAGCCAAGCTCACTTCACTAGTGGGTACTTGGCAGGCCCTTGACCGACAGTGGTTGTTGTGCCAAAGAAAAAAGAAAAAAATATCGTTGTTACGGCCATGTTACATCCAAATAAAGGCATCTTGCACTAATTCATTGGCCTTGAAATTTGATGTTGTATTTTGTTGCCATCTATTATCGTTGTTACGGCCATGTTTCATCCAAATGAAGCCGTCTTGCACTATTTGAATGGCCTTGAAATTTGATGTTGAATTTTGTTGCCATCTATTATCGTTGTTACGGCCATGTTTCATCCAAATAAAGGCATCTTGCACTAATTAAATGGCCTTGAAATTTGATGTTGAATTTTGTTGCCATCTATTATCGTTGTTACGGCCATGTTTCATCCAAATGAAGCCATATTGCACTATTTGCATGTACTTAAAATTTGATGTTGAGTTTTGTTGCCATCTATTATCGTTGTTACGGCCATGTTTCATCCAAATGAAGCCATCTTGCACTATTTCAATGGCCTTGAAATTTGATGTTGAGTTTTGTTGCCATCTATTATCGTTGTTACGGCCATGTTTCATCCAAATGAAGCCATCTTGCACTATTTGAATGGCCTTGAAATTTGATGTTGAGTTTTGTTGCCATCTATTATCGTTGTTACGGCCATGTTATATCCAAATGAAATCATATTGCACTATTTCAATGGCCTTGAAATTTGATGTTGAGTTTTGTTGCCATCTATTATCGTTGTTACGGCCATGTTTCATCCAAATGAAGCCATCTTGCACTATTTGAATGGCCTTGAAATTTGATGTTGAGTTTTGTTGCCATCTATTATCGTTGTTACGGCCATGTTTCATCCAAATGAAGCCATCTTGCACTATTTGCATGTACTTAACATTTAATGTTGAGTTTTTTGCCATCTATTATCGTTGTTACGGCCATGTTTCATCCAAATGAAGCCATCTTGCACTATTTGAATGGCCTTGAAATTTGATGTTGAATTTTGTTGCCATCTATTATCGTTGTTACGGCCATGTTTCATCCAAATGAAGGCATCTTGCTCTAATTCAATGGCCTTGAAATTTGATGTTGGGTTTTTTTGCCATCTATTATCGTTGTTACGGCCATGTTTCATCCAAATGAAGCCATCTTGCACTATTTAAATGGCCTTGAAATTTGATGTTGAGTTTTGTTGCCATCTATTATCGTTGTTACGGCCATGTTTCATCCAAATGAAGCCATCTTGCACTATTTCAATGGCCTTGAAATTTGATGTTGAATTTTGTTGCCATCTATTATCGTTGTTACGGCCATGTTTCATCCAAATGAAGCCATATTGCACTATTTGAATGGCCTTGAAATTTGATGTTGAATTTTGTTGCCATCTATTATCGTTGTTACGGCCATGTTTCATCCAAATGAAGCCATATTGCAGTATTTGAATGGCCTTGAAATTTGATGTTGAGTTTTTTTGCCATCTATTATCGTTGTTAACGTACTTAACAACATGCCCGTCATGGGTTCAAGCCCTAAATAGACCGTGCTCCCACACGTAGGACTGACTATCCTGCTATGGTAACAATAAGTCACTGAAAGCCAAGCTCACTTCACTAGTGGGTACTTGGCAGGCCCTTGACCGACAGTGGTTGTTGTGCCAAAGAAAAAAAAATTATCGTTGTTACGGCCATGTTACATCCAAATAAAGGCATCTTGCACTAATTCAATGGCCTTGAAATTTGATGTTGAATTTTGTTGCCATCTATTATCGTTGTTACGGCCATGTTTCATCCAAATGAAGCCATCTTGCACTATTTGAATGGCTTTGAAATTTGATGTTGAATTTTGTTGCCATCTATTATCGTTGTTACAACCATGTTTTATCCAAATGAAGCCATCTTGCACTATTTGAATGGCCTTGAAATTTGATGTTGAGTTTTTTTGCCATCTATTATCGTTGTTACGGCCATGTTTCATCAAAATGAAGCCATTTTGCACTATTTGAATGGCCTTGAAATTTGATGTTGAGTTTTGTTGCCATCTATTATCGTTGTTACGGCCATGTTTCATCCAAATGAAGCCATCTTGCACTATTTGAATGTACTTAACATTTAATGTTGAGTTTTTTTGCCATCTATTATCGTTGTTACGGCCATGTTTCATCCAAATGAAGCCATAATGCACTATTTAAATTGCCTTGAAATTTGATGTTGAGTTTTGTTGCCATCTATTATCGTTGTTACGGCCATGTTTCATCCAAATGAAGCCATCTTGCACTATTTGAATGGCCTTGAAATTTGATGTTGAATTTTGTTGCCATCTATTATCGTTGTTACGGCCATGTTTCATCCAAATGAAGCCATCTTGCACTATTTGAATGGCCTTGAAATTTGATGTTGAGTTTTGTTGCCATCTATTATCGTTGTTACGGCCATGTTTTATCCAAATGAAGCCATTTTGCACTATTTCAATGGCCTTGAAATTTGATGTTGAGTTTTGTTGCTATCTATTATCCTTGTTACGGCCATGTTTCATCCAAATGAAGCCATCTTGCACTAGTTGAATGGCCTTGAAATTTGATGTTGAATTTTGTTGCCATCTATTATCGTTGTTAACGTACTTAACAACATGCCCGTCATGGGTTCAAGCCCCAAATAGACCGTGCTCCCATACGTAGGACTGACTATCCTGCTATGGTAACAATAAGTCACTGAAAGCCAAGCTCACTTCACTAGTGGGTACTTGGCAGGCCCTTGACCGACAGTGGTTGTTGTGCCAAAGAAAAAAGAAAAAAATATCGTTGTTACGGCCATGTTACATCCAAATAAAGGCATCTTGCACTAATTCATTGGCCTTGAAATTTGATGTTGTATTTTGTTGCCATCTATTATCGTTGTTACGGCCATGTTTCATCCAAATGAAGCCGTCTTGCACTATTTGAATGGCCTTGAAATTTGATGTTGAATTTTGTTGCCATCTATTATCGTTGTTACGGCCATGTTTCATCCAAATAAAGGCATCTTGCACTAATTCAATGGCCTTGAAATTTGATGTTGAATTTTGTTGCCATCTATTATCGTTGTTACGGCCATGTTTCATCCAAATGAAGCCATATTGCACTATTTGCATGTACTTAAAATTTGATGTTGAGTTTTGTTGCCATCTATTATCGTTGTTACGGCCATGTTTCATCCAAATGAAGCCATCTTGCACTATTTCAATGGCCTTGAAATTTGATGTTGAGTTTTGTTGCCATCTATTATCGTTGTTACGGCCATGTTTCATCCAAATGAAGCCATCTTGCACTATTTGAATGGCCTTGAAATTTGATGTTGAGTTTTGTTGCCATCTATTATCGTTGTTACGGCCATGTTATATCCAAATGAAATCATATTGCACTATTTCAATGGCCTTGAAATTTGATGTTGAGTTTTGTTGCCATCTATTATCGTTGTTACGGCCATGTTTCATCCAAATGAAGCCATCTTGCACTATTTGAATGGCCTTGAAATTTGATGTTGAGTTTTGTTGCCATCTATTATCGTTGTTACGGCCATGTTTCATCCAAATGAAGCCATCTTGCACTATTTGCATGTACTTAACATTTAATGTTGAGTTTTTTGCCATCTATTATCGTTGTTACGGCCATGTTTCATCCAAATGAAGCCATCTTGCACTATTTGAATGGCCTTGAAATTTGATGTTGAATTTTGTTGCCATCTATTATCGTTGTTACGGCCATGTTTCATCCAAATGAAGGCATCTTGCTCTAATTCAATGGCCTTGAAATTTGATGTTGGGTTTTTTTGCCATCTATTATCGTTGTTACGGCCATGTTTCATCCAAATGAAGCCATCTTGCACTATTTAAATGGCCTTGAAATTTGATGTTGAGTTTTGTTGCCATCTATTATCGTTGTTACGGCCATGTTTCATCCAAATGAAGCCATCTTGCACTATTTCAATGGCCTTGAAATTTGATGTTGAATTTTGTTGCCATCTATTATCGTTGTTACGGCCATGTTTCATCCAAATGAAGCCATATTGCACTATTTGAATGGCCTTGAAATTTGATGTTGAATTTTGTTGCCATCTATTATCGTTGTTACGGCCATGTTTCATCCAAATGAAGCCATATTGCAGTATTTGAATGGCCTTGAAATTTGATGTTGAGTTTTTTTGCCATCTATTATCGTTGTTAACGTACTTAACAACATGCCCGTCATGGGTTCAAGCCCTAAATAGACCGTGCTCCCACACGTAGGACTGACTATCCTGCTATGGTAACAATAAGTCACTGAAAGCCAAGCTCACTTCACTAGTGGGTACTTGGCAGGCCCTTGACCGACAGTGGTTGTTGTGCCAAAGAAAAAAAAATTATCGTTGTTACGGCCATGTTACATCCAAATAAAGGCATCTTGCACTAATTCAATGGCCTTGAAATTTGATGTTGAATTTTGTTGCCATCTATTATCGTTGTTACGGCCATGTTACATCCAAATGAAGCCATCTTGCACTATTTGAATGGCTTTGAAATTTGATGTTGAATTTTGTTGCCATCTATTATCGTTGTTACAACCATGTTTTATCCAAATGAAGCCATCTTGCACTATTTGAATGGCCTTGAAATTTGATGTTGAGTTTTTTTGCCATCTATTATCGTTGTTACGGCCATGTTTCATCAAAATGAAGCCATTTTGCACTATTTGAATGGCCTTGAAATTTGATGTTGAGTTTTGTTGCCATCTATTATCGTTGTTACGGCCATGTTTCATCCAAATAAAGGCATCTTGCACTATTTGAATGGCCTTGAAATTTGATGTTGGGTTTTTTTGCCATCTATTATCGTTGTTACGGCCATGTTTCATCCAAATAAAGGCATCTTGCACTATTTCAATGGCCCTGAAATTTGATGTTGAATTTTGTTGCCATCTATTATCGTTGTTACGGCCATGTTTCATCCAAATGAAGCCATCTTGCACTATTTGAATGGCCTTGAAATTTGATGTTGAATTTTGTTGCCATCTATTATCGTTGTTACGGCCATGTTTCATCCAAATAAAGGCATCTTGCACTATTTCAATGGCCCTGAAATTTGATGTTGAATTTTGTTGCCATCTATTATCGTTGTTACGGCCATGTTTCATCCAAATGAAGCCATATTGTACAATTTGAATGGCCTTGAAATTTGATGTTGAATTTTGTTGCCATCTATTATCGTTGTTACGGCCATGTTTTATCCAAATGAAGCCATTTTGCACTATTTGAATGGCCTTGAAATTTGATGTTGAATTTTGTTGCCATCTATTATCGTTGTTACGGCCATGTTTCATCCAAATAAAGGCATCTTGCACTATTTCAATGTCCTTGAAATTTGATGTTGAATTTTGTTGCCATCTATTATCGTTGTTACGGCCATGTTTCATCCAAATGAAGCCATTTTGCACTATTTGATGTTGAGTTTGTTGCCATCTATTATCCTTGTTACGGCCATGTTTCATCCAAATGAAGCCATCTTGCACTAGTTGAATGGCCTTGAAATTTGATGTTGAATTTTGTTGCCATCTATTATCGTTGTTAACGTACTTAACAACATGCCCGTCATGGGTTCAAGCCCCGAATAGACCGTGCTCCCATACGTAGGACTGACTATCCTGCTATGGTAACAATAAGTCACTGAAAGCCAAGCTCACTTCACTAGTGGGTACTTGGCAGGCCCTTGACCGACAGTGGTTGTTGTGCCAAAGAAAAAAAAAATTATCGTTGTTACGGCCATGTTACATCCAAATAAAGGCATCTTGCACTAATTCAATGGCCTTGAAATTTAATGTTGAATTTTGTTGCCATCTATTATCGTTGTTACGGCCATGTTACATCCAAATAAAGGCATCTTGCACTAATTCAATGGCCTTGAAATTTAATGTTGAATTTTGTTGCCATCTATTATCGTTGTTACGGCCATGTTACATCCAAATGAAGCCATCTTGCACTATTTGAATGGCCTTGAAATTTGATGTTGAATTTTGTTGCCATCTATTATCGTTGTTACGGCCATGTTTCATCCAAATGAAGCCATCTTGCACTAATTCAATGGCCTTGAAATTTGATGTTGAGTTTTGTTGCCATCTATTATCGTTGTTACGGCCATGTTTCATGCCGTATTATATTGCCGTTTCATGCCGTATTGCCTATTATCACTAATTCAATGGCCTTGAAATTTGATGTTGAGTTTTGTTGCCATCTATTATCGTTGTTACGGCCATGTTTCATCCAAATGAAGCCATCTTGCACTATTTGAATGGCCTTGAAATTTGATGTTGAGTTTTGTTGCCATCTATTATCGTTGTTACAACCATGTTTTATCCAAATGAAGCCATCTTGCACTATTTGAATGGCCTTGAAATTTGATGTTGAGTTTTTTTGCCATCTATTATCGTTGTTACGGCCATGTTTCATCCAAATGAAGCCATTTTGCACTATTTGAATGGCCTTGAAATTTGATGTTGAGTTTTTTTGCCATCTATTATCGTTGTTACGGCCATGTTTTATCCAAATGAAGCCATTTTGCACTATTTGAATGGCCTTGAAATTTGATGTTGAATTTTGTTGCCATCTATTATCGTTGTTACGGCCATGTTACATCCAAATGAAGCCATATTGCACTATTTGAATGGCCTTGAAATTTGATGTTGAGTTTTGTTGCCATCTATTATCGTTGTTACGGCCATGTTTCATCCAAATGAAGCCATAATGCACTATTTGCATGCACTTAATATTTAATGTTGAGTTTTGTTGCCATCTATTATCGTTGTTACGGCCATGTTTCATCCAAATGAAGCCATCTTGCACTATTTGAATGGCCTTGAAATTTGATGTTGAGTTTTTTTGCCATCTATTATCGTTGTTACGGCCATGTTTTATCCAAATGAAGCCATATTGCACTATTTGAATGGCCTTGAAATTTGATGTTGAATTTTGTTGCCATCTATTATCGTTGTTACGGCCATGTTTCATCCAAATAAAGGCATCTTGCACTATTTCAATGTCCTTGAAATTTGATGTTGAATTTTGTTGCCATCTATTATCGTTGTTACGGCCATGTTTCATCCAAATGAAGCCATTTTGCACTATTTGAATGGCCTTGAAATTTGATGTTGAGTTTGTTGCCATCTATTATCGTTGTTACGGCCATGTTTCATCCAAATGAAGCCATCTTGCACTAGTTGAATGGCCTTGAAATTTGATGTTGAGTTTTGTTGCCATCTATTATCGTTGTTAACGTACTTAACAACATGCCCGTCATGGGTTCAAGCCCCGAATACACCGTGCTCCCATACGTAGGGCTGACTATCCTGCTATGGTAACAATAAGTCACTGAAAGCCAAGCTCACTTCACTAGTGGGTACTTGGCAGGCCCTTGACCGACAGTGGTTGTTGTGCCAAAGAAAAAAAAATTATCGTTGTTACGGCCATGTTACATCCAAATAAAGGCATCTTGCACTAATTCAATGGCCTTGAAATTTAATGTTGAATTTTGTTGCCATCTATTATCGTTGTTACGGCCATGTTACATCCAAATGAAGCCATCTTGCACTATTTGAATGGCCTTGAAATTTGATGTTGAATTTTGTTGCCATCTATTATCGTTGTTACAACCATGTTTTATCCAAATGAAGCCATCTTGCACTATTTGAATGGCCTTGAAATTTGATGTTGAGTTTTTTTGCCATCTATTATCGTTGTTACGGCCATGTTTCATCCAAATGAAGCCATTTTGCACTATTTGAATGGCCTTGAAATTTGATGTTGAGTTTTGTTGCCATCTATTATCGTTGTTACGGCCATGTTTCATCCAAATGAAGCCATCTTGCACTATTTGAATGGCCTTGAAATTTGATGTTGAATTTTGTTGCCATCTATTATCGTTGTTACGGCCATGTTTCATCCAAATGAAGCCATCTTGCACTATTTGAATGGCCTTGAAATTTGATGTTGAGTTTTGTTGCCATCTATTATCGTTGTTACAACCATGTTTTATCCAAATGAAGCCATCTTGCACTATTTGAATGGCCTTGAAATTTGATGTTGAATTTTGTTGCCATCTATTATCGTTGTTACGGCCATGTTTTATCCAAATGAAGTCATTTTGCACTATTTCAATGGCCTTGAAATTTGATGTTGAGTTTTGTTGCCATCTATTATCCTTGTTACGGCCATGTTTCATCCAAATGAAGCCATCTTGCACTAGTTGAATGGCCTTGAAATTTGATGTTGAATTTTGTTGCCATCTATTATCGTTGTTAACGTACTTAACAACATGCCCGTCATGGGTTCAAGCCCCGAATAGACCGTGCTCCCATACGTAGGACTGACTATCCTGCTATGGTAACAATAAGTCACTGAAAGCCAAGCTCACTTCACTAGTGGGTACTTGGCAGGCCCTTGACCGACAGTGGTTGTTGTGCCAAAGAAAAAAGAAAAAAATATCGTTGTTACGGCCATGTTACATCCAAATAAAGGCATCTTGCACTAATTCATTGGCCTTGAAATTTGATGTTGTATTTTGTTGCCATCTATTATCGTTGTTACGGCCATGTTTCATCCAAATGAAGCCATCTTGCACTATTTGAATGGCCTTGAAATTTGATGTTGAATTTTGTTGCCATCTATTATCGTTGTTACGGCCATGTTTCATCCAAAGAAAGGCATCTTGCACTAATTCAATGGCCTTGAAATTTGATGTTGAATTTTGTTGCCATCTATTATCGTTGTTACGGCCATGTTTCATCCAAATGAAGCCATATTGCACTATTTGCATGTACTTAAAATTTGATGTTGAGTTTTTTTGCCATCTATTATCGTTGTCACGGCCATGTTCCATCCAAATGAAGCCATCTTGCACTATTTGAATGGCCTTGAAATTTGATGTTGAGTTTTGTTGCCATCTATTATCGTTGTTACGGCCATGTTTCATCCAAATGAAGCCATCTTGCACTATTTGAATGGCCTTGAAATTTGATGTTGAGTTTTGTTGCCATCTATTATCGTTGTTACGGCCATGTTATATCCAAATGAAATCATATTGCACTATTTGAATGGCCTTGAAATTTGATGTTGAGTTTTGTTGCCATCTATTATCGTTGTTACGGCCATGTTTCATCCAAATGAAGCCATCTTGCACTATTTGAATGGCCTTGAAATTTGATGTTGAATTTTGTTGCCATCTATTATCGTTGTTACGGCCATGTTTCATCCAAATGAAGCCATCTTGCACTATTTGCATGTACTTAACATTTAATGTTGAGTTTTTTTGCCATCTATTATCGTTGTTACGGCCATGTTTCATCCAAATGAAGCCATCTTGCACTATTTGAATGGCCTTGAAATTTGATGTTGAATTTTGTTGCCATCTATTATCGTTGTTACGGCCATGTTTCTTCCAAATAAAGGCATCTTGCTCTAATTCAATGGCCTTGAAATTTGATGTTGAGTTTTGTTGCCATCTATTATCGTTGTTACGGCCATGTTTCATCCAAATGAAGCCATCTTGCACTATTTAAATGGCCTTGAAATTTGATGTTGAGTTTTGTTGCCATCTATTATCGTTGTTACGGCCATGTTTCATCCAAATGAAGCCATCTTGCACTATTTCAATGGCCTTGAAATTTGATGTTGAATTTTGTTGCCATCTATTATCGTTGTTACGGCCATGTTTCATCCAAATGAAGCCATATTGCACTATTTGAATGGCCTTGAAATTTGATGTTGAATTTTGTTGCCATCTATTATCGTTGTTACGGCCATGTTTCATCCAAATGAAGCCATATTGCAGTATTTGAATGGCCTTGAAATTTGATGTTGAGTTTTTTTGCCATCTATTATCGTTGTTAACGTACTTAACAACATGCCCGTCATGGGTTCAAGCCCTAAATAGACCGTGCTCCCACACGTAGGACTGACTATCCTGCTATGGTAACAATAAGTCACTGAAAGCCAAGCTCACTTCACTAGTGGGTACTTGGCAGGCCCTTGACCGACAGTGGTTGTTGTGCCAAAGAAAAAAAAAAAATTATCGTTGTTACGGCCATGTTACATCCAAATGAAGGCATCTTGCACTAATTCATTGGCCTTGAAATTTGATGTTGAATTTTGTTGCCATCTATTATCGTTGTTACGGCCATGTTACATCCAAATGAAGCCATCTTGCACTAGTTGAATGGCCTTGAAATTTGATGTTGAATTTTGTTGCCATCTATTATCGTTGTTACGGCCATGTTTCATCCAAATAAAGGCATCTTGCGCTGTTTCAATGGCCTTGAAATTTGATGTTGAATTTTGTTGCCATCTATTATCGTTGTTACGGCCATGTTACATCCAAATGAAGCCATCTTGCACTAATTCAATGGCCTTGAAATTTGATGTTGAGTTTTTTTGCCATCTATTATCGTTGTTACGGCCATGTTTCATCCAAATGAAGTCATCTTGCACTATTTGAATGGCCTTGAAATTTGATGTTGGGTTTTTTTGCCATCTATTATCGTTGTTACGGCCATGTTTCATCCAACTGAAGCCATCTTGCACTATTTGAATGGCCTTGAAATTTGATGTTGAATTTTGTTGCCATCTATTATCGTTGTTACGGCCATGTTTCATCCAAATGAAGCCATCTTGCACTATTTGAATGGCCTTGAAATTTGATGTTGAATTTTGTTGCCATCTGTTATCGTTGTTACGGCCATGTTTCATCCAAATCAAGGCATCTTGCACTATTTGAATGGCCTTGAAATTTGATGTTGAATTTTGTTGCCATCTATTATCGTTGTTACGGCCATGTTTCATCCAAATGAAGCCATCTTGCACTATTTAAATGGCCTTGAAATTTGATGTTGAGTTTTGTTGCCATCTATTATCGTTGTTACGGCCATGTTTCATCCAAATAAAGGCATCTTGCACTATTTCAATGTCCTTGAAATTTGATGTTGAATTTTGTTGCCATCTATTATCGTTGTTATGGCCATGTTTCATCCAAATGAAGCCATCTTGCACTATTTGAATGGCCTTGAAATTTGATGTTGAGTTTTTTTGCCATCTATTATCGTTGTTACGGCCATGTTTTATCCAAATGAAGCCATTTTGCACTATTTGAATGGCCTTGAAATTTGATGTTGAGTTTTGTTGCCATCTATTATCGTTGTTACGGCCATGTTTCATCCAAATAAAGGCATCTTGCACTATTTCAATGTCCTTGAAATTTGATGTTGAATTTTGTTGCCATCTATTATCGTTGTTACGGCCATGTTTCATCCAAATGAAGCCATTTTGCACTATTTGATGTTGAGTTTGTTGCCATCTATTATCGTTGTTACGGCCATGTTTCATCCAAATGAAGCCATCTTGCACTAGTTGAATGGCCTTGAAATTTGATGTTGAATTTTGTTGCCATCTATTATCGTTGTTACGGCCATGTTACATCCAAATAAAGGCATCTTGCACTAATTCAATGGCCTTGAAATTTAATGTTGAATTTTGTTGCCATCTATTATCGTTGTTACGGCCATGTTACATCCAAATAAAGGCATCTTGCACTAATTCAATGGCCTTGAAATTTAATGTTGAATTTTGTTGCCATCTATTATCGTTGTTACGGCCATGTTACATCCAAATGAAGCCATCTTGCACTATTTGAATGGCCTTGAAATTTGATGTTGAATTTTGTTGCCATCTATTATCGTTGTTACGGCCATGTTTCATCCAAATGAAGCCATCTTGCACTATTTGAATGGCCTTGAAATTTGATGTTGAGTTTTTTTGCCATCTATAATCGTTGTTACAACCATGTTTTATCCAAATGAAGCCATCTTGCACTATTTGAATGGCCTTGAAATTTGATGTTAAGTTTTTTTGCCATCTATTATCGTTGTTACGGCCATGTTTTATCCAAATGAAGCCATTTGGCACTATTTGAATGGCCTTGAAATTTGATGTTGAATTTTGTTGCCATCTATTATCGTTGTTACGGCCATGTTACATCCAAATGAAGCCATATTGCACTATTTGAATGGCCTTGAAATTTGATGTTGAGTTTTGTTGCCATCTATTATCGTTGTTACGGCCATGTTTCATCCAAATGAAGCCATAATGCACTATTTGCATGTACTTAAAATTTAATGTTGAGTTTTGTTGCCATCTATTATCGTTGTTATGGCCATGTTTCATCCAAATGAAGCCATCTTGCACTATTTGAATGGCCTTGAAATTTGATGTTGAGTTTTTTTGCCATCTATTATCGTTGTTACGGCCATGTTTTATCCAAATGAAGCCATTTTGCACTATTTGAATGGCCTTGAAATTTGATGTTGAATTTTGTTGCCATCTATTATCGTTGTTACGGCCATGTTACATCCAAATAAAGGCATCTTGCACTAATTCAATGGCCTTGAAATTTAATGTTGAATTTTGTTGCCATCTATTATCGTTGTTACGGCCATGTTACATCCAAATAAAGGCATCTTGCACTAATTCAATGGCCTTGAAATTTAATGTTGAATTTTGTTGCCATCTATTATCGTTGTTACGGCCATGTTACATCCAAATGAAGCCATCTTGCACTATTTGAATGGCCTTGAAATTTGATGTTGAATTTTGTTGCCATCTATTATCGTTGTTACGGCCATGTTTCATCCAAATGAAGCCATCTTGCACTATTTGAATGGCCTTGAAATTTGATGTTGAGTTTTTTTGCCATCTATTATCGTTGTTACAACCATGTTTTATCCAAATGAAGCCATCTTGCACTATTTGAATGGCCTTGAAATTTGATGTTGAGTTTTTTTGCCATCTATTATCGTTGTTACGGCCATGTTTTATCCAAATGAAGCCATTTGGCACTATTTGAATGGCCTTGAAATTTGATGTTGAATTTTGTTGCCATCTATTATCGTTGTTACGGCCATGTTACATCCAAATGAAGCCATATTGCACTATTTGAATGGCCTTGAAATTTGATGTTGAGTTTTGTTGCCATCTATTATCGTTGTTACGGCCATGTTTCATCCAAATGAAGCCATAATGCACTATTTGCATGTACTTAAAATTTAATGTTGAGTTTTGTTGCCATCTATTATCGTTGTTATGGCCATGTTTCATCCAAATGAAGCCATCTTGCACTATTTGAATGGCCTTGAAATTTGATGTTGAGTTTTTTTGCCATCTATTATCGTTGTTACGGCCATGTTTTATCCAAATGAAGCCATTTTGCACTATTTGAATGGCCTTGAAATTTGATGTTGAATTTTGTTGCCATCTATTATCGTTGTTACGGCCATGTTTCATCCAAATCAAGGCATCTTGTACTATTTCAATGTCCTTGAAATTTGATGTTGAATTTTGTTGCCATCTATTATCGTTGTTACGGCCATGTTTCATCCAAATGAAGCCATTTTGCACTATTTGAATGGCCTTGAAATTTGATGTTGAGTTTGTTGCCATCTATTATCCTTGTTACGGCCATGTTTCATCCAAATGAAGCCATCTTGCACTAGTTGAATGGCCTTGAAATTTGATGTTGAATTTTGTTGCCATCTATTATCGTTGTTAACGTACTTAACAACATGCCCGTCATGGGTTCAAGCCCCGAATAGACCGTGCTCCCATACGTAGGGCTGACTATCCTGCTATGGTAACAATAAGTCACTGAAAGCCAAGCTCACTTCACTAGTGGGTACTTGGCAGGCCCTTGACCGACAGTGGTTGTTGTGCCAAAGAAAAAAAAATTATCGTTGTTACGGCCATGTTACATCCAAATAAAGGCATCTTGCACTAATTCAATGGCCTTGAAATTTAATGTTTAATTTTGTTGCCATCTATTATCGTTGTTACGGCCATGTTACATCCAAATGAAGCCGTCTTGCACTATTTGAATGGCCTTGAAATTTGATGTTGAGTTTTGTTGCCATCTATTATCGTTGTTACAACCATGTTTTATCCAAATGAAGCCATCTTGCACTATTTGAATGGCCTTGAAATTTGATGTTGAGTTTTTTTGCCATCTATTATCGTTGTTACGGCCATGTTTCATCCAAATGAAGCCATTTTGCACTATTTGAATGGCCTTGAAATTTGATGTTGAGTTTTGTTGCCATCTATTATCGTTGTTACGGCCATGTTTCATCCAAATGAAGCCATCTTGCACTATTTGAATGGCCTTGAAATTTGATGTTGAGTTTTGTTGCCATCTATTATCGTTGTTACAACCATGTTTTATCCAAATGAAGCTATCTTGCACTATTTGAATGGCCTTGAAATTTGATGTTGAGTTTTGTTGCCATCTATTATCGTTATAACGGCCATGTTTCATCCAAATGAAGCCATTTTGCACTATTTGAATGGCCTTGAAATTTGATGTTGAGTTTTTTTGCAATCTATTATCGTTGTTACGGCCATGTTTTATCCAAATGAAGCCATTTTGCACTATTTGAATGGCCTTGAAATTTGATGTTGAGTTTTGTTGCCATCTATTATCGTTGTTACGGCCATGTTTCATCCAAATGAAGCCATCTTGCACTATTTGAATTACCTTGAAATTTGATGTTGAATTTTGTTGCCATCTATTATCGTTGTTACGGCCATGTTTCATCCAAATAAAGGCATCTTGCTCTAATTCAATGGCCTTGAAATTTGATGTTGGGTTTTTTTGCCATCTATTATCGTTGTTACGGCCATGTTTCATCCAAATGAAGCCATCTTGCACTATTTAAATGGCCTTGAAATTTGATGTTGAGTTTTGTTGCCATCTATTATCGTTGTTACGGCCATGTTTCATCCAAATGAAGCCATTTTGCACTATTTGAATGGCCTTGAAATTTGATGTTGAGTTTTGTTGCCATCTATTATCGTTGTTACGGCCATGTTTCATCCAAATGAAGCCATCTTGCACTATTTGAATGGCCTTGAAATTTGATGTTGAGTTTTGTTGCCATCTATTATCGTTGTTACAACCATGTTTTATCCAAATGAAGCCATCTTGCACTATTTGAATGGCCTTGAAATTTGATGTTGAATTTTGTTGCCATCTATTATCGTTGTTACGGCCATGTTTCATCCAAATGAAGCCATATTGCACTAATTCAATGGCCTTGAAATTTGATGTTGAATTTTGTTGCCATCTATTATCGTTGTTACGGCCATGTTTTATCCAAATGAAGCCATTCTGCACTATTTCAATGGCCTTGAAATTTGATGTTGAGTTTTGTTGCCATCTATTATCGTTGTTACGGCCATGTTTCATCCAAATGAAGCCATCTTGCACTATTTGAATGGCCTTGAAATTTGATGTTGAGTTTTGTTGCCATCTATTATCGTTGTTACGGCCATGTTTCATCCAAATGAAGCCATATTGCACTATTTGCATGTACTTAAAATTTGATGTTGAGTTTTGTTGCCATCTATTATCGTTGTTACGGCCATGTTACATCCAAATAAAGGCATCTTGCACTAATTCATTGGCCTTGAAATTTGATGTTGTATTTTGTTGCCATCTATTATCGTTGTTACGGCCATGTTTCATCCAAATGAAGCCATCTTGCACTATTTGAATGGCCTTGAAATTTGATGTTGAATTTTGTTGCCATCTATTATCGTTGTTACGGCCATGTTTCATCCAAATAAAGGCATCTTGCACTAATTCAATGGCCTTGAAATTTGATGTTGAGTTTTGTTGCCATCTATTATCGTTGTTACGGCCATGTTTCATCCAAATGAAGCCATATTGCACTATTTGTATGTACTTAAAATTTGATGTTGAGTTTTGTTGCCATCTATTATCGTTGTTACGGCCATGTTTCATCCAAATGAAGCCATCTTGCACTATTTGAATGGCCTTGAAATTTGATGTTGAGTTTTGTTGCCATCTATTATCGTTGTTACGGCCATGTTTCATCCAAATGAAGCCATCTTGCACTATTTGAATGGCCTTGAAATTTGATGTTGAGTTTTGTTGCCATCTATTATCGTTGTTACGGCCATGTTATATCCAAATGAAATCATATTGCACTAATTCAATGGCCTTGAAATTTGATGTTGAATTTTGTTGCCATCTATTATCGTTGTTACGGCCATGTTTCATCCAAATGAAGCCATCTTGCACTATTTGAATGGCCTTGAAATTTGATGTTGAGTTTTGTTGCCATCTATTATCGTTGTTACGGCCATGTTTCATCCAAATGAAGCCATCTTGCACTATTTGAATGGCCTTGAAATTTGATGTTGAGTTTTGTTGCCATCTATTATCGTTGTTACGGCCATGTTTCATCCAAATGAAGCCATCTTGCACTATTTGAATGGCCTTGAAATTTGATGTTGAGTTTTGTTGCCATCTATTATCGTTGTTACGGCCATGTTATATCCAAATGAAATCATATTGCACTAATTCAATGGCCTTGAAATTTGATGTTGAATTTTGTTGCCATCTATTATCGTTGTTACGGCCATGTTTCATCCAAATGAAGCCATCTTGCACTATTTGAATGGCCTTGAAATTTGATGTTGAGTTTTGTTGCCATCTATTATCGTTGTTACGGCCATGTTTCATCCAAATGAAGCCATCTTGCACTATTTGAATGGCCTTGAAATTTGATGTTGAATTTTGTTGCCATCTATTATCGTTGTTACGGCCATGTTTCATCCAAATAAAGGCATCTTGCTTTAATTCAATGGCCTTGAAATTTGATGTTGGGTTTTTTGCCATCTATTATCGTTGTTACGGCCATGTTTCATCCAAATGAAGCCATCTTGCACTATTTGCATGTACTTAACATTTAATGTTGAGTTTTTTTGCCATCTATTATCGTTGTTACGGCCATGTTTCATCCAAATGAAGCCATTTTGCACTATTTGAATGGCCTTGAAATTTGATGTTGAGTTTTGTTGCCATCTATTATCGTTGTTACGGCCATGTTTCATCCAAATGAAGCCATCTTGCACTATTTGAATGGCCTTGAAATTTGATGTTGAGTTTTGTTGCCATCTATTATCGTTGTTACAACCATGTTTTATCCAAATGAAGCCATCTTGCACTATTTGAATGGCCTTGAAATTTGATGTTGAGTTTTGTTGCCATCTATTATCGTTATAACGGCCATGTTTCATCCAAATGAAGCCATTTTGCACTATTTGAATGGCCTTGAAATTTGATGTTGAGTTTTTTTGCAATCTATTATCGTTGTTACGGCCATGTTTTATCCAAATGAAGCCATTTTGCACTATTTGAATGGCCTTGAAATTTGATGTTGAGTTTTGTTGCCATCTATTATCGTTGTTACGGCCATGTTTCATCCAAATGAAGCCATCTTGCACTATTTGAATGGCCTTGAAATTTGATGTTGAATTTTGTTGCCATCTATTATCGTTGTTACGGCCATGTTTCATCCAAATAAAGGCATCTTGCTCTAATTCAATGGCCTTGAAATTTGATGTTGGGTTTTTTTGCCATCTATTATCGTTGTTACGGCCATGTTTCATCCAAATGAAGCCATCTTGCACTATTTAAATGGCCTTGAAATTTGATGTTGAGTTTTGTTGCCATCTATTATCGTTGTTACGGCCATGTTTCATCCAAATGAAGCCATTTTGCACTATTTGAATGGCCTTGAAATTTGATGTTGAGTTTTGTTGCCATCTATTATCGTTGTTACGGCCATGTTTCATCCAAATGAAGCCATCTTGCACTATTTGAATGGCCTTGAAATTTGATGTTGAATTTTGTTGCCATCTATTATCGTTGTTACGGCCATGTTTCATCCAAATGAAGCCATCTTGCACTATTTGAATGGCCTTGAAATTTGATGTTGAGTTTTGTTGCCATCTATTATCGTTGTTACAACCATGTTTTATCCAAATGAAGCCATCTTGCACTATTTGAATGGCCTTGAAATTTGATGTTGAATTTTGTTGCCATCTATTATCGTTGTTACGGCCATGTTTCATCCAAATGAAGCCATATTGCACTAATTCAATGGCCTTGAAATTTGATGTTGAATTTTGTTGCCATCTATTATCGTTGTTACGGCCATGTTTTATCCAAATGAAGCCATTCTGCACTATTTCAATGGCCTTGAAATTTGATGTTGAGTTTTGTTGCCATCTATTATCGTTGTTACGGCCATGTTTCATCCAAATGAAGCCATCTTGCACTATTTGAATGGCCTTGAAATTTGATGTTGAGTTTTGTTGCCATCTATTATCGTTGTTACGGCCATGTTTCATCCAAATGAAGCCATATTGCACTATTTGCATGTACTTAAAATTTGATGTTGAGTTTTGTTGCCATCTATTATCGTTGTTACGGCCATGTTACATCCAAATAAAGGCATCTTGCAGTAATTCATTGGCCTTGAAATTTGATGTTGTATTTTGTTGCCATCTATTATCGTTGTTACGGCCATGTTTCATCCAAATGAACCCATCTTGCACTATTTGAATGGCCTTGAAATTTGATGTTGAATTTTGTTGCCATCTATTATCGTTGTTACGGCCATGTTTCATCCAAATAAAGGCATCTTGCACTAATTCAATGGCCTTGAAATTTGATGTTGAATTTTGTTGCCATCTATTATCGTTGTTACGGCCATGTTTCATCCAAATGAAGCCATATTGCACTATTTGTATGTACTTAAAATTTGATGTTGAGTTTTGTTGCCATCTATTATCGTTGTTACGGCCATGTTTCATCCAAATGAAGCCATCTTGCACTATTTGAATGGCCTTGAAATTTGATGTTGAGTTTTGTTGCCATCTATTATCGTTGTTACGGCCATGTTTCATCCAAATGAAGCCATCTTGCACTATTTGAATGGCCTTGAAATTTGATGTTGAGTTTTGTTGCCATCTATTATCGTTGTTACGGCCATGTTATATCCAAATGAAATCATATTGCACTATTTCAATGGCCTTGAAATTTGATGTTGAGTTTTGTTGCCATCTATTATCGTTGTTACGGCCATGTTTCATCCAAATGAAGCCATCTTGCACTATTTGAATGGCCTTGAAATTTGATGTTGAGTTTTGTTGCCATCTATTATCGTTGTTACGGCCATGTTTCATCCAAATGAAGCCATCTTGCACTATTTGCATGTACTTAACATTTAATGTTGAGTTTTTTTGCCATCTATTATCGTTGTTACGGCCATGTTTCATCCAAATGAAGCCAACTTGCACTATTTGAATGGCCTTGAAATTTGATGTTGAATTTTGTTGCCATCTATTATCGTTGTTACGGCCATGTTTCATCCAAATAAAGGCATCTTGCTTTAATTCAATGGCCTTGAAATTTGATGTTGGGTTTTTTGCCATCTATTATCGTTGTTACGGCCATGTTTCATCCAAATGAAGCCATCTTGCACTATTTAAATGGCCTTGAAATTTGATGTTGAGTTTTGTTGCCATCTATTATCGTTGTTACGGCCATGTTTCATCCAAATGAAGCCATCTTGCACTATTTCAATGGCCTTGAAATTTGATGTTGAATTTTGTTGCCATCTATTATCGTTGTTACGGCCATGTTTCATCCAAATGAAGCCATATTGCACTATTTGAATGGCCTTGAAATTTGATGTTGAATTTTGTTGCCATCTATTATCGTTGTTACGGCCATGTTTCATCCAAATGAAGCCATATTGCAGTATTTGAATGGCCTTGAAATTTGATGTTGAGTTTTTTTGCCATCTATTATCGTTGTTAACGTACTTAACAACATGCCCGTCATGGGTTCAAGCCCTAAATAGACCGTGATCCCACACGTAGGACTGACTATCCTGCTATGGTAACAATAAGTCACTGAAAGCCAAGCTCACTTCACTAGTGGGTACTTGGCAGGCCCTTGACCGACAGTGGTTGTTGTGCCAAAGAAAAAAAAAAATTATCGTTGTTACGGCCATGTTACATCCAAATGAAGGCATCTTGCACTAATTCATTGGCCTTGAAATTTGATGTTGAATTTTGTTGCCATCTATTATCGTTGTTACGGCCATGTTACATCCAAATGAAGCCATCTTGCACTAGTTGAATGGCCTTGAAATTTGATGTTGAATTTTGTTGCCATCTATTATCGTTGTTACGGCCATGTTTCATCCAAATAAAGGCATCTTGCGCTGTTTCAATGGCCTTGAAATTTGATGTTGAATTTTGTTGCCATCTATTATCGTTGTTACGGCCATGTTACATCCAAATGAAGCCATCTTGCACTAATTCAATGGCCTTGAAATTTGATGTTGAGTTTTTTTGCTATCTATTATCGTTGTTACGGCCATGTTTCATCCAAATGAAGCCATCTTGCACTATTTGAATGGCCTTGAAATTTGATGTTGGGTTTTTTTGCCATCTATTATCGTTGTTACGGCCATGTTTCATCCAAATGAAGCCATCTTGCACTATTTGAATGGCCTTGAAATTTGATGTTGAATTTTGTTGCCATCTATTATCGTTGTTACGGCCATGTTTCATCCAAATGAAGCCATCTTGCACTATTTGAATGGCCTTGAAATTTGATGTTGAATTTTGTTGCCATCTATTATCGTTGTTACGGCCATGTTTCATCCAAATAAAGGCATCTTGCACTATTTGAATGGCCTTGAAATTTGATGTTTGGTTTTTTTGCCATCTATTATCGTTGTTACGGCCATGTTTCATCCAAATGAAGCCATCTTGCACTATTTCAATGGCCTTGAAATTTGATGTTGAGTTTTGTTGCCATCTATTATCGTTGTTACGGCCATGTTTCATCCAAATGAAGCCATCTTGCACTATTTGAATGGCCTTGAAATTTGATGTTGAATTTTGTTGCCATCTATTATCGTTGTTACGGCCATGTTTCATCCAAATAAAGGCATCTTGCTCTAATTCAATGGCCTTGAAATTTGATGTTGGGTTTTTTTGCCATCTATTATCGTTGTTACAGCCATGTTTCATCCAAATGAAGCCATCTTGCACTATTTAAATGGCCTTGAAATTTGATGTTGAGTTTTGTTGCCATCTATTATCGTTGTTACGGCCATGTTTCATCCAAATGAAGCCATTTTGCACTATTTGAATGGCCTTGAAATTTGATGTTGAATTTTGTTGCCATCTATTATCGTTGTTACGGCCATGTTTCATCCAAATGAAGCCATCTTGCACTATTTCAATGGCCTTGAAATTTGATGTTGAATTTTGTTGCCATCTATTATCGTTGTTACGGCCATGTTTCATCCAAATGAAGCCATATTGCACTATTTGAATGGCCTTGAAATTTGATGTTGAATTTTGTTGCCATCTATTATCGTTGTTACGGCCATGTTTCATCCAAATGAAGCCATATTGCAGTATTTGAATGGCCTTGAAATTTGATGTTGAGTTTTTTTGCCATCTATTATCGTTGTTAACGTACTTAACAACATGCCCGTCATGGGTTCAAGCCCCGAATAGACCGTGCTCCCATACGTAGGGCTGACTATCCTGCTATGGTAACAATAAGTCACTGAAAGCCAAGCTCACTTCACTAGTGGGTACTTGGCAGGCCCTTGACCGACAGTGGTTGTTGTGCCAAAGAAAAAAAAATTATCGTTGTTACGGCCATGTTACATCCAAATAAAGGCATCTTGCACTAATTCAATGGCCTTGAAATTTAATGTTGAATTTTGTTGCCATCTATTATCGTTGTTACGGCCATGTTACATCCAAATGAAGCCGTCTTGCACTATTTGAATGGCCTTGAAATTTGATGTTGAGTTTTGTTGCCATCTATTATCGTTATAACGGCCATGTTTCATCCAAATGAAGCCATTTTGCACTATTTGAATGGCCTTGAAATTTGATGTTGAGTTTTGTTGCCATCTATTATCGTTGTTACGGCCATGTTTCATCCAAATGAAGCCATCTTGCACTATTTGAATGGCCTTGAAATTTGATGTTGAGTTTTGTTGCCATCTATTATCGTTGTTACAACCATGTTTTATCCAAATGAAGCCATCTTGCACTATTTGAATGGCCTTGAAATTTGATGTTGAGTTTTGTTGCCATCTATTATCGTTGTTACGGCCATGTTTCATCCAAATGAAGCCATTTTGCACTATTTGAATGGCCTTGAAATTTGATGTTGAGTTTTTTTGCAATCTATTATCGTTGTTACGGCCATGTTTTATCCAAATGAAGCCATTTTGCACTATTTGAATGGCCTTGAAATTTGATGTTGAATTTTGTTGCCATCTATTATCGTTGTTACGGCCATGTTTCATCCAAATGAAGCCATCTTGCACTATTTGAATGGCCTTGAAATTTGATGTTGAATTTTGTTGCCATCTATTATCGTTGTTACGGCCATGTTTCATCCAAATAAAGGCATCTTGCTCTAATTCAATGGCCTTGAAATTTGATGTTGGGTTTTTTTGCCATCTATTATCGTTGTTACGGCCATGTTTCATCCAAATGAAGCCATCTTGCACTATTTAAATGGCCTTGAAATTTGATGTTGAGTTTTGTTGCCATCTATTATCGTTGTTACGGCCATGTTTCATCCAAATGAAGCCATTTTGCACTATTTGAATGGCCTTGAAATTTGATGTTGAGTTTTGTTGCCATCTATTATCGTTGTTACGGCCATGTTTCATCCAAATGAAGCCATCTTGCACTATTTGAATGGCCTTGAAATTTGATGTTGAATTTTGTTGCCATCTATTATCGTTGTTACGGCCATGTTTCATCCAAATGAAGCCATCTTGCACTATTTGAATGGCCTTGAAATTTGATGTTGAGTTTTGTTGCCATCTATTATCGTTGTTACAACCATGTTTTATCCAAATGAAGCCATCTTGCACTATTTGAATGGCCTTGAAATTTGATGTTGAATTTTGTTGCCATCTATTATCGTTGTTACGGCCATGTTTCATCCAAATGAAGCCATATTGCACTAATTCAATGGCCTTGAAATTTGATGTTGAATTTTGTTGCCATCTATTATCGTTGTTACGGCCATGTTTTATCCAAATGAAGCCATTCTGCACTATTTCAATGGCCTTGAAATTTGATGTTGAGTTTTGTTGCCATCTATTATCGTTGTTACGGCCATGTTTCATCCAAATGAAGCCATCTTGCACTATTTGAATGGCCTTGAAATTTGATGTTGAGTTTTGTTGCCATCTATTATCGTTGTAACGGCCATGTTTCATCCAAATGAAGCCATCTTGCACTATTTGAATGGCCTTGAAATTTGATGTTGAGTTTTGTTGCCATCTATTATCGTTGTTACGGCCATGTTTCATCCAAATGAAGCCATTCTGCACTATTTCAATGGCCTTGAAATTTGATGTTGAGTTTTGTTGCCATCTATTATCGTTGTTACGGCCATGTTTCATCCAAATGAAGCCATCTTGCACTATTTGAATGGCCTTGAAATTTGATGTTGAATTTTGTTGCCATCTATTATCGTTGTTACGGCCATGTTTTATCCAAATGAAGCCATTCTGCACTATTTCAATGGCCTTGAAATTTGATGTTGAGTTTTGTTGCCATCTATTATCGTTGTTACGGCCATGTTTCATCCAAATGAAGCCATTCTGCACTATTTCAATGGCCTTGAAATTTGATGTTGAGTTTTGTTGCCATCTATTATCGTTGTTACGGCCATGTTTCATCCAAATGAAGCCATCTTGCACTATTTGAATGGCCTTGAAATTTGATGTTGAGTTTTGTTGCCATCTATTATCGTTGTTACGGCCATGTTTCATCCAAATGAAGCCATATTGCACTATTTGCATGTACTTAAAATTTGATGTTGAGTTTTGTTGCCATCTATTATCGTTGTTACGGCCATGTTACATCCAAATAAAGGCATCTTGCAGTAATTCATTGGCCTTGAAATTTGATGTTGTATTTTGTTGCCATCTATTATCGTTGTTACGGCCATGTTTCATCCAAATGAAGCCATCTTGCACTATTTGAATGGCCTTGAAATTTGATGTTGAATTTTGTTGCCATCTATTATCGTTGTTACGGCCATGTTTCATCCAAATAAAGGCATCTTGCACTATTTGAATGGCCTTGAAATTTGATGTTGAATTTTGTTGCCATCTATTATCGTTGTTACGGCCATGTTTCATCCAAATGAAGCCATATTGCACTATTTGTATGTACTTAAAATTTGATGTTGAGTTTTGTTGCCATCTATTATCGTTGTTACGGCCATGTTTCATCCAAATGAAGCCATCTTGCACTATTTGAATGGCCTTGAAATTTGATGTTGAGTTTTGTTGCCATCTATTATCGTTGTTACGGCCATGTTTCATCCAAATGAAGCCATCTTGCACTATTTGAATGGCCTTGAAATTTGATGTTGAGTTTTGTTGCCATCTATTATCGTTGTTACGGCCATGTTATATCCAAATGAAATCATATTGCACTATTTCAATGGCCTTGAAATTTGATGTTGAGTTTTGTTGCCATCTATTATCGTTGTTACGGCCATGTTTCATCCAAATGAAGCCATCTTGCACTATTTGAATGGCCTTGAAATTTGATGTTGAGTTTTGTTGCCATCTATTATCGTTGTTACGGCCATGTTTCATCCAAATGAAGCCATCTTGCACTATTTGCATGTACTTAACATTTAATGTTGAGTTTTTTTGCCATCTATTATCGTTGTTACGGCCATGTTTCATCCAAATGAAGCCATCTTGCACTATTTGAATGGCCTTGAAATTTGATGTTGAGTTTTGTTGCCATCTATTATCGTTGTTACGGCCATGTTTCATCCAAATGAAGCCATCTTGCACTATTTGAATGGCCTTGAAATTTGATGTTGAATTTTGTTGCCATCTATTATCGTTGTTACGGCCATGTTTCATCCAAATAAAGGCATCTTGCACTATTTGAATGGCCTTGAAATTTGATGTTGAATTTTGTTGCCATCTATTATCGTTGTTACGGCCATGTTTCATCCAAATGAAGCCATATTGCACTATTTGTATGTACTTAAAATTTGATGTTGAGTTTTGTTGCCATCTATTATCGTTGTTACGGCCATGTTTCATCCAAATGAAGCCATCTTGCACTATTTGAATGGCCTTGAAATTTGATGTTGAGTTTTGTTGCCATCTATTATCGTTGTTACGGCCATGTTTCATCCAAATGAAGCCATCTTGCACTATTTGAATGGCCTTGAAATTTGATGTTGAGTTTTGTTGCCATCTATTATCGTTGTTACGGCCATGTTATATCCAAATGAAATCATATTGCACTATTTCAATGGCCTTGAAATTTGATGTTGAGTTTTGTTGCCATCTATTATCGTTGTTACGGCCATGTTTCATCCAAATAAAGGCATCTTGCTTTAATTCAATGGCCTTGAAATTTGATGTTGGGTTTTTTGCCATCTATTATCGTTGTTACGGCCATGTTTCATCCAAATGAAGCCATCTTGCACTATTTGCATGTACTTAACATTTAATGTTGAGTTTTTTTTGCCATCTATTATCGTTGTTACGGCCATGTTTCATCCAAATGAAGCCATTTTGCACTATTTGAATGGCCTTGAAATTTGATGTTGAGTTTTGTTGCCATCTATTATCGTTGTTACGGCCATGTTTCATCCAAATGAAGCCATCTTGCACTATTTGAATGGCCTTGAAATTTGATGTTGAGTTTTGTTGCCATCTATTATCGTTGTTACAACCATGTTTTATCCAAATGAAGCCATCTTGCACTATTTGAATGGCCTTGAAATTTGATGTTGAGTTTTGTTGCCATCTATTATCGTTATAACGGCCATGTTTCATCCAAATGAAGCCATTTTGCACTATTTGAATGGCCTTGAAATTTGATGTTGAGTTTTTTTGCAATCTATTATCGTTGTTACGGCCATGTTTTATCCAAATGAAGCCATTTTGCACTATTTGAATGGCCTTGAAATTTGATGTTGAGTTTTGTTGCCATCTATTATCGTTGTTACGGCCATGTTTCATCCAAATGAAGCCATCTTGCACTATTTGAATGGCCTTGAAATTTGATGTTGAATTTTGTTGCCATCTATTATCGTTGTTACGGCCATGTTTCATCCAAATAAAGGCATCTTGCTCTAATTCAATGGCCTTGAAATTTGATGTTGGGTTTTTTTGCCATCTATTATCGTTGTTACGGCCATGTTTCATCCAAATGAAGCCATCTTGCACTATTTAAATGGCCTTGAAATTTGATGTTGAGTTTTGTTGCCATCTATTATCGTTGTTACGGCCATGTTTCATCCAAATGAAGCCATTTTGCACTATTTGAATGGCCTTGAAATTTGATGTTGAGTTTTGTTGCCATCTATTATCGTTGTTACGGCCATGTTTCATCCAAATGAAGCCATCTTGCACTATTTGAATGGCCTTGAAATTTGATGTTGAATTTTGTTGCCATCTATTATCGTTGTTACGGCCATGTTTCATCCAAATGAAGCCATCTTGCACTATTTGAATGGCCTTGAAATTTGATGTTGAGTTTTGTTGCCATCTATTATCGTTGTTACAACCATGTTTTATCCAAATGAAGCCATCTTGCACTATTTGAATGGCCTTGAAATTTGATGTTGAATTTTGTTGCCATCTATTATCGTTGTTACGGCCATGTTTCATCCAAATGAAGCCATATTGCACTAATTCAATGGCCTTGAAATTTGATGTTGAATTTTGTTGCCATCTATTATCGTTGTTACGGCCATGTTTTATCCAAATGAAGCCATTCTGCACTATTTCAATGGCCTTGAAATTTGATGTTGAGTTTTGTTGCCATCTATTATCGTTGTTACGGCCATGTTTCATCCAAATGAAGCCATCTTGCACAATTTGAATGGCCTTGAAATTTGATGTTGAGTTTTGTTGCCATCTATTATCGTTGTTACGGCCATGTTTCATCCAAATGAAGCCATATTGCACTATTTGCATGTACTTAAAATTTGATGTTGAGTTTTGTTGCCATCTATTATCGTTGTTACGGCCATGTTTCATCCAAATAAAGGCATCTTGCAGTAATTCATTGGCCTTGAAATTTGATGTTGTATTTTGTTGCCATCTATTATCGTTGTTACGGCCATGTTTCATCCAAATGAAGCCATCTTGCACTATTTGAATGGCCTTGAAATTTGATGTTGAATTTTGTTGCCATCTATTATCGTTGTTACGGCCATGTTTCATCCAAATAAAGGCATCTTGCACTAATTCAATGGCCTTGAAATTTGATGTTGAATTTTGTTGCCATCTATTATCGTTGTTACGGCCATGTTTCATCCAAATGAAGCCATATTGCACTATTTGTATGTACTTAAAATTTGATGTTGAGTTTTGTTGCCATCTATTATCGTTGTTACGGCCATGTTTCATCCAAATGAAGCCATCTTGCACTATTTGAATGGCCTTGAAATTTGATGTTGAGTTTTGTTGCCATCTATTATCGTTGTTACGGCCATGTTTCATCCAAATGAAGCCATCTTGCACTATTTGAATGGCCTTGAAATTTGATGTTGAGTTTTGTTGCCATCTATTATCGTTGTTACGGCCATGTTATATCCAAATGAAATCATATTGCACTATTTCAATGGCCTTGAAATTTGATGTTGAGTTTTGTTGCCATCTATTATCGTTGTTACGGCCATGTTTCATCCAAATGAAGCCATCTTGCACTATTTGAATGGCCTTGAAATTTGATGTTGAGTTTTGTTGCCATCTATTATCGTTGTTACGGCCATGTTTCATCCAAATGAAGCCATCTTGCACTATTTGCATGTACTTAACATTTAATGTTGAGTTTTTTTGCCATCTATTATCGTTGTTACGGCCATGTTTCATCCAAATGAAGCCATCTTGCACTATTTGAATGGCCTTGAAATTTGATGTTGAATTTTGTTGCCATCTATTATCGTTGTTACGGCCATGTTTCATCCAAATAAAGGCATCTTGCTTTAATTCAATGGCCTTGAAATTTGATGTTGGGTTTTTTGCCATCTATTATCGTTGTTACGGCCATGTTTCATCCAAATGAAGCCATCTTGCACTATTTAAATGGCCTTGAAATTTTATGTTGAGTTTTGTTGCCATCTATTATCGTTGTTACGGCCATGTTTCATCCAAATGAAGCCATCTTGCACTATTTCAATGGCCTTGAAATTTGATGTTGAATTTTGTTGCCATCTATTATCGTTGTTACGGCCATGTTTCATCCAAATGAAGCCATATTGCACTATTTGAATGGCCTTGAAATTTGATGTTGAATTTTGTTGCCATCTATTATCGTTGTTACGGCCATGTTTCATCCAAATGAAGCCATATTGCAGTATTTGAATGGCCTTGAAATTTGATGTTGAGTTTTTTTGCCATCTATTATCGTTGTTAACGTACTTAACAACATGCCCGTCATGGGTTCAAGCCCTAAATAGACCGTGATCCCACACGTAGGACTGACTATCCTGCTATGGTAACAATAAGTCACTGAAAGCCAAGCTCACTTCACTAGTGGGTACTTGGCAGGCCCTTGACCGACAGTGGTTGTTGTGCCAAAGAAAAAAAAAATTATCGTTGTTACGGCCATGTTACATCCAAATGAAGGCATCTTGCACTAATTCATTGGCCTTGAAATTTGATGTTGAATTTTGTTGCCATCTATTATCGTTGTTACGGCCATGTTACATCAAAATGAAGCCATCTTGCACTAGTTGAATGGCCTTGAAATTTGATGTTGAATTTTGTTGCCATCTATTATCGTTGTTACGGCCATGTTTCATCCAAATAAAGGCATCTTGCGCTGTTTCAATGGCCTTGAAATTTGATGTTGAATTTTGTTGCCATCTATTATCGTTGTTACGGCCATGTTACATCCAAATGAAGCCATCTTGCACTAATTCAATGGCCTTGAAATTTGATGTTGAGTTTTTTTGCTATCTATTATCGTTGTTACGGCCATGTTTCATCCAAATGAAGCCATCTTGCACTATTTGAATGGCCTTGAAATTTGATGTTGGGTTTTTTTGCCATCTATTATCGTTGTTACGGCCATGTTTCATCCAAATGAAGCCATCTTGCACTATTTGAATGGCCTTGAAATTTGATGTTGAATTTTGTTGCCATCTATTATCGTTGTTACGGCCATGTTTCATCCAAATGAAGCCATCTTGCACTATTTGAATGGCCTTGAAATTTGATGTTGAATTTTGTTGCCATCTATTATCGTTGTTACGGCCATGTTTCATCCAAATAAAGGCATCTTGCACTATTTGAATGGCCTTGAAATTTGATGTTTGGTTTTTTTGCCATCTATTATCGTTGTTACGGCCATGTTTCATCCAAATGAAGCCATCTTGCACTATTTCAATGGCCTTGAAATTTGATGTTGAGTTTTGTTGCCATCTATTATCGTTGTTACGGCCATGTTTCATCCAAATGAAGCCATCTTGCACTATTTGAATGGCCTTGAAATTTGATGTTGAATTTTGTTGCCATCTATTATCGTTGTTACGGCCATGTTTCATCCAAATAAAGGCATCTTGCACTATTTCAATGGCCTTGAAATTTGATGTTGAATTTTGTTGCCATCTATTATCGTTGTTACGGCCATGTTTCATCCAAATGAAGCCATATTGCACTATTTGAATGGCCTTGAAATTTGATGTTGAGTTTTGTTGCCATTTATTATCGTTGTTACGGCCATGTTTCATCCAAATGAAGCCATATTGCACTATTTGCATGTACTTAAAATTTAATGTTGAGTTTTTTTGCCATCTATTATCGTTGTTACGGCCATGTTTCATCCAAATGAAGCCATCTTGCACTATTTGAATGGCCTTGAAATTTGATGTTGAGTTTTTTTGCCATCTATTATCGTTGTTACGGCCATGTTTTATCCAAATGAAGCCATTTTGCACTATTTGAATGGCCTTGAAATTTGATGTTGAATTTTGTTGCCATCTATTATCGTTGTTACGGCCATGTTTCATCCAAATAAAGGCATCTTGCACTATTTCAATGTCCTTGAAATTTGATGTTGAATTTTGTTGCCATCTATTATCGTTGTTACGGCCATGTTTCATCCAAATGAAGCCATTTTGCACTATTTGATGTTGAGTTTGTTGCCATCTATTATCCTTGTTACGGCCATGTTTCATCCAAATGAAGCCATCTTGCACTAGTTGAATGGCCTTGAAATTTGATGTTGAATTTTGTTGCCATCTATTATCGTTGTTAACGTACTTAACAACATGCCCGTCATGGGTTCAAGCCCCGAATAGACCGTGCTCCCATACGTAGGACTGACTATCCTGCTATGGTAACAATAAGTCACTGAAAGCCAAGCTCACTTCACTAGTGGGTACTTGGCAGGCCCTTGACCGACAGTGGTTGTTGTGCCAAAGAAAAAAAAAATTATCGTTGTTACGGCCATGTTACATCCAAATAAAGGCATCTTGCACTAATTCAATGGCCTTGAAATTTAATGTTGAATTTTGTTGCCATCTATTATCGTTGTTACGGCCATGTTACATCCAAATAAAGGCATCTTGCACTAATTCAATGGCCTTGAAATTTAATGTTGAATTTTGTTGCCATCTATTATCGTTGTTACAACCATGTTTTATCCAAATGAAGCCATCTTGCACTATTTGAATGGCCTTGAAATTTGATGTTGAATTTTGTTGCCATCTATTATCGTTGTTACGGCCATGTTTCATCCAAATGAAGCCATCTTGCACTAATTCAATGGCCTTGAAATTTGATGTTGAGTTTTGTTGCCATCTATTATCGTTGTTACGGCCATGTTTCATCCAAATGAAGCCATCTTGCTCTATTAGAATGGCCTTGAAATTTGATGTTGAGTTTTGTTGCCATCTATTATCGTTGTTACAACCATGTTTTATCCAAATGAAGCCATCTTGCACTATTTGAATGGCCTTGAAATTTGATGTTGAGTTTTTTTGCCATCTATTATCGTTGTTACGGCCATGTTTCATCCAAATGAAGCCATTTTGCACTATTTGAATGGCCTTGAAATTTGATGTTGAGTTTTTTTGCCATCTATTATCGTTGTTACGGCCATGTTTTATCCAAATGAAGCCATTTTGCACTATTTGAATGGCCTTGAAATTTGATGTTGAATTTTGTTGCCATCTATTATCGTTGTTACGGCCATGTTACATCCAAATGAAGCCATATTGCACTATTTGAATGGCCTTGAAATTTGATGTTGAGTTTTGTTGCCATCTATTATCGTTGTTACGGCCATGTTTCATCCAAATGAAGCCATAATGCACTATTTGCATGTACTTAAAATTTAATGTTGAGTTTTGTTGCCATCTATTATCGTTGTTACGGCCATGTTTCATCCAAATGAAGCCATCTTGCACTATTTGAATGGCCTTGAAATTTGATGTTGAGTTTTTTTGCCATCTATTATCGTTGTTACGGCCATGTTTTATCCAAATGAAGCCATTTTGCACTATTTGAATGGCTTTGAAATTTGATGTTGAATTTTGTTGCCATCTATTATCGTTGTTACGGCCATGTTTCATCCAAATAAAGGCATCTTGCACTATTTCAATGTCCTTGAAATTTTATGTTGAATTTTGTTGCCATCTATTATCGTTGTTACGGCCATGTTTCATCCAAATGAAGCCATTTTGCACTATTTGAATGGCCTTGAAATTTGATGTTGAGTTTGTTGCCATCTATTATCCTTGTTACGGCCATGTTTCATCCAAATGAAGCCATCTTGCACTAGTTGAATCGCCTTGAAATTTGATGTTGAATTTTGTTGCCATCTATTATCGTTGTTAACGTACTTAACAACATGCCCGTCATGGGTTCAAGCCCCGAATAGACCGTGCTCCCATACGTAGGGCTGACTATCCTGCTATGGTAACAATAAGTCACTGAAAGCCAAGCTCACTTCACTAGTGGGTACTTGGCAGGCCCTTGACCGACAGTGGTTGTTGTGCCAAAGAAAAAAAAATTATCGTTGTTACGGCCATGTTACATCCAAATAAAGGCATCTTGCACTAATTCAATGGCCTTGAAATTTAATGTTGAATTTTGTTGCCATCTATTATCGTTGTTACGGCCATGTTACATCCAAATGAAGCCATCTTGCACTATTTGAATGGCTTTGAAATTTGATGTTGAATTTTGTTGCCATCTATTATCGTTGTTACAACCATGTTTTATCCAAATGAAGCCATCTTGCACTATTTGAATGGCCTTGAAATTTGATGTTGAGTTTTTTTGCCATCTATTATCGTTGTTACGGCCATGTTTCATCCAAATGAAGCCATTTTGCACTATTTGAATGGCCTTGAAATTTGATGTTGAGTTTTGTTGCCATCTATTATCGTTGTTACGGCCATGTTTCATCCAAATGAAGCCATCTTGCACTATTTGAATGGCCTTGAAATTTGATGTTGAGTTTTGTTGCCATCTATTATCGTTGTTACAACCATGTTTTATCCAAATGAAGCCATCTTGCACTATTTGAATGGCCTTGAAATTTGATGTTGAGTTTTTTTGCCATCTATTATCGTTGTTACGGCCATGTTTCATCCAAATGAAGCCATTTTGCACTATTTGAATGGCCTTGAAATTTGATGTTGAGTTTTTTGCCATCTATTATCGTTGTTACGGCCATGTTTTATCCAAATGAAGCCATTTTGCACTATTTGAATGGCCTTGAAATTTGATGTTGAATTTTGTTGCCATCTATTATCGTTGTTACGGCCATGTTACATCCAAATGAAGCCATATTGCACTATTTGAATGGCCTTGAAATTTGATGTTGAGTTTTTTTGCCATCTATTATCGTTGTTACGGCCATATTTCATCCAAATGCAGCCATATTGCACTATTTGCATGTACTTAAAATTTAATGTTGAGTTTTTTTGCCATCTATTATCGTTGTTACGGCCATGTTTCATCCAAATGAAGCCATCTTGCACTATTTGAATGGCCTTGAAATTTGATGTTGAGTTTTTTTGCCATCTATTATCGTTGTTACGGCCATGTTTTATCCAAATGAAGCCATTTTGCACTATTTGAATGGCCTTGAAATTTGATGTTGAATTTTGTTGCCATCTATTATCGTTGTTACGGCCATGTTTCATCCAAATAAAGGCATCTTGCACTAATTCATTGGCCTTGAAATTTGATGTTGAATTTTGTTGCCATCTATTATCGTTGTTACGGCCATGTTACATCCAAATGAAGCCATCTTGCACTATTTGAATGGCCTTGAAATTTGATGTTGAATTTTGTTGCCATCTATTATCGTTGTTACGGCCATGTTTCATCCAAATGAAGTCATATTGCACTATTTGAATGGCCTTGAAATTTGATGTTGAGTTTTGTTGCCATCTATTATCGTTGTTACGGCCATGTTTCATCCAAATGAAGCCATCTTGCACTATTTGCATGTACTTAACATTTAATGTTGAGTTTTTTTGCCATCTATTATCGTTGTTACGGCCATGTTTCATCCAAATGAAGCCATCTTGCACTATTTGAATGGCCTTGAAATTTGATGTTGAATTTTGTTGCCATCTATTATCGTTGTTACGGCCATGTTTCATCCAAATAAAGGCATCTTGAACTAATTCAATGGCCTTGAAATTTGATGTTGGGTTTTTTTGCCATCTATTATCGTTGTTACGGCCATGTTTCATCCAAATGAAGCCATCTTGCACTATTTGAATGGCCTTGAAATTTGATGTTGAATTTTGTTGCCATCTATTATCGTTGTTACAACCATGTTTTATCCAAATGAAGCCATCTTGCACTATTTGAATGGCCTTGAAATTTGATGTTGAGTTTTTTTGCCATCTATTATCGTTGTTACGGCCATGTTTCATCCAAATGAAGCCATTTTGCACTATTTGAATGGCCTTGAAATTTGATGTTGAGTTTTGTTGCCATCTATTATCGTTGTTACGGCCATGTTTCATCCAAATGAAGCCATCTTGCACTATTTGAATGGCCTTGAAATTTGATGTTGAGTTTTGTTGCCATCTATAATCGTTGTTACAACCATGTTTTATCCAAATGAAGCCATCTTGCACTATTTGAATGGCCTTGAAATTTGATGTTGAATTTTGTTGCCATATATTTTCGTTGTTACGGCCATGTTTCATCCAAATAAAGCCATCTTGCACTATTTGAATGGCCTTTAAATTTGATGTTGAATTTTGTTACCATCTATTATCGTTGTTACGGCCATGTTACATCCAAATGAAGCCATCTTGCACTAGTTGAATGGCCTTGAAATTTGATGTTGAATTTTGTTGCCATCTATTATCGTTGTTACGGCCATGTTTCATCCAAATGAAGCCATCTTGCACTATTTGAATGGCCTTGAAATTTGATGTTGAATTTTGTTGCCATCTATTATCGTTGTTACGGCCATGTTTCATCCAAATAAAGGCATCTTGCTCTAATTCAATGGCCTTGAAATTTGATGTTGAATTTTGTTGCCATCTATTATCGTTGTTACGGCCATGTTTCATCCAAATGAAGCCATATTGCACTATTTGCATGTACTTAAAATTTGATGTTGAGTTTTGTTGCCATCTATTATCGTTGTTACGGCCATGTTTCATCCAAATGAAGCCATCTTGCACTATTTGAATGGCCTTGAAATTTGATGTTGAGTTTTGTTGCCATCTATTATCGTTGTTACGGCCATGTTTCATCCAAATGAAGCCATCTTGCACTATTTGAATGGCCTTGAAATTTGATGTTGAGTTTTGTTGCCATCTATTATCGTTGTTAACGTACTTAACAACATGCCCGTCATGGGTTCAAGCCCCAAATAGACCGTGCTCCCATACGTAGGACTGACTATCCTGCTATGGTAACAATAAGTCACTGAAAGCCAAGCTCACTTCACTAGTGGGTACTTGGCAGGCCCTTGACCGACAGTGGTTGTTGTGCAAAAGAAGAAAAAAAATATCGTTGTTACGGCCATGTTACATCCAAATAAAGGCATCTTGCACTATTTCAATGGCCTTGAAATTTAATGTTGAATTTAGTTGCCATCTATTATCGTTGTTACGGCCATGTTTCGTCCAAATGAAGCCATCTTGCACTATTTGAATGGCCTTGAAATTTGATGTTGAATTTTGTTGCCATCTATTATCGTTGTTTTGGCCATGTTTTATCCAAATGAAGCCTGAATATTGCACTATTTGAATGGCCTTGAAATTTGATGTTGAGTTTTTTTGCCATCTATTATCGTTGTTACGGCCATGTTTCATCCAAATGAAGCCATCTTGCACTAATTCAATGGCCTTGAAATTTGATGTTGAATTTTGTTGCCATCTATTATCGTTGTTACGGCCATGTTTCATCCCAATGAAGCCATCTTGCACTATTTGTATGGCTTTGAAATTTAATGTTGAATTTTGTTGCCATCTATTATCGTTGTTACGGCCATGTTTCATCCAAATGAAGCCATCTTGCACTATTTGAATGGCCTTGAAATTTGATGTTGAGTTTTGTTGCCATCTATTATCGTTGTTACGGCCATGTTTCATCCAAATGAAACCATCTTGCACTATTTGAATGGCCTTGAAATTTGATGTTGAATTTTGTTGCCATCTATTATCGTTGTTACGGCTATGTTTCATCCAAATAAAGGCATCTTGCACTATTTGAATGGCCTTGAAATTTGATGTTGAATTTTGTTGCCATCTATTATCGTTGTTACGGCCATGTTTTATCCAAATGAAGCCATTTTGCACTATTTGCATGTACTTAACATTTAATGTTAAGTTTTGTTGCCATCTATTATCGTTGTTACGGCCATGTTTCATCCAAATGAAGCCATCTTGCACTATTTGAATGGTCTTGAAATTTGATGTTGAGTTTTTTTGCCATCTATTATCGTTGTTAACGTACTTAACAACATGCCCGTCATGGGTTCAAGCCCCAAATAGACCGTGCTCCCATACGTAGGACTGACTATCCTGCTATGGTAACAATAAGTCACTGAAAGCCAAGCTCACATCACTAGTGGGTACTTGGCAGGCCCTTGACCGACAGTGGTTGTTGTGCCAAAGAAAAAAAAAATATCGTTGTTACGGCCATGTTACATCCAAATAAAGGCATCTTGCACTAATTCAATGGCCTTGAAATTTGATGTTGAATTTTGTTGCCATCTATTATCGTTGTTACGGCCATGTTTCATCCAAATGAAGCCATCTTGCACTATTTGAATGGCCTTGAAATTTGATGTTGAATTTTGCAGCCATCTATTATCGTTGTTACGGCCATGTTTCATCCAAATAAAGGCATCTTGCTCTAATTCAATGGCCTTGAAATTTGATGTTGAATTTTGTTGCCATCTATTATCGTTGTTACGGCCATGTTTCATCCAAATGAAGCCATATTGCACTATTTGCATGTACTTAAAATTTGATGTTGAGTTTTGTTGCCATCTATTATCGTTGTTACGGCCATGTTTCATCCAAATGAAGCCATCTTGCACTATTTGAATGGCCTTGAAATTTGATGTTGAGTTTTGTTGCCATCTATTATCGTTGTTACGGCCATGTTTCATCCAAATGAAGCCATCTTGCACTATTTGAATGGCCTTGAAATTTGATGTTGAGTTTTGTTGCCATCTATTATCGTTGTTACGGCCATGTTATATCCAAATGAAGTCATATTGCACTATTTGAATGGCCTTGAAATTTGATGTTGAATTTTGTTGCCATCTATTATCGTTGTTACGGCCATGTTTCATCCAAATGAAGCCATCTTGCACTAATTCAATGGCCTTGAAATTTGATGTTGAGTTTTTTTGCCATCTATTATCGTTGTTACGGCCATGTTTCATCCAAATGAAGCCATCTTGCACTATTTGCATGTACTTAACATTTAATGTTGAGTTTTTTTGCCATCTATTATCGTTGTTACGGCCATGTTTCATCCAAATGAAGCCATCTTGCACTATTTGAATGGCCTTGAAATTTGATGTTGAATTTTGTTGCCATCTATTATCGTTGTTACGGCCATGTTTCATCCAAATAAAGGCATCTTGCTCTAATTCAATGGCCTTGAAATTTGATGTTGGGTTTTTTTGCCATCTATTATCGTTGTTACGGCCATGTTTTATCCAAATGAAGCCATTTTGCACTATTTCAATGGCCTTGAAATTTGATGTTGAGTTTTGTTGCCATCTATTATCCTTGTTACGGCCATGTTTCATCCAAATGAAGCCATCTTGCACTAGTTGAATGGCCTTGAAATTTGATGTTGAATTTTGTTGCCATCTATTATCGTTGTTAACGTACTTAACAACATGCCCGTCATGGGTTCAAGCCCCAAATAGACCGTGCTCCCATACGTAGGACTGACTATCCTGCTATGGTAACAATAAGTCACTGAAAGCCAAGCTCACTTCACTAGTGGGTACTTGGCAGGCCCTTGACCGACAGTGGTTGTTGTGCCAAAGAAAAAAGAAAAAAATATCGTTGTTACGGCCATGTTACATCCAAATAAAGGCATCTTGCAGTAATTCATTGGCCTTGAAATTTGATGTTGTATTTTGTTGCCATCTATTATCGTTGTTACGGCCATGTTTCATCCAAATGAAGCCATCTTGCACTATTTGAATGGCCTTGAAATTTGATGTTGAATTTTGTTGCCATCTATTATCGTTGTTACGGCCATGTTTCATCCAAATAAAGGCATCTTGCACTAATTCAATGGCCTTGAAATTTGATGTTGAATTTTGTTGCCATCTATTATCGTTGTTACGGCCATGTTTCATCCAAATGAAGCCATATTGCACTATTTGCATGTACTTAAAATTTGATGTTGAGTTTTGTTGCCATCTATTATCGTTGTTACGGCCATGTTTCATCCAAATGAAGCCATCTTGCACTATTTGAATGGCCTTGAAATTGGATGTTGAGTTTTGTTGCCATCTATTATCGTTGTTACGGTCATGTTTCATCCAAATGAAGCCATCTTGCACTATTTGAATGGCCTTGAAATTTGATGTTGAGTTTTGTTGCCATCTATTATCGTTGTTACGGCCATGTTATATCCAAATGAAGTCATATTGCACTATTTGAATGGCCTTGAAATTTGATGTTGAATTTTGTTGCCATCTATTATCGTTGTTACGGCCATGTTTCATCCAAATGAAGCCATCTTGCACTATTTGAATGGCCTTGAAATTTGATGTTGAGTTTTGTTGCCATCTATTATCGTTGTTACGGCCATGTTTCATCCAAATGAAGCCATCTTGCACTATTTGCATGTACTTAACATTTAATGTTGAGTTTTTTTTGCCATCTATTATCGTTGTTACGGCCATGTTTCATCCAAATGAAGCCATCTTGCACTATTTGAATGGCCTTGAAATTTGATGTTGAATTTTGTTGCCATCTATTATCGTTGTTACGGCCATGTTTCATCCAAATAAAGGCATCTTGCTCTAATTCAATGGCCTTGAAATTTGATGTTGGGTTTTTTTGCCATCTATTATCGTTGTTACGGCCATGTTTCATCCAAATGAAGCCATCTTGCACTATTTAAATGGCCTTGAAATTTGATGTTGAGTTTTGTTGCCATCTATTATCGTTGTTACGGCCATGTTTCATCCAAATGAAGCCATCTTGCACTATTTGAATGGTCTTGAAATTTGATGTTGAATTTTGTTGCCATCTATTATCGTTGTTACGGCCATGTTTCATCCAAATGAAGCCATTTTGCACTATTTGAATGGCCTTGAAATTTGATGTTGAATTTTGTTGCCATCTATTATCGTTGTTACGGCCATGTTTCATCCAAATGAAGCCATCTTGCACTATTTGAATGGCCTTGAAATTTGATGTTGAGTTTTTTTGCCATCTATTATCGTTGTTAACGTACTTAACAACATGCCCGTCATGGGTTCAAGCCCTAAATAGACCGTGCTCCCACACGTAGGACTGACTATCCTGCTATGGTAACAATAAGTCACTGAAAGCCAAGCTCACTTCACTAGTGGGTACTTGGCAGGCCCTTGACCGACAGTGGTTGTTGTGCCAAAGAAAAAAAAAATTATCGTTGTTACGGCCATGTTATATCCAAATGAAGGCATCTTGCACTAATTCATTGGCCTTGAAATTTGATGTTGAATTTTGTTGCCATCTATTATCGTTGTTACGGCCATGTTACATCCAAATGAAGCCATCTTGCACTAGTTGAATGGCCTTGAAATTTGATGTTGAATTTTGTTGCCATCTATTATCGTTGTTACGGCCATGTTTCATCCAAATAAAGGCATCTTGCGCTGTTTCAATGGCCTTGAAATTTGATGTTGAATTTTGTTGCCATCTATTATCGTTGTTACGGCCATGTTACATCCAAATGAAGCCATCTTGCACTAATTCAATGGCCTTGAAATTTGATGTTGAGTTTTTTTGCCATCTATTATCGTTGTTACGGCCATGTTTCATCCAAATGAAGCCATATTGCACTATTTGCATGTACTTAAAATTTAATGTTGAGTTTTTTTGCCATCTATTATCGTTGTTACGGCCATGTTATATCCAAATGAAGCCATCTTGCACTATTTGAATGGCCTTGAAATTTGATGTTGGGTTTTTTTGCCATCTATTATCGTTGTTACGGCCATGTTTCATCCAAATGAAGCCATCTTGCACTATTTGAATGGCCTTGAAATTTGATGTTGAATTTTGTTGCCATCTATTATCGTTGTTACGGTCATGTTTCATCCAAATGAAGCCATCTTGCACTATTTGAATGGCCTTGAAATTTGATGTTGAATTTTGTTGCCATCTATTATCGTTGTTACGGCCATGTTTCATCCAAATAAAGGCATCTTGCACTATTTGAATGGCCTTGAAATTTGATGTTTGGTTTTTTTGCCATCTATTATCGTTGTTACGGCCATGTTTCATCCAAATGAAGCCATCTTGCACTATTTGAATGGCCTTGAAATTTGATGTTGAGTTTTGTTGCCATCTATTATCGTTGTTACGGCCATGTTTCATCCAAATGAAGCCATCTTGCACTATTTGAATGGCCTTGAAATTTGATGTTGAATTTTGTTGCCATCTATTATCGTTGTTACGGCCATGTTTCATCCAAATAAAGGCATCTTGCACTATTTCAATGGCCTTGAAATTTGATGTTGGGTTTTTTTGCCATCTATTATCGTTGTTACGGCCATGTTTCATCCAAATGAAGCCATATTGCACTATTTGAATGGCCTTGAAATTTGATGTTGAGTTTTGTTGCCATCTATTATCGTTGTTACGGTCATGTTTCATCCAAATGAAGCCATATTGCACTATTTTCATGTACTTAAAATTTAATGTTGAGTTTTTTTGCCATCTATTATCGTTGTTATGGCCATGTTCCATCCAAATGAAGCCATCTTGCGCTATTTTAATGGCCTTGAAATTTGATGTTGAGTTTTTTTGCCATCTATTATCGTTGTTACGGCCATGTTTTATCCAAATGAAGCCATTTTGCACTATTTGAATGGCCTTGAAATTTGATGTTGAATTTTGTTGCCATCTATTATCGTTGTTACGGCCATGTTTCATCCAAATAAAGGCATCTTGCACTATTTCAATGTCCTTGAAATTTGATGTTGAATTTTGTTGCCATCTATTATCGTTGTTACGGCCATGTTTCATCCAAATGAAGCCATTTTGCACTATTTGATGTTGAGTTTGTTGCCATCTATTATCGTTGTTACGGCCATGTTTCATCCAAATGAAGCCATCTTGCACTAGTTGAATGGCCTTGAAATTTGATGTTGAATTTTGTTGCCATCTATTATCGTTGTTACGGCCATGTTTCATCCAAATGAAGCCATCTTGCACTATTTGCATGTACTTAACATTTAATGTTGAGTTTTTTTGCCATCTATTATCGTTGTTACGGCCATGTTTCATCCAAATGAAGCCATCTTGCACTATTTGAATGGCCTTGAAATTTGATGTTGAATTTTGTTGCCATCTATTATCGTTGTTACGGCCATGTTTCATCCAAATAAAGGCATCTTGCTCTAATTCAATGGCCTTGAAATTTGATGTTGGGTTTTTTTGCCATCTATTATCGTTGTTACGGCCATGTTTCATCCAAATGAAGCCATCTTGCACTATTTAAATGGCCTTGAAATTTGATGTTGAGTTTTGTTGCCATCTATTATCGTTGTTACGGCCATGTTTCATCCAAATGAAGCCATCTTGCACTATTTGAATGGTCTTGAAATTTGATGTTGAATTTTGTTGCCATCTATTATCGTTGTTACGGCCATGTTTCATCCAAATGAAGCCATATTGCACTATTTGAATGGCCTTGAAATTTGATGTTGAATTTTGTTGCCATCTATTATCGTTGTTACGGCCATGTTTCATCCAAATGAAGCCATCTTGCACTATTTGAATGGCCTTGAAATTTGATGTTGAGTTTTTTTGCCATCTATTATCGTTGTTAACGTACTTAACAACATGCCCGTCATGGGTTCAAGCCCTAAATAGACCGTGCTCCCACACGTAGGACTGACTATCCTGCTATGGTAACAATAAGTCACTGAAAGCCAAGCTCACTTCACTAGTGGGTACTTGGCAGGCCCTTGACCGACAGTGGTTGTTGTGCCAAAGAAAAAAAAAAAATTATCGTTGTTACGGCCATGTTATATCCAAATGAAGGCATCTTGCACTAATTCATTGGCCTTGAAATTTGATGTTGAATTTTGTTGCCATCTATTATCGTTGTTACGGCCATGTTACATCCAAATGAAGCCATCTTGCACTAGTTGAATGGCCTTGAAATTTGATGTTGAATTTTGTTGCCATCTATTATCGTTGTTACGGCCATGTTTCATCCAAATAAAGGCATCTTGCGTTGTTTCAATGGCCTTGAAATTTGATGTTGAATTTTGTTGCCATCTATTATCGTTGTTACGGCCATGTTACATCCAAATGAAGCCATCTTGCACTAATTCAATGGCCTTGAAATTTGATGTTGAGTTTTTTTGCCATCTATTATCGTTGTTACGGCCATGTTTTATCCAAATGAAGCCATATTGCACTATTTGCATGTACTTAAAATGTAATGTTGAGTTTTTTTGCCATCTATTATCAGTGTTATGGCCATGTTTCATCCAAATGAAGCCATCTTGCACTATTTGAATGGCCTTGAAATTTGATGTTGGGTTTTTTTGCCATCTATTATCGTTGTTACGGCCATGTTTCATCCAAATGAAGCCATCTTGCACTATTTGAATGGCCTTGAAATTTGATGTTGAATTTTGTTGCCATCTATTATCGTTGTTACGGCCATGTTTCATCCAAATAAAGGCATCTTGCACTATTTCAATGGCCTTGAAATTTGATGTTGAATTTTGTTGCCATCTATTATCGTTGTTACGGCCATGTTTCATCCAAATGAAGCCATATTGCACTATTTGAATGGCCTTGAAATTTGATGTTGAGTTTTGTTGCCATCTATTATCGTTGTTACGGTCATGTTTCATCCAAATGAAGCCATATTGCACTATTTGCATGTACTTAAAATTTAATGTTGAGTTTTTTTGCCATCTATTATCGTTGTTATGGCCATGTTTCATCCAAATGAAGCCATCTTGCACTATTTGAATGGCCTTGAAATTTGATGTTGAGTTTTTTTGCCATCTATTATCGTTGTTACGGCCATGTTTCATCCAAATGAAGCCATTTTGCACTATTTGAATGGCCTTGAAATTTGATGTTGAATTTTGTTGCCATCTATTATCGTTGTTACGGCCATGTTTCATCCAAATAAAGGCATCTTGCACTATTTCAATGTCCTTGAAATTTGATGTTGAATTTTGTTGCCATCTATTATCGTTGTTACGGCCATGTTTCATCCAAATGAAGCCATTTTGCACTATTTGATGTTGAGTTTGTTGCCATCTATTATCCTTGTTACGGCCATGTTTCATCCAAATGAAGCCATCTTGCACTAGTTGAATGGCCTTGAAATTTGATGTTGAATTTTGTTGCCATCTATTATCGTTGTTAACGTACTTAACAACATGCCCGTCATGGGTTCAAGCCCCGAATAGACCGTGCTCCCATACGTAGGACTGACTATCCTGCTATGGTAACAATAAGTCACTGAAAGCCAAGCTCACTTCACTAGTGGGTACTTGGCAGGCCCTTGACCGACAGTGGTTGTTGTGCCAAAGAAAAAAAAAATTATCGTTGTTACGGCCATGTTACATCCAAATAAAGGCATCTTGCACTAATTCAATGGCCTTGAAATTTAATGTTGAATTTTGTTGCCATCTATTATCGTTGTTACGGCCATGTTACATCCAAATAAAGGCATCTTGCACTAATTCAATGGCCTTGAAATTTAATGTTGAATTTTGTTGCCATCTATTATCGTTGTTACGGCCATGTTACATCCAAATGAAGCCATCTTGCACTATTTGAATGGCCTTGAAATTTGATGTTGAATTTTGTTGCCATCTATTATCGTTGTTACGGCCATGTTTCATCCAAATGAAGCCATCTTGCACTAATTCAATGGCCTTGAAATTTGATGTTGAGTTTTGTTGCCATCTATTATCGTTGTTACGGCCATGTTTCATCCAAATGAAGCCATCTTGCACTATTTCAACGGCCTTGAAATTTGATGTTGAGTTTTGTTGCCATCTATTATCGTTGTTACAACCATGTTTTATCCAAATGAAGCCATCTTGCACTATTTGAATGGCCTTGAAATTTGATGTTGAGTTTTTTTGCCATCTATTATCGTTGTTACGGCCATGTTTCATCCAAATGAAGCCATTTTGCACTATTTGAATGGCCTTGAAATTTGATGTTGAGTTTTGTTGCCATCTATTATCGTTGTTACGGCCATGTTTCATCCAAATGAAGCCATTTTGCACTATTTGAATGGCCTTGAAATTTGATGTTGAGTTTTTTTGCCATCTATTATCGTTGTTACGGCCATGTTTTATCCAAATGAAGCCATTTTGCACTATTTGAATGGCCTTGAAATTTGATGTTGAATTTTGTTGCCATCTATTATCGTTGTTACGGCCATGTTACATCCAAATGAAGCCATATTGCACTATTTGAATGGCCTTGAAATTTGATGTTGAGTTTTGTTGCCATCTATTATCGTTGTTACGGCCATGTTTCATCCAAATGAAGCCATCTTGCACTATTTGCATGTACTTAAAATTTAATGTTGAGTTTTGTTGCCATCTATTATCGTTGTTACGGCCATGTTTCATCCAAATGAAGCCATTTTGCACTATTTGAATGGCCTTGAAATTTGATGTTGAGTTTTGTTGCCATCTATTATCGTTGTTACGGCCATGTTTCATCCAAATGAAGCCATTTTGCACTATTTGAATGGCCTTGAAATTTGATGTTGAGTTTTGTTGCCATCTATTATCGTTGTTACGGCCATGTTTCATCCAAATGAAGCCATCTTGCACTATTTGAATGGCCTTGAAATTTGATGTTGAGTTTTGTTGCCATCTATTATCGTTGTTACAACCATGTTTTATCCAAATGAAGCCATCTTGCACTATTTGAATGGCCTTGAAATTTGATGTTGAGTTTTTTTGCCATCTATTATCGTTGTTACGGCCATGTTTCATCCAAATGAAGCCATTTTGCACTATTTGAATGGCCTTGAAATTTGATGTTGAGTTTTGTTGCCATCTATTATCGTTGTTACGGCCATGTTTTATCCAAATGAAGCCATTTTGCACTATTTGAATGGCCTTGAAATTTGATGTTGAATTTTGTTGCCATCTATTATCGTTGTTACGGCCATGTTACATCCAAATGAAGCCATATTGCACTATTTGAATGGCCTTGAAATTTGATGTTGAGTTTTGTTGCCATCTATTATCGTTGTTACGGCCATATTTCATCCAAATGAAGCCATATTGCACTATTTGCATGTACTTAAAATTTAATGTTGAGTTTTGTTGCCATCTATTATCGTTGTTATGGCCATGTTTCATCCAAATGAAGCCATCTTGCACTATTTGAATGGCCTTGAAATTTGATGTTGAGTTTTTTTGCCATCTATTATCGTTGTTACGGCCATGTTTTATCCAAATGAAGCCATTTTGCACTATTTGAATGGCCTTGAAATTTGATGTTGAATTTTGTTGCCATCTATTATCGTTGTTACGGCCATGTTTCATCCAAATAAAGGCATCTTGCACTATTTCAATGTCCTTGAAATTTGATGTTGAATTTTGTTGCCATCTATTATCGTTGTTACGGCCATGTTTCATCCAAATGAAGCCATTTTGCACTATTTGAATGGCCTTGAAATTTGATATTGAGTTTGTTGCCATCTATTATCCTTGTTACGGCCATGTTTCATCCAAATGAAGCCATCTTGCACTAGTTGAATGGCCTTGAAATTTGATGTTGAATTTTGTTGCCATCTATTATCGTTGTTAACGTACTTAACAACATGCCCGTCATGGGTTCAAGCCCCGAATAGACCGTGCTCCCATACGTAGGGCTGACTATCCTGCTATGGTAACAATATGTCACTGAAAGCCAAGCTCACTTCACTAGTGGGTACTTGGCAGGCCCTTGACCGACAGTGGTTGTTGTGCCAAAGAAAAAAAAAATATCGTTGTTACGGCCATGTTACATCCAAATAAAGGCATCTTGCACTAATTCAATGGCCTTGAAATTTAATGTTGAATTTTGTTGCCATCTATTATCGTTGTTACGGCCATGTTACATCCAAATGAAGCCATCTTGCACAATTTGAATGGCCTTGAAATTTGATGTTGAATTTTGTTGCCATCTATTATCGTTGTTACAACCATGTTTTATCCAAATGAAGCCATCTTGCACTATTTGAATGGCCTTGAAATTTGAAGTTGAGTTTTTTTGCCATCTATTATCGTTGTTACGGCCATGTTTCATCCAAATGAAGCCATTTTGCACTATTTGAATGGCCTTGAAATTTGATGTTGAGTTTTGTTGCCATCTATTATCGTTGTTACAACCATGTTTTATCCAAATGAAGCCATCTTGCACTATTTGAATGGCCTTGAAATTTGATGTTGAGTTTTGTTGCCATCTATTATCGTTGTTACGGCCATGTTTCATCCAAATGAAGCCATCTTGCACTATTTGAATGGCCTTGAAATTTGATGTTGAGTTTTGTTGCCATCTATTATCGTTGTTACAACCATGTTTTATCCAAATGAAGCCATCTTGCACTATTTGAATGGCCTTGAAATTTGATGTTGAGTTTTTTTGCCATCTATTATCGTTGTTACGGCCATGTTTCATCCAAATGAAGCCATCTTGCACTATTTGAATGGCCTTGAAATTTGATGTTGAGTTTTGTTGCCATCTATTATCGTTGTTACGGCCATGTTTTATCCAAATGAAGCCATTTTGCACTATTTGAATGGCCTTGAAATTTGATGTTGAATTTTGTTGCCATCTATTATCGTTGTTACGGCCATGTTTCATCCAAATAAAGGCATCTTGCACTATTTCAATGTCCTTGAAATTTGATGTTGAGTTTTTTTGCCATCTATTATCGTTGTTACGGCCATGTTTCATCCAAATGAAGCCATTCTGCACTAGTTGATGTTGAGTTTTGTTGCCATCTATTATCCTTGTTACGGCCATGTTTCATCCAAATGAAGCCATCTTGCACTAGTTGAATGGCCTTGAAATTTGATGTTGAATTTTGTTGCCATCTATTATCGTTGTTAACGTACTTAACAACATGCCCGTCATGGGTTCAAGCCCCGAATAGACCGTGCTCCCATACGTAGGACTGACTATCCTGCTATGGTAACAATAAGTCACTGAAAGCCAAGCTCACTTCACTAGTGGGTACTTGGCAGGCCCTTGACCGACAGTGGTTGTTGTGCCAAAGAAAAAAAAAATTATCGTTGTTACGGCCATGTTACATCCAAATAAAGGCATCTTGCACTAATTCAATGGCCTTGAAATTTAATGTTGAATTTTGTTGCCATCTATTATCGTTGTTACGGCCATGTTACATCCAAATGAAGCCATCTTGCACTATTTGAATGGCCTTGAAATTTGATGTTGAATCTTGTTGCCATCTATTATCGTTGTTACGGCCATGTTTCATCCAAATAAAGGCATCTTGCGTTGTTTCAATGGCCTTGAAATTTGATGTTGAATTTTGTTGCCATCTATTATCGTTGTTACGGCCATGTTTCATCCAAATAAAGGCATCTTGCACTATTTCAATGTCCTTGAAATTTGATGTTGAATTTTGTTGCCATCTATTATCGTTGTTACGGCCATGTTTCATCCAAATGAAGCCATTTTGCACTATTTGATGTTGAGTTTGTTGCCATCTATTATCGTTGTTACGGCCATGTTTCATCCAAATGAAGCCATCTTGCACTAGTTGAATGGCCTTGAAATTTGATGTTGAATTTTGTTGCCATCTATTATCGTTGTTACGGCCATGTTTCATCCAAATGAAGCCATCTTGCACTATTTGCATGTACTTAACATTTAATGTTGAGTTTTTTTGCCATCTATTATCGTTGTTACGGCCATGTTTCATCCAAATGAAGCCATCTTGCACTATTTGAATGGCCTTGAAATTTGATGTTGAATTTTGTTGCCATCTATTATCGTTGTTACGGCCATGTTTCATCCAAATAAAGGCATCTTGCTCTAATTCAATGGCCTTGAAATTTGATGTTGGGTTTTTTTGCCATCTATTATCGTTGTTACGGCCATGTTTCATCCAAATGAAGCCATCTTGCACTATTTAAATGGCCTTGAAATTTGATGTTGAGTTTTGTTGCCATCTATTATCGTTGTTACGGCCATGTTTCATCCAAATGAAGCCATCTTGCACTATTTGAATGGTCTTGAAATTTGATGTTGAATTTTGTTGCCATCTATTATCGTTGTTACGGCCATGTTTCATCCAAATGAAGCCATATTGCACTATTTGAATGGCCTTGAAATTTGATGTTGAATTTTGTTGCCATCTATTATCGTTGTTACGGCCATGTTTCATCCAAATGAAGCCATCTTGCACTATTTGAATGGCCTTGAAATTTGATGTTGAGTTTTTTTGCCATCTATTATCGTTGTTAACGTACTTAACAACATGCCCGTCATGGGTTCAAGCCCTAAATAGACCGTGCTCCCACACGTAGGACTGACTATCCTGCTATGGTAACAATAAGTCACTGAAAGCCAAGCTCACTTCACTAGTGGGTACTTGGCAGGCCCTTGACCGACAGTGGTTGTTGTGCCAAAGAAAAAAAAAAAATTATCGTTGTTACGGCCATGTTATATCCAAATGAAGGCATCTTGCACTAATTCATTGGCCTTGAAATTTGATGTTGAATTTTGTTGCCATCTATTATCGTTGTTACGGCCATGTTACATCCAAATGAAGCCATCTTGCACTAGTTGAATGGCCTTGAAATTTGATGTTGAATTTTGTTGCCATCTATTATCGTTGTTACGGCCATGTTTCATCCAAATAAAGGCATCTTGCGTTGTTTCAATGGCCTTGAAATTTGATGTTGAATTTTGTTGCCATCTATTATCGTTGTTACGGCCATGTTACATCCAAATGAAGCCATCTTGCACTAATTCAATGGCCTTGAAATTTGATGTTGAGTTTTTTTGCCATCTATTATCGTTGTTACGGCCATGTTTTATCCAAATGAAGCCATATTGCACTATTTGCATGTACTTAAAATGTAATGTTGAGTTTTTTTGCCATCTATTATCAGTGTTATGGCCATGTTTCATCCAAATGAAGCCATCTTGCACTATTTGAATGGCCTTGAAATTTGATGTTGGGTTTTTTTGCCATCTATTATCGTTGTTACGGCCATGTTTCATCCAAATGAAGCCATCTTGCACTATTTGAATGGCCTTGAAATTTGATGTTGAATTTTGTTGCCATCTATTATCGTTGTTACGGCCATGTTTCATCCAAATAAAGGCATCTTGCACTATTTCAATGGCCTTGAAATTTGATGTTGAATTTTGTTGCCATCTATTATCGTTGTTACGGCCATGTTTCATCCAAATGAAGCCATATTGCACTATTTGAATGGCCTTGAAATTTGATGTTGAGTTTTGTTGCCATCTATTATCGTTGTTACGGTCATGTTTCATCCAAATGAAGCCATATTGCACTATTTGCATGTACTTAAAATTTAATGTTGAGTTTTTTTGCCATCTATTATCGTTGTTATGGCCATGTTTCATCCAAATGAAGCCATCTTGCACTATTTGAATGGCCTTGAAATTTGATGTTGAGTTTTTTTGCCATCTATTATCGTTGTTACGGCCATGTTTCATCCAAATGAAGCCATTTTGCACTATTTGAATGGCCTTGAAATTTGATGTTGAATTTTGTTGCCATCTATTATCGTTGTTACGGCCATGTTTCATCCAAATAAAGGCATCTTGCACTATTTCAATGTCCTTGAAATTTGATGTTGAATTTTGTTGCCATCTATTATCGTTGTTACGGCCATGTTTCATCCAAATGAAGCCATTTTGCACTATTTGATGTTGAGTTTGTTGCCATCTATTATCCTTGTTACGGCCATGTTTCATCCAAATGAAGCCATCTTGCACTAGTTGAATGGCCTTGAAATTTGATGTTGAATTTTGTTGCCATCTATTATCGTTGTTAACGTACTTAACAACATGCCCGTCATGGGTTCAAGCCCCGAATAGACCGTGCTCCCATACGTAGGACTGACTATCCTGCTATGGTAACAATAAGTCACTGAAAGCCAAGCTCACTTCACTAGTGGGTACTTGGCAGGCCCTTGACCGACAGTGGTTGTTGTGCCAAAGAAAAAAAAAATTATCGTTGTTACGGCCATGTTACATCCAAATAAAGGCATCTTGCACTAATTCAATGGCCTTGAAATTTAATGTTGAATTTTGTTGCCATCTATTATCGTTGTTACGGCCATGTTACATCCAAATAAAGGCATCTTGCACTAATTCAATGGCCTTGAAATTTAATGTTGAATTTTGTTGCCATCTATTATCGTTGTTACGGCCATGTTACATCCAAATGAAGCCATCTTGCACTATTTGAATGGCCTTGAAATTTGATGTTGAATTTTGTTGCCATCTATTATCGTTGTTACGGCCATGTTTCATCCAAATGAAGCCATCTTGCACTAATTCAATGGCCTTGAAATTTGATGTTGAGTTTTGTTGCCATCTATTATCGTTGTTACGGCCATGTTTCATCCAAATGAAGCCATCTTGCACTATTTCAACGGCCTTGAAATTTGATGTTGAGTTTTGTTGCCATCTATTATCGTTGTTACAACCATGTTTTATCCAAATGAAGCCATCTTGCACTATTTGAATGGCCTTGAAATTTGATGTTGAGTTTTTTTGCCATCTATTATCGTTGTTACGGCCATGTTTCATCCAAATGAAGCCATTTTGCACTATTTGAATGGCCTTGAAATTTGATGTTGAGTTTTGTTGCCATCTATTATCGTTGTTACGGCCATGTTTCATCCAAATGAAGCCATATTGCACTATTTGAATGGCCTTGAAATTTGATGTTGAGTTTTTTTGCCATCTATTATCGTTGTTACGGCCATGTTTTATCCAAATGAAGCCATTTTGCACTATTTGAATGGCCTTGAAATTTGATGTTGAATTTTGTTGCCATCTATTATCGTTGTTACGGCCATGTTACATCCAAATGAAGCCATATTGCACTATTTGAATGGCCTTGAAATTTGATGTTGAGTTTTGTTGCCATCTATTATCGTTGTTACGGCCATGTTTCATCCAAATGAAGCCATAATGCACTATTTGCATGTACTTAAAATTTAATGTTGAGTTTTGTTGCCATCTATTATCGTTGTTACGGCCATGTTTCATCCAAATGAAGCCATTTTGCACTATTTGAATGGCCTTGAAATTTGATGTTGAGTTTTGTTGCCATCTATTATCGTTGTTACGGCCATGTTTCATCCAAATGAAGCCATTTTGCACTATTTGAATGGCCTTGAAATTTGATGTTGAGTTTTGTTGCCATCTATTATCGTTGTTACGGCCATGTTTCATCCAAATGAAGCCATCTTGCACTATTTGAATGGCCTTGAAATTTGATGTTGAGTTTTGTTGCCATCTATTATCGTTGTTACAACCATGTTTTATCCAAATGAAGCCATCTTGCACTATTTGAATGGCCTTGAAATTTGATGTTGAGTTTTTTTGCCATCTATTATCGTTGTTACGGCCATGTTTTATCCAAATGAAGCCATTTTGCACTATTTGAATGGCCTTGAAATTTGATGTTGAGTTTTGTTGCCATCTATTATCGTTGTTACGGCCATGTTTTATCCAAATGAAGCCATTTTGCACTATTTGAATGGCCTTGAAATTTGATGTTGAATTTTGTTGCCATCTATTATCGTTGTTACGGCCATGTTACATCCAAATGAAGCCATATTGCACTATTTGAATGGCCTTGAAATTTGATGTTGAGTTTTGTTGCCATCTATTATCGTTGTTACGGCCATATTTCATCCAAATGAAGCCATATTGCACTATTTGCATGTACTTAAAATTTAATGTTGAGTTTTTTTGCCATCTATTATCGTTGTTACGGCCATGTTTCATCCAAATGAAGCCATCTTGCACTATTTGAATGGCCTTGAAATTTGATGTTGAGTTTTTTTGCCATCTATTATCGTTGTTACGGCCATGTTTTATCCAAATGAAGCCATTTTGCACTATTTGAATGGCCTTGAAATTTGATGTTGAATTTTGTTGCCATCTATTATCGTTGTTACGGCCATGTTTCATCCAAATAAAGGCATCTTGCACTATTTCAATGTCCTTGAAATTTGATGTTGAATTTTGTTGCCATCTATTATCGTTGTTACGGCCATGTTTCATCCAAATGAAGCCATTTTGCACTATTTGAATGGCCTTGAAATTTGATATTGAGTTTGTTGCCATCTATTATCCTTGTTACGGCCATGTTTCATCCAAATGAAGCCATCTTGCACTAGTTGAATGGCCTTGAAATTTGATGTTGAATTTTGTTGCCATCTATTATCGTTGTTAACGTACTTAACAACATGCCCGTCATGGGTTCAAGCCCCGAATAGACCGTGCTCCCATACGTAGGGCTGACTATCCTGCTATGGTAACAATATGTCACTGAAAGCCAAGCTCACTTCACTAGTGGGTACTTGGCAGGCCCTTGACCGACAGTGGTTGTTGTGCCAAAGAAAAAAAAAATATCGTTGTTACGGCCATGTTACATCCAAATAAAGGCATCTTGCACTAATTCAATGGCCTTGAAATTTAATGTTGAATTTTGTTGCCATCTATTATCGTTGTTACGGCCATGTTACATCCAAATGAAGCCATCTTGCACAATTTGAATGGCCTTGAAATTTGATGTTGAATTTTGTTGCCATCTATTATCGTTGTTACAACCATGTTTTATCCAAATGAAGCCATCTTGCACTATTTGAATGGCCTTGAAATTTGAAGTTGAGTTTTTTTGCCATCTATTATCGTTGTTACGGCCATGTTTCATCCAAATGAAGCCATTTTGCACTATTTGAATGGCCTTGAAATTTGATGTTGAGTTTTGTTGCCATCTATTATCGTTGTTACAACCATGTTTTATCCAAATGAAGCCATCTTGCACTATTTGAATGGCCTTGAAATTTGATGTTGAGTTTTGTTGCCATCTATTATCGTTGTTACGGCCATGTTTCATCCAAATGAAGCCATCTTGCACTATTTGAATGGCCTTGAAATTTGATGTTGAGTTTTGTTGCCATCTATTATCGTTGTTACAACCATGTTTTATCCAAATGAAGCCATCTTGCACTATTTGAATGGCCTTGAAATTTGATGTTGAGTTTTTTTGCCATCTATTATCGTTGTTACGGCCATGTTTCATCCAAATAAAGCCATCTTGCACTATTTGAATGGCCTTGAAATTTGATGTTGAGTTTTGTTGCCATCTATTATCGTTGTTACGGCCATGTTTTATCCAAATGAAGCCATTTTGCACTATTTGAATGGCCTTGAAATTTGATGTTGAATTTTGTTGCCATCTATTATCGTTGTTACGGCCATGTTTCATCCAAATAAAGGCATCTTGCACTATTTCAATGTCCTTGAAATTTGATGTTGAGTTTTTTTGCCATCTATTATCGTTGTTACGGCCATGTTTCATCCAAATGAAGCCATTCTGCACTAGTTGATGTTGAGTTTTGTTGCCATCTATTATCCTTGTTACGGCCATGTTTCATCCAAATGAAGCCATCTTGCACTAGTTGAATGGCCTTGAAATTTGATGTTGAATTTTGTTGCCATCTATTATCGTTGTTAACGTACTTAACAACATGCCCGTCATGGGTTCAAGCCCCGAATAGACCGTGCTCCCATACGTAGGACTGACTATCCTGCTATGGTAACAATAAGTCACTGAAAGCCAAGCTCACTTCACTAGTGGGTACTTGGCAGGCCCTTGACCGACAGTGGTTGTTGTGCCAAAGAAAAAAAAAATTATCGTTGTTACGGCCATGTTACATCCAAATAAAGGCATCTTGCACTAATTCAATGGCCTTGAAATTTAATGTTGAATTTTGTTGCCATCTATTATCGTTGTTACGGCCATGTTACATCCAAATGAAGCCATCTTGCACTATTTGAATGGCCTTGAAATTTGATGTTGAATTTTGTTGCCATCTATTATCGTTGTTACGGCCATGTTTCATCCAAATGAAGCCATATTGCACTAATTCAATGGCCTTGAAATTTGATGTTGAATTTTGTTGCCATCTATTATCGTTGTTACGGCCATGTTTTATCCAAATGAAGCCATTTTGCACTATTTGAATGGCCTTGAAATTTGATGTTGAGTTTTGTTGCCATCTATTATCGTTGTTACGGCCATGTTTCATCCAAATGAAGCCATCTTGCACTATTTGAATGGCCTTGAAATTTGATGTTGAGTTTTTTTGCCATCTATTATCGTTGTTAACGTACTTAACAACATGCCCGTCATGGGTTCAAGCCCCAAATAGACCGTGCTCCCATACGTAGGACTGACTATCCTGCTATGGTAACAATAAGTCACTGAAAGCCAAGCTCACTTCACTAGTGGGTACTTGGCAGGCCCTTGACCGACAGTGGTTGTTGTGCCAAAGAAAAAAAAAATATCGTTGTTACGGCCATGTTACATCCAAATAAAGGCATCTTGCACTAATTCAATGGCCTTGAAATTTGATGTTGAATTTTGTTGCCATCTATTATCGTTGTTACGGCCATGTTTCATCCAAATGAAGCCATCTTGCACTATTTGAATGGCCTTGAAATTTGATGTTGAATTTTGTTGCCATCTATTATCGTTGTTACGGCCATGTTTCATCCAAATAAAGGCATCTTGCTCTAATTCAATGGCCTTGAAATTTGATGTTGAATTTTGTTGCCATCTATTATCGTTGTTACGGCCATGTTTCATCCAAATGAAGCCATATTGCACTATTTGCATGTACTTAAAATTTGATGTTGAGTTTTGTTGCCATCTATTATCGTTGTTACGGCCATGTTTCATCCAAATGAAGCCATCTTGCACTATTTGAATGGCCTTGAAATTTGATGTTGAATTTTGTTGCCATCTATTATCGTTGTTACGGCCATGTTTCATCCAAATGAAGCCATCTTGCACTATTTGAATGGCCTTGAAATTTGATGTTGAGTTTTGTTGCCATCTATTATCGTTGTTACGGCCATGTTATATCCAAATGAAGTCATATTGCACTATTTGAATGGCCTTGAAATTTGATGTTGAATTTTGTTGCCATCTATTATCGTTGTTACGGCCATGTTTCATCCAAATGAAGGCATTTTGCACTAATTCAATGGCCTTGAAATTTGATGTTGAGTTTTTTTGCCATCTATTATCGTTGTTACGGCCATGTTTCATCCAAATGAAGCCATCTTGCACTATTTGCATGTACTTAACATTAAATGTTGAGTTTTTTTTCCATCTATTATCGTTGTTACGGCCATGTTTCATCCAAATGAAGCCATCTTGCACTATTTGAATGGCCTTGAAATTTGATGTTGAATTTTGTTGCCATCTATTATCGTTGTTACGGCCATGTTTCATCCAAATAAAGGCATCTTGCTCTAATTTAATGGCCTTGAAATTTGATGTTGGGTTTTTTTGCCATCTATTATCGTTGTTACGGCCATGTTTTATCCAAATGAAGCCATTTTGCACTATTTCAATGGCCTTGAAATTTGATGTTGAGTTTTGTTGCCATCTATTATCCTTGTTACGGCCATGTTTCATCCAAATGAAGCCATCTTGCACTAGTTGAATGTCCTTGAAATTTGATGTTGAATTTTGTTGCCATCTATTATCGTTGTTAACGTACTTAACAACATGCCCGTCATGGGTTCAAGCCCCAAATAGACCGTGCTCCCATACGTAGGACTGACTATCCTGCTATGGTAACAATAAGTCACTGAAAGCCAAGCTCACTTCACTAGTGGGTACTTGGCAGGCCCTTGACCGACAGTGGTTGTTGTGCCAAAGAAAAAAGAAAAAAATATCGTTGTTACGGCCATGTTTCATCCAAATAAAGGCATCTTGCACTAATTCAATGGCCTTGAAATTTGATGTTGAATTTTGTTGCCATCTATTATCGTTGTTACGGCCATGTTTCATCCAAATGAAGCCATATTGCACTATTTGCATGTACTTAAAATTTGATGTTGAGTTTTGTTGCCATCTATTATCGTTGTTACGGCCATGTTTCATCCAAATGAAGCCATCTTGCACTATTTGAATGGCCTTGAAATTTGATGTTGAGTTTTGTTGCCATCTATTATCGTTGTTACGGCCATGTTTCATCCAAATGAAGCCATCTTGCACTATTTGAATGGCCTTGAAATTTGATGTTGAGTTTTGTTGCCATCTATTATCGTTGTTACGGCCATGTTATATCCAAATGAAATCATATTGCACTATTTCAATGGCCTTGAAATTTGATGTTGAGTTTTGTTGCCATCTATTATCGTTGTTACGGCCATGTTTCATCCAAATGAAGCCATCTTGCACTATTTGAATGGCCTTGAAATTTGATGTTGAGTTTTGTTGCCATCTATTATCGTTGTTACGGCCATGTTTCATCCAAATGAAGCCATCTTGCACTATTTGCATGTACTTAACATTTAATGTTGAGTTTTTTTGCCATCTATTATCGTTGTTACGGCCATGTTTCATCCAAATGAAGCCATCTTGCACTATTTGAATGGCCTTGAAATTTGATGTTGAATTTTGTTGCCATCTATTATCGTTGTTACGGCCATGTTTCATCCAAATGAAGCCATCTTGCACTAATTCAATGGCCTTGAAATTTGATGTTGAGTTTTGTTGCCATCTATTATCGTTGTTACGGCCATGTTTCATCCAAATGAAGCCATCTTGCACTATTTCAACGGCCTTGAAATTTGATGTTGAGTTTTGTTGCCATCTATTATCGTTGTTACAACCATGTTTTATCCAAATGAAGCCATCTTGCACTATTTGAATGGCCTTGAAATTTGATGTTGAGTTTTTTTGCCATCTATTATCGTTGTTACGGCCATGTTTCATCCAAATGAAGCCATTTTGCACTATTTGAATGGCCTTGAAATTTGATGTTGAGTTTTGTTGCCATCTATTATCGTTGTTACGGCCATGTTTCATCCAAATGAAGCCATTTTGCACTATTTGAATGGCCTTGAAATTTGATGTTGAGTTTTTTTGCCATCTATTATCGTTGTTACGGCCATGTTTTATCCAAATGAAGCCATTTTGCACTATTTGAATGGCCTTGAAATTTGATGTTGAATTTTGTTGCCATCTATTATCGTTGTTACGGCCATGTTACATCCAAATGAAGCCATATTGCACTATTTGAATGGCCTTGAAATTTGATGTTGAGTTTTGTTGCCATCTATTATCGTTGTTACGGCCATGTTTCATCCAAATGAAGCCATAATGCACTATTTGCATGTACTTAAAATTTAATGTTGAGTTTTGTTGCCATCTATTATCGTTGTTACGGCCATGTTTCATCCAAATGAAGCCATTTTGCACTATTTGAATGGCCTTGAAATTTGATGTTGAGTTTTGTTGCCATCTATTATCGTTGTTACGGCCATGTTTCATCCAAATGAAGCCATTTTGCACTATTTGAATGGCCTTGAAATTTGATGTTGAGTTTTGTTGCCATCTATTATCGTTGTTACGGCCATGTTTCATCCAAATGAAGCCATCTTGCACTATTTGAATGGCCTTGAAATTTGATGTTGAGTTTTGTTGCCATCTATTATCGTTGTTACAACCATGTTTTATCCAAATGAAGCCATCTTGCACTATTTGAATGGCCTTGAAATTTGATGTTGAGTTTTTTTGCCATCTATTATCGTTGTTACGGCCATGTTTCATCCAAATGAAGCCATTTTGCACTATTTGAATGGCCTTGAAATTTGATGTTGAGTTTTGTTGCCATCTATTATCGTTGTTACGGCCATGTTTTATCCAAATGAAGCCATTTTGCACTATTTGAATGGCCTTGAAATTTGATGTTGAATTTTGTTGCCATCTATTATCGTTGTTACGGCCATGTTACATCCAAATGAAGCCATATTGCACTATTTGAATGGCCTTGAAATTTGATGTTGAGTTTTGTTGCCATCTATTATCGTTGTTACGGCCATATTTCATCCAAATGAAGCCATATTGCACTATTTGCATGTACTTAAAATTTAATGTTGAGTTTTTTTGCCATCTATTATCGTTGTTACGGCCATGTTTCATCCAAATGAAGCCATCTTGCACTATTTGAATGGCCTTGAAATTTGATGTTGAGTTTTTTTGCCATCTATTATCGTTGTTACGGCCATGTTTTATCCAAATGAAGCCATTTTGCACTATTTGAATGGCCTTGAAATTTGATGTTGAATTTTGTTGCCATCTATTATCGTTGTTACGGCCATGTTTCATCCAAATAAAGGCATCTTGCACTATTTCAATGTCCTTGAAATTTGATGTTGAATTTTGTTGCCATCTATTATCGTTGTTACGGCCATGTTTCATCCAAATGAAGCCATTTTGCACTATTTGAATGGCCTTGAAATTTGATATTGAGTTTGTTGCCATCTATTATCCTTGTTACGGCCATGTTTCATCCAAATGAAGCCATCTTGCACTAGTTGAATGGCCTTGAAATTTGATGTTGAATTTTGTTGCCATCTATTATCGTTGTTAACGTACTTAACAACATGCCCGTCATGGGTTCAAGCCCCGAATAGACCGTGCTCCCATACGTAGGGCTGACTATCCTGCTATGGTAACAATATGTCACTGAAAGCCAAGCTCACTTCACTAGTGGGTACTTGGCAGGCCCTTGACCGACAGTGGTTGTTGTGCCAAAGAAAAAAAAAATATCGTTGTTACGGCCATGTTACATCCAAATAAAGGCATCTTGCACTAATTCAATGGCCTTGAAATTTAATGTTGAATTTTGTTGCCATCTATTATCGTTGTTACGGCCATGTTACATCCAAATGAAGCCATCTTGCACAATTTGAATGGCCTTGAAATTTGATGTTGAATTTTGTTGCCATCTATTATCGTTGTTACAACCATGTTTTATCCAAATGAAGCCATCTTGCACTATTTGAATGGCCTTGAAATTTGAAGTTGAGTTTTTTTGCCATCTATTATCGTTGTTACGGCCATGTTTCATCCAAATGAAGCCATTTTGCACTATTTGAATGGCCTTGAAATTTGATGTTGAGTTTTGTTGCCATCTATTATCGTTGTTACAACCATGTTTTATCCAAATGAAGCCATCTTGCACTATTTGAATGGCCTTGAAATTTGATGTTGAGTTTTGTTGCCATCTATTATCGTTGTTACGGCCATGTTTCATCCAAATGAAGCCATCTTGCACTATTTGAATGGCCTTGAAATTTGATGTTGAGTTTTGTTGCCATCTATTATCGTTGTTACAACCATGTTTTATCCAAATGAAGCCATCTTGCACTATTTGAATGGCCTTGAAATTTGATGTTGAGTTTTTTTGCCATCTATTATCGTTGTTACGGCCATGTTTCATCCAAATGAAGCCATCTTGCACTATTTGAATGGCCTTGAAATTTGATGTTGAGTTTTGTTGCCATCTATTATCGTTGTTACGGCCATGTTTTATCCAAATGAAGCCATTTTGCACTATTTGAATGGCCTTGAAATTTGATGTTGAATTTTGTTGCCATCTATTATCGTTGTTACGGCCATGTTTCATCCAAATAAAGGCATCTTGCACTATTTCAATGTCCTTGAAATTTGATGTTGAGTTTTTTTGCCATCTATTATCGTTGTTACGGCCATGTTTCATCCAAATGAAGCCATTCTGCACTAGTTGATGTTGAGTTTTGTTGCCATCTATTATCCTTGTTACGGCCATGTTTCATCCAAATGAAGCCATCTTGCACTAGTTGAATGGCCTTGAAATTTGATGTTGAATTTTGTTGCCATCTATTATCGTTGTTAACGTACTTAACAACATGCCCGTCATGGGTTCAAGCCCCGAATAGACCGTGCTCCCATACGTAGGACTGACTATCCTGCTATGGTAACAATAAGTCACTGAAAGCCAAGCTCACTTCACTAGTGGGTACTTGGCAGGCCCTTGACCGACAGTGGTTGTTGTGCCAAAGAAAAAAAAAATTATCGTTGTTACGGCCATGTTACATCCAAATAAAGGCATCTTGCACTAATTCAATGGCCTTGAAATTTAATGTTGAATTTTGTTGCCATCTATTATCGTTGTTACGGCCATGTTACATCCAAATGAAGCCATCTTGCACTATTTGAATGGCCTTGAAATTTGATGTTGAATTTTGTTGCCATCTATTATCGTTGTTACGGCCATGTTTCATCCAAATGAAGCCATATTGCACTAATTCAATGGCCTTGAAATTTGATGTTGAATTTTGTTGCCATCTATTATCGTTGTTACGGCCATGTTTTATCCAAATGAAGCCATTTTGCACTATTTGAATGGCCTTGAAATTTGATGTTGAGTTTTGTTGCCATCTATTATCGTTGTTACGGCCATGTTTCATCCAAATGAAGCCATCTTGCACTATTTGAATGGCCTTGAAATTTGATGTTGAGTTTTTTTGCCATCTATTATCGTTGTTAACGTACTTAACAACATGCCCGTCATGGGTTCAAGCCCCAAATAGACCGTGCTCCCATACGTAGGACTGACTATCCTGCTATGGTAACAATAAGTCACTGAAAGCCAAGCTCACTTCACTAGTGGGTACTTGGCAGGCCCTTGACCGACAGTGGTTGTTGTGCCAAAGAAAAAAAAAATATCGTTGTTACGGCCATGTTACATCCAAATAAAGGCATCTTGCACTAATTCAATGGCCTTGAAATTTGATGTTGAATTTTGTTGCCATCTATTATCGTTGTTACGGCCATGTTTCATCCAAATGAAGCCATCTTGCACTATTTGAATGGCCTTGAAATTTGATGTTGAATTTTGTTGCCATCTATTATCGTTGTTACGGCCATGTTTCATCCAAATAAAGGCATCTTGCTCTAATTCAATGGCCTTGAAATTTGATGTTGAATTGTGTTGCCATCTATTATCGTTGTTACGGCCATGTTTCATCCAAATGAAGCCATATTGCACTATTTGCATGTACTTAAAATTTGATGTTGAGTTTTGTTGCCATCTATTATCGTTGTTACGGCCATGTTTCATCCAAATGAAGCCATCTTGCACTATTTGAATGGCCTTGAAATTTGATGTTGAGTTTTGTTGCCATCTATTATCGTTGTTACGGCCATGTTTCATCCAAATGAAGCCATCTTGCACTATTTGAATGGCCTTGAAATTTGATGTTGAGTTTTGTTGCCATCTATTATCGTTGTTACGGCCATGTTATATCCAAATGAAGTCATATTGCACTATTTGAATGGCCTTGAAATTTGATGTTGAATTTTGTTGCCATCTATTATCGTTGTTACGGCCATGTTTCATCCAAATGAAGCCATCTTGCACTAATTCAATGGCCTTGAAATTTGATGTTGAGTTTTTTTGCCATCTATTATCGTTGTTACGGCCATGTTTCATCCAAATGAAGCCATCTTGCACTATTTGCATGTACTTAACATTAAATGTTGAGTTTTTTTTCCATCTATTATCGTTGTTACGGCCATGTTTCATCCAAATGAAGCCATCTTGCACTATTTGAATGGCCTTGAAATTTGATGTTGAATTTTGTTGCCATCTATTATCGTTGTTACGGCCATGTTTCATCCAAATAAAGGCATCTTGCTCTAATTTAATGGCCTTGAAATTTGATGTTGGGTTTTTTTGCCATCTATTATCGTTGTTACGGCCATGTTTTATCCAAATGAAGCCATTTTGCACTATTTCAATGGCCTTGAAATTTGATGTTGAGTTTTGTTGCCATCTATTATCCTTGTTACGGCCATGTTTCATCCAAATGAAGCCATCTTGCACTAGTTGAATGTCCTTGAAATTTGATGTTGAATTTTGTTGCCATCTATTATCGTTGTTAACGTACTTAACAACATGCCCGTCATGGGTTCAAGCCCCAAATAGACCGTGCTCCCATACGTAGGACTGACTATCCTGCTATGGTAACAATAAGTCACTGAAAGCCAAGCTCACTTCACTAGTGGGTACTTGGCAGGCCCTTGACCGACAGTGGTTGTTGTGCCAAAGAAAAAAGAAAAAAATATCGTTGTTACGGCCATGTTTCATCCAAATAAAGGCATCTTGCACTAATTCAATGGCCTTGAAATTTGATGTTGAATTTTGTTGCCATCTATTATCGTTGTTACGGCCATGTTTCATCCAAATGAAGCCATATTGCACTATTTGCATGTACTTAAAATTTGATGTTGAGTTTTGTTGCCATCTATTATCGTTGTTACGGCCATGTTTCATCCAAATGAAGCCATCTTGCACTATTTGAATGGCCTTGAAATTTGATGTTGAGTTTTGTTGCCATCTATTATCGTTGTTACGGCCATGTTTCATCCAAATGAAGCCATCTTGCACTATTTGAATGGCCTTGAAATTTGATGTTGAGTTTTGTTGCCATCTATTATCGTTGTTACGGCCATGTTATATCCAAATGAAATCATATTGCACTATTTCAATGGCCTTGAAATTTGATGTTGAGTTTTGTTGCCATCTATTATCGTTGTTACGGCCATGTTTCATCCAAATGAAGCCATCTTGCACTATTTGAATGGCCTTGAAATTTGATGTTGAGTTTTGTTGCCATCTATTATCGTTGTTACGGCCATGTTTCATCCAAATGAAGCCATCTTGCACTATTTGCATGTACTTAACATTTAATGTTGAGTTTTTTTGCCATCTATTATCGTTGTTACGGCCATGTTTCATCCAAATGAAGCCATCTTGCACTATTTGAATGGCCTTGAAATTTGATGTTGAATTTTGTTGCCATCTATTATCGTTGTTACGGCCATGTTTCATCCAAATAAAGGCATCTTGCTCTAATTCAATGGCCTTGAAATTTGATGTTGGGTTTTTTTGCCATCTATTATTGTTGTTACGGCCATGTTTCATCCAAATGAAGCAATCTTGCACTAATTCAATGGCCTTGAAATTTGATGTTGAGTTTTGTTGCCATCTATTATCGTTGTTACGGCCATGTTTCATCCAAATGAAGCCATCTTGCACTATTTCAACGGCCTTGAAATTTGATGTTGAGTTTTGTTGCCATCTATTATCGTTGTTACAACCATGTTTTATCCAAATGAAGCCATCTTGCACTATTTGAATGGCCTTGAAATTTGATGTTGAGTTTTTTTGCCATCTATTATCGTTGTTACGGCCATGTTTCATCCAAATGAAGCCATTTTGCACTATTTGAATGGCCTTGAAATTTGATGTTGAGTTTTGTTGCCATCTATTATCGTTGTTACGGCCATGTTTCATCCAAATGAAGCCATTTTGCACTATTTGAATGGCCTTGAAATTTGATGTTGAGTTTTTTTGCCATCTATTATCGTTGTTACGGCCATGTTTTATCCAAATGAAGCCATTTTGCACTATTTGAATGGCCTTGAAATTTGATGTTGAATTTTGTTGCCATCTATTATCGTTGTTACGGCCATGTTACATCCAAATGAAGCCATATTGCACTATTTGAATGGCCTTGAAATTTGATGTTGAGTTTTGTTGCCATCTATTATCGTTGTTACGGCCATGTTTCATCCAAATGAAGCCATAATGCACTATTTGCATGTACTTAAAATTTAATGTTGAGTTTTGTTGCCATCTATTATCGTTGTTACGGCCATGTTTCATCCAAATGAAGCCATTTTGCACTATTTGAATGGCCTTGAAATTTGATGTTGAGTTTTGTTGCCATCTATTATCGTTGTTACGGCCATGTTTCATCCAAATGAAGCCATTTTGCACTATTTGAATGGCCTTGAAATTTGATGTTGAGTTTTGTTGCCATCTATTATCGTTGTTACGGCCATGTTTCATCCAAATGAAGCCATCTTGCACTATTTGAATGGCCTTGAAATTTGATGTTGAGTTTTGTTGCCATCTATTATCGTTGTTACAACCATGTTTTATCCAAATGAAGCCATCTTGCACTATTTGAATGGCCTTGAAATTTGATGTTGAGTTTTTTTGCCATCTATTATCGTTGTTACGGCCATGTTTCATCCAAATGAAGCCATTTTGCACTATTTGAATGGCCTTGAAATTTGATGTTGAGTTTTGTTGCCATCTATTATCGTTGTTACGGCCATGTTTTATCCAAATGAAGCCATTTTGCACTATTTGAATGGCCTTGAAATTTGATGTTGAATTTTGTTGCCATCTATTATCGTTGTTACGGCCATGTTACATCCAAATGAAGCCATCTTGCACTATTTGAATGGCCTTGAAATTTGATGTTGAATTTTGTTGCCATCTATTATCGTTGTTACGGCCATGTTTCATCCAAATGAAGCCATATTGCACTAATTCAATGGCCTTGAAATTTGATGTTGAATTTTGTTGCCATCTATTATCGTTGTTACGGCCATGTTTTATCCAAATGAAGCCATTTTGCACTATTTGAATGGCCTTGAAATTTGATGTTGAGTTTTGTTGCCATCTATTATCGTTGTTACGGCCATGTTTCATCCAAATGAAGCCATCTTGCACTATTTGAATGGCCTTGAAATTTGATGTTGAGTTTTTTTGCCATCTATTATCGTTGTTAACGTACTTAACAACATGCCCGTCATGGGTTCAAGCCCCAAATAGACCGTGCTCCCATACGTAGGACTGACTATCCTGCTATGGTAACAATAAGTCACTGAAAGCCAAGCTCACTTCACTAGTGGGTACTTGGCAGGCCCTTGACCGACAGTGGTTGTTGTGCCAAAGAAAAAAAAAATATCGTTGTTACGGCCATGTTACATCCAAATAAAGGCATCTTGCACTAATTCAATGGCCTTGAAATTTGATGTTGAATTTTGTTGCCATCTATTATCGTTGTTACGGCCATGTTTCATCCAAATGAAGCCATCTTGCACTATTTGAATGGCCTTGAAATTTGATGTTGAATTTTGTTGCCATCTATTATCGTTGTTACGGCCATGTTTCATCCAAATAAAGGCATCTTGCTCTAATTCAATGGCCTTGAAATTTGATGTTGAATTTTGTTGCCATCTATTATCGTTGTTACGGCCATGTTTCATCCAAATGAAGCCATATTGCACTATTTGCATGTACTTAAAATTTGATGTTGAGTTTTGTTGCCATCTATTATCGTTGTTACGGCCATGTTTCATCCAAATGAAGCCATCTTGCACTATTTGAATGGCCTTGAAATTTGATGTTGAGTTTTGTTGCCATCTATTATCGTTGTTACGGCCATGTTTCATCCAAATGAAGCCATCTTGCACTATTTGAATGGCCTTGAAATTTGATGTTGAGTTTTTTTGCCATCTATTATCGTTGTTACGGCCATGTTATATCCAAATGAAGTCATATTGCACTATTTGAATGGCCTTGAAATTTGATGTTGAATTTTGTTGCCATCTATTATCGTTGTTACGGCCATGTTTCATCCAAATGAAGCCATCTTGCACTAATTCAATGGCCTTGAAATTTGATGTTGAGTTTTTTTGCCATCTATTATCGTTGTTACGGCCATGTTTCATCCAAATGAAGCCATCTTGCACTATTTGCATGTACTTAACATTAAATGTTGAGTTTTTTTTCCATCTATTATCGTTGTTACGGCCATGTTTCATCCAAATGAAGCCATCTTGCACTATTTGAATGGCCTTGAAATTTGATGTTGAATTTTGTTGCCATCTATTATCGTTGTTACGGCCATGTTTCATCCAAATAAAGGCATCTTGCTCTAATTTAATGGCCTTGAAATTTGATGTTGGGTTTTTTTGCCATCTATTATCGTTGTTACGGCCATGTTTTATCCAAATGAAGCCATTTTGCACTATTTCAATGGCCTTGAAATTTGATGTTGAGTTTTGTTGCCATCTATTATCCTTGTTACGGCCATGTTTCATCCAAATGAAGCCATCTTGCACTAGTTGAATGTCCTTGAAATTTGATGTTGAATTTTGTTGCCATCTATTATCGTTGTTAACGTACTTAACAACATGCCCGTCATGGGTTCAAGCCCCAAATAGACCGTGCTCCCATACGTAGGACTGACTATCCTGCTATGGTAACAATAAGTCACTGAAAGCCAAGCTCACTTCACTAGTGGGTACTTGGCAGGCCCTTGACCGACAGTGGTTGTTGTGCCAAAGAAAAAAGAAAAAAATATCGTTGTTACGGCCATGTTTCATCCAAATAAAGGCATCTTGCACTAATTCAATGGCCTTGAAATTTGATGTTGAATTTTGTTGCCATCTATTATCGTTGTTACGGCCATGTTTCATCCAAATGAAGCCATATTGCACTATTTGCATGTACTTAAAATTTGATGTTGAGTTTTGTTGCCATCTATTATCGTTGTTACGGCCATGTTTCATCCAAATGAAGCCATCTTGCACTATTTGAATGGCCTTGAAATTTGATGTTGAGTTTTGTTGCCATCTATTATCGTTGTTACGGCCATGTTTCATCCAAATGAAGCCATCTTGCACTATTTGAATGGCCTTGAAATTTGATGTTGAGTTTTGTTGCCATCTATTATCGTTGTTACGGCCATGTTATATCCAAATGAAATCATATTGCACTATTTCAATGGCCTTGAAATTTGATGTTGAGTTTTGTTGCCATCTATTATCGTTGTTACGGCCATGTTTCATCCAAATGAAGCCATCTTGCACTATTTGAATGGCCTTGAAATTTGATGTTGAGTTTTGTTGCCATCTATTATCGTTGTTACGGCCATGTTTCATCCAAATGAAGCCATCTTGCACTATTTGCATGTACTTAACATTTAATGTTGAGTTTTTTTGCCATCTATTATCGTTGTTACGGCCATGTTTCATCCAAATGAAGCCATCTTGCACTATTTGAATGGCCTTGAAATTTGATGTTGAATTTTGTTGCCATCTATTATCGTTGTTACGGCCATGTTTCATCCAAATAAAGGCATCTTGCTCTAATTCAATGGCCTTGAAATTTGATGTTGGGTTTTTTTGCCATCTATTATTGTTGTTACGGCCATGTTTCATCCAAATGAAGCAATCTTGCACTAATTCAATGGCCTTGAAATTTGATGTTAAGTTTTGTTGCCATCTATTATCGTTGTTACGGCCATGTTTCATCCAAATGAAGCCATCTTGCACTATTTCAACGGCCTTGAAATTTGATGTTGAGTTTTGTTGCCATCTATTATCGTTGTTACAACCATGTTTTATCCAAATGAAGCCATCTTGCACTATTTGAATGGCCTTGAAATTTGATGTTGAGTTTTTTTGCCATCTATTATCGTTGTTACGGCCATGTTTCATCCAAATGAAGCCATTTTGCACTATTTGAATGGCCTTGAAATTTGATGTTGAGTTTTGTTGCCATCTATTATCGTTGTTACGGCCATGTTTCATCCAAATGAAGCCATTTTGCACTATTTGAATGGCCTTGAAATTTGATGTTGAGTTTTTTTGCCATCTATTATCGTTGTTACGGCCATGTTTTATCCAAATGAAGCCATTTTGCACTATTTGAATGGCCTTGAAATTTGATGTTGAATTTTGTTGCCATCTATTATCGTTGTTACGGCCATGTTACATCCAAATGAAGCCATATTGCACTATTTGAATGGCCTTGAAATTTGATGTTGAGTTTTGTTGCCATCTATTATCGTTGTTACGGCCATGTTTCATCCAAATGAAGCCATAATGCACTATTTGCATGTACTTAAAATTTAATGTTGAGTTTTGTTGCCATCTATTATCGTTGTTACGGCCATGTTTCATCCAAATGAAGCCATTTTGCACTATTTGAATGGCCTTGAAATTTGATGTTGAGTTTTGTTGCCATCTATTATCGTTGTTACGGCCATGTTTCATCCAAATGAAGCCATTTTGCACTATTTGAATGGCCTAAAAATTTGATGTTGAGTTTTGTTGCCATCTATTATCGTTGTTACGGCCATGTTTCATCCAAATGAAGCCATCTTGCACTATTTGAATGGCCTTGAAATTTGATGTTGAGTTTTGTTGCCATCTATTATCGTTGTTACAACCATGTTTTATCCAAATGAAGCCATCTTGCACTATTTGAATGGCCTTGAAATTTGATGTTGAGTTTTTTTGCCATCTATTATCGTTGTTACGGCCATGTTTCATCCAAATGAAGCCATTTTGCACTATTTGAATGGCCTTGAAATTTGATGTTGAGTTTTGTTGCCATCTATTATCGTTGTTACGGCCATGTTTTATCCAAATGAAGCCATTTTGCACTATTTGAATGGCCTTGAAATTTGATGTTGAATTTTGTTGCCATCTATTATCGTTGTTACGGCCATGTTACATCCAAATGAAGCCATATTGCACTATTTGAATGGCCTTGAAATTTGATGTTGAGTTTTGTTGCCATCTATTATCGTTGTTACGGCCATATTTCATCCAAATGAAGCCATATTGCACTATTTGCATGTACTTAAAATTTAATGTTGAATTTTTTTGCCATCTATTATCGTTGTTACGGCCATGTTTCATCCAAATGAAGCCATCTTGCACTATTTGAATGGCCTTGAAATTTGATGTTGAGTTTTTTTGCCATCTATTATCGTTGTTACGGCCATGTTTTATCCAAATGAAGCCATTTTGCACTATTTGAATGGCCTTGAAATTTGATGTTGAATTTTGTTGCCATCTATTATCGTTGTTACGGCCATGTTTCATCCAAATAAAGGCATCTTGCTCTAATTCAATGGCCTTGAAATTTGATGTTGAATTTTGTTGCCATCTATTATCGTTGTTACGGCCATGTTTCATCCAAATGAAGCCATATTGCACTATTTGCATGTACTTAAAATTTGATGTTGAGTTTTGTTGCCATCTATTATCGTTGTTACGGCCATGTTTCATCCAAATGAAGCCATCTTGCACTATTTGCATGTACTTAACATTTAATGTTGAGTTTTTTTGCCATCTATTATCGTTGTTACGGCCATGTTTCATCCAAATGAAGCCATCTTGCACTATTTGAATGGCCTTGAAATTTGATGTTGAATTTTGTTGCCATCTATTATCGTTGTTACGGCCATGTTTCATCCAAATAAAGGCATCTTGCTCTAATTCAATGGCCTTGAAATTTGATGTTGGGTTTTTTTGCCATCTATTATCGTTGTTACGGCCATGTTTCATCCAAATGAAGCCATCTTGCACTATTTAAATGGCCTTGAAATTTGATGTTGAGTTTTTTTGCCATCTATTATCGTTGTTACGGCCATGTTTCATCCAAATGAAGCCATCTTGCACTATTTGAATGGCCTTGAAATTTGATGTTGAGTTTTTTTGCCATCTATTATCGTTGTTACGGCCATGTTTTATCCAAATGAAGCCATTTTGCACTATTTGAATGGCCTTGAAATTTGATGTTGAATTTTGTTGCCATCTATTATCGTTGTTACGGCCATGTTTCATCCAAATAAAGGCATCTTGCACTATTTCAATGTCCTTGAAATTTGATGTTGAATTTTGTTGCCATCTATTATCGTTGTTACGGCCATGTTTCATCCAAATGAAGCCATTTTGCACTATTTGAATGGCCTTGAAATTTGATATTGAGTTTGTTGCCATCTATTATCCTTGTTACGGCCATGTTTCATCCAAATGAAGCCATCTTGCACTAGTTGAATGGCCTTGAAATTTGATGTTGAATTTTGTTGCCATCTATTATCGTTGTTAACGTACTTAACAACATGCCCGTCATGGGTTCAAGCCCCGAATAGACCGTGCTCCCATACGTAGGGCTGACTATCCTGCTATGGTAACAATATGTCACTGAAAGCCAAGCTCACTTCACTAGTGGGTACTTGGCAGGCCCTTGACCGACAGTGGTTGTTGTGCCAAAGAAAAAAAAAATATCGTTGTTACGGCCATGTTACATCCAAATAAAGGCATCTTGCACTAATTCAATGGCCTTGAAATTTAATGTTGAATTTTGTTGCCATCTATTATCGTTGTTACGGCCATGTTACATCCAAATGAAGCCATCTTGCACAATTTGAATGGCCTTGAAATTTGATGTTGAATTTTGTTGCCATCTATTATCGTTGTTACAACCATGTTTTATCCAAATGAAGCCATCTTGCACTATTTGAATGGCCTTGAAATTTGAAGTTGAGTTTTTTTGCCATCTATTATCGTTGTTACGGCCATGTTTCATCCAAATGAAGCCATTTTGCACTATTTGAATGGCCTTGAAATTTGATGTTGAGTTTTGTTGCCATCTATTATCGTTGTTACAACCATGTTTTATCCAAATGAAGCCATCTTGCACTATTTGAATGGCCTTGAAATTTGATGTTGAGTTTTGTTGCCATCTATTATCGTTGTTACGGCCATGTTTCATCCAAATAAAGGCATCTTGCACTATTTGAATGGCCTTGAAATTTGATGTTTGGTTTTTTTGCCATCTATTATCGTTGTTACGGCCATGTTTCATCCAAATGAAGCCATCTTGCACTATTTGAATGGCCTTGAAATTTGATGTTGAGTTTTGTTGCCATCTATTATCGTTGTTACGGCCATGTTTCATCCAAATGAAGCCATCTTGCACTATTTGAATGGCCTTGAAATTTGATGTTGAATTTTGTTGCCATCTATTATCGTTGTTACGGCCATGTTTCATCCAAATAAAGGCATCTTGCACTATTTGAATGGCCTTGAAATTTGATGTTGAATTTTGTTGCCATCTATTATCGTTGTTACGGCCATGTTTCATCCAAATGAAGCCATATTGCACTATTTGAATGGCCTTGAAATTTGATGTTGAGTTTTGTTGCCATCTATTATCGTTGTTACGGCCATGTTTTATCCAAATGAAGCCATTTTGCACTATTTGAATGGCCTTGAAATTTGATGTTGAATTTTGTTGCCATCTATTATCGTTGTTACGGCCATGTTTCATCCAAATAAAGGCATCTTGCACTATTTCAATGTCCTTGAAATTTGATGTTGAATTTTGTTGCCATCTATTATCGTTGTTACGGCCATGTTTCATCCAAATGAAGCCATTTTGCACTATTTGATGTTGAGTTTGTTGCCATCTATTATCCTTGTTACGGCCATGTTTCATCCAAATGAAGCCATCTTGCACTAGTTGAATGGCCTTGAAATTTGATGTTGAATTTTGTTGCCATCTATTATCGTTGTTAACGTACTTAACAACATGCCCGTCATGGGTTCAAGCCCCGAATAGACCGTGCTCCCATACGTAGGACTGACTATCCTGCTATGGTAACAATAAGTCACTGAAAGCCAAGCTCACTTCACTAGTGGGTACTTGGCAGGCCCTTGACCGACAGTGGTTGTTGTGCCAAAGAAAAAAAAAATAATCGTTGTTACGGCCATGTTACATCCAAATAAAGGCATCTTGCACTAATTCAATGGCCTTGAAATTTAATGTTGAATTTTGTTGCCATCTATTATCGTTGTTACGGCCATGTTACATCCAAATAAAGGCATCTTGCACTAATTAAATGGCCTTGAAATTTAATGTTGAATTTTGTTGCCATCTATTATCGTTGTTACAACCATGTTTTATCCAAATGAAGCCATCTTGCACTATTTGAATGGCCTTGAAATTTGATGTTGAGTTTTTTTGCCATCTATTATCGTTGTTACGGCCATGTTTCATCCAAATGAAGCCATTTTGCACTATTTGAATGGCCTTGAAATTTGATGTTGAGTTTGTTGCCATCTATTATCCTTGTTACGGCCATGTTTCATCCAAATGAAGCCATCTTGCACTAGTTGAATGGCCTTGAAATTTGATGTTGAATTTTGTTGCCATCTATTATCGTTGTTAACGTACTTAACAACATGCCCGTCATGGGTTCAAGCCCCGAATAGACCGTGCTCCCATACGTAGGACTGACTATCCTGCTATGGTAACAATAAGTCACTGAAAGCCAAGCTCACTTCACTAGTGGGTACTTGGCAGGCCCTTGACCGACAGTGGTTGTTGTGCCAAAGAAAAAAAAAATAATCGTTGTTACGGCCATGTTACATCCAAATAAAGGCATCTTGCACTAATTCAATGGCCTTGAAATTTAATGTTGAATTTTGTTGCCATCTATTATCGTTGTTACGGCCATGTTACATCCAAATAAAGGCATCTTGCACTAATTAAATGGCCTTGAAATTTAATGTTGAATTTTGTTGCCATCTATTATCGTTGTTACAACCATGTTTTATCCAAATGAAGCCATCTTGCACTATTTGAATGGCCTTGAAATTTGATGTTGAGTTTTTTTGCCATCTATTATCGTTGTTACGGCCATGTTTCATCCAAATGAAGCCATTTTGCACTATTTGAATGGCCTTGAAATTTGATGTTGAGTTTTTTTGCCATCTATTATCGTTGTTACGGCCATGTTACATCCAAATGAAGCCATTTTGCACTATTTGAATGGCCTTGAAATTTGATGTTGAATTTTGTTGCCATCTATTATCGTTGTTACGGCCATGTTTCATCCAAATGAAGCCATATTGCACTATTTGAATGGCCTTGAAATTTGATGTTGAGTTTTGTTGCCATCTATTATCGTTGTTACGGCCATGTTTCATCCAAATGAAGCCATATTGCACTATTTGCATGTACTTAAAATTTAATGTTGAGTTTTTTTTGCCATCTATTATCGTTGTTACGGCCATGTTTCATCCAAATGAAGCCATCTTGCACTATTTGAATGGCCTTGAAATTTGATGTTGGGTTTTTTTGCCATCTATTATCGTTGTTACGGCCATGTTTTATCCAAATGAAGCCATTTTGCACTATTTGAATGGCCTTGAAATTTGATGTTGAATTTTGTTGCCATCTATTATCGTTGTTACGGCCATGTTTCATCCAAATAAAGGCATCTTGCACTATTTCAATGTCCTTGAAATTTGATGTTGAGTTTTGTTGCCATCTATTATCGTTGTTACGGCCATGTTTCATCCAAATGAAGCCATTTTGCACTATTTGAATGGCCTTGAAATTTGATGTTGAGTTTTTTTGCCATCTATTATCGTTGTTACGGCCATGTTTCATCCAAATGAAGCCATCTTGCACTATTTGAATGGCCTTGAAATTTGATGTTGAATTTTGTTGCCATCTATTATCGTTGTTACGGCCATGTTTCATCCAAATAAAGGCATCTTGCTCTAATTCAATGGCCTTGAAATTTGATGTTGGGTTTTTTTGCCATCTATTATCGTTGTTACGGCCATGTTTCATCCAAATGAAGCCATCTTGCACTATTTAAATGGCCTTGAAATTTGATGTTGAGTTTTGTTGCCATCTATTATCGTTGTTACGGCCATGTTTCATCCAAATGAAGCCATCTTGCACTATTTGAATGGTCTTGAAATTTGATGTTGAATTTTGTTGCCATCTATTATCGTTGTTACGGCCATGTTTCATCCAAATGAAGCCATATTGCACTATTTGAATGGCCTTGAAATTTGATGTTGAATTTTGTTGCCATCTATTATCGTTGTTACGGCCATGTTTCATCCAAATGAAGCCATATTGCAGTATTTGAATGGCCTTGAAATTTGATGTTGAGTTTTTTTGCCATCTATTATCGTTGTTAACGTACTTAACAACATGCCCGTCATGGGTTCAAGCCCTAAATAGACCGTGCTCCCACACATAGGACTGACTATCCTGCTATGGTAACAATAAGTCACTGAAAGCCAAGCTCACTTCACTAGTGGGTACTTGGCAGGCCCTTGACCGACAGTGGTTGTTGTGCCAAAGAAAAAAAAAATAATCGTTGTTACGGCCATGTTACATCCAAATAAAGGCATCTTGCACTAATTCAATGGCCTTGAAATTTAATGTTGAATTTTGTTGCCATCTATTATCGTTGTTACGGCCATGTTACATCCAAATAAAGGCATCTTGCACTAATTCAATGGCCTTGAAATTTAATGTTGAATTTTGTTGCCATCTATTATCGTTGTTACAACCATGTTTTATCCAAATGAAGCCATCTTGCACTATTTGAATGGCCTTGAAATTTGATGTTGAGTTTTTTTGCCATCTATTATCGTTGTTACGGCCATGTTTCATCCAAATGAAGCCATCTTGCACTATTTGAATGGCCTTGAAATTTGATGTTGAATTTTGTTGCCATCTATTATCGTTGTTACGGCCATGTTTCATCCAAATAAAGGCATCTTGCTCTAATTCAATGGCCTTGAAATTTGATGTTGGGTTTTTTTGCCATCTATTATCGTTGTTACGGCCATGTTTCATCCAAATGAAGCCATCTTGCACTATTTAAATGGCCTTGAAATTTGATGTTGAGTTTTGTTGCCATCTATTATCGTTGTTACGGCCATGTTTCATCCAAATGAAGCCATCTTGCACTATTTGAATGGTCTTGAAATTTGATGTTGAATTTTGTTGCCATCTATTATCGTTGTTACGGCCATGTTTCATCCAAATGAAGCCATATTGCACTATTTGAATGGCCTTGAAATTTGATGTTGAATTTTGTTGCCATCTATTATCGTTGTTACGGCCATGTTTCATCCAAATGAAGCCATATTGCAGTATTTGAATGGCCTTGAAATTTGATGTTGAGTTTTTTTGCCATCTATTATCGTTGTTAACGTACTTAACAACATGCCCGTCATGGGTTCAAGCCCTAAATAGACCGTGCTCCCACACATAGGACTGACTATCCTGCTATGGTAACAATAAGTCACTGAAAGCCAAGCTCACTTCACTAGTGGGTACTTGGCAGGCCCTTGACCGACAGTGGTTGTTGTGCCAAAGAAAAAAAAAATAATCGTTGTTACGGCCATGTTACATCCAAATAAAGGCATCTTGCACTAATTCAATGGCCTTGAAATTTAATGTTGAATTTTGTTGCCATCTATTATCGTTGTTACGGCCATGTTACATCCAAATAAAGGCATCTTGCACTAATTCAATGGCCTTGAAATTTAATGTTGAATTTTGTTGCCATCTATTATCGTTGTTACAACCATGTTTTATCCAAATGAAGCCATCTTGCACTATTTGAATGGCCTTGAAATTTGATGTTGAGTTTTTTTGCCATCTATTATCGTTGTTACGGCCATGTTTCATCCAAATGAAGCCATTTTGCACTATTTGAATGGCCTTGAAATTTGATGTTGAGTTTTTTTGCCATCTATTATCGTTGTTACGGCCATGTTTTATCCAAATGAAGCCATTTTGCACTATTTGAATGGCCTTGAAATTTGATGTTGAATTTTGTTGCCATCTATTATCGTTGTTACGGCCATGTTACATCCAAATGAAGCCATATTGCACTATTTGAATGGCCTTGAAATTTGATGTTGGGTTTTTTTGCCATCTATTATCGTTGTTACGGCCATGTTTCATCCAAATGAAGCCATATTGCACTATTTGCATGTACTTAAAATTTAATGTTGAGTTTTTTTTGCCATCTATTATCGTTGTTACGGCCATGTTTCATCCAAATGAAGCCATCTTGCACTATTTGAATGGCCTTGAAATTTGATGTTGGGTTTTTTTGCCATCTATTATCGTTGTTACGGCCATGTTTTATCCAAATGAACCCATTTTGCACTATTTGAATGGCCTTGAAATTTGATGTTGAATTTTGTTGCCATCTATTATCGTTGTTACGGCCATGTTTCATCCAAATAAAGGCATCTTGCACTATTTCAATGTCCTTGAAATTTGATGTTGAGTTTTGTTGCCATCTATTATCGTTGTTACGGCCATGTTTCATCCAAATGAAGCCATTTTGCACTATTTGAATGGCCTTGAAATTTGATGTTGAGTTTGTTGCCATCTATTATCCTTGTTACGGCCATGTTTCATCCAAATGAAGCTATCTTGCACTAGTTGAATGGCCTTGAAATTTGATGTTGAATTTTGTTGCCATCTATTATCGTTGTTACGGCCATGTTTCATCCAAATAAAGGCATCTTGAACTAATTCAATGGCCTTGAAATTTGATGTTGGGTTTTTTTGCCATCTATTATCGTTGTTACGGCCATGTTTCATCCAAATGAAGCCATCTTGCACTATTTAAATGGCCTTGAAATTTGATGTTGAATTTTGTTGCCATCTATTATCGTTGTTACGGCCATGTTTCATCCAAATGAAGCCATCTTGCACTATTTCAATGGCCTTGAAATTTGATGTTGAGTTTTTTTGCCATCTATTATCGTTGTTACGGCCATGTTTCATCCAAATGAAGCCATATTGCACTATTTGAATGGCCTTGAAATTTGATGTTGAATTTTGTTGCCATCTATTATCGTTGTTACGGCCATGTTTCATCCAAATGAAGCCATATTGCAGTATTTGAATGGCCTTGAAATTTGATGTTGAGTTTTTTTGCCATCTATTATCGTTGTTAACGTACTTAACAACATGCCCGTCATGGGTTCAAGCCCTAAATAGACCGTGCTCCCACACATAGGACTGACTATCCTGCTATGGTAACAATAAGACACTGAAAGCCAAGCTCACTTCACTAGTGGGTACTTGGCAGGCCCTTGACCGACAGTGGTTGTTGTGCCAAAGAAAAAAAAAATATCGTTGTTACGGCCATGTTACATTCAAATGAAGGCATCTTGCACTAATTCATTGGCCTTGAAATTTGATGTTGAATTTTGTTGCCATCTATTATCGTTGTTACGGCCATGTTACATCCAAATGAAGCCATCTTGCACTATTTGAATGGCCTTGAAATTTGATGTTGAATTTTGTTGCCATCTATTATTGTTGTTACGGCCATGTTTCATCCAAATAAAGGCATCTTGCGCTAATTCAATGGCCTTGAAATTTGATGTTGAATTTTGTTGCCATCTATTATCGTTGTTACGGCCATGTTACATCCAAATGAAGCCATCTTGCACTATTTGAATGGCCTTGAAATTTGATGTTGGGTTTTTTTGCCATCTATTATCGTTGTTACGGCCATGTTTCATCCAAATGAAGCCATCTTGCACTATTTGAATGGCCTTGAAATTTGATGTTGAATTTTGTTGCCATCTATTATCGTTGTTACGGCCATGTTTCATCCAAATAAAGGCATCTTGCACTATTTGAATGGCCTTGAAATTTGATGTTGAATTTTGTTGCCATCTATTATCGTTGTTACGGCCATGTTTTATCCAAATGAAGCCATATTGCACTATTTGAATGGCCTTGAAATTTGATGTTGAGTTTTGTTGCCATCTATTATCGTTGTTACGGCCATGTTTCATCCAAATGAAGCCATCTTGCACTATTTGAATGGCCTTGAAATTTGATGTTGGGTTTTTTTGCCATCTATTATCGTTGTTACGGCCATGTTTCATGCAAATGAAGCCATCTTGCACTATTTGAATGGCCTTGAAATTTGATGTTGAATTTTGTTGCCATCTATTATCGTTGTTACGGCCATGTTTCATCCAAATAAAGGCATCTTGCACTATTTCAATGGCCTTGAAATTTGATGTTGAATTTTGTTGCCATCTATTATCGTTGTTACGGCCATGTTTCATCCAAATGAAGCCATATTGCACTATTTGAATGGCCTTGAAATTTGATGTTGAGTTTTGTTGCCATCTATTATCGTTGTTACGGCCATGTTTCATCCAAATGAAGCCATATTGCACTATTTGCATGTACTTAAAATTTAATGTTGAGTTTTTTTGCCATCTATTATCGTTGTTACGGCCATGTTTCATCGAAATGAAGCCATCTTGCACTATTTGAATGGCCTTGAAATTTGATGTTGTGTTTTTTTGCCATCTATTATCGTTGTTACGGCCATGTTTTATCCAAATGAAGCCATTTTGCACTATTTGAATGGCCTTGAAATTTGATGTTGAGTTTTGTTGCCATCTATTATCGTTGTTACGGCCATGTTACATCCAAATAAAGGCATCTTGCACTATTTCAATGTCCTTGAAATTTGATGTTGAATTTTGTTGCCATCTATTATCGTTGTTACGGCCATGTTTCATCCAAATGAAGCCATTTTGCACTATTTGAATGGCCTTGAAATTTGATGTTGAGTTTGTTGCCATCTATTATCCTTGTTACGGCCATGTTTCATCCAAATGAAGCCATCTTGCACTAGTTGAATGGCCTTGAAATTTGATGTTGAATTTTGTTGCCATCTATTATCGTTGTTAACGTACTTAACAACATGCCCGTCATGGGTTCAAGCCCCGAATAGACCGTGCTCCCATACGTAGGACTGACTATCCTGCTATGGTAACAATAAGTCACTGAAAGCCAAGCTCACTTCACTAGTGGGTACTTGGCAGGCCCTTGACCGACAGTGGTTGTTGTGCCAAAGAAAAAAAAATTATCGTTGTTACGGCCATGTTACATCCAAATAAAGGCATCTTGCACTAATTCAATGGCCTTGAAATTTAATGTTGAATTTTGTTGCCATCTATTATCGTTGTTACGGCCATGTTACATCCAAATGAAGCCATCTTGCACTATTTGAATGGCCTTGAAATTTTATGTTGAGTTTTTTTGCCATCTATTATCGTTGTTACGGCCATGTTTTATCCAAATGAAGCCATTTTGCACTATTTGAATGGCCTTGAAATTTGATGTTGAATTTTGTTGCCATCTATTATCGTTGTTACGGCCATGTTTCATCCAAATAAAGGCATCTTGCACTATTTGAATGTCCTTGAAATTTGATGTTGAATTTTGTTGCCATCTATTATCGTTGTTACGGCCATGTTTTATCCAAATGAAGCCATTTTGCACTATTTGAATGGCCTTGAAATTTGATGTTGAATTTTGTTGCCATCTATTATCGTTGTTACGGCCATGTTTCATCCAAATGAAGCCATATTGCACTATTTGAATGGCCTTGAAATTTGATGTTGAATTTTGTTGCCATCTATTATCGTTGTTACGGCCATGTTTCATCCAAATGAAGCCATTTGGCACTATTTGAATGGCCTTGAAATTTGATGTTGAGTTTGTTGCCATCTATTATCCTTGTTACGGCCATGTTTCATCCAAATGAAGCCATCTTGCACTAGTTGAATGGCCTTGAAATTTGATGTTGAATTTTGTTGCCATCTATTATCGTTGTTAACGTACTTAACAACATGCCCATCATGGGTTCAAGCCCCGAATAGACCGTGCTCCCATACGTAGGACTGACTATCCTGCTATGGTAACAATAAGTCACTGAAAGCCAAGCTCACTTCACTAGTGGGTACTTGGCAGGCCCTTGACCGACAGTGGTTGTTGTGCCAAAGAAAAAAAAATTATCGTTGTTACGGCCATGTTACATCCAAATAAAGGCATCTTGCACTAATTCAATGGCCTTGAAATTTGATGTTGAATTTTGTTGCCATCTATTATCGTTGTTACGCCCATGTTACATCCAAATGAAGCCATCTTGCACTATTTGAATGGCCTTGAAATTTGATGTTGAATTTTGTTGCCATCTATTATCGTTGTTACGGCCATGTTTCATCCAAATGAAGCCATCTTGCACTAATTCAATGGCCTTGAAATTTGATGTTGAGTTTTTTTGCCATCTATTATCGTTGTTACGGCCATGTTTCATCCAAATGAAGCCATCTTGCACTATTTGAATGGCCTTGAAATTTGATGTTGAGTTTTGTTGCCATCTATTATCGTTGTTACAACCATGTTTTATCCAAATGAAGCCATCTTGCACTATTTGAATGGCCTTGAAATTTGATGTTGAGTTTTTTTGCCATCTATTATCGTTGTTACGGCCATGTTTCATCCAAATGAAGCCATATTGTACAATTTGAATGGCCTTGAAATTTGATGTTGAATTTTGTTGCCATCTATTATCGTTGTTACGGCCATGTTTCATCCAAATGAAGCCATATTGCACTAATTCAATGGCCTTGAAATTTGATGTTGAATTTTGTTACCATCTATTATCGTTGTTACGGCCATGTTTTATCAAAATGAAGCTATTTTGCACTATTTGAATGGCCTTGAAATTTGATGTTGAGTTTTGTTGCCATCTATTATCCTTGTTACGGCCATGTTTCATCCAAATGAAGCCATCTTGCACTAGTTGAATGGCCTTGAAATTTGATGTTGAGTTTTGTTGCCATCTATTATCGTTGTTAACGTACTTAACAACATGCCCGTCATGGGTTCAAGCCCCAAATAGACCGTGCTCCCATACGTAGGACTGACTATCCTGCTATGGTAACAATAAGTCACTGAAAGCCAAGCTCACTTCACTAGTGGGTACTTGGCAGGCCCTTGACCGACAGTGGTTGTTGTGCCAAAGAAAAAAAAATTATCGTTGTTACGGCCATGTTACATCCAAATGAAGGCATCTTGCACTAATTCATTGGCCTTGAAATTTGATGTTGAATTTTGTTGCCATCTATTATCGTTGTTACGGCCATGTTTCATCCAAATGAAGCCATCTTGCACTATTTGAATGGCCTTGAAATTTGATGTTGAATTTTGTTGCCATCTATTATCGTTGTTACGGCCATGTTTCATCCAAATAAAGGCATCTTGCACTAATTCAATGGCCTTGAAATTTGATGTTGAATTTTGTTGCCATCTATTATCGTTGTTACGGCCATGTTTCATCCAAATGAAGCCATCTTGCACTATTTGAATGGCCTTGAAATTTGATGTTGAGTTTTGTTGCCATCTATTATCGTTGTTACGGCCATGTTATATCCAAATGAAATCATATTGCACTATTTGAATGGCCTTGAAATTTGATGTTGAGTTTTGTTGCCATCTATTATCGTTGTTACGGCCATGTTTCATCCAAATGAAGCCATCTTGCACTATTTGAATGGCCTTGAAATTTGATGTTGAGTTTTTTTGCCATCTATTATCGTTGTTACGGCCATGTTATATCCAAATGAAGTCATATTGCACTATTTGAATGGCCTTGAAATTTGATGTTGAGTTTTGTTGCCATCTATTATCGTTGTTACGGCCATGTTACATCCAAATGAAGCCATCTTGCACTATTTGAATGGCCTTGAAATTTGATGTTGAGTTTTGTTGCCATCTATTATCGTTGTTACGGCCATGTTTCATCCAAATGAAGCCATCTTGCACTATTTGCATGTACTTAACATTTAATGTTGAATTTTGTTGCCATCTATTATCGTTGTTACGGCCATGTTTCATCCAAATGAAGCCATCTTGCACTATTTAAATGGCCTTGAAATTTGATGTTGAGTTTTGTTGCCATCTATTATCGTTGTTACGGCCATGTTTCATCCAAATGAAGCCATCTTGCACTATTTCAATGGCCTTGAAATTTGATGTTGAATTTTGTTGCCATCTATTATCGTTGTTACGGCCATGTTTCATCCAAATGAAGCCATATTGCACTATTTGAATGGCCTTGAAATTTGATGTTGAATTTTGTTGCCATCTATTATCGTTGTTACGGCCATGTTTCATCCAAATGAAGCCATATTGCACTATTTGAATGGCCTTGAAATTTGATGTTGAGTTTTTTTGCCATCTATTATCGTTGTTAACGTACTTAACAACATGCCGGTCATGGGTTCAAGCCCTAAATAGACCGTGCTCCCACACGTAGGACTGACTATCCTGCTATGGTAACAATAAGTCACTGAAAGCCAAGCTCACTTCACTAGTGGGTACTTGGCAGGCCCTTGACCGACAGTGGTTGTTGTGCCAAAGAAAAAAAAAATTATCGTTGTTACGGCCATGTTACATCCAAATGAAGGCATCTTGCACTAATTCATTGGCCTTGAAATTTGATGTTGAATTTTGTTGCCATCTATTATCGTTGTTACGGCCATGTTACATCCAAATGAAGCCTACTTGCACTATTTGAATGGCCTTGAAATTTGATGTTGAATTTTGTTGCCATCTATTATCGTTGTTACGGCCATGTTTCATCCAAATAAAGGCATCTTGCGCTATTTCAATGGCCTTGAAATTTGATGTTGAATTTTGTTGCCATCTATTATCGTTGTTACGGCCATGTTACATCCAAATGAAGCCATCTTGCACTAATTCAATGGCCTTGAAATTTGATGTTGAGTTTTTTTGCCATCTATTATCGTTGTTACGGCCATGTTTCATCCAAATGAAGCCATCTTGCACTATTTGAATGGCCTTGAAATTTGATGTTGGGTTTTTTTGCCATCTATTATCGTTGTTACGGCCATGTTTCATCCAAATGAAGCAATCTTGCACTATTTGAATGGCCTTGAAATTTGATGTTGAGTTTTGTTGCCATCTATTATCGTTGTTACGGCCATGTTTCATCCAAATAAAGGCATCTTGCACTATTTCAATGGCCTTGAAATTTGATGTTGAATTTTGTTGCCATCTATTATCGTTGTTACGGCCATGTTTTATCCAAATGAAGCCAAATTGCACTATTTGAATGGCCTTGAAATTTGATGTTGAGTTTTGTTGCCATCTATTATCGTTGTTACGGCCATGTTTCATCCAAATGAAGCCATCTTGCACTATTTGAATGGCCTTGAAATTTGATGTTGAGTTTTTTTGCCATCTATTATCGTTGTTAACGTACTTAACAACATGCCCGTCATGGGTTCAAGCCCCGAATAGACCGTGCTCCCATACGTAGGACTGACTATCCTGCTATGGTAACAATAAGTCACTGAAAGCCAAGCTCACTTCACTAGTGGGTACTTGGCAGGCCCTTGACCGACAGTGGTTGTTGTGCCAAAGAAAAAAAAAATTATCGTTGTTACGGCCATGTTACATCCAAATAAAGGCATCTTGCACTAATTCAATGGCCTTGAAATTTAATGTTGAATTTTGTTGCCATCTATTATCGTTGTTACGGCCATGTTTCATCCAAATGAAGCCATATTGCACTATTTGCATGTACTTAAAATTTGATGTTGAGTTTTGTTGCCATCAATTATCGTTGTTACGGCCATGTTTCATCCAAATGAAGCCATCTTGCACTAGTTGAATGGCCTTGAAATTTGATGTTGATTTTTGTTGCCATCTATTATCGTTGTTACAACCATGTTTTATCCAAATGAAGCCATCTTGCACTATTTGAATGGCCTTGAAATTTGATGTTGAGTTTTTTTGCCATCTATTATCGTTGTTACGGGCATGTTTCATCCAAATGAAGCCATATTGTACAATTTGAATGGCCTTGAAATTTGATGTTGAATTTTGTTGCCATCTATTATCGTTGTTACGGCCATGTTTCATCCAAATGAAGCCATATTGCACTAATTCAATGGCCTTGAAATTTGATGTTGAATTTTGTTGCCATCTATTATCGTTGTTACGGCCATGTTTTATCCAAATGAAGCCATTTTGCACTATTTGAATGGCCTTAAAATTTGATGTTGAGTTTTGTTGCCATCTATTATCCTTGTTACGGCCATGTTTCATCCAAATGAAGCCATCTTGCACTAGTTGAATGGCCTTGAAATTTGTTGTTGAGTTTTGTTGCCATCTATTATCGTTGTTAACGTACTTAACAACATGCCCGTCATGGGTTCAAGCCCCAAATAGACCGTGCTCCCATACGTAGGACTGACTATCCTGCTATGGTAACAATAAGTCACTGAAAGCCAAGCTCACTTCACTAGTGGGTACTTGGCAGGCCCTTGACCGACAGTGGTTGTTGTGCCAAAGAAAAAAGAAAAAAATATCGTTGTTACGGCCATGTTACATCCAAATAAAGGCATCTTGCACTAATTCATTGGCCTTGAAATTTGATGTTGAATTTTGTTGCCATCTATTATCGTTGTTACGGCCATGTTACATCCAAATGAAGCCATCTTGCACTAATTCAATGGCCTTGAAATTTGATGTTGAGTTTTTTTGCCATCTATTATCGTTGTTACGGCCATGTTTCATCCAAATGAAGCCATCTTGCACTATTTGAATGGCCTTGAAATTTGATGTTGGGTTTTTTTGCCATCTATTATCGTTGTTACGGCCATGTTTCATCCAAATGAAGCAATCTTGCACTATTTGAATGGCCTTGAAATTTGATGTTGAATTTTGTTGCCATCTATTATCGTTGTTACGGCCATGTTTCATCCAAATAAAGGCATCTTGCACTATTTCAATGGCCTTGAAATTTGATGTTGAATTTTGTTGCCATCTATTATCGTTGTTACGGCCATGTTTTATCCAAATGAAGCCATATTGCACTATTTGCATGTACTTAAAATTTGATGTTGAGTTTTGTTGCCATCAATTATCGTTGTTACGGCCATGTTTCATCCAAATGAAGCCATCTTGCACTATTTGAATGGCCTTGAAATTTGATGTTGATTTTTGTTGCCATCTATTATCGTTGTTACAACCATGTTTTATCCAAATGAAGCCATCTTGCACTATTTGAATGGCCTTGAAATTTGATGTTGAGTTTTTTTGCCATCTATTATCGTTGTTACGGGCATGTTTCATCCAAATGAAGCCATATTGTACAATTTGAATGGCCTTGAAATTTGATGTTGAATTTTGTTGCCATCTATTATCGTTGTTACGGCCATGTTTCATCCAAATGAAGCCATATTGCACTAATTCAATGGCCTTGAAATTTGATGTTGAATTTTGTTGCCATCTATTATCGTTGTTACGGCCATGTTTTATCCAAATGAAGCCATTTTGCACTATTTGAATGGCCTTGAAATTTGATGTTGAGTTTTGTTGCCATCTATTATCCTTGTTACGGCCATGTTTCATCCAAATGAAGCCATCTTGCACTAGTTGAATGGCCTTGAAATTTGATGTTGAGTTTTGTAGCCATCTATTATCGTTGTTAACGTACTTAACAACATGCCCGTCATGGGTTCAAGCCCCAAATAGACCGTGCTCCCATACGTAGGACTGACTATCCTGCTATGGTAACAATAAGTCACTGAAAGCCAAGCTCACTTCACTAGTGGGTACTTGGCAGGCCCTTGACCGACAGTGGTTGTTGTGCCAAAGAAAAAAGAAAAAAATATCGTTGTTACGGCCATGTTACATCCAAATAAAGGCATCTTGCACTAATTCAATGGCCTTGAAATTTGATGTTGAATTTTGTTGCCATCTATTATCGTTGTTACGGCCATGTTTCATCCAAATGAAGCCATATTGCACTATTTGCATGTACTTAAAATTTGATGTTGAGTTTTGTTGCCATCTATTATCGTTGTTACGGCCATGTTTCATCCAAATGAAGCCATCTTGCACTATTTGAATGGCCTTGAAATTTGATGTTGAGTTTTGTTGCCATCTATTATCGTTGTTACGGCCATGTTACATCCAAATGAAGCCATCTTGCACTATTTGAATGGCCTTGAAATTTGATGTTGAGTTTTGTTGCCATCTATTATCGTTGTTACGGCCATGCTTCATCCAAATGAAGCCATCTTGCACTATTTGCATGTACTTAACATTTAATGTTGAATTTTGTTGCCATCTATTATCGTTGTTACGGCCATGTTTCATCCAAATGAAGCCATCTTGCACTATTTAAATGGCCTTGAAATTTGATGTTGAGTTTTGTTGCCATCTATTATCGTTGTTACGGCCATGTTTCATCCAAATGAAGCCATCTTGCACTATTTGAATGGCCTTGAAATTTGATGTTGAATTTTGTTGCCATCTATTATCGTTGTTACGGCCATGTTTCATCCAAATGAAGCCATATTGCACTATTTGAATGGCCTTGAAATTTGATGTTGAATTTTGTTGCCATCTATTATCGTTGTTACGGCCATGTTTCATCCAAATAAAGGCATCTTGCACTAATTCAATGGCCTTGAAATTTGATGTTGAATTTTGTTGCCATCTATTATCGTTGTTACGGCCATGTTTCATCCAAATGAAGCCATATTGCACTATTTGCATGTACTTAAAATTTGATGTTGAGTTTTGTTGCCATCTATTATCGTTGTTACGGCCATGTTTCATCCAAATGAAGCCATCTTGCACTATTTGAATGGCCTTGAAATTTGATGTTGAGTTTTGTTGCCATCTATTATCGTTGTTACGGCCATGTTTCATCCAAATGAAGCCATCTTGCACTATTTGAATGGCCTTGAAATTTGATGTTGAGTTTTTTTGCCATCTATTATCGTTGTTACGGCCATGTTATATCCAAATGAAGTCATATTGCACTATTTGAATGGCCTTGAAATTTGATGTTGAGTTTTGTTGTCATCTATTATCGTTGTTACGGCCATGTTACATCCAAATGAAGCCATCTTGCACTATTTGAATGGCCTTGAAATTTGATGTTGAGTTTTGTTGCCATCTATTATCGTTGTTACGGCCATGCTTCATCCAAATGAAGCCATCTTGCACTATTTGCATGTACTTAACATTTAATGTTGAATTTTGTTGCCATCTATTATCGTTGTTACGGCCATGTTTCATCCAAATGAAGCCATCTTGCACTATTTAAATGGCCTTGAAATTTGATGTTGAGTTTTGTTGCCATCTATTATCGTTGTTACGGCCATGTTTCATCCAAATGAAGCCATCTTGCACTATTTGAAGGGCCTTGAAATTTGATGTTGAATTTTGTTGCCATCTATTATCGTTGTTACGGCCATGTTTCATCCAAATGAAGCCATATTGCACTATTTGAATGGCCTTGAAATTTGATGTTGAATTTTGTTGCCATCTATTATCGTTGTTACGGCCATGTTTCATCCAAATGAAGCCATATTGCACTATTTGAATGGCCTTGAAATTTGATGTTGAGTTTTTTTGCCATCTATTATCGTTGTTAACGTACTTAACAACATGCCCGTCATGGGTTCAAGCCCTAAATAGACCGTGCTCCCACACGTAGGACTGACTATCCTGCTATGGTAACAATAAGTCACTGAAAGCCAAGCTCACTTCACTAGTGGGTACTTGGCAGGCCCTTGACCGACAGTGGTTGTTGTGCCAAAGAAAAAAAAAATTATCGTTGTTACGGCCATGTTACATCCAAATGAAGGCATCTTGCACTAATTCATTGGCCTTGAAATTTGATGTTTAATTTTGTTGCCATCTATTATCGTTGTTACGGCCATGTTTCATCCAAATGAAGCCTACTTGCACTATTTGAATGGCCTTGAAATTTGATGTTGAATTTTGTTGCCATCTATTATCGTTGTTACGGCCATGTTTCATCCAAATAAAGGGATCTTGCGCTATTTCAATGGCCTTGAAATTTGATGTTGAATTTTGTTGCCATCTATTATCGTTGTTACGGCCATGTTTCATCCAAATGAAGCCATCTTGCACTAATTCAATGGCCTTGAAATTTGATGTTGAGTTTTTTTGCCATCTATTATCGTTGTTACGGCCATATTTCATCCAAATGAAGCCATCTTGCACTATTTGAATGGCCTTGAAATTTGATGTTGGGTTTTTTTGCCATCTATTATCGTTGTTACGGCCATGTTTCATCCAAATGAAGCAATCTTGCACTATTTGAATGGCCTTGAAATTTGATGTTGAATTTTGTTGCCATCTATTATCGTTGTTACGGCCATGTTTCATCCAAATAAAGGCATCTTGCACTATTTCAATGGCCTTGAAATTTGATGTTGAATTTTGTTGCCATCTATTATCGTTGTTACGGCCATGTTTTATCCAAATGAAGCCATATTGCACTATTTGAATGGCCTTGAAATTTGATGTTGAGTTTTGTTGCCATCTATTATCGTTGTTACGGCCATGTTTCATCCAAATGAAGCCATTTTGCACTATTTGAATGGCCTTGAAATTTGATGTTGAATTTTGTTGCCATCTATTATCGTTGTTACGGCCATGTTTCATCCAAATGAAGCCATCTTGCACTATTTGAATGGCCTTGAAATTTGATGTTGAGTTTTTTTGCCATCTATTATCGTTGTTAACGTACTTAACAACATGCCCGTCATGGGTTCAAGCCCCGAATAGACCGTGATCCCATACGTAGGACTGACTATCCTGCTATGGTAACAATAAGTCACTGAAAGCCAAGCTCACTTCACTAGTGGGTACTTGGCAGGCCCTTGACCGACAGTGGTTGTTGTGCCAAAGAAAAAAAAAATTATCGTTGTTACGGCCATGTTACATCCAAATAAAGGCATCTTGCACTAATTCAATGGCCTTGAAATTTAATGTTGAATTTTGTTGCCATCTATTATCGTTGTTACGGCCATGTTTCATCCAAATGAAGCCATATTGCACTATTTGCATGTACTTAAAATTTGATGTTGAGTTTTGTTGCCATCAATTATCGTTGTTACGGCCATGTTTCATCCAAATGAAGCCATCTTGCACTATTTGAATGGCCTTGAAATTTGATGTTGAGTTTTGTTGCCATCTATTATCGTTGTTACGGCCATGTTTTATCCAAATGAAGCCATTTTGCACTATTTGAATGGCCTTGAAATTTGATGTTGAATTTTGTTGCCATCTATTATCGTTGTTACGGCCATGTTTCATCCAAATAAAGGCATCTTGCACTATTTCAATGTCCTTGAAATTTGATGTTGAATTTTGTTGCCATCTATTATCGTTGTTACGGCCATGTTTCATCCAAATGAAGCCATTTTGCACTATTTGAATGGCCTTGAAATTTGATGTTGAGTTTGTTGCCATCTATTATCCTTGTTACGGCCATGTTTCATCCAAATGAAGCCATCTTGCACTAGTTGAATGGCCTTGAAATTTGATGTTGAATTTTGTTGCCATCTATTATCGTTGTTAACGTACTTAACAACATGCCCGTCATGGGTTCAAGCCCCGAATAGACCGTGATCCCATACGTAGGACTGACTATCCTGCTATGGTAACAATAAGTCACTGAAAGCCAAGCTCACTTCACTAGTGGGTACTTGGCAGGCCCTTGACCGACAGTGGTTGTTGTGCCAAAGAAAAAAAAATTATCGTTGTTACGGCCATGTTACATCCAAATAAAGGCATCTTGCACTAATTCAATGGCCTTGAAATTTAATGTTGAATTTTGTTGCCATCTATTATCGTTGTTACGGCCATGTTACATCCAAATGAAGCCATCTTGCACTATTTGAATGGCCTTGAAATTTGATGTTGAATTTTGTTGCCATCTATTATCGTTGTTACGGCCATGTTTCATCCAAATGAAGCCATCTTGCACTAATTCAATGGCCTTGAAATTTGATGTTGAGTTTTTTTGCCATCTATTATCGTTGTTACGGCCATGTTTCATCCAAATGAAGCCATCTTGCACTATTTGAATGGCCTTGAAATTTGATGTTGAGTTTTGTTGCCATCTATTATCGTTGTTACAACCATGTTTTATCCAAATGAAGCCATCTTGCACTATTTGAATGGCCTTGAAATTTGATGTTGAGTTTTTTTTGCCATCTATTATCGTTGTTACGGCCATGTTTCATCCAAATGAAGCCATATTGTACAATTTGAATGGCCTTGAAATTTGATGTTGAATTTTGTTGCCATCTATTATCGTTGTTACGGCCATGTTTTATCCAAATGAAGCCATTTTGCACTATTTCAATGGGCTTGAAATTTGATTTTGAGTTTTGTTGCCATCTATTATCCTTGTTACGGCCATGTTATATCCAAATGAAGTCATATTGCACTATTTGAATGGCCTTGAAATTTGATGTTGAGTTTTGTTGCCATCTATTATCGTTGTTAACGTACTTAACAACATGCCCGTCATGGGTTCAAGCCCCAAATAGACCGTGCTCCCATACGTAGGACTGACTATCCTGCTATGGTAACAATAAGTCACTGAAAGCCAAGCTCACTTCACTAGTGGGTACTTGGCAGGCCCTTGACCGACAGTGGTTGTTGTGCCAAAGAAAAAAGAAAAAAATATCGTTGTTACGGCCATGTTACATCCAAATAAAGGCATCTTGCACTAATTCATTGGCCTTGGAATTTGATGTTGAATTTTGTTGCCATCTGTTTTCGTTGTTACGGCCATGTTTCATCCAAATGAAGCCATCTTGCACTATTTGAATGGCCTTGAAATTTGATGTTGAATTTTGTTGCCATCTATTATCGTTGTTACGGCCATGTTTCATCCAAATAAAGGCATCTTGCACTAATTCAATGGCCTTGAAATTTGATGTTGAATTTTGTTGCCATCTATTATCGTTGTTACGGCCATGTTTCATCCAAATGAAGCCATCTTGCATCATTTGCATGTACTTAAAATTTGATGCTGAGTTTTGTTGCCATCTATTATCGTTGTTACGGCCATGTTTCATCCAAATGAAGCCATCTTGCACTATTTGAATGGCCTTGAAATTTGATGTTGAGTTTTGTTGCCATCTGTTTTCGTTGTTACGGCCATGTTTCATCCAAATGAAGCCATCTTGCACTATTTGAATGGCCTTGAAATTTGATGTTGAATTTTGTTGCCATCTATTATCGTTGTTACGGCCATGTTATATCCAAATGAAGTCATATTGCACTATTTGAATGGCCTTGAAATTTGATGTTGAGTTTTGTTGCCATCTATTATCGTTGTTACGGGCATGTTTCATCCAAATGAAGCCATCTTGCACTATTTGAATGGCCTTGAAATTTGATGTTGAGTTTTGTTGCCATCTATTATCGTTGTTACGGGCATGTTTCATCCAAATGAAGCCATCTTGCACTATTTGAATGGCCTTGAAATTTGATGTTGAGTTTTGTTGCCATCTATTATCGTTGTTACGGGCATGTTTCATCCAAATGAAGCCATCTTGCACTATTTGAATGGCCTTGAAATTTGATGTTGAGTTTTGTTGCCATCTATTATCGTTGTTACGGCCATGTTATATCCAAATGAAGTCATATTGCACTATTTGAATGGCCTTGAAATTTGATGTTGAGTTTTGTTGCCATCTATTATCGTTGTTACGGCCATGTTTCATCCAAATGAAGCCATCTTGCACTATTTGAATGGCCTTGAAATTTGATGTTGAATTTTGTTGCCATCTATTATCGTTGTTACGGCCATGTTTCATCCAAATGAAGCCATCTTGCACTATTTAAATGGCCTTGAAATTTGATGTTGAGTTTTGTTGCCATCTATTATCGTTGTTACGGCCATGTTTCATCCAAATGAAGCCATCTTGCACTATTTGAATGGCCTTGAAATTTGATGTTGAATTTTGTTGCCATCTATTATCGTTGTTACGGCCATGTTTCATCCAAATGAAGCCATATTGCACTATTTGAATGGCCTTGAAATTTGATGTTGAATTTTGTTGCCATCTATTATCGTTGTTACGGCCATGTTTCATCCAAATGAAGCCATATTGCACTATTTCAATGGCCTTGAAATTTGATGTTGAGTTTTTTTGCCATCTATTATCGTTTTTAACGTACTTAACAACATGCCCGTCATGGGTTCAAGCCCTAAATAGACCGTGCTCCCACACGTAGGACTGACTATCCGGCTATGGTAACAATAAGTCACTGAAAGCCAAGCTCACTTCACTAGTGGGTACTTGGCAGGCCCTTGACCGACAGTGGTTGTTGTGCCAAAGAAAAAAAAAAATTATCGTTGTTACGGCCATGTTACATCCAAATGAAGGCATCTTGCACTAATTCATTGGCCTTGAAATTTGATGTTGAATTTTGTTGCCATCTATTATCGTTGTTACGGCCATGTTACATCCAAATGAAGCCTACTTGCACTATTTGAATGGCCTTGAAATTTGATGTTGAATTTTGTTGCCATCTATTATCGTTGTTACGGCCATGTTTCATCCAAATAAAGGCATCTTGCGCTATTTCAATGGCCTTGAAATTTGATGTTGAATTTTGTTGCCATCTATTATCGTTGTTACGGCCATGTTACATCCAAATGAAGCCATCTTGCACTAATTCAATGGCCTTGAAATTTGATGTTGAGTTTTTTTGCCATCTATTATCGTTGTTACGGCCATGTTTCATCCAAATGAAGCCATCTTGCACTATTTGAATGGCCTTGAAATTTGATGTTGGGTTTTTTTGCCATCTATTATTGTTGTTACGGCCATGTTTCATCCAAATGAAGCAATCTTGCACTATTTGAATGGCCTTGAAATTTGATGTTGAATTTTGTTGCCATCTATTATCGTTGTTACGGCCATGTTTCATCCAAATAAAGGCATCTTGCACTATTTCAATGGCCTTGAAATTTGATGTTGAATTTTGTTGCCATCTATTATCGTTGTTACGGCCATGTTTCATCCAAATGAAGCCATATTGCACTATTTGAATGGCCTTGAAATTTGATGTTGAGTTTTGTTGCCATCTATTATCGTTGTTACGGCCATGTTTCATCCAAATGAAGCCATCTTGCACTATTTGAATGGCCTTGAAATTTGATGTTGGGTTTTTTTGCCATCTATTATCGTTGTTACGGCCATGTTTCATCCAAATGAAGCCATCTTGCACTATTTGAATGGCCTTGAAATTTGATGTTGAATTTTGTTGCCATCTATTATCGTTGTTACGGCCATGTTTCATCCAAATAAAGGCATCTTGCACTATTTCAATGGCCTTGAAATTTGATGTTGAATTTTATTGCCATCTATTATCGTTGTTACGGCCATGTTTCATCCAAATGAAGCCATCTTGCACTATTTGAATGGCCTTGAAATTTGATGTTGAGTTTTGTTGCCATCTATTATCGTTGTTACGGCCATGTTTCATCCAAATGAAGCCATATTGCACTATTTGCATGTACTTAAAATTTAATGTTGAGTTTTTTTGCCATCTATTATCGTTGTTACGGCCATGTTTCATCCAAATGAAGCCATCTTGCACTATTTGAATGGCCTTGAAATTTGATGTTGAGTTTTTTTGCCATCTATTATCGTTGTTACGGCCATGTTTTATCCAAATGAAGCCATTTTGCACTATTTGAATGGCCTTGAAATTTGATGTTGAGTTTTGTTGCCATCTATTATCGTTGTTACGGCCATGTTTCATCCAAATAAAGGCATCTTGCACTATTTCAATGTCCTTGAAATTTGATGTTGAATTTTGTTGCCATCTATTATCGTTGTTACGGCCATGTTTCATCCAAATGAAGCCATATTGCACTATTTGCATGTACTTAAAATTTGATGTTGAGTTTTGTTGCCATCTATTATCGTTGTTACGGCCATGTTTCATCCAAATGAAGCCATCTTGCACTATTTGAATGGCCTTGAAATTTGATGTTGAGTTTTGTTGCCATCTATTATCGTTGTTACGGCCATGTTTCATCCAAATGAAGCCATCTTGCACTATTTGAATGGCCTTGAAATTTGATGTTGAGTTTTGTTGCCATCTATTATCGTTGTTACGGCCATGTTATATCCAAATGAAGTCATATTGCACTATTTGAATGGCCTTGAAATTTGATGTTGAGTTTTGTTGCCATCTATTATCGTTGTTACGGCCATGTTTCATCCAAATGAAGCCATCTTGCACTATTTGAATGGCCTTGAAATTTGATGTTGAATTTTGTTGCCATCTATTATCGTTGTTACGGCCATGTTTCATCCAAATGAAGCCATATTGCACTATTTCAATGGCCTTGAAATTTGATGTTGAGTTTTTTTGCCATCTATTATCGTTGTTAACGTACTTAACAACATGCCCGTCATGGGTTCAAGCCCTAAATAGACCGTGCTCCCACACGTAGGACTGACTATCCTGCTATGGTAACAATAAGTCACTGAAAGCCAAGCTCACTTCACTAGTGGGTACTTGGCAGGCCCTTGACCGACAGTGGTTGTTGTGCCAAAGAAAAAAAAAAATTATCGTTGTTACGGCCATGTTACATCCAAATGAAGGCATCTTGCACTAATTCATTGGCCTTGAAATTTGATGTTGAGTTTTTTTGCCATCTATTATCGTTGTTACGGCCATGTTTCATCCAAATGAAGCCATCTTGCACTATTTGAATGGCCTTGAAATTTGATGTTGGGTTTTTTTGCCATCTATTATTGTTGTTACGGCCATGTTTCATCCAAATGAAGCCATCTTGCACTATTTGAATGGCCTTGAAATTTGATGTTGAGTTTTGTTGCCATCTATTATCGTTGTTACGGCCATGTTTCATCCAAATGAAGCCATCTTGCACTATTTGAATGGCCTTGAAATTTGATGTTGGGTTTTTTTGCCATCTATTATCGTTGTTACGGCCATGTTTCATCCAAATGAAGCCATCTTGCACTATTTGAATGGCCTTGAAATTTGATGTTGAATTTTGTTGCCATCTATTATCGTTGTTACGGCCATGTTTCATCCAAATAAAGGCATCTTGCACTATTTCAATGGCCTTGAAATTTGATGTTGAATTTTATTGCCATCTATTATCGTTGTTACGGCCATGTTTCATCCAAATGAAGCCATATTGCACTATTTGAATGGCCTTGAAATTTGATGTTGAATTTTGTTGCCATCTATTATCGTTGTTACGGCCATGTTTCATCCAAATGAAGCCATTTGGCACTATTTGAATGGCCTTGAAATTTGATGTTGAGTTTGTTGACATCTATTATCCTTGTTACGGCCATGTTTCATCCAAATGAAGCCATCTTGCACTAGTTGAATGGCCTTGAAATTTGATGTTGAATTTTGTTGCCATCTATTATCGTTGTTACGGCCATGTTTTATCCAAATGAAGCCATTTTGCACTATTTGAATGGCCTTGAAATTTGATGTTGAGTTTTGTTGCCATCTATTATCGTTGTTACGGCCATGTTTCATCCAAATAAAGGCATCTTGCACTATTTCAATGTCCTTGAAATTTGATGTTGAATTTTGTTGCCATCTATTATCGTTGTTACGGCCATGTTTCATCCAAATGAAGCCATATTGCACTATTTGCATGTACTTAAAATTTGATGTTGAGTTTTGTTGCCATCTATTATCGTTGTTACGGCCATGTTTCATCCAAATGAAGCCATCTTGCACTATTTGAATGGCCATGAAATTTGATGTTGAGTTTTTTTGCCATCTATTATCGTTGTTACGGCCATGTTTCATCCAAATGAAGCCATCTTGCACTATTTGAATGGCCTTGAAATTTGATGTTGAGTTTTTTTGCCATCTATTATCGTTGTTACGGCCATGTTTTATCCAAATGAAGCCATTTTGCACTATTTGAATGGCCTTGAAATTTGATGTTGAGTTTTGTTGCCATCTATTATCGTTGTTACGGCCATGTTTTATCCAAATGAAGCCATCTTGCACTATTTCAATGTCCTTGAAATTTGATGTTGAATTTTGTTGCCATCTATTATCGTTGTTACGGCCATGTTTCATCCAAATGAAGCCATATTGCACTATTTGCATGTACTTAAAATTTGATGTTGAGTTTTGTTGCCATCTATTATCGTTGTTACGGCCATGTTTCATCCAAATGAAGCCATCTTGCACTATTTGAATGGCCTTGAAATTTGATGTTGAGTTTTGTTGCCATCTATTATCGTTGTTACGGCCATGTTTCATCCAAATGAAGCCATATTGCACTATTTGCATGTACTTAAAATTTAATGTTGAGTTTTTTTGCCATCTATTATCGTTGTTACGGCCATGTTTCATCCAAATGAAGCCATCTTGCACTATTTGAATGGCCTTGAAATTTGATGTTGAGTTTTTTTGCCATCTATTATCGTTGTTACGGCCATGTTTTATCCAAATGAAGCCATTTTGCACTATTTGAATGGCCTTGAAATTTGATGTTGAGTTTTGTTGCCATCTATTATCGTTGTTACGGCCATGTTTCATCCAAATAAAGGCATCTTGCACTATTTCAATGTCCTTGAAATTTGATGTTGAATTTTGTTGCCATCTATTATCGTTGTTACGGCCATGTTTCATCCAAATGAAGCCATATTGCACTATTTGCATGTACTTAAAATTTGATGTTGAGTTTTGTTGCCATCTATTATCGTTGTTACGGCCATGTTTCATCCAAATGAAGCCATCTTGCACTATTTGAATGGCCTTGAAATTTGATGTTGAGTTTTGTTGCCATCTATTATCGTTGTTACGGCCATGTTTCATCCAAATGAAGCCATCTTGCACTATTTGAATGGCCTTGAAATTTGATGTTGAGTTTTGTTGCCATCTATTATCGTTGTTACGGCCATGTTATATCCAAATGAAGTCATATTGCACTATTTGAATGGCCTTGAAATTTGATGTTGAGTTTTGTTGCCATCTATTATCGTTGTTACGGCCATGTTTCATCCAAATGAAGCCATCTTGCACTATTTGAATGGCCTTGAAATTTGATGTTGAATTTTGTTGCCATCTATTATCGTTGTTACGGCCATGTTTCATCCAAATGAAGCCATCTTGCACTATTTGCATGTACTTAACATTTAATGTTGAATTTTGTTGCCATCTATTATCGTTGTTACGGCCATGTTTCATCCAAATGAAGCCATCTTGCACTTTTTAAATGGCCTTGAAATTTGATGTTGAGTTTTGTTGCCATCTATTATCGTTGTTACGGCCATGTTTCATCCAAATGAAGCCATCTTGCACTATTTGAATGGCCTTGAAATTTGATGTTGAATTTTGTTGCCATCTATTATCGTTGTTACGGCCATGTTTCATCCAAATGAAGCCATATTGCACTATTTGAATGGCCTTGAAATTTGATGTTGAATTTTGTTGCCATCTATTATCGTTGTTACGGCCATGTTTCATCCAAATGAAGCCATATTGCACTATTTCAATGGCCTTGAAATTTGATGTTGAGTTTTTTTGCCATCTATTATCGTTGTTAACGTACTTAACAACATGCCCGTCATGGGTTCAAGCCCTAAATAGACCGTGCTCCCACACGTAGGACTGACTATCCTGCTATGGTAACAATAAGTCACTGAAAGCCAAGCTCACTTCACTAGTGGGTACTTGGCAGGCCCTTGACCGACAGTGGTTGTTGTGCCAAAGAAAAAAAAAAATTATCGTTGTTACGGCCATGTTACATCCAAATGAAGGCATCTTGCACTAATTCATTGGCCTTGAAATTTGATGTTGAGTTTTGTTGCCATCTATTATCGTTGTTACGGCCATGTTTCATCCAAATGAAGCCATCTTGCACTATTTGAATGGCCTTGAAATTTGATGTTGGGTTTTTTTGCCATCTATTATTGTTGTTACGGCCATGTTTCATCCAAATGAAGCAATCTTGCACTATTTGAATGGCCTTGAAATTTGATGTTGAATTTTGTTGCCATCTATTATCGTTGTTACGGCCATGTTTCATCCAAATGAAGCCATCTTGCACTATTTGAATGGCCTTGAAATTTGATGTTGAGTTTTGTTGCCATCTATTATCGTTGTTACGGCCATGTTTCATCCAAATGAAGCCATCTTGCACTATTTGAATGGCCTTGAAATTTGATGTTGGGTTTTTTTGCCATCTATTATTGTTGTTACGGCCATGTTTCATCCAAATGAAGCAATCTTGCACTATTTGAATGGCCTTGAAATTTGATGTTGAATTTTGTTGCCATCTATTATCGTTGTTACGGCCATGTTTCATCCAAATAAAGGCATCTTGCACTATTTCAATGGCCTTGAAATTTGATGTTGAATTTTGTTGCCATCTATTATCGTTGTTACGGCCATGTTTCATCCAAATGAAGCCATATTGCACTATTTGAATGGCCTTGAAATTTGATGTTGAGTTTTGTTGCCATCTATTATCGTTGTTACGGCCATGTTTCATCCAAATGAAGCCATCTTGCACTATTTGAATGGCCTTGAAATTTGATGTTGAATTTTGTTGCCATCTATTATCGTTGTTACGGCCATGTTTCATCCAAATAAAGGCATCTTGCGCTATTTCAATGGCCTTGAAATTTGATGTTGAATTTTGTTGCCATCTATTATCGTTGTTACGGCCATGTTTCATCCAAATAAAGGCATCTTGCACTATTTCAATGGCCTTGAAATTTGATGTTGAATTTTGTTGCCATCTATTATCGTTGTTACGGCCATGTTTCATCCAAATGAAGCCATATTGCACTATTTGAATGGCCTTGAAATTTGATGTTGAGTTTTGTTGCCATCTATTATCGTTGTTACGGCCATGTTTCATCCAAATGAAGCCATCTTGCACTATTTGAATGGCCTTGAAATTTGATGTTGGGTTTTTTTGCCATCTATTATCGTTGTTACGGCCATGTTTCATCCAAATGAAGCCATCTTGCACTATTTGAATGGCCTTGAAATTTGATGTTGAATTTTGTTGCCATCTATTATCGTTGTTACGGCCATGTTATATCCAAATAAAGGCATCTTGCACTATTTCAATGGCCTTGAAATTTGATGTTGAATTTTATTGCCATCTATTATCGTTGTTACGGCCATGTTTCATCCAAATGAAGCCATCTTGCACTATTTGAATGGCCTTGAAATTTGATGTTGAGTTTTGTTGCCATCTATTATCGTTGTTACGGCCATGTTTCATCCAAATGAAGCCATATTGCACTATTTGCATGTACTTAAAATTTAATGTTGAGTTTTTTTGCCATCTATTATCGTTGTTACGGCCATGTTTCATCCAAATGAAGCCATTTTGCACTATTTGAATTGCCTTGAAATTTGATGTTGAGTTTTGTTGCCATCTATTATCCTTGTTACGGCCATGTTTCATCCAAATAAAGGCATCTTGCACTATTTCAATGTCCTTGAAATTTGATGTTGAATTTTGTTGCCATCTATTATCGTTGTTACGGCCATGTTTCATCCAAATGAAGCCATTTTGCACTATTTGAATTGCCTTGAAATTTGATGTTGAGTTTTGTTGCCATCTATTATCCTTGTTACGGCCATGTTTCATCCAAATGAAGCCATCTTGCACTAGTTGAATGGCCTTGAAATTTGATGTTGAATTTTGTTGCCATCTATTATCGTTGTTAACGTACTTAACAACATGCCCGTCATGGGTTCAAGCCCCGAATAGACCGTGCTCCCATACGTAGGACTGACTATCCTGCTATGGTAACAATAAGTCACTGAAAGCCAAGCTCACTTCACTAGTGGGTACTTGGCAGGCCCTTGACCGACAGTGGTTGTTGTGCCAAAGAAAAAAAAAATTATCGTTGTTACGGCCATGTTACATCCAAATAAAGGCATCTTGCACTAATTCAATGGCCTTGAAATTTAATGTTGAATTTTGTTGCCATCTATTATCGTTGTTACGGCCATGTTACATCCAAATGAAGCCATCTTGCACTATTTGAATGGCCTTGAAATTTGATGTTGAATTTTGTTGCCATCTATTATCGTTGTTACGGCCATGTTTCATCCAAATGAAGCCATCTTGCACTATTTGAATGGCCTTGAAATTTGATGTTGAGTTTTTTTTGCCATCTATTATCGTTGTTACGGCCATGTTTTATCCAAATGAAGCCATTTTGCACTATTTGAATGGCCTTGAAATTTGATGTTGAATTTTGTTGCCATCTATTATCGTTGTTACGGCCATGTTTCATCCAAATAAAGGCATCTTGCACTATTTCAATGTCCTTGAAATTTGATGTTGAATTTTGTTGCCATCTATTATCGTTGTTACGGCCATGTTTCATCCAAATGAAGCCATTTTGCACTATTTGAATGGCCTTGAAATTTGATGTTGAGTTTGTTGCCATCTATTATCCTTGTTACGGCCATGTTTCATCGAAATGAAGCCATCTTGTACTAGTTGAATGGCCTTGAAATTTGATGTTGCATTTTGTTGCCATCTATTATCGTTGTTAACGTACTTAACAACATGCCCGTCATGGGTTCAAGCCCCGAATAGACCGTGCTCCCATACGTAGGACTGACTATCCTGCTATGGTAACAATAAGTCACTGAAAGCCAAGCTCACTTCACTAGTGGGTACTTGGCAGGCCCTTGACCGACAGTGGTTGTTGTGCCAAAGAAAAAAAAATTATCGTTGTTACGGCCATGTTACATCCAAATAAAGGCATCTTGCACTAATTCAATGGCCTTGAAATTTAATGTTGAATTTTGTTACCATCTATTATCGTTGTTACGGCCATGTTACATCCAAATGAAGCCATCTTGCACTATTTGAATGGCCTTGAAATTTGATGTTGAGTTTTTTTGCCATCTATCATCGTTGTTACGGCCATGTTTTATCCAAATGAAGCCATCTTGCACTAATTCAATGGCCTTGAAATTTGATGTTGAGTTTTATTGCCATCTATTATCGTTGTTACGGCCATGTTTCATCCAAATGAAGCCATCTTGCACTATTTGAATGGCCTTGAAATTTGATGTTGAGTTTTGTTGCCATCTATTATCGTTGTTACAACCATGTTTTATCCAAATGAAGCCATCTTGCACTATTTGAATGGCCTTGAAATTTGATGTTGAGTTTTGTTGCCATCTATTATCGTTGTTACGGCCATGTTTCATCCAAATGAAGCCATATTGTACAATTTGAATGGCCTTGAAATTTGATGTTGAATTTTGTTGCCATCTATTATCGTTGTTACGGCCATGTTTCATCCAAATGAAGCCATATTGCACTAATTCAATGGCCTTGAAATTTGATGTTGAATTTTGTTGCCATCTATTATCGTTGTTACGGCCATGTTTTATCCAAATGAAGCCATTTTGCACTATTTCAATGGCCTTGAAATTTGATGTTGAGTTTTGTTGCCATCTATTATCCTTGTTACGGCCATGTTTCATCCAAATGAAGCCATCTTGCACTAGTTGAATGGCCTTGAAATTTGATGTTGAATTTTGTTGCCATCTATTATCGTTGTTAACGTACTTAACAACATGCCCGTCATGGGTTCAAGCCCCAAATAGACCGTGCTCCCATACGTAGGACTGACTATCCTGCTATGGTAACAATAAGTCACTGAAAGCCAAGCTCACTTCACTAGTGGGTACTTGGCAGGCCCTTGACCGACAGTGGTTGTTGTGCCAAAGAAAAAAGAAAAAAATATCGTTGTTACGGCCATGTTACATCCAAATAAAGGCATCTTGCACTAATTCATTGGCCTTGAAATTTGATGTTGAATTTTGTTGCCATCTATTATCGTTGTTACGGCCATGTTACATCCAAATGAAGCCATCTTGCACTATTTGAATGGCCTTGAAATTTGATGTTGAATTTTGTTGCCATCTATTATCGTTGTTACGGCCATGTTTCATCCAAATAAAGGCATCTTGCACTAATTCAATGGCCTTGAAATTTGATGTTGAATTTTGTTGCCATCTATTATCGTTGTTACGGCCATGTTTCATCCAAATGAAGCCATATTGCACTATTTGCATGTACTTAAAATTTGATGTTGAGTTTTGTTGCCATCTATTATCGTTGTTACGGCCATGTTTCATCCAAATGAAGCCATCTTGCACTATTTGAATGGCCTTGAAATTTGATGTTGAGTTTTATTGCCATCTATTATCGTTGTTACGGCCATGTTATATCCAAATGAAGTCATATTGCACTATTTGAATGGCCTTGAAATTTGATGTTGAGTTTTGTTGCCATCTATTATCGTTGTTACGGCCATGTTTCATCCAAATGAAGCCATCTTGCACTATTTGAATGGCCTTGAAATTTGATGTTGAGTTTTATTGCCATCTATTATCGTTGTTACGGCCATGTTATATCCAAATGAAGTCATATTGCACTATTTGAATGGCCTTGAAATTTGATGTTGAGTTTTGTTGCCATCTATTATCGTTGTTACGGCCATGTTTCATCCAAATAAAGGCATCTTGCACTATTTCAATGTCCTTGAAATTTGATGTTGAATTTTGTTGCCATCTATTATCGTTGTTACGGCCATGTTATATCCAAATGAAGTCATATTGCACTATTTGAATGGCCTTGAAATTTGATGTTGGGTTTTTTGCCATCTATTATCGTTGTTACGGCCATGTTTCATCCAAATGAAGCCATCTTGCACTATTTAAATGGCCTTGAAATTTGATGTTGAGTTTTGTTGCCATCTATTATCGTTGTTAACGTACTTAACAACATGCCCGTCATGGGTTCAAGCCCCAAATAGACCGTGCTCCCATACGTAGGACTGACTATCCTGCTATGGTAACAATAAGTCACTGAAAGCCAAGCTCACTTCACTAGTGGGTACTTGGCAGGCCCTTGACCGACAGTGGTTGTTGTGCCAAAGAAAAAAGAAAAAAATATCGTTGTTACGGCCATGTTACATCCAAATAAAGGCATCTTGCACTAATTCATTGGCCTTGGAATTTGATGTTGAATTTTGTTGCCATCTATTATCGTTGTTACGGCCATGTTTCATCCAAATGAAGCCATCTTGCACTATTTGAATGGCCTTGAAATTTGATGTTGAATTTTGTTGCCATCTATTATCGTTGTTACGGCCATGTTTCATCCAAATAAAGGCATCTTGCACTATTTGAATGGCCTTGAAATTTGATGTTGAGTTTTATTGCCATCTATTATCGTTGTTACGGCCATGTTATATCCAAATGAAGTCATATTGCACTATTTGAATGGCCTTGAAATTTGATGTTGAGTTTTGTTGCCATCTATTATCGTTGTTACGGCCATGTTTCATCGAAATGAAGCCATCTTGCACTATTTGAATGGCCTTGAAATTTGATGTTGAGTTTTATTGCCATCTATTATCGTTGTTACGGCCATGTTATATCCAAATGAAGTCATATTGCACTATTTGAATGGCCTTGAAATTTGATGTTGAGTTTTGTTGCCATCTATTATCGTTGTTACGGCCATGTTTCATCCAAATGAAGCCATCTTGCACTATTTGAATGGCCTTGAAATTTGATGTTGAGTTTTGTTGCCATCTATTATCGTTGTTACGGCTATGTTATATCCAAATGAAGTCATATTGCACTATTTGAATGGCCTTGAAATTTGATGTTGAGTTTTGTTGCCATCTATTATCGTTGTTACGGCCATGTTTCATCCAAATAAAGGCATCTTTCACTATTTCAATGTCCTTGAAATTTGATGTTGAATTTTGTTGCCATCTATTATCGTTGTTACGGCCATGTTATATCCAAAAGAAGTCATATTGCACTATTTGAATGGCCTTGAAATTTGATGTTGAGTTTTGTTGCCATCTATTATCCTTGTTACGGCCATGTTTCATCCAAATGAAGCCATCTTGCACTAGTTGAATGGCCTTGAAATTTGATGTTGAGTTTTGTTGCCATCTATTATCGTTGTTAACGTACTTAACAACATGCCCGTCATGGGTTCAAGCCCCAAATAGACCGTGCTCCCATACGTAGGACTGACTATCCTGCTATGGTAACAATAAGTCACTGAAAGCCAAGCTCACTTCACTAGTGGGTACTTGGCAGGCCCTTGACCGACAGTGGTTGTTGTGCCAAAGAAAAAAGAAAAAAATATTGTTGTTACGGCCATGTTACATCCAAATAAAGGCATCTTGCACTAATTCATTGGCCTTGGAATTTGATGTTGAATTTTGTTGCCATCTATTATCGTTGTTACGGCCATGTTACATCCAAATGAAGCCATCTTGCACTATTTGAATGGCCTTGAAATTTGATGTTGAATTTTGTTGCCATCTATTATCGTTGTTACGGCCATGTTTCATCCAAATGAAGCCATCTTGCACTAATTCAATGGCCTTGAAATTTGATGTTGAATTTTGTTGCCATCTATTATCGTTGTTACGGCCATGTTTCATCCAAATGAAGCCATATTGCACTATTTGCATGTACTTAAAATTTGATGTTGAGTTTTGTTGCCATCTATTATCGTTGTTACGGCCATGTTTCATCCAAATGAAGCCATATTGCACTATTTGAATGGCCTTGAAATTTGATGTTGAGTTTTGTTGCCATCTATTATCGTTGTTACGGCCATGTTTCATCCAAATGAAGCCATCTTGCACTATTTGAATGGCCTTGAAATTTGATGTTGAATTTTGTTGCCATCTATTATCGTTGTTACGGCCATGTTTCATCCAAATGAAGCCATCTTGCACTATTTGCATGTACTTAACATTTAATCTTGAATTTTGTTGCCATCTATTATCGTTGTTACGGCCATGTTTCATCCAAATGAAGCCATCTTGCACTATTTGAATGGCCTTGAAATTTGATGTTGAATTTTGTTGCCATCTATTATCGTTGTTACGGCCATGTTTTATCCAAATGAAGGCATTTTGCACTATTTCAATGGGCTTGAAATTTGATGTTGAGTTTTGTTGCCATCTATTATCCTTGTTACGGCCATGTTTCATCCAAATGAAGCCATCTTGCACTAGTTGAATGGCCTTGAAATTTGATGTTGAGTTTTGTTGCCATCTATTATCGTTGTTAACGTACTTAACAACATGCCCGTCATGGGTTCAAGCCCCAAATAGACCGTGCTCCCATACGTAGGACTGACTATCCTGCTATGGTAACAATAAGTCACTGAAAGCCAAGCTCACTTCACTAGTGGGTACTTGGCAGGCCCTTGACCGACAGTGGTTGTTGTGCCAAAGAAAAAAGAAAAAAATATCGTTGTTACGGCCATGTTACATCCAAATAAAGGCATCTTGCACTAATTCATTGGCCTTGGAATTTGATGTTGAATTTTGTTGCCATCTATTATCGTTGTTACGGCCATGTTTCATCCAAATGAAGCCATCTTGCACTATTTGAATGGCCTTGAAATTTGATGTTGAATTTTGTTGCCATCTATTATCGTTGTTACGGCCATGTTTCATCCAAATAAAGGCATCTTGCACTAATTCAATGGCCTTGAAATTTGATGTTGAATTTTGTTGCCATCTATTATCGTTGTTACGGCCATGTTTCATCCAAATGAAGCCATATTGCACTATTTGCATGTACTTAAAATTTGATGTTGAGTTTTGTTGCCATCTATTATCGTTGTTACGGCCATGTTTCATCCAAATGAAGCCATCTTGCACTATTTGAATGGCCTTGAAATTTGATGTTGAGTTTTGTTGCCATCTATTATCCTTGTTACGGCCATGTTTCATCCAAATGAAGCCATCTTGCACTATTTGAATGGCCTTGAAATTTGATGTTGAATTTTGTTGCCATCTATTATCGTTGTTACGGCCATGTTTCATCAAAATGAAGCCATCTTGCACTATTTGCATGTACTTAACATTTAATCTTGAATTTTGTTGCCATCTATTATCGTTGTTACGGCCATGTTTCATCCAAATGAAGCCATCTTGCACTATTTAAATGGCCTTGAAATTTGATGTTGAGTTTTGTTGCCATCTATTATCGTTGTTACGGCCATGTTTCATCCAAATGAAGCCATCTTGCACTATTTCAATGGCCTTGAAATTTGATGTTGAATTTTGTTGCCATCTATTATCGTTGTTACGGCCATGTTTCATCCAAATGAAGCCATATTGCACTATTTGAATGGCCTTGAAATTTGATGTTGAGTTTTGTTGCCATCTATTATCGTTGTTACGGCCATGTTTCATCCAAATGAAGCCATATTGCACTATTTGAATGGCCTTGAAATTTGATGTTGAGTTTTTTTGCCATCTATTATCGTTGTTAACGTACTTAACAACATGCCCGTCATGGGTTCAAGCCCTAAATAGACCGTGCTCCCACACGTAGGACTGACTATCCTGCTATGGTAACAATAAGTCACTGAAAGCCAAGCTCACTTCACTAGTGGGTACTTGGCAGGCCCTTGACCGACAGTGGTTGTTGTGCCAAAGAAAAAAAAAATTATCGTTGTTACGGCCATGTTACATCCAAATGAAGGCATCTTGCACTAATTCATTGGCCTTGAAATTTGATGTTGAATTTTGTTGCCATCTATTATCCTTGTTACGGCCATGTTACATCCAAATGAAGCCTACTTGCACTATTTGAATGGCCTTGAAATTTGATGTTGAATTTTGTTGCCATCTATTATCGTTGTTACGGCCATGTTTCATCCAAATAAAGGCATCTTGCGCTATTTCAATGGCCTTGAAATTTGATGTTGAATTTTGTTGCCATCTATTATCGTTGTTACGGCGATGTTACATCCAAATGAAGCCATCTTGCACTAATTCAATGGCCTTGAAATTTGATGTTGAGTTTTTTTGCCATCTATTATCGTTGTTACGGCCATGTTTCATCCAAATGAAGCCATCTTGCACTATTTGAATGGCCTTGAAATTTGATGTTGGGTTTTTTTGCCATCTATTATCGTTGTTACGGCCATGTTTCATCCAAATGAAGCAATCTTGCACTATTTGAATGGCCTTGAAATTTGATGTTGAATTTTGTTGCCATCTATTATCGTTGTTACGGCCATGTTTCATCCAAATAAAGGCATCTTGCACTATTTCAATGGCCTTGAAATTTGATGTTGAATTTTGTTGCCATCTATTATCGTTGTTACGGCCATGTTTTATCCAAATGAAGCCATATTGCACTATTTGAATGGCCTTGAAATTTGATGTTGAGTTTTGTTGCCATCTATTATCGTTGTTACGGCCATGTTTCATCAAAATGAAGCCATCTTGCACTATTTGAATGGCCTTGAAATTTAATGTGGGTTTTTTTGCCATCTATTATCGTTGTTACGGCCATGTTTCATCCAAATGAAGCCATCTTGCACTATTTGAATGGCCTTGAAATTTGATGTTGAATTTTGTTGCCATCTATTATCGTTGTTACGGCCATGTTTCATCCAAATAAAGGCATCTTGCACTATTTCAATGGCCTTGAAATTTGATGTTGAATTTTATTGCCATCTATTATCGTTGTTACGGCCATGTTTCATCCAAATGAAGCCATCTTGCACTATTTGAATGGCCTTGAAATTTGATGTTGAGTTTTGTTGCCATCTATTATCGTTGTTACGGCCATGTTTCATCCAAATGAAGCCATATTGCACTATTTGCATGTACTTAAAATTTAATGTTGAGTTTTTTTGCCATCTATTATCGTTGTTACGGCCATGTTTCATCCAAATGAAGCCATCTTGCACTATTTGAATGGCCTTGAAATTTGATGTTGAGTTTTTTTGCCATCTATTATCGTTGTTACGGCCATGTTTTATCCAAATGAAGCCATTTTGCACTATTTGAATGGCCTTGAAATTTGATGTTGAGTTTTGTTGCCATCTATTATCGTTGTTACGGCCATGTTTCATCCAAATAAAGGCATCTTGCACTATTTCAATGTCCTTGAAATTTGATGTTGAATTTTGTTGCCATCTATTATCGTTGTTACGGCCATGTTTCATCCAAATGAAGCCATCTTGCACTATTTGAATGGCCTTGAAATTTGATGTTGAGTTTTTTTGCCATCTATTATCGTTGTTACGGCCATGTTTCATCCAAATGAAGCCATCTTGCACTATTTGAATGGCCTTGAAATTTGATGTTGAGTTTTTTTGCCATCTATTATCGTTGTTACGGCCATGTTTTATCCAAATGAAGCCATCTTGCACTAATTCAATGGCCTTGAAATTTGATGTTGAGTTTTTTTGCCATCTATTATCGTTGTTACGGCCATGTTTCATCCAAATAAAGGCATCTTGCACTATTTCAATGTCCTTGAAATTTGATGTTGAATTTTGTTGCCATCTATTATCGTTGTTACGGCCATGTTTCATCCAAATGAAGCCATTTTGCACTATTTGAATGGCCTTGAAATTTGATGTTGAGTTTTGTTGCCATCTATTATCCTTGTTACGGCCATGTTTCATCCAAATGAAGCCATCTTGCACTAGTTGAATGGCCTTGAAATTTGATGTTGAATTTTGTTGCCATCTATTATCGTTGTTAACGTACTTAACAACATGCCCGTCATGGGTTCAAGCCCCGAATAGACCGTGCTCCCATACGTAGGACTGACTATCCTGCTATGGTAACAATAAGTCACTGAAAGCCAAGCTCACTTCACTAGTGGGTACTTGGCAGGCCCTTGACCGACAGTGGTTGTTGTGCCAAAGAAAAAAAAAAATTATCGTTGTTACGGCCATGTTACATCCAAATAAAGGCATCTTGCACTAATTCAATGGCCTTGAAATTTAATGTTGAATTTTGTTGCCATCTATTATCGTTGTTACGGCCATGTTACATCCAAATGAAGCCATCTTGCACTATTTGAATGGCCTTGAAATTTGATGTTGAATTTTGTTGCCATCTATTATCGTTGTTACGGCCATGTTTCATCCAAATGAAGCCATCTTGCACTATTTGAATGGCCTTGAAATTTGATGTTGAGTTTTTTTGCCATCTATTATCGTTGTTACGGCCATGTTTTATCCAAATGAAGCCATTTTGCACTATATGAATGGCCTTGAAATTTGATGTTGAATTTTGTTGCCATCTATTATCGTTGTTACGGCCATGTTTCATCCAAATAAAGGCATCTTGCACTATTTCAATGTCCTTGAAATTTGATGTTGAATTTTGTTGCCATCTATTATCGTTGTTACGGCCATGTTTCATCCAAATAAAGCCATTTTGCACTATTTGAATGGCCTTGAAATTTGATGTTGAGTTTGTTGCCATCTATTATCCTTGTTACGGCCATGTTTCATCGAAATGAAGCCATCTTGCACTAGTTGAATGGCCTTGAAATTTGATGTTGCATTTTGTTGCCATCTATTATCGTTGTTAACGTACTTAACAACATGCCCGTCATGGGTTCAAGCCCCGAATAGACCGTGCTCCCATACGTAGGACTGACTATCCTGCTATGGTAACAATAAGTCACTGAAAGCCAAGCTCACTTCACTAGTGGGTACTTGGCAGGCCCTTGACCGACAGTGGTTGTTGTGCCAAAGAAAAAAAAATTTTCGTTGTTACGTCCATGTTACATCCAAATAAAGGCATCTTGCACTAATTCAATGGCCTTGAAATTTAATGTTGAATTTTGTTGCCATCTATTATCGTTGTTACGGCCATGTTACATCCAAATGAAGCCATCTTGCACTATTTGAATGGCCTTGAAATTTGATGTTGAGTTTTTTTGCCATCTATTATCGTTGTTACGGCCATGTTTTATCCAAATGAAGCCATCTTGCACTAATTCAATGGCCTTGAAATTTGATGTTGAGTTTTTTTGCCATCTATTATCGTTGTTACGGCCATGTTTCATCCAAATGAAGCCATCTTGCACTATTTGAATGGCCTTGAAATTTGATGTTGAGTTTTGTTGCCATCTATTATCGTTGTTACAACCATGTTTTATCCAAATGAAGCCATCTTGCACTATTTGAATGGCCTTGAAATTTGATGTTGAGTTTTGTTGCCATCTATTATCGTTGTTACGGCCATGTTTCATCCAAATGAAGCCATATTGTACAATTTGAATGGCCTTGAAATTTGATGTTGAATTTTGTTGCCATCTATTATCGTTGTTACGGCCATGTTTCATCCAAATGAAGCCATATTGCACTAATTCAATGGCCTTGAAATTTGATGTTGAATTTTGTTGCCATCTATTATCGTTGTTACGGCCATGTTTTATCCAAATGAAGCCATTTTGCACTATTTCAATGGCCTTGAAATTTGATGTTGAGTTTTGTTGCCATCTATTATCCTTGTTACGGCCATGTTTCATCCAAATGAAGCCATCTTGCACTAGTTGAATGGCCTTGAAATTTGATGTTGAATTTTGTTGCCATCTATTATCGTTGTTAACGTACTTAACAACATGCCCGTCATGGGTTCAAGCCCCAAATAGACCGTGCTCCCATACGTAGGACTGACTATCCTGCTATGGTAACAATAAGTCACTGAAAGCCAAGCTCACTTCACTAGTGGGTACTTGGCAGGCCCTTGACCGACAGTGGTTGTTGTGCCAAAGAAAAAAGAAAAAAATATCGTTGTTACGGCCATGTTACATCCAAATAAAGGCATCTTGCACTAATTCATTGGCCTTGAAATTTGATGTTGAATTTTGTTGCCATCTATTATCGTTGTTACGGTCATGTTTCATCCAAATGAAGCCATCTTGCACTATTTGAATGGCCTTGAAATTTGATGTTGAATTTTGTTGCCATCTATTATCGTTGTTACGGCCATGTTTCATCCAAATAAAGGCATCTTGCACTAATTCAATGGCCTTGAAATTTGATGTTGAATTTTGTTGCCATCTATTATCGTTGTTACGGCCATGTTTCATCCAAATGAAGCCATATTGCACTATTTGCATGTACTTAAAATTTGATGTTGAGTTTTGTTGCCATCTATTATCGTTGTTACGGCCATGTTTCATGCAAATGAAGCCATCTTGCACTATTTGAATGGCCTTGAAATTTGATGTTGAGTTTTATTGCCATCTATTATCGTTGTTACGGCCCTGTTATATCCAAATGAAGTCATATTGCACTATTTGAATGGCCTTGAAATTTGATGTTGAGTTTTGTTGCCATCTATTATCGTTGTTACGGCCATGTTTCATCCAAATGAAGCCATCTTGCACTATTTGAATGGCCTTGAAATTTGATGTTGAGTTTTATTGCCATCTATTATCGTTGTTACGGCCATGTTATATCCAAATGAAGTCATCTTGCACTATTTGAATGGCCTTGAAATTTTATGTTGAGTTTTGTTGCCATCTATTATCGTTGTTACGGCCATGTTTCATCCAAATAAAGGCATCCTGCACTATTTCAATGTCCTTGAAATTTGATGTTGAATTTTGTTGCCATCTATTATCGTTGTTACGGCCATGTTATATCCAAATGAAGTCATATTGCACTATTTGAATGGCCTTGAAATTTGATGTTGAGTTTTGTTGCCATCTATTATCCTTGTTACGGCCATGTTTCATCCAAATGAAGCCATCTTGCACTAGTTGAATGGCCTTGAAATTTGATGTTGAGTTTTGTTGCCATCTATTATCGTTGTTAACGTACTTAACAACATGCCCGTCATGGGTTCAAGCCCCAAATAGACCGTGCTCCCATACGTAGGACTGACTATCCTGCTATGGTAACAATAAGTCACTGAAAGCCAAGCTCACTTCACTAGTGGGTACTTGGCAGGCCCTTGACCGACAGTGGTTGTTGTGCCAAAGAAAAAAGAAAAAAATATCGTTGTTACGGCCATGTTACATCCAAATAAAGGCATCTTGCACTAATTCATTGGCCTTGGAATTTGATGTTGAATTTTGTTGCCATCTATTATCGTTGTTACGGCCATGTTTCATCCAAATGAAGCCATCTTGCACTATTTGAATGGCCTTGAAATTTGATGTTGAATTTTGTTGCCATCTATTATCGTTGTTACGGCCATGTTTCATCCAAATAAAGGCATCTTGCACTATTTGAATGGCCTTGAAATTTGATGTTGAGTTTTATTGCCATCTATTATCGTTGTTACGGCCATGTTATATCCAAATGAAGTCATATTGCACTATTTGAATGGCCTTGAAATTTGATGTTGAGTTTTGTTGCCATCTATTATCGTTGTTACGGCCATGTTTCATCCAAATGAAGCCATCTTGCACTATTTGAATGGCCTTGAAATTTGATGTTGAGTTTTATTGCCATCTATTATCGTTGTTACGGCCATGTTATATCCAAATGAAGTCATATTGCACTATTTGAATGGCCTTGAAATTTGATGTTGAGTTTTGTTGCCATCTATTATCGTTGTTACGGCCATGTTTCATCCAAATGAAGCCATCTTGCACTATTTGAATGGCCTTGAAATTTGATGTTGAGTTTTATTGCCATCTATTATCGTTGTTACGGCCATGTTATATCCAAATGAAGTCATATTGCACTATTTGAATGGCCTTGAAATTTGATGTTGAGTTTTGTTGCCATCTATTATCGTTGTTACGGCCATGTTTCATCCAAATAAAGGCATCTTGCACTATTTCAATGTCCTTGAAATTTGATGTTGAATTTTGTTGCCATCTATTATCGTTGTTACGGCCATGTTATATCCAAATGAAGTCATATTGCACTATTTGAATGGCCTTGAAATTTGATGTTGAGTTTTGTTGCCATCTATTATCCTTGTTACGGCCATGTTTCATCCAAATGAAGCCATCTTGCACTAGTTGAATGGCCTTGAAATTTGATGTTGAGTTTTGTTGCCATCTATTATCGTTGTTAACGTACTTAACAACATGCCCGTCATGGGTTCAAGCCCCAAATAGACCGTGCTCCCATACGTAGGACTGACTATCCTGCTATGGTAACAATAAGTCACTGAAAGCCAAGCTCACTTCACTAGTGGGTACTTGGCAGGCCCTTGACCGACAGTGGTTGTTGTGCCAAAGAAAAAAGAAAAAAATATCGTTGTTACGGCCATGTTACATCCAAATAAAGGCATCTTGCACTAATTCATTGGCCTTGGAATTTGATGTTGAATTTTGTTGCCATCTATTATCGTTGTTACGGCCATGTTTCATCCAAATGAAGCCATCTTGCACTATTTGAATGGCCTTGAAATTTGATGTTGAATTTTGTTGCCATCTATTATCGTTGTTACGGCCATGTTTCATCCAAATAAAGGCATCTTGCACTAATTCAATGGCCTTGAAATTTGATGTTGAATTTTGTTGCCATCTATTATCGTTGTTACGGCCATGTTTCATCCAAATGAAGCCATATTGCACTATTTGCATGTACTTAAAATGTGATGTTGAGTTTTGTTGCCATCTATTATCGTTGTTACAACCATGTTTTTTCCAAATGAAGCCATCTTGCACTAATTCAATGGCCTTGAAATTTGATGTTGAGTTTTGTTGCCATCTATTATCGTTGTTACGGCCATGTTTCATCCAAATGAAGCCATCTTGCACTATTTGAATGGCCTTGAAATTTGATGTTGAGTTTTGTTGCCATCTATTATCGTTGTTACAACCATGTTTTATCCAAATGAAGCCATCTTGCACTATTTGAATGGCCTTGAAATTTGATGTTGAGTTTTGTTGCCATCTATTATCGTTGTTACGGCCATGTTTCATCCAAATGAAGCCATATTGTACAATTTGAATGGCCTTGAAATTTGATGTTGAATTTTGTTGCCATCTATTATCGTTGTTACGGCCATGTTTCATCCAAATGAAGCCATATTGCACTAATTCAATGGCCTTGAAATTTGATGTTGAATTTTGTTGCCATCTATTATCGTTGTTACGGCCATGTTTTATCCAAATGAAGCCATTTTGCACTATTTCAATGGCCTTGAAATTTGATGTTGAGTTTTGTTGCCATCTATTATCCTTGTTACGGCCATGTTTCATCCAAATGAAGCCATCTTGCACTAGTTGAATGGCCTTGAAATTTGATGTTGAATTTTGTTGCCATCTATTATCGTTGTTAACGTACTTAACAACATGCCCGTCATGGGTTCAAGCCCCAAATAGACCGTGCTCCCATACGTAGGACTGACTATCCTGCTATGGTAACAATAAGTCACTGAAAGCCAAGCTCACTTCACTAGTGGGTACTTGGCAGGCCCTTGACCGACAGTGGTTGTTGTGCCAAAGAAAAAAGAAAAAAATATCGTTGTTACGGCCATGTTACATCCAAATAAAGGCATCTTGCACTAATTCATTGGCCTTGAAATTTGATGTTGAATTTTGTTGCCATCTATTATCGTTGTTACGGCCATGTTTCATCCAAATGAAGCCATATTGCACTAATTCAATGGCCTTGAAATTTGATGTTGAATTTTGTTGCCATCTATTATCGTTGTTACGGCCATGTTTTATCCAAATGAAGCCATTTTGCACTATTTCAATGGCCTTGAAATTTGATGTTGAGTTTTGTTGCCATCTATTATCCTTGTTACGGCCATGTTTCATCCAAATGAAGCCATCTTGCACTAGTTGAATGGCCTTGAAATTTGATGTTGAATTTTGTTGCCATCTATTATCCTTGTTAACGTACTTAACAACATGCCCGTCATGGGTTCAAGCCCCAAATAGACCGTGCTCCCATACGTAGGACTGACTATCCTGCTATGGTAACAATAAGTCACTGAAAGCCAAGCTCACTTCACTAGTGGGTACTTGGCAGGCCCTTGACCGACATTGGTTGTTGTGCCAAAGAAAAAAGAAAAAAATATCGTTGTTACGGCCATGTTACATCCAAATAAAGGCATCTTGCACTAATTCATTGGCCTTGAAATTTGATGTTGAATTTTGTTGCCATCTATTATCGTTGTTACGGCCATGTTACATCCAAATGAAGCCATCTTGCACTATTTGAATGGCCTTGAAATTTGATGTTGAGTTTTATTGCCATCTATTATCGTTGTTACGGCCATGTTATATCCAAATGAAGTCATCTTGCACTATTTGAATGGCCTTGAAATTTGATGTTGAGTTTTGTTGCCATCTATTATCGTTGTTACGGCCATGTTTCATCCAAATAAAGGCATCTTGCACTATTTCAATGTCCTTGAAATTTGATGTTGAATTTTGTTGCCATCTATTATCGTTGTTACGGCCATGTTATATCCAAATGAAGTCATATTGCACTATTTGAATGGCCTTGAAATTTGATGTTGAGTTTTGTTGCCATCTATTATCCTTGTTACGGCCATGTTTCATCCAAATGAAGCCATCTTGCACTAGTTGAATGGCCTTGAAATTTGATGTTGAGTTTTGTTGCCATCTATTATCGTTGTTAACGTACTTAACAACATGCCCGTCATGGGTTCAAGCCCCAAATAGACCGTGCTCCCATACGTAGGACTGACTATCCTGCTATGGTAACAATAAGTCACTGAAAGCCAAGCTCACTTCATTAGTGGGTACTTGGCAGGCCCTTGACCGACAGTGGTTGTTGTGCCAAAGAAAAAAGAAAAAAATATCGTTGTTACGGCCATGTTACATCCAAATAAAGGCATCTTGCACTAATTCATTGGCCTTGGAATTTGATGTTGAATTTTGTTGCCATCTATTATCGTTGTTACGGCCATGTTTCATCCAAATGAAGCCATCTTGCACTATTTGAATGGCCTTGAAATTTGATGTTGAATTTTGTTGCCATCTATTATCGTTGTTACGGCCATGTTTCATCCAAATAAAGGCATCTTGCACTATTTGAATGGCCTTGAAATTTGATGTTGAGTTTTATTGCCATCTATTATCGTTGTTACGGCCATGTTATATCCAAATGAAGTCATATTGCACTATTTGAATGGCCTTGAAATTTGATGTTGAGTTTTGTTGCCATCTATTATCGTTGTTACGGCCATGTTTCATCCAAATGAAGCCATCTTGCACTATTTGAATGGCCTTGAAATTTGATGTTGAGTTTTATTGCCATCTATTATCGTTGTTACGGCCATGTTATATCCAAATGAAGTCATATTGCACTATTTGAATGGCCTTGAAATTTGATGTTGAGTTTTGTTGCCATCTATTATCGTTGTTACGGCCATGTTTCATCCAAATGAAGCCATCTTGCACTATTTGAATGGCCTTGAAATTTGATGTTGAGTTTTATTGCCATCTATTATCGTTGTTACGGCCATGTTATATCCAAATGAAGTCATATTGCACTATTTGAATGGCCTTGAAATTTGATGTTGAGTTTTGTTGCCATCTATTATCGTTGTTACGGCCATGTTTCATCCAAATAAAGGCATCTTGCACTATTTCAATGTCCTTGAAATTTGATGTTGAATTTTGTTGCCATCTATTATCGTTGTTACGGCCATGTTATATCCAAATGAAGTCATATTGCACTATTTGAATGGCCTTGAAATTTGATGTTGAGTTTTGTTGCCATCTATTATCCTTGTTACGGCCATGTTTCATCCAAATGAAGCCATCTTGCACTAGTTGAATGGCCTTGAAATTTGATGTTGAGTTTTGTTGCCATCTATTATCGTTGTTAACGTACTTAACAACATGCCCGTCATGGGTTCAAGCCCCAAATAGACCGTGCTCCCATACGTAGGACTGACTATCCTGCTATGGTAACAATAAGTCACTGAAAGCCAAGCTCACTTCACTAGTGGGTACTTGGCAGGCCCTTGACCGACAGTGGTTGTTGTGCCAAAGAAAAAAGAAAAAAATATCGTTGTTACGGCCATGTTACATCCAAATGAAGGCATCTTGCACTAATTCATTGGCCTTGAAATTTGATGTTGAATTTTGTTGCCATCTATTATCGTTGTTACGGCCATGTTTCATCCAAATGAAGCCATCTTGCACTATTTGAATGGCCTTGAAATTTGATGTTGAATTTTGTTGCCATCTATTATCGTTGTTACGGCCATGTTTCATCCAAATAAAGGCATCTTGCACTAATTCAATGGCCTTGAAATTTGATGTTGAATTTTGTTGCCATCTATTATCGTTGTTACGGCCATGTTTCATCCAAATGAAGCCATATTGCACTATTTGCATGTACTTAAAATTTGATGTTGAGTTTTGTTGCCATCTATTATCGTTGTTACAACCATGTTTTATCCAAATGAAGCCATCTTGCACTAATTCAATGGCCTTGAAATTTGATGTTGAGTTTTTTTGCCATCTATTATCGTTGTTACGGCCATGTTTCATCCAAATGAAGCCATCTTGCACTATTTGAATGGCCTTGAAATTTGATGTTGAGTTTTGTTGCCATCTATTATCGTTGTTACAACCATGTTTTATCCAAATGAAGCCATCTTGCACTATTTGAATGGCCTTGAAATTTGATGTTGAGTTTTGTTGCCATCTATTATCGTTGTTACGGCCATGTTTCATCCAAATGAAGCCATATTGCACTATTTGCATGTACTTAAAATTTGATGTTGAGTTTTGTTGCCATCTATTATCGTTGTTACGGCCATGTTTCATCCAAATGAAGCCATCTTGCACTATTTGAATGGCCTTGAAATTTGATGTTGAGTTTTATTGCCATCTATTATCGTTGTTACGGCCATGTTATATCCAAATGAAGTCATATTGCACTATTTGAATGGCCTTGAAATTTGATGTTGAGTTTTGTTGCCATCTATTATCGTTGTTACGGCCATGTTTCATCCAAATGAAGCCATCTTGCACTATTTGAATGGCCTTGAAATTTGATGTTGAGTTTTATTGCCATCTATTATCGTTGTTACGGCCATGTTATATCCAAATGAAGTCATCTTGCACTATTTGAATGGCCTTGAAATTTGATGTTGAGTTTTGTTGCCATCTATTATCCTTGTTACGGCCATGTTTCATCCAAATGAAGCCATCTTGCACTAGTTGAATGGCCTTGAAATTTGATGTTGAGTTTTGTTGCCATCTATTATCGTTGTTAACGTACTTAACAACATGCCCGTCATGGGTTCAAGCCCCAAATAGACCGTGCTCCCATACGTAGGACTGACTATCCTGCTATGGTAACAATAAGTCACTGAAAGCCAAGCTCACTTCACTAGTGGGTACTTGGCAGGCCCTTGACCGACAGTGGTTGTTGTGCCAAAGAAAAAAGAAAAAAATATCGTTGTTACGGCCATGTTACATCCAAATAAAGGCATCTTGCACTAATTCATTGGCCTTGGAATTTAATGTTGAATTTTGTTGCCATCTATTATCGTTGTTACGGCCATGTTTCATCCAAATGAAGCCATCTTGCACTATTTGAATGGCCTTGAAATTTGATGTTGAATTTTGTTGCCATCTATTATCGTTGTTACGGCCATGTTTCATCCAAATAAAGGCATCTTGCACTATTTGAATGGCCTTGAAATTTGATGTTGAGTTTTATTGCCATCTATTATCGTTGTTACGGCCATGTTATATCCAAATGAAGTCATATTGCACTATTTGAATGGCCTTGAAATTTGATGTTGAGTTTTGTTGCCATCTATTATCGTTGTTACGGCCATGTTATATCCAAATGAAGTCATATTGCACTATTTGAATGGCCTTGAAATTTGATGTTGAGTTTTGTTGCCATCTATTATCGTTGTTACGGCCATGTTATATCCAAATGAAGTCATATTGCACTATTTGAATGGCCTTGAAATTTGATGTTGAGTTTTGTTGCCATCTATTATCGTTGTTACGGCCATGTTTCATCCAAATAAAGGCATCTTGCACTATTTCAATGGCCTTGAAATTTGATGTTGAATTTTGTTGCCATCTATTATCGTTGTTACGGCCATGTTATATCCAAATGAAGTCATATTGCACTATTTGAATGGCCTTGAAATTTGATGTTGAGTTTTGTTGCCATCTATTATCCTTGTTACGGCCATGTTTCATCCAAATGAAGCCATCTTGCACTAGTTGAATGGCCTTGAAATTTGATGTTGAGTTTTGTTGCCATCTATTATCGTTGTTAACGTACTTAACAACATGCCCGTCATGGGTTCAAGCCCCAAATAGACCGTGCTCCCATACGTAGGACTGACTATCCTGCTATGGTAACAATAAGTCACTGAAAGCCAAGCTCACTTCACTAGTGGGTACTTGGCAGGCCCTTGACCGACAGTGGTTGTTGTGCCAAAGAAAAAAGAAAAAAATATCGTTGTTACGGCCATGTTACATCCAAATAAAGGCATCTTGCACTAATTCATTGGCCTTGGAATTTGATGTTGAATTTTGTTGCCATCTATTATCGTTGTTACGGCCATGTTTCATCCAAATGAAGCCATCTTGCACTATTTGAATGGCCTTGAAATTTGATGTTGAATTTTGTTGCCATCTATTATCGTTGTTACGGCCATGTTTCATCCAAATAAAGGCATCTTGCACTAATTCAATGGCCTTGAAATTTGATGTTGAATTTTGTTGCCATCTATTATCGTTGTTACGGCCATGTTTCATCCAAATGAAGCCATATTGCACTATTTGCATGTACTTAAAATTTGATGTTCAGTTTTGTTGCCATCTATTATCGTTGTTACAACCATGTTTTATCCAAGTGAAGCCATCTTGCACTATTTGAATGGCCTTGAAATTTGATGTTGAGTTTTGTTGCCATCTATTATCGTTGTTACGGCCATGTTTCATCCAAATGAAGCCATATTGTACAATTTGAATGGCCTTGAAATTTGATGTTGAATTTTGTTGCCATCTATTATCGTTGTTACGGCCATGTTTCATCCAAATGAAGCCATATTGCACTATTTGCATGTACTTAAAATTTGATGTTGAGTTTTGTTGCCATCTATTATCGTTGTTACGGCCATGTTTCATCCAAATGAAGCCATCTTGCACTATTTGAATGGCCTTGAAATTTGATGTTGAGTTTTGTTGCCATCTATTATCGTTGTTACGGCCATGTTTCATCCAAATGAAGCCATCTTGCACTATTTGAATGGCCTTGAAATTTGATGTTGAGTTTTGTTGCCATCTATTATCGTTGTTACGGCCATGTTATATCCAAATGAAGTCATATTGCACTATTTGAATGGCCTTGAAATTTGATGTTGAGTTTTGTTGCCATCTATTATCGTTGTTACGGCCATGTTTCATCCAAATGAAGCCATCTTGCACTATTTGAATGGCCTTGAAATTTGATGTTGAGTTTTGTTGCCATCTATTATCGTTGTTACGGCCATGTTTCATCCAAATGAAGCCATCTTGCACTATTTGCATGTACTTAACATTTAATGTTGAATTTTGTTGCCATCTATTATCGTTGTTACGGCCATGTTTCATCCAAATGAAGCCATCTTGCACTATTTGAATGGCCTTGAAATTTGATGTTGAGTTTTGTTGCCATCTATTATCGTTGTTACGGCCATGTTTCATCCAAATGAAGCCATCTTGCACTATTTCAATGGCCTTGAAATTTGATGTTGAATTTTGTTGCCATCTATTATCGTTGTTACGGCCATGTTTCATCCAAATGAAGCCATATTGCACTATTTGAATGGCCTTGAAATTTGATGTTGAATTTTGTTGCCATCTATTATCGTTGTTACGGCCATGTTTCATCCAAATGAAGCCATATTGCACTATTTGAATGGCCTTGAAATTTGATGTTGAGTTTTTTTGCCATCTATTATCGTTGTTAACGTACTTAACAACATGCCCGTCATGGGTTCAAGCCCTAAATAGACCGTGCTCCCACACGTAGGACTGACTATCCTGCTATGGTAACAATAAGTCACTGAAAGCCAAGCTCACTTCACTAGTGGGTACTTGGCAGGCCCTTGACCGACAGTGGTTGTTGTGCCAAAGAAAAAAGAAAAAAATATCGTTGTTACGGCCATGTTACATCCAAATAAAGGCATCTTGCACTAATTCATTGGCCTTGGAATTTGATGTTGAATTTTGTTGCCATCTATTATCGTTGTTACGGCCATGTTTCATCCAAATGAAGCCATCTTGCACTATTTGAATGGCCTTGAAATTTGATGTTGAATTTTGTTGCCATCTATTATCGTTGTTACGGCCATGTTACATCCAAATGAAGGCATCTTGCACTAATTCATTGGCCTTGAAATTTGATGTTGAATTTTGTTGCCATCTATTATCGTTGTTACGGCCATGTTTCATCCAAATGAAGCCATCTTGCACTATTTGAATGGCCTTGAAATTTGATGTTGAATTTTGTTGCCATCTATTATCGTTGTCACGGCCATGTTTCATCCAAATGAAGCCATCTTGCACTATTTGAATGGCCTTGAAATTTGATGTTGAATTTTGTTGCCATCTATTATCGTTGTTACGGCCATGTTTCATCCAAATGAAGCCATATTGCACTATTTGCATGTACTTAAAATTTGATGTTGAGTTTTGTTGCCATCTATTATCGTTGTTACGGCCATGTTTCATCCAAATGAAGCCATCTTGCACTATTTGAATGGCCTTGAAATTTGATGTTGAGTTTTGTTGCCATCTATTATCGTTGTTACGGCCATGTTTCATCCAAATGAAGCCATCTTGCACTATTTGAATGGCCTTGAAATTTGATGTTGAATTTTGTTGCCATCTATTATCGTTGTTACGGCCATGTTATATCCAAATGAAGTCATATTGCACTATTTGAATGGCCTTGAAATTTGATGTTAAGTTTTGTTGCCATCTATTATCGTTGTTACGGCCATGTTTCATCCAAATGAAGCCATCTTGCACTATTTGAATGGCCTTGAAATTTGATGTTGAGTTTTATTGCCATCTATTATCGTTGTTACGGCCATGTTATATCCAAATGAAGTCATATTGCACTATTTGAATGGCCTTGAAATTTGATGTTGAGTTTTGTTGCCATCTATTATCGTTGTTACGGCCATGTTTCATCCAAATAAAGGCATCTTGCACTATTTCAATATCCTTGAAATTTGATGTTGAATTTTGTTGCCATCTATTATCGTTGTTACGGCCATGTTATATCCAAATGAAGTCATATTGCACTATTTGAATGGCCTTGAAATTTGATGTTGAGTTTTGTTGCCATCTATTATCGTTGTTACGGCCATGTTTCATCCAAATGAAGCCATCTTGCACTATTTGAATGGCCTTGAAATTTGATGTTGAGTTTTATTGCCATCTATTATCCTTGTTACGGCCATGTTTCATCCAAATGAAGCCATCTTGCACTAGTTGAATGGCCTTGAAATTTGATGTTGAGTTTTGTTGCCATCTATTATCGTTGTTAACGTACTTAACAACATGCCCGTCATGGGTTCAAGCCCCAAATAGACCGTGCTCCCATACGTAGGACTGACTATCCTGCTATGGTAACAATAAGTCACTGAAAGCCAAGCTCACTTCACTAGTGGGTACTTGGCAGGCCCTTGACCGACAGTGGTTGTTGTGCCAAAGAAAAAAGAAAAAAATATCGTTGTTACGGCCATGTTACATCCAAATAAAGGCATCTTGCACTAATTCATTGGCCTTGGAATTTGATGTTGAATTTTGTTGCCATCTATTATCGTTGTTACGGCCATGTTTCATCCAAATGAAGCCATCTTGCACTATTTGAATGGCCTTGAAATTTGATGTTGAGTTTTTTTGCCATCTATTATCGTTGTTACGGCCATGTTTCATCCAAATGAAGCCATCTTGCACTATTTGAATGGCCTTGAAATTTGATGTTGAATTTTGTTGCCATCTATTATCGTTGTTACGGCCATGTTTCATCCAAATGAAGCCATATTGCACTATTTGAATGGCCTTGAAATTTGATGTTGAGTTTTTTATGCCATCTATTATCGTTGTTACGGCCATGTTTCATCCAAATGAAGCCATCTTGCACTATTTGAATGGCCTTGAAATTTGATGTTGAATTTTGTTGCCATCTATTATCGTTGTTACGGCCATGTTTCATCCAAATGAAGCCATCTTGCACTATTTGAATGGCCTTGAAATTTGATGTTGAATTTTGTTGCCATCTATTATCGTTGTTACGGCCATGTTTCATCCAAATGAAGCCATCTTGCACTATCTGAATGGCCTTGAAATTTGATGTTGAGTTTGGTTGCCATCTATTAGCGTTGTTAACGTACTTAACAACATGCCCGTCATGGGTTCAAGCCCCAAATAGACCGTGCTCCCACACGTAGGACTGACTATCCTGCTATGGTAACAATAAGTCACTGAAAGCCAAGCTCACTTCACTAGTGGGTACTTGGCAGGCCCTTGACCGACAGTGGTTGTTGTGCCAAAGAAAAAAAAAATTATCGTTGTTACGGCCATGTTACATCCAAATGAAGGCATCTTGCACTAATTCATTGGCCTTGAAATTTGATGTTGAATTTTGTTGCCATCTATTATCGTTGTTACGGCCATGTTACATCCAAATGAAGCCATCTTGCACTAGTTGAATGGCCTTGAAATTTGATGTTGAATTTTGTTGCCATCTATTATCGTTGTTACGGCCATGTTTCATCCAAATAAAGGCATCTTGCGCTGTTTCAATGGCCTTGAAATTTGATGTTGAATTTTGTTGCCATCTATTATCGTTGTTACGGCCATGTTACATCCAAATGAAGCCATCTTGCACTAATTCAATGGCCTTGAAATTTGATGTTGAGTTTTTTGCCATCTATTATCGTTGTTACGGCCATGTTTCATCCAAATGAAGCCATCTTGCACTATTTGAATGGCCTTGAAATTTGATGTTGAGTTTTTTTGCCATCTATTATCGTTGTTACGGCCATGTTTCATCCAAATGAAGCCATCTTGCACTATTTGAATGGCCTTGAAATTTGATGTTGAATTTTGTTGCCATCTATTATCGTTGTTACGGCCATGTTTCATCCAAATGAAGCCATCTTGCACTATTTGAATGGCCTTGAAATTTGATGTTGAATTTTGTTGCCATCTATTATCGTTGTTACGGCCATGTTTCATCCAAATAAAGGCATCTTGCTCTAATTCAATGGCCTTGAAATTTGATGTTGTGTTTTTTGCCATCTATTATCGTTGTTACGGCCATGTTTCATCCAAATGAAGCCATCTTGCACTATTTGAATGGCCTTGAAATTTGATGTTGAGTTTTGTTGCCATCTATTATCGTTGTTACGGCCATGTTTCATCCAAATGAAGCCATCTTGCACTATTTGAATGGCCTTGAAATTTGATGTTGAATTTTGTTGCCATCTATTATCGTTGTTACGGCCATGTTTCATCCAAATAAAGGCATCTTGCACTATTTAAATGGCCTTGAAATTTGATGTTGAATTTTGTTGCCATCTATTATCGTTGTTACGGCTATGTTTCATCCAAATGAAGCCATCTTGCACTATTTGAATGGCCTTGAAATTTGATGTTGAGTTTTGTTGCCATCTATTATCGTTGTTACGGCCATGTTTCATCCAAATGAAGCCATATTGCACTATTTGCATGTACTAAAAATTTAATGTTGAGTTTTTTTGCCATCTATTATCGTTGTAATGGCCATGTTTCATCCAAATGAAGCCATCTTGCACTATTTGAATGGCCTTGAAATTTGATGTTGAGTTTTGTTGCCATCTATTATCGTTGTTACGGCCATGTTTTATCCAAATGAAGCCATCTTGCACTATTTGAATGGTCTTGAAATTTGATGTTGAATTTTGTTGCCATCTATTATCGTTGTTACGGCCATGTTTCATCCAAATAAAGGGATCTTGCACTATTTCAATGTCCTTGAAATTTGATGTTGAATTTTGTTGCCATCTATTATCGTTGTTACGGCCATGTTTCATCCAAATGAAGCCATTTTGCACTATTTGAATGGCCTTGAAATTTGATGTTGAGTTTGTTGCCATCTATTATCCTTGTTACGGCCATGTTTCATCCAAATGAAGCCATCTTGCACTATCTGAATGGCCTTGAAATTTGATGTTGAGTTTGGTTGCCATCTATTAGCGTTGTTAACGTACTTAACAACATGCCCGTCATGGGTTCAAGCCCCGAATAGACCGTGCTCCCATACGTAGGACTGACTATCCTGCTATGGTAACAATAAGTCACTGAAAGCCAAGCTCACTTCACTAGTGGGTACTTGGCAGGCCCTTGACCGACAGTGGTTGTTGTGCCAAAGAAAACAAAAATTATCGTTGTTACGGCCATGTTACATCCAAATAAAGGCATCTTGCACTAATTCAATGGCCTTGAAATTTAATGTTGAATTTTGTTGCCATCTATTATCGTTGTTACGGCCATGTTACATCCAAATGAAGCCATCTTGCACTATTTGAATGGCCTTGAAATTTGATGTTGAATTTTGTTGCCATCTATTATCGTTGTTACGGCCGTGTTTCATCCAAATGAAGCCATCTTGCACTAATTCAATGGCCTTGAAATTTGATGTTGAGTTTTTTTGCCATCTATTATCGTTGTTACGGCCATGTTTCATCCAAATGAAGCCATCTTGCACTATTTGAATGGCCTTGAAATTTGATGTTGAGTTTTTTTGCCATCTATTATCGTTGTTACAACCATGTTTTATCCAAATGAAGCCATCTTGCACTATTTGAATGGCCTTGAAATTTGATGTTGAGTTTTGTTGCCATCTATTATCGTTGTTACGGCCATGTTTCATCCAAATGAAGCCATCTTGCACTATTTGAATGGCCTTGAAATTTGATGTTGAGTTTTGTTGCCATCTATTATCGTTGTTACGGCCATGTTTCATCCAAATGAAGCCATATTGTACAATTTGAATGGCCTTGAAATTTGATGTTGAATTTTGTTGCCATCTATTATCGTTGTTACGGCCATGTTTCATCCAAATGAAGCCATATTGCACTAATTCAATGGCCTTGAAATTTGATGTTGAATTTTGTTGCCATCTATTATCGTTGTTACGGCCATGTTTTATCCAAATGAAGCCATTTTGCACTATTTCAATGGCCTTGAAATTTGATGTTGAGTTTTGTTGCCATCTATTATCGTTGCTACGGCCATGTTTCATCTAAATGAAGCCATCTTGCACTATTTGAATGGCCTTGAAATTTGATGTTGAGTTTTGTTGCCATCTATTATCGTTGTTACGGCCATGTTTCATCCAAATGAAGCCATATTGCACTATTTGCATGTACTTAACATTTAATGTTGAGTTTTTTTGCCATCTATTATCGTTGTTACGGCCATGTTTCATCCAAATGAAGCCATCTTGCACTATTTGAATGGCCTTGAAATTTGATGTTGAATTTTGTTGCCATCTATTATCGTTGTTACGGCCATGTTTCATCCAAATGAAGCCATCTTGCACTATTTAAATGGCCTTGAAATTTGATGTTGAGTTTTGTTGCCATCTATTATCGTTGTTACGGCCATGTTTCATCCAAATAAAGGCATCTTGCACTATTTCAATGTCCTTGAAATTTGATGTTGAATTTTGTTGCCATCTATTATCGTTGTTACGGCCATGTTATATCCAAATGAAGTCATATTGCACTATTTGAATGGCCTTGAAATTTGATGTTGAGTTTTGTTGCCATCTATTATCGTTGTTAACGTACTTAACAACATGCCCGTCATGGGTTCAAGCCCCAAATAGACCGTGCTCCCATACGTAGGACTGACTATCCTGCTATGGTAACAATAAGTCACTGAAAGCCAAGCTCACTTCACTAGTGGGTACTTGGCAGGCCCTTGACCGACAGTGGTTGTTGTGCAAAGAAAAAAGAAAAAAATATAGTTGTTACGGCCATGTTACATCCAAATAAAGGCATCTTGCACTAATTCATTGGCCTTGGAATTTGATGTTGAATTTTGTTGCCATCTATTATCGTTGTTACGGCCATGTTTCATCCAAATGAAGCCATCTTGCACTATTTGAATGGCCTTGAAATTTGATGTTGAATTTTGTTGCCATCTATTATCGTTGTTACGGCCATGTTTCATCCAAATAAAGGCATCTTGCACTAATTCAATGGCCTTGAAATTTGATGTTGAATTTTGTTGCCATCTATTATCGTTGTTACGGCCATGTTTCATCCAAATGAAGCCATATTGCACTATTTGAATGGCCTTGAAATTTGATGTTGAATTTTGTTGCCATCTATTATCGTTGTTACGGCCATGTTTCATCCAAATGAAGCCATATTGCACTATTTGAATGGCCTTGAAATTTGATGTTGAGTTTTGTTGCCATCTATTATCCTTGCTACGGCCATGTTTCATCCAAATGAAGCCATCTTGCACTAGTTGAATGGCCTTGAAATTTGATGTTGAATTTTGTTGCCATCTATTATCGTTGTTACAACCATGTTTTTTCCAAATGAAGCCATCTTGCACTAATTCAATGGCCTTGAAATTTGATGTTGAGTTTTGTTGCCATCTATTATCGTTGTTACGGCCATGTTTCATCCAAATGAAGCCATCTTGCACTATTTGAATGGCCTTGAAATTTGATGTTGAGTTTTGTTGCCATCTATTATCGTTGTTACAACCATGTTTTATCCAAATGAAGCCATCTTGCACTATTTGAATGGCCTTGAAATTTGATGTTGAGTTTTGTTGCCATCTATTATCGTTGTTACGGCCATGTTTCATCCAAATGAAGCCATATTGTACAATTTGAATGGCCTTGAAATTTGATGTTGAATTTTGTTGCCATCTATTATCGTTGTTACGGCCATGTTTCATCCAAATGAAGCCATATTGCACTAATTCAATGGCCTTGAAATTTGATGTTGAATTTTGTTGCCATCTATTATCGTTGTTACGGCCATGTTTTATCCAAATGAAGCCATTTTGCACTATTTCAATGGCCTTGAAATTTGATGTTGAGTTTTGTTGCCATCTATTATCCTTGTTACGGCCATGTTTCATCCAAATGAAGCCATCTTGCACTAGTTGAATGGCCTTGAAATTTGATGTTGAATTTTGTTGCCATCTATTATCGTTGTTAACGTACTTAACAACATGCCCGTCATGGGTTCAAGCCCCAAATAGACCGTGCTCCCATACGTAGGACTGACTATCCTGCTATGGTAACAATAAGTCACTGAAAGCCAAGCTCACTTCACTAGTGGGTACTTGGCAGGCCCTTGACCGACAGTGGTTGTTGTGCCAAAGAAAAAAGAAAAAAATATCGTTGTTACGGCCATGTTACATCCAAATAAAGGCATCTTGCACTAATTCATTGGCCTTGAAATTTGATGTTGAATTTTGTTGCCATCTATTATCGTTGTTACGGCCATGTTTCATCCAAATGAAGCCATATTGCACTAATTCAATGGCCTTGAAATTTGATGTTGAATTTTGTTGCCATCTATTATCGTTGTTACGGCCATGTTTTATCCAAATGAAGCCATTTTGCACTATTTCAATGGCCTTGAAATTTGATGTTGAGTTTTGTTGCCATCTATTATCCTTGTTACGGCCATGTTTCATCCAAATGAAGCCATCTTGCACTAGTTGAATGGCCTTGAAATTTGATGTTGAATTTTGTTGCCATCTATTATCCTTGTTAACGTACTTAACAACATGCCCGTCATGGGTTCAAGCCCCAAATAGACCGTGCTCCCATACGTAGGACTGACTATCCTGCTATGGTAACAATAAGTCACTGAAAGCCAAGCTCACTTCACTAGTGGGTACTTGGCAGGCCCTTGACCGACATTGGTTGTTGTGCCAAAGAAAAAAGAAAAAAATATCGTTGTTACGGCCATGTTACATCCAAATAAAGGCATCTTGCACTAATTCATTGGCCTTGAAATTTGATGTTGAATTTTGTTGCCATCTATTATCGTTGTTACGGCCATGTTACATCCAAATGAAGCCATCTTGCACTATTTGAATGGCCTTGAAATTTGATGTTGAGTTTTATTGCCATCTATTATCGTTGTTACGGCCATGTTATATCCAAATGAAGTCATCTTGCACTATTTGAATGGCCTTGAAATTTGATGTTGAGTTTTGTTGCCATCTATTATCGTTGTTACGGCCATGTTTCATCCAAATAAAGGCATCTTGCACTATTTCAATGTCCTTGAAATTTGATGTTGAATTTTGTTGCCATCTATTATCGTTGTTACGGCCATGTTATATCCAAATGAAGTCATATTGCACTATTTGAATGGCCTTGAAATTTGATGTTGAGTTTTGTTGCCATCTATTATCCTTGTTACGGCCATGTTTCATCCAAATGAAGCCATCTTGCACTAGTTGAATGGCCTTGAAATTTGATGTTGAGTTTTGTTGCCATCTATTATCGTTGTTAACGTACTTAACAACATGCCCGTCATGGGTTCAAGCCCCAAATAGACCGTGCTCCCATACGTAGGACTGACTATCCTGCTATGGTAACAATAAGTCACTGAAAGCCAAGCTCACTTCATTAGTGGGTACTTGGCAGGCCCTTGACCGACAGTGGTTGTTGTGCCAAAGAAAAAAGAAAAAAATATCGTTGTTACGGCCATGTTACATCCAAATAAAGGCATCTTGCACTAATTCATTGGCCTTGGAATTTGATGTTGAATTTTGTTGCCATCTATTATCGTTGTTACGGCCATGTTTCATCCAAATGAAGCCATCTTGCACTATTTGAATGGCCTTGAAATTTGATGTTGAATTTTGTTGCCATCTATTATCGTTGTTACGGCCATGTTTCATCCAAATAAAGGCATCTTGCACTATTTGAATGGCCTTGAAATTTGATGTTGAGTTTTATTGCCATCTATTATCGTTGTTACGGCCATGTTATATCCAAATGAAGTCATATTGCACTATTTGAATGGCCTTGAAATTTGATGTTGAGTTTTGTTGCCATCTATTATCGTTGTTACGGCCATGTTTCATCCAAATGAAGCCATCTTGCACTATTTGAATGGCCTTGAAATTTGATGTTGAGTTTTATTGCCATCTATTATCGTTGTTACGGCCATGTTATATCCAAATGAAGTCATATTGCACTATTTGAATGGCCTTGAAATTTGATGTTGAGTTTTGTTGCCATCTATTATCGTTGTTACGGCCATGTTTCATCCAAATGAAGCCATCTTGCACTATTTGAATGGCCTTGAAATTTGATGTTGAGTTTTATTGCCATCTATTATCGTTGTTACGGCCATGTTATATCCAAATGAAGTCATATTGCACTATTTGAATGGCCTTGAAATTTGATGTTGAGTTTTGTTGCCATCTATTATCGTTGTTACGGCCATGTTTCATCCAAATAAAGGCATCTTGCACTATTTCAATGTCCTTGAAATTTGATGTTGAATTTTGTTGCCATCTATTATCGTTGTTACGGCCATGTTATATCCAAATGAAGTCATATTGCACTATTTGAATGGCCTTGAAATTTGATGTTGAGTTTTGTTGCCATCTATTATCCTTGTTACGGCCATGTTTCATCCAAATGAAGCCATCTTGCACTAGTTGAATGGCCTTGAAATTTGATGTTGAGTTTTGTTGCCATCTATTATCGTTGTTAACGTACTTAACAACATGCCCGTCATGGGTTCAAGCCCCAAATAGACCGTGCTCCCATACGTAGGACTGACTATCCTGCTATGGTAACAATAAGTCACTGAAAGCCAAGCTCACTTCACTAGTGGGTACTTGGCAGGCCCTTGACCGACAGTGGTTGTTGTGCCAAAGAAAAAAGAAAAAAATATCGTTGTTACGGCCATGTTACATCCAAATGAAGGCATCTTGCACTAATTCATTGGCCTTGAAATTTGATGTTGAATTTTGTTGCCATCTATTATCGTTGTTACGGCCATGTTTCATCCAAATGAAGCCATCTTGCACTATTTGAATGGCCTTGAAATTTGATGTTGAATTTTGTTGCCATCTATTATCGTTGTTACGGCCATGTTTCATCCAAATAAAGGCATCTTGCACTAATTCAATGGCCTTGAAATTTGATGTTGAATTTTGTTGCCATCTATTATCGTTGTTACGGCCATGTTTCATCCAAATGAAGCCATATTGCACTATTTGCATGTACTTAAAATTTGATGTTGAGTTTTGTTGCCATCTATTATCGTTGTTACAACCATGTTTTATCCAAATGAAGCCATCTTGCACTAATTCAATGGCCTTGAAATTTGATGTTGAGTTTTTTTGCCATCTATTATCGTTGTTACGGCCATGTTTCATCCAAATGAAGCCATCTTGCACTATTTGAATGGCCTTGAAATTTGATGTTGAGTTTTGTTGCCATCTATTATCGTTGTTACAACCATGTTTTATCCAAATGAAGCCATCTTGCACTATTTGAATGGCCTTGAAATTTGATGTTGAGTTTTGTTGCCATCTATTATCGTTGTTACGGCCATGTTTCATCCAAATGAAGCCATATTGCACTATTTGCATGTACTTAAAATTTGATGTTGAGTTTTGTTGCCATCTATTATCGTTGTTACGGCCATGTTTCATCCAAATGAAGCCATCTTGCACTATTTGAATGGCCTTGAAATTTGATGTTGAGTTTTATTGCCATCTATTATCGTTGTTACGGCCATGTTATATCCAAATGAAGTCATATTGCACTATTTGAATGGCCTTGAAATTTGATGTTGAGTTTTGTTGCCATCTATTATCGTTGTTACGGCCATGTTTCATCCAAATGAAGCCATCTTGCACTATTTGAATGGCCTTGAAATTTGATGTTGAGTTTTATTGCCATCTATTATCGTTGTTACGGCCATGTTATATCCAAATGAAGTCATCTTGCACTATTTGAATGGCCTTGAAATTTGATGTTGAGTTTTGTTGCCATCTATTATCCTTGTTACGGCCATGTTTCATCCAAATGAAGCCATCTTGCACTAGTTGAATGGCCTTGAAATTTGATGTTGAGTTTTGTTGCCATCTATTATCGTTGTTAACGTACTTAACAACATGCCCGTCATGGGTTCAAGCCCCAAATAGACCGTGCTCCCATACGTAGGACTGACTATCCTGCTATGGTAACAATAAGTCACTGAAAGCCAAGCTCACTTCACTAGTGGGTACTTGGCAGGCCCTTGACCGACAGTGGTTGTTGTGCCAAAGAAAAAAGAAAAAAATATCGTTGTTACGGCCATGTTACATCCAAATAAAGGCATCTTGCACTAATTCATTGGCCTTGGAATTTAATGTTGAATTTTGTTGCCATCTATTATCGTTGTTACGGCCATGTTTCATCCAAATGAAGCCATCTTGCACTATTTGAATGGCCTTGAAATTTGATGTTGAATTTTGTTGCCATCTATTATCGTTGTTACGGCCATGTTTCATCCAAATAAAGGCATCTTGCACTATTTGAATGGCCTTGAAATTTGATGTTGAGTTTTATTGCCATCTATTATCGTTGTTACGGCCATGTTATATCCAAATGAAGTCATATTGCACTATTTGAATGGCCTTGAAATTTGATGTTGAGTTTTGTTGCCATCTATTATCGTTGTTACGGCCATGTTATATCCAAATGAAGTCATATTGCACTATTTGAATGGCCTTGAAATTTGATGTTGAGTTTTGTTGCCATCTATTATCGTTGTTACGGCCATGTTATATCCAAATGAAGTCATATTGCACTATTTGAATGGCCTTGAAATTTGATGTTGAGTTTTGTTGCCATCTATTATCGTTGTTACGGCCATGTTTCATCCAAATAAAGGCATCTTGCACTATTTCAATGTCCTTGAAATTTGATGTTGAATTTTGTTGCCATCTATTATCGTTGTTACGGCCATGTTATATCCAAATGAAGTCATATTGCACTATTTGAATGGCCTTGAAATTTGATGTTGAGTTTTGTTGCCATCTATTATCCTTGTTACGGCCATGTTTCATCCAAATGAAGCCATCTTGCACTAGTTGAATGGCCTTGAAATTTGATGTTGAGTTTTGTTGCCATCTATTATCGTTGTTAACGTACTTAACAACATGCCCGTCATGGGTTCAAGCCCCAAATAGACCGTGCTCCCATACGTAGGACTGACTATCCTGCTATGGTAACAATAAGTCACTGAAAGCCAAGCTCACTTCACTAGTGGGTACTTGGCAGGCCCTTGACCGACAGTGGTTGTTGTGCCAAAGAAAAAAGAAAAAAATATCGTTGTTACGGCCATGTTACATCCAAATAAAGGCATCTTGCACTAATTCATTGGCCTTGGAATTTGATGTTGAATTTTGTTGCCATCTATTATCGTTGTTACGGCCATGTTTCATCCAAATGAAGCCATCTTGCACTATTTGAATGGCCTTGAAATTTGATGTTGAATTTTGTTGCCATCTATTATCGTTGTTACGGCCATGTTTCATCCAAATAAAGGCATCTTGCACTAATTCAATGGCCTTGAAATTTGATGTTGAATTTTGTTGCCATCTATTATCGTTGTTACGGCCATGTTTCATCCAAATGAAGCCATATTGCACTATTTGCATGTACTTAAAATTTGATGTTCAGTTTTGTTGCCATCTATTATCGTTGTTACAACCATGTTTTATCCAAGTGAAGCCATCTTGCACTATTTGAATGGCCTTGAAATTTGATGTTGAGTTTTGTTGCCATCTATTATCGTTGTTACGGCCATGTTTCATCCAAATGAAGCCATATTGTACAATTTGAATGGCCTTGAAATTTGATGTTGAATTTTGTTGCCATCTATTATCGTTGTTACGGCCATGTTTCATCCAAATGAAGCCATATTGCACTATTTGCATGTACTTAAAATTTGATGTTGAGTTTTGTTGCCATCTATTATCGTTGTTACGGCCATGTTTCATCCAAATGAAGCCATCTTGCACTATTTGAATGGCCTTGAAATTTGATGTTGAGTTTTGTTGCCATCTATTATCGTTGTTACGGCCATGTTTCATCCAAATGAAGCCATCTTGCACTATTTGAATGGCCTTGAAATTTGATGTTGAGTTTTGTTGCCATCTATTATCGTTGTTACGGCCATGTTATATCCAAATGAAGTCATATTGCACTATTTGAATGGCCTTGAAATTTGATGTTGAGTTTTGTTGCCATCTATTATCGTTGTTACGGCCATGTTTCATCCAAATGAAGCCATCTTGCACTATTTGAATGGCCTTGAAATTTGATGTTGAGTTTTGTTGCCATCTATTATCGTTGTTACGGCCATGTTTCATCCAAATGAAGCCATCTTGCACTATTTGCATGTACTTAACATTTAATGTTGAATTTTGTTGCCATCTATTATCGTTGTTACGGCCATGTTTCATCCAAATGAAGCCATCTTGCACTATTTGAATGGCCTTGAAATTTGATGTTGAGTTTTGTTGCCATCTATTATCGTTGTTACGGCCATGTTTCATCCAAATGAAGCCATCTTGCACTATTTCAATGGCCTTGAAATTTGATGTTGAATTTTGTTGCCATCTATTATCGTTGTTACGGCCATGTTTCATCCAAATGAAGCCATATTGCACTATTTGAATGGCCTTGAAATTTGATGTTGAATTTTGTTGCCATCTATTATCGTTGTTACGGCCATGTTTCATCCAAATGAAGCCATATTGCACTATTTGAATGGCCTTGAAATTTGATGTTGAGTTTTTTTGCCATCTATTATCGTTGTTAACGTACTTAACAACATGCCCGTCATGGGTTCAAGCCCTAAATAGACCGTGCTCCCACACGTAGGACTGACTATCCTGCTATGGTAACAATAAGTCACTGAAAGCCAAGCTCACTTCACTAGTGGGTACTTGGCAGGCCCTTGACCGACAGTGGTTGTTGTGCCAAAGAAAAAAGAAAAAAATATCGTTGTTACGGCCATGTTACATCCAAATAAAGGCATCTTGCACTAATTCATTGGCCTTGGAATTTGATGTTGAATTTTGTTGCCATCTATTATCGTTGTTACGGCCATGTTTCATCCAAATGAAGCCATCTTGCACTATTTGAATGGCCTTGAAATTTGATGTTGAATTTTGTTGCCATCTATTATCGTTGTTACGGCCATGTTACATCCAAATGAAGGCATCTTGCACTAATTCATTGGCCTTGAAATTTGATGTTGAATTTTGTTGCCATCTATTATCGTTGTTACGGCCATGTTTGATCCAAATGAAGCCATCTTGCACTATTTGAATGGCCTTGAAATTTGATGTTGAATTTTGTTGCCATCTATTATCGTTGTCACGGCCATGTTTCATCCAAATGAAGCCATCTTGCACTATTTGAATGGCCTTGAAATTTGATGTTGAATTTTGTTGCCATCTATTATCGTTGTTACGGCCATGTTTCATCCAAATGAAGCCATATTGCACTATTTGCATGTACTTAAAATTTGATGTTGAGTTTTGTTGCCATCTATTATCGTTGTTACGGCCATGTTTCATCCAAATGAAGCCATCTTGCACTATTTGAATGGCCTTGAAATTTGATGTTGAGTTTTGTTGCCATCTATTATCGTTGTTACGGCCATGTTTCATCCAAATGAAGCCATCTTGCACTATTTGAATGGCCTTGAAATTTGATGTTGAATTTTGTTGCCATCTATTATCGTTGTTACGGCCATGTTATATCCAAATGAAGTCATATTGCACTATTTGAATGGCCTTGAAATTTGATGTTAAGTTTTGTTGCCATCTATTATCGTTGTTACGGCCATGTTTCATCCAAATGAAGCCATCTTGCACTATTTGAATGGCCTTGAAATTTGATGTTGAGTTTTATTGCCATCTATTATCGTTGTTACGGCCATGTTATATCCAAATGAAGTCATATTGCACTATTTGAATGGCCTTGAAATTTGATGTTGAGTTTTGTTGCCATCTATTATCGTTGTTACGGCCATGTTTCATCCAAATAAAGGCATCTTGCACTATTTCAATATCCTTGAAATTTGATGTTGAATTTTGTTGCCATCTATTATCGTTGTTACGGCCATGTTATATCCAAATGAAGTCATATTGCACTATTTGAATGGCCTTGAAATTTGATGTTGAGTTTTGTTGCCATCTATTATCGTTGTTACGGCCATGTTTCATCCAAATGAAGCCATCTTGCACTATTTGAATGGCCTTGAAATTTGATGTTGAGTTTTATTGCCATCTATTATCCTTGTTACGGCCATGTTTCATCCAAATGAAGCCATCTTGCACTAGTTGAATGGCCTTGAAATTTGATGTTGAGTTTTGTTGCCATCTATTATCGTTGTTAACGTACTTAACAACATGCCCGTCATGGGTTCAAGCCCCAAATAGACCGTGCTCCCATACGTAGGACTGACTATCCTGCTATGGTAACAATAAGTCACTGAAAGCCAAGCTCACTTCACTAGTGGGTACTTGGCAGGCCCTTGACCGACAGTGGTTGTTGTGCCAAAGAAAAAAGAAAAAAATATCGTTGTTACGGCCATGTTACATCCAAATAAAGGCATCTTGCACTAATTCATTGGCCTTGGAATTTGATGTTGAATTTTGTTGCCATCTATTATCGTTGTTACGGCCATGTTTCATCCAAATGAAGCCATCTTGCACTATTTGAATGGCCTTGAAATTTGATGTTGAGTTTTTTTGCCATCTATTATCGTTGTTACGGCCATGTTTCATCCAAATGAAGCCATCTTGCACTATTTGAATGGCCTTGAAATTTGATGTTGAATTTTGTTGCCATCTATTATCGTTGTTACGGCCATGTTTCATCCAAATGAAGCCATATTGCACTATTTGAATGGCCTTGAAATTTGATGTTGAGTTTTTTATGCCATCTATTATCGTTGTTACGGCCATGTTTCATCCAAATGAAGCCATCTTGCACTATTTGAATGGCCTTGAAATTTGATGTTGAATTTTGTTGCCATCTATTATCGTTGTTACGGCCATGTTTCATCCAAATGAAGCCATCTTGCACTATTTGAATGGCCTTGAAATTTGATGTTGAATTTTGTTGCCATCTATTATCGTTGTTACGGCCATGTTTCATCCAAATGAAGCCATCTTGCACTATCTGAATGGCCTTGAAATTTGATGTTGAGTTTGGTTGCCATCTATTAGCGTTGTTAACGTACTTAACAACATGCCCGTCATGGGTTCAAGCCCCAAATAGACCGTGCTCCCACACGTAGGACTGACTATCCTGCTATGGTAACAATAAGTCACTGAAAGCCAAGCTCACTTCACTAGTGGGTACTTGGCAGGCCCTTGACCGACAGTGGTTGTTGTGCCAAAGAAAAAAAAAATTATCGTTGTTACGGCCATGTTACATCCAAATGAAGGCATCTTGCACTAATTCATTGGCCTTGAAATTTGATGTTGAATTTTGTTGCCATCTATTATCGTTGTTACGGCCATGTTACATCCAAATGAAGCCATCTTGCACTAGTTGAATGGCCTTGAAATTTGATGTTGAATTTTGTTGCCATCTATTATCGTTGTTACGGCCATGTTTCATCCAAATAAAGGCATCTTGCGCTGTTTCAATGGCCTTGAAATTTGATGTTGAATTTTGTTGCCATCTATTATCGTTGTTACGGCCATGTTACATCCAAATGAAGCCATCTTGCACTAATTCAATGGCCTTGAAATTTGATGTTGAGTTTTTTGCCATCTATTATCGTTGTTACGGCCATGTTTCATCCAAATGAAGCCATCTTGCACTATTTGAATGGCCTTGAAATTTGATGTTGGGTTTTTTTGCCATCTATTATCGTTGTTACGGCCATGTTTCATCCAAATGAAGCCATCTTGCACTATTTGAATGGCCTTGAAATTTGATGTTGAATTTTGTTGCCATCTATTATCGTTGTTACGGCCATGTTTCATCCAAATGAAGCCATCTTGCACTATTTGAATGGCCTTGAAATTTGATGTTGAATTTTGTTGCCATCTATTATCGTTGTTACGGCCATGTTTCATCCAAATAAAGGCATCTTGCTCTAATTCAATGGCCTTGAAATTTGATGTTGGGTTTTTTGCCATCTATTATCGTTGTTACGGCCATGTTTCATCCAAATGAAGCCATCTTGCACTATTTAAATGGCCTTGAAATTTGATGTTGAGTTTTGTTGCCATCTATTATCGTTGTTACGGCCATGTTTCATCCAAATGAAGCCATCTTGCACTATTTGAATGGCCTTGAAATTTGATGTTGAATTTTGTTGCCATCTATTATCGTTGTTACGGCCATGTTTCATCCAAATAAAGGCATCTTGCACTATTTAAATGGCCTTGAAATTTGATGTTGAATTTTGTTGCCATCTATTATCGTTGTTACGGCTATGTTTCATCCAAATGAAGCCATCTTGCACTATTTGAATGGCCTTGAAATTTGATGTTGAGTTTTGTTGCCATCTATTATCGTTGTTACGGCCATGTTTCATCCAAATGAAGCCATATTGCACTATTTGCATGTACTAAAAATTTAATGTTGAGTTTTTTTGCCATCTATTATCGTTGTAATGGCCATGTTTCATCCAAATGAAGCCATCTTGCACTATTTGAATGGCCTTGAAATTTGATGTTGAGTTTTGTTGCCATCTATTATCGTTGTTACGGCCATGTTTTATCCAAATGAAGCCATCTTGCACTATTTGAATGGTCTTGAAATTTGATGTTGAATTTTGTTGCCATCTATTATCGTTGTTACGGCCATGTTTCATCCAAATAAAGGGATCTTGCACTATTTCAATGTCCTTGAAATTTGATGTTGAATTTTGTTGCCATCTATTATCGTTGTTACGGCCATGTTTCATCCAAATGAAGCCATTTTGCACTATTTGAATGGCCTTGAAATTTGATGTTGAGTTTGTTGCCATCTATTATCCTTGTTACGGCCATGTTTCATCCAAATGAAGCCATCTTGCACTATCTGAATGGCCTTGAAATTTGATGTTGAGTTTGGTTGCCATCTATTAGCGTTGTTAACGTACTTAACAACATGCCCGTCATGGGTTCAAGCCCCGAATAGACCGTGCTCCCATACGTAGGACTGACTATCCTGCTATGGTAACAATAAGTCACTGAAAGCCAAGCTCACTTCACTAGTGGGTACTTGGCAGGCCCTTGACCGACAGTGGTTGTTGTGCCAAAGAAAACAAAAATTATCGTTGTTACGGCCATGTTACATCCAAATAAAGGCATCTTGCACTAATTCAATGGCCTTGAAATTTAATGTTGAATTTTGTTGCCATCTATTATCGTTGTTACGGCCATGTTACATCCAAATGAAGCCATCTTGCACTATTTGAATGGCCTTGAAATTTGATGTTGAATTTTGTTGCCATCTATTATCGTTGTTACGGCCATGTTTCATCCAAATGAAGCCATCTTGCACTAATTCAATGGCCTTGAAATTTGATGTTGAGTTTTTTTGCCATCTATTATCGTTGTTACGGCCATGTTTCATCCAAATGAAGCCATCTTGCACTATTTGAATGGCCTTGAAATTTGATGTTGAGTTTTTTTGCCATCTATTATCGTTGTTACAACCATGTTTTATCCAAATGAAGCCATCTTGCACTATTTGAATGGCCTTGAAATTTGATGTTGAGTTTTGTTGCCATCTATTATCGTTGTTACGGCCATGTTTCATCCAAATGAAGCCATCTTGCACTATTTGAATGGCCTTGAAATTTGATGTTGAGTTTTGTTGCCATCTATTATCGTTGTTACGGCCATGTTTCATCCAAATGAAGCCATATTGTACAATTTGAATGGCCTTGAAATTTGATGTTGAATTTTGTTGCCATCTATTATCGTTGTTACGGCCATGTTTCATCCAAATGAAGCCATATTGCACTAATTCAATGGCCTTGAAATTTGATGTTGAATTTTGTTGCCATCTATTATCGTTGTTACGGCCATGTTTTATCCAAATGAAGCCATTTTGCACTATTTCAATGGCCTTGAAATTTGATGTTGAGTTTTGTTGCCATCTATTATCGTTGCTACGGCCATGTTTCATCTAAATGAAGCCATCTTGCACTATTTGAATGGCCTTGAAATTTGATGTTGAGTTTTGTTGCCATCTATTATCGTTGTTACGGCCATGTTTCATCCAAATGAAGCCATATTGCACTATTTGCATGTACTTAACATTTAATGTTGAGTTTTTTTGCCATCTATTATCGTTGTTACGGCCATGTTTCATCCAAATGAAGCCATCTTGCACTATTTGAATGGCCTTGAAATTTGATGTTGAATTTTGTTGCCATCTATTATCGTTGTTACGGCCATGTTTCATCCAAATGAAGCCATCTTGCACTATTTAAATGGCCTTGAAATTTGATGTTGAGTTTTGTTGCCATCTATTATCGTTGTTACGGCCATGTTTCATCCAAATAAAGGCATCTTGCACTATTTCAATGTCCTTGAAATTTGATGTTGAATTTTGTTGCCATCTATTATCGTTGTTACGGCCATGTTATATCCAAATGAAGTCATATTGCACTATTTGAATGGCCTTGAAATTTGATGTTGAGTTTTGTTGCCATCTATTATCGTTGTTAACGTACTTAACAACATGCCCGTCATGGGTTCAAGCCCCAAATAGACCGTGCTCCCATACGTAGGACTGACTATCCTGCTATGGTAACAATAAGTCACTGAAAGCCAAGCTCACTTCACTAGTGGGTACTTGGCAGGCCCTTGACCGACAGTGGTTGTTGTGCAAAGAAAAAAGAAAAAAATATAGTTGTTACGGCCATGTTACATCCAAATAAAGGCATCTTGCACTAATTCATTGGCCTTGGAATTTGATGTTGAATTTTGTTGCCATCTATTATCGTTGTTACGGCCATGTTTCATCCAAATGAAGCCATCTTGCACTATTTGAATGGCCTTGAAATTTGATGTTGAATTTTGTTGCCATCTATTATCGTTGTTACGGCCATGTTTCATCCAAATAAAGGCATCTTGCACTAATTCAATGGCCTTGAAATTTGATGTTGAATTTTGTTGCCATCTATTATCGTTGTTACGGCCATGTTTCATCCAAATGAAGCCATATTGCACTATTTGAATGGCCTTGAAATTTGATGTTGAATTTTGTTGCCATCTATTATCGTTGTTACGGCCATGTTTCATCCAAATGAAGCCATATTGCACTATTTGAATGGCCTTGAAATTTGATGTTGAGTTTTGTTGCCATCTATTATCCTTGCTACGGCCATGTTTCATCCAAATGAAGCCATCTTGCACTATTTGAATGGCCTTGAAATTTGATGTTGAGTTTTTTTGCCATCTATTATCGTTGTTACGGCCATGTTTCATCCAAATGAAGCCATATTGCACTATTTGAATGGCCTTGAAATTTGATGTTGAGTTTTTTATGCCATCTATTATCGTTGTTACGGCCATGTTTCATCCAAATGAAGCCATCTTGCACTATTTGAATGGCCTTGAAATTTGATGTTGAATTTTGTTGCCATCTATTATCGTTGTTACGGCCATGTTTCATCCAAATGAAGCCATCTTGCACTATTTGAATGGCCTTGAAATTTGATGTTGAATTTTGTTGCCATCTATTATCGTTGTTACGGCCATGTTTCATCCAAATGAAGCCATCTTGCACTATTTGAATGGCCTTGAAATTTGATGTTGAGTTTGGTTGCCATCTATTAGCGTTGTTAACGTACTTAACAACATGCCCGTCATGGGTTCAAGCCCCAAATAGACCGTGCTCCCATACGTAGGACTGACTATCCTGCTATGGTAACAATAAGTCACTGAAAGCCAAGCTCACTTCACTAGTGGGTACTTGGCAGGCCCTTGACCGACAGTGGTTGTTGTGCCAACGAAAAAAAAAATTATCGTTGTTACGGCCACGTTACATCCAAATAAAGGCATCTTGCACTATTTCAATGGCCTTGAAATTTGATGTTGAGTTTTGTTGCCATCTATTATCGTTGTTACGGCCATGTTTCATCCAAATGAAGCCATCTTGCACTATTTGAATGGCCTTGAAATTTGATGTTGAGTTTTGTTGCCATCTATTATCGTTGTTACAACCATGTTTTATCCAAATGAAGCCATCTTGCACTATTTGAATGGCCTTGAAATTTGATGTTGAATTTTGTTGCCATCTATTTTCGTTGTTACGGCCATGTTTCATCCAAATGAAGCCATATTGCACTAATTCAATGGCCTTGAAATTTGATGTTGAGTTTTGTTGCCATCTATTATCGTTGTTACGGCCATGTTTCATCCAAATGAAGCCATTTTGCACTATTTGAATGGCCTTGAAATTTGATGTTGAGTTTTGTTGCCATCTATTATCGTTGTTACGGCCATGTTTCATCCAAATGAAGCCATCTTGCACTATTTGAATGGCCTTGAAATTTGATGTTGAGTTTTGTTGCCATCTATTATCGTTGTTACGGCCATGTTTCATCCAAATGAAGCCATATTGCACTATTTGCATGTACTTAACATTTAATGTTGAGTTTTGTTGCCATCTATTATCGTTGTTACGGCCATGTTACATCCAAATAAAGGCATCTTGCACTAATTCAATGGCCTTGAAATTTGATGTTGAGTTTTGTTGCCATCTATTATCGTTGTTACGGCCATGTTTCATCCAAATGAAGCCATCTTGCACTATTTGAATGGCCTTGAAATTTGATGTTGAGTTTTGTTGCCATCTATTATCGTTGTTACAACCATGTTTTATCCAAATGAAGCCATCTTGCACTATTTGAATGGCCTTGAAATTTGATGTTGAATTTTGTTGCCATCTATTTTCGTTGTTACGGCCATGTTTCATCCAAATGAAGCCATATTGCACTAATTCAATGGCCTTGAAATTTGATGTTGAGTTTTGTTGCCATCTATTATCGTTGTTACGGCCATGTTTCATCCAAATGAAGCCATTTTGCACTATTTGAATGGCCTTGAAATTTGATGTTGAGTTTTGTTGCCATCTATTATCGTTGTTACGGCCATGTTACATCCAAATGAAGCCATCTTGCACTATTTGAATGGCCTTGAAATTTGATGTTGAATTTTGTTGCCATCTATTATCGTTGTTACGGCCATGTTTCATCCAAATGAAGCCATCTTGCACTAATTCAATGGCCTTGAAATTTGATGTTGAGTTTTTTTGCCATCTATTATCGTTGTTACGGCCATGTTTCATCCAAATGAAGCCATCTTGCACTATTTGAATGGCCTTGAAATTTGATGTTGAGTTTTGTTGCCATCTATTATCGTTGTTACAACCATGTTTTATCCAAATGAAGCCATCTTGCACTATTTGAATGGCCTTGAAATTTGATGTTGAGTTTTATTGCCATCTATTATCGTTGTTACGGCCATGTTTCATCCAAATGAAGCCATATTGTACAATTTGAATGGCCTTGAAATTTGATGTTGAATTTTGTTGCCATCTATTATCGTTGTTACGGCCATGTTTCATCCAAATGAAGCCATATTGCACTAATTCAATGGCCTTGAAATTTGATGTTGAATTTTGTTGCCATCTATTATCGTTGTTACGGCCATGTTTTATCCAAATGAAGCCATTTTGCACTATTTCAATGGCCTTGAAATTTGATGTTGAGTTTTGTTGCCATCTATTATCGTTGTTACGGCCATGTTTCATCCAAATGAAGCCATCTTGCACTATTTGAATGGCCTTGAAATTTGATGTTGAGTTTTGTTGCCATCTATTATCGTTGTTACGGCCATGTTTCATCCAAATGAAGCCATATTGCACTATTTGCATGTACTTAACATTTAATGTTGAGTTTTTTTGCCATCTATTATCGTTGTTACGGCCATGTTTCATCCAAATGAAGCCATCTTGCACTATTTGAATGGCCTTGAAATTTGATGTTGAATTTTGTTGCCATCTATTATCGTTGTTACGGCCATGTTTCATCCAAATGAAGCCATCTTGCACTATTTAAATGGCCTTGAAATTTGATGTTGAGTTTTGTTGCCATCTATTATCGTTGTTACGGCCATGTTTCATCCAAATGAAGCCATCTTGCACTATTTGAATGGCCTTGAAATTTGATGTTGAATTTTGTTGCCATCTATTATCGTTGTTACGGCCATGTTTCATCCAAATAAAGGCATCTTGCACTATTTCAATGGCCTTGAAATTTGATGTTGAATTTTGTTGCCATCTATTATCGTTGTTACGGCTATGTTTCATCCAAATGAAGCCATCTTGCACTATTTGAATGGCCTTGAAATTTGATGTTGAGTTTTGTTGCCATCTATTATCGTTGTTACGGCCATGTTTCATCCAAATGAAGCCATATTGCACTATTTGCATGTACTTAAAATTTAATGTTGAGTTTTGTTGCCATCTATTATCGTTGTTATGGCCATGTTTCATCCAAATGAAGCCATCTTGCACTATTTGAATGGCCTTGAAATTTGATGTTGAGTTTTTTTGCCATCTATTATCGTTGTTACGGCCATGTTATATCCAAATGAAGCCATCTTGCACTATTTGAATGGTCTTGAAATTTGATGTTGAATTTTGTTGCCATCTATTATCGTTGTTACGGCCATGTTTCATCCAAATAAAGGGATCTTGCACTATTTCAATGTCCTTGAAATTTGATGTTGAATTTTGTTGCCATCTATTATCGTTGTTACGGCCATGTTTCATCCAAATGAAGCCATTTTGCACTATTTGAATGGCCTTGAAATTTGATGTTGAGTTTGTTGCCATCTATTATCCTTGTTACGGCCATGTTTCATCCAAATGAAGCCATCTTGCACTAGTTGAATGGCCTTGAAATTTGATGTTGAATTTTGTTGCCATCTATTATCGTTGTTACGGCCATGTTTCATCCAAATGAAGCCATCTTGCACTAATTCAATGGCCTTGAAATTTGATGTTGAGTTTTTTTGCCATCTATTATCGTTGTTACGGCCATGTTTCATCCAAATGAAGCCATCTTGCACTATTTGAATGGCCTTGAAATTTGATGTTGAGTTTTGTTGCCATCTATTATCGTTGTTACAACCATGTTTTATCCAAATGAAGCCATCTTGCACTATTTGAATGGCCTTGAAATTTGATGTTGAGTTTTATTGCCATCTATTATCGTTGTTACGGCCATGTTTCATCCAAATGAAGCCATATTGTACAATTTGAATGGCCTTGAAATTTGATGTTGAATTTTGTTGCCATCTATTATCGTTGTTACGGCCATGTTTCATCCAAATGAAGCCATATTGCACTAATTCAATGGCCTTGAAATTTGATGTTGAATTTTGTTGCCATCTATTATCGTTGTTACGGCCATGTTTTATCCAAATGAAGCCATTTTGCACTATTTCAATGGCCTTGAAATTTGATGTTGAGTTTTGTTGCCATCTATTATCGTTGTTACGGCCATGTTTCATCCAAATGAAGCCATCTTGCACTATTTGAATGGCCTTGAAATTTGATGTTGAGTTTTGTTGCCATCTATTATCGTTGTTACGGCCATGTTTCATCCAAATGAAGCCATATTGCACTATTTGCATGTACTTAACATTTAATGTTGAGTTTTTTTGCCATCTATTATCGTTGTTACGGCCATGTTTCATCCAAATGAAGCCATCTTGCACTATTTGAATGGCCTTGAAATTTGATGTTGAATTTTGTTGCCATCTATTATCGTTGTTACGGCCATGTTTCATCCAAATGAAGCCATCTTGCACTATTTAAATGGCCTTGAAATTTGATGTTGAGTTTTGTTGCCATCTATTATCGTTGTTACGGCCATGTTTCATCCAAATGAAGCCATCTTGCACTATTTGAATGGCCTTGAAATTTGATGTTGAATTTTGTTGCCATCTATTATCGTTGTTACGGCCATGTTTCATCCAAATAAAGGCATCTTGCACTATTTCAATGGCCTTGAAATTTGATGTTGAATTTTGTTGCCATCTATTATCGTTGTTACGGCTATGTTTCATCCAAATGAAGCCATCTTGCACTATTTGAATGGCCTTGAAATTTGATGTTGAGTTTTGTTGCCATCTATTATCGTTGTTACGGCCATGTTTCATCCAAATGAAGCCATATTGCACTATTTGCATGTACTTAAAATTTAATGTTGAGTTTTGTTGCCATCTATTATCGTTGTTATGGCCATGTTTCATCCAAATGAAGCCATCTTGCACTATTTGAATGGCCTTGAAATTTGATGTTGAGTTTTTTTGCCATCTATTATCGTTGTTACGGCCATGTTATATCCAAATGAAGCCATCTTGCACTATTTGAATGGTCTTGAAATTTGATGTTGAATTTTGTTGCCATCTATTATCGTTGTTACGGCCATGTTTCATCCAAATAAAGGGATCTTGCACTATTTCAATGTCCTTGAAATTTGATGTTGAATTTTGTTGCCATCTATTATCGTTGTTACGGCCATGTTTCATCCAAATGAAGCCATTTTGCACTATTTGAATGGCCTTGAAATTTGATGTTGAGTTTGTTGCCATCTATTATCCTTGTTACGGCCATGTTTCATCCAAATGAAGCCATCTTGCACTAGTTGAATGGCCTTGAAATTTGATGTTGAATTTTGTTGCCATCTATTATCGTTGTTAACGTACTTAACAACATGCCCGTCATGGGTTCAAGCCCCGAATAGACCGTGCTCCCATACGTAGGACTGACTATCCTGCTATGGTAACAATAAGTCACTGAAAGCCAAGCTCACTTCACTAGTGGGTACTTGGCAGGCCCTTGACCGACAGTGGTTGTTGTGCCAAAGAAAAAAGAAAAAAATATCGTTGTTACGGCCATGTTACATCCAAATGAAGCCATCTTGCACTAATTCATTGGCCTTGAAATTTGATGTTGAATTTTGTTGCCATCTATTATCGTTGTTACGGCCATGTTACATCCAAATGAAGCCATCTTGCACTATTTGAATGGCCTTGAAATTTGATGTTGAATTTTGTTGCCATCTATTATCGTTGTTACGGCCATGTTTCATCCAAATAAAGGCATCTTGCACTAATTCAATGGCCTTGAAATTTGATGTTGAATTTTGTTGCCATCTATTATCGTTGTTACGGCCATGTTTCATCCAAATGAAGCCATCTTGCACTATTTGCATGTACTTAAAATTTGATGTTGAGTTTTGTTGCCATCTATTATCGTTGTTACGGCCATGTTTCATCCAAATGAAGCCATCTTGCACTATTTGCATGGCCTTGAAATTTGATGTTGAGTTTTGTTGCCATCTATTATCGTTGTTACGGCCATGTTTCATCCAAATGAAGCCATCTTGCACTATTTGAATGGCCTTGAAATTTGATGTTGAGTTTTGTTGCCATCTATTATCGTTGTTACGGCCATGTTATATCCAAATGAAGTCATATTGCACTATTTGAATGGCCTTGAAATTTGATGTTGAGTTTTGTTGCCATCTATTATCGTTGTTATGGCCATGTTTCATCCAAATGAAGCCATCTTGCACTATTTGAATGGCCTTGAAATTTGATGTTGAGTTTTGTTGCCATCTATTATCGTTGTTACGGCCATGTTTCATCCAAATGAAGCCATCTTGCACTATTTGCATGTACTTAACATTTAATGTTGAGTTTTTTTGCCATCTATTATCGTTGTTACGGCCATGTATCATCCAAATGAAGCCATCTTGCACTATTTGAATGGCCTTGAAATTTGATGTTGAATTTTGTTGCCATCTATTATCGTTGTTACGGCCATGTTTCATCCAAATAAAGGCATCTTGCTCTAATTCAATGGCCTTGAAATTTGATGTTGGGTTTTTTTGCCATCTATTATCGTTGTTACGGCCATGTTTCATCCAAATGAAGCCATCTTGCACTATTTAAATGGCCTTGAAATTTGATGTTGAGTTTTGTTGCCATCTATTATCGTTGTTACGGCCATGTTTCATCCAAATGAAGCCATCTTGCACTATTTCAATGGCCTTGAAATTTGATGTTGAGTTTTTTTTGCCATCTATTATCGTTGTTACGGCCATGTTTCATCCAAATGAAGCCATATTGCACTATTTGAATGGCCTTGAAATTTGATGTTGAATTTTGTTGCCATCTATTATCGTTGTTACGGCCATGTTTCATCCAAATGAAGCCATATTGCACTATTTGAATGGCCTTGAAATTTGATGTTGAGTTTTTTTGCCATCTATTATCGTTGTTAACGTACTTAACAACATGCCCGTCATGGGTTCAAGCCCTAAATAGACCGTGCTCCCACACGTAGGACTGACTATCCTGCTATGATAACAATAAGTCACTGAAAGCCAAGCTCACTTCACTAGTGGGTACTTGGCAGGCCCTTGACCGCCAGTGGTTGTTGTGCCAAAGAAAAAAAAATTATCGTTGTTACGGCCATGTTACATCCAAATGAAGGCATCTTGCACTAATTCATTGGCCTTGAAATTTGATGTTGAATTTTGTTGCCATCTATTATCGTTGTTACGGCCATGTTACATCCAAATGAAGCCATCTTGCACTATTTGAATGGCCTAGAAATTTGATGTTGAATTTTGTTGCCATCTATTATCGTTGTTACGGCCATGTTTCATCCAAATAAAGGCATCTTGCTCTAATTCAATGGCCTTGAAATTTGATGTTGAATTTTGTTGCCATCTATTATCGTTGTTACGGCCATGTTACATCCAAATGAAGCCATCTTGCACTAATTCAATGGCCTTGAAATTTGATGTTGAGTTTTTTTGCCATCTATTATCGTTGTTACGGCCATGTTTCATCCAAATGAAGCCATCTTGCACTATTTGAATGGCCTTGAAATTTGATGTTGAGTTTTTTTGCCATCTATTATCGTTGTTACGGCCATGTTTTATCCAAATGAAGCCATTTTGCACTATTTGAATGGCCTTGAAATTTGATGTTGAATTTTGTTGCCATCTATTATCGTTGTTACGGCCATGTTTTATCCAAATGAAGCCATCTTGCACTATTTGAATGGCCTTGAAATTTGATGTTGAATTTTGTTGCCATCTATTATCGTTGTTACGGCCATGTTTTATCCAAATGAAGCCATATTGCACTATTTGAATGGCCTTGAAATTTGATGTTGAGTTTTGTTGCCATCTATTATCGTTGTTACGGCCATGTTTCATCCAAATGAAGCCATCTTGCACTATTTGAATGGCCTTGAAATTTGATGTTGAGTTTTTTTGCCATCTATTATCGTTGTTACGGCCATGTTTTATCCAAATGAAGCCATTTTGCACCATTTGAATGGCCTTGAAATTTGATGTTGAATTTTGTTGCCATCTATTATCGTTGTTACGGCCATGTTTCATCCAAATGAAGCCATCTTGCACTATTTGAATGGCCTTGAAATTTGATGTTGAATTTTGTTGCCATCTATTATCGTTGTTACGGCCATGTTTTATCCAAATGAAGCCATCTTGCACTATTTGAATGGCCTTGAAATTTGATGTTGAGTTTTTTTGCCATCTATTATCGTTGTTACGGCCATGTTTCATCCAAATGAAGCCATCTTGCACTATTTGAATGGCCTTGAAATTTGATGTTGAGTTTTTTTGCCATCTATTATCGTTGTTACGGCCATGTTTTATCCAAATGAAGCCATTTTGCACTATTTGAATGGCCTTGAAATTTGATGTTGAATTTTGTTGCCATCTATTATCGTTGTTACGGCCATGTTTCATCCAAATGAAGCCATCTTGCACTATTTGAATGGCCTTGAAATTTGATGTTGAATTTTGTTGCCATCTATTATCGTTGTTACGGCCATGTTTCATCCAAATGAAGCCATCTTGCACTATTGGAATGGCCTTGAAATTTGATGTTGGGTTTTTTTGCCATCTATTATCGTTGTTACGGCCATGTTTTATCCAAATGAAGCCATTTTGCACTATTTCAATGGCCTTGAAATTTGATGTTGAGTTTTGTTGCCATCTATTATCGTTGTTACGGCCATGTTTCATCCAAATGAAGCCATCTTGCACTATTTGAATGGCCTTGAAATTTGATGTTGAGTTTTGTTGCCATCTATTATCGTTGTTACGGCCATGTTTCATCCAAATGAAGCCATCTTGCACTATTTGCATGTACTTAACATTTAATGTTGAGTTTTTTTGCCATCTATTATCGTTGTTACGGCCATGTTTCATCCAAATGAAGCCATCTTGCACTATTTGAATGGCCTTGAAATTTGATGTTGAATTTTGTTGCCATCTATTATCGTTGTTACGGCCATGTTTCATCCAAATAAAGGCATCTTGCTCTAATTCAATGGCCTTGAAATTTGATGTTGGGTTTTTTTGCCATCTATTATCGTTGTTACGGCCATGTTTCATCCAAATGAAGCCATCTTGCACTATTTAAATGGCCTTGAAATTTGATGTTGAGTTTTGTTGCCATCTATTATCGTTGTTACGGCCATGTTTCATCCAAATGAAGCCATCTTGCACTATTTCAATGGCCTTGAAATTTGATGTTGAATTTTGTTGCCATCTATTATCGTTGTTACGGCCATGTTTCATCCAAATGATGCCATATTGCACTATTTGAATGGCCTTGAAATTTGATGTTGAATTTTGTTGCCATCTATTATCGTTGTTACGGCCATGTTTCATCCAAATGAAGCCATATTGCAGTATTTGAATGGCCTTGAAATTTGATGTTGAGTTTTGTTGCCATCTATTATCGTTGTTAACGTACTTAACAACATGCCCGTCATGGGTTCAAGCCCTAAATAGACCGTGCTCCCACACGTAGGACTGACTATCCTGCTATGGTAACAATAAGTCACTGAAAGCCAAGCTCACTTCACTAGTGGGTACTTGGCAGGCCCTTGACCGACAGTGGTTGTTGTGCCAAAGAAAAAAAAATTATCGTTGTTACGGCCATGTTACATCCAAATGAAGGCATCTTGCACTAATTCATTGGCCTTGAAATTTGATGTTGAATTTTGTTGCCATCTATTATCGTTGTTACGGCCATGTTACATCCAAATGAAGCCATCTTGCACTAGTTGAATGGCCTTGAAATTTGATGTTGAATTTTGTTGCCATCTATTATCGTTGTTACGGCCATGTTTCATCCAAATAAAGGCATCTTGCGCTGTTTCAATGGCCTTGAAATTTGATGTTGAATTTTGTTGCCATCTATTATCGTTGTTACGGCCATGTTACATCCAAATGAAGCCATCTTGCACTAATTCAATGGCCTTGAAATTTGATGTTGAGTTTTTTTGCCATCTATTATCGTTGTTACGGCCATGTTTCATCCAAATGAAGCCATCTTGCACTATTGGAATGGCCTTGAAATTTGATGTTGGGTTTTTTTGCCATCTATTATCGTTGTTACGGCCATGTTTCATCCAAATGAAGCCATCTTGCACTATTTGAATGGCCTTGAAATTTGATGTTGAATTTTGTTGCCATCTATTATCGTTGTTACGGCCATGTTTCATCCAAATGAAGCCATCTTGCACTATTTGAATGGCCTTGAAATTTGATGTTGAATTTTGTTGCTATCTATTATCGTTGTTACGGCCATGTTTCATCCAAATAAAGGCATCTTGCTCTAATTCAATGGCCTTGAAATTTGATATTGGGTTTTTTTGCCATCTATTATCGTTGTTACGGCCATGTTTCATCCAAATGAAGCCATCTTGCACTATTTAAATGGCCTTGAAATTTGATGTTGAGTTTTGTTGCCATCTATTATCGTTGTTACGGCCATGTTTCATCCAAATGAAGCCATCTTGCACTATTTGAATGGTCTTGAAATTTGATGTTGAATTTTGTTGCCATCTATTATCGTTGTTACGGCCATGTTTCATCCAAATAAAGGCATCTTGCACTATTTCAATGGCCTTGAAATTTGACGTTGAATTTTGTTGCCATCTATTATCGTTGTTACGGCTATGTTTCATCCAAATGAAGCCATATTGCACTATTTGAATGGCCTTGAAATTTGATGTTGAGTTTTGTTGCCATCTATTATCGTTGTTACGGCCATGTTTCATCCAAATGAAGCCATATTGCACTATTTGCATGTACTTAATATTTAATGTTGAGTTTTTTTGCCATCTATTATCGTTGTTATGGCCATGTTTTATCCAAATGAAGCCATCTTGCACTATTTGAATGGCCTTGAAATTTGATGTTGAGTTTTTTTGCCATCTATTATCGTTGTTACGGCCATGTTTTATCCAAATGAAGCCATTTTGCACTATTTGAATGGTCTTGAAATTTGATGTTGAATTTTGTTGCCATCTATTATCGTTGTTACGGCCATGTTTCATCCAAATAAAGGGATCTTGCACTATTTCAATGTCCTTGAAATTTGATGTTGAATTTTGTTGCCATCTATTATCGTTGTTACGGCCATGTTTCATCCAAATGAAGCCATTTTGCACTATTTGAATGGCCTTGAATTTTGATGTTGAGTTTTGTTGCCATCTATTATCCTTGTTACGGCCATGTTTCATCCAAATGAAGCCATCTTGCACTAGTTGAATGGCCTTGAAATTTGATGTTGAATTTTGTTGCCATCTATTATCGTTGTTAACGTACTTAACAACATGCCCGTCATGGGTTCAAGCTCCGAATAGACCGTGCTCCCATACGTAGGACTGACTATCCTGCTATGGTAACAATAAGTCACTGAAAGCCAAGCTCACTTCACTAGTGGGTACTTGGCAGGCCCTTGACCGACAGTGGTTGTTGTGCCAAAGAAAAAAAAAATTATCGTTGTTACGGCCATGTTACATCCAAATAAAGGCATCTTGCACTAATTCAATGGCCTTGAAATTTAATGTTGAATTTTGTTGCCATCTATTATCGTTGTTACGGCCATGTTACATCCAAATGAAGCCATCTTGCACTATTTGAATGGCCTTGAAATTTGATGTTGAATTTTGTTGCCATCTATTATCGTTGTTACGGCCATGTTTCATCCAAATAAAGGCATCTTGCACTAATTCAATGGCCTTGAAATTTGATGTTGAGTTTTGTTGCCATCTATTATCGTTGTTACGGCCATGTTTCATCCAAATGAAGCCATATTGCACTATTTGCATGCACTTAAAATTTAATGTTGAGTTTTTTTGCCATCTATTATCGTTGTTACGGCCATGTTTCATCGAAATGAAGCCATCTTGCACTATTTGAATGGCCTTGAAATTTGATAATGAGTTTTTTTGCCATCTATTATCGTTGTTACGGCCATTATCGTTGTTACGGTCCAAATGAAGCCATCTTGCACTATTTGAATGGCCTTGAAATTTGATGTTGAGTTTTGTTGCCATCTATTATCGTTGTTACGGCCATGTTACATCCAAATAAAGGCATCTTGCACTATTTCAATGTCCTTGAAATTTGATGTTGAATTTTGTTGCCATCTATTATCGTTGTTACGGCCATGTTTCATCCAAATGAAGCCATTTTGCACTATTTGAATGGCCTTGAAATTTGATGTTGAGTTTGTTGCCATGTATGTATGCCATGTATGCCATATCCTTGTTACGGCCATGTTACATCCAAATGAAGGCATCTTGCACTAATTCATTGGCCTTGAAATTTGATGTTGAATTTTGTTGCCATCTATTATCGTTGTTAACGTACTTAACAACATGCCCGTCATGGGTTCAAGCCCCGAATAGACCGTGCTCCCATACGTAGGACTGACTATCCTGCTATGGTAACAATAAGTCACTGAAAGCCAAGCTCACTTCACTAGTGGGTACTTGGCAGGCCCTTGACCGACAGTGGTTGTTGTGCCAAAGAAAAAAAAAATTATCGTTGTTACGGCCATGTTACATCCAAATGAAGGCATATTGCACTAATTCATTGGCCTTGAAATTTGATGTTGAATTTTGTTGCCATCTATTATCGTTGTTACGGCCATGTTTCATCCAAATGAAGCCATCTTGCACTAGTTGAATGGCCTTGAAATTTGATGTTGAGTTTTTTTGCCATCTATTATCGTTGTTAACGTACTTAACAACATGCCCGTCATGGGTTCAAGCCCCAAATAGACCGTGCTCCCATACGTAGGACTGACTATCCTGCTATGGTAACAATAAGTCACTGAAAGCCAAGCTCACTTCACTAGTGGGTACTTGGCAGGCCCTTGACCGACAGTGGTTGTTGTGCCAAAGAAAAAAGAAAAAAATATCGTTGTTGCGGCCATGTTACATCCAAATAAAGGCATCTTGCACTAATTCAATGGCCTTGAAATTTGAGGTTGAATTTTGTTGCCATCTATTATCGTTGTTACGGCCATGTTTCATCCAAATGAAGCCATCTTGCACTATTTGAACGGCCTTGAAATTTGATGTTGAATTTTGTTGCCATCTATTATCGTTGTTACGGCCATGTTTTATCCAAATAAAGGCATCTTGCACTATTTCAATGGCCTTGAAATTTGATGTTGAATTTTGTTGCCATCTATTATCGTTGTTACGGCCATGTTTCATCCAAATGAAGCCATATTGCACTATTTGCATGTACTTAAAATTTGATGTTGAGTTTTGTTGCCATCTATTATCGTTGTTACGGCCATGTTTCATCCAAATGAAGCCATCTTGCACTATTTGAATGGCCTTGAAATTTGATGTTGAGTTTTGTTGCCATCTATTATCGTTGTTACGGCCATGTTTCATCCAAATGAAGCCATCTTGCACTATTTGAATGGCCTTGAAATTTGATGTTGAGTTTTGTTGCCATCTATTATCGTTGTTACGGCCATGTTATATCCAAATGAAGTCATATTGCACTATTTGAATGGCCTTGAAATTTGATGTTGAGTTTTGTTGCCATCTATTATCGTTGTTACGGCCATGTTTCATCCAAATGAAGCCATCTTGCACTATTTGAATGGCCTTGAAATTTGATGTTGAGTTTTGTTGCCATCTATTATCGTTGTTACGGCCATGTTTCATCCAAATGAAGCCATCTTGCACTATTTGCATGTACTTAACATTTAATGTTGAGTTTTGTTGCCATCTATTATCGTTGTTACGGCCATGTTTCATCCAAATGAAGCCATCTTGCACTATTTGAATGGCCTTGAAATTTGATGTTGAATTTTGTTGCCATCTATTATCGTTGTTACGGCCATGTTTCATCCAAATAAAGGCATCTTGCTCTAATTCAATGGCTTTGAAATTTGATGTTGGGTTTTTTTGCCATCTATTATCGTTGTTACGGCCATGTTTCATCCAAATGAAGCCATCTTGCACTATTTGAATGGCCTTGAAATTTGATGTTGAGTTTTGTTGCCATCTATTATCGTTGTTACGGCCATGTTTCATCCAAATGAAGCCATCTTGCACTATTTGAATGGCCTTGAAATTTGATGTTGAATTTTGTTGCCATCTATTATCGTTGTTACGGCCATGTTTCATCCAACTGAAGCCATATTGCACTATATGAATGGCCTTGAAATTTGATGTTGAATTTTGTTGCCATCTATTATCGTTGTTACGGCCATGTTTCATCCAAATGAAGCCATATTGCACTATTTGAATGGCCTTGAAATTTGATGTTGAGTTTTTTTGCCATCTATTATCGTTGTTAACGTACTTAACAACATGCCCGTCATGGGTTCAAGCCCTAAATAGACCGTGCTCCCACATGTAGGACTGACTATCCTGCTATGGTAACAATAAGTCACTGAAAGCCAAGGTCACTTCACTAGTGGGTACTTGGCAGGCCCTTGACCGACAGTGGTTGTTGTGCCAAAGAAAAAAAAATTATCGTTGTTACGGCCATGTTACATCCAAATGAAGGCATCTTGCACTAATTCATTGGCCTTGAAATTTGATGTTGAATTTTGTTGCCATCTATTATCGTTGTTACGGCCATGTTACATCCAAATGAAGCCATCTTGCACTATTTGAATGGCCTTGAAATTTGATGTTGAATTTTGTTGCCATCTATTATCGTTGTTACGGCCATGTTTCATCCAAATGAAGCCATCTTGCACTAATTCAATGGCCTTGAAATTTGATGTTGAGTTTTGTTGCCATCTATTATCGTTGTTACGGCCATGTTTCATCCAAATGAAGCCATCTTGCACTATTTGAATGGCCTTGAAATTTGATGTTGAGTTTTTTTGCCATCTATTATCGTTGTTATGGCCATGTTTCATCCAAATGAAGCCATCTTGCACTATTTGAATGGCCTTGAAATTTGATGTTGAGTTTTGTTGCCATCTATTATCGTTGTTACGGCCATGATTCATCGAAATGAAGCCATCTTGCACTATTTGCATGTACTTAACATTTAATGTTGAGTTTTTTTGCCATCTATTATCGTTGTTACGGCCATGTATCATCCAAATGAAGCCATCTTGCACTATTTGAATGGCCTTGAAATTTGATGTTGAATTTTGTTGCCATCTATTATCGTTGTTACGGCCATGTTTCATCCAAATGAAGCCATATTGCACTATATGAATGGCCTTGAAATTTGATGTTGAATTTTGTTGCCATCTATTATCGTTGTTACGGCCATGTTTCATCCAAATGAAGCCATCTTGCACTATTTGAATGGCCTTGAAATTTGATGTTGAGTTTTTTTGCCATCTATTATCGTTGTTAACGTACTTAACAACATGCCCGTCATGGGTTCAAGCCCCAAATAGACCGTGCTCCCATACGTAGGACTGACTATCCTGCTATGGTAACAATAAGTCACTGAAAGCCAAGCTCACTTCACTAGTGGGTACTTGGCAGGCCCTTGACCGACAGTGGTTGTTGTGCCAAAGAAAAAAGAAAAAAATATCGTTGTTACGGCCATGTTTCATCCAAATAAAGGCATCTTGCACTAATTCAATGGCCTTGAAATTTGATGTTGAGTTTTGTTGCCATCTATTATCGTTGTTACGGCCATGTTTCATCCAAATGAAGCCATCTTGCACTATTTGAATGGCCTTGAAATTTGATGTTGAGTTTTGTTGCCATCTATTATCGTTGTTACGGCCATGTTATATCCAAATGAAGTCATATTGCACTATTTGAATGGCCTTGAAATTTGATGTTGAGTTTTGTTGCCATCTATTATCGTTGTTACGGCCATGTTTCATCCAAATGAAGCCATCTTGCACTATTTGAATGGCCTTGAAATTTGATGTTGAGTTTTTTTGCCATCTATTATCGTTGTTACGGCCATGTTACATCCAAATGAAGCCATCTTGCACTATTTGCATGTACTTAACATTTAATGTTGAGTTTTTTTGCCATCTATTATCGTTGTTACGGCCATGTTTCATCCAAATGAAGCCATCTTGCACTATTTGAATGGCCTTGAAATTTGATGTTGAATTTTGTTGCCATCTATTATCGTTGTTACGGCCATGTTTCATCCAAATAAAGGCATCTTGCTCTAATTCAATGGCCTTGAAATTTGATGTTGGGTTTTTTTGCCATCTATTATCGTTGTTACGGCCATGTTTCATCCAAATGAAGCCATCTTGCACTATTTAAATGGCCTTGAAATTTGATGTTGAGTTTTGTTGCCATCTATTATCGTTGTTACGGCCATGTTTCATCCAAATGAAGCCATCTTGCACTATTTGAATGGCCTTGAAATTTGATGTTGAATTTTGTTGCCATCTATTATCGTTGTTACGGCCATGTTTCATCCAAATGAAGTCATATTGCACTATTTGAATGGCCTTGAAATTTGATGTTGAATTTTGTTGCCATCTATTATCGTTGTTACGGCCATGTTTCATCCAAATGAAGCCATATTGCACTATTTGAATGGCCTTGAAATTTGATGTTGAGTTTTTTTGCCATCTATTATCGTTGTTAACGTACTTAACAACATGCCCGTCATGGGTTCAAGCCCTAAATAGACCGTGCTCCCACACGTAGGACTGACTATCCTGCTATGGTAACAATAAGTCACTGAAAGCCAAGCTCACTTCACTAGTGGGTACTTGGCAGGCCCTTGACCGACAGTGGTTGTTGTGCCAAAGAAAAAAAAATTATCGTTGTTACGGCCATGTTACATCCAAATGAAGGCATCTTGCACTAATTCATTGGCCTTGAAATTTGATGTTGAATTTTGTTGCCATCTATTATCGTTGTTACGGCCATGTTACATCCAAATGAAGCCATCTTGCACTATTTGAATGGCCTTGAAATTTGATGTTGAATTTTGTTGCCATCTATTATCGTTGTTACGGCCATGTTTCATCCAAATGAAGCCATCTTGCACTAATTCAATGGCCTTGAAATTTGATGTTGAGTTTTGTTGCCATCTATTATCGTTGTTATGGCCATGTTTCATCCAAATGAAGCCATCTTGCACTATTTGAATGGCCTTGAAATTTGATGTTGAGTTTTTTTGCCATCTATTATCGTTGTTACGGCCATGTTTCATCCAAATGAAGCCATCTTGCACTATTTGAATGGCCTTGAAATTTGATGTTGAGTTTTGTTGCCATCTATTATCGTTGTTACGGCCATGTTTCATCGAATTGAAGCCATCTTGCACTATTTGCATGTACTTAACATTTAATGTTGAGTTTTTTTGCCATCTATTATCGTTGTTACGGCCATGTATCATCCAAATGAAGCCATCTTGCACTATTTGAATGGCCTTGAAATTTGATGTTGAATTTTGTTGCCATCTATTATCGTTGTTACGGCCATGTTTCATCCAAATAAAGGAATCTTGCTCTCATTCAATGGCCTTGAAATTTGATGTTGGGTTTTTTGCCATCTATTATCGTTGTTACGGCCATGTTTCATCCAAATGAAGCCATCTTGCACTATTTAAATGGCCTTGAAATTTGATGTTGTGTTTTGTTGCCATCTATTATCGTTGTTACGGCCATTATCGTTGTTACGGTCCAAATGAAGCCATCTTGCACTATTTCAATGGCCTTGAAATTTGATGTTGAATTTTGTTGCCATCTATTATCGTTGTTACGGCCATGTTTCATCCAAATGAAGCCATATTGCACTATTTGAATGGCCTTGAAATTTGATGTTGAATTTTGTTGCCATCTATTATCGTTGTTACGGCCATGTTTCATCCAAATGAAGCCATATTGCACTATTTGAATGGCCTTGAAATTTGATGTTGAGTTTTGTTGCCATCTATTATCCTTGCTACGGCCATGTTTCATCCAAATGAAGCCATCTTGCACTATTTGAATGGCCTTGAAATTTGATGTTGAGTTTTTTTGCCATCTATTATCGTTGTTACGGCCATGTTTCATCCAAATGAAGTCATATTGCACTATTTGCATGTACTTAACATTTAATGTTGAGTTTTGTTGCCATCTATTATCGTTGTTACGGCCATGTTTCATCCAAATGAAGCCATCTTGCACTATTTGAATGGCCTTGAAATTTGATGTTGAATTTTGTTGCCATCTATTATCGTTGTTACGGCCATGCTTCATCCAAATGAAGCCATCTTGCACTATTTGAATGGCCTTGAAATTTGATGTTGGGTTTTTTTGCCATCTATTATCGTTGTTACGGCCATGTTTCATCCAAATGAAGCCATCTTGCACTATTTGAATGGCCCTGAAATTTGATGTTGAATTTTGTTGCCATCTATTATCGTTGTTACGGCCATGTTTCATCCAAATGAAGCCATCTTGCACTATTTGAATGGCCTTGAAATTTGATGTTGAATTTTGTTGCCATCTATTATCGTTGTTACGGCCATGTTTCATCCAAATGAAGCCATATTGCACTATCTGAATGGCCTTGAAATTTGATGTTGAGTTTGGTTGCCATCTATTAGCGTACTTAACAACATGCCCGTCATGGGTTCAAGCCCCAAATAGACCGTGCTCCCATACGTAGGACTGACTATCCTGCTATGGTAACAATAAGTCACTGAAAGCCAAGCTCACTTCACTAGTGGGTACTTGGCAGGCCCTTGACCGACAGTGGTTGTTGTGCCAACGAAAAAAAAAAATTATCGTTGTTACGGCCACGTTACATCCAAATAAAGGCATCTTGTACTAATTCAATGGCCTTGAAATTTAATGTTGAATTTTGTTGCCATCTATTATCGTTGTTACGGCCATGTTACATCCAAATGAAGCCATCTTGCACTATTTGAATGGCCTTGAAATTTGATGTTGAATTTTGTTGCCATCTATTATCGTTGTTACGGCCATGTTTCATCCAAATGAAGCCATCTTGCACTAATTCAATGGCCTTGAAATTTGATGTTGAGTTTTTTTGCCATCTATTATCGTTGTTACGGCTATGTTTCATCCAAATGAAGCCATCTTGCACTATTTGAATGGCCTTGAAATTTGATGTTGAGTTTTGTTGCCATCTATTATCGTTGTTACAACCATGTTTTATCCAAATGAAGCCATCTTGCACTATTTGAATGGCCTTGAAATTTGATGTTGAACTTTGTTGCCATCTATTATCGTTGTTACGGCCATGTTTCATCCAAATGAAGCCATATTGCACTAATTCAATGGCCTTGAAATTTGATGTTGAATTTTGTTGCCATCTATTATCGTTGTTACGGCCATGTTTCATCCAAATGAAGCCATTTTGCACTATTTCAATGGCCTTGAAATTTGATGTTGAGTTTTGTTGCCATCTATTATCGTTGTTACGGCCATGTTTCATCCAAATGAAGCCATCTTGCACTATTTCAATGGCCTTGAAATTTGATGTTGAGTTTTGTTGCCATCTATTATCGTTGTTACGGCCATGTTTCATCCAAATGAAGCCATCTTGCACTATTTGCATGTACTTAACATTTAATGTTGAGTTTTGTTGCCATCTATTATCGTTGTTACGGCCATGTTTCATCCAAATGAAGCCATCTTGCACTATTTGAATGGCCTTGAAATTTGATGTTGAATTTTGTTGCCATCTATTATCGTTGTTACGGCCATGTTTCATCCAAATAAAGGCATCTTGCTCTAATTCAATGGCCTTGAAATTTGATGTTGGGTTTTTTTGCCATCTATTATCGTTGTTACGGCCATGTTTCATCCAAATGAAGCCATCTTGCACTATTTAAATGGCCTTGAAATTTGATGTTGAGTTTTGTTGCCATCTATTATCGTTGTTACGGCCATGTTTCATCCAAATGAAGCCATCTTGCACTATTTGAATGGCCTTGAAATTTGATGTTGAGTTTTGTTGCCATCTATTATCGTTGTTACGGCCATGTTACATCCAAATGAAGCCATCTTGCACTATTTGAATGGCCTTGAAATTTGATGTTGAATTTTGTTGCCATCTATTATCGTTGTTACGGCCATGTTTCATCCAAATGAAGCCATCTTGCACTAATTCAATGGCCTTGAAATTTGATGTTGAGTTTTGTTGCCATCTATTATCGTTGTTACGGCCATGTTTCATCCAAATGAAGCCATCTTGCACTATTTGAATGGCCTTGAAATTTGATGTTGAGTTTTTTTGCCATCTATTATCGTTGTTATGGCCATGTTTCATCCAAATGAAGCCATCTTGCACTATTTGAATGGCCTTGAAATTTGATGTTGAGTTTTGTTGCCATCTATTATCGTTGTTACGGCCATGATTCATCGAAATGAAGCCATCTTGCACTATTTGCATGTACTTAACATTTAATGTTGAGTTTTTTTGCCATCTATTATCGTTGTTACGGCCATGTATCATCCAAATGAAGCCATCTTGCACTATTTGAATGGCCTTGAAATTTGATGTTGAATTTTGTTGCCATCTATTATCGTTGTTACGGCCATGTTTCATCCAAATGAAGCCATATTGCACTATATGAATGGCCTTGAAATTTGATGTTGAATTTTGTTGCCATCTATTATCGTTGTTACGGCCATGTTTCATCCAAATGAAGCCATCTTGCACTATTTGAATGGCCTTGAAATTTGATGTTGAGTTTTGTTGCCATCTATTATCGTTGTTACGGCCATGTTTCATCCAAATGAAGCCATCTTGCACTATTTGAATGGCCTTGAAATTTGATGTTGAGTTTTTTTGCCATCTATTATCGTTGTTACGGCCATGTTATATCCAAATGAAGTCATATTGCACTAATTCAATGGCCTTGAAATTTGATGTTGAGTTTTGTTGCCATCTATTATCGTTGTTACGGCCATGTTTCATCCAAATGAAGCCATCTTGCACTATTTGAATGGCCTTGAAATTTGATGTTGAGTTTTTTTGCCATCTATTATCGTTGTTACGGCCATGTTTCATCCAAATGAAGCCATCTTGCACTATTTGCATGTACTTAACATTTAATGTTGAGTTTTGTTGCCATCTATTATCGTTGTTACGGCCATGTTTCATCCAAATGAAGCCATCTTGCACTATTTGAATGGCCTTGAAATTTGATGTTGAATTTTGTTGCCATCTATTATCGTTGTTACGGCCATGTTTCATCCAAATAAAGGCATCTTGCTCTAATTCAATGGCCTTGAAATTTGATGTTGGGTTTTTTTGCCATCTATTATCGTTGTTACGGCCATGTTTCATCCAAATGAACCCATCTTGCACTATTTAAATGGCCTTGAAATTTGATGTTGAGTTTTGTTGCCATCTATTATCGTTGTTACGGCCATGTTTCATCCAAATGAAGCCATCTTGCACTATTTGAATGGCCTTGAAATTTGATGTTGAGTTTTGTTGCCATCTATTATCGTTGTTACGGCCATGTTTCATCCAAATGAAGCCATATTGCACTATTTGAATGGCCTTGAAATTTGATGTTGAATTTTGTTGCCATCTATTATCGTTGTTACGGCCATGTTTCATCCAAATGAAGCCATATTGCAGTATTTGAATGGCCTTGAAATTTGATGTTGAGTTTTTTTGCCATCTATTATCGTTGTTAACGTACTTAACAACATGCCCGTCATGGGTTCAAGCCCTAAATAGACCGTGCTCCCACACGTAGGACTGACTATCCTGCTATGGTAACAATAAGTCACTGAAAGCCAAGCTCACTTCACTAGTGGGTACTTGGCAGGCCCTTGACCGACAGTGGTTGTTGTGCCAAAGAAAAAAAAAATTATCGTTGTTACGGCCATGTTACATCCAAATGAAGGCATCTTGCACTAATTCATTGGCCTTGAAATTTGATGTTGAATTTTGTTGCCATCTATTATCGTTGTTACGGCCATGTTACATCCAAATGAAGCCATCTTGCACTATTTGAATGGCCTTGAAATTTGATGTTGAATTTTGTTGCCATCTATTATCGTTGTTACGGCCATGTTTCATCCAAATGAAGCCATCTTGCACTAATTCAATGGCCTTGAAATTTGATGTTGAGTTTTGTTGCCATCTATTATCGTTGTTATGGCCATGTTTCATCCAAATGAAGCCATCTTGCACTATTTGAATGGCCTTGAAATTTGATGTTGAGTTTTTTTGCCATCTATTATCGTTGTTACGGCCATGTTTCATCCAAATGAAGCCATCTTGCACTATTTGAATGGCCTTGAAATTTGATGTTGAGTTTTGTTGCCATCTATTATCGTTGTTACGGCCATTATCGTTGTTACGGTCCAAATGAAGCCATCTTGCACTATTTCAATGGCCTTGAAATTTGATGTTGAATTTTGTTGCCATCTATTATCGTTGTTACGGCCATGTTTCATCCAAATGAAGCCATATTGCACTATTTGAATGGCCTTGAAATTTGATGTTGAATTTTGTTGCCATCTATTATCGTTGTTACGGCCATGTTTCATCCAAATGAAGCCATATTGCACTATTTGAATGGCCTTGAAATTTGATGTTGAGTTTTGTTGCCATCTATTATCCTTGCTACGGCCATGTTTCATCCAAATGAAGCCATCTTGCACTATTTGAATGGCCTTGAAATTTGATGTTGAGTTTTTTTGCCATCTATTATCGTTGTTACGGCCATGTTTCATCCAAATGAAGCCATCTTGCACTATTTGAATGGCCTTGAAATTTGATGTTGAATTTTGTTGCCATCTATTATCGTTGTTACGGCCATGTTTCATCCAAATAAAGGCATCTTGCTCTAATTCAATGGCCTTGAAATTTGATGTTGGGTTTTTTGCCATCTATTATCGTTGTTACGGCCATGTTTCATCCAAATGAAGCCATCTTGCACTATTTAAATGGCCTTGAAATTTGATGTTGTGTTTTGTTGCCATCTATTATCGTTGTTACGGCCATTATCGTTGTTACGGTCCAAATGAAGCCATCTTGCACTATTTGAATGGCCTTGAAATTTGATGTTGAATTTTGTTGCCATCTATTATCGTTGTTACGGCCATGTTTCATCCAAATGAAGCCATATTGCACTATTTGAATGGCCTTGAAATTTGATGTTGAATTTTGTTGCCATCTATTATCGTTGTTACGGCCATGTTTCATCCAAATGAAGCCATATTGCACTATTTGAATGGCCTTGAAATTTGATGTTGAGTTTTGTTGCCATCTATTATCCTTGCTACGGCCATGTTTCATCCAAATGAAGCCATCTTGCACTATTTGAATGGCCTTGAAATTTGATGTTGAGTTTTTTTGCCATCTATTATCGTTGTTACGGCCATGTTTCATCCAAATGAAGTCATATTGCACTATTTGCATGTACTTAACATTTAATGTTGAGTTTTGTTGCCATCTATTATCGTTGTTACGGCCATGTTTCATCCAAATGAAGCCATCTTGCACTATTTGAATGGCCTTGAAATTTGATGTTGAATTTTGTTGCCATCTATTATCGTTGTTACGGCCATGCTTCATCCAAATGAAGCCATCTTGCACTATTTGAATGGCCTTGAAATTTGATGTTGGGTTTTTTTGCCATCTATTATCGTTGTTACGGCCATGTTTCATCCAAATGAAGCCATCTTGCACTATTTGAATGGCCCTGAAATTTGATGTTGAATTTTGTTGCCATCTATTATCGTTGTTACGGCCATGTTTCATCCAAATGAAGCCATCTTGCACTATTTGAATGGCCTTGAAATTTGATGTTGAATTTTGTTGCCATCTATTATCGTTGTTACGGCCATGTTTCATCCAAATGAAGCCATATTGCACTATCTGAATGGCCTTGAAATTTGATGTTGAGTTTGGTTGCCATCTATTAGCGTACTTAACAACATGCCCGTCATGGGTTCAAGCCCCAAATAGACCGTGCTCCCATACGTAGGACTGACTATCCTGCTATGGTAACAATAAGTCACTGAAAGCCAAGCTCACTTAACTAGTGGGTACTTGGCAGGCCCTTGACCGACAGTGGTTGTTGTGCCAACGAAAAAAAAAAAATTATCGTTGTTACGGCCACGTTACATCCAAATAAAGGCATCTTGTACTAATTCAATGGCCTTGAAATTTAATGTTGAATTTTGTTGCCATCTATTATCGTTGTTACGGCCATGTTACATCCAAATGAAGCCATCTTGCACTATTTGAATGGCCTTGAAATTTGATGTTGAATTTTGTTGCCATCTATTATCGTTGTTACGGCCATGTTTCATCCAAATGAAGCCATCTTGCACTAATTCAATGGCCTTGAAATTTGATGTTGAGTTTTTTTGCCATCTATTATCGTTGTTACGGCTATGTTTCATCCAAATGAAGCCATCTTGCACTATTTGAATGGCCTTGAAATTTGATGTTGAGTTTTGTTGCCATCTATTATCGTTGTTACAACCATGTTTTATCCAAATGAAGCCATCTTGCACTATTTGAATGGCCTTGAAATTTGATGTTGAACTTTGTTGCCATCTATTATCGTTGTTACGGCCATGTTTCATCCAAATGAAGCCATATTGCACTAATTCAATGGCCTTGAAATTTGATGTTGAATTTTGTTGCCATCTATTATCGTTGTTACGGCCATGTTTCATCCAAATGAAGCCATTTTGCACTATTTCAATGGCCTTGAAATTTGATGTTGAGTTTTGTTGCCATCTATTATCGTTGTTACGGCCATGTTTCATCCAAATGAAGCCATCTTGCACTATTTGAATGGCCTTGAAATTTGATGTTGAGTTTTGTTGCCATCTATTATCGTTGTTACGGCCATGTTTCATCCAAATGAAGCCATCTTGCACTATTTGCATGTACTTAACATTTAATGTTGAGTTTTGTTGCCATCTATTATCGTTGTTACGGCCATGTTTCATCCAAATGAAGCCATCTTGCACTATTTGAATGGCCTTGAAATTTGATGTTGAATTTTGTTGCCATCTATTATCGTTGTTACGGCCATGTTTCATCCAAATAAAGGCATCTTGCTCTAATTCAATGGCCTTGAAATTTGATGTTGGGTTTTTTTGCCATCTATTATCGTTGTTACGGCCATGTTTCATCCAAATGAAGCCATCTTGCACTATTTAAATGGCCTTGAAATTTGATGTTGAGTTTTGTTGCCATCTATTATCGTTGTTACGGCCATGCTTCATCCAAATGAAGCCATCTTGCACTATTTGAATGGCCTTGAAATTTGATGTTGAGTTTTGTTGCCATCTATTATCGTTGTTACGGCCATGTTTCATCCAAATGAAGCCATATTGCACTATTTGAATGGCCTTGAAATTTGATGTTGAATTTTGTTGCCATCTATTATCGTTGTTACGGCCATGTTTCATCCAAATGAAGCCATATTGCAGTATTTGAATGGCCTTGAAATTTGATGTTGAGTTTTTTTGCCATCTATTATCGTTGTTAACGTACTTAACAACATGCCCGTCATGGGTTCAAGCCCTAAATAGACCGTGCTCCCACACGTAGGACTGACTATCCTGCTATGGTAACAATAAGTCACTGAAAGCCAAGCTCACTTCACTAGTGGGTACTTGGCAGGCCCTTGACCGACAGTGGTTGTTGTGCCAAAGAAAAAAAAAATTATCGTTGTTACGGCCATGTTACATCCAAATGAAGGCATCTTGCACTAATTCATTGGCCTTGAAATTTGATGTTGAATTTTGTTGCCATCTATTATCGTTGTTACGGCCATGTTACATCCAAATGAAGCCATCTTGCACTAGTTGAATGGCCTTGAAATTTGATGTTGAATTTTGTTGCCATCTATTATCGTTGTTACGGCCATGTTTCATCCAAATAAAGGCATCTTGCGCTGTTTCAATGGCCTTGAAATTTGATGTTGAATTTTGTTGCCATCTATTATCGTTGTTACGGCCATGTTACATCCAAATGAAGCCATCTTGCACTAATTCAATGGCCTTGAAATTTGATGTTGAATTTTTTTGCCATCTATTATCGTTGTTACGGCCATGTTTCATCCAAATGAAGCCATCTTGCACTATTTGAATGGCCTTGAAATTTGATGTTGGGTTTTGTTGCCATCTATTATCGTTGTTACGGCCATGTTTCATCCAAATGAAGCCATCTTGCACTATTTGAATGGCCTTGAAATTTGATGTTGAATTTTGTTGCCATCTATTATCGTTGTTACGGCCATGTTTCATCCAAATGAAGCCATCTTGCACTATTTGAATGGCCTTGAAATTTGATGTTGAATTTTTTTGCCATCTATTATCGTTGTTATGGCCATGTTCCATCCAAATGAAGCCATCTTGCGCTATTTGAATGGCCTTGAAATTTGATGTTGAGTTTTTTTGCCATCTATTATCGTTGTTACGGCCATGTTTTATCCAAATGAAGCCATATTGCACTATTTGAATGGCCTTGAAATTTGATGTTGAGTTTTGTTGCCATCTATTATCGTTGTTACGGCCATGTTTCATCCAAATGAAGCCATATTGCACTATTTGCATGTACTTAAAATTTAATGTTGAGTTTTTTTGCCATCTATTATCGTTGTTATGGCCATGTTTCATCCAAATGAAGCCATCTTGCACTATTTGAATGGCCTTGAAATTTGATGTTGAGATTGTTGCCATCTATTATCGTTGTTACGGCAATGTTTTATCCAAATGAAGCCATTTTGCACTATTTGAATGGTCTTGAAATTTGATGTTGAATTTTGTTGCCATCTATTATCGTTGTTACGGCCATGTTTCATCCAAATAAAGGGATCTTGCACTATTTCAATGTCCTTGAAATTTGATGTTGAATTTTGTTGCCATCTATTATCGTTGTTACGGCCATGTTTCATCCAAATGAAGCCATTTTGCACTATTTGAATGGCCTTGAAATTTGATGTTGAGTTTGTTGCCATCTATTATCCTTGTTACGGCCATGTTTCATCCAAATGAAGCCATCTTGCACTAGTTGAATGGCCTTGAAATTTGATGTTGAATTTTGTTGCCATCTATTATCGTTGTTAACGTACTTAACAACATGCCCGTCATGGGTTCTAGCCCCGAATAGACCGTGCTCCCATACGTAGGACTGACTATCCTGCTATGGTAACAATAAGTCACTGAAAGCCAAGCTCACTTCACTAGTGGGTACTTGGCAGGCCCTTGACCGACAGTGGTTGTTGTGCCAAAGAAAAAAAAATTATCGTTGTTACGGCCATGTTACATCCAAATAAAGGCATCTTGCACTAATTCAATGGCCTTGAAATTTAATGTTGAATTTTGTTGCCATCTATTATCGTTGTTACGGCCATGTTACATCCAAATGAAGCCATCTTGCACTATTTGAATGGCCTTGAAATTTGATGTTGAATTTTGTTGCCATCTATTATCGTTGTTACGGCCATGTTTCATCCAAATGAAGCCATCTTGCACTAATTCAATGTCCTTGAAATTTGATGTTGAGTTTTTTTTGCCATCTATTATCGTTGTTACGGCCATGTTTCATCCAAATGAAGCCATCTTGCACTATTTGAATGGCCTTGAAATTTGATGTTGAGTTTTTTTTGCCATCTATTATCGTTGTTACGGCCATGTTTCATCCAAATGAAGCCATATTGTACAATTTGAATGGCCTTGAAATTTGATGTTGAATTTTGTTGCCATCTATTATCGTTGTTACGGCCATGTTTCATCCAAATGAAGCCATCTTGCACTATTTAAATGACCTTGAAATTTGATGTTGAGTTTTGTTGCCATCTATTATCGTTGTTACGGCCATGTTTCATCCAAATGAAGCCATCTTGCACTATTTGAATGGCCTTGAAATTTGATGTTGAATTTTGTTGCCATCTATTATCGTTGTTACGGCCATGTTTCATTCAAATAAAGGCATCTTGCACTATTTCAATGGCCTTGAAATTTGATGTTGAATTTTGTTGCCATCTATTATCGTTGTTACGGCTATGTTTCATCCAAATGAAGCCATATTGCACTATTTGAATGGCCTTGAAATTTGATGTTGAGTTTTGTTGCCATCTATTATCGTTGTTACGGCCATGTTTCATCCAAATGAAGCCATATTGCACTATTTGCATGTACTTAAAATTTAATGTTGAGTTTTTTTGCCATCTATTATCGTTGTTATGGCCATGTTTCATCCAAATGAAGCCATCTTGCACTATTTGAATGGCCTTGAAATTTGATGTTGAGTTTTTTTGCCATCTATTATCGTTGTTACGGCCATGTTTTATCCAAATGAAGCCATTTTGCACTATTTGAATGGTCTTGAAATTTGATGTTGAATTTTGTTGCCATCTATTATCGTTGTTACGGCCATGTTTCATCCAAATAAAGGGATCTTGCACGATTTCAATGTCCTTGAAATTTGATGTTGAATTTTGTTGCCATCTATTATCGTTGTTACGGCCATGTTTCATCCAAATGAAGCCATTTTGCACTATTTGAATGGCCTTGAAATTTGATGTTGAGTTTGTTGCCATCTATTATCCTTGTTACGGCCATGTTTCATCCAAATGAAGCCATCTTGCACTAGTTGAATGGCCTTGAAATTTGATGTTGAATTTTGTTGCCATCTATTATCGTTGTTAACGTACTTAACAACATGCCCGTCATGGGTTCTAGCCCCGAATAGACCGTGCTCCCATACGTAGGACTGACTATCCTGCTATGGTAACAATAAGTCACTGAAAGCCAAGCTCACTTCACTAGTGGGTACTTGGCAGGCCCTTGACCGACAGTGGTTGTTGTGCCAAAGAAAAAAAAAATTATCGTTGTTACGGCCATGTTACATCCAAATAAAGGCATCTTGCACTAATTCAATGGCCTTGAAATTTGATGTTGAATTTTGTTGCCATCTATTATCGTTGTTACGGCCATGTTACATCCAAATGAAGCCATCTTGCACTATTTGAATGGCCTTGAAATTTGATGTTGAATTTTGTTGCCATCTATTATCGTTGTTACGGCCATGTTTCATCCAAATGAAGCCATCTTGCACTAATTCAATGTCCTTGAAATTTGATGTTGAGTTTTTTTTGCCATCTATTATCGTTGTTACGGCCATGTTTCATCCAAATGAAGCCATCTTGCACTATTTGAATGGCCTTGAAATTTGATGTTGAGTTTTTTTTGCCATCTATTATCGTTGTTACGGCCATGTTTCATCCAAATGAAGCCATATTGTACAATTTGAATGGCCTTGAAATTTGATGTTGAATTTTGTTGCCATCTATTATCGTTGTTACGGCCATGTTTCATCCAAATGAAGCCATCTTGCACTATTTGAATGGCCTTGAAATTTGATGTTGAATTTTGTTGCCATCTATTATCGTTGTTACGGCCATGTTTTATCCAAATGAAGCCATTTTGCACTATTTGAATGGCCTTGAAATTTGATGTTGAGTTTTGTTGCCATCTATTATCGTTGTTAACGTACTTAACAACATGCCCGTCATGGGTTCAAGCCCCAAATAGACCGTGCTCCCATACGTAGGACTGACTATCCTGCTATGGTAACAATAAGTCACTGAAAGCCAAGCTCACTTCACTAGTGGGTACTTGGCAGGCCCTTGACCGACAGTGGTTGTTGTGCCAAAGAAAAAAGAAAAAAATATCGTTGTTACGGCCATGTTACATCGAAATGAAGCCATCTTGCACTAATTCATTGGCCTTGAAATTTGATGTTGAATTTTGTTGCCATCTATTATCGTTGTTACGGCCATGTTTCATCCAAATGAAGCCATCTTGCACTATTTGAATGGCCTTGAAATTTGATGTTGAATTTTGTTGCCATCTATTATCGTTGTTACGGCCATGTTTCATCCAAATAAAGGCATCTTGCACTAATTCAATGGCCTTGAAATTTGATGTTGAATTTTGTTGCCATCTATTATCGTTGTTACGGCCATGTTTCATCCAAATGAAGCCATCTTGCACTATTTGAATGGCCTTGAAATTTGATGTTGAGTTTTGTTGCCATCTATTATCGTTGTTACGGCCATGTTATATCCAAATGAAGTCATATTGCACTATTTGAATGGCCTTGAAATTTGATGTTGAGTTTTGTTGCCATCTATTATCGTTGTTACGGCCATGTTTCATCCAAATGAAGCCATCTTGCACTATTTGAATGGCCTTGAAATTTGATGTTGAGTTTGGTTGCCATCTATTATCGTTGTTACGGCCATGTTTCATCCAAATGAAGCCATCTTGCACTATTTGCATGTACTTAACATTTAATGTTGAGTTTTGTTGCCATCTATTATCGTTGTTACGGCCATGTTTCATCCAAATGAAGCCATCTTGCACTATTTGAATGGCCTTGAAATTTGATGTTGAATTTTGTTGCCATCTATTATCGTTGTTACGGCCATGTTACATCCAAATAAAGGCATCTTGCACTAATTCAATGGCCTTGAAATTTGATGTTGGGTTTTTTTGCCATCTATTATCGTTGTTACGGCCATGTTTCATCCAAATGAAGCCATCTTGCACTATTTAAATGGCCTTGAAATTTGATGTTGAGTTTTGTTGCCATCTATTATCGTTGTTATGGCCATGTTTCATCCAAATGAAGCCATCTTGCACTATTTGAATGGCCTTGAAATTTGATGTTGAGTTTTGTTGCCATCTATTATCGTTGTTACGGCCATGTTTCATCCAAATGAAGCCATCTTGCACTATTTGCATGTTTTTAACATTTAATGTTGAGTTTTGTTGCCATCTATTATCGTTGTTACGGCCATGTTTCATCCAAATGAAGCCATATTGCACTAATTCAATGGCCTTGAAATTTGATGTTGAATTTTGTTGCCATCTATTATCGTTGTTACGGCCATGTTTCATCCAAATGAAGCCATTTTGCACTATTTCAATGGCCTTGAAATTTGATGTTGAGTTTTGTTGCCATCTATTATCGTTGTTACGGCCATGTTTCATCCAAATGAAGCCATCTTGCACTATTTGAATGGCCTTGAAATTTGATGTTGAGTTTTGTTGCCATCTATTATCGTTGTTACGGCCATGTTTCATCCAAATGAAGCCATCTTGCACTATTTGCATGTACTTAACATTTAATGTTGAGTTTTGTTGCCATCTATTATCGTTGTTACGGCCATGTTTCATCCAAATGAAGCCATCTTGCACTATTTGAATGGCCTTGAAATTTGATGTTGAATTTTGTTGCCATCTATTATCGTTGTTACGGCCATGTTTCATCCAAATAAAGGCATCTTGCTCTAATTCAATGGCCTTGAAATTTGATGTTGGGTTTTTTTGCCATCTATTATCGTTGTTACGGCCATGTTTCATCCAAATGAAGCCATCTTGCACTATTTAAATGGCCTTGAAATTTGATGTTGAGTTTTGTTGCCATCTATTATCGTTGTTACGGCCATGTTTCATCCAAATGAAGCCATCTTGCACTATTTGAATGGCCTTGAAATTTGATGTTGAGTTTTGTTGCCATCTATTATCGTTGTTACGGCCATGTTTCATCCAAATGAAGCCATATTGCACTATTTGAATGGCCTTGAAATTTGATGTTGAATTTTGTTGCCATCTATTATCGTTGTTACGGCCATGTTTCATCCAAATAAAGGCATCTTGCACTAATTCATTGGCCTTGAAATTTGATGTTGAATTTTGTTGCCATCTATTATCGTTGTTACGGCCATGTTTCATCCAAATGAAGCCATCTTGCACTATTTGAATGGCCTTGAAATTTGATGTTGAGTTTTTTTGCCATCTATTATCGTTGTTAACGTACTTAACAACATGCCCGTCATGGGTTCAAGCCCCAAATAGACCGTGCTCCCATACGTAGGACTGACTATCCTGCTATGGTAACAATAAGTCACTGAAAGCCAAGCTCACTTCACTAGTGGGTACTTGGCAGGCCCTTGACCGACAGTGGTTGTTGTGCCAAAGAAAAAAGAAAAAAATATCGTTGTTACGGCCATGTTACATCCAAATAAAGGCATCTTGCACTAATTCAATGGCCTTGAAATTTGATGTTGAATTTTGTTGCCATCTATTATCGTTGTTACGGCCATGTTTCATCCAAATGAAGCCATCTTGCACTATTTGAACGGCCTTGAAATTTGATGTTGAATTTTGTTGCCATCTATTATCGTTGTTACGGCCATGTTTTATCCAAATAAAGGCATCTTGCACTATTTCAATGGCCTTGAAATTTGATGTTGAATTTTGTTGCCATCTATTATCGTTGTTACGGCCATGTTTCATCCAAATGAAGCCATATTGCACTATTTGCATGTACTTAAAATTTGATGTTGAGTTTTGTTGCCATCTATTATCGTTGTTACGGCCATGTTTCATCCAAATGAAGCCATCTTGCACTATTTGAATGGCCTTGAAATTTGATGTTGAGTTTTGTTGCCATCTATTATCGTTGTTACGGCCATGTTTCATCCAAATGAAGCCATCTTGCACTATTTGAATGGCCTTGAAATTTGATGTTGAGTTTTGTTGCCATCTATTATCGTTGTTACGGCCATGTTATATCCAAATGAAGTCATATTGCACTATTTGAATGGCCTTGAAATTTGATGTTGAGTTTTGTTGCCATCTATTATCGTTGTTACGGCCATGTTTCATCCAAATGAAGCCATCTTGCACTATTTGAATGGCCTTGAAATTTGATGTTGAGTTTTGTTGCCATCTATTATCGTTGTTACGGCCATGTTTCATCCAAATGAAGCCATCTTGCACTATTTGCATGTACTTAACATTTAATGTTGAGTTTTGTTGCCATCTATTATCGTTGTTACGGCCATGTTTCATCCAAATGAAGCCATCTTGCACTATTTGAATGGCCTTGAAATTTGATGTTGAGTTTTGTTGCCATCTATTATCGTTGTTACGGCCATGTTTCATCCAAATGAAGCCATCTTGCACTATTTGAATGGCCTTGAAATTTGATGTTGAATTTTGTTGCCATCTATTATCGTTGTTACGGCCATGTTTCATCCAAATGAAGCCATATTGCACTATATGAATGGCCTTGAAATTTGATGTTGAATTTTGTTGCCATCTATTATCGTTGTTACGGCCATGTTTCATCCAAATGAAGCCATATTGCACTATTTGAATGGCCTTGAAATTTGATGTTGAGTTTTTTTGCCATCTATTATCGTTGTTAACGTACTTAACAACATGCCCGTCATGGGTTCAAGCCCTAAATAGACCGTGCTCCCACATGTAGGACTGACTATCCTGCTATGGTAACAATAAGTCACTGAAAGCCAAGGTCACTTCACTAGTGGGTACTTGGCAGGCCCTTGACCGACAGTGGTTGTTGTGCCAAAGAAAAAAAAATTATCGTTGTTACGGCCATGTTACATCCAAATGAAGGCATCTTGCACTAATTCATTGGCCTTGAAATTTGATGTTGAGTTTTGTTGCCATCTATTATCGTTGTTACGGCCATGTTACATCCAAATGAAGCCATCTTGCACTATTTGAATGGCCTTGAAATTTGATGTTGAGTTTTGTTGCCATCTATTATCGTTGTTACGGCCATGTTTCATCCAAATGAAGCCATCTTGCACTATTTGAATGGCCTTGAAATTTGATGTTGAGTTTTGTTGCCATCTATTATCGTTGTTACGGCCATGATTCATCGAAATGAAGCCATCTTGCACTATTTGCATGTACTTAACATTTAATGTTGAGTTTTTTTGCCATCTATTATCGTTGTTACGGCCATGTATCATCCAAATGAAGCCATCTTGCACTATTTGAATGGCCTTGAAATTTGATGTTGAATTTTGTTGCCATCTATTATCGTTGTTACGGCCATGTTTCATCCAAATGAAGCCATATTGCACTATATGAATGGCCTTGAAATTTGATGTTGAATTTTGTTGCCATCTATTATCGTTGTTACGGCCATGTTTCATCCAAATGAAGCCATCTTGCACTATTTGAATGGCCTTGAAATTTGATGTTGAGTTTTTTTGCCATCTATTATCGTTGTTAACGTACTTAACAACATGCCCGTCATGGGTTCAAGCCCCAAATAGACCGTGCTCCCATACGTAGGACTGACTATCCTGCTATGGTAACAATAAGTCACTGAAAGCCAAGCTCACTTCACTAGTGGGTACTTGGCAGGCCCTTGACCGACAGTGGTTGTTGTGCCAAAGAAAAAAGAAAAAAATATCGTTGTTACGGCCATGTTTCATCCAAATGAAGCCATATTGCACTAATTCAATGGCCTTGAAATTTGATGTTGAATTTTGTTGCCATCTATTATCGTTGTTACGGCCATGTTTTATCCAAATGAAGCCTTTCTGCACTATTTCAATGGCCTTGAAATTTGATGTTGAGTTTTGTTGCCATCTATTATCGTTGTTACGGCCATGTTTCATCCAAATGAAGCCATCTTGCACTATTTGAATGGCCTTGAAATTTGATGTTGAGTTTTGTTGCCATCTATTATCGTTGTTACGGCCATGTTTCATCCAAATGAAGCCATCTTGCACTATTTGCATGTACTTAACATTTAATGTTGAGTTTTGTTGCCATCTATTATCGTTGTTACGGCCATGTTTCATCCAAATGAAGCCATCTTGCACTATTTGAATGGCCTTGAAATTTGATGTTGAATTTTGTTGCCATCTATTATCGTTGTTACGGCCATGTTTCATCCAAATAAAGGCATCTTGCTCTAATTCAATGGCCTTGAAATTTGATGTTGGGTTTTTTTTGCCATCTATTATCGTTGTTACGGCCATGTTTCATCCAAATGAAGCCATCTTGCACTATTTAAATGGCCTTGAAATTTGATGTTGAGTTTTGTTGCCATCTATTATCGTTGTTACGGCCATGTTTCATCCAAATGAAGCCATCTTGCACTATTTGAATGGCCTTGAAATTTGATGTTGAGTTTTGTTGCCATCTATTATCGTTGTTACGGCCATGTTTCATCCAAATGAAGCCATATTGCACTATTTGAATGGCCTTGAAATTTGATGTTGAATTTTGTTGCCATCTATTATCGTTGTTACGGCCATGTTTCATCCAAATGAAGCCATATTGCAGTATTTGAATGGCCTTGAAATTTGATGTTGAGTTTTTTTGCCATCTATTATCGTTGTTAACGTACTTAACAACATGCCCGTCATGGGTTCAAGCCCTAAATAGACCGTGCTCCCACACGTAGGACTGACTATCCTGCTATGGTAACAATAAGTCACTGAAAGCCAAGCTCACTTCACTAGTGGGTACTTGGCAGGCCCTTGACCGACAGTGGTTGTTGTGCCAAAGAAAAAAAAAATTATCGTTGTTACGGCCATGTTACAGCCAAATGAAGGCATCTTGCACTAATTCATTGGCCTTGAAATTTGATGTTGAATTTTGTTGCCATCTATTATCGTTGTTACGGCCATGTTACATCCAAATGAAGCCATCTTGCACTAGTTGAATGGCCTTGAAATTTGATGTTGAATTTTGTTGCCATCTATTATCGTTGTTACGGCCATGTTTCATCCAAATAAAGGCATCTTGCGCTGTTTCAATGGCCTTGAAATTTGATGTTGAATTTTGTTGCCATCTATTATCGTTGTTACGGCCATGTTACATCCAAATGAAGCCATCTTGCACTAATTCAATGGCCTTGAAATTTGATGTTGAGTTTTTTTGCCATCTATTATCGTTGTTACGGCCATGTTTCATCCAAATGAAGCCATCTTGCACTATTTGAATGGCCTTGAAATTTGATGTTGGGTTTTGTTGCCATCTATTATCGTTGTTACGGCCATGTTTCATCCAAATGAAGCCATCTTGCACTATTTGAATGGCCTTGAAATTTGATGTTGAATTTTGTTGCCATCTATTATCGTTATTACGGCCATGTTTCATCCAAATGAAGCCATCGTGCACTATTTGAATGGCCTTGAAATTTGATGTTGAATTTTGTTGCCATCTATTATCGTTGTTACGGCCATGTTTCATCCAAATAAAGGCATCTTGCACTATTTCAATGGCCTTGAAATTTGATGTTGAATTTTGTTGCCATCTATTATCGTTGTTACGGCTATGTTTCATCCAAATGAAGCCATATTGCACTATTTGAATGGCCTTGAAATTTGATGTTGAGTTTTGTTGCCATCTATTATCGTTGTTACGGCCATGTTTCATCCAAATGAAGCCATATTGCACTATTTGCATGTACTTAAAATTTAATGTTGAGTTTTTTTGCCATCTATTATCGTTGTTATGGCCATGTTTCATCCAAATGAAGCCATCTTGCACTATTTGAATGGCCTTGAAATTTGATGTTGAGTTTGTTGCCATCTATTATCGTTGTTACGGCCATGTTTTATCCAAATGAAGCCATTTTGCACTATTTGAATGGTCTTGAAATTTGATGTTGAATTTTGTTGCCATCTATTATCGTTGTTACGGCCATGTTTCATCCAAATAAAGGGATCTTGCACTATTTGAATGGTCTTGAAATTTGATGTTGAATTTTGTTGCCATCTATTATCGTTGTTACGGCCATGTTTCATCCAAATGAAGCCATTTTGCACTATTTGAATGGCCTTGAAATTTGATGTTGAGTTTGTTGCCATCTATTATCCTTGTTACGGCCATGTTTCATCCAAATGAAGCCATCTTGCACTAGTTGAATGGCCTTGAAATTTGATGTTGAATTTTGTTGCCATCTATTATCGTTGTTAACGTACTTAACAACATGCCCGTCATGGGTTCTAGCCCCGAATAGACCGTGCTCCCATACGTAGGACTGACTATCCTGCTATGTTAACAATAAGTCACTGAAAGCCAAGCTCACTTCACTAGTGGGTACTTGGCAGGCCCTTGACCGACAGTGGTTGTTGTGCCAAAGAAAAAAAAAATTATCGTTGTTACGGCCATGTTACATCCAAATAAAGGCATCTTGCACTAATTCAATGGCCTTGAAATTTAATGTTGAATTTTGTTGCCATCTATTATCGTTGTTACGGCCATGTTACATCCAAATGAAGCCATCTTGCACTATTTGAATGGCCTTGAAATTTGATGTTGAATTTTGTTGCCATCTATTATCGTTGTTACGGCCATGTTTCATCCAAATGAAGCCATCTTGCACTAATTCAATGTCCTTGAAATTTGATGTTGAGTTTTTTTTGCCATCTATTATCGTTGTTACGGCCATGTTTCATCCAAATGAAGCCATCTTGCACTATTTGAATGGCCTTGAAATTTGATGTTGAGTTTTTTTTGCCATCTATTATCGTTGTTACGGCCATGTTTCATCCAAATGAAGCCATATTGTACAATTTGAATGGCCTTGAAATTTGATGTTGAATTTTGTTGCCATCTATTATCGTTGTTACGGCCATGTTTCATCCAAATGAAGCCATATTGCACTAATTCAATGGCCTTGAAATTTGATGTTGAATTTTGTTGCCATCTATTATCGTTGTTACGGCCATGTTTCATCCAAATGAAGCCATATTGCACTATTTGAATGGCCTTGAAATTTGATGTTGAGTTTTGTTGCCATCTATTATCGTTGTTACGGCCATGTTTCATCCAAATGAAGCCATCTTGCACTATTTAAATGACCTTGAAATTTGATGTTGAGTTTTGTTGCCATCTATTATCGTTGTTACGGCCATGTTTCATCCAAATGAAGCCATCTTGCACTATTTGAATGGCCTTGAAATTTGATGTTGAATTTTGTTGCCATCTATTATCGTTGTTACGGCCATGTTTCATCCAAATAAAGGCATCTTGCACTATTTCAATGGCCTTGAAATTTGATGTTGAATTTTGTTGCCATCTATTATCGTTGTTACGGCCATGTTTCATCCAAATGAAGCCATCTTGCACTATTTGAATGGCCTTGAAATTTGATGTTGAGTTTTTTTGCCATCTATTATCGTTGTTAACGTACTTAACAACATGCCCGTCATGGGTTCAAGCCCCAAATAGACCGTGCTCCCATACGTAGGACTGACTATCCTGCTATGGTAACAATAAGTCACTGAAAGCCAAGCTCACTTCACTAGTGGGTACTTGGCAGGCCCTTGACCGACAGTGGTTGTTGTGCCAAAGAAAAAAGAAAAAAATATCGTTGTTACGGCCATGTTTCATCCAAATGAAGCCATATTGCACTAATTCAATGGCCTTGAAATTTGATGTTGAATTTTGTTGCCATCTATTATCGTTGTTACGGCCATGTTTCATCCAAATGAAGCCATTTTGCACTATTTCAATGGCCTTGAAATTTGATGTTGAGTTTTGTTGCCATCTATTATCGTTGTTACGGCCATGTTTCATCCAAATGAAGCCATCTTGCACTATTTGAATGGCCTTGAAATTTGATGTTGAGTTTTGTTGCCATCTATTATCGTTGTTACGGCCATGTTTCATCCAAATGAAGCCATCTTGCACTATTTGCATGTACTTAACATTTAATGTTGAGTTTTGTTGCCATCTATTATCGTTGTTACGGCCATGTTTCATCCAAATGAAGCCATCTTGCACTATTTGAATGGCCTTGAAATTTGATGTTGAATTTTGTTGCCATCTATTATCGTTGTTACGGCCATGTTTCATCCAAATAAAGGCATCTTGCTCTAATTCAATGGCCTTGAAATTTGATGTTGGGTTTTTTTTGCCATCTATTATCGTTGTTACGGCCATGTTTCATCCAAATGAAGCCATCTTGCACTATTTAAATGGCCTTGAAATTTGATGTTGAGTTTTGTTGCCATCTATTATCGTTGTTACGGCCATGTTTCATCCAAATGAAGCCATCTTGCACTATTTGAATGGCCTTGAAATTTGATGTTGAGTTTTGTTGCCATCTATTATCGTTGTTACGGCCATGTTTCATCCAAATGAAGCCATATTGCACTATTTGAATGGCCTTGAAATTTGATGTTGAATTTTGTTGCCATCTATTATCGTTGTTACGGCCATGTTTCATCCAAATGAAGCCATATTGCAGTATTTGAATGGCCTTGAAATTTGATGTTGAGTTTTTTTGCCATCTATTATCGTTGTTAACGTACTTAACAACATGCCCGTCATGGGTTCAAGCCCTAAATAGACCGTGCTCCCACACGTAGGACTGACTATCCTGCTATGGTAACAATAAGTCACTGAAAGCCAAGCTCACTTCACTAGTGGGTACTTGGCAGGCCCTTGACCGACAGTGGTTGTTGTGCCAAAGAAAAAAAAAATTATCGTTGTTACGGCCATGTTACATCCAAATGAAGGCATCTTGCACTAATTCATTGGCCTTGAAATTTGATGTTGAATTTTGTTGCCATCTATTATCGTTGTTACGGCCATGTTACATCCAAATGAAGCCATCTTGCACTAGTTGAATGGCCTTGAAATTTGATGTTGAATTTTGTTGCCATCTATTATCGTTGTTACGGCCATGTTTCATCCAAATAAAGGCATCTTGCGCTGTTTCAATGGCCTTGAAATTTGATGTTGAATTTTGTTGCCATCTATTATCGTTGTTACGGCCATGTTACATCCAAATGAAGCCATCTTGCACTAATTCAATGGCCTTGAAATTTGATGTTGAGTTTTTTTGCCATCTATTATCGTTGTTACGGCCATGTTTCATCCAAATGAAGCCATCTTGCACTATTTGAATGGCCTTGAAATTTGATGTTGGGTTTTGTTGCCATCTATTATCGTTGTTACGGCCATGTTTCATCCAAATGAAGCCATCTTGCACTATTTGAATGGCCTTGAAATTTGATGTTGAATTTTGTTGCCATCTATTATCGTTATTACGGCCATGTTTCATCCAAATGAAGCCATCGTGCACTATTTGAATGGCCTTGAAATTTGATGTTGAATTTTGTTGCCATCTATTATCGTTGTTACGGCCATGTTTCATCCAAATAAAGGCATCTTGCACTATTTCAATGGCCTTGAAATTTGATGTTGAATTTTGTTGCCATCTATTATCGTTGTTACGGCTATGTTTCATCCAAATGAAGCCATATTGCACTATTTGAATGGCCTTGAAATTTGATGTTGAGTTTTGTTGCCATCTATTATCGTTGTTACGGCCATGTTTCATCCAAATGAAGCCATATTGCACTATTTGCATGTACTTAAAATTTAATGTTGAGTTTTTTTGCCATCTATTATCGTTGTTATGGCCATGTTTCATCCAAATGAAGCCATCTTGCACTATTTGAATGGCCTTGAAATTTGATGTTGAGTTTTGTTGCCATCTATTATCGTTGTTACGGCCATGTTTTATCCAAATGAAGCCATTTTGCACTATTTGAATGGTCTTGAAATTTGATGTTGAATTTTGTTGCCATCTATTATCGTTGTTACGGCCATGTTTCATCCAAATAAAGGGATCTTGCACTATTTCAATGTCCTTGAAATTTGATGTTGAATTTTGTTGCCATCTATTATCGTTGTTACGGCCATGTTTCATCCAAATGAAGCCATTTTGCACTATTTGAATGGCCTTGAAATTTGATGTTGAGTTTGTTGCCATCTATTATCCTTGTTACGGCCATGTTTCATCCAAATGAAGCCATCTTGCACTAGTTGAATGGCCTTGAAATTTGATGTTGAATTTTGTTGCCATCTATTATCGTTGTTAACGTACTTAACAACATGCCCGTCATGGGTTCTAGCCCCGAATAGACCGTGCTCCCATACGTAGGACTGACTATCCTGCTATGTTAACAATAAGTCACTGAAAGCCAAGCTCACTTCACTAGTGGGTACTTGGCAGGCCCTTGACCGACAGTGGTTGTTGTGCCAAAGAAAAAAAAAATTATCGTTGTTACGGCCATGTTACATCCAAATAAAGGCATCTTGCACTAATTCAATGGCCTTGAAATTTAATGTTGAATTTTGTTGCCATCTATTATCGTTGTTACGGCCATGTTACATCCAAATGAAGCCATCTTGCACTATTTGAATGGCCTTGAAATTTGATGTTGAATTTTGTTGCCATCTATTATCGTTGTTACGGCCATGTTTCATCCAAATGAAGCCATCTTGCACTAATTCAATGTCCTTGAAATTTGATGTTGAGTTTTTTTTGCCATCTATTATCGTTGTTACGGCCATGTTTCATCCAAATGAAGCCATCTTGCACTATTTGAATGGCCTTGAAATTTGATGTTGAGTTTTTTTTGCCATCTATTATCGTTGTTACGGTCATGTTTCATCCAAATGAAGCCATATTGTACAATTTGAATGGCCTTGAAATTTGATGTTGAATTTTGTTGCCATCTATTATCGTTGTTACGGCCATGTTTCATCCAAATGAAGCCATATTGCACTAATTCAATGGCCTTGAAATTTGATGTTGAATTTTGTTGCCATCTATTATCGTTGTTACGGCCATGTTTCATCCAAATGAAGCCATATTGCACTATTTGAATGGCCTTGAAATTTGATGTTGAGTTTTGTTGCCATCTATTATCGTTGTTACGGCCATGTTTCATCCAAATGAAGCCATCTTGCACTATTTAAATGACCTTGAAATTTGATGTTGAGTTTTGTTGCCATCTATTATCGTTGTTACGGCCATGTTTCATCCAAATGAAGCCATCTTGCACTATTTGAATGGCCTTGAAATTTGATGTTGAATTTTGTTGCCATCTATTATCGTTGTTACGGCCATGTTTCATCCAAATAAAGGCATCTTGCACTATTTCAATGGCCTTGAAATTTGATGTTGAATTTTGTTGCCATCTATTATCGTTGTTACGGCTATGTTTCATCCAAATGAAGCCATATTGCACTATTTGAATGGCCTTGAAATTTGATGTTGAGTTTTGTTGCCATCTATTATCGTTGTTACGGCCATGTTTCATCCAAATGAAGCCATATTGCACTATTTGCATGTACTTAAAATTTAATGTTGAGTTTTTTTGCCATCTATTATCGTTGTTATGGCCATGTTTCATCCAAATGAAGCCATCTTGCACTATTTGAATGGCCTTGAAATTTGATGTTGAGTTTTTTTTGCCATCTATTATCGTTGTTACGGCCATGTTTTATCCAAATGAAGCCATTTTGCACTATTTGAATGGTCTTGAAATTTGATGTTGAATTTTGTTGCCATCTATTATCGTTGTTACGGCCATGTTTCATTCAAATAAAGGGATCTTGCACTATTTCAATGTCCTTGAAATTTGATGTTGAATTTTGTTGCCATCTATTATCGTTGTTACGGCCATGTTTCATCCAAATGAAGCCATTTTGCACTATTTGAATGGCCTTGAAATTTGATGTTGAGTTTGTTGCCATCTATTATCGTTGTTACGGCCATGTTTCATCCAAATGAAGCCATCTTGCACTAGTTGAATGGCCTTGAAATTTGATGTTGAATTTTGTTGCCATCTATTATCGTTGTTAACGTACTTAACAACATGCCCGTCATGGGTTCTAGCCCCGAATAGACCGTGCTCCCATACGTAGGACTGACTATCCTGCTATGGTAACAATAAGTCACTGAAAGCCAAGCTCACTTCACTAGTGGGTACTTGGCAGGCCCTTGACCGACAGTGGTTGTTGTGCCAAAGAAAAAAAAAATTATCGTTGTTACGGCCATGTTACATCCAAATAAAGGCATCTTGCACTAATTCAATGGCCTTGAAATTTGATGTTGAATTTTGTTGCCATCTATTATCGTTGTTACGGCCATGTTACATCCAAATGAAGCCATCTTGCACTATTTGAATGGCCTTGAAATTTGATGTTGAATTTTGTTGCCATCTATTATCGTTGTTACGGCCATGTTTCATCCAAATGAAGCCATCTTGCACTAATTCAATGTCCTTGAAATTTGATGTTGAGTTTTTTTTGCCATCTATTATCGTTGTTACGGCCATGTTTCATCCAAATGAAGCCATCTTGCACTATTTGAATGGCCTTGAAATTTGATGTTGAGTTTTTTTTTGCCATCTATTATCGTTGTTACGGCCATGTTTCATCCAAATGAAGCCATATTGTACAATTTGAATGGCCTTGAAATTTGATGTTGAATTTTGTTGCCATCTATTATCGTTGTTACGGCCATGTTTCATCCAAATGAAGCCATATTGCACTAATTCAATGGCCTTGAAATTTGATGTTGAATTTTGTTGCCATCTATTATCGTTGTTACGGCCATGTTTTATCCAAATGAAGCCATTTTGCACTATTTGAATGGCCTTGAAATTTGATGTTGAGTTTTGTTGCCATCTATTATCGTTGTTAACGTACTTAACAACATGCCCGTCATGGGTTCAAGCCCCAAATAGACCGTGCTCCCATACGTAGGACTGACTATCCTGCTATGGTAACAATAAGTCACTGAAAGCCAAGCTCACTTCACTAGTGGGTACTTGGCAGGCCCTTGACCGACAGTGGTTGTTGTGCCAAAGAAAAAAGAAAAAAATATCGTTGTTACGGCCATGTTACATCGAAATGAAGCCATCTTGCACTAATTCATTGGCCTTGAAATTTGATGTTGAATTTTGTTGCCATCTATTATCGTTGTTACGGCCATGTTTCATCCAAATGAAGCCATCTTGCACTATTTGAATGGCCTTGAAATTTGATGTTGAATTTTGTTGCCATCTATTATCGTTGTTACGGCCATGTTTCATCCAAATAAAGGCATCTTGCACTAATTCAATGGCCTTGAAATTTGATGTTGAATTTTGTTGCCATCTATTATCGTTGTTACGGCCATGTTTCATCCAAATGAAGCCATCTTGCACTATTTGCATGTACTAAAAATTTGATGTTGAGTTTTTTTGCCATCTATTATCGTTGTTACGGCCATGTTTCATCCAAATGAAGCCATCTTGCACTATTTGAATGGCCTTGAAATTTGATGTTGAGTTTTGTTGCCATCTATTATCGTTGTTACGGCCATGTTTCATCCAAATGAAGCCATCTTGCACTATTTGAATGGCCTTGAAATTTGATGTTGAGTTTTGTTGCCATCTATTATCGTTGTTACGGCCATGTTATATCCAAATGAAGTCATATTGCACTATTTGAATGGCCTTGAAATTTGATGTTGAGTTTTGTTGCCATCTATTATCGTTGTTACGGCCATGTTTCATCCAAATGAAGCCATCTTGCACTATTTGAATGGCCTTGAAATTTGATGTTGAGTTTTGTTGCCATCTATTATCGTTGTTACGGCCATGTTTCATCCAAATGAAGCCATCTTGCACTATTTGAATGGCCTTGAAATTTGATGTTGAGTTTTTTTGCCATCTATTATCGTTGTTACGGCCATGTTTCATCCAAATGAAGCCATCTTGCACTATTTGAATGGCCTTGAAATTTGATGTTGAGTTTTGTTGCCATCTATTATCGTTGTTACGGCCATGTTACATCGAAATGAAGCCATCTTGCTCTAATTCAATGGCCTTGAAATTTGATGTTGGGTTTTTTTGCCATCTATTATCGTTGTTACGGCCATGTTTCATCCAAATGAAGCCATCTTGCACTATTTAAATGGCCTTGAAATTTGATGTTGAGTTTTGTTGCCATCTATTATCGTTGTTACGGCCATGTTTCATCCAAATGAAGCCATCTTGCACTATTTCAATGGCCTTGAAATTTGATGTTGAGTTTTTTTGCCATCTATTATCGTTGTTACGGCCATGTTTCATCCAAATGAAGCCATCTTGCACTATTTGAATGGCCTTGAAATTTGATGTTGAGTTTTGTTGCCATCTATTATCGTTGTTACGGCCATGTTACATCGAAATGAAGCCATCTTGCTCTAATTCAATGGCCTTGAAATTTGATGTTGGGTTTTTTTGCCATCTATTATCGTTGTTACGGCCATGTTTCATCCAAATGAAGCCATCTTGCACTATTTAAATGGCCTTGAAATTTGATGTTGAGTTTTGTTGCCATCTATTATCGTTGTTACGGCCATGTTTCATCCAAATGAAGCCATCTTGCACTATTTCAATGGCCTTGAAATTTGATGTTGAGTTTTTTTGCCATCTATTATCGTTGTTACGGTCATGTTTCATCCAAATGAAGCCATATTGCACTATTTGAATGGCCTTGAAATTTGATGTTGAGTTTTTTTGCCATCTATTATCGTTGTTAACGTACTTAACAACATGCCCGTCATGGGTTCAAGCCCTAAATAGACCGTGCTCCCACACGTGGGACTGACTATCCTGCTATGGTAACAATAAGTCACTGAAAGCCAAGCTCACTTCACTAGTGGGTACTTGGCAGGCCCTTGACCGACAGTGGTTGTTGTGCCAAAGAAAAAAAAATTATCGTTGTTACGGCCATGTTACATCCAAATGAAGGCATCTTGCACTAATTCAATGGCCTTGAAATTTAATGTTGAATTTTGTTGCCATCTATTATCGTTGTTACGGCCATGTTACATCCAAATGAAGCCATCTTGCACTATTTGAATGGCCTTGAAATTTGATGTTGAATTTTGTTGCCATCTATTATCGTTGTTACGGCCATGTTTCATCCAAATGAAGCCATATTGCACTATTTGCATGTACTTAAAATTTGATGTTGAGTTTTGTTGCCATCTATTATCGTTGTTACGGCCATGTTTCATCCAAATGAAGCCATCTTGCACTATTTGAATGGCCTTGAAATTTGATGTTGAGTTTTGTTGCCATCTATTATCGTTGTTACGGCCATGTTTCATCCAAATGAAGCCATCTTGCACTATTTGCATGTACTTAACATTTAATTTTGAGTTTTTTTGCCATCTATTATCGTTGTTACGGCCATGTTTCATCCAAATGAAGCCATCTTGCACTATTTGAATGGCCTTGAAATTTGATGTTGAATTTTGTTGCCATCTATTATCGTTGTTACGGCCATGTTTCATCCAAATAAAGGCATCTTGCTCTAATTCAATGGCCTTGAAATTTGATGTTGGGTTTTTTTGCCATCTATTATCGTTGTTACGGCCATGTTTCATCCAAATGAAGCCATCTTGCACTATTTAAATGGCCTTGAAATTTGATGTTGAGTTTTGTTGCCATCTATTATCGTTGTTACGGCCATGTTTCATCCAAATGAAGCCATCTTGCACTAATTCAATGGCCTTGAAATTTGATGTTGAGTTTTTTTTGCCATCTATTATCGTTGTTACGGCCATGTTTCATCCAAATGAAGCCATATTGCACTATTTGAATGGCCTTGAAATTTGATGTTGAATTTTGTTGCCATCTATTATCGTTGTTACGGCCATGTTTCATCCAAATGAAGCCATATTGCACTATTTGAATGGCCTTGAAATTTGATGTTGAGTTTTTTTGCCATCTATTATCGTTGTTAACGTACTTAACAACATGCCCGTCATGGGTTCAAGCCCTAAATAGACCGTGCTCCCACACGTAGGACTGACTATCCTGCTATGGTAACAATAAGTCACTGAAAGCCAAGCTCACTTCACTAGTGGGTACTTGGCAGGCCCTTGACCGACAGTGGTTGTTGTGCCAAAGAAAAAAAAATTATCGTTGTTACGGCCATGTTACATCCAAATGAAGGCATCTTGCACTAATTCATTGGCCTTGAAATTTGATGTTGAATTTTGTTGCCATCTATTATCGTTGTTACGGCCATGTTACATCCAAATGAAGCCATCTAGCAATATTTGAATGGCCTTGAAATTTGATGTTGAATTTTGTTGCCATCTATTATCGTTGTTACGGCCATGTTTCATCCAAATGAAGCCATATTGCACTATTTGCATGTACTTAAAATTTGATGTTGAGTTTTGTTGCCATCTATTATCGTTGTTACGGCCATGTTTCATCCAAATGAAGCCATCTTGCACTATTTGAATGGCCTTGAAATTTGATGTTGAGTTTTGTTGCCATCTATTATCGTTGTTACGGCCATGTTTCATCCAAATGAAGCCATCTTGCACTATTTGAATGGCCTTGAAATTTGATGTTGAGTTTTGTTGCCATCTATTATCGTTGTTACGGCCATGTTATATCCAAATGAAGTCATATTGCACTATTTGAATGGCCTTGAAATTTGATGTTGAGTTTTTTCGCCATCTATTATCGTTGTTACGGCCATGTTTTATCCAAATGAAGCCATTTTGCACTATTTGAATGGCCTTGAAATTTGATGTTGAGTTTTGTTGCCATCTATTATCGTTGTTACGGCCATGTTACATCCAAATAAAGGCATCTTGCACTATTTCAATGTCCTTGAAATTTGATGTTGAATTTTGTTGCCATCTATTATCGTTGTTACGGCCATGTTTCATCCAAATGAAGCCATTTTGCACTATTTGAATGGCCTTGAAATTTGATGTTGAGTTTGTTGCCATCTATTATCCTTGTTACGGCCATGTTTCATCCAAATGAAGCCATCTTGCACTAGTTGAATGGCCTTGAAATTTGATGTTGAGTTTTGTTGCCATATATTATCGTTGTTACGGCCATGTTATATCCAAATGAAGTCATATTGCACTATTTGAATGGCCTTGAAATTTGATGTTGAATTTTGTTGCCATCTATTATCGTTGTTACGGCCATGTTTCATCCAAATAAAGGCATCTTGCACTATTTCAATGGCCTTGAAATTTGATGTTGAATTTTGTTGCCATCTATTATCGTTGTTACGGCTATGTTTCATCCAAATGAAGCCATATTGCACTATTTGAATGGCCTTGAAATTTGATGTTGAGTTTTGTTGCCATCTATTATCGTTGTTACGGTCATGTTTCATCCAAATGAAGCCATATTGCACTATTTGCATGTACTTAAAATTTAATGTTGAGTTTTTTTGCCATCTATTATCGTTGTTATGGCCATGTTTCATCCAAATGAAGCCATCTTGCACTATTTGAATGGCCTTGAAATTTGATGTTGAGTTTTGTTGCCATCTATTATCGTTGTTACGGCCATGTTTTATCCAAATGAAGCCATTTTGCACTATTCGAATGGTCTTGAAATTTGATGTTGAATTTTGTTGCCATCTATTATCGTTGTTACGGCCATGTTTCATCAAAATAAAGGGATCTTGCACTATTTCAATGTCCTTGAAATTTGATGTTGAATTTTGTTGCCATCTATTATCGTTGTTACGGCCATGTTTCATCCAAATGAAGCCATTTTGCACTATTTGAATGGCCTTGAAATTTGATGTTGAGTTTTGTTGCCATCTATTATCCTTGTTACGGCCATGTTTCATCCAAATGAAGCCATCTTGCACTAGTTGAATGGCCTTGAAATTTGATGTTGAATTTTGTTGCCATCTATTATCGTTGTTAACGTACTTAACAACATGCCCGTCATGGGTTCAAGCCCCGAATAGACCGTGCTCCCATACGTAGGACTGACTATCCTGCTATGGTAACAATAAGTCACTGAAAGCCAAGCTCGCTTCACTAGTGGGTACTTGGCAGGCCCTTGACCGACAGTGGTTGTTGTGCCAAAGAAAAAAAAATTATCGTTGTTACGGCCATGTTACATCCAAATAAAGGCATCTTGCACTAATTCAATGGCCTTGAAATTTGATGTTGGGTTTTTTTGCCATCTATTATCGTTGTTACGGCCATGTTTCATCCAAATGAAGCCATCTTGCACTATTTGAATGGCCTTGAAATTTGATGTTGAATTTTGTTGCCATCTATTATCGTTGTTACGGCCATGTTATATCCAAATAAAGGCATCTTGCACTAATTCAATGGCCTTGAAATTTGATGTTGAATTTTGTTGCCATCTATTATCGTTGTTACGGCCATGTTTCATCCAAATGAAGCCATATTGCACTATTTGAATGGCCTTGAAATTTGATGTTGAGTTTTTTTGCCATCTATTATCGTTGTTACGGCCATGTTTCATCCAAATGAAGCCATCTTGCACTATTTGAATGGCCTTGAAATTTGATGTTGAGTTTTTTTGCCATCTATTATCGTTGTTACGGCCATGTTTCATCCAAATGAAGCCATCTTGCACTATTTACATGTACTTAACATTTAATGTTGAGTTTTTTTGCCATCTATTATCGTTGTTACGGCCATGTTTCATCCAAATGAAGCCATCTTGCACTATTTGAATGGCCTTGAAATTTGATGTTGAATTTTGTTGCCATCTATTATCGTTGTTACGGCCATGTTTCATCCAAATAAAGGCATCTTGCTCTAATTCAATGGCCTTGAAATTTGACGTTGGGTTTTTTTGCCATCTATTATCGTTGTTACGGCCATGTTTCATCCAAATGAAGCCATCTTGCACTATTTGAATGGCCTTGAAATTTGATGTTGAGTTTTGTTGCCATCTATTATCGTTGTTACGGCCATGTTTCATCCAAATGAAGCCATCTTGCACTATTTGAATGGCCTTGAAATTTGATGTTGAATTTTGTTGCCATCTATTATCGTTGTTACGGCCATGTTATATCCAAATGAAGCCATATTGCACTATTTGCATGTACTTAAAATTTAATGTTGAGTTTTTTTGCCATCTATTATCGTTGTTACGGCCATGTTTCATCGAAATGAAGCCATCTTGCACTATTTGAATGGCCTTGAAATTTGATGTTGAGTTTTGTTGCCATCTATTATCGTTGTTACGGCCATGTTTCATCCAAATGAAGCCATATTGCACTATTTGCATGTACTTAAAATTTAATGTTGAGTTTTTTTGCCATCTATTATCGTTGTTACGGCCATGTTATATCCAAATGAAGCCATATTGCACTATTTGCATGTACTTAAAATTTAATGTTGAGTTTTTTTGCCATCTATTATCGTTGTTACGGCCATGTTTCATCGAAATGAAGCCATCTTGCACTATTTGAATGGCCTTGAAATTTGACGTTGGGTTTTTTTGCCATCTATTATCGTTGTTACGGCCATGTTTCATCCAAATGAAGCCATCTTGCACTATTTGAATGGCCTTGAAATTTGATGTTGAGTTTTGTTGCCATCTATTATCGTTGTTACGGCCATGTTTCATCCAAATGAAGCCATCTTGCACTATTTGAATGGCCTTGAAATTTGATGTTGAATTTTGTTGCCATCTATTATCGTTGTTACGGCCATGTTATATCCAAATGAAGTCATATTGCACTATTTGAATGGCCTTGAAATTTGATGTTGAGTTTTTTCGCCATCTATTATCGTTGTTACGGCCATGTTTTATCCAAATGAAGCCATTTTGCACTATTTGAATGGCCTTGAAATTTGATGTTGAGTTTTGTTGCCATCTATTATCGTTGTTACGGCCATGTTACATCCAAATAAAGGCATCTTGCACTATTTCAATGTCCTTGAAATTTGATGTTGAATTTTGTTGCCATCTATTATCGTTGTTACGGCCATGTTATATCCAAATGAAGCCATATTGCACTATTTGCATGTACTTAAAATTTAATGTTGAGTTTTTTTGCCATCTATTATCGTTGTTACGGCCATGTTTCATCGAAATGAAGCCATCTTGCACTATTTGAATGGCCTTGAAATTTGATGTTGAGTTTTGTTGCCATCTATTATCGTTGTTACGGCCATGTTTCATCCAAATGAAGCCATATTGCACTATTTGCATGTACTTAAAATTTAATGTTGAGTTTTTTTGCCATCTATTATCGTTGTTACGGCCATGTTTCATCCAAATAAAGGCATCTTGCTCTAATTCAATGGCCTTGAAATTTGATGTTGGGTTTTTTTGCCATCTATTATCGTTGTTACGGCCATGTTTCATCCAAATGAAGCCATCTTGCACTATTTGAATGGCCTTGAAATTTGATGTTGAGTTTTGTTGCCATCTATTATCGTTGTTACGGCCATGTTTCATCCAAATGAAGCCATCTTGCACTATTTGAATGGCCTTGAAATTTGATGTTGAATTTTGTTGCCATCTATTATCGTTGTTACGGCCATGTTTCATCCAAATGAAGCCATCTTGCACTATTTGAATGGCCTTGAAATTTGATGTTGAGTTTTTTTGCCATCTATTATCGTTGTTAACGTACTTAACAACATGCCCGTCATGGGTTCAAGCCCCAAATAGACCGTGCTCCCATACGTAGGACTGACTATCCTGCTATGGTAACAATAAGTCACTGAAAGCCAAGCTCACTTCACTAGTGGGTACTTGGCAGGCCCTTGACCGACAGTGGTTGTTGTGCCAAAGAAAAAAGAAAAAAATATCGTTGTTACGGCCATGTTACATCCAAATAAAGGCATCTTGCACTATTTGAATGGCCTTGAAATTTGATGTTGAGTTTTTTTTGCCATCTATTATCGTTGTTACGGCCATGTTTCATCCAAATGAAGCCATCTTGCACTATTTGAATGGCCTTGAAATTTGATGTTGAATTTTGTTGCCATCTATTATCGTTGTTACGGCCATGTTATATCCAAATAAAGGCATCTTGCACTAATTCAATGGCCTTGAAATTTGATGTTGAATTTTGTTGCCATCTATTATCGTTGTTACGGCCATGTTTCATCCAAATGAAGCCATATTGCACTATTTGAATGGCCTTGAAATTTGATGTTGAGTTTTTTTGCCATCTATTATCGTTGTTACGGCCATGTTTCATCCAAATGAAGCCATCTTGCACTATTTGAATGGCCTTGAAATTTGATGTTGAGTTTTTTTGCCATCTATTATCGTTGTTACGGCCATGTTTCATCCAAATGAAGCCATCTTGCACTATTTACATGTACTTAACATTTAATGTTGAGTTTTTTTGCCATCTATTATCGTTGTTACGGCCATGTTTCATCCAAATGAAGCCATCTTGCACTATTTGAATGGCCTTGAAATTTGATGTTGAATTTTGTTGCCATCTATTATCGTTGTTACGGCCATGTTTCATCCAAATAAAGGCATCTTGCTCTAATTCAATGGCCTTGAAATTTGACGTTGGGTTTTTTTGCCATCTATTATCGTTGTTACGGCCATGTTTCATCCAAATGAAGCCATCTTGCACTATTTCAATGGCCTTGAAATTTGATGTTGAATTTTGTTGCCATCTATTATCGTTGTTACGGCCATGTTTCATCCAAATGAAGCCATCTTGCACTATTTGAATGGCCTTGAAATTTGATGTTGAATTTTGTTGCCATCTATTATCGTTGTTACGGCCATGTTTCATCCAAATGAAGCCATATTGCACTATTTGAATGGCCTTGAAATTTGATGTTGAATTTTGTTGCCATCTATTATCGTTGTTACGGCCATGTTTCATCCAAATGAAGCCATATTGCACTATTTGAATGGCCTTGAAATTTGATGTTGAGTTTTTTTGCCATCTATTATCGTTGTTAACGTACTTAACAACATGCCCGTCATGGGTTCAAGTCCTAAATAGACCGTGCTCCCACACGTAGGACTGACTATCCTGCTATGGTAACAATAAGTCACTGAAAGCCAAGCTCACTTCACTAGTGGGTACTTGGCAGGCCCTTGACCGACAGTGGTTGTTGTGCCAAAGAAAAAAAAAATTATCGTTGTTACGGCCATGTTACATCCAAATGAAGGCATCTTGCACTAATTCATTGGCCTTGAAATTGGATGTTGAATTTTGTTGCCATCTATTATCGTTGTTACGGCCATGTTACATCCAAATGAAGCCATCTTGCACTATTTGAATGGCCTTGAAATTTGATGTTGAATTTTGTTGCCATCTATTATCGTTGTTACGGCCATGTTTCATCCAAATGAAGCCATCTTGCACTAATTCAATGGCCTTGAAATTTGATGTTGAGTTTTTTTGCCATCTATTATCGTTGTTACGGCCATGTTTCATCCAAATGAAGTCATCTTGCACTATTTGAATGGCCTTGAAATTTGATGTTGAGTTTTTTTTTGCCATCTATTATCGTTGTTACGGCCATGTTTCATCCAAATGAAGCCATCTTGCACTATTTGAATGGCCTTGAAATTTGATGTTGAGTTTTGTTGCCATCTATTATCGTTGTTACGGCCATGATTCATCGAAATGAAGCCATCTTGCACTATTTGCATGTACTTAACATTTAATGTTGAGTTTTTTTGCCATCTATTATCGTTGTTACGGCCATGTATCATCCAAATGAAGCCATCTTGCACTATTTGAATGGCCTTGAAATTTGATGTTGAATTTTGTTGCCATCTATTATCGTTGTTACGGCCATGTTTCATCCAAATAAAGGCATCTTGCTCTAATTCAATGGCCTTGAAATTTGATGTTGGGTTTTTTGCCATCTATTATCGTTGTTACGGCCATGTTTCATCCAAATGAAGCCATCTTGCACTATTTAAATGGCCTTGAAATTTGATGTTGAGTTTTGTTGCCATCTATTATCGTTGTTACGGCCATTATCGTTGTTACGGTCCAAATGAAGCCATCTTGCACTATTTCAATGGCCTTGAAATTTGATGTTGAATTTTGTTGCCATCTATTATCGTTGTTACGGCCATGTTTCATCCAAATGAAGCCATATTGCACTATTTGAATGGCCTTGAAATTTGATGTTGAGTTTTTTTGCCATCTATTATCGTTGTTACGGCCATGTTTCATCCAAATGAAGCCATCTTGCACTATTTGAATGGCCTTGAAATTTGATGTTGAGTTTTTTTGCCATCTATTATCGTTGTTACGGCCATGTTTCATCCAAATGAAGCCATCTTGCACTATTTGAATGGCCTTGAAATTTGATGTTGAGTTTTTTTGCCATCTATTATCGTTGTTAACGTACTTAACAACATGCCCGTCATGGGTTCAAGCCCCAAATAGACCGTGCTCCCATACGTAGGACTGACTATCCTGCTATGGTAACAATAAGTCACTGAAAGCCAAGCTCACTTCACTAGTGGGTACTTGGCAGGCCCTTGACCGACAGTGGTTGTTGTGCCAAAGAAAAAAGAAAAAAATATCGTTGTTACGGCCATGTTACATCCAAATAAAGGCATCTTGCACTATTTGAATGGCCTTGAAATTTGATGTTGAGTTTTTTTTGCCATCTATTATCGTTGTTACGGCCATGTTTCATCCAAATGAAGCCATCTTGCACTATTTGAATGGCCTTGAAATTTGATGTTGAATTTTGTTGCCATCTATTATCGTTGTTACGGCCATGTTTCATCCAAATAAAGGCATCTTGCACTAATTCAATGGCCTTGAAATTTGATGTTGAATTTTGTTGCCATCTATTATCGTTGTTACGGCCATGTTTCATCCAAATGATGCCATATTGCACTATTTGCATGTACTTAAAATTTGATGTTGAGTTTTGTTGCCATCTATTATCGTTGTTACGGCCATGTTTCATCCAAATGAAGCCATCTTGCACTATTTGAATGGCCTTGAAATTTGATGTTGTGTTTTGTTGCCATCTATTATCGTTGTTACGGCCATGTTTCATCCAAATGAAGCCATATTGCACTATTTGAATGGCCTTGAAATTTGATGTTGAGTTTTGTTGCCATCTATTATCGTTGTTACGGCCATGTTATATCCAAATGAAGTCATATTGCACTATTTGAATGGCCTTGAAATTTGATGTTGAGTTTTGTTGCCATCTATTATCGTTGTTACGGCCATGTTTCATCCAAATGAAGCCATCTTGCACTATTTGAATGGCCTTGAAATTTGATGTTGAGTTTTGTTGCCATCTATTATCGTTGTTACGGCCATGTTTCATCCAAATGAAGCCATATTGCACTATTTGCATGTACTTAAAATTTAATGTTGAATTTTTTTGCCATCTATTATCGTTGTTACGGCCATGTTTCATCCAAATGAAGCCATCTTGCACTATTTGAATGGCCTTGAAATTTGATGTTGAATTTTGTTGCCATCTATTATCGTTGTTACGGCCATGTTTCATCCAAATAAAGGCATCTTGCTCTAATTCAATGGCCTTGAAATTTGATGTTGGGTTTTTTGCCATCTATTATCGTTGTTACGGCCATGTTTCATCCAAATGAAGCCATCTTGCACTATTTAAATGGCCTTGAAATTTGATGTTGAGTTTTGTTGCCATCTATTATCGTTGTTACGGCCATGTTTCATCCAAATGAAGCCATCTTGCACTATTTGAATGGCCTTGAAATTTGATGTTGAATTTTGTTGCCATTTATTATCGTTGTTACGGCCATGTTTCATCCAAATGAAGTCATATTGCACTAATTCAATGGCCTTGAAATTTGATGTTGAATTTTGTTGCCATCTATTATCGTTGTTACGGCCATGTTTCATCCAAATGAAGCCATATTGCACTATTTGAATGGCCTTGAAATTTAATGTTGAGTTTTTTTGCCATCTATTATCGTTGTTAACGTACTTAACAACATGCCCGTCATGGGTTCAAGCCCTAAATAGACCGTGCTCCCACACGTAGGACTGACTATCCTGCTATGGTAACAATAAGTCACTGAAAGCCAAGCTCACTTCACTAGTGGGTACTTGGCAGGCCCTTGACCGACAGTGGTTGTTGTGCCAAAGAAAAAAAAAATTATCGTTGTTACGGCCATGTTACATCCAAATGAAGGCATCTTGCACTAATTCATTGGCCTTGAAATTTGATGTTGAATTTTGTTGCCATCTATTATCGTTGTTACGGCCATGTTACATCCAAATGAAGCCATCTTGCACTATTTGAATGGCCTTGAAATTTGATGTTGAATTTTGTTGCCATCTATTATCGTTGTTACGGCCATGTTTCATCCAAATGAAGCCATCTTGCACTAATTCAATGGCCTTGAAATTTGATGTTGAATTTTTTTGCCATCTATTATCGTTGTTACGGCCATGTTTCATCCAAATGAAGCCATCTTGCACTATTTGAATGGCCTTGAAATTTGATGTTGAGTTTTTTTTGCCATCTATTATCGTTGTTACGGCCATGTTTCATCCAAATGAAGCCATCTTGCACTATTTGAATGGCCTTGAAATTTGATGTTGAATTTTGTTGCCATCTATTATCGTTGTTACGGCCATGTTTCATCCAAATAAAGGCATCTTGCACTAATTCAATGGCCTTGAAATTTGATGTTGAATTTTGTTGCCATCTATTATCGTTGTTACGGCCATGTTTCATCCAAATGAAGCCATATTGCACTATTTGCATGTACTTAAAATTTGATGTTGAGTTTTGTTGCCATCTATTATCGTTGTTACGGCCATGTTTCATCCAAATGAAGCCATCTTGCACTATTTGAATGGCCTTGAAATTTGATGTTGTGTTTTGTTGCCATCTATTATCGTTGTTACGGCCATGTTTCATCCAAATGAAGCCATATTGCACTATTTGAATGGCCTTGAAATTTGATGTTGAGTTTTGTTGCCATCTATTATCGTTGTTACGGCCATGTTATATCCAAAGGAAGTCATATTGCACTATTTGAATGGCCTTGAAATTTGATGTTGAGTTTTGTTGCCATCTATTATCGTTGTTACGGCCATGTTTCATCCAAATGAAGCCATCTTGCACTATTTGAATGGCCTTGAAATTTGATGTTGAGTTTTGTTGCCATCTATTATCGTTGTTACGGCCATGTTTCATCCAAATGAAGCCATATTGCACTATTTGCATGTACTTAAAATTTAATGTTGAATTTTTTTTGCCATCTATTATCGTTGTTACGGCCATGTTTCATCCAAATGAAGCCATCTTGCACTATTTGAATGGCCTTGAAATTTGATGTTGAATTTTGTTGCCATCTATTATCGTTGTTACGGCCATGTTTCATCCAAATAAAGGCATCTTGCTCTAATTCAATGGCCTTGAAATTTGATGTTGGGTTTTTTGCCATCTATTATCGTTGTTACGGCCATGTTTCATCCAAATGAAGCCATCTTGCACTATTTAAATGGCCTTGAAATTTGATGTTGAATTTTGTTGCCATCTATTATCGTTGTTACGGCCATGTTTCATCCAAATGAAGCCATATTGCACTATTTGAATGGCCTTGAAATTTAATGTTGAGTTTTTTTGCCATCTATTGCAGGGTTTCGAATCATATAAGGGAATAGTTCAATCAGTTAGGGGAATGTTGCAAACCGGTAGGGGAGTGTTGCAAGCACACTGTGGAAACTTGCAATCATATAAGGGAATTTTTCAAGCAGTTAGGGGAGAGTTGCAATGTCATTGGGGAGTTTTGCAATCCGTAGGGGAATTTTTATCCGGGCTTCAATCCAACCCTGCAAATGTCAAGTGTCAGAAGATCGTTTGTTTACATTGCGTCGATGCCGGCTCATAAACATTCTATCAGGCGAAGGAAAAGGTAACTAATTGCAATAATTTTATCAAATTACCCGGTTTAATGTGCCTTTTTCTTTCAGGCAAAGGACTGTTGCTAATTTTACTAGAAATAATCAATCAAAGATGCCGTTAAGAAAAAAGATTTCACTGGAGGACAAACAAAAAATTGTTAAATTGTATCATGAGGAATACAGAATGACAGACATTGCTAGGATAATGGATCTGAACATCCAAACAGTTTCTCGAATTGTTCATAACTTTTTAAAAGAAGGTGAGATTACGAACCATTCGAGCCAAAAAGGAGGTCCACATAACAAAAAACTCACTGCGGAGCAATTGGAAATGATAAAATCGTGGGTGGACGAAGACTGCACAACAAGTCTCAAAAAGATTTCCGAAAAGTGTGCCCGTGAATTTGGGGTTAATGTCTGCATATCAACTATAAGGAATTATTTAAGCGAATTCCATTACACTCTAAAAAGAGTGCAACTATTGCCAGTGCGACGCAATGCTGGAGATAATGTTCAGATGCGGAAGGAATATGCGTCGCGTTTTTTGGATTTGCAGTCAGATTTAAATGACCACAACTTCATGTTTGTGGATGAAGTTGGATTTAATATCTCATTACGATGCAAAAGAGGGTGGTCGGTTTCCGGTAAACCTGCAACGCAAGTCGTGCCATCTATCAGAAGCCGAAATTTGACCATTTGTTGTTGCATGTCCCGAAATGGGATCATTGCCTATGACTCCACGAACGGGGCATTCAACCAAAATCTTTTTCTAGGTTTTCTAGAAAAACTCAAGGAAAGCATGGCAACTAATAATATCACTGATCCAGTGATATTTTTAGACAATGTTGCTTTCCATAAAACAAACTTAGTTAAACAATTTGCAGAAGAGAATAATATAAGATTAGAGTTCCTTCCTCCGTATTCACCCTTCCTCAATCCTATAGAAAATATGTTTTCTAAGTGGAAGGATGTAGTACGAAGAGCTCGCCCAACAAACGAAGCTGAACTAATGAAAGCAATACGAGATGGCAGTGAGCTGATAAATAGACAAGATTGCGATGGATATTTTCGAAATATGCTTAAGTACATTCGCAAATGCATCAATGAGGAGGAAATTGTTGATTGACATGTTGCTGTTGGTGTTATTAATACGAATGATTGAATTTTTAGTTCCTGTTACATAAGATATTAGGATTAAGAATTTAAGCTAACAAGAGCTGTGATTGAACTATTTTAGACTTTCTGAATTCTTATGTAATTTTATTCAAAATCAAAACCAAACGAAAAATGCTGTGAATTAAACTCTAATGAAATAAACAATTTTTACTGAATTGTCCTCTGTTGAATTGTGTTCCACAGTAGAAAAGCCCATTACTAAAACATTTATTGAGATATGACATACACATGCATGAAGCGGGCGTCAGCAGCATCGCAAATATGTTCTGTAGGACTACAGCTCTATTGACACCGTTGGTCCAACTGCAACCGTTAGACGCTTCTGTGACAGCTATTGTGCATAAATGCCTACCGTCTGGTCAGGTTCAATAGCGAACGCGTAATGACCTGCCGGCAGATTTTAAGTGTAACATGGTAATACACGTTTTAAAACTTTCATCGTTGTCTCTAATAGGTTTATAGTATCGTTGGCTATACAGCGTTTCTCAAGTTAGCTCAACATCGTAACACTATTTTTCTAACACGTTAAACGATTCTCAAAATCGTACATACAATTCATATCCATAAACTCTTTTCAATTTTGTAACATTAGGTTTCGGAACCGTAAAATCTCAACTCGAATCTGTAAAATGTATAATGGGAAGATGGGTACTATTTTTTTCCTATCGAAGAGGAAGGTGACAAGGAGTCAGCTACGTACCCTGCCGTCTATAGAACCCTATACTACAATGGCTCCTGATAAGATTCTAATGCCAACTCCAACGCCAACTGCCAACTAATCAGCAAAGAATAAAAGAGCGATCGAGGGTTCGATCGGGGCCATACTTCGCTTAACTTTCCGTGTTCACTTTTCTTCGACTTAAAAGTTCCTGTGCTCGAAAGAATTTCTGCCCGCTACACAACAAAATACATATACACTAGCTTTCATCATCATTAGCCACGGTTGATAAAATAACACTAATCATCAGTTATCTCAATTTATAAGTAACTAATTACTACAAGTGATAACCTTCTCTAAACTGTAAAATATGCACCTTACTGCTATCTGCTATATGGACAACGGCTTCATCGACTGCTGAGATCCAGAAGTCTTCGAGGCTGCACGAAATGTTAGATATATCATATATTGATTCGCCCGGTGGTCCTCTATGGACAGGAGTCTTGGACCATCCTAGCGGAGGATGCAAACACTCTATTCGTGTTTGAGCGACGCATCCTCCTGGTCATCTTTAGCGGTGTGTTCGAGCATGTAGCGTCGAGAAGAAGGATGAACCTCAAGCTTGCCGATGCTGACGGTGGCGAAGGCTGGCAGGATACGATGGCTGAGGCATGTCATGAGGATGCCGGATTCGGTATGAGGCACAGCGGAGCACAGCAAACTCGATGGCTGGATCATGTGAAGCGAGATCGGGTGTCTACATGGTCGGAGATCGGGTGCCTACATGGAACTTGAAGTGTAGCGCTAGAATAAATATGTTATGTAATTTTAATATTCTGAGTTATCTTAAATCATTACATGTTGAATAATTACTCATATTACTATGACACCGTCGCGTAGTTGGTGCAAAGAAGAGGTGCTGATCTGCGTAAAAAACTTGGAGATCCTAATGTGTTCCAAGCATTTGATGCAGTTCGGATGCAAACGAAGAAGAAAGGGCATAGCCTTGGACCGACCGTACTGGAAAAACATAACATATGTATGTATAAACTGAGTATATCGACACGACTAATGTGACATACCACACCAAGAAGGAAAAATTTCCGGCATTAACGAAGAATGTCTAGATGTTTTACATCTGGCAGAGGGCACGCTAATAGCTGCTATCTATGTAGATAAATTACACGTACATAGTAAACCACACGTTTCCACTATTAACATATAGCTTCAATGAACCTTTGCCTGAAAGAAAAAGGCACATTAAACCGGGTAATTTGATAAAATTATTGCAATTAGTTACCTTTTCCTTCGCCTGATAGAATGTTTATGAGCCGGCATCGACGCAATGTAAACAAACGATCTTCTGACACTTGACATTTGCAGGGTTGGATTGAAACCCTGGATAAAAATTCCCCTACGGATTGCAAAACTCCCCAATGACATTGCAACTCTCCCCTAACTGCTTGAAAAATTCCCTTATATGATTGCAAGTTTCCACAGTGTGCTTGCAACACTCCCCTACCGGTTTGCAACATTCCCCTAACTGATTGAACTATTCCCTTATATGATTCGAAACCCTGTATCGTTGTTAACGTACTTAACAACATGCCCGTCATGGGTTCAAGCCCTAAATAGACCGTGCTCCCACACGTAGGACTGACTATCCTGCTATGGTAACAATAAGTCACTGAAAGCCAAGCTCACTTCACTAGTGGGTACTTGGCAGGCCCTTGACCGACAGTGGTTGTTGTGCCAAAGAAAAAAAAAATTATCGTTGTTACGGCCATGTTACATCCAAATGAAGGCATCTTGCACTAATTCATTGGCCTTGAAATTTGATGTTGAATTTTGTTGCCATCTACTATCGTTGTTACGGCCATGTTTCATCCAAATGAAGCCATCTTGCACTATTTGAATGGCCTTGAAATTTGATGTTGAATTTTGTTGCCATCTATTATCGTTGTTACGGCCATGTTTCATCCAAATGAAGCCATCTTGCACTAATTCAATGGCCTTGAAATTTGATGTTGAATTTTGTTGCCATCTATTATCGTTGTTACGGCCATGTTTCATCCAAATGAAGCCATCTTGCACTATTTGAATGGCCTTGAAATTTGATGTTGAGTTTTTTTTGCCATCTATTATCGTTGTTACGGCCATGTTTCATCCAAATGAAGCCATCTTGCACTATTTGAATGGCCTTGAAATTTGATGTTGAGTTTTGTTGCCATCTATTATCGTTGTTACGGCCATGTTTCATCGAAATGAAGCCATCTTGCACTATTTGCATGTACTTAACATTTAATGTTGAGTTTTGTTGCCATCTATTATCGTTGTTACGGCCATGTATCATCCAAATGAAGCCATCTTGCACTATTTGAATGGCCTTGAAATTTGATGTTGAATTTTGTTGCCATCTATTATCGTTGTTACGGCCATGTTTCATCCAAATGAAGCCATCTTGCACTATTTAAATGGCCTTGAAATTTGATGTTGAGTTTTGTTGCCATCTATTATCCTTGCTACGGCCATGTTTCATCCAAATGAAGCCATCTTGCACTATTTGAATGGCCTTGAAATTTGATGTTGAATTTTGTTTTCATCCAAATGAAGCCATCTTGCACTATTTCAATGGCCTTGAAATTTGATGTTGAATTTTGTTGCCATCTATTATCGTTGTTACGGCCATTATCGTTGTTACGGTCCAAATGAAGCCATCTTGCACTATTTCAATGGCCTTGAAATTTGATGTTGTGTTTTGTTGCCATCTATTATCGTTGTTACGGCCATTATCGTTGTTACGGTCCAAATGAAGCCATCTTGCACTATTTCAATGGCCTTGAAATTTGATGTTGAATTTTGTTGCCATCTATTATCGTTGTTACGGCCATGTTTCATCCAAATGAAGCCATATTGCACTATTTGAATGGCCTTGAAATTTGATGTTGAATTTTGTTGCCATCTATTATCGTTGTTACGGCCATGTTTCATCCAAATGAAGCCATCTTGCACTAATTCAATGGCCTTGAAATTTGATGTTGAATTTTGTTGCCATCTATTATCGTTGTTACGGCCATGTTTCATCCAAATGAAGCCATCTTGCACTATTTGAATGGCCTTGAAATTTGATGTTGAGTTTTTTTGCCATCTATTATCGTTGTTACGGCCATGTTTCATCCAAATGAAGCCATCTTGCACTATTTGAATGGCCTTGAAATTTGATGTTGAGTTTTGTTGCCATCTATTATCGTTGTTACGGCCATGTTTCATCGAAATGAAGCCATCTTGCACTATTTGCATGTACTTAACATTTAATGTTGAGTTTTTTTGCCATCTATTATCGTTGTTACGGCCATGTATCATCCAAATGAAGCCATCTTGCACTATTTGAATGGCCTTGAAATTTGATGTTGAATTTTGTTGCCATCTATTATCGTTGTTACGGCCATGTTTCATCCAAATGAAGCCATATTGCACTATTTGAATGGCCTTGAAATTTGATGTTGAGTTTTGTTGCCATCTATTATCCTTGCTACGGCCATGTTTCATCCAAATGAAGCCATCTTGCACTATTTGAATGGCCTTGAAATTTGATGTTGAATTTTGTTTTCATCCAAATGAAGCCATCTTGCACTATTTCAATGGCCTTGAAATTTGATGTTGAATTTTGTTGCCATCTATTATCGTTGTTACGGCCATGTTTCATCCAAATGAAGCCATATTGCACTATTTGAATGGCCTTGAAATTTGATGTTGAATTTTGTTGCCATCTATTATCGTTGTTACGGCCATGTTTCATCCAAATGAAGCCATATTGCAGTATTTGAATGGCCTTGAAATTTGATGTTGAGTTTTTTTGCCATCTATTATCGTTGTTAACGTACTTAACAACATGCCCGTCATGGGTTCAAGCCCCAAATAGACCGTGCTCCCACACGTAGGACTGACTATCCTGCTATGGTAACAATAAGTCACTGAAAGCCAAGCTCACTTCACTAGTGGGTACTTGGCAGGCCCTTGACCGACAGTGGTTGTTGTGCCAAAGAAAAAAAAAATTATCGTTGTTACGGCCATGTTACATCCAAATGAAGGCATCTTGCACTAATTCATTGGCCTTGAAATTTGATGTTGAATTTTGTTGCCATCTATTATCGTTGTTACGGCCATGTTTCATCCAAATAAAGGCATCTTGCGCTGTTTCAATGGCCTTGAAATTTGATGTTGAATTTTGTTGCCATCTATTATCGTTGTTACGGCCATGTTACATCCAAATGAAGCCATCTTGCACTAATTCAATGGCCTTGAAATTTGATGTTGAGTTTTTTTGCCATCTATTATCGTTGTTACGGCCATGTTTCATCCAAATGAAGCCATCTTGCACTATTTGAATGGCCTTGAAATTTGATGTTGGGTTTTGTTGCCATCTATTATCGTTGTTACGGCCATGTTTCATCCAAATAAAGGCATCTTGCTCTAATTCAAAGGCCTTGAAATTTGATGTTGGGTTTTTTTGCCATCTATTATCGTTGTTACGGCCATGTTTCATCCAAATGAAGCCATATTGTACAATTTGTATGGCCTTGAAATTTGATGTTGAGTTTTGTTGCCATCTATTATCGTTGTTACGGCCATGTTTCATCCAAATGAAGCCATCTTGCACTATTTGAATGGCCTTGAAATTTGATGTTGAATTTTGTTGCCATCTATTATCGTTGTTACGGCCATGTTTCATCCAAATAAAGGCATCTTGCACTATTTCAATGGCCTTGAAATTTGATGTTGAATTTTGTTGCCATCTATTATCGTTGTTACGGCTATGTTTCATCCAAATGAAGCCATATTGCACTATTTGAATGGCCTTGAAATTTGATGTTGAGTTTTGTTGCCATCTATTATCGTTGTTACGGCCATGTTTCATCCAAATGAAGCCATATTGCACTATTTGCATGTACTTAAAATTTAATGTTGAGTTTTTTTGCCATCTATTATCGTTGTTATGGCCATGTTTCATCCAAATGAAACCATCTTGCACTATTTGAATGGCCTTGAAATTTGATGTTGAGTTTTTTTGCCATCTATTATCGTTGTTACGGCCATCTTTTATCCAAATGAAGCCATTTTGCACTATTTGAATGGTCTTGAAATTTGATGTTGAATTTTGTTGCCATCTATTATCGTTGTTACGGCCATGTTTCATCCAAATGAAGCCATTTTGCACTATTTCAATGTCCTTGAAATTTGATGTTGAATTTTGTTGCCATCTATTATCGTTGTTACGGCCATGTTTCATCCAAATGAAGCCATTTTGCACTATTTGAATGGCCTTGAAATTTGATGTTGAGTTTGTTGCCATCTATTATCGTTGTTACGGCCATGTTTCATCCAAATGAAGCCATCTTGCACTAGTTGAATGGCCTTGAAATTTGATGTTGAATTTTGTTGCCATCTATTATCGTTGTTAACGTACTTAACAACATGCCCGTCATGGGTTCAAGCCCCGAATAGACCGTGCTCCCATACGTAGGACTGACTATCCTGCTATGGTAACAATAAGTCACTGAAAGCCAAGCTCACTTCACTAGTGGGTACTTGGCAGGCCCTTGACCGACAGTGGTTGTTGTGCCAAAGAAAAAAAAAATTATCGTTGTTACGGCCATGTTACATCCAAATAAAGGCATCTTGCACTAATTCAATGGCCTTGAAATTTAATGTTGAATTTTGTTGCCATCTATTATCGTTGTTACGGCCATGTTACATCCAAATGAAGCCATCTTGCACTATTTGAATGGCCTTGAAATTTGATGTTGAATTTTGTTGCCATCTATTATCGTTGTTACGGCCATGTTTTATCCAAATGAAGCCATCTTGCACTAATTCAATGGCCTTGAAATTTGATGTTGAGTTTTTTTGCCATCTATTATCGTTGTTACGGCCATGTTTCATCCAAATGAAGCCATCTTGCACTATTTGAATGGCCTTGAAATTTGATGTTGAGTTTTTTTGCCATCTATTATCGTTGTTACAACCATGTTTTATCCAAATGAAGCCATCTTGCACTATTTGAATGGCCTTGAAATTTGATGTTGAGTTTTGTTGCCATCTATTATCGTTGTTACGGCCATGTTTCATCCAAATGAAGCCATATTGTACAATTTGAATGGCCTTGAAATTTGATGTTGAATTTTGTTGCCATCTATTATCGTTGTTACGGCCATGTTTCATCCAAATGAAGCCATATTGCACTAATTCAATGGCCTTGAAATTTGATGTTGAATTTTGTTGCCATCTATTATCGTTGTTACGGCCATGTTTTATCCAAATGAAGCCATTTTGCACTATTTGAATGGCCTTGAAATTTGATGTTGAGTTTTGTTGCCATCTATTATCGTTGTTAACGTACTTAACAACATGCCCGTCATGGGTTCAAGCCCCAAATAGACCGTGCTCCCATACGTAGGACTGACTATCCTGCTATGGTAACAATAAGTCACTGAAAGCCAAGCTCACTTCACTAGTGGGTACTTGGCAGGCCCTTGACCGACAGTGGTTGTTGTGCCAAAGAAAAAAGAAAAAAATATCGTTGTTACGGCCATGTTACATCGAAATGAAGGCATCTTGCACTAATGCATTGGCCTTGAAATTTGATGTTGAATTTTGTTGCCATCTATTATCGTTGTTACGGCCATGTTTCATCCAAATGAAGCCATCTTGCACTACTTGAATGGCCTTGAAATTTGATGTTGAATTTTGTTGCCATCTATTATCGTTGTTACGGCCATGTTTCATCCAAATAAAGGCATCTTGCACTAATTCAATGGCCTTGAAATTTGATGTTGAATTTTGTTGCCATCTATTATCGTTGTTACGGCCATGTTTCATCCAAATGAAGCCATCTTGCACTATTTGCATGTACTTAAAATTTGATGTTGAGTTTTGTTGCCATCTATTATCGTTGTTACGGCCATGTTTCATCCAAATGAAGCCATCTTGCACTATTTGAATGGCCTTGAAATTTGATGTTGAATTTTGTTGCCATCTATTATCGTTGTTACGGCCATGTTTCATCCAAATGAAGCCATCTTGCACTATTTGAATGGCCTTGAAATTTGATGTTGAGTTTTGTTGCCATCTATTATCGTTGTTACGGCCATGTTATATCCAAATGAAGTCATATTGCACTATTTGAATGGCCTTGAAATTTGATGTTGAGTTTTGTTGCCATCTATTATCGTTGTTACGGCCATGTTTCATCCAAATGAAGCCATCTTGCACTATTTGAATGGCCTTGAAATTTGATGTTGAGTTTTGTTGCCATCTATTATCGTTGTTACGGCCATGTTTCATCCAAATGAAGCCATCTTGCACTATTTCAATGGCCTTGAAATTTGATGTTGAATTTTGTTGCCATCTATTATCGTTGTTACGGCCATGTTTCATCCAAATAAAGGCATCTTGCTCTAATTCAATGGCCTTGAAATTTGATGTTGGGTTTTTTTGCCATCTATTATCGTTGTTACGGCCATGTTTCATCCAAATGAAGCCATCTTGCACTATTTAAATGGCTTTGAAATTTGATGTTGAGTTTTGTTGCCATCTATTATCGTTGTTACGGCCATGTTTCATCCAAATGAAGCCATCTTGCACTATTTCAATGGCCTTGAAATTTGATGTTGAGTTTTTTTTGCCATCTATTATCGTTGTTACGGCCATGTTTCATCCAAATGAAGCCATATTGCACTATTTGAATGGCCTTGAAATTTGATGTTGAATTTTGTTGCCATCTATTATCGTTGTTACGGCCATGTTTCATCCAAAAGAAGCCATATTGCACTATTTGAATGGCCTTGAAATTTGATGTTGAGTTTTTTTGCCATCTATTATCGTTGTTAACGTACTTAACAACATGCCCGTCATGGGTTCAAGCCCTAAATAGACCGTGCTCCCACACGTAGGACTGACTATCCTGCTATGGTAACAATAAGTCACTGAAAGCCAAGCTCACTTCACTAGTGGGTACTTGGCAGGCCCTTGACCGACAGTGGTTGTTGTGCCAAAGAAAAAAAAATTATCGTTGTTACGGCCATGTTACATCCAAATGAAGGCATCTTGCACTAATTCATTGGCCTTGAAATTTGATGTTGAATTTTGTTGCCATCTATTATCGTTGTTACGGCCATGTTACATCCAAATGAAGCCATCTTGCACTATTTGAATGGCCTTGAAATTTGATGTTGAATTTTGTTGCCATCTATTATCGTTGTTACGGCCATGTTACATCCAAATGAAGCCATCTTGCACTAATTCAATGGCCTTGAAATTTGATGTTGAGTTTTTTTGCCATCTATTATCGTTGTTACGGCCATGTTTCATCCAAATGAAGCCATCTTGCACTATTTGAATGGCCTTGAAATTTGATGTTGAGTTTTTTTGCCATCTATTATCGTTGTTACGGCCATGTTTCATCCAAATGAAGCCATCTTGCACTATTTGCATGTACTTAACATTTAATGTTGAGTTTTTTTTGCCATCTATTATCGTTGTTACGGCCATGTTTCATCCAAATGAAGCCATCTTGCACTATTTGAATGGCCTTGAAATTTGATGTTGAATTTTGATGCCATCTATTATCGTTGTTACGGCCATGTTTCATCCAAATAAAGGCATCTTGCTCTAATTCAATGGCCTTGAAATTTGATGTTGGGTTTTTTTGCCATCTATTATCTTTGTCCGGCCATGTTTCATCCAAATGAAGCCATCTTGCACTATTTAAATGGCCTTGAAATTTGATGTTGAGTTTTGTTGCCATCTATTATCGTTGTTACGGCCATGTTTCATCCAAATGAAGCCATATTGCACTATTTGAATGGCCTTGAAATTTGATGTTGAATTTTGTTGCCATCTATTATCGTTGTTACGGCCATGTTTCATCCAAATGAAGCCATATTGCAGTATTTGAATGGCCTTGAAATTTGATGTTGAGTTTTTTTGCCATCTATTATCGTTGTTAACGTACTTAACAACATGCCCGTCATGGGTTCAAGCCCTAAATAGACCGTGCTCCCACACGTAGGACTGACTATCCTGCTATGGTAACAATAAGTCACTGAAAGCCAAGCTCACTTCACTAGTGGGTACTTGGCAGGCCCTTGACCGACAGTGGTTGTTGTGCCAAAGAAAAAAAAAATTATCGTTGTTACGGCCATGTTACATCCAAATGAAGGCATCTTGCACTAATTCATTGGCCTTGAAATTTGATGTTGAATTTTGTTGCCATCTATTATCGTTGTTACGGCCATGTTTCATCCAAATGAAGCCATCTTGCACTATTTGAATGGCCTTGAAATTTGATGTTGAATTTTGTTGCCATCTATTATCGTTGTTACGGCCATGTTTCATCCAAATAAAGGCATCTTGCGCTATTTAAATGGCCTTGAAATTTGATGTTGGGTTTTTTTGCCATCTATTATCGTTGTTACGGCCATGTTACATCCAAATGAAGCCATCTTGCACTAGTTGAATGGCCTTGAAATTTGATGTTGAATTTTGTTGCCATCTATTATCGTTGTTACGGCCATGTTTCATCCAAATAAAGGCATCTTGCGCTGTTTCAATGGCCTTGAAATTTGATGTTGAATTTTGTTGCCATCTATTATCGTTGTTACGGCCATGTTACATCCAAATGAAGCCATCTTGCACTAATTCAATGGCCTTGAAATTTGATGTTGAGTTTTTTTGCCATCTATTATCGTTGTTACGGCCATGTTTCATCCAAATGAAGCCATCTTGCACTATTTGAATGGCCTTGAAATTTGATGTTGGGTTTTTTTGCCATCTATTATCGTTGTTACGGCCATGTTTCATCCAAATGAAGCCATCTTGCACTATTTGAATGGCCTTGAAATTTGATGTTGAGTTTTGTTGCCATCTATTATCGTTGTTACGGCCATGTTTCATCCAAATGAAGCCATCTTGCACTATTTGAATGGCCTTGAAATTTGATGTTGAATTTTGTTGCCATCTATTATCGTTGTTACGGCCATGTTTCATCCAAATAAAGGCATCTTGCGCTATTTAAATGGCCTTGAAATTTGATGTTGGGTTTTTTTGCCATCTATTATCGTTGTTACGGCCATGTTTCATCCAAATGAAGCCATCTTGCACTATTTAAATGGCCTTGAAATTTGATGTTGAGTTTTGTTGCCATCTATTATCGTTGTTACGGCCATGTTTCATCCAAATGAAGCCATCTTGCACTATTTGAATGGCCTTGAAATTTGATGTTGAATTTTGTTGCCATCTATTATCATTGTTACGGCCATGTTTCATCCAAATAAAGGCATCTTGCACTATTTCAATGGCCTTGAAATTTGATGTTGAATTTTGTTGCCATCTATTATCGTTGTTACGGCTATGTTTCATCCAAATGAAGCCATCTTGCACTATTTGAATGGCCTTGAAATTTGATGTTGAGTTTTTTTGCCATCTATTATCGTTGTTACGGCCATGTTTCATCCAAATGAAGCCATATTGCACTATTTGCATGTACTTAAAATTTAATGTTGAGTTTTTTTGCCATCTATTATCGTTGTTATGGCCATGTTTCATTCAAATGAAGCCATCTTGCACTATTTGAATGGCCTTGAAATTTGATGTTGAGTTTTTTTGCCATCTATTATCGTTGTTACGGCCATGTTTTATCCAAATGAAGCCATTTTGCACTATTTGAATGGTCTTGAAATTTGATGTTGAATTTTGTTGCCATCTATTATCGTTGTTACGGCCATGTTTCATCCAAATAAAGGGATCTTGCACTATTTCAATGTCCTTGAAATTTGATGTTGAATTTTGTTGCCATCTATTATCGTTGTTACGGCCATGTTTCATCCAAATGAAGCCATTTTGCACTATTTGAATGGCCTTGAAATTTGATGCTGAGTTTGTTGCCATCTATTATCCTTGTTACGGCCATGTTTCATCCAAATGAAGCCATCTTGCACTAGTTGAATGGCCTTGAAATTTGATGTTGAATTTTGTTGCCATCTATTATCGTTGTTAACGTACTTAACAACATGCCCGTCATGGGTTCAAGCCCCGAATAGACCGTGCTCCCATACGTAGGACTGACTATCCTGCTATGGTAACAATAAGTCACTGAAAGCCAAGCTCACTTCACTAGTGGGTACTTGGCAGGCCCTTGACCGACAGTGGTTGTTGTGTCAAAGAAAAAAAAAATTATCGTTGTTAAGGCCATGTTACATCCAAATAAAGGCATCTTGCACTAATTCAATGGCCTTGAAATTTAATGTTGAATTTTGTTGCCATCTATTATCGTTGTTACGGCCATGTTACATCCAAATGAAGCCATCTTGCACTATTTGAATGGCCTTGAAATTTGATGTTGAATTTTGTTGCCATCTATTATCGTTGTTACGGCCATGTTTCATCCAAATAAAGGCATCTTGCACTAATTCAATGGCCTTGAAATTTGATGTTGAATTTTGTTGCCATCTATTATCGTTGTTACGGCCATGTTTCATCCAAATGAAGCCATATTGCACTATTTGCATGTACTTAAAATTTGATGTTGAGTTTTGTTGCCATCTATTATCGTTGTTACGGCCATGTTTCATCCAAATGAAGCCATCTTGCACTATTTGAATGGCCTTGAAATTTGATGTTGAGTTTTGTTGCCATCTATTATCGTTGTTAACGTACTTAACAACATGCCCGTCATGGGTTCAAGCCCCGAATAGACCGTGCTCCCATACGTAGGACTGACTATCCTGCTATGGTAACAATAAGTCACTGAAAGCCAAGCTCACTTCACTAGTGGGTACTTGGCAGGCCCTTGACCGACAGTGGTTGTTGTGCCAAAGAAAAAAAAATTATCGTTGTTACGGCCATGTTACATCCAAATAAAGGCATCTTGCACTAATTCAATGGCCTTGAAATTTAATGTTGAATTTTGTTGCCATCTATTATCGTTGTTACGGCCATGTTACATCCAAATGAAGCCATCTTGCACTATTTGAATGGCCTTGAAATTTGATGTTGAATTTTGTTGCCATCTATTATCGTTGTTACGGCCATGTTTCATCCAAATGAAGGCATCTTGCACTAATTCATTGGCCTTGAAATTTGATGTTGAATTTTGTTGCCATCTATTATCGTTGTTACGGCCATGTTTCATCCAAATGAAGCCATCTTGCACTATTTGCATGTACTTAAAATTTGATGTTGAGTTTTGTTGCCATCTATTATCGTTGTTACGGCCATGTTTCATCCAAATGAAGCCATCTTGCACTATTTGAATGGCCTTGAAATTTGATGTTGAGTTTTGTTGCCATCTATTATCGTTGTTACGGCCATGTTTTATCCAAATGAAGCCATTTTGCACTATTTGAATGGCCTTGAAATTTGATGTTGAGTTTTGTTGCCATCTATTATCGTTGTTACGGCCATGTTACATCCAAATAAAGGCATCTTGCACTATTTCAATGTCCTTGAAATTTGATGTTGAATTTTGTTGCCATCTATTATCGTTGTTACGGCCATGTTTCATCCAAATGAAGCCATTTTGCACTATTTGAATGGCCTTGAAATTTGATGTTGAGTTTGTTGCCATCTATTATCCTTGTTACGGCCATGTTTCATCCAAATGAAGCCATCTTGCACTAGTTGAATGGCCTTGAAATTTGATGTTGAATTTTGTTGCCATCTATTATCGTTGTTAACGTACTTAACAACATGCCCGTCATGGGTTCAAGCCCCGAATAGACCGTGCTCCCATACGTAGGACTGACTATCCTGCTATGGTAACAATAAGTCACTGAAAGCCAAGCTCACTTCACTAGTGGGTACTTGGCAGGCCCTTGACCGACAGTGGTTGTTGTGCTAAAGAAAAAAAAATTATCGTTGTTACGGCCATGTTACATCCAAATGAAGGCATCTTGCACTAATTCATTGGCCTTGAAATTTGATGTTGAATTTTGTTGCCATCTATTATCGTTGTTACGGCCATGTTTCATCCAAATGAAGCCATCTTGCACTATTTGAATGGCCTTGAAATTTGATGTTGAGTTTTTTTGCCATCTATTATCGTTGTTAACGTACTTAACAACATGCCCGTCATGGGTTCAAGCCCCAAATAGACCGTGCTCCCATACGTAGGACTGACTATCCTGCTATGGTAACAATAAGTCACTGAAAGCCAAGCTCACTTCACTAGTGGGTACTTGGCAGGCCCTTGACCGACAGTGGTTGTTGTGCCAAAGAAAAAAGAAAAAAATATCGTTGTTACGGCCATGTTACATCCAAATAAAGGCATCTTGCACTAATTCAATGGCCTTGAAATTTGATGTTGAATTTTGTTGCCATCTATTATCGTTGTTACGGCCATGTTTCATCCAAATGAAGCCATATTGCACTATTTGCATGTACTTAAAATTTGATGTTGAGTTTTGTTGCCATCTATTATCGTTGTTACGGCCATGTTTCATCCAAATGAAGCCATCTTGCACTATTTGAATGGCCTTGAAATTTGATGTTGAATTTTGTTGCCATCTATTATCGTTGTTACGGCCATGTTTCATCCAAATAAAGGCATCTTGCACTAATTCAATGGCCTTGAAATTTGATGTTGAATTTTGTTGCCATCTATTATCGTTGTTACGGCCATGTTTCATCCAAATGAAGCCATATTGCACTATTTGCATGTACTTAAAATTTGATGTTGAGTTTTGTTGCCATCTATTATCGTTGTTACGGCCATGTTTCATCCAAATGAAGCCATCTTGCACTATTTGCATGTACTTAACATTTAATGTTGAGTTTTTTTGCCATCTATTATCGTTGTTACGGCCATGTTTCATCGAAATGAAGCCATCTTGCACTATTTGCATGTACTTAACATTTAATGTTGAGTTTTTTTGCCATCTATTATCGTTGTTACGGCCATGTTTCATCGAAATGAAGCCATCTTGCACTATTTGCATGGCCTTGAAATTTGATGTTGAGTTTTTTTGCCATCTATTATCGTTGTTACGGCCATGTTTCATCCAAATGAAGCCATCTTGCAGTATTTGAATGGCCTTGAAATTTGATGTTGAGTTTTTTTGCCATCTATTATTGTTGTTAACGTACTTAACAACATGCCCGTCATGGGTTCAAGCCCTAAATAGACCGTGCTCCCACACGTAGGACTGACTATCCTGCTATGGTAACAATAAGTCACTGAAAGCCAAGCTCACTTCACTAGTGGGTACTTGGCAGGCCCTTGACCGACAGTGGTTGTTGTGCCAAAGAAAAAAAAATTATCGTTGTTACGGCCATGTTACATCCAAATGAAGGCATCTTGCACTAATTCATTGGCCTTGAAATTTGATGTTGAATTTTGTTGCCATCTATTATCGTTGTTACGGCCATGTTACATCCAAATGAAGCCATCTTGCACTATTTGAATGGCCTTGAAATTTGATGTTGAATTTTGTTGCCATCTATTATCGTTGTTACGGCCATGTTTCATCCAAATAAAGGCATCTTGCGCTATTTAAATGGCCTTGAAATTTGATGTTGGGTTTTTTTGCCATCTATTATCGTTGTTACGGCCATGTTTCATCCAAATGAAGCCATCTTGCACTAATTCAATGGCCTTGAAATTTGATGTTGAATTTTGTTGCCATCTATTATCGTTGTTACGGCCATGTTTCATCCAAATGAAGCCATCTTGCACTATTTGAATGGCCTTGAAATTTGATGTTGAGTTTTTTTGCCATCTATTATCGTTGTTACGGCCATGTTTCATCCAAATGAAGCCATCTTGCACTATTTGCATGTACTTAACATTTAATGTTGAGTTTTTTTGCCATCTATTATCGTTGTTACGGCCATGTTTCATCCAAATGAAGCCATCTTGCACTATTTGAATGGCCTTGAAATTTGATGTTGAATTTTGATGCCATCTATTATCGTTGTTACGGCCATGTTTCATCCAAATAAAGGCATCTTGCTCTAATTCAATGGCCTTGAAATTTGATGTTGGGTTTTTTTTGCCATCTATTATCGTTGTTACGGCCATGTTTCATCCAAATGAAGCCATCTTGCACTATTTAAATGGCCTTGAAATTTGATGTTGAGTTTTGTTGCCATCTATTATCGTTGTTACGGCCATGTTTCATCCAAATGAAGCCATATTGCACTATTTGAATGGCCTTGAAATTTGATGTTGAATTTTGTTGCCATCTATTATCGTTGTTACGGCCATGTTTCATCCAAATGAAGCCATATTGCAGTATTTGAATGGCCTTGAAATTTGATGTTGAGTTTTTTTGCCATCTATTATCGTTGTTAACGTACTTAACAACATGCCCGTCATGGGTTCAAGCCCTAAATAGACCGTGCTCCCACACGTAGGACTGACTATCCTGCTATGGTAACAATAAGTCACTGAAAGCCAAGCTCACTTCACTAGTGGGTACTTGGCAGGCCCTTGACCGACAGTGGTTGTTGTGCCAAAGAAAAAAAAAATTATCGTTGTTACGGCCATGTTACATCCAAATGAAGGCATCTTGCACTAATTCATTGGCCTTGAAATTTGATGTTGAATTTTGTTGCCATCTATTATCGTTGTTACGGCCATGTTACATCCAAATGAAGCCATCTTGCACTAGTTGAATGGCCTTGAAATTTGATGTTGAATTTTGTTGCCATCTATTATCGTTGTTACGGCCATGTTTCATCCAAATAAAGGCATCTTGCGCTGTTTCAATGGCCTTGAAATTTGATGTTGAATTTTGTTGCCATCTATTATCGTTGTTACGGCCATGTTACATCCAAATGAAGCCATCTTGCACTAATTCAATGGCCTTGAAATTTGATGTTGAGTTTTTTTGCCATCTATTATCGTTGTTACGGCCATGTTACATCCAAATAAAGGCATCTTGCACTAATTCAATGGCCTTGAAATTTAATGTTGAATTTTGTTGCCATCTATTATCGTTGTTACGGCCATGTTACATCCAAATGAAGCCAGTTTGCACTATTTCAATGGCCTTGAAATTTGATGTTGAATTTTGTTGCCATCTATTATCGTTGTTACGGCCATGTTTCATCCAAATGAAGGCATCTTGCACTAATTCATTGGCCTTGAAATTTGATGTTGAATTTTGTTGCCATCTATTATCGTTGTTACGGCCATGTTTCATCCAAATGAAGCCATATTGCACTATTTGCATGTACTTAAAATTTGATGTTGAGTTTTGTTGCCATCTATTATCGTTGTTACGGCCATGTTTCATCCAAATGAAGCCATCTTGCACTATTTGAATGGCCTTGAAATTTGATGTTGAGTTTTGTTGCCATCTATTATCGTTGTTACGGCCATGTTTTATCCAAATGAAGCCATTTTGCACTATTTGAATGGCCTTGAAATTTGATGTTGAGTTTTGTTGCCATCTATTATCGTTGTTACGGCCATGTTACATCCAAATAAAGGCATCTTGCACTATTTCAATGTCCTTGAAATTTGATGTTGAATTTTGTTGCCATCTATTATCGTTGTTACGGCCATGTTTCATCCAAATGAAGCCATTTTGCACTATTTGAATGGCCTTGAAATTTGATGTTGAGTTTGTTGCCATCTATTATCCTTGTTACGGCCATGTTTCATCCAAATGAAGCCATCTTGCACTAGTTGAATGGCCTTGAAATTTGATGTTGAATTTTGTTGCCATCTATTATCGTTGTTAACGTACTTAACAACATGCCCGTCATGGGTTCAAGCCCCGAATAGACCGTGCTCCCATACGTAGGACTGACTATCCTGCTATGGTAACAATAAGTCACTGAAAGCCAAGCTCACTTCACTAGTGGGTACTTGGCAGGCCCTTGACCGACAGTGGTTGTTGTGCTAAAGAAAAAAAAAATTATCGTTGTTACGGCCATGTTACATCCAAATGAAGGCATCTTGCACTAATTCATTGGCCTTGAAATTTGATGTTGAATTTTGTTGCCATCTATTATCGTTGTTACGGCCATGTTTCATCCAAATGAAGCCATCTTGCACTATTTGAATGGCCTTGAAATTTGATGTTGAGTTTTTTTGCCATCTATTATTGTTGTTAACGTACTTAACAACATGCCCGTCATGGGTTCAAGCCCCAAATAGACCGTGCTCCCATACGTAGGACTGACTATCCTGCTATGGTAACAATAAGTCACTGAAAGCCAAGCTCACTTCACTAGTGGGTACTTGGCAGGCCCTTGACCGACAGTGGTTGTTGTGCCAAAGAAAAAAGAAAAAAATATCGTTGTTACGGCCATGTTACATCCAAATAAAGGCATCTTGCACTAATTAAATGGCCTTGAAATTTGATGTTGAATTTTGTTGCCATCTATTATCGTTGTTACGGCCATGTTTCATCCAAATGAAGCCATATTGCACTATTTGAATGGCCTTGAAATTTGATGTTGAATTTTGTTGCCATCTATTATCGTTGTTACGGCCATGTTTCATCCAAATGAAGCCATCTTGCACTATTTGAATGGCCTTGAAATTTGATGTTGAATTTTGTTGCCATCTATTATCGTTGTTACGGCCATGTTTCATCCAAATAAAGGCATCTTGCACTAATTCAATGGCCTTGAAATTTGATGTTGAATTTTGTTGCCATCTATTATCGTTGTTACGGCCATGTTTCATCCAAATGAAGCCATATTGCACTATTTGCATGTACTTAAAATTTGATGTTGAGTTTTGTTGCCATCTATTATCGTTGTTACGGCCATGTTTCATCCAAATGAAGCCATCTTGCACTATTTGAATGGCCTTGAAATTTGATGTTGAGTTTTGTTACCATCTATTATCGTTGTTACGGCCATGTTTCATCCAAATGAAGCCATCTTGCACTATTTGAATGGCCTTGAAATTTGATGTTGAGTTTTGTTGCCATCTATTATCGTTGTTACGGCCATGTTATATCCAAATGAAGTCATATTGCACTATTTGAATGGCCTTGAAATTTGATGTTGAGTTTTGTTGCCATCTATTATCGTTGTTACGGCCATGTTTCATCCAAATGAAGCCATCTTGCACTATTTGAATGGCCTTGAAATTTGATGTTGAGTTTTTTTGCCATCTATTATCGTTGTTACGGCCATGTTTCATCCAAATGAAGCCATCTTGCACTATTTGCATGTACTTAACATTTAATGTTGAGTTTTTTTGCCATCTATTATCGTTGTTACGGCCATGTTTCATCCAAATGAAGCCATCTTGCACTATTTGAATGGCCTTGAAATTTGATGTTAAATTTTGTTGCCATCTATTATCGTTGTTACGGCCATGTTTCATCCAAATAAAGGCATCTTGCACTAATTCAATGGCCTTGAAATTTGATGTTGGGTTTTTTTGCCATCTATTATCGTTGTTACGGCCATGTTTCATCCAAATGAAGCCAGCTTGCACTAATTCAATGGCCTTGAAATTTAATGTTGAATTTTGTTGCCATCTATTATCGTTGTTACGGCCATGTTACATCCAAATGAAGCCATCTTGCACTATTTGAATGGCCTTGAAATTTGATGTTGAATTTTGTTGCCATCTATTATCGTTGTTACGGCCATGTTTCATCCAAATGAAGCCATATTGCACTATTTGAATGGCCTTGAAATTTAATGTTGAATTTTGTTGCCATCTATTATCGTTGTTACGGCCATGTTTCATCCAAATGAAGCCATCTTGCACTATTTGAATGGCCTTGAAATTTGATGTTGAATTTTGTTGCCATCTATTATCGTTGTTACGGCCATGTTTCATCCAAATAAAGGCATCTTGCGCTATTTCAATGGCCTTGAAATTTGATGTTGAATTTTGTTGCCATCTATTATCGTTGTTACGGCCATGTTACATCCAAATGAAGCCATCTTGCACTAATTCAATGGCCTTGAAATTTGATGTTGAGTTTTTTTGCCATCTATTATCGTTGTTACGGCCATGTTTCATCCAAATGAAGCCATCTTGCACTATTTGAATGGCCTTGAAATTTGATGTTGGGTTTTTTTGCCATCTATTATCGTTGTTACGGCCATGTTACATCCAAATGAAGGCATCTTGCACTAATTCATTGGCCTTGAAATTTGATGTTGAATTTTGTTGCCATCTATTATCGTTGTTACGGCCATGTTACATCCAAATGAAGCCATCTTGCACTATTTGAATGGCCTTGAAATTTGATGTTGAATTTTGTTGCCATCTATTATCGTTGTTACGGCCATGTTTCATCCAAATAAAGGCATCTTATCGTTGTTACGGCCATGTTACATCCAAATGAAGCCATCTTGCACTAATTCAATGGCCTTGAAATTTGATGTTGAGTTTTTTTGCCATCTATTATCGTTGTTACGGCCATGTTTCATCCAAATGAAGCCATCTTGCACTATTTGAATGGCCTTGAAATTTGATGTTGGGTTTTTTTGCCATCTATTATCGTTGTTACGGCCATGTTACATCCAAATGAAGGCATCTTGCACTAATTCATTGGCCTTGAAATTTGATGTTGAATTTTGTTGCCATCTATTATCGTTGTTACGGCCATGTTACATCCAAATGAAGCCATCTTGCACTATTTGAATGGCCTTGAAATTTGATGTTGAATTTTGTTGCCATCTATTATCATTGTTACGGCCATGTTTCATCCAAATAAAGGCATCTTGCGCTGTTTCAATGGCCTTGAAATTTGATGTTGAATTTTGTTGCCATCTATTATCGTTGTTACGGCCATGTTACATCCAAATGAAGCCATCTTGCACTAATTCAATGGCCTTGAAATTTGATGTTGAGTTTTTTTGCCATCTATTATCGTTGTTACGGCCATGTTTCATCCAAATGAAGCCATCTTGCACTATTTGAATGGCCTTGAAATTTGATGTTGAGTTTTTTTGCCATCTATTATCGTTGTTACGGCCATGTTTCATCCAAATGAAGCCATCTTGCACTATTTGAATGGCCTTGAAATTTGATGTTGAGTTTTTTTGCCATCTATTATCGTTGTTAACGTACTTAACAACATGCCCGTCATGGGTTCAAGCCCCAAATAGACCGTGCTCCCATACGTAGGACTGACTATCCTGCTATGGTAACAATAAGTCACTGAAAGCCAAGCTCACTTCACTAGTGGGTACTTGGCAGGCCCTTGACCGACAGTGGTTGTTGTGCCAAAGAAAAAAGAAAAAAATATCGTTGTTACGGCCATGTTACATCCAAATAAAGGCATCTTGCACTAATTAAATGGCCTTGAAATTTGATGTTGAATTTTGTTGCCATCTATTATCGTTGTTACGGCCATGTTTCATCCAAATGAAGCCATATTGCACTATTTGCATGTACTTAAAATTTGATGTTGAGTTTTGTTGCCATGTTTCATCCAAATGAAGCCATCTTGCACTATTTGAATGGCCTTGAAATTTGATGTTGAGTTTTTTTGCCATCTATTATCGTTGTTACGGCCATGTTTCATCCAAATGAAGCCATATTGCAGTATTTGAATGGCCTTGAAATTTGATGTTGAGTTTTTTTGCCATCTATTATCGTTGTTAACGTACTTAACAACGTTACTTAACAATAGATGTTGCCATCTATTATCGTTGTTACGGCCATGTTTCATCCAAATAAAGGCATCTTGCACTATTTCAATGTCCTTGAAATTTGATGTTGAATTTTGTTGCCATCTATTATCGTTGTTACGGCCATGTTATATCCAAATGAAGTCATATTGCACTATTTGAATGGCCTTGAAATTTGATGCTGAGTTTGTTGCCATCTATTATCCTTGTTACGGCCATGTTTCATCCAAATGAAGCCATCTTGCACTAGTTGAATGGCCTTGAAATTTGATGTTGAATTTTGTTGCCATCTATTATCGTTGTTAACGTACTTAACAACATGCCCGTCATGGGTTCAAGCCCCGAATAGACCGTGCTCCCATACGTAGGACTGACTATCCTGCTATGGTAACAATAAGTCACTGAAAGCCAAGCTCACTTCACTAGTGGGTACTTGGCAGGCCCTTGACCGACAGTGGTTGTTGTGCCAAAGAAAAAAAAAATTATCGTTGTTACGGCCATGTTACATCCAAATAAAGGCATCTTGCACTAATTCAATGGCCTTGAAATTTAATGTTGAATTTTGTTGCCATCTATTATCGTTGTTACGGCCATGTTACATCCAAATGAAGCCATCTTGCACTATTTGAATGGCCTTGAAATTTGATGTTGAATTTTGTTGCCATCTATTATCGTTGTTACGGCCATGTTTCATCCAAATGAAGCCATCTTGCACTATTTAAATGGCCTTGAAATTTGATGTTGAGTTTTGTTGCCATCTATTATCGTTGTTACGGCCATGTTTCATCCAAATGAAGCCATATTGCACTATTTGCATGTACTTAAAATTTAATGTTGAGTTTTTTTGCCATCTATTATCGTTGTTATGGCCATGTTTCATTCAAATGAAGCCATCTTGCACTATTTGAATGGCCTTGAAATTTGATGTTGAGTTTTTTTTGCCATCTATTATCGTTGTTACGGCCATGTTTTATCCAAATGAAGCCATTTTGCACTATTTGAAAGGTCTTGAAATTTGATGTTGAATTTTGTTGCCATCTATTATCGTTGTTACGGCCATGTTTCATCCAAATAAAGGGATCTTGCACTATTTCAATGTCCTTGAAATTTGATGTTGAATTTTGTTGCCATCTATTATCGTTGTTACGGCCATGTTTCATCCAAATGAAGCCATTTTGCACTATTTGAATGGCCTTGAAATTTGATGCTGAGTTTGTTGCCATCTATTATCCTTGTTACGGCCATGTTTCATCCAAATGAAGCCATCTTGCACTAGTTGAATGGCCTTGAAATTTGATGTTGAATTTTGTTGCCATCTATTATCGTTGTTAACGTACTTAACAACATGCCCGTCATGGGTTCAAGCCCCGAATAGACCGTGCTCCCATACGTAGGACTGACTATCCTGCTATGGTAACAATAAGTCACTGAAAGCCAAGCTCACTTCACTAGTGGGTACTTGGCAGGCCCTTGACCGACAGTGGTTGTTGTGCCAAAGAAAAAAAAAATTATCGTTGTTACGGCCATGTTACATCCAAATAAAGGCATCTTGCACTAATTCAATGGCCTTGAAATTTAATGTTGAATTTTGTTGCCATCTATTATCGTTGTTACGGCCATGTTACATCCAAATGAAGCCATCTTGCACTATTTGAATGGCCTTGAAATTTGATGTTGAATTTTGTTGCCATCTATTATCGTTGTTACGGCCATGTTTCATCCAAATAAAGGCATCTTGCACTAATTCAATGGCCTTGAAATTTGATGTTGAATTTTGTTGCCATCTATTATCGTTGTTACGGCCATGTTTCATCCAAATGAAGCCATATTGCACTATTTGCATGTACTTAAAATTTGATGTTGAGTTTTGTTGCCATCTATTATCGTTGTTACGGCCATGTTTCATCCAAATGAAGCCATCTTGCACTATTTGAATGGCCTTGAAATTTGATGTTGAGTTTTGTTGCCATCTATTATCGTTGTTAACGTACTTAACAACATGCCCGTCATGGGTTCAAGCCCCGAATAGACCGTGCTCCCATACGTAGGACTGACTATCCTGCTATGGTAACAATAAGTCACTGAAAGCCAAGCTCACTTCACTAGTGGGTACTTGGCAGGCCCTTGACCGACAGTGGTTGTTGTGCCAAAGAAAAAAAAATTATCGTTGTTACGGCCATGTTACATCCAAATAAAGGCATCTTGCACTAATTCAATGGCCTTGAAATTTAATGTTGAATTTTGTTGCCATCTATTATCGTTGTTACGGCCATGTTACATCCAAATGAAGCCAGTTTGCACTATTTCAATGGCCTTGAAATTTGATGTTGAATTTTGTTGCCATCTATTATCGTTGTTACGGCCATGTTTCATCCAAATGAAGGCATCTTGCACTAATTCATTGGCCTTGAAATTTGATGTTGAATTTTGTTGCCATCTATTATCGTTGTTACGGCCATGTTTCATCCAAATGAAGCCATATTGCACTATTTGCATGTACTTAAAATTTGATGTTGAGTTTTGTTGCCATCTATTATCGTTGTTACGGCCATGTTTCATCCAAATGAAGCCATCTTGCACTATTTGAATGGCCTTGAAATTTGATGTTGAGTTTTGTTGCCATCTATTATCGTTGTTACGGCCATGTTTTATCCAAATGAAGCCATTTTGCACTATTTGAATGGCCTTGAAATTTGATGTTGAGTTTTGTTGCCATCTATTATCGTTGTTACGGCCATGTTACATCCAAATAAAGGCATCTTGCACTATTTCAATGTCCTTGAAATTTGATGTTGAATTTTGTTGCCATCTATTATCGTTGTTACGGCCATGTTTCATCCAAATGAAGCCATTTTGCACTATTTGAATGGCCTTGAAATTTGATGTTGAGTTTGTTGCCATCTATTATCCTTGTTACGGCCATGTTTCATCCAAATGAAGCCATCTTGCACTAGTTGAATGGCCTTGAAATTTGATGTTGAATTTTGTTGCCATCTATTATCGTTGTTAACGTACTTAACAACATGCCCGTCATGGGTTCAAGCCCCGAATAGACCGTGCTCCCATACGTAGGACTGACTATCCTGCTATGGTAACAATAAGTCACTGAAAGCCAAGCTCACTTCACTAGTGGGTACTTGGCAGGCCCTTGACCGACAGTGGTTGTTGTGCTAAAGAAAAAAAAAATTATCGTTGTTACGGCCATGTTACATCCAAATGAAGGCATCTTGCACTAATTCATTGGCCTTGAAATTTGATGTTGAATTTTGTTGCCATCTATTATCGTTGTTACGGCCATGTTTCATCCAAATGAAGCCATCTTGCACTATTTGAATGGCCTTGAAATTTGATGTTGAGTTTTTTTGCCATCTATTATCGTTGTTAACGTACTTAACAACATGCCCGTCATGGGTTCAAGCCCCAAATAGACCGTGCTCCCATACGTAGGACTGACTATCCTGCTATGGTAACAATAAGTCACTGAAAGCCAAGCTCACTTCACTAGTGGGTACTTGGCAGGCCCTTGACCGACAGTGGTTGTTGTGCCAAAGAAAAAAGAAAAAAATATCGTTGTTACGGCCATGTTACATCCAAATAAAGGCATCTTGCACTAATTCAATGGCCTTGAAATTTGATGTTGAATTTTGTTGCCATCTATTATCGTTGTTACGGCCATGTTTCATCCAAATGAAGCCATATTGCACTATTTGCATGTACTTAAAATTTGATGTCGAGTTTTGTTGCCATCTATTATCGTTGTTACGGCCATGTTTCATCCAAATGAAGCCATCTTGCACTATTTGAATGGCCTTGAAATTTGATGTTGAATTTTGTTGCCATCTATTATCGTTGTTACGGCCATGTTTCATCCAAATAAAGGCATCTTGCACTAATTCAATGGCCTTGAAATTTGATGTTGAGTTTTGTTGCCATCTATTATCGTTGTTACGGCCATGTTTCATCCAAATGAAGCCATATTGCACTATTTGCATGTACTTAAAATTTGATGTTGAGTTTTGTTGCCATCTATTATCGTTGTTACGGCCATGTTTCATCCAAATGAAGCCATCTTGCACTATTTGAATGGCCTTGAAATTTGATGTTGAGTTTTGTTACCATCTATTATCGTTGTTACGGCCATGTTTCATCCAAATGAAGCCATCTTGCACTATTTGAATGGCCTTGAAATTTGATGTTGAGTTTTGTTGCCATCTATTATCGTTGTTACGGCCATGTTATATCCAAATGAAGTCATATTGCACTATTTGAATGGCCTTGAAATTTGATGTTGAGTTTTGTTGCCATCTATTATCGTTGTTACGGCCATGTTTCATCCAAATGAAGCCATCTTGCACTATTTGAATGGCCTTGAAATTTGATGTTGAGTTTTTTTGCCATCTATTATCGTTGTTACGGCCATGTTTCATCCAAATGAAGCCATCTTGCACTATTTGCATGTACTTAACATTTAATGTTGAGTTTTTTTGCCTTCTATTATCGTTGTTACGGCCATGTTTCATCCAAATGAAGCCATCTTGCACTATTTGAATGGCCTTGAAATTTGATGTTAAATTTTGTTGCCATCTATTATCGTTGTTACGGCCATGTTTCATCCAAATAAAGGCATCTTGCTCTAATTCAATGGCCTTGAAATTTGATGTTGGGTTTTTTTGCCATCTATTATCGTTGTTACGGCCATGTTTCATCCAAATGAAGCCAGCTTGCACTAATTCAATGGCCTTGAAATTTAATGTTGAATTTTGTTGCCATCTATTATCGTTGTTACGGCCATGTTACATCCAAATGAAGCCATCTTGCACTATTTGAATGGCCTTGAAATTTGATGTTGAATTTTGTTGCCATCTATTATCGTTGTTACGGCCATGTTTCATCCAAATGAAGCCATATTGCACTATTTGAATGGCCTTGAAATTTAATGTTGAATTTTGTTGCCATCTATTATCGTTGTTACGGCCATGTTTCATCCAAATGAAGCCATCTTGCACTATTTGAATGGCCTTGAAATTTGATGTTGAGTTTTTTTGCCATCTATTATCGTTGTTAACGTACTTAACAACATGCCCGTCATGGGTTCAAGCCCTAAATAGACCGTGCTCCCACACGTAGGACTGACTATCCTGCTATGGTAACAATAAGTCACTGAAAGCCAAGCTCACTTCACTAGTGGGTACTTGGCAGGCCCTTGACCGACAGTGGTTGTTGTGCCAAAGAAAAAAAAAATTATCGTTGTTACGGCCATGTTACATCCAAATGAAGGCATCTTGCACTAATTCATTGGCCTTGAAATTTGATGTTGAATTTTGTTGCCATCTATTATCGTTGTTACGGCCATGTTACATCCAAATGAAGCCATCTTGCACTATTTGAATGGCCTTGAAATTTGATGTTGAATTTTGTTGCCATCTATTATCGTTGTTACGGCCATGTTTCATCCAAATAAAGGCATCTTGCGCTATTTCAATGGCCTTGAAATTTGATGTTGAATTTTGTTGCCATCTATTATCGTTGTTACGGCCATGTTACATCCAAATGAAGCCATCTTGCACTAATTCAATGGCCTTGAAATTTGATGTTGAGTTTTTTTGCCATCTATTATCGTTGTTACGGCCATGTTTCATCCAAATGAAGCCATCTTGCACTATTTGAATGGCCTTGAAATTTGATGTTGGGTTTTTTTGCCATCTATTATCGTTGTTACGGCCATGTTTCATCCAAATGAAGCCATCTTGCACTAATTCAATGGCCTTGAAATTTGATGTTGAATTTTGTTGCCATCTATTATCGTTGTTACGGCCATGTTTCATCCAAATAAAGGCATCTTGCACTATTTCAATGGCCTTGAAATTTGATGTTGAATTTTGTTGCCATCTATTATCGTTGTTACGGCCATGTTTCATGCAAATGAAGCCATATTGCACTATTTGAATGGCCTTGAAATTTGATGTTGAGTTTTGTTGCCATCTATTATCGTTGTTACGGCCATGTTACATCCAAATGAAGCCATCTTGCACTATTTGAATGGCCTTGAAATTTGATGTTGAATTTTGTTGCCATCTATTATCGTTGTTACGGCCATGTTTTATCCAAATGAAGCCATCTTGCACTAGTTGAATGGCCTTGAAATTTGATGTTGAGTTTTTTTGCCATCTATTATCGTTGTTACGGCCATGTTTTATCCAAATGAAGCCATCTTGCACTAATTCAATGGCCTTGAAATTTGATGTTGAGTTTTTTTGCCATCTATTATCGTTGTTACGGCCATGTTTCATCCAAATAAAGGCATCTTGCACTATTTGAATGGCCTTGAAATTTGATGTTGAGTTTTGTTGCCATCTATTATCGTTGTTACGGCCATGTTTCATCCAAATGAAGCCATATTGCACTATCTGCATGTACTTAAAATTTAATGTTGAGTTTTTTTGCCATCTATTATCGTTGTTACGGCCATGTTTCATCCAAATGAAGCCATCTTGCACTAGATGAATGGCCTTGAAATTTGATGTTGAATTTTGTTGCCATCTATTATCGTTGTTAACGTACTTAACAACATGCCCGTCATGGGTTCAAGCCCCGAATAGACCGTGCTCCCATACGTAGGACTGACTATCCTGCTATGGTAACAATAAGTCACTGAAAGCCAAGCTCACTTCACTAGTGGGTACTTGGCAGGCCCTTGACCGACAGTGGTTGTTGTGCCAAAGAAAAAAAAATTATCGTTGTTACGGCCATGTTACATCCAAATAAAGGCATCTTGCACTAATTCATTGGCCTTGAAATTTGATGTTGAATTTTGTTGCCATCTATTATCGTTGTTACGGCCATGTTTCATCCAAATGAAGCCATCTTGCACTATTTGAATGGCCTTGAAATTTGATGTTGAATTTTGTTGCCATCTATTATCGTTGTTACGGCCATGTTTCATCCAAATAAAGGCATCTTGCGCTATTTCAATGGCTTTGAAATTTGATGTTGAATTTTGTTGCCATCTATTATCGTTGTTACGGCCATGTTACATCCAAATGAAGCCATCTTGCACTAATTCAATGGCCTTGAAATTTGATGTTGAGTTTTTTTGCCATCTATTATCGTTGTTACGGCCATGTTTCATCCAAATGAAGCCATCTTGCACTATTTGAATGGCCTTGAAATTTGATGTTGGGTTTTTTTGCCATCTATTATCGTTGTTACGGCCATGTTTCATCCAAATGAAGCCATCTTGCACTATTTCAATGGCCTTGAAATTTGATGTTGAATTTTGTTGCCATCTATTATCGTTGTTACGGCCATGTTTCATCCAAATAAAGGCATCTTGCACTATTTGAATGGCCTTGAAATTTGATGTTGAATTTTGTTGCCATCTATTATCGTTGTTACGGCCATGTTTCATGCAAATGAAGCCATATTGCACTATTTGAATGGCCTTGAAATTTGATGTTGAGTTTTGTTGCCATCTATTATCGTTGTTACGGCCATGTTACATCCAAATGAAGCCATCTTGCACTATTTGAATGGCCTTGAAATTTGATGTTGAATTTTGTTGCCATCTATTATCGTTGTTACGGCCATGTTTTATCCAAATGAAGCCATCTTGCACTATTTGAATGGCCTTGAAATTTGATGTTGAGTTTTTTTGCCATCTATTATCGTTGTTACGGCCATGTTTTATCCAAATGAAGCCATCTTGCACTAATTCAATGGCCTTGAAATTTGATGTTGAGTTTTGTTGCCATCTATTATCGTTGTTACGGCCATGTTTCATCCAAATGAAGCCATATTGCACTATCTGCATGTACTTAAAATTTAATGTTGAGTTTTTTTGCCATCTATTATCGTTGTTACGGCCATGTTTCATCCAAATGAAGCCATCTTGCAATAGTTGAATGGCCTTGAAATTTGATGTTGAATTTTGTTGCCATCTATTATCGTTGTTAACGTACTTAACAACATGCCCGTCATGGGTTCAAGCCCCGAATAGACCGTGCTCCCATACGTAGGACTGACTATCCTGCTATGGTAACAATAAGTCACTGAAAGCCAAGCTCACTTCACTAGTGGGTACTTGGCAGGCCCTTGACCGACAGTGGTTGTTGTGCCAAAGAAAAAAAAATTATCGTTGTTACGGCCATGTTACATCCAAATAAAGGCATCTTGCACTAATTCAATGGCCTTGAAATTTAATGTTGAATTTTGTTGCCATCTATTATCGTTGTTACGGCCATGTTTCATCCAAATGAAGCCATCTTGCACTATTTGAATGGCCTTGAAATTTGATGTTGAGTTTTGTTGCCATCTATTTTCGTTGTTACAACCATGTTTTATCCAAATGAAGCCATCTTGCACTATTTGAATGGCCTTGAAATTTGATGTTGAGTTTTTTTGCCATCTATTATCGTTGTTACGGCCATGTTTCATCCAAATGAAGCCATATTGTACAATTTGAATGGCCTTGAAATTTGATGTTGAATTTTTTTGCCATCTATTATCGTTGTTACGGCCATGTTTCATCCAAATGAAGCCATCTTGCACTAATTCAATGGCCTTGAAATTTGATGTTGAGTTTTTTTGCCATCTATTATCGTTGTTACGGCCATGTTTCATCCAAATAAAGCCATCTTGCACTATTTGAATGGCCTTGAAATTTGATGTTGAGTTTTGTTGCCATCTATTTTCGTTGTTACAACCATGTTTTATCCAAATGAAGCCATCTTGCACTATTTGAATGGCCTTGAAATTTGATGTTGAGTTTTTTTGCCATCTATTATCGTTGTTACGGCCATGTTTCATCCAAATGAAGCCATATTGTACAATTTGAATGGCCTTGAAATTTGATGTTGAATTTTTTTGCCATCTATTATCGTTGTTACGGCCATGTTTCATCCAAATGAAGCCATATTGCACTAATTCAATGGCCTTGAAATTTGATGTTGAATTTTGTTGCCATCTATTATCGTTGTTACGGCCATGTTTTATCCAAATGAAGCCATTTTGCACTATTTGAATGGCCTTGAAATTTGATGTTGAGTTTTGTTGCCATCTATTATCCTTGTTACGGCCATGTTTCATCCAAATGAAGCCATCTTGCACTAGTTGAATGGCCTTGAAATTTGATGTTGAGTTTTGTTGCCATCTATTTTCGTTGTTAACGTACTTAACAACATGCCCGTCATGGGTTCAAGCCCCAAATAGACCGTGCTCCCATACGTAGGACTGACTATCCTGCTATGGTAACAATAAGTCACTGAAAGCCAAGCTCACTTCACTAGTGGGTACTTGGCAGGCCCTTGACCGACAGTGGTTGTTGTGCCAAAGAAAAAAGAAAAAAATATCGTTGTTACGGCCATGTTACATCCAAATAAAGGCATCTTGCACTAATTCATTGGCCTTGAAATTTGATGTTGAATTTTGTTGCCATCTATTATCGTTGTTACGGCCATGTTTCATCCAAATGAAGCCATCTTGCACTATTTGAATGGCCTTGAAATTTGATGTTGAATTTTGTTGCCATCTATTATCGTTGTTACGGCCATGTTTCATCCAAATAAAGGCATCTTGCACTAATTCAATGGCCTTGAAATTTGATGTTGAATTTTGTTGCCATCTATTATCGTTGTTACGGCCATGTTTCATCCAAATGAAGCCATATTGCACTATTTGCATGTACTTAAAATTTTATGTTGAGTTTTGTTGCCATCTATTATCGTTGTTACGGCCATGTTTCATCCAAATGAAGCCATCTTGCACTATTTGAATGGCCTTGAAATTTGATGTTGAGTTTTGTTGCCATCTATTATCGTTGTTACGGCCATGTTTCATCCAAATGAAGCCATCTTGCACTATTTGAATGGCCTTGAAATTTCATGTTGAGTTTTGTTGCCATCTATTATCGTTGTTACGGCCATGTTATATCCAAATGAAGTCATATTGCACTATTTGAATGGCCTTGAAATTTGATGTTGAGTTTTGTTGCCATCTATTATCGTTGTTACGGCCATGTTTCATCCAAATGAAGCCATCTTACACTATTTGAATGGCCTTGAAATTTGATGTTGAGTTTTGTTGCCATCTATTATCGTTGTTACGGCCATGTTTCATCCAAATGAAGCCATCTTGCACTATTTGTATGTACTTAACATTTAATGTTGAATTTTGTTGCCATCTATTATCGTTGTTACGGCCATGTTTCATCCAAATGAAGCCATCTTGCACTATTTAAATATCCTTGAAATTTGATGTTGAGTTTTGTTGCCATCTATTATCGTTGTTACGGCCATGTTTCATCCAAATGAAGCCATCTTGCACTATTTCAATGGCCTTGAAATTTGATGTTGAATTTTGTTGCCATCTATTATCGTTGTTACGGCCATGTTTCATCCAAATGAAGCCATATTGCACTATTTGAATGGCCTTGAAATTTGATGTTGAATTTTGTTGCCATCTATTATCGTTGTTACGGCCATGTTTCATCCAAATGAAGCCTTATTGCACTATTTGAATGGCCTTGAAATTTGATGTTGAGTTTTTTTGCCATCTATTATCGTTGTTAACGTACTTAACAACATGCCCGTCATGGGTTCAAGCCCCGAATAGACCGTGCTCCCATACGTAGGACTGACTATCCTGCTATGGTAACAATAAGTCACTGAAAGCCAAGCTCACTTCACTAGTGGGTACTTGGCAGGCCCTTGACCGACAGTGGTTGTTGTGCCAAAGAAAAAAAAAATTATCGTTGTTACGGCCATGTTACATCCAAATGAAGGCATCTTGCACTAATTCATTGGCATTGAAATTTGATGTTGAATTTTGTTGCCATCTATTATCGTTGTTACGGCCATGTTACATCCAAATGAAGCCTACTTGCACTATTTGAATGGCCTTGAAATTTGATGTTGAGTTTTGTTGCCATCTATTATCGTTGTTACGGCCATGTTTCATCCAAATAAAGGCATCTTGCGCTATTTCAATGGCCTTGAAATTTGATGTTGAATTTTGTTGCCATCTATTATCGTTGTTACGGCCATGTTACATCCAAATGAAGCCATCTTGCACTAATTCAATGGCCTTGAAATTTGATGTTGAGTTTTTTTGCCATCTATTATCGTTGTTACGGCCATATTTCATCCAAATGAAGCCATCTTGCACTATTTGAATGGCCTTGAAATTTGATGTTGGGTTTTTTTGCCATCTATTATCGTTGTTACGGCCATGTTACATCCAAATGAAGCCTACTTGCACTATTTGAATGGCCTTGAAATTTGATGTTGAATTTTGTTGCCATCTATTATCGTTGTTACGGCCATGTTTCATCCAAATAAAGGCATCTTGCGCTATTTCAATGGCCTTGAAATTTGATGTTGAATTTTGTTGCCATCTATTATCGTTGTTACGGCCATGTTTCATCCAAATGAAGCCATCTTGCACTATTTGAATGGCCTTGAAATTTGATGTTGAATTTTGTTGCCATCTATTATCGTTGTTACGGCCATGTTTTATCCAAATGAAGCCATATTGCACTATTTGAATGGCCTTGAAATTTGATGTTGAGTTTTGTTGCCATCTATTATCGTTGTTACGGCCATGTTTCATCCAAATGAAGCCATATTGAACTATTTGAATGGCCTTGAAATTTGATGTTGAGTTTTGTTGCCATCTATTATCGTTGTTACGGCCATGTTTCATCCAAATGAAGCCATCTTGCACTATTTGAATGGCCTTGAAATTTGATGTTGAATTTTGTTGCCATCTATTATCGTTGTTACGGCCATGTTTCATCCAAATAAAGGCATCTTGCACTATTTCAATGGCCTTGAACGGCCATGTTTCATCCAAACGAAGCCATATTGCACTATTTGAATGGCCTTGAAATTTGATGTTGAGTTTTGTTGCCATCTATTATCGTTGTTACGGCCATGTTTCATCCAAATGAAGCCATATTGCACTATTTGCATGTACTTAAAATTTAATGTTGAGTTTTTTTGCCATCTATTATCGTTGTTACGGCCATGTTTCATCCAAATGAAGCCATCTTGCAGTATTTGAATGGCCTTGAAATTTGATGTTGAATTTTGTTGCCATCTATTATCGTTGTTACGGCCATGTTTTATCCAAATGAAGCCATTTTGCACTATTTGAATGGCCTTGAAATTTGATGTTGAGTTTTTTTGCCATCTATTATCGTTGTTACGGCCATGTTTTATCCAAATGAAGCCATTTTGCACTATTTGAATGGCCTTGAAATTTGATGTTGAATTTTGTTGCCATCTATTATCGTTGTTACGGCCATGTTTCATCCAAATAAAGGCATTTTGCACTATTTCAATGTACTTGAAATTTGATGTTGAATTTTGTTGCCATCTATTATCGTTGTTACGGCCATGTTTTATCCAAATGAAGCCATATTGCACTATTTGAATGGCCTTGAAATTTGATGTTGAGTTTTGTTGCCATCTATTATCGTTGTTACGGCCATGTTTCATCCAAATGAAGCCATCTTGAACTATTTGAATGGCCTTGAAATTTGATGTTGGGTTTTTTTGCCATCTATTATCGTTGTTACGGCCATGTTTCATCCAAATGAAGCCATCTTGCACTATTTGAATGGCCTTGAAATTTGATGTTGAATTTTGTTGCCATCTATTATCGTTGTTACGGCCATGTTTCATCCAAATAAAGGCATCTTGCACTATTTCAATGGCCTTGAAATTTGATGTTGAATTTTGTTGCCATCTATTATCGTTGTTACGGCCATGTTTCATCCAAATGAAGCCATATTGCACTATTTGAATGGCCTTGAAATTTGATGTTGAGTTTTGTTGCCATCTATTATCGTTGTTACGGCCATGTTTCATCCAAATGAAGCCATATTGCACTATTTGCATGTACTTAAAATTTAATGTTGAGTTTTTTTGCCATCTATTATCGTTGTTACGGCCATGTTTCATCCAAATGAAGCCATCTTGCACTATTTGAATGGCCTTGAAATTTGATGTTGAATTTTGTTGCCATCTATTATCGTTGTTACGGCCATGTTTTATCCAAATGAAGCCATTTTGCACTATTTGAATGGCCTTGAAATTTGATGTTGAGTTTTGTTGCCATCTATTATCGTTGTTACGGCCATGTTTTATCCAAATGAAGCCATTTTGCACTATTTGAATGGCCTTGAAATTTGATGTTGAATTTTGTTGCCATCTATTATCGTTGTTACGGCCATGTTTCATCCAAATAAAGGCATCTTGCACTATTTCAATGTCCTTGAAATTTGATGTTGAATTTTGTTGCCATCTATTATCGTTGTTACGGCCATGTTTCATCCAAATGAAGCCATATTGCACTATTTGAATGGCCTTGAAATTTGATGTTGAGTTTGTTGCCATCTATTATCCTTGTTACGGCCATGTTTCATCCAAATGAAGCCATCTTGCACTAGTTGAATTGCCTTGAAATTTGATGTTGAATTTTGTTGCCCTCTATTATCGTTGTTAACGTACTTAACAACATGCCCGTCATGGGTTCAAGCCCCGAATAGACCGTGCTCCCATACGTAGGACTGACTATCCTGCTATGGTAACAATAAGTCACTGAAAGCCAAGCTCACTTCACTAGTGGGTACTTGGCAGGCCCTTGACCGACAGTGGTTGTTGCGCCAAAGAAAAAAAAATTATCGTTGTTACGGCCATGTTACATCCAAATAAAGGCATCTTGCACTAATTCAATGGCCTTGAAATTTGATGTTGAATTTTGTTGCCATCTATTATCGTTGTTACGGCCATGTTACATCCAAATGAAGCCATCTTGCACTATTTGAATGGCCTTGAAATTTGATGTTGAGTTTTTTGCCATCTATTATCGTTGTTACGGCCATGTTTTATCCAAATGAAGCCATTTTGCACTAATTCAATGGCCTTGAAATTTGATGTTGAGTTTTTTTGCCATCTATTATCGTTGTTACGGCCATGTTTCATCCAAATGAAGCCATCTTGCACTATTTGAATGGCCTTGAAATTTGATGTTGAATTTTGTTGCCATCTATTATCGTTGTTACGGCCATGTTTCATCCAAATAAAGGCATCTTGCACTAATTTAATGGCCTTGAAATTTGATGTTGAATTTTGTTGCCATCTATTATCGTTGTTACGGCCATGTTTCATCCAAATGAAGCCATATTGCACTATTTGCATGTACTTAAAATTTGATGTTGAGTTTTGTTGCCATCTATTATCGTTGTTACGGCCATGTTTCATCCAAATGAAGCCATCTTGCACTATTTGAATGGCCTTGAAATTTGATGTTGAGTTTTGTTGCCATCTATTATCGTTGTTACGGCCATGTTTCATCCAAATGAAGCCATCTTGCACTATTTGAATGGCCTTGAAATTTGATGTAGAGTTTTATTGCCATCTATTATCGTTGTTACGGCCATGTTATATCCAAATGAAGTCATATTGCACTATTTGAATGGCCTTGAAATTTGATGTTGAGTTTTGTTGCCATCTATTATCGTTGTTACGGCCATGTTTCATCCAAATGAAGCCATCTTGCACTATTTGAATGGCCTTGAAATTTGATGTTGAGTTTTGTTGCCATCTATTATCGTTGTTACGGCCATGTTTCATCGAAATGAAGCCATATTGCACTATTTGCATGTACTTAAAATTTGATGTTGAGTTTTGTTGCCATCTATTATCGTTGTTACGGCCATGTTTCATCCAAATGAAGCCATCTTGCACTATTTGAATGGCCTTGAAATTTGATGTTGAGTTTTGTTGCCATCTATTATCGTTGTTACGGCCATGTTTCATCCAAATGAAGCCATCTTGCACTATTTGAATGGCCTTGAAATTTGATGTAGAGTTTTATTGCCATCTATTATCGTTGTTACGGCCATGTTATATCCAAATGAAGTCATATTGCACTATTTGAATGGCCTTGAAATTTGATGTTGAGTTTTGTTGCCATCTATTATCGTTGTTACGGCCATGTTTCATCCAAATGAAGCCATCTTGCACTATTTGAATGGCCTTGAAATTTGATGTTGAGTTTTGTTGCCATCTATTATCGTTGTTACGGCCATTATCGTTGTTACGGTCCAAATGAAGCCATCTTGCACTATTTGAATGGCCTTGAAATTTGATGTTGAATTTTGTTGCCATCTATTATCGTTGTTACGGCCATGTTTCATCCAAATGAAGCCATCTTGCACTATTTGAATGGCCTTGAAATTTGATGTTGAGTTTTGTTGCCATCTATTATCGTTGTTACGGCCATGTTTCATCGAAATGAAGCCATCTTGCACTATTTGCATGTACTTAACATTTAATGTTGAGTTTTTTTGCCATCTATTATCGTTGTTACGGCCATGTATCATCCAAATGAAGCCATCTTGCACTATTTGAATGGCCTTGAAATTTGATGTTGAATTTTGTTGCCATCTATTATCGTTGTTACGGCCATGTTTCATCCAAATAAAGGCATCTTGCTCTAATTCAATGGCCTTGAAATTTGATGTTGGGTTTTTTGCCATCTATTATCGTTGTTACGGCCATGCTTCATCCAAATGATGCCATCTTGCACTATTTAAATGGCCTTGAAATTTGATGTTGAGTTTTGTTGCCATCTATTATCGTTGTTACGGCCATTATCGTTGTTACGGTCCAAATGAAGCCATCTTGCACTATTTGAATGGCCTTGAAATTTGATGTTGAATTTTGTTGCCATCTATTATCGTTGTTACGGCCATGTTTCATCCAAATGAAGCCATATTGCACTATTTGAATCGCCTTGAAATTTGATGTTGAATTTTGTTGCCATCTATTATCGTTGTTACGGCCATGTTTCATCCAAATGAAGCCATATTGCACTATTTGAATGGCCTTGAAATTTGATGTTGAGTTTTGTTGCCATCTATTATCCTTGCTACGGCTATGTTTCATCCAAATGAAGCCATATTGCACTATTTGAATGGCCTTGAAATTTGATGTTGAGTTTTTTTGCCATCTATTATCGTTGTTACGGCCATGTTTCATCCAAATGAAGCCATCTTGCACTATTTGCATGTACTTAACATTTAATGTTGAGTTTTGTTGCCATCTATTATCGTTGTTACGGCCATGTTTCATCCAAATGAAGCCATCTTGCACTATTTGAATGGCCTTGAAATTTGATGTTGAATTTTGTTGCCATCTATTATCGTTGTTACGGCCATGTTTCATCCAAATGAAGCCATCTTGCACTATTTGAATGGCCTTGAAATTTGATGTTGAATTTTGTTGCCATCTATTATCGTTGTTACGGCCATGCTTCATCCAAATGAAGGCATCTTGCACTATTTGAATGGCCTTGAAATTTGATGTTGAGTTTTTTTTGCCATCTATTATCGTTGTTACGGCCATGTTTCATCCAAATGAAGCCATCTTGCACTATTTCAATGTCCTTGAAATTTGATGTTGAATTTTGTTGCCATCTATTATCGTTGTTACGGCCATGTTTCATCCAAATGAAGCCATCTTGCACTATTTGAATGGCCTTGAAATTTGATGTTGAATTTTGTTGCCATCTATTATCGTTGTTACGGCCATGTTTCATCCAAATGAAGCCATCTTGCACTATCTGAATGGCCTTGAAATTTGATGTTGAGTTTGGTTGCCATCTATTAGCGTTGTTAACGTACTTAACAACATGCCCGTCATGGGTTCAAGCCCCAAATAGACCGTGCTCCCATACGTAGGACTGACTATCCTGCTATGGTAACAATAAGTCACTGAAAGCCAAGCTCACTTCACTAGTGGGTACTTGGCAGGCCCTTGACCGACAGTGGTTGTTGTGCCAACGAAAAAAAAAATTATCGTTGTTACGGCCACGTTACATCCAAATAAAGGCATCTTGCACTAATTCAATGGCCTTGAAATTTAATGTTGAATTTTGTTGCCATCTATTATCGTTGTTACGGCCATGTTACATCCAAATGAAGCCATCTTGCACTATTTGAATGGCCTTGAAATTTGATGTTGAATTTTGTTGCCATCTATTATCGTTGTTACGGCCATGTTTCATCCAAATGAAGCCATCTTGCACTAATTCAATGGCCTTGAAATTTGATGTTGAGTTTTGTTGCCATCTATTATCGTTGTTACGGCCATGTTTCATCCAAATGAAGCCATCTTGCACTATTTGAATGGCCTTGAAATTTGATGTTGAGTTTTGTTGCCATCTATTATCGTTGTTACAACCATGTTTTATCCAAATGAAACCATCTTGCACTATTTGAATGGCCTTGAAATTTGATGTTGAATTTTGTTGCCATCTATTATCGTTGTTACGGCCATGTTTCATCCAAATGAAGCCATATTGCACTAATTCAATGGCCTTGAAATTTGATGTTGAATTTTGTTGCCATCTATTATCGTTGTTACGGCCATGTTTTATCCAAATGAAGCCATTTTGCACTATTTCAATGGCCTTGAAATTTGATGTTGAATTTTGTTGCCATCTATTATCGCTGTTACGGCCATGTTTCATCCAAATGAAGCCATCTTGCACTATTTGAATGGCCTTGAAATTTGATGTTGAGTTTTGTTGCCATCTATTATCGTTGTTACGGCCATGTTTCATCCAAATGAAGCCATCTTGCACTATTTGCATGTACTTAACATTTAATGTTGAGTTTTTTTTGCCATCTATTATCGTTGTTACGGCCATGTTTCATCCAAATGAAGCCATCTTGCACTATTTGAATGGCCTTGAAATTTGATGTTGAATTTTGTTGCCATCTATTATCGTTGTTACGGCCATGTTTCATCCAAATAAAGGCATCTTGCTCTAATTCAATGGCCTTGAAATTTGATGTTGGGTTTTTTTGCCATCTATTATCGTTGTTACGGCCATGTTTCATCCAAATGAAGCCATCTTGCACTATTTAAATGGCCTTGAAATTTGATGTTGAGTTTTGTTGCCATCTATTATCGTTGTTACGGCCATGTTTCATCCAAATGAAGCCATCTTGCACTATTTGAATGGCCTTGAAATTTGATGTTGAATTTTGTTGCCATCTATTATCGTTGTTACGGCCATGTTTCATCCAAATGAAGCCATATTGCACTATTTGAATGGCCTTGAAATTTGATGTTGAATTTTGTTGCCATCTATTATCGTTGTTACGGCCATGTTTTATCCAAATGAAGCCATTTTGCACTATTTCAATGGCCTTGAAATTTGATGTTGAATTTTGTTGCCATCTATTATCGTTGTTACGGCCATGTTTCATCCAAATGAAGCCATCTTGCACTATTTGAATGGCCTTGAAATTTGATGTTGAGTTTTGTTGCCATCTATTATCGTTGTTACGGCCATGTTTCATCCAAATGAAGCCATCTTGCACTATTTGCATGTACTTAACATTTAATGTTGAGTTTTTTTGCCATCTATTATCGTTGTTACGGCCATGTTTCATCCAAATGAAGCCATCTTGCACTATTTGAATGGCCTTGAAATTTGATGTTGAATTTTGTTGCCATCTATTATCGTTGTTACGGCCATGTTTCATCCAAATAAAGGCATCTTGCTCTAATTCAATGGCCTTGAAATTTGATGTTGGGTTTTTTTGCCATCTATTATCGTTGTTACGGCCATGTTTCATCCAAATGAAGCCATCTTGCACTATTTAAATGGCCTTGAAATTTGATGTTGAGTTTTGTTGCCATCTATTATCGTTGTTACGGCCATGTTTCATCCAAATGAAGCCATCTTGCACTATTTCAATGGCCTTGAAATTTGATGTTGAATTTTGTTGCCATCTATTATCGTTGTTACGGCCATGTTTCATCCAAATGAAGCCATATTGCACTATTTGAATGGCCTTGAAATTTGATGTTGAATTTTGTTGCCATCTATTATCGTTGTTACGGCCATGTTTCATCCAAATGAAGCCATATTGCAGTATTTGAATGGCCTTGAAATTTGATGTTGAGTTTTTTTGCCATCTATTATCGTTGTTAACGTACTTAACAACATGCCCGTCATGGGTTCAAGCCCTAAATAGACCGTGCTCCCACACGTAGGACTGACTATCCTGCTATGGTAACAATAAGTCACTGAAAGCCAAGCTCACTTCACTAGTGGGTACTTGGCAGGCCCTTGACCGACAGTGGTTGTTGTGCCAAAGAAAAAAAAATTATCATTGTTACGGCCATGTTACATCCAAATGAAGGCATCTTGCACTAATTCATTGGCCTTGAAATTTGATGTTGAGTTTTTTTGCCATCTATTATCGTTGTTACGGCCATGTTACATCCAAATGAAGCCATCTTGCACTAGTTGAATGGCCTTGAAATTTGATGTTGAATTTTGTTGCCATCTATTATCGTTGTTACGGCCATGTTTCATCCAAATAAAGGCATCTTGCGCTGTTTCAATGGCCTTGAAATTTGATGTTGAATTTTGTTGCCATCTATTATCGTTGTTACGGCCATGTTACATCCAAATGAAGCCATCTTGCACTAATTCAATGGCCTTGAAATTTGATGTTGAGTTTTTTTGCCATCTATTATCGTTGTTACTGCCATGTTTCATCCAAATGAAGCCATCTTGCACTATTTGAATGGCCTTGAAATTTGATGTTGGGTTTTTTTGCCATCTATTATCGTTGTTACGGCCATGTTTCATCCAAATGAAGCCATCTTGCACTATTTGAATGGCCTTGAAATTTGATGTTGAGTTTTTTTTGCCATCTATTATCGTTGTTACGGCCATGTTTCATCCAAATGAAGCCATCTTGCACTATATGAATGGCCTTGAAATTTGATGTTGAATTTTGTTGCCATCTATTATCGTTGTTACGGCCATGTTTCATCCAAATAAAGGCATCTTGCTCTAATTCAATGGCCTTGAAATTTGATGTTGGGTTTTTTGCCATCTATTATCGTTGTTACGGCCATGTTTCATCCAAATGAAGCCATCTTGCACTATTTAAATGGCCTTGAAATTTGATGTTGAGTTTTTTTGCCATCTATTATCGTTGTTACGGCCATGTTTCATCCAAATGAAGCCATCTTGCACGATTTGAATGGCCTTGAAATTTGATGTTGAATTTTGTTGCCATCTATTATCGTTGTTACGGCCATGTTTCATCCAAATAAAGGCATCTTGCACTATTTCAATGGCCTTGAAATTTGATGTTGAATTTTGTTGCCATCTATTATCGTTGTTACGGCTATGTTTCATCCAAATGAAGCCATATTGCACTATTTGAATGGCCTTGAAATTTGATGTTGAGTTTTTTTGCCATCTATTATCGTTGTTACGGCCATGTTTCATCCAAATGAAGCCATATTGCACTATTTGCATGTACTTAAAATTTAATGTTGAGTTTTTTTGCCATCTATTATCGTTGTTATGGCCATGTTTCATCCAAATGAAGCCATCTTGCACTATTTGAATGGCCTTGAAATTTGATGTTGAGTTTTTTTGCCATCTATTATCGTTGTTACGGCCGTGTGTTATCCAAATGAAGCCATTTTGCACTATTTGAATGGCCTTGAAATTTGATGTTGAGTTTGTTGCCATCTATTATCGTTGTTACGGCCATGTTTCATCCAAATGAAACCATCTTGCACTAGTTGAATGGCCTTGAAATTTGATGTTGAATTTTGTTGCCATCTATTATCGTTGTTAACGTACTTAACAACATGCCCGTCATGGGTTCAAGCCCTAAATAGACCGTGCTCCCATACGTAGGACTGACTAACCTGCTATGGTAACAATAAGTCACTGAAAGCCAAGCTCACTTCACTAGTGGGTACTTGGCAGGCCCTTGACCGACAGTGGTTGTTGTGCCAAAGAAAAAAAAAATTATCGTTGTTACGGCCATGTTACATCCAAATAAAGGCATCTTGCACTAATTCAATGGCCTTGAAATTTAATGTTGAGTTTTTTTGCCATCTATTATCGTTGTTACGGCCATGTTTCATCCAAATGAAGCCATCTTGCACTATTTGAATGGCCTTGAAATTTGATGTTGAGTTTTTTTGCCATCTATTATCGTTGTTACGGCCATGTTTCATCCAAATGAAGCCATCTTGCACTAGTTGAATGGCCTTGAAATTTGATGTTGAGTTTGTTGCCATCTATTATCGTTGTTACGGCCGTGTTTTATCCAAATGAAGCCATCTTGCACTAGTTGAATGGTCTTGAAATTTGATGTTGAATTTTGTTGCCATCTATTATCGTTGTTAACGTACTTAACAACATGCCCGTCATGGGTTCAAGCCCCAAATAGACCGTGCTCCCATACGTTGGACTGACTATCCTGCTATGGTAACAATAAGTCACTGAAAGCCAAGCTAACTTCACTAGTGGGTACTTGGCAGGCCCTTGACCGACAGTGGTTGTTGTGCCAAAGAAAAAAAAAATTATCGTTGTTACGGCCATGTTACATCCAAATAAAGGCATCTTGCACTAATTCAATGGCCTTGAAATTTGATGTTGAGTTTTTTTGCCATCTATTATCGTTGTTACGGCCATATTTCATCCAAATGAAGCCATTTTGCACTATTTGAATGGCCTTGAAATTTGATGTTGAGTTTGTTGCCATCTATTATCGTTGTTACGGCCATGTTTCATCCAAATGAAGCCATCTTGCACTAGTTGAATGGCCTTGAAATTTGATGTTGAATTTTGTTGCCATCTATTATCGTTGTTAACGTACTTAACAACATGCCCGTCATGGGTTCAAGCCCCAAATAGACCGTGCTCCCATACGTTGGACTGACTATCCTGCTATGGTAACAATAAGTCACTGAAAGCCAAGCTCACTTCACTAGTGGGTACTTGGCAGGCCCTTGACCGACAGTGGTTGTTGTGCCAAAGAAAAAAAAAATTATCGTTGTTACGGCCATGTTACATCCAAATAAAGGCATCTTGCACTAATTCAATGGCCTTGAAATTTGATGTTGAGTTTTTTTGCCATCTATTATCGTTGTTACGGCCATGTTTCATCCAAATGAAGCCATCTTGCACTATTTGAATGGCCTTGAAATTTGATGTTGAATTTTGTTGCCATCTATTATCGTTGTTACGGCCATGTTTCATCCAAATGAAGCCATCTTGCACTAATTCAATGGCCTTGAAATTTGATGTTGAGTTTTTTTGCCATCTATGATCGTTGTTACGGCCATGTTTCATCCAAATGAAGCCATCTTGCACTATTTGAATGGCCTTGAAATTTGATGTTGAGTTTTTTTGCCATCTATTATCGTTGTTACAACCATGTTTTATCCAAATGAAGCCATCTTGCACTATTTGAATGGCCTTGAAATTTGATGTTGAGTTTTTTTGCCATCTATTATCGTTGTTACGGCCATGTTTCATCCAAATGAAGCCATATTGTACAATTTGAATGGCCTTGAAATTTGATGTTGAGTTTTGTTGCCATCTATTATCGTTGTTACGGCCATGTTTCATCCAAATGAAGCCATATTGCACTAATTCAATGGCCTTGAAATTTGATGTTGAATTTTGTTGCCATCTATTATCGTTGTTACGGCCATGTTTCATCCAAATGAAGCCATCTTGCACTATTTGAATGGCCTTGAAATTTGATGTTGAGTTTTGTTGCCATCTATTATCGTTGTTAACGTACTTAACAACATGCCCGTCATGGGTTCAAGCCCCAAATAGACCGTGCTCCCATACGTAGGACTGACTATCCTGCTATGGTAACAATAAGTCACTGAAAGCCAAGCTCACTTCACTAGTGGGTACTTGGCAGGCCCTTGACCGACAGTGGTTGTTAAGCCAAAGAAAAAAGAAAAAAATATCGTTGTTACGGCCATGTTACATCCAAATGAAGCCATCTTGCACTAATTCATTGGCCTTGAAATTTGATGTTGAATTTTGTTGCCATCTATTATCGTTGTTACGGCCATGTTTCATCCAAATGAAGCCATCTTGCACTATTTGAATGGCCTTGAAATTTGATGTTGAATTTTGTTGCCATCTATTATCGTTGTTACGGCCATGTTTCATCCAAATAAAGGCATCTTGCACTAATTCAATGGCCTTGAAATTTGATGTTGAATTTTGTTGCCATCTATTATCGTTGTTACGGCCATGTTTCATCCAAAGGAAGCCATCTTGCACTATTTGCATGTACTTAAAATTTGATGTTGAGTTTTGTTGCCATCTATTATCGTTGTTACGGCCATGTTTCATCCAAATGAAGCCATCTTGCACTATTTGAATGGCCTTGAAATTTGATGTTGAGTTTTGTTGCCATCTATTATCGTTGTTACGGCCATGTTTCATCCAAATGAAGCCATCTTGTACTATTTGAATGGCCTTGAAATTTGATGTTGAGTTTTGTTGCCATCTATTATCGTTGTTACGGCCATGTTATATCCAAATGAAGTCATATTGCACTATTTGAATGGCCTTGAAATTTGATGTTGAGTTTTGTTGCCATCTATTATCGTTGTTACGGCCATGTTTCATCCAAATGAAGCCATCTTGCACTATTTGAATGGCCTTGAAATTTGATGTTGAGTTTTGTTGCCATCTATTATCGTTGTTACGGCCATGTTTCATCCAAATGAAGCCATCTTGCACTATTTGCATGTACTTAACATTTAATGTTGAGTTTTTTTGCCATCTATTATCGTTGTTACGGCCATGTTTCATCCAAATGAAGCCATCTTGCACTATTTGAATGGCCTTGAAATTTGATGTTGAATTTTGTTGCCATCTATTATCGTTGTTACGGCCATGTTTCATCCAAATAAAGGCATCTTGCTCTAATTCAATGGCCTTGAAATTTGATGTTGGGTTTTTTTTGCCATCTATTATCGTTGTTACGGCCATGTTTCATCCAAATGAAGCCATCTTGCACTATTTCAATGGCCTTGAAATTTGATGTTGAGTTTTGTTGCCATCTATTATCGTTGTTACGGCCATGTTTCATCCAAATGAAGCCATCTTGCTCTAATTCAATGGCCTTGAAATTTGATGTTGGGTTTTTTTGCCATCTATTATCGTTGTTACGGCCATGTTTCATCCAAATGAAGCCATCTTGCACTATTTAAATGGCCTTGAAATTTGATGTTGAGTTTTGTTGCCATCTATTATCGTTGTTACGGCCATGTTTCATCCAAATGAAGCCATCTTGCACTATTTGAATGGCCTTGAAATTTGATGTTGAGTTTTGTTGCCATCTATTATCGTTGTTACGGCCATGTTTCATCCAAATGAAGCCATCTTGCACTATTTGAATGGCCTTGAAATTTGATGTTGAATTTTGTTGCCATCTATTATCGTTGTTACGGCCATGTTTCATCCAAATGAAGCCATCTTGCACTATTTGAATGGCCTTGAAATTTGATGTTGAATTTTGTTGCCATCTATTATCGTTGTTACGGCCATGTTTCATCCAAATAAAGGCATCTTGCTCTAATTCAATGGCCTTGAAATTTGATGTTGGGTTTTTTTGCCATCTATTATCGTTGTTACGGCCATGTTTCATCCAAATGAAGCCATCTTGCACTATTTAAATGGCCTTGAAATTTGATGTTGAGTTTTGTTGCCATCTATTATCGTTGTTACGGCCATGTTTCATCCAAATGAAGCCATCTTGCACTATTTGAATGGCCTTGAAATTTGATGTTGAGTTTTTTTGCCATCTATTATCGTTGTTACGGCCATGTTTCATCCAAATGAAGCCATATTGCACTAATTCAATGGCCTTGAAATTTGATGTTGAATTTTGTTGCCATCTATTATCGTTGTTACGGCCATGTTTCATCCAAATGAAGCCATTATGCAGTATTTGAATGGCCTTGAAATTTGATGTTGAGTTTTTTGCCATCTATTATCGTTGTTAACGTACTTAACAACATGCCCGTCATGGGTTCAAGCCCTAAATAGACCGTGCTCCCACACGTAGGACTGACTATCCTGCTATGGTAACAATAAGTCACTGAAAGCCAAGCTCACTTCACTAGTGGGTACTTGGCAGGCCCTTGACCGACAGTGGTTGTTGTGCCAAAGAAAACAAAAATTATCGTTGTTACGGCCATGTTACATCCAAATGAAGGCATCTTGCACTAATTCATTGGCCTTGAAATTTGATGTTGAATTTTGTTGCCATCTATTATCGTTGTTACGGCCATGTTACATCCAAATGAAGCCATCTTGCACTAGTTGAATGGCCTTGAAATTTGATGTTGAATTTTGTTGCCATCTATTATCGTTGTTACGGCCATGTTTCATCCAAATAAAGGCATCTTGCGCTGTTCAATGGCCTTGAAATTTGATGTTGAATTTTGTTGCCATCTATTATCGTTGTTACGGCCATGTTTTATCCAAATGAAGCCATCTTGCACTAATTCAATGGCCTTGAAATTTGATGTTGAGTTTTTTTGCCATCTATTATCGTTGTTACGGCCATGTTTCATCCTAATGAAGCCATCTTGCACTATTTCAATGGCCTTGAAATTTGATGTTGGGTTTTTTTGCCATCTATTATCGTTGTTACGGCCATGTTTCATCCAAATGAAGCCATCTTGCACTACTTGAATGGCCTTGAAATTTGATGTTGAATTTTGTTGCCATCTATTATCGTTGTTACGGCCATGTTTCATCCAAATGAAGCCATCTTGCACTATTTGAATGGCCTTGAAATTTGATGTTGAATTTTGTTGCCATCTATTATCGTTGTTACGGCCATGTTTCATCCAAATAAAGGCATCTTGCACTATTTCAATGGCCTTGAAATTTGATGTTGAATTTTGTTGCCATCTATTATCGTTGTTACGGCTATGTTTCATCCAAATGAAGCCATATTGCACTATTTGAATGGCCTTGAAATTTGATGTTGAGTTTTGTTGCCATCTATTATCGTTGTTACGGCCATGTTTCATCCAAATGAAGCCATATTGCACTATTTGCATGTACTTAAAATTTAATGTTGAATTTTTTTGCCATCTATTATCGTTGTTATGGCCATGTTTCATCCAAATGAAGCCATATTGCACTATTTAAATGGCCTTGAAATTTGATGTTGAGTTTTGTTGCCATCTATTATCGTTGTTACGGCCGTGTTTTATCCAAATGAAGCCATTTTGCACTATTTGAATGGTCTTGAAATTTGATGTTGAATTTTGTTGCCATCTATTATCGTTGTTACGGCCATGTTTCATCCAAATAAAGGGATCTTGCACTATTTCAATGTCCTTGAAATTTGATGTTGAATTTTGTTGCCATCTATTATCGTTGTTACGGCCATGTTTCATCCAAATGAAGCCATTTTGCACTATTTGAATGGCCTTGAAATTTGATGTTGAGTTTGTTGCCATCTATTATCGTTGTTACGGCCATGTTTCATCCAAATGAAGCCATCTTGCACTAGTTGAATGGCCTTGAAATTGGATATTGAATTTTGTTGCCATCTATTATTGTTGTTAACGTACTTAACAACATGCCCGTCATGGGTTCAAGCCCCGAATAGACCGTGCTCCCATACGTAGGACTGACTATCCTGCTATGGTAACAATAAGTCACTGAAAGCCAAGCTCACTTCACTAGTGGGTACTTGGCAGGCCCTTGACCGACAGTGGTTGTTGTGCCAAAGAAAAAAAAAATTATCGTTGTTACGGCCATGTTACATCCAAATAAAGGCATCTTGCACTAATTCAATGGCCTTGAAATTTAATGTTGAATTTTGTTGCCATCTATTATCGTTGTTACGGCCATGTTACATCCAAATGAAGCCATCTTGCACTATTTGAATGGCCTTGAAATTTGATGTTGAATTTTGTTGCCATCTATTATCGTTGTTACGGCCATGTTTCATCCAAATGAAGCCATCTTGCACTAATTCAATGGCCTTGAAATTTGATGTTGAGTTTTTTTGCCATCTATTATCGTTGTTACGGCCATGTTTCATCCAAATGAAGCCATCTTGCACTATTTGAATGGCCTTGAAATTTGATGTTGAGTTTTTTTGCCATCTATTATCGTTGTTACAACCATGTTTTATCCAAATGAAGCCATCTTGCACTATTTGAATGGCCTTGAAATTTGATGTTGAGTTTTTTTGCCATCTATTATCGTTGTTACGGCCATGTTTCATCCAAATGAAGCCATATTGTACAATTTGAATGGCCTTGAAATTTGATGTTGAATTTTGTTGCCATCTATTATCGTTGTTACGGCCATGTTTCATCCAAATGAAGCCATATTGCACTAATTCAATGGCCTTGAAATTTGATGTTGAATTTTGTTGCCATCTATTATCGTTGTTACGGCCATGTTTCATCCAAATGAAGCCATTTTGCACTATTTGAATGGCCTTGAAATTTGATGTTGAGTTTTTTTGCCATCTATTATCGTTGTTAACGTACTTAACAACATGCCCGTCATGGGTTCAAGCCCCAAATAGACCGTGCTCCCATACGTAGGACTGACTATCCTGCAATGGTAACAATAAGTCACTGAAAGCCAAGCTCACTTCACTAGTGGGTACTTGGCAGGCCCTTGACCGACAGTGGTTGTTAAGCCAAAGAAAAAAGACAAAAATATCGTTGTTACGGCCATGTTACATCCAAATGAAGCCATCTTGCACTAATTCATTGGCCTTGAAATTTGATGTTGAATTTTGTTGCCATCTATTATCGTTGTTACGGCCATGTTTCATCCAAATGAAGCCATTTTGCACTATTTGAATGGCCTTGAAATTTGATGTTGAGTTTTTTTGCCATCTATTATCGTTGTTAACGTACTTAACAACATGCCCGTCATGGGTTCAAGCCTCAAATAGACCGTGCTCCCATACGTAGGACTGACTATCCTGCTATGGTAACAATAAGTCACTGAAAGCCAAGCTCACTTCACTAGTGGGTACTTGGCAGGCCCTTGACCGACAGTGGTTGTTGTGCCAAAGAAAAAAAAATTATCGTTGTTACGGCCATGTTTCATCCAAATGAAGCCATCTTGCACTATTTGAATGGCCTTGAAATTTGATGTTGAGTTTTGTTGCCATCTATTATCGTTGTTACGGCCATGTTTCATCCAAATGAAGCCATCTTGCACTATTTGCATGTACTTAACATTTAATGTTGAGTTTTTTTGCCATCTATTATCGTTGTTACGGCCATGTTTCATCCAAATGAAGCCATCTTGCACTATTTGAATGGCCTTGAAATTTGATGTTGAATTTTGTTGCCATCTATTATCATTGTTACGGCCATGTTTCATCCAAATAAAGGCATCTTGCTCTAATTCAATGGCCTTGAAATTTGATGTTGGGTTTTTTTGCCATCTATTATCGTTGTTACGGCCATGTTTCATCCAAATGAAGCCATCTTGCACTATTTAAATGGCCTTGAAATTTGATGTTGAGTTTTGTTGCCATCTATTATCGTTGTTACGGCCATGTTTCATCCAAATGAAGCCATCTTGCACTATTTGAATGGCCTTGAAATTTGATGTTGAGTTTTTTTGCCATCTATTATCGTTGTTACGGCCATGTTTCATCCAAATGAAGCCATCTTGCACTATTTGAATGGCCTTGAAATTTGATGTTGAATTTTGTTGCCATCTATTATCGTTGTTACGGCCATGTTTCATCCAAATGAAGCCATATTGCACTATTTGAATGGCCTTGAAATTTGATATTGAGTTTTTTTGCCATCTATTATCGTTGTTACATACTTAACAACATGCCCGTCATGGGTTCAAGCCCTAAATAGACCGTGCTCCCACACGTAGGACTGACTATCCTGCTATGGTAACAATAAGTCACTGAAAGCCAAGCTCACTTCACTAGTGGGTACTTGGCAGGCCCTTGACCGACAGTGGTTGTTGTGCCAAAGAAAAAAAAAATTATCGTTGTTACGGCTATGTTACATCCAAATGAAGGCATCTTGCACTAATTCATTGGCCTTGAAATTTGATGTTGAATTTTGTTGCCATCTATTATCGTTGTTACGGCCATGTTACATCCAAATGAAGCCATCTTGCACTATTTGAATGGCCTTGAAATTTGATGTTGAATTTTGTTGCCATCTATTATCGTTGTTACGGCCATGTTTCATCCAAATAAAGGCATCTTGCGCTATTTAAATGGCCTTGAAATTTGATGTTGAATTTTGTTGCCATCTATTATCGTTGTTACGGCCATGTTTTATCCAAATGAAGCCAAATTGCACTATTTGAATGGCCTTGAAATTTGACGTTGAGTTTTGTTGCCATCTATTATCGTTGTTACGGCCATGTTTCATCCAAATGAAGCCATCTTGCACTATTTGAATGGCCTTGAAATTTGATGTTGAGTTTTTTTGCCATCTATTATCGTTGTTACGGCCATGTTTCATCCAAATGAAGCCATCTTGCACTATTTCAATGGCCTTGAAATTTGATGTTGAATTTTGTTGCCATCTATTATCGTTGTTACGGCCATGTTTCATCCAAATAAAGGCATCTTGCACTATTTCAATGGCCTTGAAATTTGATGTTGAATTTTGTTGCCATCTATTATCGTTGTTACGGCCATGTTTCATCCAAATGAAGCCATATTGCACTAATTCAATGGCCTTGAAATTTGATGTTGAATTTTGTTGCCATCTATTATCGTTGTTACGGCCATGTTTTATCCAAATGAAGCCATTTTGCACTATTTCAATGGCCTTGAAATTTGATGTTGAGTTTTGTTGCCATCTATTATCGTTGTTACGGCCATGTTTCATCCAAATGAAGCCATCTTGCACTATTTCAATGGCCTTTAAATTTGATGCTGAGTTTTGTTGCCATCTATTATCGTTGTTACGGCCATGTTTCATCCAAATGAAGCCATCTTGCACTATTTGCATGTATTTAACATTTAATGTTGAGTTTTGTTGCCATCTATTATCGTTGTTACGGCCATGTTTCATCCAAATGAAGCCATCTTGCACTATTTGAATGGCCTTGAAATTTGATGTTGAGTTTTTTTGCCATCTATTATCGTTGTTACGGCCATGTTTCATCCAAATAAAGGCATCTTGCTCTAATTCAATGGCCTTGAAATTTGATGTTGAGTTTTTTTGCCATCTATTATCGTTGTTACGGCCATGTTTCATCCAAATGAAGCCATATTGCACTATTTGAATGGCCTTGAAATTTGATGTTGAATTTTGTTGCCATCTATTATCGTTGTTACGGCCATGTTTCATCCAAATGAAGCCATATTGCAGTATTTGAATGGCCTTGAAATTTGATGTTGAGTTTTTTTGCCATCTATTATCGTTGTTAACGTACTTAACAACATGCCCGTCATGGGTTCAAGCCCTAAATAGACCGTGCTCCCACACGTAGGACTGACTATCCTGCTATGGTAACAATAAGTCACTGAAAGCCAAGCTCACTTCACTAGTGGGTATTTGGCAGGCCCTTGACCGACAGTGGTTGTTGTGCCAAAGAAAAAAAAATTATCGTTGTTACGGCCATGTTACATCCAAATGAAGGCATCTTGCACTAATTCATTGGCCTTGAAATTTGATGTTGAATTTTGTTGCCATCTATTATCGTTGTTACGGCCATGTTTCATCCAAATGAAGCCATCTTGCACTATTTGAATGGCCTTGAAATTTGATGTTGAATTTTGTTGCCATCTATTATCGTTGTTACGGCCATGTTTCATCCAAATAAAGGCATCTTGCGCTGTTTCAATGGCCTTGAAATTTGATGTTGAATTTTGTTGCCATCTATTATCGTTGTTACGGCCATGTTACATCCAAATGAAGCCATCTTGCACTAATTCAATGGCCTTGAAATTTGATGTTGAATTTTGTTGCCATCTATTATCGTTGTTACGGCCATGTTTCATCCAAATGAAGCCATCTTGCACTATTTGAATGGCCTTGAAATTTGATGTTGGGTTTTTTTGCCATCTATTATCGTTGTTACGGCCATGTTTCATCCAAATGAAGCCATCTTGCACTAATTCAATGGCCTTGAAATTTGATGTTGAGTTTTTTTGCCATCTATTATCGTTGTTACGGCCATGTTTCATCCAAATGAAGCCATCTTGCACTATTTGAATGGCCTTGAAATTTGATGTTGAATTTTGTTGCCATCTATTATCGTTGTTACGGCCATGTTTTATCCAAATAAAGGCATCTTGCTCTAATTCAATGGCCTTGAAATTTGATGTTGGGTTTTTTTGCCATCTATTATCGTTGTTACGGCCATGTTTCATCTAAATGAAGCCATCTTGCACTATTTAAATGGCCTTGAAATTTGATGTTGAGTTTTGTTGCCATCTATTATCGTTGTTACGGCCATGTTTCATCCAAATGAAGCCATCTTGCACTATTTGAATAGCCTTGAAATTTGATGTTGAATTTTGTTGCCATCTATTATCGTTGTTACGGCCATGTTTCATCCAAATAAAGGCATCTTGCACTATTTGAATGGCCTTGAAATTTGATGTTGAATTTTGTTGCCATCTATTATCGTTGTTACGGCTATGTTTTATCCAAATGAAGCCATATTGCACTATTTGAATGGCCTTGAAATTTGATGTTGAGTTTTGTTGCCATCTATTATCGTTGTTACGGCCATGTTTTATCCAAATGAAGCCATTTTGCACTATTTGAATGGTCTTGAAATTTGATGTTGAATTTTGTTGCCATCTATTATCGTTGTTACGGCCATGTTTCATCCAAATAAAGGGATCTTGCACTATTTCAATGTCCTTGAAATTTGATGTTGAATTTTGTAGCCATCTATTATCGTTGTTACGGCCATGTTTCATCCAAATGAAGCCATTTTGCACTATTTGAATGGCCTTGAAATTTGATGTTGAGTTTGTTGCCATCTATTATCCTTGTTACGGCCATGTTTCATCCAAATGAAGCCATCTTGCACTAGTTGAATGGCCTTGAAATTTGATGTTGAATTTTGTTGCCATCTATTATCGTTGTTAACGTACTTAACAACATGCCCGTCATGGGTTCAAGCCCCGAATAGACCGTGCTTCCATACGTAGGACTGACTATCCTGCTATGGTAACAATAAGTCACTGAAAGCCAAGCTCACTTCACTAGTGGGTACTTGGCAGGCCCTTGACCGACAGTGGTTGTTGTGCCAAAGAAAAAAAAAATTATCGTTGTTACGGCCATGTTACATCCAAATAAAGGCATCTTGCACTAATTCAATGGCCTTGAAATTTAATGTTGAATTTTGTTGCCATCTATTATCGTTGTTACGGCCATGTTACATCCAAATGAAGCCATCTTGCACTATTTGAATGGCCTTGAAATTTGATGTTGAATTTTGTTGCCATCTATTATCGTTGTTACGGCCATGTTTCATCCAAATGAAGCCATCTTGCACTAATTCAATGGCCTTGAAATTTGATGTTGAGTTTTGTTGCCATCTATTATCGTTGTTACGGCCATGTTTCATCCAAATGAAGCCATCTTGCACTATTTGAATGGCCTTGAAATTTGATGTTGAGTTTTTTTGCCATCTATTATCGTTGTTACAACCATGTTTTATCCAAATGAAGCCATCTTGCACTATTTGAATGGCCTTGAAATTTGATGTTGAGTTTTTTTGCCATCTATTATCGTTGTTACGGCCATGTTTCATCCAAATGAAGCCATATTGCACTATTTGAATGGCCTTGAAATTTGATGTTGAATTTTGTTGCCATCTATTATCGTTGTTACGGCCATGTTTCATCCAAATGAAGCCATATTGCACTAATTCAATGGCCTTGAAATTTGATGTTGAATTTTGTTGCCATCTATTATCGTTGTTACGGCCATGTTTTATCCAAATGAAGCCATTTTGCACTATTTCAATGGCCTTGAAATTTGATGTTGAGTTTTGTTGCCATCTATTATCCTTGTTACGGCCATGTTTCATCCAAATGAAGCCATCTTGCACTAGTTGAATGGCCTTGAAATTTGATGTTGAGTTTTGTTGCCATCTATTATCGTTGTTAACGTACTTAACAACATGCCCGTCATGGGTTCAAGCCCCAAATAGACCGTGCTCCCATACGTAGGACTGACTATCCTGCTATGGTAACAATAAGTCACTGAAAGCCAAGCTCACTTCACTAGTGGGTACTTGGCAGGCCCTTGACCGACAGTGGTTGTTGTGCCAAAGAAAAAAGAAAAAAATATCGTTGTTACGGCCATGTTACATCCAAATGAAGCCATCTTGCACTAATTCATTGGCCTTGAAATTTGATGTTGAATTTTGTAGCCATCTATTATCGTTGTTACGGCCATGTTTCATCCAAATGAAGCCATCTTGCACTATTTGAATGGCCTTGAAATTTGATGTTGAATTTTGTTGCCATCTATTATCGTTGTTACGGCCATGTTTCATCCAAATAAAGGCATCTTGCACTAATTCAATGGCCTTGAAATTTGATGTTGAATTTTGTTGCCATCTATTATCGTTGTTACGGCCATGTTTCATCCAAATGAAGCCATCTTGCACTATTTGCATGTACTTAAAATTTGATGTTGAGTTTTGTTGCCATCTATTATCGTTGTTACGGCCATGTTTCATCCAAATGAAGCCATCTTGCACTATTTGAATGGCCTTGAAATTTGATGTTGAGTTTTGTTGCCATCTATTATCGTTGTTACGGCCATGTTTCATCCAAATGAAGCCATCTTGCACTATTTGAATGGCCTTGAAATTTGATGTTGAGTTTTGTTGCCATCTATTATCGTTGTTACGGCCATGTTATATCCAAATGAAGTCATATTGCACTATTTGAATGGCCTTGAAATTTGATGTTGAGTTTTGTTGCCATCTATTATCGTTGTTACGGCCATGTTTCATCCAAATGAAGCCATCTTGCACTATTTGAATGGCCTTGAAATTTGATGTTGAGTTTTGTTGCCATCTATTATCGTTGTTACGGCCATGTTTCATCCAAATGAAGCCATCTTGCACTATTTGCATGTACTTAACATTTAATGTTGAGTTTTGTTGCCATCTATTATCGTTGTTACGGCCATGTTTCATCCAAATGAAGCCATCTTGCACTATTTGAATGGCCTTGAAATTTGATGTTGAGTTTTTTTGCCATCTATTATCGTTGTTACGGCCATGTTTCATCCAAATAAAGGCATCTTGCTCTAATTCAATGGCCTTGAAATTTGATGTTGGGTTTTTTTGCCATCTATTATCGTTGTTACGGCCATGTTTTATCCAAATGAAGCCATTTTGCACTATTTCAATGGCCTTGAAATTTGATGTTGAGTTTTGTTGCCATCTATTATCGTTGTTACGGCCATGTTTCATCCAAATGAAGCCATCTTGCACTATTTCAATGGCCTTGAAATTTGATGCTGAGTTTTGTTGCCATCTATTATCGTTGTTACGGCCATGTTTCATCCAAATGAAGCCATCTTGCACTATTTGCATGTACTTAACATTTAATGTTGAGTTTTGTTGCCATCTATTATCGTTGTTACGGCCATGTTTCATCCAAATGAAGCCATCTTGCACTATTTGAATGGCCTTGAAATTTGATGTTGAGTTTTTTTGCCATCTATTATCGTTGTTACGGCCATGTTTCATCCAAATAAAGGCATCTTGCTCTAATTCAATGGCCTTGAAATTTGATGTTGGGTTTTTTTGCCATCTATTATCGTTGTTACGGCCATGTTTCATCCAAATGAAGCCATATTGCACTATTTGAATGGCCTTGAAATTTGATGTTGAATTTTGTTGCCATCTATTATCGTTGTTACGGCCATGTTTCATCCAAATGAAGCCATATTGCAGTATTTGAATGGCCTTGAAATTTGATGTTGAGTTTTTTTGCCATCTATTATCGTTGTTAACGTACTTAACAACATGCCCGTCATGGGTTCAAGCCCTAAATAGACCGTGCTCCCACACGTAGGACTGACTATCCTGCTATGGTAACAATAAGTCACTGAAAGCCAAGCTCACTTCACTAGTGGGTATTTGGCAGGCCCTTGACCGACAGTGGTTGTTGTGCCAAAGAAAAAAAAATTATCGTTGTTACGGCCATGTTACATCCAAATGAAGGCATCTTGCACTAATTCATTGGCCTTGAAATTTGATGTTGAATTTTGTTGCCATCTATTATCGTTGTTACGGCCATGTTACATCCAAATGAAGCCATCTTGCACTATTTGAATGGCCTTGAAATTTGATGTTGAATTTTGTTGCCATCTATTATCGTTGTTACGGCCATGTTTCATCCAAATAAAGGCATCTTGCGCTGTTTCAATGGCCTTGAAATTTGATGTTGAATTTTGTTGCCATCTATTATCGTTGTTACGGCCATGTTACATCCAAATGAAGCCATCTTGCACTAATTCAATGGCCTTGAAATTTGATGTTGAATTTTGTTGCCATCTATTATCGTTGTTACGGCCATGTTTCATCCAAATGAAGCCATCTTGCACTATTTGAATGGCCTTGAAATTTGATGTTGGGTTTTTTTGCCATCTATTATCGTTGTTACGGCCATGTTTCATCCAAATGAAGCCATCTTGCACTAATTCAATGGCCTTGAAATTTGATGTTGAGTTTTTTTGCCATCTATTATCGTTGTTACGGCCATGTTTCATCCAAATGAAGCCATCTTGCACTATTTGAATGGCCTTGAAATTTGATGTTGAATTTTGTTGCCATCTATTATCGTTGTTACGGCCATGTTTTATCCAAATAAAGGCATCTTGCTCTAATTCAATGGCCTTGAAATTTGATGTTGGGTTTTTTTGCCATCTATTATCGTTGTTACGGCCATGTTTCATCTAAATGAAGCCATCTTGCACTATTTAAATGGCCTTGAAATTTGATGTTGAGTTTTGTTGCCATCTATTATCGTTGTTACGGCCATGTTTCATCCAAATGAAGCCATCTTGCACTATTTGAATAGCCTTGAAATTTGATGTTGAATTTTGTTGCCATCTATTATCGTTGTTACGGCCATGTTTCATCCAAATAAAGGCATCTTGCACTATTTGAATGGCCTTGAAATTTGATGTTGAATTTTGTTGCCATCTATTATCGTTGTTATGGCCATGTTTCATCCAAATGAAGCCATATTGCACTATTTAAATGGCCTTGAAATTTGATGTTGAGTTTTGTTGCCATCTATTATCGTTGTTACGGCCATGTTTTATCCAAATGAAGCCATTTTGCACTATTTGAATGGCCTTGAAATTTGATGTTGAATTTTGTTGCCATCTATTATCGTTGTTACGGCCATGTTTCATCCAAATAAAGGGATCTTGCACTTTTTCAATGTCCTTGAAATTTGATGTTGAATTTTGTTGCCATCTATTATCGTTGTTACGGCCATGTTTCATCCAAATGAAGCCATTTTGCACTATTTGAATGGCCTTGAAATTTGATGTTGAGTTTGTTGCCATCTATTATCGTTGTTACGGCCATGTTTCATCCAAATGAAGCCATCTTGCACTAGTTGAATGGCCTTGAAATTGGATATTGAATTTTGTTGCCATCTATTATTGTTGTTAACGTACTTAACAACATGCCCGTCATGGGTTCAAGCCCCGAATAGACCGTGCTCCCATACGTAGGACTGACTATCCTGCTATGGTAACAATAAGTCACTGAAAGCCAAGCTCACTTCACTAGTGGGTACTTGGCAGGCCCTTGACCGACAGTGGTTGTTGTGCCAAAGAAAAAAAAAATTATCGTTGTTACGGCCATGTTACATCCAAATAAAGGCATCTTGCACTAATTCAATGGCCTTGAAATTTAATGTTGAATTTTGTTGCCATCTATTATCGTTGTTACGGCCATGTTTCATCCAAATGAAGCCATCTTGCACTATTTGAATGGCCTTGAAATTTGATGTTGAATTTTGTTGCCATCTATTATCGTTGTTACGGCCATGTTTCATCCAAATGAAGCCATATTGCACTAATTCAATGGCCTTGAAATTTGATGTTGAATTTTGTTGCCATCTATTATCGTTGTTACGGCCATGTTTCATCCAAATGAAGCCATCTTGCACTATTTGAATGGCCTTGAAATTTGATGTTGAGTTTTTTTGCCATCTATTATCGTTGTTACAACCATGTTTTATCCAAATGAAGCCATCTTGTACTATTTGAATGGCCTTGAAATTTGATGTTGAGTTTTTTTGCCATCTATTATCGTTGTTACGGCCATGTTTCATCCAAATGAAGCCATATTGCACTATTTGAATGGCCTTGAAATTTGATGTTGAATTTTGTTGCCATCTATTATCGTTGTTACGGCCATGTTTCATCCAAATGAAGCCATATTGCACTAATTCAATGGCCTTGAAATTTGATGTTGAATTTTGTTGCCATCTATTATCGTTGTTACGGCCATGTTTTATCCAAATGAAGCCATTTTGCACTATTTCAATGGCCTTGAAATTTGATGTTGAGTTTTGTTGCCATCTATTATCCTTGTTACGGCCATGTTTCATCCAAATGAAGCCATCTTGCACTAGTTGAATGGCCTTGAAATTTGATGTTGAGTTTTGTTGCCATCTATTATCGTTGTTAACGTACTTAACAACATGCCCGTCATGGGTTCAAGCCCCAAATAGACCGTGCTCCCATACGTAGGACTGACTATCCTGCTATGGTAACAATAAGTCACTGAAAGCCAAGCTCACTTCACTAGTGGGTACTTGGCAGGCCCTTGACCGACAGTGGTTGTTGTGCCAAAGAAAAAAGAAAAAAATATCGTTGTTACGGCCATGTTACATCCAAATGAAGCCATCTTGCACTAATTCATTGGCCTTGAAATTTGATGTTGAATTTTGTAGCCATCTATTATCGTTGTTACGGCCATGTTTCATCCAAATGAAGCCATCTTGCACTATTTGAATGGCCTTGAAATTTGATGTTGAATTTTGTTGCCATCTATTATCGTTGTTACGGCCATGTTTCATCCAAATAAAGGCATCTTGCACTAATTCAATGGCCTTGAAATTTGATGTTGAATTTTGTTGCCATCTATTATCGTTGTTACGGCCATGTTTCATCCAAATGAAGCCATCTTGCACTATTTGCATGTACTTAAAATTTGATGTTGAGTTTTGTTGCCATCTATTATCGTTGTTACGGCCATGTTTCATCCAAATGAAGCCATCTTGCACTATTTGAATGGCCTTGAAATTTGATGTTGAGTTTTGTTGCCATCTATTATCGTTGTTACGGCCATGTTTCATCCAAATGAAGCCATCTTGCACTATTTGAATGGCCTTGAAATTTGATGTTGAGTTTTGTTGCCATCTATTATCGTTGTTACGGCCATGTTATATCCAAATGAAGTCATATTGCACTATTTGAATGGCCTTGAAATTTGATGTTGAGTTTTGTTGCCATCTATTATCGTTGTTACGGCCATGTTTCATCCAAATGAAGCCATCTTGCACTATTTGAATGGCCTTGAAATTTGATGTTGAGTTTTGTTGCCATCTATTATCGTTGTTACGGCCATGTTTCATCCAAATGAAGCCATCTTGCACTATTTGCATGCACTTAACATTTAATGTTGAGTTTTGTTGCCATCTATTATCGTTGTTACGGCCATGTTTCATCCAAATGAAGTCATCTTGCACTATTTGAATGGCCTTGAAATTTGATGTTGAATTTTGTTGCCATCTATTATCGTTGTTACGGCCATGTTTTATCCAAATAAAGGCATCTTGCTCTAATTCAATGGCCTTGAAATTTGATGTTGGGTTTTTTTGCCATCTATTATCGTTGTTACGGCCATGTTTCATCCAAATGAAGCCATCTTGCACTATTTAAATGGCCTTGAAATTTGATGTTGAGTTTTGTTGCCATCTATTATCGTTGTTACGGCCATGTTTCATCCAAATGAAGCCATCTTGCACTATTTCAATGGCCTTGAAATTTGATGTTGAGTTTTTTTTGCCATCTATTATCGTTGTTACGGCCATGTTTCATCCAAATGAAGCCATATTGCACTATTTGAATGGCCTTGAAATTTGATGTTGAATTTTGTTGCCATCTATTATCGTTGTTACGGCCATGTTTCATCCAAATGAAGCCATCTTGCACTATTTGAATGGCCTTGAAATTTGATGTTGAGTTTTTTGCCATCTATTATCGTTGTTAACGTACTTAACAACATGCCCGTCATGGGTTCAAGCCCTAAATAGACCGTGCTCCCACACGTAGGACTGACTATCCTGCTATGGTAACAATAAGTCACTGAAAGCCAAGCTCACTTCACTAGTGGGTACTTGGCAGGCCCTTGACCGACAGTGGTTGTTGTGCCAAAGAAAAAAGAAAAAATGATCGTTGTTACGGCCATGTTACATCCAAATGAAGGCATCTTGCACTAATTCATTTGCCTTGAAATTTGATGTTGAATTTTGTTGCCATCTATTATCGTTGTTACAGCCATGTTACATCCAAATGAAGCCATCTTGCACTATTTGAATGGCCTTGAAATTTGATGTTGAATTTTGTTGCCATCTATTATCGTTGTTACGACCATGTTTCATCCAAATAAAGGCATCTTGCGCTATTTAAATGGCCTTGAAATTTGATGTTGAATTTTGTTGCCATCTATTATCGTTGTTACGGCCATGTTACATCCAAATGAAGCCATCTTGCACTAATTCAATGGCCTTGAAATTTGATGTTGAGTTTTTTTGCCATCTATTATCGTTGTTACGGCCATGTTTCATCCAAATGAAGCCATCTTGCACTATTTGAATGACCTTGAAATTTGATGTTGAGTTTTTTTGCCATCTATTATCGTTGTTACGGCCATGTTTTATCCAAATGAAGCCATTTTGCACTATTTGAATGGCCTTGAAATTTGATGTTGAATTTTGTTGCCATCTATTATCGTTGTTACGGCCATGTTTCATCCAAATAAAGGCATCTTGCACTATTTGAATGGCCTTGAAATTTGATGTTGAATTTTGTTGCCATCTATTATCGTTGTTACGGCCATGTTTTATCCAAATGAAGCCATATTGCACTATTTGAATGGCCTTGAAATTTGATGTTGAGTTTTGTTGCCATCTATTATCGTTGTTACGGCCATGTTTCATCCAAATGAAGCCATATTGCACTATTTGCATGTACTTAAAATTTGATGTTGAGTTTTGTTGCCATCTATTATCGTTGTTACGGCCATGTTTCATCCAAATGAAGCCATCTTGCACTATTTGAATGGCCTTGAAATTTGATGTTGAATTTTGTTGCCATCTATTATCGTTGTTACGGCCATGTTTCATCCAAATAAAGGCATCTTGCACTATTTGAATGGCCTTGAAATTTGATGTTGAATTTTGTTGCCATCTATTATCGTTGTTACGGCCATGTTTCATCCAAATGAAGCCATATTGCACTATTTGAATGGCCTTGAAATTTGATGTTGAGTTTTGTTGCCATCTATTATCGTTGTTACGGCCATGTTTCATCCAAATGAAGCCATATTGCACTATTTGCATGTACTTAAAATTTAATGTTGAGTTTTTTTGCCATCGATTATCGTTGTTACGGCCATGTTTCATCCAAATGAAGCCATCTTGCACTATTTGAATGGCCTTGAAATTTGATGTTGAGTTTTGTTGCCATCTATTATCGTTGTTACGGCCATGTTTTATCCAAATGAAGCCATTTTGCACTATTTGAATGGCCTTGAAATTTGATGTTGAGTTTTGTTGCCATCTATTATCGTTGTTACGGCCATGTTTCATCCAAATAAAGGCATCTTGCACTATTTCAATGTCCTTGAAATTTGATGTTGAATTTTGTTGCCATCTATTATCGTTGTTACGGCCATGTTTCATCCAAATGAAGCCATCTTGCACTATTTGAATGGCCTTGAAATTTGATGTTGAGTTTGTTGCCATCTATTATCCTTGTTACGGCCATGTTTCATCCAAATGAAGCCATCTTGCACTAGTTAAATGGCCTTGAAATTTGATGTTGAATTTTGTTGCCATCTATTATCGTTGTTAACGTACTTAACAACATGCCCGTCATGGGTTCAAGCCCCGAATAGACCGTGCTCCCATACGTAGGACTTACTATCCTGCTATGGTAACAATAAGTCACTGAAAGCCAAGCTCACTTCACTAGTGGGTACTTGGCAGGCCCTTGACCGACAGTGGTTGTTGTGCCAAAGAAAAAAGAAAAAAATATCGTTGTTACGGCCATGTTACATCCAAATAAAGGCATCTTGCACTAATTCAATGGCCTTGAAATTTAATGTTGAATTTTGTTGCCATCTATTATCGTTGTTACGGCCATGTTACATCCAAATGAAGCCATCTTGCACTATTTGAATGGCCTTGAAATTTGATGTTGAATTTTGTTGCCATCTATTATCGTTGTTACGGCCATGTTTTATCCAAATGAAGCCATTTTGCACTATTTGAATGGCCTTGAAATTTGATGTTGAGTTTTGTTGCCATCTATTATCGTTGTTAACGTACTTAACAACATGCCCGTCATGGGTTCAAGCCCCAAATAGACCGTGCTCCCATACGTAGGACTGACTATCCTGCTATGGTAACAATAAGTCACTGAAAGCCAAGCTCACTTCACTAGTGGGTACTTGGCAGGCCCTTGACCGACAGTGGTTGTTGTGCCAAAGAAAAAAGAAAAAAATATCGTTGTTACGGCCATGTTACATCCAAATAAAGGCATCTTGCACTAATTCATTGGCCTTGAAATTTGATGTTGAATTTTGTTGCCATCTATTATCGTTGTTACGGCCATGTTTCATCCAAATGAAGCCATCTTGCACTATTTGAATGGCCTTGAAATTTGATGTTGAGTTTTGTTGCCATCTATTATCGTTGTTGCGGCCATGTTATATCCAAATGAAGTCATATTGCACTATTTGAATGGCCTTGAAATTTGATGTTGAGTTTTGTTGCCATCTATTATCGTTGTTACGGCCATGTTTTATCCAAATGAAGCCATCTTGCACTATTTGAATGGCCTTGAAATTTGATGTTGAGTTTTGTTGCCATCTATTATCGTTGTTACGGCCATGTTTCATCCAAATGAAGCCATCTTGCACTATTTGAATGGCCTTGAAATTTGATGTTGAGTTTTTTTGCCATCTATTATCGTTGTTACGGCCATGTTTCATCCAAATGAAGCCATCTTGCACTATTTGAATGGCCTTGAAATTTGATGTTGAGTTTTTTTGCCATCTATTATCGTTGTTACGGCCATGTTTCATCCAAATGAAGCCATCTTGCACTATTTGAATGGCCTTGAAATTTGATGTTGAGTTTTGTTGCCATCTATTATCGTTGTTACGGCCATGTTTCATCCAAATGAAGCCATCTTGCACTATTTGAATGGCCTTGAAATTTGATGTTGAGTTTTGTTGCCATCTATTATCGTTGTTACGGCCATGTTTCATCCAAATGAAGCCATCTTGCACTATTTGAATGGCCTTGAAATTTGATGTTGAGTTTTTTTGCCATCTATTATCGTTGTTACGGCCATGTTTCATCCAAATGAAGCCATATTGCACTATTTGCATGTACTTAACATTTAATGTTGAGTTTTTTTGCCATCTATTATCGTTGTTACGGCCATGTTTCATTCAAATGAAGCCATCTTGCACTATTTGAATGGCCTTGAAATTTGATGTTGAATTTTGTTGCCATCTATTATCGTTGTTACGGTCATGTTTCATCCAAATGAAGCCATATTGCACTATTTGCATGTACTTAACATTTAATGTTGAGTTTTTTTGCCATCTATTATCGTTGTTACGGCCATGTTTTATCCAAATGAAGCCATTTTGCACTATTTGAATGGCCTTGAAATTTGATGTTGAAATTTGTTGCCATCTATTATCGTTGTTACGGCCATGTTTCATCCAAATAAAGGCATCTTGCACTATTTCAATGTCCTTGAAATTTGATGTTGAATTTTGTTGCCATCTATTATCGTTGTTACGGCCATGTTTCATCCAAATGAAGCCATCTTGCACTATTTGAATGGCCTTGAAATTTGATGTTGAGTTTTGTTGCCATCTATTATCGTTGTTACGGCCATGTTTCATCCAAATGAAGCCATCTTGCACTATTTGAATGGCCTTGAAATTTGATGTTGAGTTTTGTTGCCATCTATTATCGTTGTTAACGTACTTAACAACATGCCCGTCATGGGTTCAAGCCCCAAATAGACCGTGCTCCCATACGTAGGACTGACTATCCTGCTATGGTAACAATAAGTCACTGAAAGCCAAGCTCACTTCACTAGTGGGTACTTGGCAGGCCCTTGACCGACAGTGGTTGTTGTGCCAAAGAAAAAAGAAAAAATTATCGTTGTTACGGCCATGTTACATCCAAATAAAGGCATCTTGCACTAATTCATTGGCCTTGAAATTGGATGTTGAATTTTGTTGCCATCTATTATTGTTGTTACGGCCATGTTTCATCCAAATGAAGCCATCTTGCACTATTTGAATGGCCTTGAAATTTGATGTTGAATTTTGTTGCCATCTATTATCGTTGTTACGGCCATGTTTCATCCAAATAAAGGCATCTTGCACTAGTTCAATGGCCTTGAAATTTGATGTTGAATTTTGTTGCCATCTATTATCGTTGTTACGGTCATGTTTCATCCAAATGAAGCCATATTGCACTATTTGCATGTACTTAAAATTTGATGTTGAGTTTTGTTGCCATCTATTATCGTTGTTACGGCCATGTTTCATCCAAATGAAGCCATCTTGCACTATTTGAATGGCCTTGAAATTTGATGTTGAGTTTTGTTGCCATCTATTATCGTTGTTACGGCCATGTTTCATCCAAATAAAGGCATCTTGCACTAATTCATTGGCCTTGAAATTTGATGTTGAATTTTGTTGCCATCTATTATCGTTGTTACGGCCATGTTTCATCCAAATGAAGCCATCTTGCACTATTTGAATGGCCTTGAAATTTGATGTTGAGTTTTGTTGCCATCTATTATCGTTGTTACGGCCATGTTTCATCCAAATGAAGCCATCTTGCACTATTTGAATGGCCTTGAAATTTGATGTTGAGTTTTGTTGCCATCTATTATCGTTGTTAACGTACTTAACAACATGCCCGTCATGGGTTCAAGCCCCAAATAGACCGTGCTCCCATACGTAGGACTGACTATCCTGCTATGGTAACAATAAGTCACTGAAAGCCAAGCTCACTTCACTAGTGGGTACTTGGCAGGCCCTTGACCGACAGTGGTTGTTGTGCCAAAGAAAAAAGAAAAAATTATCGTTGTTACGGCCATGTTACATCCAAATAAAGGCATCTTGCACTAATTCATTGGCCTTGAAATTGGATGTTGAATTTTGTTGCCATCTATTATCGTTGTTACGGCCATGTTTCATCCAAATGAAGCCATCTTGCACTATTTGAATGGCCTTGAAATTTGATGTTGAGTTTTGTTGCCATCTATTATCGTTGTTACGGCCATGTTTCATCCAAATGAAGCCATCTTGCACTATTTGAATGGCTTTGAAATTTGATGTTGAGTTTTTTTGCCATCTATTATCGTTGTTACGGCCATGTTTTATCCAAATGAAGCCATCTTGCACTATTTGAATGGCCTTGAAATTTGATGTTGAGTTTTGTTGCCATCTATTATCGTTGTTACGGCCATGTTTCATCCAAATAAAGGCATCTTGCACTATTTGAATGTCCTTGAAATTTGATGTTGAATTTTGTTGCCATCTATTATCGTTGTTACGGCCATGTTTCATCCAAATGAAGCCATTTTGCACTATTTCAATGGCCTTGAAATTTGATGTTGAGTTTTGTTGCCATCTATTATCGTTGTTACGGCCATGTTTCATCCAAATGAAGCCATCTTGCACTATTTGAATGGCCTTGAAATTTGATGTTGAGTTTTGTTGCCATCTATTATCCTTATTACGGCCATGTTTCATCCAAATGAAGCCATCTTGCACTAGTTAAATGGCCTTGAAATTTGATGTTGAATTTTGTTGCCATCTATTATCGTTGTTAACGTACTTAACAACATGCCCGTAATGGGTTCAAGCCCCGAATAGACCGTGCTTCCATACGTAGGACTTACTATCCTGCTATGGTAACAATAAGTCACTGAAAGCCAAGCTCACTTCACTAGTGGGTACTTGGCAGGCCCTTGACCGACAGTGGTTGTTGTGCCAAAGAAAAAAGAAAAAATTATCGTTGTTACGGCCATGTTACATCCAAATAAAGGCATCTTGCACTAATTCAATGGCCTTGAAATTTAATGTTGAATTTTGTTGCCATCTATTATCGTTGTTACGGCCATGTTACATCCAAATGAAGCCATCTTGCACTATTTGAATGGCCTTGAAATTTGATGTTGAATTTTGTTGCCATCTATTATCGTTGTTATGGCCATGTTTCATCCAAATGAAGCCATCTTGCACTATTTGAATGGCCTTGAAATTTGATGTTGAGTTTTTTCGCCATCTATTATCGTTGTTACGGCCATGTTTTATCCAAATGAAGCCATCTTGCACTATTTGAATGGCCTTGAAATTTGATGTTGAATTTTGTTGCCATCTATTATCGTTGTTACGGCCATGTTTCATCCAAATAAAGGCATCTTGCACTATTTCAATGTCCTTGAAATTTGATGTTGAATTTTGTTGCCATCTATTATCGTTGTTACGGCCATGTTTCATCCAAATGAAGCCATCTTGCACTATTTGAATGGCCTTGAAATTTGATGTTGAGTTTTGTTGCCATCTATTATCGTTGTTACGGCCATGTTTTATCCAAATGAAGCCATCTTGCACTATTTGAATGGCCTTGAAATTTGATGTTGAGTTTTGTTGCCATCTATTATCGTTGTTAACGTACTTAACAACATGCCTGTCATGGGTTCAAGCCCCAAATAGACCGTGCTCCCATACGTAGGACTGACTATCCTGCTATGGTAACAATAAGTCACTGAAAGCCAAGCTCACTTCACTAGTGGGTACTTGGCAGGCCCTTGACCGACAGTGGTTGTTGTGCCAAAGAAAAAAGAAAAAAATATCGTTGTTACGGCCATGTTACATCCAAATAAAGGCATCTTGCACTAATTCATTGGCCTTGAAATTTGATGTTGAATTTTGTTGCCATGTATTATCGTTGTTACGGCCATGTTTCATCCAAATGAAGCCATCTTGCACTATTTGAATGGCCTTGAAATTTGATGTTGAGTTTTGTTGCCATCTATTATCGTTGTTGCGGCCATGTTATATCCAAATTAAGTCATATTGCACTATTTGAATGGCCTTGAAATTTGATGTTGAGTTTTGTTGCCATCTATTATCGTTGTTACGGCCATGTTTCATCCAAATGAAGCCATCTTGCACTATTTGAATGGCCTTGAAATTTCATGTTGAGTTTTTTTTTGCCATCTATTATCGTTGTTACGGCCATGTTTCATCCAAATGAAGCCATCTTGCACTATTTGAATGGCCTTGAAATTTGATGTTGAGTTATGTTGCCATCTATTATCGTTGTTACGGCCATGTTTCATCCAAATGAAGCCATCTTGCACTATTTGAATGGCCTTGAAATTTGATGTTGAGTTTTGTTGCCATCTATTATCGTTGTTACGGCCATGTTTCATCCAAATGAAGCCATCTTGCACTATTTGCATGTACTTAACAATTAATGTTGAGTTTTTTTGCCATCTATTATCGTTGTTACGGCCATGTTTCATCCAAATGAAGCCATCTTGCACTATTTGAATGGCCTTGAAATTTGATGTTGAGTTTTGTTGCCATCTATTATCGTTGTTACGGCCATGTTTCATCCAAATGAAGCCATCTTGCACTATTTGAATGGCCTTGAAATTTGATGTTGAGTTTTGTTGCCATCTATTATCGTTGTTACGGGCATGTTTCATCCAAATGAAGCCATCTTGCACTATTTGAATGGCCTTGAAATTTGATGTTGAGTTTTGTTGCCATCTATTATCGTTGTTACGCCCATGTTTCATCCAAATGAAGCCATATTGCACTATTTGAATGGCCTTGAAATTTGATGTTGAGTTTTGTTGCCATCTATTATCGTTGTTACGGCCATGTTTCATCCAAATGAAGCCATCTTGCACTATTTGCATGTACTTAACATTTAATGTTGAGTTTTTTTGCCATCTATTATCGTTGTTACGGCCATGTTTTATCCAAATGAAGCCATCTTGCACTATTTGAATGGCCTTGAAATTTGATGTTGAATTTTGTTGCCATCTATTATCGTTGTTACGGCCATGTTTCATCCAAATAAAGGCATCTTGCTCTAATTCAATGGCCTTGAAATTTGATGTTGGGTTTTTATGCCATCTATTATCGTTGTTACGGCCATGTTTCATCCAAATGAAGCCATCTTGCACTATTTCAATGGCCTTGAAATTTGATGTTGGGTTTTTTTGCCATCTATTATCGTTGTTACGGCCATGTTTCATCCAAATGAAGCCATCTTGCACTATTTGAATGGCCTTGAAATTTGATGTTGAGTTTTGTTGCCATCTATTATCGTTGTTACGGCCATGTTTCATCCAAATGAAGCCATATTGCACTATTTGAATGGCCTTGAAATTTGATGTTGAATTTTGTTGCCATCTATTATCGTTGTTACGGCCATGTTTCATCCAACTGAAGCCATATTGCACTATTTGAATGGCCTTGAAATTTGATGTTGAGTTTTTTTGCCATCTATTATCGTTGTTAACGTACTTAACAACATGCCCGTCATGGGTTCAAGCCCTAAATAGACCGTGCTCCCACACGTAGGACTGACTATCCTGTTATGGTAACAATAAGTCACTGAAAGCCAAGCTCACTTCACTAGTGGGTACTTGGCAGGCCCTTGACCGACAGTGGTTGTTGTGCCAAAGAAAAAAAAAAATTATCGTTGTTACGGCGATGTTACATCCAAATGAAGGCATCTTGCACTAATTCATTGGCCTTGAAATTTGATGTTGAATTTTGTTGCCATCTATTATCGTTGTTACGGCCATGTTACATCCAAATGAAGCCATCTTGCACTATTTGAATGGCCTTGAAATTTGATGTTGAATTTTGTTGCCATCTATTATCGTTGTTACGGCCATGTTTCATCCAAATGAAGCCATCTTGCACTATTTGAATGGCCTTGAAATTTGATGTTGGGTTTTTTTGCCATCTATTATCGTTGTTACGGTCATGTTTCATCCAAATGAAGCCATCTTGCACTATTTGAATGGCCTTGAAATTTGATGTTGAATTTTGTTGCCATCTATTATCGTTGTTACGGCCATGTTTCATCCAAATAAAGGCATCTTGCACTATTTGAATGGCCTTGAAATTTGATGTTGAGTTTTGTTGCCATCTATTATCGTTGTTACGGCCATGTTTCATCCAAATGAAGCCATATTGCACTATTTGAATGGCCTTGAAATTTGATGTTGAGTTTTTTTGCCATCTATTATCGTTGTTACGGCCATGTTTCATCCAACTGAAGCCATATTGCACTATTTGAATGGCCTTGAAATTTAATGTTGAGTTTTTTTGCCATCTATTATCGTTGTTACGGCCATGTTTCATCCAAATGAAGCCATCTTGCACTATTTGAATGGCCTTGAAATTTGATGTTGAGTTTTTTTGCCATCTATTATCGTTGTTACGGCCATGTTTTATCCAAATGAAGCCATTTTGCACTATTTGAATGGCCTTGAAATTTAATGTTGAGTTTTTTTTGCCATCTATTATCGTTGTTACGGCCATGTTTCATCCAAATGAAGCCATTTTGCACTATTTGAATGGCCTTGAAATTTGATGTTGAGTTTGTTGCCATCTATTATCCTTGTTACGGCCATGTTTTATCCAAATGAAGCCATCTTGCACTAGTTGAATGGCCTTGAAATTTAATGTTGAGTTTTGTTGCCATCTATTATCGTTGTTAACGTACTTAACAACATGCCCGTCATGGGTTCAAGCCCCGAATAGACCGTGCTCCCATACGTAGGACTGACTATCCTGCTATGGTAACAATAAGTCACTGAAAGCCAAGCTCACTTCACTAGTGGGTACTTGGCAGGCCCTTGACCGACAGTGGTTGTTGTGCCAAAGAAAAAAAAATGATCGTTGTTACGGCCATGTTACATCCAAATAAAGGCATCTTGCACTAATTAATTGGCCTTGAAATTTAATGTTGAATTTTGTTGTCATCCATTATCGTTGTTACGGCCATGTTACATCCAAATGAAGCCATATTGCACTATTTGAATGGCCTTGAAATTTGATGTTGAATTTTGTTGCCATCTATTATCGTTGTTACGGCCATGTTTCATCCAAATGAAGCCATCTTGCACTAATTCAATGGCCTTGAAAATGGATGTTGAGTTTTTTTGCCATCTATTATCGTTGTTACGGCCATGTTTCATCCAAATGAAGCCATCTTGCACTATTTGAATGGCCTTGAAATTTGATGTTGAGTTTTGTTGCCATCTATTATCGTTGTTACAACCATGTTTTATCCAAATGAAGCCATCTTGCACTATTTGAATGGCCTTGAAATTTGATGTTGAATTTTGTTGCCATCTATTATCGTTGTTACGGCCATGTTTCATCCAAATGAAGCCATCTTGCACTATTTGAATGGCCTTGAAATTTGATGTTGAGTTTTGTTGCCATCTATTATCGTTGTTACGGCCATGTTTTATCCAAATGAAGCCATCTTGCACTATTTGAATGGCCTTGAAATTTGATGTTGAGTTTTTTTGCCATCTATTATCGTTGTTACGGCCATGTTTTATCCAAATGAAGCCATTTTGCACTATTTGAATGGCCTTGAAATTTAATGTTGAGTTTTTTTGCCATCTATTATCGTTGTTACGGCCATGTTTCATCCAAATGAAGCCATTTTGCACTATTTGAATGGCCTTGAAATTTGATGTTGAGTTTGTTGCCATCTATTATCCTTGTTACGGCCATGTTTTATCCAAATGAAGCCATCTTGCACTAGTTGAATGGCCTTGAAATTTGATGTTGAATTTTGTTGCCATCTATTATCGTTGTTAACGTACTTAACAACATGCCCGTCATGGGTTCAAGCCCCGAATAGACCGTGCTCCCATACGTAGGACTGACTATCCTGCTATGGTAACAATAAGTCACTGAAAGCCAAGCTCACTTCACTAGTGGGTACTTGGCAGGCCCTTGACCGACAGTGGTTGTTGTGCCAAAGAAAAAAAAATTATCGTTGTTACGGCCATGTTACATCCAAATAAAGGCATCTTGCACTAATTAATTGGCCTTGAAATTTAATGTTGAATTTTGTTGTCATCCATTATCGTTGTTACGGCCATGTTACATCCAAATGAAGCCATATTGCACTATTTGAATGGCCTTGAAATTTGATGTTGAATTTTGTTGCCATCTATTATCGTTGTTACGGCCATGTTTCATCCAAATAAAGGCATCTTGCTCTAATTCAATGGCCTTGAAATTTGATGTTGGGTTTTTTTGCCATCTATTATCGTTGTTACGGCCATGTTTTATCCAAATGAAGCCATCTTGCACTATTTGAATGGCCTTGAAATTTGATGTTGAATTTTGTTGCCATCTATTATCGTTGTTACGGCCATGTTTCATCCAAATAAAGGCATCTTGCACTATTTCAATGTCCTTGAAATTTGATGTTGAATTTTGTTGCCATCTATTATCGTTGTTACGGCCATGTTTCATCCAAATGAAGCCATCTTGCACTATTTGAATGGCCTTGAAATTTGATGTTGAGTTTTGTTGCCATCTATTATCGTTGTTACGGCCATGTTTTATCCAAATGAAGCCATCTTGCACTATTTGAATGGCCTTGAAATTTGATGTTGAGTTTTGTTGCCATCTATTATCGTTGTTAACGTACTTAACAACATGCCTGTCATGGGTTCAAACCCCAAATAGACCGTGCTCCCATACGTAGGACTGACTATCCTGCTATGGTAACAATAAGTCACTGAAAGCCAAGCTCACTTCACTAGTGGGTACTTGGCAGGCCCTTGACCGACAGTGGTTGTTGTGCCAAAGAAAAAAGAAAAAAATATCGTTGTTACGGCCATGTTACATCCAAATAAAGGCATCTTGCACTAATTCATTGGCCTTGAAATTTGATGTTGAATTTTGTTGCCATGTATTATCGTTGTTACGGCCATGTTTCATCCAAATGAAGCCATCTTGCACTATTTGAATGGCCTTGAAATTTGATGTTGAGTTTTGTTGCCATCTATTATCGTTGTTGCGGCCATGTTATATCCAAATTAAGTCATATTGCACTAATTCATTGGCCTTGAAATTTGATGTTGAGTTTTGTTGCCATCTATTATCGTTGTTACGGCCATGTTTCATCCAAATGAAGCCATCTTGCACTATTTGAATGGCCTTGAAATTTGATGTTGAGTTTTGTTGCCATCTATTATCGTTGTTACGGCCATGTTTCATCCAAATGAAGCCATCTTGCACTATTTGCATGTACTTAACATTTAATGTTGAGTTTTTTTGCCATCTATTATCGTTGTTACGGCCATGTTTCATCCAAATGAAGCCATCTTGCACTATTTGAATGGCCTTGAAATTTGATGTTGAGTTTTGTTGCCATCTATTATCGTTGTTACGGCCATGTTTCATCCAAATGAAGCCATCTTGCACTATTTGAATGGCCTTGAAATTTGATGTTGAGTTTTGTTGCCATCTATTATCGTTGTTACGGGCATGTTTCATCCAAATGAAGCCATCTTGCACTATTTGAATGGCCTTGAAATTTGATGTTGAGTTTTGTTGCCATCTATTATCGTTGTTACGGCCATGTTTCATCCAAATGAAGCCATATTGCACTATTTGAATGGCCTTGAAATTTGATGTTGAGTTTTGTTGCCATCTATTATCGTTGTTACGGCCATGTTTCATCCAAATGAAGCCATCTTGCACTATTTGCATGTACTTAACATTTAATGTTGAGTTTTTTTGCCATCTATTATCGTTGTTACGGCCATGTTTTATCCAAATGAAGCCATCTTGCACTATTTGAATGGCCTTGAAATTTGATGTTGAATTTTGTTGCCATCTATTATCGTTGTTACGGCCATGTTTCATCCAAATAAAGGCATCTTGCTCTAATTCAATGGCCTTGAAATTTGATGTTGGGTTTTTTTGCCATCTATTATCGTTGTTACGGCCATGTTTCATCCAAATGAAGCCATCTTGCACTATTTCAATGGCCTTGAAATTTGATGTTGAGTTTTGTTGCCATCTATTATCGTTGTTACGGCCATGTTTCATCCAAATGAAGCCATCTTGCACTATTTGAATGGCCTTGAAATTTGATGTTGAGTTTTGTTGCCATCTATTATCGTTGTTACGGCCATGTTTCATCCAAATGAAGCCATATTGCACTATTTGAATGGCCTTGAAATTTGATGTTGAATTTTGTTGCCATCTATTATCGTTGTTACGGCCATGTTTCATCCAAATGAAGCCATCTTGCACTATTTGAATGGCCTTGAAATTTGATGTTGAGTTTTTTTGCCATCTATTATCGTTGTTAACGTACTTAACAACATGCCCGTCATGGGTTCAAGCCCTAAATAGACCGTGCTCCCACACGTAGGACTGACTATCCTGTTATGGTAACAATAAGTCACTGAAAGCCAAGCTCACTTCACTAGTGGGTACTTGGCAGGCCCTTGACCGACAGTGGTTGTTGTGCCAAAGAAAAAAAAAATTATCGTTGTTACGGCCATGTTACATCCAAATGAAGGCATCTTGCACTAATTCATTGGCCTTGAAATTTGATGTTGAATTTTGTTGCCATCTATTATCGTTGTTACGGCCATGTTACATCCAAATGAAGCCATCTTGCACTATTTGAATGGCCTTGAAATTTGATGTTGAATTTTGTTGCCATCTATTATCGTTGTTACGGCCATGTTACATCCAAATAAAGGCATCTTGCACTAATTAATTGGCCTTGAAATTTAATGTTGAATTTTGTTGTCATCCATTATCGTTGTTACGGCCATGTTACATCCAAATGAAGCCATATTGCACTATTTGAATGGCCTTGAAATTTGATGTTGAATTTTGTTGCCATCTATTATCGTTGTTACGGCCATGTTTCATCCAAATGAAGCCATCTTGCACTAATTCAATGGCCTTGAAAATGGATGTTGAGTTTTTTTGCCATCTATTATCGTTGTTACGGCCATGTTTCATCCAAATGAAGCCATCTTGCACTATTTGAATGGCCTTGAAATTTGATGTTGAGTTTTGTTGCCATCTATTATCGTTGTTACAACCATGTTTTATCCAAATGAAGCCATCTTGCACTATTTGAATGGCCTTGAAATTTGATGTTGAGTTTTTTTGCCATCTATTATCGTTGTTACGGCCATGTTTCATCCAAATGAAGCCATATTGTACAATTTGAATGGCCTTGAAATTTGATGTTGAATTTTGTTGCCATCTATTATCGTTGTTACGGCCATGTTTCATCCAAATGAAGCCATATTGCACTAATTCAATGGCCTTGAAATTTGATGTTGAGTTTTGTTGCCATCTATTATCGTTGTTACGGCCATGTTTTATCCAAATGAAGCCATTTTGCACTATTTGAATGGCCTTGAAATTTGATGTTGAGTTTTGTTGCCATCTATTATCGTTGTTACGGCCATGTTTCATCCAAATGAAGCCATCTTGCACTAGTTGAATGGCCTTGAAATTTGATGTTGAGTTTTGTTGCCATCTATTATCGTTGTTAACGTACTTAACAACATGCCCGTCATGGGTTCACGCCCCAAATAGACCGTGCTCCCATACGTAGGACTGACTATCCTGCTATGGTAACAATAAGTCACTGAAAGCCGAGCTCACTTCACTAGTGGGTACTTGGCAGGCCCTTGACCGACAGTGGTTGTTGTGCCAAAGAAAAAAGAAAAAATTATCGTTGTTACGGCCATGTTACATCCAAATAAAGGCATCTTGCACTAATTCATTGGCCTTGACATTGGATGTTTAATTTTGTTGCCATCTATTATTGTTGTTACGGCCATGTTTCATCCAAATGAACCATCTTGCACTATTTGAATGGCCTTGAAATTTGATGTTGAATTTTGTTGCCATCTATTATCGTTGTTACGGCCATGTTTTATCCAAATAAAGGCATCTTGCACTAGTTCAATGGCCTTGAAATTTGATGTTGAATTTTGTTGCCATCTATTATCGTTGTTACGGTCATGTTTCATCCAAATGAAGCCATATTGCACTATTTGCATGTACTTAAAATTTGATGTTGAGTTGTTTTGCCATCTATTATCGTTGTTACGGCCATGTTTCATCCAAATGAAGCCATCTTGCACTATTTGAATGGCCTTGAAATTTGATGGTGAGTTTTGTTGCCATCTATTATCGTTGTTACGGCCATGTTTCATCCAAATGAAGTCATATTGCACTATTTGAATGGCCTTGAAATTTGATGTTGAATTTTGTTGCCATCTATTATCGTTGTTACGGCCATGTTTCATCCAAATGAAGCCATCTTGCACTATTTAAATGGCCTTGAAATTTGATGTTGAGTTTTGTTGCCATCTATTATCGTTGTTACGGCCATGTTTCATCCAAATGAAGCCATCTTGCACTATTTGAATGGCCTTGAAATTTGATGTTGAGTTTTGTTGCCATCTATTATCGTTGTTACGGCCATGTTTTATCCAAATGAAGCCATCTTGCACTATTTAAATGGCCTTGAAATTTGATGTTGAGTTTTGTTGCCATCTATTATCGTTGTTACGGCCATGTTTCATCCAAATGAAGCCATATTGTACAATTTGTATGGCCTTGAAATTTGATGTTGAGTTTTGTTGCCATCTATTATCGTTGTTACGGCCATGTTTCATCCAAATGAAGCCATATTGCACTATTTGAATGGCCTTGAAATTTGATGTTGAATTTTGTTGCCATCTATTATCGTTGTTACGGCCATGTTTCATCCAAATGAAGCCATCTTGCACTATTTGAATGGCCTTGAAATTTGATGTTGAATTTTGTTGCCATCTATTATCGTTGTTACGGCCATGTTTTATCCAAATAAAGGCATCTTGCACTATTTGAATGGCCTTGAAATTTGATGTTGAATTTTGTTGCCATCTATTATCGTTGTTACGGTCATGTTTCATCCAAATGAAGCCATCTTGCACTATTTGCATGTACTTAACATTTAATGTTGAGTTTTTTTGCCATCTATTATCGTTGTTACGGCCATGTTTTATCCAAATGAAGCCATCTTGCACTATTTGAATGGCCTTGAAATTTGATGTTGAATTTTGTTGCCATCTATTATCGTTGTTACGGCCATGTTTCATCCAAATAAAGGCATCTTGCTCTAATTCAATGGCCTTGAAATTTGATGTTGGGTTTTTTTGCCATCTATTATCGTTGTTACGGCCATGTTTCATCCAAATGAAGCCATCTTGCACTATTTCAATGGCCTTGAAATTTGATGTTGAATTTTGTTGCCATCTATTATCGTTGTTACGGCCATGTTTCATCCAAATGAAGCCATCTTGCACTATTTGAATGGCCTTGAAATTTGATGTTGAGTTTTGTTGCCATCTATTATCGTTGTTACGGCCATGTTTCATCCAAATGAAGCCATATTGCACTATTTGAATGGCCTTGAAATTTGATGTTGAATTTTGTTGCCATCTATTATCGTTGTTACGGCCATGTTTCATCCAAATGAAGCCATCTTGCACTATTTGAATGGCCTTGAAATTTGATGTTGAGTTTTTTTGCCATCTATTATCGTTGTTAACGTACTTAACAACATGCCCGTCATGGGTTCAAGCCCTAAATAGACCGTGCTCCCACACGTAGGACTGACTATCCTGTTATGGTAACAATAAGTCACTGAAAGCCAAGCTCACTTCACTAGTGGGTACTTGGCAGGCCCTTGACCGACAGTGGTTGTTGTGCCACAGAAAAAAAAAATTATCGTTGTTACGGCCATGTTACATCCAAATGAAGGCATCTTGCACTAATTCATTGGCCTTGAAATTTGATGTTGAATTTTGTTGCCATCTATTATCGTTGTTACGGCCATGTTACATCCAAATGAAGCCATCTTGCACTATTTGAATGGCCTTGAAATTTGATGTTGAATTTTGTTGCCATCTATTATCGTTGTTACGGCCATGTTTCATCCAAATAAAGGCATCTTGCGCTATTTCAATGGCCTTGAAATTTGATGTTGAATTTTGTTGCCATCTATTATCGTTGTTACGGCCATGTTTCATCCAAATGAAGCCATATTGCACTATTTGAATGGCCTTGAAATTTGATGTTGGGTTTTTTTGCCATCTATTATCGTTGTTACGGCCATGTTTCATCCAAATGAAGCCATCTTGCACTATTTGAATGGCCTTGAAATTTGATGTTGGGTTTTTTTGCCATCTATTATCGTTGTTACGGTCATGTTTCATCCAAATGAAGCCATCTTGCACTATTTGAATGGCCTTGAAAGTTGATGTTGAATTTTGTTGCCATCTATTATCGTTGTTACGGCCATGTTTCATCCAAATAAAGGCATCTTGCACTATTTGAATGGCCTTGAAATTTGATGTTGAGTTTTGTTGCCATCTATTATCGTTGTTACGGCCATGTTTCATCCAAATGAAGCCATATTGCACTATTTGAATGGCCTTGAAATTTGATGTTGAGTTTTGTTGCCATCTATTATCGTTGTTACGGCCATGTTTCATCCAAATGAAGCCATATTGCACTATTTGAATGGCCTTGAAATTTAATGTTGAGTTTTTTTGCCATCTATTATCGTTGTTACGGCCATGTTTCATCCAAATGAAGCCATCTTGCACTATTTGAATGGCCTTGAAATTTGATGTTGAGTTTTTTGCCATCTATTATCGTTGTTACGGCCATGTTTTATCCAAATGAAGCCATTTTGCACTATTTGAATGGCCTTGAAATTTGATGTTGAGTTATGTTGCCATCTATTATCGTTGTTACGGCCATGTTTCATCCAAATAAAGGCATCTTGCACTATTTCAATGTCCTTGAAATTTGATGTTGAATTTTGTTGCCATCTATTATCGTTGTTACGGCCATGTTTCATCCAAATGAAGCCATCTTGCACTATTTGAATGGCCTTGAAATTTGATGTTGAGTTTGTTGCCATCTATTATCCTTGTTACGGCCATGTTTTATCCAAATGAAGCTATCTTGCACTAGTTGAATGGCCTTGAAATTTGATGTTGAATTTTGTTGCCATCTATTATCGTTGTTAACGTACTTAACAACATGCCCGTCATGGGTTCAAGCCCCGAATAGACCGTGCTCCAATACGTAGGACTGACTATCCTGCTATGGTAACAATAAGTCACTGAAAGCCAAGCTCACTTCACTAGTGGGTACTTGGCAGGCCCTTGACCGACAGTGGTTGTTGTGCCAAAGAAAAAAAAATTATCGTTGTTACGGCCATGTTACATCCAAATAAAGGCATCTTGCACTAATTCATTGGCCTTGAAATTTAATGTTGAATTTTGTTGCCATCCATTATCGTTGTTACGGCCATGTTACATCCAAATGAAGCCATATTGCACTATTTGAATGGCCTTGAAATTTGATGTTGAATTTTGTTGCCATCTATTATCGTTGTTACGGCCATGTTTCATCCAAATGAAGCCATCTTGCACTAATTCAATAGCCTTGAAAATGGATGTTGAGTTTTTTTGCCATCTATTATCGTTGTTACGGCCATGTTATATCCAAATGAAGCCATCTTGCACTATTTGAATGGCCTTGAAATTTGATGTTGAGTTTTGTTGCCATCTATTATCGTTGTTACAACCATGTTTTATCCAAATGAAGCCATCTTGCACTATTTGAATGGCCTTGAAATTTGATGTTGAGTTTTTTTGCCATCTATTATCGTTGTTACGGCCATGTTTCATCCAAATGAAGCCATATTGTACAATTTGAATGGCCTTGAAATTTGATGTTGAATTTTGTTGCCATCTATTATCGTTGTTACGGCCATGTTTCATCCAAATGAAGCCATATTGCACTAATTCAATGGCCTTGAAATTTGATGTTGAATTTTGTTGCCATCTATTATCGTTGTTACGGCCATGTTTTATCCAAATGAAGCCATTTTGCACTATTTGAATGGCCTTGAAATTTGATGTTGAGTTTTGTTGTCATCTATTATCGTTGTTACGGCCATGTTTCATCCAAATGAAGCCATCTTGCACTAGTTGAATGGCCTTGAAATTTGATGTTGAGTTTTGTTGCCATCTATTATCGTTGTTAACGTACTTAACAACATGCCCGTCATGGGTTCACGCCCCAAATAGACCGTGCTCCCATACGTAGGACTGACTATCCTGCTATGGTAACAATAAGTCACTGAAAGCCGAGCTCACTTCACTAGTGGGTACTTGGCAGGCCCTTGACCGACAGTGGTTGTTGTGCCAAAGAAAAAAGAAAAAATTATCGTTGTTACGGCCATGTTACATCCAAATAAAGGCATCTTGCACTAATTCATTGGCCTTGACATTGGATGTTGAATTTTGTTGCCATCTATTATTGTTGTTACGGCCATGTTTCATCCAAATGAAGCCATCTTGCACTATTTGAATGGCCTTGAAATTTGATGTTGAATTTTGTTGCCATCTATTATCGTTGTTACGGCCATGTTTTATCCAAATAAAGGCATCTTGCACTATTTGAATGGCCTTGAAATTTGATGTTGAGTTTTGTTGCCATCTATTATCGTTGTTACGGCCATGTTTCATCCAAATGAAGCCATCTTGCACTATTTGAATGGCCTTGAAATTTGATGTTGAGTTTTTTTGCCATCTATTATCGTTGTTACGGCCATGTTTCATCCAAATGAAGCCATCTTGCACTATTTGAATGGCCTTGAAATTTGATGGTGAGTTTTGTTGCCATCTATTATCGTTGTTACGGCCATGTTTCATCCAAATGAAGTCATATTGCACTATTTGAATGGCCTTGAAATTTGATGTTGAATTTTGTTGCCATCTATTATCGTTGTTACGGCCATGTTTCATCCAAATGAAGCCATCTTGCACTATTTAAATGGCCTTGAAATTTGATGTTGAGTTTTGTTGCCATCTATTATCGTTGTTACGGCCATGTTTCATCCAAATGAAGCCATCTTGCACTATTTGAATGGCCTTGAAATTTGATGTTGAGTTTTGTTGCCATCTATTATCGTTGTTACGGCCATGTTTTATCCAAATGAAGCCATCTTGCACTATTTGAATGGCCTTGAAATTTGATGTTGAGTTTTGTTGCCATCTATTATCGTTGTTACGGCCATGTTTCATCCAAATGAAGCCATATTGTACAATTTGTATGGCCTTGAAATTTGATGTTGAGTTTTGTTGCCATCTATTATCGTTGTTACGGCCATTATCGTTGTTACGGTCCAAATGAAGCCATCTTGCACTATTTGAATGGCCTTGAAATTTGATGTTGAATTTTGTTGCCATCTATTATCGTTGTTACGGCCATGTTTCATCCAAATGAAGCCATCTTGCACTATATGATTGGCCTTGAAATTTGATGTTGAATTTTGTTGCCATCTATTATCGTTGTTACGGCCATGTTTCATCCAAATGAAGCCATATTGCACTATTTGAATGGCCTTGAAATTTGATGTTGAGTTTTGTTGCCATCTATTATCGTTGTTACGGCCATGTTTTATCCAAATGAAGCCATCTTGCACTAGTTGAATGGCCTTGAAATTTGATGTTGAATTTTGTTGCCATCTATTATCGTTGTTACGGCCATGTTTTATCCAAATGAAGCCATCTTGCACTATTTGAATGGCCTTGAAATTTGATGTTGAATTTTGTTGCCATCTATTATCGTTGTTACGGCCATGTTTCATCCAAATGAAGCCATCTTGCACTATTTGAATGGCCTTGAAATTTGATGTTGAATTTTGTTGCCATGTATTATCGTTGTTACGGCCATGTTTCATCCAAATGAAGCCATATTGCACTATTCGCATGTACTTAAAATTTGATGTTGAGTTTTGTTGCCATCTATTATCCTTGTTACGGCCATGTTTCATCCAAATGAAGCCATATTGCACTATTTGAATGGCCTTGAAATTTGCTGTTGAGTTTTGTTGCCATCTATTATCGTTGTTACGGCCGTGTTTCATCCAAATGAAGCCATATTGCACTAATTGAATGGCCTTGAAATTTGATGTTGAATTTTGTTGCCATCTATTATCGTTGTTACGGCCATGTTTCATCCAAATGAAGCCATCTTGCACTATTTGAATGGCCTCGAAATTTCATGTTGAGTTATTTTTTGCCATCTATTATCGTTGTTACGGCCATGTTTCATCCAAATGAAGCCATCTTGCACTATTTGAATGGCCTTGAAATTTGATGTTGAGTTATGTTGCCATCTTTTATCGTTGTTACGGCCATGTTTCATCCAAATGAAGCCATCTTGCACTATTTGAATGGCCTTGAAATTTGATGTTGAGTTTGGTTGCCATCTATTATCGTTGTTAACGTACTTAACAACATGCCCGTCATGGGTTCAAGCCCTAAATAGACCGTGCTCCCACACGTAGGACTGACTATCCTGCTATGATAAAAATAAGTCACTGAAAGCCAAGCTCACTTCACTAGTGGGTACTTGGCAGGCCCTTGACCGACAGTGGTTGTTGTGCCAAAGAAAAAAGAAAAAATTATCGTTGTTACGGCCATGTTACATCCAAATAAAGGCATCTTGCACTATTTGAATGGCCTTGAAATTTGATGTTGAGTTTTTTTGCCATCTATTATCGTTGTTACGGCCATGTTTTATCCAAATGAAGTCATATTGCACTATTTGAATGGCCTTGAAATTTGATGTTGAATTTTGTTGCCATCTATTATCGTTGTTACGGCCATGTTTCATCCAAATGAAGCCATCTTGCACTATTTGAATGGCCTTCAAATTTGATGTTGAGTTTTTTTGCCATCTATTATCGTTGTTACGGCCATGTTTTATCCAAATGAAGTCATATTGCACTATTTGAATGGCCTTGAAATTTGATGTTGAATTTTGTTGCCATCTATTATCGTTGTTACGGCCATGTTTCATCCAAATGAAGCCATATTGCACTATTTGAATGGCCTTGAAATTTGATGTTGAGTTTTGTTGCCATCTATTATCGTTGTAACAGCCGTGTTACATCCAAATGAAGCCATCTTGCACTAATTGAATGGCCTTGAAATTTCATGTTGAGTTTTTTTTTGCCATCTATTATCGTTGTTACGGCCATGTTTCATCCAAATGAAGCCATCTTGCACTATTTGAATGGCCTTGAAATTTGATGTTGAGTTATGTTGCCATCTATTATCGTTGTTACGGCCATGTTTCATCCAAATGAAGCCATCTTGCACTATTTGAATGGCCTTGAAATTTGATGTTGAGTTTTTTTGCCATCTATTATCGTTGTTACGGCCATGTTTCATCCAATGGAAGTCATATTGCACTATTTGAATGGCCTTGAAATTTGATGTTGAATTTTGTTGCCATCTATTATCGTTGTTACGGCCATGTTTCATCCAAATGAAGCCATCTTGCACTATTTGAATGGCCTTGAAATTTGATGTTGAGTTTTGTTGCCATCTATTATCGTTGTTACGGCCATGTTTCATCCAAATGAAGCCATATTGCACTATTTGCATGTACTTAAAATTTGATGTTGAGTTTTTTTGCCATCTATTATCGTTGTTACGGCCATGTTTCATCCAAATGAAGCCATCTTGCACTATTTGAATGGCCTTGAAATTTGATGTTGAATTTTGTTGCCATCTATTATCGTTGTTACGGCCATGTTTCATCCAAATGAAGCCATATTGTACTATTTGAATGGCCTTGAAATTTGATGTTGAGTTTTGTTGCCATCTATTATCGTTGTTACGGCCATGTTTCATCCAAATGAAGCCATCTTGCACTATTTGAATGGCCTTGAAATTTGATGTTGAGTTTTGTTGCCATCTATTATCGTTGTTACGGCCATGTTTCATCCAATTGAAGTCATATTGCACTATTTGAATGGCCTTGAAATTTGATGTTGAATTTTGTTGCCATCTATTATCGTTGTTACGGCCATGTTTCATCCAAATGAAGCCATCTTGCACTATTTGAATGGCCTTGAAATTTGATGTTGAGTTTTGTTGCCATCTATTATCGTTGTTACGGCCATGTTTCATCCAAATGAAGTCATATTGCACTATTTGAATGGCCTTGAAATTTGATGTTGAGTTTTGTTGCCATCTATTATCGTTGTTACGGCCATGTTTCATCCAACTGAAGCCATCTTGCACTATTTGAATGGCCTTGAAATTTGATGTTGAATTTTGTTGCCATCTATTATCGTTGTTACGGCCATGTTTCATCCAAATGAAGCCATCTTGCACTATTTGAATGGCCTTGAAATTTGATGTTGAGTTTTGTTGCCATCTATTATCGTTGTTAACGTACTTAACAACATGCCCGTCATGGGTTCAAGCCCTAAATAGACCGTGCTCCCACACGTAGGACTGACTATCCTGCTATGATAAAAATAAGTCACTGAAAGCCAAGCTCACTTCACTAGTGGGTACTTGGCAGGCCCTTGACCGACAGTGGTTGTTGTGCCAAAGAAAAAAGAAAAAATTATCGTTGTTACGGCCATGTTAATCCAAATAAAGGCATCTTGCACTAATTCATTGGCCTTGAAATTGGATGTTGAATTTTGTTGCCATCTATTATCGTTGTTACGGCCATGTTTCATCCAAATGAAGCCATCTTGCACTATTTGAATGGCCTTGAAATTTGATGTTGAATTTTGTTGCCATCTATTATCGTTGTTACGGCCATGTTTCATCCAAATGAAGTCATATTGCACTATTTGAATGGCCTTGAAATTTGATGTTGAATTTTGTTGCCATCTATTATCGTTGTTACGGCCATGTTTCATCCAAATGAAGCCATATTGTACTATTTGAATGGCCTTGAAATTTGATGTTGAGTTTTGTTGCCATCTATTATCGTTGTAACGGCCGTGTTTCATCCAAATGAAGCCATCTTGCACTAATTGAATGGCCTTGAAATTTCATGTTGAGTTATTTTTTGCCATCTATTATCGTTGTTACGGCCATGTTTCATCCAAATGAAGCCATCTTGCACTATTTGAATGGCCTTGAAATTTGATGTTGAATTTTGTTGCCATCTATTATCGTTGTTACGGCCATGTTTCATCCAAATGAAGCCATCTTGCACTATTTGAATGGCCTTGAAATTTGATGTTGAGTTTTGTTGCCATCTATTATCGTTGTAACAGCCGTGTTTCATCCAAATGAAGCCATATTGCACTATTTGAATGGCCTTGAAATTTGATGTTGAGTTTTTTTTTGCCATCTATTATCGTTGTTACGGCCATGTTTCATCCAAATGAAGCCATCTTGCACTATTTGAATGGCCTTGAAATTGGATGTTGAATTTTGTTGCCATCTATTATCGTTGTTACGGCCATGTTTCATCCAAATGAAGCCATCTTGCACTATTTGAATGGCCTTGAAATTTGATGTTGAATTTTGTTGCCATCTATTATCGTTGTTACGGCCATGTTTTATCCAAATGAAGTCATATTGCACTATTTGAATGGCCTTGAAATTTGATGTTGAATTTTGTTGCCATCTATTATCGTTGTTACGGCCGTGTTTCATCCAAATGAAGCCATATTGCACTATTTGAATGGCCTTGAAATTTGATGTTGAGTTTTGTTGCCATCTATTATCGTTGTAACGGCCGTGTTTCATCCAAATGAAGCCATCTTGCACTAATTGAATGGCCTTGAAATTTCATGTTGAGTTATTTTTTGCCATCTATTATCGTTGTTACGGCCATGTTTCATCCAAATGAAGCCATCTTGCACTATTTGAATGGCCTTGAAATTTGATGTTGAATTTTGTTGCCATCTATTATCGTTGTTACGGCCATGTTTCATCCAAATGAAGCCATATTGCACTATTTGAATGGCCTTGAAATTTGATGTTGAGTTTTGTTGCCATCTATTATCGTTGTTACGGCCATGTTTCATCCAAATGAAGCCATATTGCACTATTTGCATGTACTTAAAATTTGATGTTGAGTTTTGTTGCCATCTATTATCGTTGTTACGGCCATGTTTCATCCAAATGAAGCCATCTTGCACTATTTGAATGGCCTTGAAATTTGATGTTGAATTTTGTTGCCATCTATTATCGTTGTTACGGCCATGTTTCATCCAAATGAAGCCATATTGTACTATTTGAATGGCCTTGAAATTTGATGTTGAGTTTTGTTGCCATCTATTATCGTTGTTACGGCCATGTTACATCCAAATGAAGCCATCTTGCACTATTTGAATGGCCTTGAAATTTGATGTTGAGTTTTGTTGCCATCTATTATCGTTGTTACGGCCATGTTTCATCCAAATGAAGCCATATTGTACTATTTGCATGTACTTAAAATTTGATGTTGAGTTTTGTTGCCATCTATTATCGTTGTTACGGCCATGTTTCATCCAAATAAAGGCATCTTGCACTATTTCAATGTCATTGAAATTTGATGTTGAATTTTGTTGCCATCTATTATCGTTGTTACGGCGATGTTTCATCCAAATGAAGCCATCTTGCACTATTTGAATGGCCTTGAAATTTGATGTTGAGTTTTGTTGCCATCTATTATCGTTGTTAACGTACTTAACAACATGCCTGTCATGGGTTCAAGCCCCGAATAGACCGTGCTCCCATACGTAGGACTGACTATCCTGCTATGGTAACAATAAGTCACTGAAAGCCAAGCTCACTTCACTAGTGGGTACTTGGCAGGCCCTTGACCGACAGTGGTTGTTGTGCCAAAGAAAAAAAAAATTATCGTTGTTACGGCCATGTTACATCCAAATAAAGGCATCTTGCACTAATTCAATGGCCTTGAAATTTAATGTTGAATTTTGTTGCCATCTATTATCGTTGTTACGGCCATGTTACATCCAAATGAAGCCATCTTGCACTATTTGAATGGCCTTGAAATTTGATGTTGAATTTTGTTGCCATCTATTATCGTTGTTACAACCATGTTTTATCCAAATGAAGCCATCTTGCACTATTTGAATGGCCTTGAAATTTGATGTTGAGTTTTTTTGCCATCTATTATCGTTGTTACGGCCATGTTTCATCCAAATGAAGCCATATTGTACAATTTGAATGGCCTTGAAATTTGATGTTGAATTTTGTTGCCATCTATTATCGTTGTTACGGCCATGTTTCATCCAAATGAAGCCATCTTGCACTATTTGAATGGCCTTGAAATTTGATGTTGAATTTTGTTGCCATCTATTATCGTTGTTACGGCCATGTTTTATCCAAATGAAGCCATTTTGCACTATTTGAATGGCCTTGAATTTTGATGTTGAGTTTTGTTGCCATCTATTATCCTTGTTACGGCCATGTTTCATCCAAATGAAGCCATCTTGCACTATTTGAATGGCCTTGAAATTTGATGTTGAGTTTTGTTGCCATCTATTATCGTTGTTAACGTACTTAACAACATACCCGTCATGGGTTCAAGCCCCAAATAGACCGTGCTCCCATACGTAGGACTGACTATCCTGCTATGGTAACAATAAGTCACTGAAAGCCAAGCTCACTTCACTAGTGGGTACTTGGCAGGCCCTTGACCGACAGTGGTTGTTGTGCCAAAGAAAACAGAAAAAAATATCGTTGTTACGGCCATGTTACATCCAAATAAAGGCATCTTGCACTAATTCATTGGCCTTGAAATTTGATGTTGAATTTTGTTGCCATCTATTATCGTTGTTACGGCCATGTTTCATCCAAATGAAGCCATCTTGCACTATTTGAATGGCCTTGAAATTTGATGTTGAATTTTGTTGCCATCTATTATCGTTGTTACGGCCATGTTTCATCCAAATAAAGGCATCTTGCACTAATTCAATGGCCTTGAAATTTGATGTTGAATTTTTTTGCCATCTATTATCGTTGTTACGGCCATGTTTCATCCAAATGAAGCCATATTGCACTATTTGCATGTACTTAAAATTTGATGTTGAGTTTTGTTGCCATCTATTATCGTTGTTACGGCCATGTTTCATCCAAATGAAGCCATCTTGCACTATTTGAATGGCCTTGAAATTTGATGTTGAGTTTTTTTGCCATCTATTATCGTTGTTACGGCCATGTTTCATCCAAATGAAGCCATCTTGCACTATTTGAATGGCCTTGAAATTTGATGTTGAATTTTGTTGCCATCTATTATCGTTGTTACGGCCATGTTTCATCCAAATAAAGGCATCTTGCTCTAATTCAATGGCCTTGAAATTTGATGTTGAGTTTTTTTGCCATCTATTATCGTTGTTACGGCCATGTTTCATCCAAATGAAGCCATCTTGCACTATTTAAATGGCCTTGAAATTTGATGTTGAGTTTTGTTGCCATCTATTATCGTTGTTACGGCCATGTTTCATCCAAATGAAGCCATCTTGCACTATTTCAAGTGCCTTGAAATTTGATGTTGATTTTTGTTGCCATCTATTATCGTTGTTAACGTACTTAACAACATGCCCGTCATGGGTTCAAGCCCTAAATAGACCGTGCTCCCACACGTAGGACTGACTATCCTGCTATGGTAACAATAAGTCACTGAAAGCCAAGCTCACTTCACTAGTGGGTACTTGGCAGGCCCTTGACCGACAGTGGTTGTTGTGCCAAAGAAAAAAAATTATCGTTTTTACGGCCATGTTACATCCAAATGAAGGCATCTTGCACTAATTCATTGGCCTTGAAATTTGATGTTGAATTTTTTAGCCATCTATTATCGTTGTTACGGCCATGTTACATCCAAATGAAGCCATCTTGCACTATTTGAATGGCTTTGAAATTTGATGTTGAATTTTGTTGCCATCTATTATCGTTGTTACGGCCATGTTTCATCCAAATGAAGCCATCTTGCACTATTTCAATGGCCTTGAAATTTGATGTTGAATTTTGTTGCCATCTATTATCGTTGTTACGGCCATGTTTCATCCAAATGAAGCCATATTGCACTAATTCATTGGCCTTGAAATTGGATGTTGAATTTTGTTGCCATCTATTATCGTTGTTACGGCCATGTTACATCCAAATGAAGCCATCTTGCACTATTTGAATGGCCTTGAAATTTGATGTTGAGTTTTTTTGCCATCTATTATCGTTGTTACGGCCATGTTTTATCCAACTGAAGTCATATTGCACTATTTGAATGGCCTTGAAATTTGATGTTGAATTTTGTTGCCATCTATTATCGTTGTTACGGCCATGTTTCATCCAAATGAAGCCATATTGCACTATTTGAATGGCCTTGAAATTTGATGTTGAGTTTTGTTGCCATCTATTATCGTTGTAACAGCCGTGTATCATCCAAATGAAGCCATCTTGCACTAATTGAATGGCCTTGAAATTTCATGTTGAGTTATTTTTTGCCATCTACTATCGTTGTTACGGCCATGTTTCATCCAAATGAAGCCATCTTGCACTATTTGAATGGCCTTGAAATTTGATGTTGAGTTATGTTGCCATCTATTATCGTTGTTACGGCCATGTTTCATCCAAATGAAGCCATCTTGCACTATTTGAATGGCCTTGAAATTTGATGTTGAGTTTTGTTGCCATCTATTATCGTTGTTACAACCATGTTTTATCCAAATGAAGCCATCTTGTACTATTTGAATGGCCTTGAAATTTGATGTTGAGTTTTTTTGCCATCTATTATCGTTGTTACGGCCATGTTTCATCCAAATAAAGGCATCTTGCTCTAATTCAATGGCCTTGAAATTTGATGTTGGGTTTTTTTGCCATCTATTATCGTTGTTACGGCCATGTTTCATCCAAATGAAGCCATCTTGCACTAGTTGAATGGCCTTGAATTTCGATGTTGAATTTTGTTGCCATCTATTATCGTTGTTACGGCCATGTTTTATCCAAATGAAGCCATTTTGCACTATTTGAATGGCCTTGAATTTTGATGTTGAGTTTTGTTGCCATCTATTATCGTTGTTACGGCCATGTTTCATCCAAATGAAGCCATCTTGCACTATTTGAATGGCCTTGAAATTTGATGTTGAGTTTGGTTGCCATCTATTATCGTTGTTAGCGTACTTAACAACATACCCGTCATGGGTTCAAGCCCCAAATAGACCGTGCTCCCATACGTAGGACTGACTATCCTGCTATGGTAACAATAAGTCACTGAAAGCCAAGCTCACTTCACTAGTGGGTACTTGGCAGGCCCTTGACCGACAGTGGTTGTTGTGCCAAAGAAAAAAGAAAAAAATATCGTTGTTACGGCCATGTTTCATCCAAATGAAGCCATCTTGCACTAATTCATTGGCCTTGAAATTTGATGTTGAATTTTGTTGCCATCTATTATCGTTGTTACGGCCATGTTTCATCCAAATGAAGCCATCTTGCACTATTTGAATGGCCTTGAAATTTGATGTTGAATTTTGTTGCCATCTATTATCGTTGTTACGGCCATGTTTCATCCAAATAAAGGCATCTTGCACTAATTCAATGGCCTTGAAATTTGATGTTGAATTTTGTTGCCATCTATTATCGTTGTTACGGCCATGTTTCATCCAAATGAAGCCATATTGCACTATTTGCATGTACTTAAAATTTGATGTTGAGTTTTGTTGCCATCTATTATCGTTGTTACGGCCATGTTTCATCCAAATGAAGCCATCTTGCACTATTTGAATGGCCTTGAAATTTGATGTTGAGTTTTGTTGCCATCTATTATCGTTGTTACGGCCATGTTTCATCCAAATGAAGCCATCTTGCACTATTTGAATGGCCTTGAAATTTGATGTTGAGTTTTTTTGCCATCTATTATCGTTGTTACGGCCATGTTTCATCCAAATGAAGCCATCTTGCATTATTTGAATGGCCTTGAAATTTGATGTTGAATTTTGTTGCCATCTATTATCGTTGTTACGGCCATGTTTCATCCAAATAAAGGCATCTTGCTCTAATTCAATGGCCTTGAAATTTGATGTTGGGTTTTTTTGCCATCTATTATCTTTGTTACGGCCATGTTTCATCCAAATGAAGCCATCTTGCACTATTTAAATGGCCTTGAAATTTGATGTTGAGTTTTGTTGCCATCTATTATCGTTGTTACGGCCATGTTTCATCCAAATGAAGCCATCTTGCACTATTTGAATGGCCTTGAAATTTGATGTTGAATTTTGTTGCCATCTATTATCGTTGTTACGGCCATGTTTCATCCAAATGAAGCCATATTGCACTATTTGAATGGCCTTGAAATTTGATGTTGAATTTTGTTGCCATCTATTATCGTTGTTACGGCCATGTTTCATCCAAATGAAGCCATATTGCACTATTTGAATGGCCTTGAAATTTGATGTTGAGTTTTGTTGCCATCTATTATCGTTGTTACGGCCATGTTTCATCCAAATGAAGCCATATTGCACTATTTGAATGGCCTTGAAATTTGATGTTGAATTTTGTTGCCATCTATTATCGTTGTTACGGCCATTTTTCATCCAAATGAAGCCATCTTGCACTATTTGAATGGCCTTCAAATTTGATGTTGAGTTTTGTTGCCATCTATTATCGTTGTTAACGTACTTAACAACATGCCCGTCATGGGTTCAAGCCCTAAATAGACCGTGCTCCCACACGTAGGACTGACTATCCTGCTATGATAACAATAAGTCACTGAAAGCCAAGCTCACTTTTCTAGTGGGTACTTGGCAGGCCCTTGACCGACAGTGGTTGTTGTGCCAAAGAAAAAAGAAAAAATGATCGTTGTTACGGCCATGTTACATCCAAATAAAGGCATCTTGCACTAATTCATTGGCCTTGAAATTGGATGTTGAATTTTGTTGCCATCTATTATCGTTGTTACGGCCATGTTACATCCAAATGAAGCCATCTTGCACTATTTGAATGGCCTTGAAATTTGATGTTGAGTTTTTTTTGTCATCTATTATCGTTGTTACGGCCATGTTTTATCCAAATGAAGTCATATTGCACTATTTGAATGGCCTTGAAATTTGATGTTGAATTTTGTTGCCATCTATTATCGTTGTTACGGCCATGTTTCATCCAAATGAAGCCATATTGCACTATTTGAATGGCCTTGAAATTTGATGTTGAGTTTTGTTGCCATCTATTATCGTTGTAACAGCCGTGTTTCATCCAAATGAAGCCATCTTGCACTAATTGAATGGCCTTGAAATTTCATGTTGAGTTATTTTTTGCCATCTATTATCGTTGTTACGGCCATGTTTCATCCAAATGAAGCCATCTTGCACTATTTGAATGGCCTTGAAATTTGATGTTGAGTTATGTTGCCATCTATTATCGTTGTTACGGCCATGTTTCATCCAAATGAAGCCATCTTGCACTATTTGAATGGCCTTGAAATTTGATGTTGAGTTTTGTTGCCATCTATTATCGTTGTTACAACCATGTTTTATCCAAATGAAGCCATCTTGCACTATTTGAATGGCCTTGAAATTTGATGTTGAGTTTTGTTGCCATCTATTATCGTTGTTACGGCCATGTTTCATCCAAATGAAGCCATATTGTACTATTTGAATGGCCTTGAAATTTGATGTTGAATTTTGTTGCCATCTATTATCGTTGTTACGGCCATGTTTCATCCAAATGAAGCCATCTTGCACTAGTTGAATGGCCTTGAATTTTGATGTTGAATTTTGTTGCCATCTATTATCGTTGTTACGGCCATGTTTTATCCAAATGAAGCCATTTTGCACTATTTGAATGGCCTTGAATTTTGATGTTGAGTTTTGTTGCCATCTATTATCCTTGTTACGGCCATGTTTCATCCAAATGAAGCCATCTTGCACTATTTGAATGGCCTTGAAATTTGATGTTGAGTTTTGTTGCCATCTATTATCGTTGTTAACGTACTTAACAACATACCCGTCATGGGTTCAAGCCCCAAATAGACCGTGCTCCCATACGTAGGACTGACTATCCTGCTATGGTAACAATAAGTCACTGAAAGCCAAGCTCACTTCACTAGTGGGTACTTGGCAGGCCCTTGACCGACAGTGGTTGTTGTGCCAAAGAAAACAGAAAAAAATATCGTTGTTACGGCCATGTTACATCCAAATAAAGGCATCTTGCACTAATTCATTGGCCTTGAAATTTGATGTTGAATTTTGTTGCCATCTATTATCGTTGTTACGGCCATGTTTCATCCAAATGAAGCCATCTTGCACTATTTGAATGGCCTTGAAATTTGATGTTGAATTTTGTTGCCATCTATTATCGTTGTTACGGCCATGTTTCATCCAAATGAAGCCATCTTGCACTATTTGTGTGGAAAAAGTGACTTACTCGACTTAGATATGCAAAGAAAACGGCTTAAAATGCTTCGACTCGGCTTCTTTAATGGAAATACTCAAAATTAAGTGAACAGAAAAAACTGCGTTGATCTCGCTTTATTTGCCTTAATCCGGCTTAGTTTTTTCTTTATTCAATTTTAGGGTACTGGTCGTGCGATTAAAAAAAATCCGTGTCTCTTTCCTTCGCTTATTTTGTCGCTACTGGCTTCGTGTCTTTTCATTCGTGTCGTGGCGGCCCTCTAGCGTTCCGTTCTGTGGTCCGTCGCAGGCGGCCATCTAGCGCTTGGTTCCATCCGTCTTGTCGGGCGGCTTGTGATGGTTGTCTGGCTGTCAAGGCTGTTTTGACAACACTCCCCCCCAGTACACAAAACGTGGTACACGTTGTTTACAATCAGAAAGTAAAAACAGCTTTGTGTCGCGGTGCGTTCGATTAGATTGCTTATTCACTAACCGCTATCCGAGGTTCCTTTAGGTTTACGCACATCTAACACCGCTATTTTCACCGAAGGGCGTTCGAATATACCGTGCATTGTTTGCACTGTCACTGACCGCACCTGTCCGTCTGTTGCTTTTCGCACCCCGATGATTCGTCCCTTTGGCCAGCTGTTGCGGGGGAGTTGCTCGTCGGCGATAACGACTATGTCGTCGATTTCCAAAGGTTTGGTGGGTTGGTTCCATTTCGGCCGTTGGGTAATCTGTGGAAGATAATCATGAACCCACCTTTTCCAGAACATATCGGTAATTTGCTGAGACGCTACCCAGTTTCTTCTCACAGCGCCCGGTGTGGCGTCTAGTGGGATCCATGATCTGATACCATTGCTGGAGCCCACCAGGAAGTGGTTTGGTGTCAGCACCGGAGATTCGTCGTCATCCAGTGGGACTGCTGTTAACGGCCGTGAATTCACTACATTTTCAATTTCGGTAAGAGCGTTTGCAAGGGTTTCATGACTTGGTCTCTTCTCTTTTAGAGCTACTGTAAGGTTCTTTTTCACGCTTTGTATCAGCCGCTCCCATGCGCCGCCCATGTGTGGTGCGGATGGTGTATTGAAGATCCATGTAATACCTGGGGTAGTTAATCCTTGTTCGATACCCGCATAGTCTGGTTTGTCCTTATGCTCGTGTACGATCTTGCTGGCTCCTTGGAAATTCGTGCCTCGATCGCTATAGATAGCGGCTGGTGTTCCTCTTCTGGCCCAGATGTTTCGAATGGCCATTATACATGAGTCAGTAGAAAGTGACGCCGCTAGTTCTACGTGGATTGCTCGCGTAGTGAGGCAGGTAGCTAGAACCCCCCAACGTTTTTCGACCCGTCTGCCGACCGTTACGAGTATCGGTCCGAAGTAGTCGATACCCATATGAGTGAAAGGGCGAGTGTATCCAGCGAGTCGAGCCTTGGGTAGCGATGCCATCATAGGTTCGAGGGGTTTTGCGTTTTGATTTTTGCATGCTTGGGAATCCTGAAGCGCTGGCGTATCTCGTTTAGTGCTGTTTCATGGCATTGGTGATTGTATCGTTCGTGGTAGTGTAGTAGGAGGAGATTAGTGATTGGACTTCGCTTGGGGAGAATTATTGGATTTTCTGCATCATAGTTTGTGAATTCACAGGTCTGAATTCTGCTGCGTGATCTAAGCATTCCCTGTTCGTCCATGAATGGATTCATCTTTGAAATGCTACTCTCCTTTAACTCTACTGTGGGTTTACCACCTTGTGCGTGTTGGTTTTTAAAGAGAGACAGTTCCTTTTGGAATTCGGTTTGTTGTGCATGTCTGAAACAGTGTCGCTCTGCTTTTTCCAGTTCCTCTCCGGATAGCGTGTCTAATTGCATCGGCCTTTTTTCTATCTTTCTTTTTAGATTCCGGATGAATCGACACACAAAGGCTACGTGTCGTACTAGAGATGACCACTTTGAGAATCGTTTGGCATCTATTACTTCTCCTGGATCTGTGCTGTGTAGGAGAAAATGTGCGCGTAGTTCTGTGGCTGTTTTCGTTGGAGGTGGCGTCGATGGCCAGTCCGTCTTCGTCTTTTTTAGGAACGGTGGTCCATTGACCCATCTACTGGACGATTCGAGCGCATCCTTCGTCCATTTCGTGCCATCATCGGCGACGTTGTCCTTGGATGGTACCCATCTCCACTCGGAAATATCTGAGGATTGTAGGATTTCGCTAACTCGAAACGCTACAAATTGGTGATATTTCCTATGATCGGATGATAGCCAGTTGAGTACGTCCTCGGAGTCGGTCCAGAACATCCTCCTGTGGATAGTAAAGCTCACAGACCTTTGTACTGTCTCGGCAAGTCGAACGCCAATTACAGCTGCCTGCAGTTCCGACTTAGGGATTGATAGGAAGCTGATCGGTGCTACCTTCGTCTTTGCACTCACTATGCTACATTCTATGATACCTTTATCTTCGAAACGAAGGTAGCAGACTGCCGCGAAGCCCATCTCGCTCGCGTCTACAAACGTGTGGAGCTCTATTTCAGCGTCTGTTCCTGTTTGGTTTCTGAAACAGCGCGGTATTTTTAGGCCAGCTATCTCGTGCAAATCTTGTGTCCAATTTAGCCACTTTTCCTCCTGTTGGGGAGGGATACTGTCGTCCCAACCTATCGACGATCGCCACAGCTCCTGAATTATTACCTTTAGTCGCATGACGAAATGGGCTATGAATCCGAGTGGGTCAAAAATGGTCATTTGTACTCGTAGTAGTTGTCGCTTTGTTGGACCCTTTTCTTGTGGCATAGTTAGCTCCTTAAGTTTGTCGGATATACGGAACGTAAAGCAGTCATTTTTAACGTCCCACCACATTCCGAGTACCTTCTCTGTCTGGGTTTCTCCGATGTCTAGGTTTTTTTCTTCGGGAGCCGATGAGCCTAGGAGTGACCTACTGACTGTGGCTGAATTAGAGATCCAATTTCTCATTTCGAAGCCGGCTGCTGCGTGGATCTCTGCTACCTTTGTCGCTGTATTTATGGCTGCTGCTTCGGTTTCTGCACTGAGCAGCATGTCGTCTACGTAGTGCTGTTGAATAATAGCGTTGACTGCTTCGGGCTGTTGTGACATGTATTGCTCTGCATTATGATTTTTTACGTATTGGGCTATACTTGGCGAGCAGCACGCTCCGAAAGTCATCACCTGCATTACGTACACTTCGGGTTCGTCTTCCAATTCTCCTTGTTGCCAGAAAAAACGTTAGCATTGTTGGTCGTCCTTCTTGACCAAGACTTGGTGAAACATCTCACGGATGTCACCGCACACTGCTATCTTATGTTCCCTGAATCGTATAAGTACAGATAGAAGACAGGTGATCTGATCTGGGCCCTTTAGCAGCATGGAATTTAGTGATACACCCTTTGTTTTAGCTGCTGCGTCCCACACTAATCTCAACTTTCCAGGCTTGTTTTGGTTAAATACGGGGAAAACGGGTAGGTACCATATACGAGAGTAAGAAGACATCAACTCACTTTTGCTAAGTTTTCTAATGTAGCCTTTTTCCGTGTATTCTTTAAGCTTCTTTTTAACAGCGTTGTGAAGTTCAGGGTCGCGCGCCAGTTTCAGTTTGAGACAGTTCCAGCGTTTTCTGGCCATACCTTCGCTGTCGGGTAGCGTGACTCCATCGTACTTCCACAGCAGCCCTGCTTCGTATCGCCCTCCGTCCTTCCGGGTGATGGATGTCAGTCCTGCAGCTGCTCTTTGCTCTTCCTCCGGTTGTATGAGACTTCCTCTAAAGATGCCAAGGCTGTCAATTGAGAAGTATTGTTTTACGGCGTTGTGTAGTTCTTGCAGCGTGTCTTCGCATTTGCATCGGCTCACCTGATAGCAGTCCGCTGCAATGTCTGCCCTTTGCGATTCCTTACAGCTTCCGAAGATCAGCCATCCTAGTTTTGTGTTGACTGCCACCGGCTCGTTATATCCCCCTTCTAGGCTTTTCGTTGCAAAACCTAGGCTCGCGTTATCCAGACCAATCAGCAGTCGAGGGTGTGCATGGGCGTATGACTCCATGTCTACTCCATTTAGGTGTGGGTACCTTTTTCCTAATTCGATCAGGTTCAGCGTTTGGGAACGGATGGATAGGTTGGAGACAGTATGGGCGTCACTTATGGTGAAACGGTTGGGTTGTTTGGGGCCAGACGCCTCGAAACTGACACGTTTTGAGTCGTCCTCTCTGTTAGATATTCCTGCAGTCCATTGCAGGCAGATAGGACTCGTTGGCCCATCTAATTCCAGCTCGTCCGCTAGGGACTTTTCTATAAGCGTCAGTTCGGAACCGTCGTCGAACATAGCGTACGTCTGTACACTTCCTGCGTGCCCATAGAGAATCCCTGGTAGCACTCTAAGCAGTGTAGAGGTGCTTAGCTGATGTATATTGCATTGGTATGTAGCGTTCGTATGGGCGGCCTCATTTCTTTGCGCGGGGTGGAGTAGTGGGTGATGTCTTTGGTTGCATCCGTCCACTCCACAGTTCCTTCTGTAGTTGCACGTCCCTGCATGTTTCTTCAAGCATAAGAAACATACATTAGTAGATCGAGCGGCGTCCCATCGGGCATCGCTGTTGAAGCCCAAAAAACGCTCGCATCGTATGATCGTCGGGCACGTTCCGTAGCATATTACACACTTGGGTGGGAGCACCTTTGGCTGGTTTGCCCTTGTCTGATTACACACGTTTTTTTGCGATGTTACTGCGTCGTCATCTCGCATCAGCATACTGGCCTTCCCCACTATACCTTTAATCCAGGACGAGAAATCGTACAATGAAATTGCAGGTAAGTTTTCGCAGTATCCTCCCCAGTCGTACTTCATAGTCGATGGTAATTTGTTCACCAACGCGTCCAGGAGGGAGGAATCATAAAAAAAGGTCCCATGTCGGTCACCACAAGCTTGCACCGTAGATAAAATGTTTTTTATAGCCAGCCCGAAATCAACCACAGTTGATGGTCGGTCTAGGCAGGGGGTGGTCAGATCTCTTATGCGTTGTGCACACTGATCAATTATTCTCCTTGGCATTCCGAATCGCATTCTAAGCGTCTCGATTACCTCGTCCACGTTGCAGGGGTGAAGGAGAAGACTGTAGACCGCCTGATATGCTGGTCCCTTAAGGGAGGCTTTAAGACGTTGGATGTTTTCCCTGTTTGTCAGCCCACACATTTCTGTTGAATCTTCGAATGCAGCAAGGAAGTCCGGCCACTCTTCTGCGAATCCATCGAACATGGGGAGAGCAGCTGGGATGATTTGTCGCGAAAGTATTTGTTGCTGTGTGGGCAGCGTGCGTTGGCAGCTAGAGGCGTCTCTCATGGATGGTGGAAGGTACTTTCTCATTAGGGAGGCTGTTCTCTCGTTGTACGTGTTCTGCTGGCTATTCTCATTTGAAAACCTCACTGAGCTAGGATGGTGCTTGCGTGTTTCATTCTCTCTCGGGTAGGCGACCCTCTCCGATTCTGCACGTCCGTCTACGACCTTTCTCGCGGGTTTGTCGTCCCGAAGGGTTTGAGTTTTAGCTAGGAACTCGTCTTGCTCTCTCGCATTGGGCTTACCTGCTTGAGTGCCCGTGAGTGGCTTAGGGTGTCTCCCTGAGTTTTCCTTCTGAGTGCTCTCTCTTCCTTGGGTTGGAGTGGACGCGTGGTTGGGTTTCTCCATAATTGTGCACTCACCTGGTGCAGCGGGTTGGGACGACGCTGCGGGCTTTTTGCTCATGGCATGCGCCGATGGCCTTGAAATTTGATGTTGAGTTTTTTTGCCATCTATTATCGTTGTTACGGCCATGTTTCATCCAAATGAAGCCATCTTGCACTATTTCAATGGCCTTGAAATTTGATGTTGAATTTTGTTGCCATCTATTATCGTTGTTACGGCCATGTTTCATCCAAATAAAGGCATCTTGCTCTAATTCAATGGCCTTGAAATTTGATGTTGGGTTTTTTTGCCATCTATTATCGTTGTTACGGCCATGTTTCATCCAAATGAAGCCATCTTGCACTATTTAAATGGCCTTGAAATTTGATGTTGAGTTTTGTTGCCATCTATTATCGTTGTTACGGCCATGTTTCATCCAAATGAAGCCATCTTGCACTATTTCAATGGCCTTGAAATTTGATGTTGATTTTTGTTGCCATCTATTATCGTTGTTACGGCCATGTTTCATCCAAATGAAGCCATATTGCACTATTTGAATGGCCTTGAAATTTGATGTTGAATTTTGTTGCCATCTATTATCGTTGTTACGGCCATGTTTCATCCAAATGAAGCCATCTTGCACTATTTGAATGGCCTTGAAATTTGATGTTGAGTTTTGTTGCCATCTATTATCGTTGTTAACGTACTTAACAACATGCCCGTCATGGGTTCAAGCCCCGAATAGACCGTGCTCCCACACGTAGGACTGACTATCCTGCTATGGTAACAATAAGTCACTGAAAGCCAAGCTCACTTCACTAGTGGGTACTTGGCAGGCCCTTGACCGACAGTGGTTGTTGTGCCAAAGAAAAAAGAAAAAATGATCGTTGTTACGGCCATGTTACATCCAAATGAAGGCATCTTGCACTAATTCATTGGCCTTGAAATTTGATGTTGAATTTTGTTGCCATCTATTATCGTTGTTACGGCCATGTTTCATCCAAATGAAGCCATCTTGCACTATTTGAATGGCCTTGAAATTTGATGTTGAATTTTGTTGCCATCTATTATCGTTGTTACGGCCATGTTTCATCCAAATGAAGCCATCTTGCATTATTTGAATGGCCTTGAAATTTGATGTTGAATTTTGTTGCCATCTATTATCGTTGTTACGGCCATGTTTCATCCAAATGAAGCCATATTGCACTATTTGAATGGCCTTGAAATTTGATGTTGAGTTTTGTTGCCATCTATTATCGTTGTTACGGCCATGTTTCATCCAAATGAAGCCATCTTGCATTATTTGAATGGCATTGAAATTTGATGTTGAGTTTTGTTGCCATCTATTATCGTTGTTACGGCCATGTTTCATCCAAATAAAGGCATCTTGCTCTAATTCAATGGCCTTGAAATTTGATGTTGGGTTTTTTTGCCATCTATTATCGTTGTTACGGCCATGTTTCATCCAAATGAAGCCATCTTGCACTATTTGAATGGCCTTGAAATTTGATGTTGAATTTTGTTGCCATCTATTATCGTTGTTACGGCCATGTTTCATCCAAATGAAGCCATCTTGCACTATTTGAATGGCCTTGAAATTTGATGTTGAATTTTGTTGCCATCTATTATCGTTGTTACGGCCATGTTTCATCCAAATGAAGCCATATTGCACTATTTGAATGGCCTTGAAATTTGATGTTGAATTTTGTTGCCATCTATTATCGTTGTTACGGCCATGTTTCATCCAAATAACGGCATCTTGCACTAATTCAATGGCCTTGAAATTTGATGTTGAATTTTGTTGCCATCTATTATCGTTGTTACGGCCATGTTTCATCCAAATGAAGCCATATTGCACTATTTGAATGGCCTTGAAATTTGATGTTGAGTTTTGTTGCCATCTATTATCGTTGTTAACGTACTTAACAACATACCCGTCATGGGTTCAAGCCCCAAATAGACCGTGCTCCCATACGTAGGACTGACTATCCTGCTATGGTAACAATAAGTCACTGAAAGCCAAGCTCACTTCACTAGTGGGTACTTGGCAGGCCCTTGACCGACAGTGGTTGTTGTGCCAAAGAAAACAGAAAAAAATATCGTTGTTACGGCCATGTTACATCCAAATAAAGGCATCTTGCACTAATTCATTGGCCTTGAAATTTGATGTTGAATTTTGTTGCCATCTATTATCGTTGTTACGGCCATGTTTCATCCAAATGAAGCCATCTTGCACTATTTGAATGGCCTTGAAATTTGATGTTGAATTTTGTTGCCATCTATTATCGTTGTTACGGCCATGTTTCATCCAAATAACGGCATCTTGCACTAATTCAATGGCCTTGAAATTTGATGTTGAATTTTTTTGCCATCTATTATCGTTGTTACGGCCATGTTTCATCCAAATGAAGCCATATTGCACTATTTGCATGTACTTAAAATTTGATGTTGAGTTTTTTTGCCATCTATTATCGTTGTTACGGCCATGTTTCATCCAAATGAAGCCATCTTGCACTATTTGAATGGCCTTGAAATTTGATGTTGAGTTTTGTTGCCATCTATTATCGTTGTTACGGCCATGTTTCATCCAAATGAAGCCATCTTGCACTATTTGTGGAAAAAGCGACTTACTCGACTTAGATATGCAAAGAAAACGGCTTAAAATGCTTCGACTCGGCTTCTTTAATGGAAATACTCAAAATTAAGTGAACAGAAAAAACTGCGTTGATCTCGCTTTATTTGCCTTAATCCGGCTTAGTTTTTTCTTTATTCAATTTTAGGGTACTGGTCGTGCGATTAAAAAAAATCCGTGTCTCTTTCCTTCGCTTATTTTGTCGCTACTGGCTTCGTGTCTTTTCATTCGTGTCGTGGCGGCCCTCTAGCGTTCCGTTCTGTGGTCCGTCGCAGGCGGCCATCTAGCGCTTGGTTCCATCCGTCTTGTCGGGCGGCTTGTGATGGTTGTCTGGCTGTCAAGGCTGTTTTGACAACACTCCCCCCCAGTACACAAAACGTGGTACACGTTGTTTACAATCAGAAAGTAAAAACAGCTTTGTGTCGCGGTGCGTTCGATTAGATTGCTTATTCACTAACCGCTATCCGAGGTTCCTTTAGGTTTACGCACATCTAACACCGCTATTTTCACCGAAGGGCGTTCGAATATACCGTGCATTGTTTGCACTGTCACTGACCGCACCTGTCCGTCTGTTGCTTTTCGCACCCCGATGATTCGTCCCTTTGGCCAGCTGTTGCGGGGGAGTTGCTCGTCGGCGATAACGACTATGTCGTCGATTTCCAAAGGTTTGGTGGGTTGGTTCCATTTCGGCCGTTGGGTAATCTGTGGAAGATAATCATGAACCCACCTTTTCCAGAACATATCGGTAATTTGCTGAGACGCTACCCAGTTTCTTCTCACAGCGCCCGGTGTGGCGTCTAGTGGGATCCATGATCTGATACCATTGCTGGAGCCCACCAGGAAGTGGTTTGGTGTCAGCACCGGAGATTCGTCGTCATCCAGTGGGACTGCTGTTAACGGCCGTGAATTCACTACATTTTCAATTTCGGTAAGAGCGTTTGCAAGGGTTTCATGACTTGGTCTCTTCTCTTTTAGAGCTACTGTAAGGTTCTTTTTCACGCTTTGTATCAGCCGCTCCCATGCGCCGCCCATGTGTGGTGCGGATGGTGTATTGAAGATCCATGTAATACCTGGAGTAGTTAATCCTTGTTCGATACCCGCATAGTCTGGTTTGTCCTTATGCTCGTGTACGATCTTGCTGGCTCCTTGGAAATTCGTGCCTCGATCGCTATAGATAGCGGCTGGTGTTCCTCTTCTGGCCCAGATGTTTCGAATGGCCATTATACATGAGTCAGTAGAAAGTGACGCCGCTAGTTCTACGTGGATTGCTCGCGTAGTGAGGCAGGTAGCTAGAACCCCCCAACGTTTTTCGACCCGTCTGCCGACCGTTACGAGTATCGGTCCGAAGTAGTCGATACCCATATGAGTGAAAGGGCGAGTGTATCCAGCGAGTCGAGCCTTGGGTAGCGATGCCATCATAGGTTCGAGGGGTTTTGCGTTTTGATTTTTGCATGCTTGGGAATCCTGAAGCGCTGGCGTATCTCGTTTAGTGCTGTTTCATGGCATTGGTGATTGTATCGTTCGTGGTAGTGTAGTAGGAGGAGATTAGTGATTGGACTTCGCTTGGGGAGAATTATTGGATTTTCTGCATCATAGTTTGTGAATTCACAGGTCTGAATTCTGCTGCGTGATCTAAGCATTCCCTGTTCGTCCATGAATGGATTCATCTTTGAAATGCTACTCTCCTTTAACTCTACTGTGGGTTTACCACCTTGTGCGTGTTGGTTTTTAAAGAGAGACAGTTCCTTTTGGAATTCGGTTTGTTGTGCATGTCTGAAACAGTGTCGCTCTGCTTTTTCCAGTTCCTCTCCGGATAGCGTGTCTAATTGCATCGGCCTTTTTTCTATCTTTCTTTTTAGATTCCGGATGAATCGACACACAAAGGCTACGTGTCGTACTAGAGATGACCACTTTGAGAATCGTTTGGCATCTATTACTTCTCCTGGATCTGTGCTGTGTAGGAGAAAATGTGCGCGTAGTTCTGTGGCTGTTTTCGTTGGAGGTGGCGTCGATGGCCAGTCCGTCTTCGTCTTTTTTAGGAACGGTGGTCCATTGACCCATCTACTGGACGATTCGAGCGCATCCTTCGTCCATTTCGTGCCATCATCGGCGACGTTGTCCTTGGATGGTACCCATCTCCACTCGGAAATATCTGAGGATTGTAGGATTTCGCTAACTCGAAACGCTACAAATTGGTGATATTTCCTATGATCGGATGATAGCCAGTTGAGTACGTCCTCGGAGTCGGTCCAGAACATCCTCCTGTGGATAGTAAAGCTCACAGACCTTTGTACTGTCTCGGCAAGTCGAACGCCAATTACAGCTGCCTGCAGTTCCGACTTAGGGATTGATAGGAAGCTGATCGGTGCTACCTTCGTCTTTGCACTCACTATGCTACATTCTATGATACCTTTATCTTCGAAACGAAGGTAGCAGACTGCCGCGAAGCCCATCTCGCTCGCGTCTACAAACGTGTGGAGCTCTATTTCAGCGTCTGTTCCTGTTTGGTTTCTGAAACAGCGCGGTATTTTTAGGCCAGCTATCTCGTGCAAATCTTGTGTCCAATTTAGCCACTTTTCCTCCTGTTGGGGAGGGATACTGTCGTCCCAACCTATCGACGATCGCCACAGCTCCTGAATTATTACCTTTAGTCGCATGACGAAATGGGCTATGAATCCGAGTGGGTCAAAAATGGTCATTTGTACTCGTAGTAGTTGTCGCTTTGTTGGACCCTTTTCTTGTGGCATAGTTAGCTCCTTAAGTTTGTCGGATATACGGAACGTAAAGCAGTCATTTTTAACGTCCCACCACATTCCGAGTACCTTCTCTGTCTGGGTTTCTCCGATGTCTAGGTTTTTTTCTTCGGGAGCCGATGAGCCTAGGAGTGACCTACTGACTGTGGCTGAATTAGAGATCCAATTTCTCATTTCGAAGCCGGCTGCTGCGTGGATCTCTGCTACCTTTGTCGCTGTATTTATGGCTGCTGCTTCGGTTTCTGCACTGAGCAGCATGTCGTCTACGTAGTGCTGTTGAATAATAGCGTTGACTGCTTCGGGCTGTTGTGACATGTATTGCTCTGCATTATGATTTTTTACGTATTGGGCTATACTTGGCGAGCAGCACGCTCCGAAAGTCATCACCTGCATTACGTACACTTCGGGTTCGTCTTCCAATTCTCCTTGTTGCCAGAAAAAACGTTGGCATTGTTGGTCGTCCTTCTTGACCAAGACTTGGTGAAACATCTCACGGATGTCACCGCACACTGCTATCTTATGTTCCCTGAATCGTATAAGTACAGATAGAAGACAGGTGATCTGATCTGGGCCCTTTAGCAGCATGGAATTTAGTGATACACCCTTTGTTTTAGCTGCTGCGTCCCACACTAATCTCAACTTTCCAGGCTTGTTTTGGTTAAATACGGGGAAAACGGGTAGGTACCATATACGAGAGTAAGAAGACATCAACTCACTTTTGCTAAGTTTTCTAATGTAGCCTTTTTCCGTGTATTCTTTAAGCTTCTTTTTAACAGCGTTGTGAAGTTCAGGGTCGCGCGCCAGTTTCAGTTTGAGACAGTTCCAGCGTTTTCTGGCCATACCTTCGCTGTCGGGTAGCGTGACTCCATCGTACTTCCACAGCAGCCCTGCTTCGTATCGCCCTCCGTCCTTCCGGGTGATGGATGTCAGTCCTGCAGCTGCTCTTTGCTCTTCCTCCGGTTGTATGAGACTTCCTCTAAAGATGCCAAGGCTGTCAATTGAGAAGTATTGTTTTACGGCGTTGTGTAGTTCTTGCAGCGTGTCTTCGCATTTGCATCGGCTCACCTGATAGCAGTCCGCTGCAATGTCTGCCCTTTGCGATTCCTTACAGCTTCCGAAGATCAGCCATCCTAGTTTTGTGTTGACTGCCACCGGCTCGTTATATCCCCCTTCTAGGCTTTTCGTTGCAAAACCTAGGCTCGCGTTATCCAGACCAATCAGCAGTCGAGGGTGTGCATGGGCGTATGACTCCATGTCTACTCCATTTAGGTGTGGGTACCTTTTTCCTAATTCGATCAGGTTCAGCGTTTGGGAACGGATGGATAGGTTGGAGACAGTATGGGCGTCACTTATGGTGAAACGGTTGGGTTGTTTGGGGCCAGACGCCTCGAAACTGACACGTTTTGAGTCGTCCTCTCTGTTAGATATTCCTGCAGTCCATTGCAGGCAGATAGGACTCGTTGGCCCATCTAATTCCAGCTCGTCCGCTAGGGACTTTTCTATAAGCGTCAGTTCGGAACCGTCGTCGAACATAGCGTACGTCTGTACACTTCCTGCGTGCCCATAGAGAATCCCTGGTAGCACTCTAAGCAGTGTAGAGGTGCTTAGCTGATGTATATTGCATTGGTATGTAGCGTTCGTATGGGCGGCCTCATTTCTTTGCGCGGGGTGGAGTAGTGGGTGATGTCTTTGGTTGCATCCGTCCACTCCACAGTTCCTTCTGTAGTTGCACGTCCCTGCATGTTTCTTCAAGCATAAGAAACATACATTAGTAGATCGAGCGGCGTCCCATCGGGCATCGCTGTTGAAGCCCAAAAAACGCTCGCATCGTATGATCGTCGGGCACGTTCCGTAGCATATTACACACTTGGGTGGGAGCACCTTTGGCTGGTTTGCCCTTGTCTGATTACACACGTTTTTTTGCGATGTTACTGCGTCGTCATCTCGCATCAGCATACTGGCCTTCCCCACTATACCTTTAATCCAGGACGAGAAATCGTACAATGAAATTGCAGGTAAGTTTTCGCAGTATCCTCCCCAGTCGTACTTCATAGTCGATGGTAATTTGTTCACCAACGCGTCCAGGAGGGAGGAATCATAAAAAAAGGTCCCATGTCGGTCACCACAAGCTTGCACCGTAGATAAAATGTTTTTTATAGCCAGCCCGAAATCAACCACAGTTGATGGTCGGTCTAGGCAGGGGGTGGTCAGATCTCTTATGCGTTGTGCACACTGATCAATTATTCTCCTTGGCATTCCGAATCGCATTCTAAGCGTCTCGATTACCTCGTCCACGTTGCAGGGGTGAAGGAGAAGACTGTAGACCGCCTGATATGCTGGTCCCTTAAGGGAGGCTTTAAGACGTTGGATGTTTTCCCTGTTTGTCAGCCCACACATTTCTGTTGAATCTTCGAATGCAGCAAGGAAGTCCGGCCACTCTTCTGCGAATCCATCGAACATGGGGAGAGCAGCTGGGATGATTTGTCGCGAAAGTATTTGTTGCTGTGTGGGCAGCGTGCGTTGGCAGCTAGAGGCGTCTCTCATGGATGGTGGAAGGTACTTTCTCATTAGGGAGGCTGTTCTCTCGTTGTACGTGTTCTGCTGGCTATTCTCATTTGAAAACCTCACTGAGCTAGGATGGTGCTTGCGTGTTTCATTCTCTCTCGGGTAGGCGACCCTCTCCGATTCTGCACGTCCGTCTACGACCTTTCTCGCGGGTTTGTCGTCCCGAAGGGTTTGAGTTTTAGCTAGGAACTCGTCTTGCTCTCTCGCATTGGGCTTACCTGCTTGAGTGCCCGTGAGTGGCTTAGGGTGTCTCCCTGAGTTTTCCTTCTGAGTGCTCTCTCTTCCTTGGGTTGGAGTGGACGCGTGGTTGGGTTTCTCCATAATTGTGCACTCACCTGGTGCAGCGGGTTGGGACGACGCTGCGGGCTTTTTGCTCATGGCATGCGCCGATGGCCTTGAAATTTGATGTTGAGTTTTTTTGCCATCTATTATCGTTGTTACGGCCATGTTTCATCCAAATGAAGCCATCTTGCACTATTTCAATGGCCTTGAAATTTGATGTTGAATTTTGTTGCCATCTATTATCGTTGTTACGGCCATGTTTCATCCAAATAAAGGCATCTTGCTCTAATTCAATGGCCTTGAAATTTGATGTTGGGTTTTTTTGCCATCTATTATCGTTGTTACGGCCATGTTTCATCCAAATGAAGCCATCTTGCACTATTTAAATGGCCTTGAAATTTGATGTTGAGTTTTGTTGCCATCTATTATCGTTGTTACGGCCATGTTTCATCCAAATGAAGCCATCTTGCACTATTTGAATGGCCTTGAAATTTGATGTTGAGTTTTGTTGCCATCTATTATCGTTGTTAACGTACTTAACAACATGCCCGTCATGGGTTCAAGCCCCGAATAGACCGTGCTCCCACACGTAGGACTGACTATCCTGCTATGGTAACAATAAGTCACTGAAAGCCAAGCTCACTTCACTAGTGGGTACTTGGCAGGCCCTTGACCGACAGTGGTTGTTGTGCCAAAGAAAAAAGAAAAAATGATCGTTGTTACGGCCATGTTACATCCAAATGAAGGCATCTTGCACTAATTCATTGGCCTTGAAATTTGATGTTGAATTTTGTTGCCATCTATTATCGTTGTTACGGCCATGTTTCATCCAAATGAAGCCATCTTGCACTATTTGAATGGCCTTGAAATTTGATGTTGAATTTTGTTGCCATCTATTATCGTTGTTACGGCCATGTTTCATCCAAATGAAGCCATCTTGCATTATTTGAATGGCCTTGAAATTTGATGTTGAATTTTGTTGCCATCTATTATCGTTGTTACGGCCATGTTTCATCCAAATGAAGCCATATTGCACTATTTGAATGGCCTTGAAATTTGATGTTGAGTTTTGTTGCCATCTATTATCGTTGTTACGGCCATGTTTCATCCAAATGAAGCCATCTTGCATTATTTGAATGGCATTGAAATTTGATGTTGAGTTTTGTTGCCATCTATTATCGTTGTTACGGCCATGTTTCATCCAAATAAAGGCATCTTGCTCTAATTCAATGGCCTTGAAATTTGATGTTGGGTTTTTTTTGCCATCTATTATCGTTGTTACGGCCATGTTTCATCCAAATGAAGCCATCTTGCACTATTTGAATGGCCTTGAAATTTGATGTTGAATTTTGTTGCCATCTATTATCGTTGTTACGGCCATGTTTCATCCAAATGAAGCCATCTTGCACTATTTGAATGGCCTTGAAATTTGATGTTGAATTTTGTTGCCATCTATTATCGTTGTTACGGCCATGTTTCATCCAAATGAAGCCATATTGCACTATTTGAATGGCCTTGAAATTTGATGTTGAATTTTGTTGCCATCTATTATCGTTGTTACGGCCATGTTTCATCCAAATAACGGCATCTTGCACTAATTCAATGGCCTTGAAATTTGATGTTGAATTTTGTTGCCATCTATTATCGTTGTTACGGCCATGTTTCATCCAAATGAAGCCATATTGCACTATTTGAATGGCCTTGAAATTTGATGTTGAGTTTTGTTGCCATCTATTATCGTTGTTAACGTACTTAACAACATACCCGTCATGGGTTCAAGCCCCAAATAGACCGTGCTCCCATACGTAGGACTGACTATCCTGCTATGGTAACAATAAGTCACTGAAAGCCAAGCTCACTTCACTAGTGGGTACTTGGCAGGCCCTTGACCGACAGTGGTTGTTGTGCCAAAGAAAACAGAAAAAAATATCGTTGTTACGGCCATGTTACATCCAAATAAAGGCATCTTGCACTAATTCATTGGCCTTGAAATTTGATGTTGAATTTTGTTGCCATCTATTATCGTTGTTACGGCCATGTTTCATCCAAATGAAGCCATCTTGCACTATTTGAATGGCCTTGAAATTTGATGTTGAATTTTGTTGCCATCTATTATCGTTGTTACGGCCATGTTTCATCCAAATAACGGCATCTTGCACTAATTCAATGGCCTTGAAATTTGATGTTGAATTTTTTTGCCATCTATTATCGTTGTTACGGCCATGTTTCATCCAAATGAAGCCATATTGCACTATTTGCATGTACTTAAAATTTGATGTTGAGTTTTTTTGCCATCTATTATCGTTGTTACGGCCATGTTTCATCCAAATGAAGCCATCTTGCACTATTTGAATGGCCTTGAAATTTGATGTTGAGTTTTGTTGCCATCTATTATCGTTGTTACGGCCATGTTTCATCCAAATGAAGCCATCTTGCACTATTTGTGGAAAAAGCGACTTACTCGACTTAGATATGCAAAGAAAACGGCTTAAAATGCTTCGACTCGGCTTCTTTAATGGAAATACTCAAAATTAAGTGAACAGAAAAAACTGCGTTGATCTCGCTTTATTTGCCTTAATCCGGCTTAGTTTTTTCTTTATTCAATTTTAGGGTACTGGTCGTGCGATTAAAAAAAATCCGTGTCTCTTTCCTTCGCTTATTTTGTCGCTACTGGCTTCGTGTCTTTTCATTCGTGTCGTGGCGGCCCTCTAGCGTTCCGTTCTGTGGTCCGTCGCAGGCGGCCATCTAGCGCTTGGTTCCATCCGTCTTGTCGGGCGGCTTGTGATGGTTGTCTGGCTGTCAAGGCTGTTTTGACAACACTCCCCCCCAGTACACAAAACGTGGTACACGTTGTTTACAATCAGAAAGTAAAAACAGCTTTGTGTCGCGGTGCGTTCGATTAGATTGCTTATTCACTAACCGCTATCCGAGGTTCCTTTAGGTTTACGCACATCTAACACCGCTATTTTCACCGAAGGGCGTTCGAATATACCGTGCATTGTTTGCACTGTCACTGACCGCACCTGTCCGTCTGTTGCTTTTCGCACCCCGATGATTCGTCCCTTTGGCCAGCTGTTGCGGGGGAGTTGCTCGTCGGCGATAACGACTATGTCGTCGATTTCCAAAGGTTTGGTGGGTTGGTTCCATTTCGGCCGTTGGGTAATCTGTGGAAGATAATCATGAACCCACCTTTTCCAGAACATATCGGTAATTTGCTGAGACGCTACCCAGTTTCTTCTCACAGCGCCCGGTGTGGCGTCTAGTGGGATCCATGATCTGATACCATTGCTGGAGCCCACCAGGAAGTGGTTTGGTGTCAGCACCGGAGATTCGTCGTCATCCAGTGGGACTGCTGTTAACGGCCGTGAATTCACTACATTTTCAATTTCGGTAAGAGCGTTTGCAAGGGTTTCATGACTTGGTCTCTTCTCTTTTAGAGCTACTGTAAGGTTCTTTTTCACGCTTTGTATCAGCCGCTCCCATGCGCCGCCCATGTGTGGTGCGGATGGTGTATTGAAGATCCATGTAATACCTGGAGTAGTTAATCCTTGTTCGATACCCGCATAGTCTGGTTTGTCCTTATGCTCGTGTACGATCTTGCTGGCTCCTTGGAAATTCGTGCCTCGATCGCTATAGATAGCGGCTGGTGTTCCTCTTCTGGCCCAGATGTTTCGAATGGCCATTATACATGAGTCAGTAGAAAGTGACGCCGCTAGTTCTACGTGGATTGCTCGCGTAGTGAGGCAGGTAGCTAGAACCCCCCAACGTTTTTCGACCCGTCTGCCGACCGTTACGAGTATCGGTCCGAAGTAGTCGATACCCATATGAGTGAAAGGGCGAGTGTATCCAGCGAGTCGAGCCTTGGGTAGCGATGCCATCATAGGTTCGAGGGGTTTTGCGTTTTGATTTTTGCATGCTTGGGAATCCTGAAGCGCTGGCGTATCTCGTTTAGTGCTGTTTCATGGCATTGGTGATTGTATCGTTCGTGGTAGTGTAGTAGGAGGAGATTAGTGATTGGACTTCGCTTGGGGAGAATTATTGGATTTTCTGCATCATAGTTTGTGAATTCACAGGTCTGAATTCTGCTGCGTGATCTAAGCATTCCCTGTTCGTCCATGAATGGATTCATCTTTGAAATGCTACTCTCCTTTAACTCTACTGTGGGTTTACCACCTTGTGCGTGTTGGTTTTTAAAGAGAGACAGTTCCTTTTGGAATTCGGTTTGTTGTGCATGTCTGAAACAGTGTCGCTCTGCTTTTTCCAGTTCCTCTCCGGATAGCGTGTCTAATTGCATCGGCCTTTTTTCTATCTTTCTTTTTAGATTCCGGATGAATCGACACACAAAGGCTACGTGTCGTACTAGAGATGACCACTTTGAGAATCGTTTGGCATCTATTACTTCTCCTGGATCTGTGCTGTGTAGGAGAAAATGTGCGCGTAGTTCTGTGGCTGTTTTCGTTGGAGGTGGCGTCGATGGCCAGTCCGTCTTCGTCTTTTTTAGGAACGGTGGTCCATTGACCCATCTACTGGACGATTCGAGCGCATCCTTCGTCCATTTCGTGCCATCATCGGCGACGTTGTCCTTGGATGGTACCCATCTCCACTCGGAAATATCTGAGGATTGTAGGATTTCGCTAACTCGAAACGCTACAAATTGGTGATATTTCCTATGATCGGATGATAGCCAGTTGAGTACGTCCTCGGAGTCGGTCCAGAACATCCTCCTGTGGATAGTAAAGCTCACAGACCTTTGTACTGTCTCGGCAAGTCGAACGCCAATTACAGCTGCCTGCAGTTCCGACTTAGGGATTGATAGGAAGCTGATCGGTGCTACCTTCGTCTTTGCACTCACTATGCTACATTCTATGATACCTTTATCTTCGAAACGAAGGTAGCAGACTGCCGCGAAGCCCATCTCGCTCGCGTCTACAAACGTGTGGAGCTCTATTTCAGCGTCTGTTCCTGTTTGGTTTCTGAAACAGCGCGGTATTTTTAGGCCAGCTATCTCGTGCAAATCTTGTGTCCATTTTAGCCACTTTTCCTCCTGTTGGGGAGGGATACTGTCGTCCCAACCTATCGACGATCGCCACAGCTCCTGAATTATTACCTTTAGTCGCATGACGAAATGGGCTATGAATCCGAGTGGGTCAAAAATGGTCATTTGTACTCGTAGTAGTTGTCGCTTTGTTGGACCCTTTTCTTGTGGCATAGTTAGCTCCTTAAGTTTGTCGGATATACGGAACGTAAAGCAGTCATTTTTAACGTCCCACCACATTCCGAGTACCTTCTCTGTCTGGGTTTCTCCGATGTCTAGGTTTTTTTCTTCGGGAGCCGATGAGCCTAGGAGTGACCTACTGACTGTGGCTGAATTAGAGATCCAATTTCTCATTTCGAAGCCGGCTGCTGCGTGGATCTCTGCTACCTTTGTCGCTGTATTTATGGCTGCTGCTTCGGTTTCTGCACTGAGCAGCATGTCGTCTACGTAGTGCTGTTGAATAATAGCGTTGACTGCTTCGGGCTGTTGTGACATGTATTGCTCTGCATTATGATTTTTTACGTATTGGGCTATACTTGGCGAGCAGCACGCTCCGAAAGTCATCACCTGCATTACGTACACTTCGGGTTCGTCTTCCAATTCTCCTTGTTGCCAGAAAAAACGTTGGCATTGTTGGTCGTCCTTCTTGACCAAGACTTGGTGAAACATCTCACGGATGTCACCGCACACTGCTATCTTATGTTCCCTGAATCGTATAAGTACAGATAGAAGACAGGTGATCTGATCTGGGCCCTTTAGCAGCATGGAATTTAGTGATACACCCTTTGTTTTAGCTGCTGCGTCCCACACTAATCTCAACTTTCCAGGCTTGTTTTGGTTAAATACGGGGAAAACGGGTAGGTACCATATACGAGAGTAAGAAGACATCAACTCACTTTTGCTAAGTTTTCTAATGTAGCCTTTTTCCGTGTATTCTTTAAGCTTCTTTTTAACAGCGTTGTGAAGTTCAGGGTCGCGCGCCAGTTTCAGTTTGAGACAGTTCCAGCGTTTTCTGGCCATACCTTCGCTGTCGGGTAGCGTGACTCCATCGTACTTCCACAGCAGCCCTGCTTCGTATCGCCCTCCGTCCTTCCGGGTGATGGATGTCAGTCCTGCAGCTGCTCTTTGCTCTTCCTCCGGTTGTATGAGACTTCCTCTAAAGATGCCAAGGCTGTCAATTGAGAAGTATTGTTTTACGGCGTTGTGTAGTTCTTGCAGCGTGTCTTCGCATTTGCATCGGCTCACCTGATAGCAGTCCGCTGCAATGTCTGCCCTTTGCGATTCCTTACAGCTTCCGAAGATCAGCCATCCTAGTTTTGTGTTGACTGCCACCGGCTCGTTATATCCCCCTTCTAGGCTTTTCGTTGCAAAACCTAGGCTCGCGTTATCCAGACCAATCAGCAGTCGAGGGTGTGCATGGGCGTATGACTCCATGTCTACTCCATTTAGGTGTGGGTACCTTTTTCCTAATTCGATCAGGTTCAGCGTTTGGGAACGGATGGATAGGTTGGAGACAGTATGGGCGTCACTTATGGTGAAACGGTTGGGTTGTTTGGGGCCAGACGCCTCGAAACTGACACGTTTTGAGTCGTCCTCTCTGTTAGATATTCCTGCAGTCCATTGCAGGCAGATAGGACTCGTTGGCCCATCTAATTCCAGCTCGTCCGCTAGGGACTTTTCTATAAGCGTCAGTTCGGAACCGTCGTCGAACATAGCGTACGTCTGTACACTTCCTGCGTGCCCATAGAGAATCCCTGGTAGCACTCTAAGCAGTGTAGAGGTGCTTAGCTGATGTATATTGCATTGGTATGTAGCGTTCGTATGGGCGGCCTCATTTCTTTGCGCGGGGTGGAGTAGTGGGTGATGTCTTTGGTTGCATCCGTCCACTCCACAGTTCCTTCTGTAGTTGCACGTCCCTGCATGTTTCTTCAAGCATAAGAAACATACATTAGTAGATCGAGCGGCGTCCCATCGGGCATCGCTGTTGAAGCCCAAAAAACGCTCGCATCGTATGATCGTCGGGCACGTTCCGTAGCATATTACACACTTGGGTGGGAGCACCTTTGGCTGGTTTGCCCTTGTCTGATTACACACGTTTTTTTGCGATGTTACTGCGTCGTCATCTCGCATCAGCATACTGGCCTTCCCCACTATACCTTTAATCCAGGACGAGAAATCGTACAATGAAATTGCAGGTAAGTTTTCGCAGTATCCTCCCCAGTCGTACTTCATAGTCGATGGTAATTTGTTCACCAACGCGTCCAGGAGGGAGGAATCATAAAAAAAGGTCCCATGTCGGTCACCACAAGCTTGCACCGTAGATAAAATGTTTTTTATAGCCAGCCCGAAATCAACCACAGTTGATGGTCGGTCTAGGCAGGGGGTGGTCAGATCTCTTATGCGTTGTGCACACTGATCAATTATTCTCCTTGGCATTCCGAATCGCATTCTAAGCGTCTCGATTACCTCGTCCACGTTGCAGGGGTGAAGGAGAAGACTGTAGACCGCCTGATATGCTGGTCCCTTAAGGGAGGCTTTAAGACGTTGGATGTTTTCCCTGTTTGTCAGCCCACACATTTCTGTTGAATCTTCGAATGCAGCAAGGAAGTCCGGCCACTCTTCTGCGAATCCATCGAACATGGGGAGAGCAGCTGGGATGATTTGTCGCGAAAGTATTTGTTGCTGTGTGGGCAGCGTGCGTTGGCAGCTAGAGGCGTCTCTCATGGATGGTGGAAGGTACTTTCTCATTAGGGAGGCTGTTCTCTCGTTGTACGTGTTCTGCTGGCTATTCTCATTTGAAAACCTCACTGAGCTAGGATGGTGCTTGCGTGTTTCATTCTCTCTCGGGTAGGCGACCCTCTCCGATTCTGCACGTCCGTCTACGACCTTTCTCGCGGGTTTGTCGTCCCGAAGGGTTTGAGTTTTAGCTAGGAACTCGTCTTGCTCTCTCGCATTGGGCTTACCTGCTTGAGTGCCCGTGAGTGGCTTAGGGTGTCTCCCTGAGTTTTCCTTCTGAGTGCTCTCTCTTCCTTGGGTTGGAGTGGACGCGTGGTTGGGTTTCTCCATAATTGTGCACTCACCTGGTGCAGCGGGTTGGGACGACGCTGCGGGCTTCTTGCTCATGGCATGCGCCGATGGCCTTGAAATTTGATGTTGAGTTTTTTTGCCATCTATTATCGTTGTTACGGCCATGTTTCATCCAAATGAAGCCATCTTGCACTATTTCAATGGCCTTGAAATTTGATGTTGAATTTTGTTGCCATCTATTATCGTTGTTACGGCCATGTTTCATCCAAATAAAGGCATCTTGCTCTAATTCAATGGCCTTGAAATTTGATGTTGGGTTTTTTTGCCATCTATTATCGTTGTTACGGCCATGTTTCATCCAAATGAAGCCATCTTGCACTATTTAAATGGCCTTGAAATTTGATGTTGAGTTTTGTTGCCATCTATTATCGTTGTTACGGCCATGTTTCATCCAAATGAAGCCATCTTGCACTATTTCAATGGCCTTGAAATTTGATGTTGATTTTTGTTGCCATCTATTATCGTTGTTACGGCCATGTTTCATCCAAATGAAGCCATATTGCACTATTTGAATGGCCTTGAAATTTGATGTTGAATTTTGTTGCCATCTATTATCGTTGTTACGGCCATGTTTCATCCAAATGAAGCCATATTGCACTATTTGAATGGCCTTGAAATTTGATGTTGAGTTTTGTTGCCATCTATTATCGTTGTTAACGTACTTAACAACATGCCCGTCATGGGTTCAAGCCCCGAATAGACCGTGCTCCCACACGTAGGACTGACTATCCTGCTATGGTAACAATAAGTCACTGAAAGCCAAGCTCACTTCACTAGTGGGTACTTGGCAGGCCCTTGACCGACAGTGGTTGTTGTGCCAAAGAAAAAAGAAAAAATGATCGTTGTTACGGCCATGTTACATCCAAATGAAGGCATCTTGCACTAATTCATTGGCCTTGAAATTTGATGTTGAATTTTGTTGCCATCTATTATCGTTGTTACGGCCATGTTTCATCCAAATGAAGCCATCTTGCACTATTTGAATGGCCTTGAAATTTGATGTTGAATTTTGTTGCCATCTATTATCGTTGTTACGGCCATGTTTCATCCAAATGAAGCCATCTTGCATTATTTGAATGGCCTTGAAATTTGATGTTGAATTTTGTTGCCATCTATTATCGTTGTTACGGCCATGTTTCATCCAAATGAAGCCATATTGCACTATTTGAATGGCCTTGAAATTTGATGTTGAGTTTTGTTGCCATCTATTATCGTTGTTACGGCCATGTTTCATCCAAATGAAGCCATCTTGCATTATTTGAATGGCCTTGAAATTTGATGTTGAATTTTGTTGCCATCTATTATCGTTGTTACGGCCATGTTTCATCCAAATGAAGCCATATTGCACTATTTGAATGGCCTTGAAATTTGATGTTGAATTTTGTTGCCATCTATTATCGTTGTTACGGCCATGTTTCATCCAAATAACGGCATCTTGCACTAATTCAATGGCCTTGAAATTTGATGTTGAATTTTGTTGCCATCTATTATCGTTGTTACGGCCATGTTTCATCCAAATGAAGCCATATTGCACTATTTGAATGGCCTTGAAATTTGATGTTGAGTTTTGTTGCCATCTATTATCGTTGTTAACGTACTTAACAACATGCCCGTCATGGGTTCAAGCCCCGAATAGACCGTGCTCCCACACGTAGGACTGACTATCCTGCTATGGTAACAATAAGTCACTGAAAGCCAAGCTCACTTCACTAGTGGGTACTTGGCAGGCCCTTGACCGACAGTGGTTGTTGTGCCAAAGAAAAAAGAAAAAATGATCGTTGTTACGGCCATGTTACATCCAAATGAAGGCATCTTGCACTAATTCATTGGCCTTGAAATTTGATGTTGAATTTTGTTGCCATCTATTATCGTTGTTACGGCCATGTTTCATCCAAATGAAGCCATCTTGCACTATTTGAATGGCCTTGAAATTTGATGTTGAATTTTGTTGCCATCTATTATCGTTGTTACGGCCATGTTTCATCCAAATGAAGCCATCTTGCATTATTTAAATGGCCTTGAAATTTGATGTTGAGTTTTGTTGCCATCTATTATCGTTGTTACGGCCATGTTTCATCCAAATGAAGCCATCTTGCACTATTTCAATGGCCTTGAAATTTGATGTTGATTTTTGTTGCCATCTATTATCGTTGTTACGGCCATGTTTCATCCAAATGAAGCCATATTGCACTATTTGAATGGCCTTGAAATTTGATGTTGAATTTTGTTGCCATCTATTATCGTTGTTACGGCCATGTTTCATCCAAATGAAGCCATATTGCACTATTTGAATGGCCTTGAAATTTGATGTTGAGTTTTGTTGCCATCTATTATCGTTGTTAACGTACTTAACAACATGCCCGTCATGGGTTCAAGCCCCGAATAGACCGTGCTCCCACACGTAGGACTGACTATCCTGCTATGGTAACAATAAGTCACTGAAAGCCAAGCTCACTTCACTAGTGGGTACTTGGCAGGCCCTTGACCGACAGTGGTTGTTGTGCCAAAGAAAAAAGAAAAAATGATCGTTGTTACGGCCATGTTACATCCAAATGAAGGCATCTTGCACTAATTCATTGGCCTTGAAATTTGATGTTGAATTTTGTTGCCATCTATTATCGTTGTTACGGCCATGTTTCATCCAAATGAAGCCATCTTGCACTATTTGAATGGCCTTGAAATTTGATGTTGAATTTTGTTGCCATCTATTATCGTTGTTACGGCCATGTTTCATCCAAATGAAGCCATCTTGCATTATTTGAATGGCCTTGAAATTTGATGTTGAATTTTGTTGCCATCTATTATCGTTGTTACGGCCATGTTTCATCCAAATGAAGCCATATTGCACTATTTGAATGGCCTTGAAATTTGATGTTGAGTTTTGTTGCCATCTATTATCGTTGTTACGGCCATGTTTCATCCAAATGAAGCCATCTTGCATTATTTGAATGGCCTTGAAATTTGATGTTGAATTTTGTTGCCATCTATTATCGTTGTTACGGCCATGTTTCATCCAAATGAAGCCATCTTGCACTATTTGAATGGCCTTGAAATTTGATGTTGAATTTTGTTGCCATCTATTATCGTTGTTACGGCCATGTTTCATCCAAATAACGGCATCTTGCACTAATTCAATGGCCTTGAAATTTGATGTTGAATTTTGTTGCCATCTATTATCGTTGTTACGGCCATGTTTCATCCAAATGAAGCCATATTGCACTATTTGAATGGCCTTGAAATTTGATGTTGAGTTTTGTTGCCATCTATTATCGTTGTTAACGTACTTAACAACATACCCGTCATGGGTTCAAGCCCCAAATAGACCGTGCTCCCATACGTAGGACTGACTATCCTGCTATGGTAACAATAAGTCACTGAAAGCCAAGCTCACTTCACTAGTGGGTACTTGGCAGGCCCTTGACCGACAGTGGTTGTTGTGCCAAAGAAAACAGAAAAAAATATCGTTGTTACGGCCATGTTACATCCAAATAAAGGCATCTTGCACTAATTCATTGGCCTTGAAATTTGATGTTGAATTTTGTTGCCATCTATTATCGTTGTTACGGCCATGTTTCATCCAAATGAAGCCATCTTGCACTATTTGAATGGCCTTGAAATTTGATGTTGAATTTTGTTGCCATCTATTATCGTTGTTACGGCCATGTTTCATCCAAATAACGGCATCTTGCACTAATTCAATGGCCTTGAAATTTGATGTTGAATTTTTTTGCCATCTATTATCGTTGTTACGGCCATGTTTCATCCAAATGAAGCCATATTGCACTATTTGCATGTACTTAAAATTTGATGTTGAATTTTGTTGCCATCTATTATCGTTGTTACGGCCATGTTTCATCCAAATGAAGCCATCTTGCACTATTTGAATGGCCTTGAAATTTGATGTTGAGTTTTGTTGCCATCTATTATCGTTGTTACGGCCATGTTTCATCCAAATGAAGCCATCTTGCACTATTTGTGGAAAAAGCGACTTACTCGACTTAGATATGCAAAGAAAACGGCTTAAAATGCTTCGACTCGGCTTCTTTAATGGAAATACTCAAAATTAAGTGAACAGAAAAAACTGCGTTGATCTCGCTTTATTTGCCTTAATCCGGCTTAGTTTTTTCTTTATTCAATTTTAGGGTACTGGTCGTGCGATTAAAAAAAATCCGTGTCTCTTTCCTTCGCTTATTTTGTCGCTACTGGCTTCGTGTCTTTTCATTCGTGTCGTGGCGGCCCTCTAGCGTTCCGTTCTGTGGTCCGTCGCAGGCGGCCATCTAGCGCTTGGTTCCATCCGTCTTGTCGGGCGGCTTGTGATGGTTGTCTGGCTGTCAAGGCTGTTTTGACAACACTCCCCCCCCAGTACACAAAACGTGGTACACGTTGTTTACAATCAGAAAGTAAAAACAGCTTTGTGTCGCGGTGCGTTCGATTAGATTGCTTATTCACTAACCGCTATCCGAGGTTCCTTTAGGTTTACGCACATCTAACACCGCTATTTTCACCGAAGGGCGTTCGAATATACCGTGCATTGTTTGCACTGTCACTGACCGCACCTGTCCGTCTGTTGCTTTTCGCACCCCGATGATTCGTCCCTTTGGCCAGCTGTTGCGGGGGAGTTGCTCGTCGGCGATAACGACTATGTCGTCGATTTCCAAAGGTTTGGTGGGTTGGTTCCATTTCGGCCGTTGGGTAATCTGTGGAAGATAATCATGAACCCACCTTTTCCAGAACATATCGGTAATTTGCTGAGACGCTACCCAGTTTCTTCTCACAGCGCCCGGTGTGGCGTCTAGTGGGATCCATGATCTGATACCATTGCTGGAGCCCACCAGGAAGTGGTTTGGTGTCAGCACCGGAGATTCGTCGTCATCCAGTGGGACTGCTGTTAACGGCCGTGAATTCACTACATTTTCAATTTCGGTAAGAGCGTTTGCAAGGGTTTCATGACTTGGTCTCTTCTCTTTTAGAGCTACTGTAAGGTTCTTTTTCACGCTTTGTATCAGCCGCTCCCATGCGCCGCCCATGTGTGGTGCGGATGGTGTATTGAAGATCCATGTAATACCTGGAGTAGTTAATCCTTGTTCGATACCCGCATAGTCTGGTTTGTCCTTATGCTCGTGTACGATCTTGCTGGCTCCTTGGAAATTCGTGCCTCGATCGCTATAGATAGCGGCTGGTGTTCCTCTTCTGGCCCAGATGTTTCGAATGGCCATTATACATGAGTCAGTAGAAAGTGACGCCGCTAGTTCTACGTGGATTGCTCGCGTAGTGAGGCAGGTAGCTAGAACCCCCCAACGTTTTTCGACCAGTCTGCCGACCGTTACGAGTATCGGTCCGAAGTAGTCGATACCCATATGAGTGAAAGGGCGAGTGTATCCAGCGAGTCGAGCCTTGGGTAGCGATGCCATCATAGGTTCGAGGGGTTTTGCGTTTTGATTTTTGCATGCTTGGGAATCCTGAAGCGCTGGCGTATCTCGTTTAGTGCTGTTTCATGGCATTGGTGATTGTATCGTTCGTGGTAGTGTAGTAGGAGGAGATTAGTGATTGGACTTCGCTTGGGGAGAATTATTGGATTTTCTGCATCATAGTTTGTGAATTCACAGGTCTGAATTCTGCTGCGTGATCTAAGCATTCCCTGTTCGTCCATGAATGGATTCATCTTTGAAATGCTACTCTCCTTTAACTCTACTGTGGGTTTACCACCTTGTGCGTGTTGGTTTTTAAAGAGAGACAGTTCCTTTTGGAATTCGGTTTGTTGTGCATGTCTGAAACAGTGTCGCTCTGCTTTTTCCAGTTCCTCTCCGGATAGCGTGTCTAATTGCATCGGCCTTTTTTCTATCTTTCTTTTTAGATTCCGGATGAATCGACACACAAAGGCTACGTGTCGTACTAGAGATGACCACTTTGAGAATCGTTTGGCATCTATTACTTCTCCTGGATCTGTGCTGTGTAGGAGAAAATGTGCGCGTAGTTCTGTGGCTGTTTTCGTTGGAGGTGGCGTCGATGGCCAGTCCGTCTTCGTCTTTTTTAGGAACGGTGGTCCATTGACCCATCTACTGGACGATTCGAGCGCATCCTTCGTCCATTTCGTGCCATCATCGGCGACGTTGTCCTTGGATGGTACCCATCTCCACTCGGAAATATCTGAGGATTGTAGGATTTCGCTAACTCGAAACGCTACAAATTGGTGATATTTCCTATGATCGGATGATAGCCAGTTGAGTACGTCCTCGGAGTCGGTCCAGAACATCCTCCTGTGGATAGTAAAGCTCACAGACCTTTGTACTGTCTCGGCAAGTCGAACGCCAATTACAGCTGCCTGCAGTTCCGACTTAGGGATTGATAGGAAGCTGATCGGTGCTACCTTCGTCTTTGCACTCACTATGCTACATTCTATGATACCTTTATCTTCGAAACGAAGGTAGCAGACTGCCGCGAAGCCCATCTCGCTCGCGTCTACAAACGTGTGGAGCTCTATTTCAGCGTCTGTTCCTGTTTGGTTTCTGAAACAGCGCGGTATTTTTAGGCCAGCTATCTCGTGCAAATCTTGTGTCCATTTTAGCCACTTTTCCTCCTGTTGGGGAGGGATACTGTCGTCCCAACCTATCGACGATCGCCACAGCTCCTGAATTATTACCTTTAGTCGCATGACGAAATGGGCTATGAATCCGAGTGGGTCAAAAATGGTCATTTGTACTCGTAGTAGTTGTCGCTTTGTTGGACCCTTTTCTTGTGGCATAGTTAGCTCCTTAAGTTTGTCGGATATACGGAACGTAAAGCAGTCATTTTTAACGTCCCACCACATTCCGAGTACCTTCTCTGTCTGGGTTTCTCCGATGTCTAGGTTTTTTTCTTCGGGAGCCGATGAGCCTAGGAGTGACCTACTGACTGTGGCTGAATTAGAGATCCAATTTCTCATTTCGAAGCCGGCTGCTGCGTGGATCTCTGCTACCTTTGTCGCTGTATTTATGGCTGCTGCTTCGGTTTCTGCACTGAGCAGCATGTCGTCTACGTAGTGCTGTTGAATAATAGCGTTGACTGCTTCGGGCTGTTGTGACATGTATTGCTCTGCATTATGATTTTTTACGTATTGGGCTATACTTGGCGAGCAGCACGCTCCGAAAGTCATCACCTGCATTACGTACACTTCGGGTTCGTCTTCCAATTCTCCTTGTTGCCAGAAAAAACGTTGGCATTGTTGGTCGTCCTTCTTGACCAAGACTTGGTGAAACATCTCACGGATGTCACCGCACACTGCTATCTTATGTTCCCTGAATCGTATAAGTACAGATAGAAGACAGGTGATCTGATCTGGGCCCTTTAGCAGCATGGAATTTAGTGATACACCCTTTGTTTTAGCTGCTGCGTCCCACACTAATCTCAACTTTCCAGGCTTGTTTTGGTTAAATACGGGGAAAACGGGTAGGTACCATATACGAGAGTAAGAAGACATCAACTCACTTTTGCTAAGTTTTCTAATGTAGCCTTTTTCCGTGTATTCTTTAAGCTTCTTTTTAACAGCGTTGTGAAGTTCAGGGTCGCGCGCCAGTTTCAGTTTGAGACAGTTCCAGCGTTTTCTGGCCATACCTTCGCTGTCGGGTAGCGTGACTCCATCGTACTTCCACAGCAGCCCTGCTTCGTATCGCCCTCCGTCCTTCCGGGTGATGGATGTCAGTCCTGCAGCTGCTCTTTGCTCTTCCTCCGGTTGTATGAGACTTCCTCTAAAGATGCCAAGGCTGTCAATTGAGAAGTATTGTTTTACGGCGTTGTGTAGTTCTTGCAGCGTGTCTTCGCATTTGCATCGGCTCACCTGATAGCAGTCCGCTGCAATGTCTGCCCTTTGCGATTCCTTACAGCTTCCGAAGATCAGCCATCCTAGTTTTGTGTTGACTGCCACCGGCTCGTTATATCCCCCTTCTAGGCTTTTCGTTGCAAAACCTAGGCTCGCGTTATCCAGACCAATCAGCAGTCGAGGGTGTGCATGGGCGTATGACTCCATGTCTACTCCATTTAGGTGTGGGTACCTTTTTCCTAATTCGATCAGGTTCAGCGTTTGGGAACGGATGGATAGGTTGGAGACAGTATGGGCGTCACTTATGGTGAAACGGTTGGGTTGTTTGGGGCCAGACGCCTCGAAACTGACACGTTTTGAGTCGTCCTCTCTGTTAGATATTCCTGCAGTCCATTGCAGGCAGATAGGACTCGTTGGCCCATCTAATTCCAGCTCGTCCGCTAGGGACTTTTCTATAAGCGTCAGTTCGGAACCGTCGTCGAACATAGCGTACGTCTGTACACTTCCTGCGTGCCCATAGAGAATCACTGGTAGCACTCTAAGCAGTGTAGAGGTGCTTAGCTGATGTATATTGCATTGGTATGTAGCGTTCGTATGGGCGGCCTCATTTCTTTGCGCGGGGTGGAGTAGTGGGTGATGTCTTTGGTTGCATCCGTCCACTCCACAGTTCCTTCTGTAGTTGCACGTCCCTGCATGTTTCTTCAAGCATAAGAAACATACATTAGTAGATCGAGCGGCGTCCCATCGGGCATCGCTGTTGAAGCCCAAAAAACGCTCGCATCGTATGATCGTCGGGCACGTTCCGTAGCATATTACACACTTGGGTGGGAGCACCTTTGGCTGGTTTGCCCTTGTCTGATTACACACGTTTTTTTGCGATGTTACTGCGTCGTCATCTCGCATCAGCATACTGGCCTTCCCCACTATACCTTTAATCCAGGACGAGAAATCGTACAATGAAATTGCAGGTAAGTTTTCGCAGTATCCTCCCCAGTCGTACTTCATAGTCGATGGTAATTTGTTCACCAACGCGTCCAGGAGGGAGGAATCATAAAAAAAGGTCCCATGTCGGTCACCACAAGCTTGCACCGTAGATAAAATGTTTTTTATAGCCAGCCCGAAATCAACCACAGTTGATGGTCGGTCTAGGCAGGGGGTGGTCAGATCTCTTATGCGTTGTGCACACTGATCAATTATTCTCCTTGGCATTCCGAATCGCATTCTAAGCGTCTCGATTACCTCGTCCACGTTGCAGGGGTGAAGGAGAAGACTGTAGACCGCCTGATATGCTGGTCCCTTAAGGGAGGCTTTAAGACGTTGGATGTTTTCCCTGTTTGTCAGCCCACACATTTCTGTTGAATCTTCGAATGCAGCAAGGAAGTCCGGCCACTCTTCTGCGAATCCATCGAACATGGGGAGAGCAGCTGGGATGATTTGTCGCGAAAGTATTTGTTGCTGTGTGGGCAGCGTGCGTTGGCAGCTAGAGGCGTCTCTCATGGATGGTGGAAGGTACTTTCTCATTAGGGAGGCTGTTCTCTCGTTGTACGTGTTCTGCTGGCTATTCTCATTTGAAAACCTCACTGAGCTAGGATGGTGCTTGCGTGTTTCATTCTCTCTCGGGTAGGCGACCCTCTCCGATTCTGCACGTCCGTCTACGACCTTTCTCGCGGGTTTGTCGTCCCGAAGGGTTTGAGTTTTAGCTAGGAACTCGTCTTGCTCTCTCGCATTGGGCTTACCTGCTTGAGTGCCCGTGAGTGGCTTAGGGTGTCTCCCTGAGTTTTCCTTCTGAGTGCTCTCTCTTCCTTGGGTTGGAGTGGACGCGTGGTTGGGTTTCTCCATAATTGTGCACTCACCTGGTGCAGCGGGTTGGGACGACGCTGCGGGCTTCTTGCTCATGGCATGCGCCGATGGCCTTGAAATTTGATGTTGAGTTTTTTTGCCATCTATTATCGTTGTTACGGCCATGTTTCATCCAAATGAAGCCATCTTGCACTATTTGAATGGCCTTGAAATTTGATGTTGAATTTTGTTGCCATCTATTATCGTTGTTACGGCCATGTTTCATCCAAATAAAGGCATCTTGCTCTAATTCAATGGCCTTGAAATTTGATGTTGGGTTTTTTTGCCATCTATTATCGTTGTTACGGCCATGTTTCATCCAAATGAAGCCATCTTGCACTATTTAAATGGCCTTGAAATTTGATGTTGAGTTTTGTTGCCATCTATTATCGTTGTTACGGCCATGTTTCATCCAAATGAAGCCATCTTGCACTATTTCAATGGCCTTGAAATTTGATGTTGATTTTTGTTGCCATCTATTATCGTTGTTACGGCCATGTTTCATCCAAATGAAGCCATATTGCACTGTTTGAATGGCCTTGAAATTTGATGTTGAATTTTGTTGCCATCTATTATCGTTGTTACGGCCATGTTTCATCCAAATGAAGCCATATTGCACTATTTGAATGGCCTTGAAATTTGATGTTGAGTTTTGTTGCCATCTATTATCGTTGTTAACGTACTTAACAACATGCCCGTCATGGGTTCAAGCCCCGAATAGACCGTGCTCCCACACGTAGGACTGACTATCCTGCTATGGTAACAATAAGTCACTGAAAGCCAAGCTCACTTCACTAGTGGGTACTTGGCAGGCCCTTGACCGACAGTGGTTGTTGTGCCAAAGAAAAAAAATTATCGTTGTTACGGCCATGTTACATCCAAATGAAGGCATCTTGCACTAATTCATTGGCCTTGAAATTTGATGTTGAATTTTGTTGCCATCTATTATCGTTGTTACGGCCATGTTTCATCCAAATGAAGCCATCTTGCACTATTTGAATGGCCTTGAAATTTGATGTTGAATTTTGTTGCCATCTATTATCGTTGTTACGGCCATGTTTCATCCAAATGAAGCCATCTTGCACTATTTGAATGGCCTTGAAATTTGATGTTGAATTTTGTTGCCATCTATTATCGTTGTTACGGCCATGTTTCATCCAAATGAAGCCATCTTGCACTATTTGAATGGCCTTGAAATTTGATGTTGAATTTTGTTGCCATCTATTATCGTTGTTACGGCCATGTTTCATCCAAATGAAGCCATCTTGCACTATTTGAATGGCCTTGAAATTTGATGTTGAATTTTGTTGCCATCTATTATCGTTGTTACGGCCATGTTTCATCCAAATGAAGCCATCTTGCACTATTTGAATGGCCTTGAAATTTGATGTTGAATTTTGTTGCCATCTATTATCGTTGTTACGGCCATGTTTCATCCAAATGAAGCCATCTTGCACTATTTGAATGGCCTTGAAATTTGATGTTGAGTTTTGTTGCCATCTATTATCGTTGTTAACGTACTTAACAACATGCCCGTCATGGGTTCAAGCCCTAAATAGACCGTGCTCCCACACGTAGGACTGACTATCCTGCTATGATAACAATAAGTCACTGAAAGCCAAGCTCACTTCACTAGTGGGTACTTGGCAGGCCCTTGACCGACAGTGGTTGTTGTGCCAAAGAAAAACAATTATCGTTGTTACGGCCATGTTACATCCAAATGAAGGCATCTTGCACTAATTCATTGGCCTTGAAATTTGATGTTGAATTTTGTTGCCATCTATTATCGTTGTTACGGCCATGTTACATCCAAATGAAGCCATCTTGCACTATTTGAATGGCCTTGAAATTTGATGTTGAATTTTGTTGCCATCTATTATCGTTGTTACGGCCATGTTTCATCCAAATGAAGCCATCTTGCACTATTTGAATGGCCTTGAAATTTGATGTTGAATTTTGTTGCCATCTATTATCGTTGTTACGGCCATGTTTCATCCAAATGAAGCCATCTTGCACTATTTGAATGGCCTTGAAATTTGATGTTGAATTTTGTTGCCATCTATTATCGTTGTTACGGCCATGTTTCATCCAAATGAAGCCATCTTGAACTATTTGAATGGCCTTCAAATTTGATGTTGAGTTTTGTTGCCATCTATTATCGTTGTTAACGTACTTAACAACATGCCCGTCATGGGTTCAAGCCCTAAATAGACCGTGCTCCCACACGTAGGACTGACTATCCTGCTATGATAACAATAAGTCACTGAAAGCCAAGCTCACTTCCCTAGTGGGTACTTGGCAGGCCCTTGACCGACAGTGGTTGTTGTGCCAAAGAAAAAAGAAAAAATGATCGTTGTTACGGCCATGTTACATCCAAATAAAGGCATCTTGCACTAATTCATTGGCCTTGAAATTGGATGTTGAATTTTGTTGCCATCTATTATCGTTGTTACGGCCATGTTACATCCAAATGAAGCCATCTTGCACTATTTGAATGGCCTTGAAATTTGATGTTGAGTTTTTTTTGCCATCTATTATCGTTGTTACGGCCATGTTTTATCCAAATGAAGTCATATTGCACTATTTGAATGGCCTTGAAATTTGATGTTGAATTTTGTTGCCATCTATTATCGTTGTTACGGCCATGTTTCATCCAAATGAAGCCATATTGCACTATTTGAATGGCCTTGAAATTTGATGTTGAGTTTTGTTGCCATCTATTATCGTTGTAACAGCCGTGTTTCATCCAAATGAAGCCATCTTGCACTAATTGAATGGCCTTGAAATTTCATGTTGAGTTATTTTTTGCCATCTATTATCGTTGTTACGGCCATGTTTCATCCAAATGAAGCCATCTTGCACTATTTGAATGGCCTTGAAATTTGATGTTGAGTTATGTTGCCATCTATTATCGTTGTTACGGCCATGTTTCATCCAAATGAAGCCATCTTGCACTATTTGAATGGCCTTGAAATTTGATGTTGAGTTTTGTTGCCATCTATTATCGTTGTTACAACCATGTTACATCCAAATGAAGCCATCTTGCACTATTTGAATGGCCTTGAAATTTGATGTTGAATTTTGTTGCCATCTATTATCGTTGTTACGGCCATGTTTCATCCAAATGAAGCCATATTGTACAATTTGAATGGCCTTGAAATTTGATGTTGAATTTTGTTGCCATCTATTATCGTTGTGACGGCCATGTTTCATCCAAATGAAGCCATATTGTACAATTTGAATGGCCTTGAATTTTGATGTTGAGTTTTGTTGCCATCTATTATCCTTGTTACGGCCATGTTTCATCCAAATGAAGCCATCTTGCACTATTTGAATGGCCTTGAAATTTGATGTTGATTTTTGTTGCCATCTATTATCGTTGTTAACGTACTTAACAACATACCCGTCATGGGTTCAAGCCCCAAATAGACCGTGCTCCCATACGTAGGACTGACTATCCTGCTATGGTAACAATAAGTCACTGAAAGCCAAGCTCACTTCACTAGTGGGTACTTGGCAGGCCCTTGACCGACAGTGGTTGTTGTGCCAAAGAAAACAGAAAAAAATATCGTTGTTACGGCCATGTTACATCCAAATAAAGGCATCTTGCACTAATTCATTGGCCTTGAAATTTGATGTTGAATTTTGTTGCCATCTATTATCGTTGTTACGGCCATGTTTCATCCAAATGAAGCCATCTTGCACTATTTGAATGGCCTTGAAATTTGATGTTGAATTTTGTTGCCATCTATTATCGTTGTTACGGCCATGTTTCATCCAAATAAAGGCATCTTGCACTAATTCAATGGCCTTGAAATTTGATGTTGAATTTTTGCCATCTATTATCGTTGTTACGGCCATGTTTCATCCAAATGAAGCCATATTGCACTATTTGCATGTACTTAAAATTTGATGTTGAGTTTTGTTGCCATCTATTATCGTTGTTACGGCCATGTTTCATCCAAATGAAGCCATCTTGCACTATTTGAATGGCCTTGAAATTTGATGTTGAGTTTTGTTGCCATCTATTATCGTTGTTACGGCCATGTTTCATCCAAATGAAGCCATCTTGCACTATTTGAATGGCCTTGAAATTTGATGTTGAGTTTTGTTGCCATCTATTATCGTTGTTACGGCCATGTTTCATCCAAATAAAGGCATCTTGCTGTAATTCAATGGCCTTGAAATTTGATGTTGGGTTTTTTTGCCATCTATTATCGTTGTTACGGCCATGTTTCATCCAAATGAAGCCATCTTGCACTATTTAAATGGCCTTGAAATTTGATGTTGAGTTTTGTTGCCATCTATTATCGTTGTTACGGCCATGTTTCATCCAAATGAAGCCATCTTGCACTATTTCAATGGCCTTGAAATTTGATGTTGAATTTTGTTGCCATCTATTATCGTTGTTACGGCCATGTTTCATCCAAATGAAGCCATATTGCACTATTTGAATGGCCTTGAAATTTGATGTTGAATTTTGTTGCCATCTATTATCGTTGTTACGGCCATGTTTCATCCAAATGAAGCCATATTGCACTATTTGAATGGCCTTGAAATTTGATGTTGAGTTTTGTTGCCATCTATTATCGTTGTTAACGTACTTAACAACATGCCCGTCATGGGTTCAAGCCCTAAATAGACCGTGCTCCCACACGTAGGACTGACTATCCTGCTATGGTAACAATAAGTCACTGAAAGCCAAGCTCACTTCACTAGTGGGTACTTGGCAGGCCCTTGACCGACAGTGGTTGTTGTGCCACAGAAAAAAAATTATCGTTGTTACGGCCATGTTACATCCAAATGAAGGCATCTTGCACTAATTCATTGGCCTTGAAATTTGATGTTGAATTTTGTTGCCATCTATTATCGTTGTTACGGCCATGTTACATCCAAATGAAGCCATCTTGCACTATTTGAATGGCCTTGAAATTTGATGTTGAATTTTGTTGCCATCTATTATCGTTGTTACGGCCATGTTTCATCCAAATGAAGCCATATTGCACTATTTGAATGGCCTTGAAATTTGATGTTGAGTTTTGTTGCCATCTATTATCGTTGTAACGGCCGTGTTTCATCCAAATAAAGCCATCTTGCACTATTTGAATGGCCTTGAAATTTGATGTTGAGTTTTTTTGCCATCTATTATCGTTGTTACGGCCATGTTTTATCCAAATGTTGTCATATTGCACTATTTGAATGGCCTTGAAATTTGATGTTGAATTTTGTTGCCATCTATTATCGTTGTTACGGCCATGTTTCATCCAAATGAAGCCATATTGCACTATTTGAATGGCCTTGAAATTTGATGTTGAATTTTGTTGCCATCTATTATCGTTGTTACGGCCATGTTTCATCCAAATGAAGCCATATTGCACTATTTGCATGTACTTAAAATTTGATGTTGAGTTTTTTTGCCATCTATTATCGTTGTTACGGCCATGTTTCATCCAAATGAAGCCATCTTGCACTATTTGAATGGCCTTGAAATTTGATGTTGAATTTTGTTGCCATCTATTATCGTTGTTACGGCCATGTTTCATCCAAATGAAGCCATATTGTACTATTTGAATGGCCTTGAAATTTGATGTTGAGTTTTGTTGCCATCTATTATCGTTGTTACGGCCATGTTTCATCCAAATGAAGCCATCTTGCACTATTTGAATGGCCTTGAAATTTGATGTTGAGTTTTGTTGCCATCTATTATCGTTGTTACGGCCATGTTTCATCCAAATGAAGCCATATTGCACTATTTGCATGTACTTAAAATTTGATGTTGAGTTTGGTTGCCATCTATTATCGTTGTTACGGCCATGTTTCATCCAAATAAAGGCATCTTGCACTATTTCAATGTCCTTGAAATTTGATGTTGAATTTTGTTGCCATCTATTATCGTTGTTACGGCCATGTTTCATCCAAATGAAGCCATATTGTACTATTTGAATGGCCTTGAATTTTGATGTTGAGTTTTGTTGCCATCTATTATCCTTGTTACGGCCATGTTTCATCCAAATGAAGCCATCTTGCACTATTTGAATGGCCTTGAAATTTGATGTTGAGTTTTGTTGCCATCTATTATCGTTGTTAACGTACTTAACAACATGCCCGTCATGGGTTCAAGCCCCAAATAGACCGTGCTCCCATACGTAGGACTGACTATCCTGCTATGGTAACAATAAGTCACTGAAAGCCAAGCTCACTTCACTAGTGGGTACTTGGCAGGCCCTTGACCGACAGTGGTTGTTGTGCCAAAGAAAAAAGAAAAAAATATCGTTGTTACGGCCATGTTACATCCAAATAAAGGCATCTTGCACTAATTCATTGGCCTTGAAATTTGATGTTGAATTTTGTTGCCATCTATTATCGTTGTTACGGCCATGTTTCATCCAAATGAAGCCATCTTGCACTATTTGAATGGCCTTGAAATTTGATGTTGAATTTTGTTGCCATCTATTATCGTTGTTACGGCCATGTTTCATCCAAAGAAAGGCATCTTGCACTAATTCAATGGCCTTGAAATTTGATGTTGAATTTTGTTGCCATCTATTATCGTTGTTACGGCCATGTTTCATCCAAATGAAGCCATATTGCACTATTTGCATGTACTTAAAATTTGATGTTGAGTTTTGTTGCCATCTATTATCGTTGTTACGGCCATGTTTCATCCAAATGAAGCCATCTTGCACTATTTGAATGGCCTTGAAATTTGATGTTGAGTTTTGTTGCCATCTATTATCGTTGTTACGGCCATGTTTCATCCAAATAAAGGCATCTTGCTCTAATTCAATGGCCTTGAAATTTGATGTTGGGTTATTTTGCCATCTATTATCGTTGTTACGGCCATGTTTCATCCAAATGAAGCCATCTTGCACTATTTGAATGGCCTTGAAATTTGATGTTGAGTTTTGTTGCCATCTATTATCGTTGTTACGGCCATGTTTCATCCAAATGAAGCCATCTTGCACTATTTGAATGGCCTTGAAATTTGATGTTGAATTTTGTTGCCATCTATTATCGTTGTTACGGCCATGTTTCATCCAAATTAAGCCATATTGCACTATTTGAATGGCCTTGAAATTTGATGTTGAATTTTGTTGCCATCTATTATCGTTGTTACGGCCATGTTTCATCCAAATGAAGCCATCTTGCACTATTTCAATGGCCTTGAAATTTGATGTTGAGTTTTGTTGCCATCTATTATCGTTGTTACGGCCATGTTTCATCCAAATGAAGCCATCTTGCACTATTTGCATGTACTTAACATTTAATGTTGAGTTTTTTTGCCATCTATTATCGTTGTTACGGCCATGTTTCATCCAAATGAAGCCATCTTGCACTATTTGAATGGCCTTGAAATTTGATGTTGAGTTTTGTTGCCATCTATTATCGTTGTTACGGCCATGTTTCATCCAAATGAAGCCATCTTGCACTATTTGCATGTACTTAACATTTAATGTTGAGTTTTTTTGCCATCTATTATCGTTGTTACGGCCATGTTTCATCCAAATGAAGCCATCTTGCACTATTTGAATGGCCTTGAAATTTGATGTTGAATTTTGTTGCCATCTATTATCGTTGTTACGGCCATGCTTCATCCAAATGAAGCCATCTTGCACTATTTGAATGGCCTTGAAATTTGATGTTGAGTTTGGTTGCCATCTATTATCGTTGTTACGGCCATGTTTCATCCAAATGAAGCCATCTTGCACTATTTGAATGGCCTTGAAATTTGAAGTTGAATTTTGTTGCCATCTATTATCGTTGTTACGGCCATGTTTCATCCAAATGAAGCCATCTTGCACTATTTGAATGGCCTTGAAATTTGATGTTGAATTTTGTTGCCATCTATTATCGTTGTTACGGCCATGTTTCATCCAAATGAAGCCATCTTGCACTATTTGAATGGCCTTGAAATTTGATGTTGAGTTTTGTTGCCATCTATTATCGTTGTTAACGTACTTAACAACATGCCCGTCATGGGTTCAAGCCCCAAATAGACCGTGCTCCCATACGTAGGACTGACTATCCTGCTATGGTAACAATAAGTCACTGAAAGCCAAGCTCACTTCACTAGTGGGTACTTGGCAGGCCCTTGACCGACAGTGGTTGTTGTGCCAAAGAAAACAGAAAAAAATATCGTTGTTACGGCCATGTTACATCCAAATAAAGGCATCTTGCACTAATTCAATGGCCTTGAAATTTAATGTTGAATTTTGTTGCCATCTATTATCGTTGTTACGGCCATATTACATCCAAATGAAGCCATCTTGCACTATTTGAATGGCCTTGAAATTTGATGTTGAATTTTGTTGCCATCTATTATCGTTGTTACGGCCATGTTTCATCCAAATGAAGCCATCTTGCACTAATTCAATGGCCTTGAAATTTGATGTTGAGTTTTGTTGCCATCTATTATCGTTGTTACGGCCATGTTTCATCCAAATGAAGCCATCTTGCACTATTTGAATGGCCTTGAAATTTGATGTTGAGTTTTGTTGCCATCTATTATCGTTGTTACAACCATGTTTTATCCAAATGAAGCCATCTTGCACTATTTGAATGGCCTTGAAATTTGATGTTGAGTTTTGTTGCCATCTATTATCGTTGTTACGGCCATGTTTCATCCAAATGAAGCCATATTGTACAATTTGAATGGCCTTGAAATTTGATGTTGAATTTTGTTGCCATCTATTATCGTTGTTACGGCCATGTTTCATCCAAATGAAGCCATCTTGCACTAGTTGAATGGCCTTGAATTTTGATGTTGAGTTTTGTTGCCATCTATTATCGTTGTTACGGCCATGTTTTATCCAAATGAAGCCATTTTGCACTATTTGAATGGCCTTGAATTTTGATGTTGAGTTTTGTTGCCATCTATTATCCTTGTTACGGCCATGTTTCATCCAAATGAAGCCATCTTGCACTATTTGAATGGCCTTGAAATTTGATGTTGAGTTTTGTTGCCATCTATTATCGTTGTTACGGCCATGTTTCATCCAAATGAAGCCATCTTGCACTATTTCAATGGCCTTGAAATTTGATGTTGATTTTTGTTGCCATCTATTATCGTTGTTACGGCCATGTTTCATCCAAATGAAGCCATCTTGCACTATTTGAATGGCCTTGAAATTTGATGTTGAGTTATGTTGCCATCTATTATCGTTGTTACGGCCATGTTTCATCCAAATGAAGCCATCTTGCACTATTTGAATGGCCTTGAAATTTGATGTTGAGTTTTTTTGCCATCTATTATCGTTGTTACGGCCATGTTTTATCCAAATGTTGTCATATTGCACTATTTGAATGGCCTTGAAATTTGATGTTGAATTTTGTTGCCATCTATTATCGTTGTTACGGCCATGTTTCATCCAAATGAAGCCATATTGCACTATTTGCATGTACTTAAAATTTGATGTTGAGTTTTTTTGCCATCTATTATCGTTGTTACGGCCATGTTTCATCCAAATGAAGCCATTTTGCACTATTTGAATGGCCTTGAAATTTGATGTTGAGTTATGTTGCCATCTATTATCGTTGTTACGGCCATGTTTCATCCAAATGAAGCCATATTGCACTATTTGAATGGCCTTGAAATTTGATGTTGAATTTTGTTGCCATCTATTATCGTTTTTACGGCCATGTTTCATCCAAATGAAGCCATATTGCACTATTTGAATGGCCTTGAAATTTGATGTTGAGTTTTGTTGCCATCTATTATCGTTGTTAACGTACTTAACAACATGCCCGTCATGGGTTCAAGCCCTAAATAGACCGTGCTCCCACACGTAGGACTGACTATCCTGCTATGGTAACAATAAGTCACTGAAAGCCAAGCTCACTTCACTAGTGGGTACTTGGCAGGCCCTTGACCGACAGTGGTTGTTGTGCCAAAGAAAAAAAATTATCGTTGTTACGGCCATGTTACATCCAAATGAAGGCATCTTGCACTAATTCATTGGCCTTGAAATTTGATGTTGAATTTTGTTGCCATCTATTATCGTTGTTACGGCCATGTTACATCCAAATGAAGCCATCTTGCACTATTTGAATGGCCTTGAAATTTGATGTTGAATTTTGTTGCCATCTATTATCGTTGTTACGGCCATGTTTCATCCAAATGAAGCCATTTTGCACTATTTGAATGGCCTTGAAATTTGATGTTGAATTTTGTTGCCATCTATTATCGTTGTTACGGCCATGTTTCATCCAAATGAAGCCATCTTGCACTATTTGAATGGCCTTGAAATTTGATGTTGAATTTTGTTGCCATCTATTATCCTTGTTACGGCCATGTTTCATCCAAATGAAGCCATCTTGCACTATTTGAATGGCCTTGAAATTTGATGTTGAGTTTTGTTGCCATCTATTATCGTTGTTAACGTACTTAACAACATGCCCGTCATGGGTTCAAGCCCTAAATAGACCGTGCTCCCACACGTAGGACTGACTATCCTGCTATGGTAACAATAAGTCACTGAAAGCCAAGCTCACTTCACTAGTGGGTACTTGGCAGGCCCTTGACCGACAGTGGTTGTTGTGCCAAAGAAAAAAAATTATCGTTGTTACGGCCATGTTACATCCAAATGAAGCCATCTTGCACTATTTGAATGGCCTTGAAATTTGATGTTGAATTTTGTTGCCATCTATTATCGTTGTTACGGCCATGTTACATCCAAATGAAGCCATCTTGCACTATTTGAATGGCCTTGAAATTTGATGTTGAATTTTGTTGCCATCTATTATCGTTGTTACGGCCATGTTTTATCCAAATGAAGTCATATTGCACTATTTGAATGGCCTTGAAATTTGATGTTGAATTTTGTTGCCATCTATTATCGTTGTTACGGCCATGTTTCATCCAAATGAAGCCATATTGCACTATTTGAATGGCCTTGAAATTTGATGTTGAGTTTTGTTGCCATCTATTATCGTTGTAACAGCCGTGTTTCATCCAAATGAAGCCATCTTGCACTAATTGAATGGCCTTGAAATTTGATGTTGAATTTTTTTGCCATCTATTATCGTTGTTACGGCCATGTTTCATCCAAATGAAGCCATCTTGCACTATTTGAATGGCCTTGAAATTTGATGTTGAGTTATGTTGCCATCTATTATCGTTGTTACGGCCATGTTTCATCCAAATGAAGCCATCTTGCACTATTTGAATGGCCTTGAAATTTGATGTTGAGTTTTGTTGCCATCTATTATCGTTGTTACAACCATGTTTTATCCAAATGAAGCCATCTTGCACTATTTGAATGGCCTTGAAATTTGATGTTGAATTTTGTTGCCATCTATTATCGTTGTTACGGCCATGTTTCATCCAAATGAAGCCATATTGTACAATTTGAATGGCCTTGAAATTTGATGTTGAATTTTGTTGCCATCTATTATCGTTGTTACGGCCATGTTTCATCCAAATGAAGCCATTTTGCACTATTTGAATGGCCTTGAAATTTGATGTTGAGTTATGTTGCCATCTATTATCGTTGTTACGGCCATGTTTTATCCAAATGAAGCCATTTTGCACTATTTGAATGGCCTTGAATTTTGATGTTGAGTTTTGTTGCCATCTATTATCCTTGTTACGGCCATGTTTCATCCAAATGAAGCCATCTTGCACTATTTGAATGGCCTTGAAATTTGATGTTGAGTTTTGTTGCCATCTATTATCGTTGTTACAACCATGTTTTATCCAAATGAAGCCATCTTGCACTATTTGAATGGCATTGAAATTTGATGTTGAGTTTTTTTGCCATCTATTATCGTTGTTACGGCCATGTTTCATCCAAATGAAGCCATCTTGCACTATTTGAATGGCCTTGAAATTTGATGTTGAATTTTGTTGCCATCTATTATCGTTGTTACGGCCATGTTACATCCAAATGAAGCCATCTTGCACTATTTGAATGGCCTTGAAATTTGATGTTGAATTTTGTTGCCATCTATTATCGTTGTTACGGCCATGTTTTATCCAAATGAAGTCATATTGCACTATTTGAATGGCCTTGAAATTTGATGTTGAATTTTGTTGCCATCTATTATCGTTGTTACGGCCATGTTTCATCCAAATGAAGCCATATTGCACTATTTGAATGGCCTTGAAATTTGATGTTGAGTTTTGTTGCCATCTATTATCGTTGTAACAGCCGTGTTTCATCCAAATGAAGCCATCTTGCACTTATTGAATGGCCTTGAAATTTGATGTTGAATTTTGTTGCCATCTATTATCGTTGTTACGGCCATGTTTCATCCAAATGAAGCCATCTTGCACTATTTGAATGGCCTTGAAATTTGATGTTGAGTTATGTTGCCATCTATTATCGTTGTTACGGCCATGTTTCATCCAAATGAAGCCATCTTGCACTATTTGAATGGCCTTGAAATTTGATGTTGAGTTTTGTTGCCATCTATTATCGTTGTTACAACCATGTTTTATCCAAATGAAGCCATCTTGCACTATTTGAATGGCCTTGAAATTTGATGTTGAATTTTGTTGCCATCTATTATCGTTGTTACGGCCATGTTTCATCCAAATGAAGCCATATTGTACAATTTGAATGGCCTTGAAATTTGATGTTGAATTTTGTTGCCATCTATTATCGTTGTTACGGCCATGTTTCATCCAAATGAAGCCATCTTGCACTAGTTGAATGGCCTTGAATTTTGATGTTGAATTTTGTTGCCATCTATTATCGTTGTTACGGCCATGTTTCATCCAAATGAAGCCATATTGCACTATTTGCATGTACTTAAAATTTGATGTTGAGTTTTGTTGCCATCTATTATCGTTGTTACGGCCATGTTTCATCCAAATGAAGCCATATTGTACAATTTGAATGGCCTTGAAATTTGATGTTGAATTTTGTTGCCATCTATTATCGTTGTTACGGCCATGCTTCATCCAAATGAAGCCATCTTGCACTATTTGAATGGCCTTGAAATTTGATGTTGAGTTTTTTTGCCATCTATTATCGTTGTTACGGCCATGTTTTATCCAAATGAAGCCATCTTGCACTATTTGAATGGCCTTGAAATTTGATGTTGAATTTTGTTGCCATCTATTATCGTTGTTACGGCCATGTTTCATCCAAATAAAGGCATCTTGCACTATTTGAATGGCCTTGAAATTTGATGTTGGGTTTTTTGCCATCTATTATCGTTGTTACGGCCATGTTTCATTCAAATGAAGCCATCTTGCACTATTTGAATGGCCTTGAAATTTGATGTTGAGTTTTGTTGCCATCTATTATCGTTGTTACAACCATGTTTTATCCAAATGAAGCCATCTTGCACTATTTGAATGGCCTTGAAATTTGATGTTGAGTTTTGTTGCCATCTATTATCGTTGTTACGGCCATGTTTCATCCAAATGAAGCCATATTGTACAATTTGAATGGCCTTGAAATTTGATGTTGAATTTTGTTGCCATCTATTATCGTTGTTACGGCCATGTTTCATCCAAATGAAGCCATCTTGCACTAGTTGAATGGCCTTGAATTTTGATGTTGAATTTTGTTGCCATCTATTATCGTTGTTACGGCCATGTTTTATCCAAATGAAGCCATTTTGCACTATTTGAATGGCCTTGAATTTTGATGTTGAGTTTTGTTGCCATCTATTATCCTTGTTACGGCCATGTTTCATCCAAATGAAGCCATCTTGCACTATTTGAATGGCCTTGAAATTTGATGTTGAGTTTTGTTGCCATCTATTATCGTTGTTACGGCCATGTTTCATCCAAATGAAGCCATCTTGCACTATTTCAATGGCCTTGAAATTTGATGTTGATTTTTGTTGCCATCTATTATCGTTGTTACGGCCATGTTTCATCCAAATGAAGCCATCTTGCACTATTTGAATGGCCTTGAAATTTGATGTTGAGTTATGTTGCCATCTATTATCGTTGTTACGGCCATGTTTCATCCAAATGAAGCCATCTTGCACTATTTGAATGGCCTTGAAATTTGATGTTGAGTTTTTTTGCCATCTATTATCGTTGTTACGGCCATGTTTTATCCAAATGTTGTCATATTGCACTATTTGAATGGCCTTGAAATTTGATGTTGAATTTTGTTGCCATCTATTATCGTTGTTACGGCCATGTTTCATCCAAATGAAGCCATATTGCACTATTTGCATGTACTTAAAATTTGATGTTGAGTTTTTTTGCCATCTATTATCGTTGTTACGGCCATGTTTCATCCAAATGAAGCCATTTTGCACTATTTGAATGGCCTTGAAATTTGATGTTGAGTTATGTTGCCATCTATTATCGTTGTTACGGCCATGTTTCATCCAAATGAAGCCATATTGCACTATTTGAATGGCCTTGAAATTTGATGTTGAGTTTTGTTGCCATCTATTATCGTTGTTAACGTACTTAACAACATGCCCGTCATGGGTTCAAGCCCTAAATAGACCGTGCTCCCACACGTAGGACTGACTATCCTGCTATGGTAACAATAAGTCACTGAAAGCCAAGCTCACTTCACTAGTGGGTACTTGGCAGGCCCTTGACCGACAGTGGTTGTTGTGCCAAAGAAAAAAAATTATCGTTGTTACGGCCATGTTACATCCAAATGAAGGCATCTTGCACTAATTCATTGGCCTTGAAATTTGATGTTGAATTTTGTTGCCATCTATTATCGTTGTTACGGCCATGTTACATCCAAATGAAGCCATCTTGCACTATTTGAATGGCCTTGAAATTTGATGTTGAATTTTGTTGCCATCTATTATCGTTGTTACGGCCATGTTTCATCCAAATGAAGCCATTTTGCACTATTTGAATGGCCTTGAAATTTGATGTTGAATTTTGTTGCCATCTATTATCGTTGTTACGGCCATGTTTCATCCAAATGAAGCCATCTTGCACTATTTGAATGGCCTTGAAATTTGATGTTGAATTTTGTTGCCATCTATTATCCTTGTTACGGCCATGTTTCATCCAAATGAAGCCATCTTGCACTATTTGAATGGCCTTGAAATTTGATGTTGAGTTTTGTTGCCATCTATTATCGTTGTTAACGTACTTAACAACATGCCCGTCATGGGTTCAAGCCCTAAATAGACCGTGCTCCCACACGTAGGACTGACTATCCTGCTATGATAACAATAAGTCACTGAAAGCCAAGCTCACTTCACTAGTGGGTACTTGGCAGGCCCTTGACCGACAGTGGTTGTTGTGCCAAAGAAAAAAAATTATCGTTGTTACGGCCATGTTACATCCAAATGAAGCCATCTTGCACTATTTGAATGGCCTTGAAATTTGATGTTGAATTTTGTTGCCATCTATTATCGTTGTTACGGCCATGTTACATCCAAATGAAGCCATCTTGCACTATTTGAATGGCCTTGAAATTTGATGTTGAATTTTGTTGCCATCTATTATCGTTGTTACGGCCATGTTTCATCCAAATGAAGTCATATTGCACTATTTGAATGGCCTTGAAATTTGATGTTGAATTTTGTTGCCATCTATTATCGTTGTTACGGCCATGTTTCATCCAAATGAAGCCATATTGCACTATTTGAATGGCCTTGAAATTTGATGTTGAGTTTTGTTGCCATCTATTATCGTTGTAACAGCCGTGTTTCATCCAAATGAAGCCATCTTGCACTAATTGAATGGCCTTGAAATTTGATGTTGAATTTTTTTGCCATCTATTATCGTTGTTACGGCCATGTTTCATCCAAATGAAGCCATCTTGCACTATTTGAATGGCCTTGAAATTTGATGTTGAGTTATGTTGCCATCTATTATCGTTGTTACGGCCATGTTTCATCCAAATGAAGCCATCTTGCACTATTTGAATGGCCTTGAAATTTGATGTTGAGTTTTGTTGCCATCTATTATCGTTGTTACAACCATGTTTTATCCAAATGAAGCCATCTTGCACTATTTGAATGGCCTTGAAATTTGATGTTGAATTTTGTTGCCATCTATTATCGTTGTTACGGCCATGTTTCATCCAAATGAAGCCATATTGTACAAATTGAATGGCCTTGAAATTTGATGTTGAATTTTGTTGCCATCTATTATCGTTGTTACGGCCATGTTTCATCCAAATGAAGCCATCTTGCACTAGATGAAAGGCCTTGAATTTTGATGTTGAATTTTGTTGCCATCTATTATCGTTGTTACGGCCATGTTTTATCCAAATGAAGCCATTTTGCACTATTTGAATGGCCTTGAATTTTGATGTTGAGTTTTGTTGCCATCTATTATCCTTGTTACGGCCATGTTTCATCCAAATGAAGCCATCTTGCACTATTTGAATGGCCTTGAAATTTGATGTTGAGTTTTGTTGCCATCTATTATCGTTGTTACAACCATGTTTTATCCAAATGAAGCCATCTTGCACTATTTGAATGGCCTTGAAATTTGATGTTGAGTTTTTTTGCCATCTATTATCGTTGTTACGGCCATGTTTTATCCAAATGAAGCCATCTTGCACTATTTGAATGGCCTTGAAATTTGATGTTGAATTTTGTTGCCATCTATTATCGTTGTTACGGCCATGTTACATCCAAATGAAGCCATCTTGCACTATTTGAATGGCCTTGAAATTTGATGTTGAATTTTTTTGCCATCTATTATCGTTGTTACGGCCATGTTTTATCCAAATGAAGTCATATTGCACTATTTGAATGGCCTTGAAATTTGATGTTGAATTTTGTTGCCATCTATTATCGTTGTTACGGCCATGTTTCATCCAAATGAAGCCATATTGCACTATTTGAATGGCCTTGAAATTTGATGTTGAGTTTTGTTGCCATCTATTATTGTTGTAACAGCCGTGTTTCATCCAAATGAAGCCATCTTGCACTAATTGAATGGCCTTGAAATTTGATGTTGAATTTTGTTGCCATCTATTATCGTTGTTACGGCCATGTTTCATCCAAATGAAGCCATCTTGCACTAATTGAATGGCCTTGAAATTTGATGTTGAGTTATGTTGCCATCTATTATCGTTGTTACGGCCATGTTTCATCCAAATGAAGCCATCTTGCACTATTTGAATGGCCTTGAAATTTGATGTTGAGTTTTGTTGCCATCTATTATCGTTGTTACAACCATGTTTTATCCAAATGAAGCCATCTTGCACTATTTGAATGGCCTTGAAATTTGATGTTGAATTTTGTTGCCATCTATTATCGTTGTTACGGCCATGTTTCATCCAAATGAAGCCATATTGTACAATTTGAATGGCCTTGAAATTTGATGTTGAATTTTGTTGCCATCTATTATCGTTGTTACGGCCATGTTTCATCCAAATGAAGCCATCTTGCACTAGTTGAATGGCCTTGAATTTTGATGTTGAATTTTGTTGCCATCTATTATCGTTGTTACGGCCATGTTTCATCCAAATGAAGCCATATTGCACTATTTGCATGTACTTAAAATTTGATGTTGAGTTTTGTTGCCATCTATTATCGTTGTTACGGCCATGTTTCATCCAAATGAAGCCATATTGTACAATTTGAATGGCCTTGAAATTTGATGTTGAATTTTGTTGCCATCTATTATCGTTGTTACGGCCATGCTTCATCCAAATGAAGCCATCTTGCACTATTTGAATGGCCTTGAAATTTGATGTTGAGTTTTTTTGCCATCTATTATCGTTGTTACGGCCATGTTTTATCCAAATGAAGCCATCTTGCACTATTTGAATGGCCTTGAAATTTGATGTTGAATTTTGTTGCCATCTATTATCGTTGTTACGGCCATGTTTCATCCAAATAAAGGCATCTTGCACTATTTGAATGGCCTTGAAATTTGATGTTGGGTTTTTTGCCATCTATTATCGTTGTTACGGCCATGTTTCATTCAAATGAAGCCATCTTGCACTATTTCAATGGCCTTGAAATTTGATGTTGAGTTTTGTTGCCATCTATTATCGTTGTTACGGCCATGTTTCATCCAAATGAAGCCATCTTGCACTATTTCAATGGCCTTGAAATTTGATGTTGATTTTTGTTGCCATCTATTATCGTTGTTACGGCCATGTTTCATCCAAATGAAGCCATATTGCACTATTTGAATGGCCTTGAAATTTGATGTTGAATTTTGTTGCCATCTATTATCGTTGTTACGGCCATGTTTCATCCAAATGAAGCCATATTGCACTATTTGAATGACCTTGAAATTTGATGTTGAGTTTTGTTGCCATCTATTATCGTTGTTAACGTACTTAACAACATGCCCGTCATGGGTTCAAGCCCTAAATAGACCGTGCTCCCACACGTAGGACTGACTATCCTGCTATGGTAACAATAAGTCACTGAAAGCCAAGCTCACTTCACTAGTGGGTACTTGGCAGGCCCTTGACCGACAGTGGTTGTTGTGCCAAAGAAAAAAGAAAAAAATATCGTTGTTACGGCCATGTTACATCCAAATAAAGGCATCTTGCACTAATTCATTGGCCTTGAAATTTGATGTTGAATTTTGTTGCCATCTATTATCGTTGTTACGGCCATGTTACATCCAAATGAAGCCATCTTGCACTATTTGAATGGCCTTGAAATTTGATGTTGAATTTTGTTGCCATCTATTATCGTTGTTACGGCCATGTTTTATCCAAATGAAGTCATATTGCACTATTTGAATGGCCTTGAAATTTGATGTTGAATTTTGTTGCCATCTATTATCGTTGTTACGGCCATGTTTCATCCAAATGAAGCCATATTGCACTATTTGAATGGCCTTGAAATTTGATGTTGAGTTTTTTTGCCATCTATTATCGTTGTAACAGCCGTGTTTCATCCAAATGAAGCCATCTTGCACTAATTGAATGGCCTTGAAATTTGATGTTGAATTTTGTTGCCATCTATTATCGTTGTTACGGCCATGTTTCATCCAAATGAAGCCATCTTGCACTATTTCAATGGCCTTGAAATTTGATGTTGATTTTTGTTGCCATCTATTATCGTTGTTACGGCCATGTTTCATCCAAATGAAGCCATATTGCACTATTTGAATGGCCTTGAAATTTGATGTTGAATTTTGTTGCCATCTATTATCGTTGTTACGGCCATATTTCATCCAAATGAAGCCATCTTGCACTATTTGAATGGCCTTGAAATTTGATGTTGAGTTTTGTTGCCATCTATTATCGTTGTTAACGTACTTAACAACATGCCCGTCATGGGTTCAAGCCCCAAATAGACCGTGCTCCCATACGTAGGACTGACTATCCTGCTATGGTAACAATAAGTCACTGAAAGCCAAGCTCACTTCACTAGTGGGTACTTGGCAGGCCCTTGACCGACAGTGGTTGTTGTGCCAAAGAAAACAGAAAAAAATATCGTTGTTACGGCCATGTTACATCCAAATAAAGGCATCTTGCACTAATTCAATGGCCTTGAAATTTAATGTTGAATTTTGTTGCCATCTATTATCGTTGTTACGGCCATATTACATCCAAATGAAGCCATCTTGCACTATTTGAATGGCCTTGAAATTTGATGTTGAATTTTGTTGCCATCTATTATCGTTGTTACGGCCATGTTTCATCCAAATGAAGCCATCTTGCACTAATTCAATGGCCTTGAAATTTGATGTTGAGTTTTGTTGCCATCTATTATCGTTGTTACGGCCATGTTTCATCCAAATGAAGCCATCTTGCACTATTTGAATGGCCTTGAAATTTGATGTTGAGTTTTGTTGCCATCTATTATCGTTGTTACAACCATGTTTTATCCAAATGAAGCCATCTTGCACTATTTGAATGGCCTTGAAATTTGATGTTGAGTTTTGTTGCCATCTATTATCGTTGTTACGGCCATGTTTCATCCAAATGAAGCCATATTGTACAATTTGAATGGCCTTGAAATTTGATGTTGAATTTTGTTGCCATCTATTATCGTTGTTACGGCCATGTTTCATCCAAATGAAGCCATCTTGCACTAGTTGAATGGCCTTGAATTTTGATGTTGAATTTTGTTGCCATCTATTATCGTTGTTACGGCCATGTTTTATCCAAATGAAGCCATTTTGCACTATTTGAATGGCCTTGAAATTTGATGTTGAGTTTTGTTGCCATCTATTATCCTTGTTACGGCCATGTTTCATCCAAATGAAGCCATCTTGCACTATTTGAATGGCCTTGAAATTTGATGTTGAGTTTTGTTGCCATCTATTATCGTTGTTACGGCCATGTTTCATCCAAATGAAGCCATCTTGCACTATTTCAATGGCCTTGAAATTTGATGTTGATTTTTGTTGCCATCTATTATCGTTGTTACGGCCATGTTTCATCCAAATGAAGCCATCTTGCACTATTTGAATGGCCTTGAAATTTGATGTTGAGTTATGTTGCCATCTATTATCGTTGTTACGGCCATGTTTCATCCAAATGAAGCCATCTTGCACTATTTGAATGGCCTTGAAATTTGATGTTGAGTTTTTTTGCCATCTATTATCGTTGTTACGGCCATGTTTTATCCAAATGTTGTCATATTGCACTATTTGAATGGCCTTGAAATTTGATGTTGAATTTTGTTGCCATCTATTATCGTTGTTACGGCCATGTTTCATCCAAATGAAGCCATATTGCACTATTTGCATGTACTTAAAATTTGATGTTGAGTTTTTTTGCCATCTATTATCGTTGTTACGGCCATGTTTCATCCAAATGAAGCCATTTTGCACTATTTGAATGGCCTTGAAATTTGATGTTGAGTTATGTTGCCATCTATTATCGTTGTTACGGCCATGTTTCATCCAAATGAAGCCATATTGCACTATTTGAATGGCCTTGAAATTTGATGTTGAATTTCGTTGCCATCTATTATCGTTTTTACGGCCATGTTTCATCCAAATGAAGCCATATTGCACTATTTGAATGGCCTTGAAATTTGATGTTGAGTTTTGTTGCCATCTATTATCGTTGTTAACGTACTTAACAACATGCCCGTCATGGGTTCAAGCCCTAAATAGACCGTGCTCCCACACGTAGGACTGACTATCCTGCTATGGTAACAATAAGTCACTGAAAGCCAAGCTCACTTCACTAGTGGGTACTTGGCAGGCCCTTGACCGACAGTGGTTGTTGTGCCAAAGAAAAAAAATTATCGTTGTTACGGCCATGTTACATCCAAATGAAGGCATCTTGCACTAATTCATTGGCCTTGAAATTTGATGTTGAATTTTGTTGCCATCTATTATCGTTGTTACGGCCATGTTACATCCAAATGAAGCCATCTTGCACTATTTGAATGGCCTTGAAATTTGATGTTGAATTTTGTTGCCATCTATTATCGTTGTTACGGCCATGTTTCATCCAAATGAAGCCATTTTGCACTATTTGAATGGCCTTGAAATTTGATGTTGAATTTTGTTGCCATCTATTATCGTTGTTACGGCCATGTTTCATCCAAATGAAGCCATCTTGCACTATTTGAATGGCCTTGAAATTTGATGTTGAATTTTGTTGCCATCTATTATCGTTGTTACGGCCATGTTTCATCCAAATGAAGCCATCTTGCACTATTTGAATGGCCTTGAAATTTGATGTTGAGTTTTGTTGCCATCTATTATCGTTGTTAACGTACTTAACAACATGCCCGTCATGGGTTCAAGCCCTAAATAGACCGTGCTCCCACACGTAGGACTGACTATCCTGCTATGATAACAATAAGTCACTGAAAGCCAAGCTCACTTCACTAGTGGGTACTTGGCAGGCCCTTGACCGACAGTGGTTGTTGTGCCAAAGAAAACAGAAAAAAATATCGTTGTTACGGCCATGTTACATCCAAATAAAGGCATCTTGCACTAATTCAATGGCCTTGAAATTTAATGTTGAATTTTGTTGCCATCTATTATCGTTGTTACGGCCATATTACATCCAAATGAAGCCATCTTGCACTATTTGAATGGCCTTGAAATTTGATGTTGAATTTTGTTGCCATCTATTATCGTTGTTACGGCCATGTTTCATCCAAATGAAGCCATCTTGCACTAATTCAATGGCCTTGAAATTTGATGTTGAGTTTTGTTGCCATCTATTATCGTTGTTACGGCCATGTTTCATCCAAATGAAGCCATCTTGCACTATTTGAATGGCCTTGAAATTTGATGTTGAGTTTTGTTGCCATCTATTATCGTTGTTACAACCATGTTTTATCCAAATGAAGCCATCTTGCACTATTTGAATGGCCTTGAAATTTGATGTTGAGTTTTGTTGCCATCTATTATCGTTGTTACGGCCATGTTTCATCCAAATGAAGCCATATTGTACAATTTGAATGGCCTTGAAATTTGATGTTGAATTTTGTTGCCATCTATTATCGTTGTTACGGCCATGTTTCATCCAAATGAAGCCATCTTGCACTAGTTGAATGGCCTTGAATTTTGATGTTGAATTTTGTTGCCATCTATTATCGTTGTTACGGCCATGTTTTATCCAAATGAAGCCATTTTGCACTATTTGAATGGCCTTGAAATTTGATGTTGAGTTTTGTTGCCATCTATTATCCTTGTTACGGCCATGTTTCATCCAAATGAAGCCATCTTGCACTATTTGAATGGCCTTGAAATTTGATGTTGAGTTTTGTTGCCATCTATTATCGTTGTTACGGCCATGTTTCATCCAAATGAAGCCATCTTGCACTATTTCAATGGCCTTGAAATTTGATGTTGATTTTTGTTGCCATCTATTATCGTTGTTACGGCCATGTTTCATCCAAATGAAGCCATCTTGCACTATTTGAATGGCCTTGAAATTTGATGTTGAGTTATGTTGCCATCTATTATCGTTGTTACGGCCATGTTTCATCCAAATGAAGCCATCTTGCACTATTTGAATGGCCTTGAAATTTGATGTTGAGTTTTTTTGCCATCTATTATCGTTGTTACGGCCATGTTTTATCCAAATGTTGTCATATTGCACTATTTGAATGGCCTTGAAATTTGATGTTGAATTTTGTTGCCATCTATTATCGTTGTTACGGCCATGTTTCATCCAAATGAAGCCATATTGCACTATTTGCATGTACTTAAAATTTGATGTTGAGTTTTTTTGCCATCTATTATCGTTGTTACGGCCATGTTTCATCCAAATGAAGCCATTTTGCACTATTTGAATGGCCTTGAAATTTGATGTTGAGTTATGTTGCCATCTATTATCGTTGTTACGGCCATGTTTCATCCAAATGAAGCCATATTGCACTATTTGAATGGCCTTGAAATTTGATGTTGAATTTCGTTGCCATCTATTATCGTTTTTACGGCCATGTTTCATCCAAATGAAGCCATATTGCACTATTTGAATGGCCTTGAAATTTGATGTTGAGTTTTGTTGCCATCTATTATCGTTGTTAACGTACTTAACAACATGCCCGTCATGGGTTCAAGCCCTAAATAGACCGTGCTCCCACACGTAGGACTGACTATCCTGCTATGGTAACAATAAGTCACTGAAAGCCAAGCTCACTTCACTAGTGGGTACTTGGCAGGCCCTTGACCGACAGTGGTTGTTGTGCCAAAGAAAAAAAATTATCGTTGTTACGGCCATGTTACATCCAAATGAAGGCATCTTGCACTAATTCATTGGCCTTGAAATTTGATGTTGAATTTTGTTGCCATCTATTATCGTTGTTACGGCCATGTTACATCCAAATGAAGCCATCTTGCACTATTTGAATGGCCTTGAAATTTGATGTTGAATTTTGTTGCCATCTATTATCGTTGTTACGGCCATGTTTCATCCAAATGAAGCCATTTTGCACTATTTGAATGGCCTTGAAATTTGATGTTGAATTTTGTTGCCATCTATTATCGTTGTTACGGCCATGTTTCATCCAAATGAAGCCATCTTGCACTATTTGAATGGCCTTGAAATTTGATGTTGAATTTTGTTGCCATCTATTATCCTTGTTACGGCCATGTTTCATCCAAATGAAGCCATCTTGCACTATTTGAATGGCCTTGAAATTTGATGTTGAGTTTTGTTGCCATCTATTATCGTTGTTAACGTACTTAACAACATGCCCGTCATGGGTTCAAGCCCTAAATAGACCGTGCTCCCACACGTAGGACTGACTATCCTGCTATGATAACAATAAGTCACTGAAAGCCAAGCTCACTTCACTAGTGGGTACTTGGCAGGCCCTTGACCGACAGTGGTTGTTGTGCCAAAGAAAAAAAATTATCGTTGTTACGGCCATGTTACATCCAAATGAAGCCATCTTGCACTATTTGAATGGCCTTGAAATTTGATGTTGAATTTTGTTGCCATCTATTATCGTTGTTACGGCCATGTTACATCCAAATGAAGCCATCTTGCACTATTTGAATGGCCTTGAAATTTGATGTTGAATTTTGTTGCCATCTATTATCGTTGTTACGGCCATGTTTTATCCAAATGAAGTCATATTGCACTATTTGAATGGCCTTGAAATTTGATGTTGAATTTTGTTGCCATCTATTATCGTTGTTACGGCCATGTTTCATCCAAATGAAGCCATATTGCACTATTTGAATGGCCTTGAAATTTGATGTTGAGTTTTGTTGCCATCTATTATCGTTGTAACAGCCGTGTTTCATCCAAATGAAGCCATCTTGCACTAATTGAATGGCCTTGAAATTTGATGTTGAATTTTGTTGCCATCTATTATCGTTGTTACGGCCATGTTTCATCCAAATGAAGCCATCTTGCACTATTTGAATGGCCTTGAAATTTGATGTTGAGTTATGTTGCCATCTATTATCGTTGTTACGGCCATGTTTCATCCAAATGAAGCCATCTTGCACTATTTGAATGGCCTTGAAATTTGATGTTGAGTTTTGTTGCCATCTATTATCGTTGTTACAACCATGTTTTATCCAAATGAAGCCATCTTGCACTATTTGAATGGCCTTGAAATTTGATGTTGAATTTTGTTGCCATCTATTATCGTTGTTACGGCCATGTTTCATCCAAATGAAGCCATATTGTACAATTTGAATGGCCTTGAAATTTGATGTTGAATTTTGTTGCCATCTATTATCGTTGTTACGGCCATGTTTCATCCAAATGAAGCCATCTTGCACTAGTTGAATGGCCTTGAATTTTGATGTTGAATTTTGTTGCCATCTATTATCGTTGTTACGGCCATGTTTTATCCAAATGAAGCCATTTTGCACTATTTGAATGGCCTTGAATTTTGATGTTGAGTTTTGTTGCCATCTATTATCCTTGTTACGGCCATGTTTCATCCAAATGAAGCCATCTTGCACTATTTGAATGGCCTTGAAATTTGATGTTGAGTTTTGTTGCCATCTATTATCGTTGTTACAACCATGTTTTATCCAAATGAAGCCATCTTGCACTATTTGAATGGCCTTGAAATTTGATGTTGAGTTTTTTTGCCATCTATTATCGTTGTTACGGCCATGTTTTATCCAAATGAAGCCATCTTGCACTATTTGAATGGCCTTGAAATTTGATGTTGAATTTTGTTGCCATCTATTATCGTTGTTACGGCCATGTTACATCCAAATGAAGCCATCTTGCACTATTTGAATGGCCTTGAAATTTGATGTTGAATTTTGTTGCCATCTATTATCGTTGTTACGGCCATGTTTTATCCAAATGAAGTCATATTGCACTATTTGAATGGCCTTGAAATTTGATGTTGAATTTTGTTGCCATCTATTATCGTTGTTACGGCCATGTTTCATCCAAATGAAGCCATATTGCACTATTTGAATGGCCTTGAAATTTGATGTTGAGTTTTGTTGCCATCTATTATCATTGTAACAGCCGTGTTTCATCCAAATGAAGCCATCTTGCACTAATTGAATGGCCTTGAAATTTGATGTTGAATTTTGTTGCCATCTATTATCGTTGTTACGGCCATGTTTCATCCAAATGAAGCCATCTTGCACTATTTGAATGGCCTTGAAATTTGATGTTGAGTTATGTTGCCATCTATTATCGTTGTTACGGCCATGTTTCATCCAAATGAAGCCATCTTGCACTATTTGAATGGCCTTGAAATTTGATGTTGAGTTTTGTTGCCATCTATTATCGTTGTTACAACCATGTTTTATCCAAATGAAGCCATCTTGCACTATTTGAATGGCCTTGAAATTTGATGTTGAATTTTGTTGCCATCTATTATCGTTGTTACGGCCATGTTTCATCCAAATGAAGCCATATTGTACAATTTGAATGGCCTTGAAATTTGATGTTGAATTTTGTTGCCATCTATTATCGTTGTTACGGCCATGTTTCATCCAAATGAAGCCATCTTGCACTAGTTGAATGGCCTTGAATTTTGATGTTGAATTTTGTTGCCATCTATTATCGTTGTTACGGCCATGTTTCATCCAAATGAAGCCATATTGCACTATTTGCATGTACTTAAAATTTGATGTTGAGTTTTGTTGCCATCTATTATCGTTGTTACGGCCATGTTTCATCCAAATGAAGCCATATTGTACAATTTGAATGGCCTTGAAATTTGATGTTGAATTTTGTTGCCATCTATTATCGTTGTTACGGCCATGCTTCATCCAAATGAAGCCATCTTGCACTATTTGAATGGCCTTGAAATTTGATGTTGAGTTTTTTTGCCATCTATTATCGTTGTTACGGCCATGTTTTATCCAAATGAAGCCATCTTGCACTATTTGAATGGCCTTGAAATTTGATGTTGAATTTTGTTGCCATCTATTATCGTTGTTACGGCCATGTTTCATCCAAATAAAGGCATCTTGCACTATTTGAATGGCCTTGAAATTTGATGTTGGGTTTTTTGCCATCTATTATCGTTGTTACGGCCATGTTTCATTCAAATGAAGCCATCTTGCACTATTTAAATGGCCTTGAAATTTGATGTTGAGTTTTGTTGCCATCTATTATCGTTGTTACGGCCATGTTTCATCCAAATGAAGCCATCTTGCACTATTTGAATGGCCTTGAATTTTGATGTTGAGTTTTGTTGCCATCTATTATCCTTGTTACGGCCATGTTTCATCCAAATAAAGGCATCTTGCACTATTTGAATGGCCTTGAAATTTGATGTTGGGTTTTTTGCCATCTATTATCGTTGTTACGGCCATGTTTCATCCAAATGAAGCCATCTTGCACTATTTCAATGGCCTTGAAATTTGATGTTGAATTTTGTTGCCATCTATTATCGTTGTTACGGCCATGTTTCATCCAAATGAAGCCATCTTGCACTATTTCAATGGCCTTGAAATTTGATGTTGATTTTTGTTGCCATCTATTATCGTTGTTACGGCCATGTTTCATCCAAATGAAGCCATATTGCACTATTTGAATGGCCTTGAAATTTGATGTTGAATTTTGTTGCCATCTATTATCGTTGTTACGGCCATGTTACATCCAAATGAAGCCATCTTGCACTATTTGAATGGCCTTGAAATTTGATGTTGAATTTTGTTGCCATCTATTATCGTTGTTACGGCCATGTTTCATCCAAATGAAGCCATATTGCACTATTTGAATGGCCTTGAAATTTGATGTTGAGTTTTGTTGCCATCTATTATCGTTGTAACAGCCGTGTTTCATCCAAATGAAGCCATCTTGCACTAATTGAATGGCCTTGAAATTTGATGTTGAATTTTGTTGCCATCTATTATCGTTGTTACGGCCATGTTTCATCCAAATGAAGCCATCTTGCACTATTTGAATGGCCTTGAAATTTGATGTTGAGTTATGTTGCCATCTATTATCGTTGTTACGGCCATGTTTCATCCAAATGAAGCCATCTTGCACTATTTGAATGGCCTTGAAATTTGATGTTGAGTTTTGTTGCCATCTATTATCGTTGTTACAACCATGTTTTATCCAAATGAAGCCATCTTGCACTATTTGAATGGCCTTGAAATTTGATGTTGAATTTTGTTGCCATCTATTATCGTTGTTACGGCCATGTTTCATCCAAATGAAGCCATATTGTACAATTTGAATGGCCTTGAAATTTGATGTTGAATTTTGTTGCCATCTATTATCGTTGTTACGGCCATGTTTCATCCAAATGAAGCCATCTTGCACTAGTTGAATGGCCTTGAATTTTGATGTTGAATTTTGTTGCCATCTATTATCGTTGTTACGGCCATGTTTTATCCAAATGAAGCCATTTTGCACTATTTGAATGGCCTTGAATTTTGATGTTGAGTTTTGTTGCCATCTATTATCCTTGTTACGGCCATATTTCATCCAAATGAAGCCATCTTGCACTATTTGAATGGCCTTGAAATTTGATGTTGAGTTTTGTTGCCATCTATTATCGTTGTTACAACCATGTTTTATCCAAATGAAGCCATCTTGCACTATTTGAATGGCCTTGAAATTTGATGTTGAGTTTTTTTGCCATCTATTATCGTTGTTACGGCCATGTTTCATCCAAATGAAGCCATCTTGCACTATTTGAATGGCCTTGAATTTTGATGTTGAATTTTGTTGCCATCTATTATCGTTGTTACGGCCATGTTTTATCCAAATGAAGCCATTTTGCACTATTTGAATGGCCTTGAATTTTGATGTTGAGTTTTGTTGCCATCTATTATCGTTGTTACGGCCATGTTTCATCCAAATGAAGCCATCTTGCACTATTTAAAAGGCCTTGAAATTTGATGTTGAGTTTTGTTGCCATCTATTATCGTTGTTAACGTACTTAACAACATACCCGTCATGGGTTCAAGCCCCAAATAGACCGTGCTCCCATACGTAGGACTGACTATCCTGCTATGGTAACAATAAGTCACTGAAAGCCAAGCTCACTTCACTAGTGGGTACTTGGCAGGCCCTTGACCGACAGTGGTTGTTGTGCCAAAGAAAACAGAAAAAAATATCGTTGTTACGGCCATGTTACATCCAAATAAAGGCATCTTGCACTAATTCATTGGCCTTGAAATTTGATGTTGAATTTTGTTGCCATCTATTATCGTTGTTACGGCCATGTTTCATCCAAATGAAGCCATCTTGCACTATTTGAATGGCCTTGAAATTTGATGTTGAATTTTGTTGCCATCTATTATCGTTGTTACGGCCATGTTTCATCCAAATGAAGCCATCTTGCACTATTTGCATGTACTTAAAATTTGATGTTGAGTTTTGTTGCCATCTATTATCGTTGTTACGGCCATGTTTCATCCAAATGAAGCCATATTGTACAATTTGAATGGCCTTGAAATTTGATGTTGAATTTTGTTGCCATCTATTATCGTTGTTACGGCCATGCTTCATCCAAATGAAGCCATCTTGCACTATTTGAATGGCCTTGAAATTTGATGTTGAGTTTTTTTGCCATCTATTATCGTTGTTACGGCCATGTTTTATCCAAATGAAGCCATCTTGCACTATTTGAATGGCCTTGAAATTTGATGTTGAATTTTGTTGCCATCTATTATCGTTGTTACGGCCATGTTTCATCCAAATAAAGGCATCTTGCACTATTTGAATGGCCTTGAAATTTGATGTTGGGTTTTTTGCCATCTATTATCGTTGTTACGGCCATGTTTCATTCAAATGAAGCCATCTTGCACTATTTAAATGGCCTTGAAATTTGATGTTGAGTTTTGTTGCCATCTATTATCGTTGTTACGGCCATGTTTCATCCAAATGAAGCCATCTTGCACTATTTCAATGGCCTTGAAATTTGATGTTGATTTTTGTTGCCATCTATTATCGTTGTTACGGCCATGTTTCATCCAAATGAAGCCATATTGCACTATTTGAATGGCCTTGAAATTTGATGTTGAATTTTGTTGCCATCTATTATCGTTGTTACGGCCATGTTTCATCCAAATGAAGCCATATTGCACTATTTGAATGGCCTTGAAATTTGATGTTGAGTTTTGTTGCCATCTATTATCGTTGTTAACGTACTTAACAACATGCCCGTCATGGGTTCAAGCCCTAAATAGACCGTGCTCCCACACGTAGGACTGACTATCCTGCTATGGTAACAATAAGTCACTGAAAGCCAAGCTCACTTCACTAGTGGGTACTTGGCAGGCCCTTGACCGACAGTGGTTGTTGTGCCAAAGAAAAAAGAAAAAAATATCGTTGTTACGGCCATGTTACATCCAAATAAAGGCATCTTGCACTAATTCATTGGCCTTGAAATTTGATGTTGAATTTTGTTGCCATCTATTATCGTTGTTACGGCCATGTTACATCCAAATGAAGCCATCTTGCACTATTTGAATGGCCTTGAAATTTGATGTTGAATTTTGTTGCCATCTATTATCGTTGTTACGGCCATGTTTCATCCAAATGAAGCCATATTCCACTATTTGAATGGCCTTGAAATTTGATGTTGAGTTTTGTTGCCATCTATTATCGTTGTAACGGCCGTGTTTCATCCAAATGAAGCCATCTTGCACTAATTGAATGGCCTTGAAATTTGATGTTGAGTTTTGTTGCCATCTATTATCGTTGTTACGGCAATGTTTCATCCAAATGAAGCCATCTTGCACTATTTGAATGGCCTTGAAATTTGATGTTGAGTTATGTTGCCATCTATTATCGTTGTTACGGCCATGTTTCATCCAAATGAAGCCATCTTGCACTATTTGAATGGCCTTGAAATTTGATGTTGAGTTTTTTTGCCATCTATTATCGTTGTTACGGCCATGTTTTATCCAAATGTTGTCATATTGCACTATTTGAATGGCCTTGAAATTTGATGTTGAATTTTGTTGCCATCTATTATCGTTGTTACGGCCATGTTTCATCCAAATGAAGCCATATTGCACTATTTGAATGGCCTTGAAATTTGATGTTGAATTTTGTTGCCATCTATTATCGTTGTTACGGCCATGTTTCATCCAAATGAAGCCATATTGCACTATTTGCATGTACTTAAAATTTGATATTGAGTTTTTTTGCCATCTATTATCGTTGTTACGGCCATGTTTCATCCAAATGAAGCCATCTTGCACTATTTGAATGGCCTTGAAATTTGATGTTGAATTTTGTTGCCATCTATTATCGTTGTTACGGCCATGTTTCATCCAAATGAAGCCATATTGTACTATTTGAATGGCCTTGAAATTTGATTTTGAGTTTTGTTGCCATCTATTATCGTTGTTACGGCCATGTTTCATCCAAATGAAGCCATCTTGCACTATTTGAATGGCCTTGAAATTTGATGTTGAGTTTTGTTGCCATCTATTATCGTTGTTACGGCCATGTTTCATCCAAATGAAGCCATATTGCACTATTTGCATGTACTTAAAATTTGATGTTGAGTTTTGTTGCCATCTATTATCGTTGTTATGGCCATGTTTCATCCAAATAAAGGCATCTTGCACTTTTTCAATGTCCTTGAAATTTGATGTTGAATTTTGTTGCCATCTATTATCGTTGTTACGGCCATGTTTCATCCAAATGAAGCCATTTTGCACTATTTGAATGGCCTTGAAATTTGATGTTGAGTTTGTTGCCATCTATTTTCCTTGTTACGGCCATGTTTCATCCAAATGAAGCCATCTTGCACTAGTTGAATGGCCTTGAAATTTGATGTTGAATTTTGTTGCCATCTATTATCGTTGTTACGGCCATGTTTCATCCAAATGAAGCCATCTTGCACTATTTGAATGGCCTTGAAATTTGATGTTGAGTTTTGTTGCCATCTATTATCGTTGTTACGGCCATGTTTCATCCAAATGAAGCCATATTGCACTATTTGCATGTACTTAAAATTTGATATTGAGTTTTTTTGCCATCTATTATCGTTGTTACGGCCATGTTTCATCCAAATGAAGCCATCTTGCACTATTTGAATGGCCTTGAAATTTGATGTTGAATTTTGTTGCCATCTATTATCGTTGTTACGGCCATGTTTCATCCAAATGAAGCCATCTTGCACTATTTGAATGGCCTTGAAATTTGATGTTGAATTTTGTTGCCATCTATTATCGTTGTTACGGCCATGTTTCATCCAAATGAAGCCATCTTGCACTATTTGAATGGCCTTGAAATTTGATGTTGAGTTTTGTTGCCATCTATTATCGTTGTTACGGCCATGTTTTATCCAAATGAAGCCATTTTGCACTATTTGAATGGCCTTGAAATTTGATGTTGAATTTTGTTGCCATCTATTATCCTTGTTACGGCCATGTTTCATCCAAATGAAGCCATCTTGCACTATTTGAATGGCCTTGAAATTTGATGTTGAATTTTGTTGCCATCTATTATCGTTGTTAACGTACTTAACAACATGCCCGTCATGGGTTCAAGCCCCGAATAGACCGTGCTCCCATACGTAGGACTGACTATCCTGCTATGGTAACAATAAGTCACTGAAAGCCAAGCTCACTTCACTAGTGGGTACTTGGCAGGCCCTTGACCGACAGTGGTTGTTGTGCCAAAGAAAAAAAATTATCGTTGTTACGGCCATGTTACATCCAAATAAAGGCATCTTGCACTAATTCATTGGCCTTGAAATTTAATGTTGAATTTTGTTGCCATCTATTATCGTTGTTACGGCCATGTTACATCCAAATGAAGCCATCTTGCACTATTTGAATGGCCTTGAAATTTGATGTTGAATTTTGTTGCCATCTATTATCGTTGTTACGGCCATAATTCATCCAAATGAAGCCATCTTGCACTTATTCAATGGCCTTGAAATTTGATGTTGAGTTTTTTTGCCATCTATTATCGTTGTTACGGCCATGTTTCATCCAAATGAAGCCATCTTGCACTATTTGAATGGCCTTGAAATTTGATGTTGAGTTTTGTTGCCATCTATTATCGTTGTTACAACCATGTTTTATCCAAATGAAGCCATCTTGCACTATTTGAATGGCCTTGAAATTTGATGTTGAGTTTTTTTGCCATCTATTATCGTTGTTACGGCCATGTTTCATCCAAATGAAGCCATCTTGCACTATTTGAATGGCCTTGAAATTTGATGTTGAATTTTGTTGCCATCTATTATCGTTGTTACGGCCATGTTTCATCCAAATGAAGCCATATTGCACTATTTGCATGTACTTAAAATTTGATGTTGAGTTTTGTTGCCATCTATTATCGTTGTTACGGCCATGTTTCATCCAAATGAAGCCATCTTGCACTATTTGAATGGCCTTGAAATTTGATGTTGAATTTTGTTGCCATCTATTATCGTTGTTACGGCCATGTTTCATCCAAATGAAGCCATCTTGCACTATTTGAATGGCCTTGAAATTTGATGTTGAGTTTTGTTGCCATCTATTATCGTTGTTACGGCCATGTTTCATCCAAATGAAGCCATCTTGCACTATTTGAATGGCCTTGAAATTTGATGTTGAGTTTTTTTGCCATCTATTATCGTTGTTACGGCCATGTTTTATCCAAATGTTGTCATATTGCACTATTTGAATGGCCTTGAAATTTGATGTTGAATTTTGTTGCCATCTATTATCGTTGTTACGGCCATGTTTCATCCAAATGAAGCCATATTGCACTATTTGAATGGCCTTGAAATTTGATGTTGAATTTTGTTGCCATCTATTATCGTTGTTACGGCCATGTTTCATCCAAATGAAGCCATATTGCACTATTTGCATGTACTTAAAATTTGATGTTGAGTTTTGTTGCCATCTATTATCGTTGTTACGGCCATGTTTCATCCAAATGAAGCCATCTTGCACTATTTGAATGGCCTTGAAATTTGATGTTGAATTTTGTTGCCATCTATTATCGTTGTTACGGCCATGTTTCATCCAAATGAAGCCATATTGTACTATTTGAATGGCCTTGAAATTTGATGTTGAGTTTTGTTGCCATCTATTATCGTTGTTACGGCCATGTTTCATCCAAATGAAGCCATCTTGCACTATTTGAATGGCCTTGAAATTTGATGTTGAGTTTTGTTGCCATCTATTATCGTTGTTACGGCCATGTTTCATCCAAATGAAGCCATATTGCACTATTTGCATGTACTTAAAATTTGATGTTGAGTTTTGTTGCCATCTATTATCGTTGTTATGGCCATGTTTCATCCAAATAAAGGCATCTTGCACTATTTCAATGTCCTTGAAATTTGATGTTGAATTTTGTTGCCATCTATTATCGTTGTTACGGCCATGTTTCATCCAAATGAAGCCATTTTGCACTATTTGAATGGCCTTGAAATTTGATGTTGAGTTTGTTGCCATCTATTTTCCTTGTTACGGCCATGTTTCATCCAAATGAAGCCATCTTGCACTAGTTGAATGGCCTTGAAATTTGATGTTGAATTTTGTTGCCATCTATTATCGTTGTTAACGTACTTAACAACATGCCCCTCATGGGTTCAGGCCCCGAATAGACCGTGCTCCCATACGTAGGACTGACTATCCTGCTATGGTAACAATAAGTCACTGAAAGCCAAGCTCACTTCACTAGTGGGTACTTGGCAGGCCCTTGACCGACAGTGGTTGTTGTGCCAAAGAAAAAAAAAATTATCGTTGTTACGGCCATGTTACATCCAAATAAAGGCATCTTGCACTAATTCAATGGCCTTGAAATTTACTGTTGAATTTTGTTGCCATCTATTATCGTTGTTACGGCCATGTTACATCCAAATGAAGCCATCTTGCACTATTTGAATGGCCTTGAAATTTGATGTTGAATTTTGTTGCCATCTATTATCGTTGTTACGGCCATGTTTCATCCAAATGAAGCCATCTTGCACTATTTGAATGGCCTTGAAATTTTATGTTGAGTTTTGTTGCCATCTATTATCGTTGTTACGGCCATGTTTTATCCAAATGAAGCCATTTTGCACTATTTGAATGGCCTTGAAATTTGATGTTGAATTTTGTTGCCATCTATTATCGTTGTTACGGCCATGTTTCATCCAAATAAAGGCATCTTGCACTATTTCAATGTCCTTGAAATTTGATGTTGAATTTTGTTGCCATCTATTATCGTTGTTACGGCCATGTTTCATCCAAATGAAGCCATTTTGCACTATTTGAATGGCCTTGAAATTTGATGTTGAGTTTTTTTGCCATCTATTATCCTTGTTACGGCCATGTTTCATCCAAATGAAGCCATCTTGCACTATTTGAATGGCCTTGAAATTTGATGTTGAATTTTGTTGCCATCTATTATCGTTGTTAACGTACTTAACAACATGCCCGTCATGGGTTCAAGCCCCGAATAGACCGTGCTCCCATACGTAGGACTGACTATCCTGCTATGGTAACAATAAGTCACTGAAAGCCAAGCTCACTTCACTAGTGGGTACTTGGCACGCCCTTGACCGACAGTGGTTGTTGTGCCAAAGAAAAAAAATTATCGTTGTTACGGCCATGTTACATCCAAATAAAGGCATCTTGCACTAATTCATTGGCCTTGAAATTTAATGTTGAATTTTGTTGCCATCTATTATCGTTGTTACGGCCATGTTACATCCAAATGAAGCCATCTTGCACTATTTGAATGGCCTTGAAATTTGATGTTGAATTTTGTTGCCATCTATTATCGTTGTTACGGCCATAATTCATCCAAATGAAGCCATCTTGCACTTATTCAATGGCCTTGAAATTTGATGTTGAGTTTTTTTGCCATCTATTATCGTTGTTACGGCCATGTTTCATCCAAATGAAGCCATCTTGCACTATTTGAATGGCCTTGAAATTTGATGTTGAGTTTTGTTGCCATCTATTATCGTTGTTACAACCATGTTTTATCCAAATGAAGCCATCTTGCACTATTTGAATGGCCTTGAAATTTGATGTTGAGTTTTTTTGCCATCTATTATCGTTGTTACGGCCATGTTTCATCCAAATGAAGCCATCTTGCACTATTTGAATGGCCTTGAAATTTGATGTTGAATTTTGTTGCCATCTATTATCGTTGTTACGGCCATGTTTCATCCAAATGAAGCCATATTGCACTATTTGCATGTACTTAAAATTTGATGTTGAGTTTTGTTGCCATCTATTATCGTTGTTACGGCCATGTTTCATCCAAATGAAGCCATCTTGCACTATTTGAATGGCCTTGAAATTTGATGTTGAATTTTGTTGCCATCTATTATCGTTGTTACGGCCATGTTTCATCCAAATGAAGCCATCTTGCACTATTTGAATGGCCTTGAAATTTGATGTTGAGTTTTGTTGCCATCTATTATCGTTGTTACGGCCATGTTTCATCCAAATGAAGCCATCTTGCACTATTTGAATGGCCTTGAAATTTGATGTTGAGTTTTTTTGCCATCTATTATCGTTGTTACGGCCATGTTTTATCCAAATGTTGTCATATTGCACTATTTGAATGGCCTTGAAATTTGATGTTGAATTTTGTTGCCATCTATTATCGTTGTTACGGCCATGTTTCATCCAAATGAAGCCATATTGCACTATTTGAATGGCCTTGAAATTTGATGTTGAATTTTGTTGCCATCTATTATCGTTGTTACGGCCATGTTTCATCCAAATGAAGCCATATTGCACTATTTGCATGTACTTAAAATTTGATGTTGAGTTTTGTTGCCATCTATTATCGTTGTTACGGCCATGTTTCATCCAAATGAAGCCATCTTGCACTATTTGAATGGCCTTGAAATTTGATGTTGAATTTTGTTGCCATCTATTATCGTTGTTACGGCCATGTTTCATCCAAATGAAGCCATATTGTACTATTTGAATGGCCTTGAAATTTGATGTTGAGTTTTGTTGCCATCTATTATCGTTGTTACGGCCATGTTTCATCCAAATGAAGCCATCTTGCACTATTTGAATGGCCTTGAAATTTGATGTTGAGTTTTGTTGCCATCTATTATCGTTGTTACGGCCATGTTTCATCCAAATGAAGCCATATTGCACTATTTGCATGTACTTAAAATTTGATGTTGAGTTTTGTTGCCATCTATTATCGTTGTTATGGCCATGTTTCATCCAAATAAAGGCATCTTGCACTATTTCAATGTCCTTGAAATTTGATGTTGAATTTTGTTGCCATCTATTATCGTTGTTACGGCCATGTTTCATCCAAATGAAGCCATTTTGCACTATTTGAATGGCCTTGAAATTTGATGTTGAGTTTGTTGCCATCTATTTTCCTTGTTACGGCCATGTTTCATCCAAATGAAGCCATCTTGCACTAGTTGAATGGCCTTGAAATTTGATGTTGAATTTTGTTGCCATCTATTATCGTTGTTAACGTACTTAACAACATGCCCCTCATGGGTTCAGGCCCCGAATAGACCGTGCTCCCATACGTAGGACTGACTATCCTGCTATGGTAACAATAAGTCACTGAAAGCCAAGCTCACTTCACTAGTGGGTACTTGGCAGGCCCTTGACCGACAGTGGTTGTTGTGCCAAAGAAAAAAAAATTATCGTTGTTACGGCCATGTTACATCCAAATAAAGGCATCTTGCACTAATTCAATGGCCTTGAAATTTACTGTTGAATTTTGTTGCCATCTATTATCGTTGTTACGGCCATGTTACATCCAAATGAAGCCATCTTGCACTATTTGAATGGCCTTGAAATTTGATGTTGAATTTTGTTGCCATCTATTATCGTTGTTACGGCCATGTTTCATCCAAATGAAGCCATCTTGCACTATTTGAATGGCCTTGAAATTTTATGTTGAGTTTTGTTGCCATCTATTATCGTTGTTACGGCCATGTTTTATCCAAATGAAGCCATTTTGCACTATTTGAATGGCCTTGAAATTTGATGTTGAATTTTGTTGCCATCTATTATCGTTGTTACGGCCATGTTTCATCCAAATAAAGGCATCTTGCACTATTTCAATGTCCTTGAAATTTGATGTTGAATTTTGTTGCCATCTATTATCGTTGTTACGGCCATATTTCATCCAAATGAAGCCATTTTGCACTATTTGAATGGCCTTGAAATTTGATGTTGAGTTTTTTTGCCATCTATTATCCTTGTTACGGCCATGTTTCATCCAAATGAAGCCATCTTGCACTAGTTGAATGGCCTTGAAATTTGATGTTGAATTTTGTTGCCATCTATTATCGTTGTTAACGTACTTAACAACATGCCCGTCATGGGTTCAAGCCCCGAATAGACCGTGCTCCCATACGTAGGACTGACTATCCTGCTATGGTAACAATAAGTCACTGAAAGCCAAGCTCACTTCACTAGTGGCTACTTGGCAGGCCCTTGACCGACAGTGGTTGTTGTGCCAAAGAAAAAAAAATTATCGTTGTTACGGCCATGTTTCATCCAAATAAAGGCATCTTGCACTAATTCAATGGCCTTGAAATTTAATGTTGAATTTTGTTCTTTTTGAATTTTGTTTCCATCTATTATCGTTGTTACGGCCATGTTACATCCAAATGAAGCCATCTTGCACTATTTGAATGGCCTTGAAATTTGATGTTGAATTTTGTTGCCATCTATTATCGTTGTTACGGCCATGTTTCATCCAAATGAAGCCATCTTGCACTAATTCAATGGCCTTGAAATTTGATGTTGAGTTTTTTTGCCATCTATTATCGTTGTTACGGCCATGTTTCATCCAAATGAAGCCATCTTGCACTATTTGAATGGCCTTGAAATTTGATGTTGAGTTTTGTTGCCATCTATTATCGTTGTTACAACCATGTTTTATCCAAATGAAGCCATCTTGCACTATTTGAATGGCCTTGAAATTTGATGTTGAGTTTTGTTGCCATCTATTATCGTTGTTAACGTACTTAACAACATGCCCGTCATGGGTTCAAGCCCCAAATAGACCGTGCTCCCATACGTAGGACTGACTATCCTGCTATGGTAACAATAAGTCACTGAAAGCCAAGCTCACTTCACTAGTGGGTACTTGGCAGGCCCTTGACCGACAGTGGTTGTTGTGCCAAAGAAAACAGAAAAAAATATCGTTGTTACGGCCATGTTACATCCAAATAAAGGCATCTTGCACTAATTCATTGGCCTTGAAATTTGATGTTGAATTTTGTTGCCATCTATTATCGTTGTTACGGCCATGTTTCATCCAAATGAAGCCATCTTGCACTATTTGAATGGCCTTGAAATTTGATGTTGAATTTTGTTGCCATCTATTATCGTTGTTACGGCCATGTTTCATCCAAATGAAGCCATCTTGCACTATTTGAATGGCCTTGAAATTTGATTTTGAGTTTTGTTGCCATCTATTATCGTTGTTACGGCCATGTTTCATCCAAATGAAGCCATCTTGCACTATTTGAATGGCCTTGAAATTTGATGTTGAGTTTTGTTGCCATCTATTATCGTTGTTACGGCCATGTTTCATCCAAATGAAGCCATCTTGCACTATTTGAATGGCCTTGAAATTTGATGTTGGGTTTTTTTTGCCATCTATTATCGTTGTTACGGCCATGTTTCATCCAAATGAAGCCATCTTGCACTATTTAAATGGCCTTGAAATTTGATGTTGAGTTTTGTTGCCATCTATTATCGTTGTTACGGCCATGTTTCATCCAAATGAAGCCATCTTGCACTATTTCAATGGCCTTGAAATTTGATGTTGAATTTTGTTGCCATCTATTATCGTTGTTACGGCCATGTTTCATCCAAATGAAGCCATCTTGCACTATTTGAATGGCCTTGAAATTTGATGTTGAGTTTTGTTGCCATCTATTATCGTTGTTACGGCCATGTTTCATCCAAATGAAGCCATCTTGCACTATTTGCATGTACTTAACATTTAATGTTGAGTTTTTTTGCCATCTATTATCGTTGTTACGGCCATGTTTCATCCAAATGAAGCCATCTTGCACTATTTGAATGGCCTTGAAATTTGATGTTGAATTTTGTTGCCATCTATTATCGTTGTTACGGCCATGTTTCATCCAAATAAAGGCATCTTGCTCTAATTCAATGGCCTTGAAATTTGATGTTGGGTTTTTTTGCCATCTATTATTGTTGTTACGGCCATGTTTCATCCAAATGAAGCCATCTTGCACTATTTAAATGGCCTTGAAATTTGATGTTGAGTTTTGTTGCCATCTATTATCGTTGTTACGGCCATGTTTCATCCAAATGAAGCCAACTTGCACTATTTCAATGGCCTTGAAATTTGATGTTGAATTTTGTTGCCATCTATTATCGTTGTTACGGCCATGTTTCATCCAAATGAAGCCATATTGCACTATTTGAATGGCCTTGAAATTTGATGTTGAATTTTGTTGCCATCTATTATCCTTGCTACGGCCATGTTTTATCCAAATGAAGCCATCTTGCACTATTTGAATGGCCTTGAAATTTGATGTTGAGTTTTGTTGCCATCTATTATCGTTGTTACGGCCATGTTTCATCCAAATGAAGCCATCTTGCACTATTTGCATGTACTTAACATTTAATGTTGAGTTTTTTTGCCATCTATTATCGTTGTTACGGCCATGTTTCATCCAAATGAAGCCAGCTTGCACTATTTGAATGGCCTTGAAATTTGATGTTGAATTTTGTTGCCATCTATTATCGTTGTTACGGCCATGCTTCATCCAAATGAAGCCATCTAGCACTATTTGAATGGCCTTGAAATTTGATGTTTAGTTTGGTTGCCATCTATTATCGTTGTTACGGCCATGTTTCATCCAAATGAAGCCATCTTGCACTATTTGAATGGCCTTGAAATTTGATGTTGAATTTTGTTGCCATCTATTATCGTTGTTACGGCCATGTTTCATCCAAATGAAGCCATCTTGCACTATTTGAATGGCCTTGAAATTTGATGTTGAATTTTGTTGCCATCTATTATCGATGTTACGGCCATGTTTCATCCAAATGAAGCCATCTTGCACTATTTGAATGGCCTTGAAATTTGATGTTGAGTTTGGTTGCCATCTATTATCGTTGTTAACGTACTTAACAACATGCCCGTCATGGGTTCAAGCCCCAAATAGACCGTGCTCCCATACGTAGGACTGACTATCCTGCTATGGTAACAATAAGTCACTGAAAGCCAAGCTCACTTCACTAGTGGGTACTTGGCAGGCCCTTGACCGACAGTGGTTGTTGTGCCAAAGAAAAAAAAATTATCGTTGTTACGGCCATGTTACATCCAAATAAAGGCATCTTGCACTAATTCAATGGCCTTGAAATTTAATGTTGAATTTTGTTGCCATCTATTATCGTTGTTACGGCCATGTTACATCCAAATGAAGCCATCTTGCACTATTTGAATGGCCTTGAAATTTGATGTTGAATTTTGTTGCCATCTATTATCGTTGTTACGGCCATGTTTCATCCAAATAAAGGCATTTTGCACTAATTCAATGGCCTTGAAATTTGATGTTGAGTTTTGTTGCCATCTATTATCGTTGTTACGGCCATGTTTCATCCAAATGAAGCCATCTTGCACTATTTGAATGGCCTTGAAATTTGATGTTGAGTTTTGTTGCCATCTATTATCGTTGTTACAACCATGTTTTATCCAAATGAAGCCATCTTGCACTATTTGAATGGCCTTGAAATTTGATGTTGAGTTTTTTTGCCATCTATTATCGTTGTTACGGCCATGTTTCATCCAAATGAAGCCATATTGTACAATTTGAATGGCCTTGAAATTTGATGTTGAATTTTGTTGCCATCTATTATCGTTGTTACGGCCATGTTTCATCCAAATGAAGCCATCTTGCACTATTTGAATGGCCTTGAATTTTGATGTTGAATTTTGTTGCCATCTATTATCGTTGTTACGGCCATGTTTTATCCAAATGAAGCCATTTTGCACTATTTGAATGGCCTTGAATTTTGATGTTGAGTTTTGTTGCCATCTATTATCCTTGTTACGGCCATGTTTCATCCAAATGAAGCCATCTTGCACTATTTGAATGGCCTTGAAATTTGATGTTGAGTTTTGTTGCCATCTATTATCGTTGTTAACGTACTTAACAACATACCCGTCATGGGTTCAAGCCCCAAATAGACCGTGCTCCCATACGTAGGACTGACTATCCTGCTATGGTAACAATAAGTCACTGAAAGCCAAGCTCACTTCACTAGTGGGTACTTGGCAGGCCCTTGACCGACAGTGGTTGTTGTGCCAAAGAAAACAGAAAAAAATATCGTTGTTACGGCCATGTTACATCCAAATAAAGGCATCTTGCACTAATTCATTGGCCTTGAAATTTGATGTTGAATTTTGTTGCCATCTATTATCGTTGTTACGGCCATGTTTCATCCAAATGAAGCCATCTTGCACTATTTGAATGGCCTTGAAATTTGATGTTGAATTTTGTTGCCATCTATTATCGTTGTTACGGCCATGTTTCATCCAAATAAAGGCATCTTGCACTAATTCAATGGCCTTGAAATTTGATGTTGAATTTTGTTGCCATCTATTATCGTTGTTACGGCCATGTTTCATCCAAATGAAGCCATATTGCACTATTTGCATGTACTTAAAATTTGATGTTGAGTTTTGTTGCCATCTATTATCGTTGTTACGGCCATGTTTCATCCAAATGAAACCATCTTGCACTATTTGAATGGCCTTGAAATTTGATGTTGAGTTTTGTTGCCATCTATTATCGTTGTTACGGCCATGTTACATCCAAATGAAGCCATCTTGCACTATTTGAATGGCCTTGAAATTTGATGTTGAGTTTTGTTGCCATCTATTATCGTTGTTACGGCCATGTTTCATCCAAATGAAGCCATCTTGCACTATTTGAATGGCCTTGAAATTTGATGTTGAATTTTGTTGCCATCTATTATCGTTGTTTCGGCCATGTTTCATCCAAATAAAGGCATCTTGCTCTAATTCAATGGCCTTGAAATTTGATGTTGGGTTTTTTTGCCATCTATTATCGTTGTTACGGCCATGTTTCATCCAAATGAAGCCATCTTGCACTATTTAAATGGCCTTGAAATTTGATGTTGAGTTTTGTTGCCATCTATTATCGTTGTTACGGCCATGTTTCATCCAAATGAAGCCATCTTGCACTATTTCAATGGCCTTGAAATGTGATGTTGATTTTTGTTGCCATCTATTATCGTTGTTACGGCCATGTTTCATCCAAATGAAGCCATATTGCACTATTTGAATGGCCTTGAAATTTGATGTTGAATTTTGTTGCCATCTATTATCGTTGTTACGGCCATGTTTCATCCAAATGAAGCCATCTTGCACTATTTGAATGGCCTTGAAATTTGATGTTGAGTTTTGTTGCCATCTATTATCGTTGTTAACGTACTTAACAACATACCCGTCATGGGTTCAAGCCCCAAATAGACCGTGCTCCCATACGTAGGACTGACTATCCTGCTATGGTAACAATAAGTCACTGAAAGCCAAGCTCACTTCACTAGTGGGTACTTGGCAGGCCCTTGACCGACAGTGGTTGTTGTGCCAAAGAAAACAGAAAAAAATATCGTTGTTACGGCCATGTTACATCCAAATAAAGGCATCTTGCACTAATTCATTGGCCTTGAAATTTGATGTTGAATTTTGTTGCCATCTATTATCGTTGTTACGGCCATGTTTCATCCAAATGAAGCCATCTTGCACTATTTCAATGGCCTTGAAATTTGATGTTGAATTTTGTTGCCATCTATTATCGTTGTTACGGCCAAGTTTCATCCAAATAAAGGCATTTTGCACTAATTCAATGGCCTTGAAATTTGATGTTGAATTTTGTTGCCATCTATTATCGTTGTTACGGCCATGTTTCATCCAAATGAAGCCATATTGCACTATTTGCATGTACTTAAAATTTGATGTTGAGTTTTGTTGCCATCTATTATCGTTGTTACGGCCATGTTTCATCCAAATGAAGCCATCTTGCACTATTTGAATGGCCTTGAAATTTGATGTTGGGTTTTTTTGCCATCTATTATCGTTGTTACGGCCATGTTTCATCCAAATGAAGCCATCTTGCACTATTTAAATGGCCTTGAAATTTGATGTTGAGTTTTGTTGCCATCTATTATCGTAGTTACGGCCATGTTTCATCCAAATGAAGTCATATTGCACTATTTGAATGGCCTTGAAATTTGATGTTGAGTTTTGTTGCCATCTATTATCGTTGATACGGCCATGTTTCATCCAAATGAAGCCATCTTGCACTATTTGAATGGCCTTGAAATTTGATGTTGAATTTGGTTGCCATCTATTATCGTTGTTACGGCCATGTTTCATCCAAATGAAGCCATCTTGCACTATTTGAATGGCCTTGAAATTTGATGTTGAATTTTGTTGCCATCTATTATCGTTGTTACGGCCATGTTTCATCCAAATGAAGCCATCTTGCACTATTTGAATGGCCTTGAAATTTGATGTTGAATTTTGTTGCCATCTATTATCGTTGTTAACGTACTTAACAACATGCCCGTCAAGGGTTCAAGCCCTAAATAGACCGTGCTCCCACACGTAGGACTGACTATCCTGCTATGATAACAATAAGTCACTGAAAGCCAAGCTCACTTCACTAGTGGGTACTTGGCAGGCCCTTGACCGACAGTGGTTGTTGTGCCAAAGAAAAAAGAAAAAATTATCATTGTTACGGCCATGTTTCATCCAACTAAAGGCATCTTGCACTAATTCAATGGCCTTGAAATTTAATGTTGAATTTTGTTGCCATCTATTATCGTTGTTACGGCCATGTTACATCCAAATGAAGCCATCTTGCACTATTTGAATGGCCTTGAAATTTGATGTTGAATTTTGTTGCCATCTATTATCGTTGTTACGGCCATGTTTCATCCAAATGAAGCCATCTTGCACTAATTCAATGGCCTTGAAATTTGATGTTGAGTTTTGTTGCCATCTATTATCGTTGTTACGGCCATGTTTCATCCAAATGAAGCCATCTTGCACTATTTGAATGGCCTTGAAATTTGATGTTGAGTTTTGTTGCCATCTATTATCGTTGTTACGGCCATGCTTCATCCAAATGAAGCCATCTTGCACTATTTGAATGGCCTTGAAATTTGATGTTGAGTTGTTTTGCCATCTATTATCGTTGTTACGGCCATGTTTCATCCAAATGAAGCCATCTTGCACTATTTAAATGGCCTTGAAATTTGATGTTGAGTTTTGTTGCCATCTATTATCGTTGTTACGGCCATGTTTCATCCAAATGAAGCCATCTTGCACTATTTCAATGGCCTTGAAATTTGATGTTGGGTTTTTTTGCCATCTATTATCGTTGTTACGGCCATGTTTCATCCAAATGAAGCCATCTTGCACTATTTAAATGGCCTTGAAATTTGATGTTGAGTTTTGTTGCCATCTATTATCGTTGTTACGGCCATGTTTCATCCAAATGAAGTCATATTGCACTATTTGAATGGCCTTGAAATTTGATGTTGAGTTTTGTTGCCATCTATTATCGTTGATACGGCCATGTTTCATCCAAATGAAGCCATCTTGCACTATTTGAATGGCCTTGAAATTTGATGTTGAATTTTGTTGCCATCTATTATCGTTGTTACGGCCATGTTTCATCCAAATGAAGCCATCTTGCACTATTTGAATGGCCTTGAAATTTGATGTTGAATTTTGTTGCCATCTATTATCGTTGTTACGGCCATGTTTCATCCAAATGAAGCCATCTTGCACTATTTGAATGGCCTTGAAATTTGATGTTGAATTTTGTTGCCATCTATTATCGTTGTTAACGTACTTAACAACATGCCCGTCAAGGGTTCAAGCCCTAAATAGACCGTGCTCCCACACGTAGGACTGACTATCCTGCTATGATAACAATAAGTCACTGAAAGCCAAGCTCACTTCACTAGTGGGTACTTGGCAGGCCCTTGACCGACAGTGGTTGTTGTGCCAAAGAAAAAAGAAAAAATTATCATTGTTACGGCCATGTTACATCCAAATAAAGGCATCTTGCACTAATTCATTGGCCTTGAAATTGGATTTTGAATTTTGTTGCCATCTATTATCGTTGTTACGGCCATGTTTCATCCAATGAAGCCATCTTGCACTATTTGAATGGCCTTGAAATTTCATGTTGAGTTTTTTTGCCATCTATTATCGTTGTTACGGCCATGTTTTATCCAAATGAAGTCATATTGCACTATCTGAATGGCCTTGAAATTTGATGTTGAATTTTGTTGCCATCTATTATCGTTGTTACGGCCATGTTTCATCCAAATGAAGCCATCTTGCACTATTTGAATGGCCTTGAAATTTGATGTTGAGTTTTGTTGCCATCTATTATCGTTGTTACAACCATGTTTTATCCAAATGAAGCCATCTTGCACTATTTGAATGGCCTTGAAATTTGATGTTGAGTTGTTTTGCCATCTATTATCGTTGTTACGGCCATGTTTCATCCAAATGAAGCCATATTGTACAATTTGAATGGCCTTGAAATTTGATGTTGAATTTTGTTGCCATCTATTATCGTTGTTACGGCCATGTTTCATCCAAATGAAGCCATCTTGCACTATTTGAATGGCCTTGAATTTTGATGTTGAATTTTGTTGCCATCTATTATCGTTGTTACGGCCATGTTTTATCCAAATGAAGCCATTTTGCACTATTTGAATGGCCTTGAATTTTGATGTTGAGTTTTGTTGCCATCTATTATCCTTGTTACGGCCATGTTTCATCCAAATGAAGCCATCTTGCACTATTTGAATGGCCTTGAAATTTGATGTTGAGTTTTGTTGCCATCTATTATCGTTGTTAACGTACTTAACAACATACCCGTCATGGGTTCAAGCCCTAAATAGACCGTGCACCCATACGTAGGACTGACTTTCCTGCTATGGTAACAATAAGTCACTGAAAGCCAAGCTCACTTCACTAGTGGGTACTTGGCAGGCCCTTGACCGACAGTGGTTGTTGTGCCAAAGAAAACAGAAAAAAATATCGTTGTTACGGCCATGTTACATCCAAATAAAGGCATCTTGCACTAATTCATTGGCCTTGAAATTTGATGTTGAATTTTGTTGCCATCTATTATCGTTGTTACGGCCATGTTTCATCCAAATGAAGCCATCTTGCACTATTTGAATGGCCTTGAAATTTGATGTTGAATTTTGTTGCCATCTATTATCGTTGTTACGGCCATGTTTCATCCAAATAAAGGCATCTTGCACTAATTCAATGGCCTTGAAATTTGATGTTGAATTTTGTTGCCATCTATTATCGTTGTTACGGCCATGTTTCATCCAAATGAAGCCATATTGCACTATTTGCATGTACTTAAAATTTGATGTTGAGTTTTGTTGCCATCTATTATCGTTGTTACGGCCATGTTTCATCCAAATGAAGCCATCTTGCACTATTTGAATGGCCTTGAAATTTGATGTTGAGTTTTGTTGCCATCTATTATCGTTGTTACGGCCATGTTACATCCAAATGAAGCCATCTTGCACTATTTCAATGGCCTTGAAATTTGATGTTGAGTTTTGTTGCCATCTATTATCGTTGTTACGGCCATGTTTCATCCAAATGAAGCCATCTTGCACTATTTGAATGTCCTTGAAATTTGATGTTGAATTTTGTTGCCATCTATTATCGTTGTTACGGCCATGTTTCATCCAAATAAAGGCATCTTGCTCTAATTCAATGGCCTTGAAATTTGATGTTGGGTTTTTTTGCCATCTATTATCGTTGTTACGGCCATGTTTCATCCAAATGAAGCCATCTTGCACTATTTAAATGGCCTTGAAATTTGATGTTGAGTTTTGTTGCCATCTATTATCGTTGTTACGGCCATGTTTCATCCAAATGAAGCCATCTTGCACTATTTCAATGGCCTTGAAGTTTGATGTTGATTTTTGTTGCCATCTATTATCGTTGTTACGGCCATGTTTCATCCAAATGAAGCCATATTGCACTATTTGAATGGCCTTGAAATTTGATGTTGAATTTTGTTGCCATCTATTATCGTTGTTACGGCCATGTTTCATCCAAATGAAGCCATCTTGCACTATTTGAATGGCCTTGAAATTTGATGTTGAGTTTTGTTGCCATCTCTTATCGTTGTTAACGTACTTAACAACATGCCCGTCATGGGTTCAAGCCCCAAATAGACCGTGCTCCCATACGTAGGACTGACTATCCTGCTATGGTAACAATAAGTCACTGAAAGCCAAGCTCACTTCACTAGTGGGTACTTGGCAGGCCCTTGACCGACAGTGGTTGTTGTGCCAAAGAAAACAGAAAAAAATATCGTTGTTACGGCCATGTTACATCCAAATAAAGGCATCTTGCACTAATTCATTGGCCTTGAAATTTGATGTTGAATTTTGTTGCCATCTATTATCGTTGTTACGGCCATGTTTCATCCAAATGAAGCCATCTTGCACTATTTGAATGGCTTTGAAATTTGATGTTGAATTTTGTTGCCATCTATTATCGTTGTTACGGCCATGTTTCATCCAAATAAAGGCATCTTGCACTAATTCAATGGCCTGGAAATTTGATGTTGAATTTTGTTGCCATCTATTATCGTTGTTACGGCCATGTTTCATCCAAATGAAGCCATATTGCACTATTTGCATGTACTTAAAATTTGATGTTGAGTTTTGTTGCCATCTATTATCGTTGTTACGGCCATGTTTCATCCAAATGAAGCCATCTTGCACTATTTGAATGGCCTTGAAATTTGATGTTGGGTTTTTTTGCCATCTATTATCGTTGTTACGGCCATGTTTCATCCAAATGAAGCCATCTTGCACTATTTAAATGGTCTTGAAATCTGATGTTGAGTTTTGTTGCCATCTATTATCGTTGTTACGGCCATGTTTCATCCAAATGAAGCCATCTTGCACTATTTGAATGGCCTTGAAATTTGATGTTGAATTTTGTTGCCATCTATTATCGTTGTTACGGCCATGTTTCATCCAAATGAAGCCATCTTGCACTATTTGAATGGCCTTGAAATTTGATGTTGAATTTTGTTGCCATCTATTATTGTTGTTACGGCCATGTTTCATCCAAATGAAGCCATCTTGCACTATTTGAATGGCCTTGAAATTTGATGTTGAATTTTGTTGCCATCTATTATCGTTGTTAACGTACTTAACAACATGCCCGTCATGGGTTCAAGCCCTAAATAGACCGTGCTCCCACACGTAGGACTGACTATCCTGCTATGATAACAATAAGTCACTGAAAGCCAAGCTCACTTCACTAGTGGGTACTTGGCAGGCCCTTGACCGACAGTGGTTGTTGTGCCAAAGAAAAAAGAAAAAATTATCATTGTTACGGCCATGTTACATCCAAATAAAGGCATCTTGCACTAATTCATTGGCCTTGAAATTGGATTTTGAATTTTGTTGCCATCTATTATCGTTGTTACGGCCATGTTTCATCCAATGAAGCCATCTTGCACTATTTGAATGGCCTTGAAATTTCATGTTGAGTTTTTTTGCCATCTATTATCGTTGTTACGGCCATGTTTTATCCAAATGAAGTCATATTGCACTATCTGAATGGCCTTGAAATTTGATGTTGAATTTTGTTGCCATCTATTATCGTTGTTACGGCCATGTTTCATCCAAATGAAGCCATATTGCACTATTTGAATGGCCTTGAAATTTGATGTTGAGTTTTGTTGCCATCTATTATCGTTGTAACGGCCGTGTTTCATCCAAATGAAGCCATCTTGCACTAATTGAATGGCCTTGAAATTTCATGTTGAGTTATTTTTTGCCATCTATTATCGTTGTTACGGCCATGTTATATCCAAATGAAGCCATCTTGCACTATTTGAATGGCCTTGAAATTTGATGTTGAGTTATGTTGCCATCTATTATCGTTGTTACGGCCATGTTTCATCCAAATGAAGCCATCTTGCACTATTTGAATGGCCTTGAAATTTGATGTTGAGTTTTGTTGCCATCTATTATCGTTGTTACGGCCATGTTTTATCCAAATGAAGTCATATTGCACTATTTGAATGGCCTTGAAATTTGATGTTGAATTTTGTTGCCATCTATTATCGTTGTTACGGCCATGTTTCATCCAAATGAAGCCATATTGCACTATTTGAATGGCCTTGAAATTTGATGTTGAATTTTGTTGCCATCTATTATCGTTGTTACGGCCATGTTTCATCCAAATGAAGCCATATTGCACTATTTGCATGTACTTAAAATTTGATGTTGAGTTTTGTTGCCATCTATTATCGTTGTTACGGCCATGTTTCATCCAAATGAAGCCATCTTGCACTAGTTAAATGGCCTTGAAATTTGATGTTGAGTTTTGTTGCCATCTATTATCGTTGTTACGGCCATGTTTCATCCAAATGAAGCCATCTTGCACTATTTGCATGTACTTAAAATTTGATGTTGAGTTTTGTTGCCATCTATTATCGTTGTTACGGCCATGTTTCATCCAAATAAAGGCATCTTGCACTATTTCAATGTCCTTGAAATTTGATGTTGAATTTTGTTGCCATCTATTATCGTTGTTACGGCCATGTTTCATCCAAATGAAGCCATATTGCAGTATTTGAATGGCCTTGAAATTTGATGTTGAGTTTTGTTGCCATCTATTATCGTTGTTACGGCCATGTTTCATCCAAATGAAGCCATTTTGCACTATTTGAATGGCCTTGAAATTTGATGTTGAGTTTGTTGCCATCTATTTTCCTTGTAACGGCCATGTTTCATCCAAATGAAGCCATCTTGCACTATTTGAATGGCCTTGAAATTTGATGTTGAGTTTTGTTGCCATCTATTATCGTTGTTACGGCCATGTTTCATCCAAATGAAGCCATTTTGCACTATTTGAATGGCCTTGAAATTTGATGTTGAGTTTTTTTGCCATCTATTATCGTTGTTACGGCCATGTTTCATCCAAATGAAGCCATCTTGCATTAGTTGAATGGCCTTTAAATTTGATGTTGAATTTTGTTGCCATCTATTATCGTTGTTAACGTACTTAACAACATGCCCGTCATGGGTTCAAGCCCCGAATAGACCGTGCTCCCATACGTAGGACTGACTATCCTGCTATGGTAACAATAAGTCACTGAAAGCCAAGCTCACTTCACTAGTGGGTACTTGGCAGGCCCTTGACCGACAGTGGTTGTTGTGCCAAAGAAAAAAAAAATTATCGTTGTTACGGCCATGTTACATCCAAATAAAGGCATCTTGCACTAATTCAATGGCCTTGAAATTTACTGTTGAATTTTGTTGCCATCTATTATCGTTGTTACGGCCATGTTACATCCAAATGAAGCCATCTTGCACTATTTGAATGGCCTTGAAATTTGATGTTGAATTTTGTTGCCATCTATTATCGTTGTTACGGCCATGTTTCATCCAAATAAAGGCATCTTGCGCTGTTTCAATGGCCTTGAAATTTGATGTTGAGTTTTTTTGCCATCTATTATCGTTGTTACGGCCATGTTTTATCCAAATGAAGCCATTTTGCACTATTTGAATGGCCTTGAAATTTGATGTTGAATTTTGTTGCCATCTATTATCGTTGTTACGGCCATGTTTCATCCAAATAAAGGCATCTTGCACTATTTGAATGGCCTTGAAATTTGATGTTGAGTTTTGTTGCCATCTATTATCGTTGTTACGGCCATGTTATATCCAAATGAAGTCATATTGCACTATTTGAATGGCCTTGAAATTTGATGTTGAGTTTGTTGCCATCTATTATCCTTGTTACGGCCATGTTTCATCCAAATGAAGCCATCTTGCACTAGTTGAATGGCCTTGAAATTTGATGTTGAATTTTGTTGCCATCTATTATCGTTGTTAACGTACTTAACAATATGCCCGTCATGGGTTCAAGCCCCGAATAGACCGTGCTCCCATACGTAGGACTGACTATCCTGCTATGGTAACAATAAGTCACTGAAAGCCAAGCTCACTTCACTAGTGGGTACTTGGCAGGCCCTTGACCGACAGTGGTTGTTGTGCCAAAGAAAAAAAAATTATCGTTGTTACGGCCATGTTACATCCAAATAAAGGCATCTTGCACTAATTCAATGGCCTTGAAATTTAATGTTGAATTTTGTTGCCATCTATTATCGTTGTTACGGCCATGTTACATCCAAATGAAGCCATCTTGCACTATTTGAATGTCCTTGAAATTTGATGTTGAATTTTGTTGCCATCTATTATCGTTGTTACGGCCATGTTTCATCCAAATGAAGCCATCTTGCACTAATTCAATGGCCTTGAAATTTGATGTTGAGTTTTTTTGCCATCTATTATCGTTGTTACGGCCATGTTTCATCCAAATGAAGCCATCTTGCACTATTTGAATGGCCTTGAAATTTGATGTTGAGTTTTGTTGCCATCTATTATCGTTGTTACAACCATGTTTTATCCAAATGAAGCCATCTTGCACTATTTGAATGGCCTTGAAATTTGATGTTGAGTTTTTTTGCCATCTATTATCGTTGTTACGGCCATGTTTCATCCAAATGAAGCCATATTGTACAATTTGAATGGCCTTGAAATTTGATGTTGAATTTTGTTGCCATCTATTATCGTTGTTACGGTTATGTTTCATCCAAATGAAGCCATATTGCACTAATGCAATGGCCTTGAAATTTGATGTTGAATTTTGTTGCCATCTATTATCGTTGTTACGGCCATGTTTCATCCAAATGAAGCCATATTGCACTATTTGCATGTACTTAAAATTTGATGTTGAGTTTTGTTGCCATCTATTATCGTTGTTACGGCCATGTTTCATCCATATAAAGGCATCTTGCACTATTTCAATGTCCTTGAAATTTGATGTTGAATTTTGTTGCCATCTATTATCGTTGTTACGGCCATGTTTCATCCAAATGAAGCCATATTGCAGTATTTGAATGGCCTTGAAATTTGATGTTGAGTTTTGTTGCCATCTATTATCGTTGTTACGGCCATGTTTCATCCAAATGAAGCCATTTTGCACTATTTGAATGGCCTTGAAATTTGATGTTGAGTTTGTTGCCATCTATTTTCCTTGTAACGGCCATGTTTCATCCAAATGAAGCCATCTTGCACTATTTGAATGGCCTTGAAATTTGATGTTGAGTTTTGTTGCCATCTATTATCGTTGTTACGGCCATGTTTCATCCAAATGAAGCCATTTTGCACTATTTGAATGGCCTTGAAATTTGATGTTGAGTTTTTTTGCCATCTATTATCGTTGTTACGGCCATGTTTCATCCAAATGAAGCCATCTTGCATTAGTTGAATGGCCTTTAAATTTGATGTTGAATTTTGTTGCCATCTATTATCGTTGTTAACGTACTTAACAACATGCCCGTCATGGGTTCAAGCCCCGAATAGACCGTGCTCCCATACGTAGGACTGACTATCCTGCTATGGTAACAATAAGTCACTGAAAGCCAAGCTCACTTCACTAGTGGGTACTTGGCAGGCCCTTGACCGACAGTGGTTGTTGTGCCAAAGTAAAAAGAAAAAAAATATCGTTGTTACGGCCATGTTACATCCAAATAAAGGAATCTTGCACTAATTCATTGGCCTTGAAATTTGATGTTGAATTTTGTTGCCATCTATTATCGTTGTTACGGCCATGTTACATCCAAATAAAGGCATCTTGCACTAATTCAATGGCCTTGAAATTTGATGTTGAATTTTGTTGCCATCTATTATCGTTGTTACGGCCATGTTTCATCCAAATGAAGCCATCTTGCACTATTTGAATGGCCTTGAAATTTGATGTTGAGTTTTGTTGCCATCTATTATCGTTGTTACGGTCATGTTTCATCCAAATGAAGCCATCTTGCACTATTTGAATGGCCTTGAAATTTGATGTTGAGTTTTGTTGCCATCTATTATCGTTGTTACGGCCATGTTATATCCAAATGAAGTCATATTGCACTATTTGAATGGCCTTGAAATTTGATGTTGAGTTTTGTTGCCATCTATTATCGTTGTTACGGCCATGTTTCATCCAAATGAAGCCATCTTGCACTATTTGAATGGCCTTGAAATTTGATGTTGAGTTTTGTTGCCATCTATTATCGTTGTTACGGCCATGTTTCATCCAAATGAAGCCATCTTGCACTATTTGCATGTACTTAACATTTAATGTTGAGTTTTTTTGCCATCTATTATCGTTGTTACGGCCATGTTTCATCCAAATGAAGCCATCTTGCACTATTTGAATGGCCTTGAAATTTGATGTTGAATTTTGTTGCCATCTATTATCGTTGTTACGGCCATGTTTCATCCAAATAAAGGCATCTTGCTCTAATTCAATGGCCTTGAAATTTGATGTTGGGTTTTTTCGCCATCTATTATCGTTGTTACGGCCATGTTTCATCCAAATGAAGCCATCTTGCACTATTTAAATGGCCTTGAAATTTGATGTTGAGTTTTGTTGCCATCTATTATCGTTGTTACGGCCATGTTTCATCCAAATGAAGCCATCTTGCACTATTTGAATGGCCTTGAAATTTGATGTTGAATTTTGTTGCCATCTATTATCGTTGTTACGGCCATGTTTCATCCAAATGAAGCCATATTGCACTATTTGAATGGCCTTGAAATTTGATGTTGAATTTTGTTGCCATCTATTATCGTTGTTACGGCCATGTTTCATCCAAATGAAGCCATATTGCACTATTTGAATGGCCTTGAAATTTGATGTTGAGTTTTGTTGCCATCTATTATCCTTGCAACGGCCATGTTTCATCCAAATGAAGCCATCTTGCACTATTTGAATGGCCTTGAAATTTGATGTTGAGTTTTGTTGCCATCTATTACCGTTGTTACGGCCATTTTTCATCCAAATGAAGCCATCTTGCACTATTTGCATGTACTTAACATTTAATGTTGAGTTTTTTTGCCATCTATTATCGTTGTTACGGCCATGTTTCATCCAAATGAAGCCATCTTGCACTATTTGAATGGCCTTGAAATTTGATGTTGAATTTTGTTGCCATCTATTATCGTTGTTACGGCCATGCTTCATCCAAATGAAGCCATCTTACACTATTTGAATGGCCTTGAAATTTGATGTTGAGTTTGGTTGCCATCTATTATCGTTGTTACGGCCATGTTTCATCCAAATGAAGCCATCTTGCACTATTTGAATGGCCTTGAAATTTGATGTTGAGTTTTGTTGCCATCTATTATCGTTGTTACGGCCATGTTTCATCCAAATGAAGCCATCTTGCACTATTTGAATGGCCTTGAAATTTGATGTTGAATTTTGTTGCCATCTATTATCGTTGTTACGGCCATGTTTCATCCAAATGAAGCCATCTTGCACTATTTGAATGGCCTTGAAATTTGATGTTGAGTTTGGTTGCCATCTATTATCGTTGTTAACGTACTTAACAACATGCCCGTCATGGGTTCAAGCCCCAAATAGACCGTGCTCCCATACGTAGGACTGACTATCCTGCTATGGTAACAATAAGTCACTGAAAGCCAAGCTCACTTCACTAGTGGGTACTTGGCAGGCCCTTGACCGACAGTGGTTGTTGTGCCAAAGAAAAAAAAATTATCGTTGTTACGGCCATGTTACATCCAAATAAAGGCATCTTGCACTAATTCAATGGCCTTGAAATTTAATGTTGAATTTTGTTGCCATCTATTATCGTTGTTACGGCCATGTTACATCCAAATGAAGCCATCTTGCACTATTTGAATGGCCTTGAAATTTGATGTTGAGTTTTGTTGCCATCTATTATCGTTGTTACGGCCATGTTTCATCCAAATAAAGGCATCTTGCGCTGTTTCAATGGCCTTGAAATTTGATGTTGAATTTTGTTGCCATCTATTATCGTTGTTACGGCCATGTTTCATCCAAATAAAGGCATCTTGCGCTGTTTCAATGGCCTTGAAATTTGATGTTGAATTTTGTTGCCATCTATTATCGTTGTTACGGCCATGTTTCATCCAAATGAAGCCATCTTGCACTATTTGAATGGCCTTGAAATTTGATGTTGAGTTTTGTTGCCATCTATTATCGTTGTTACAACCATGTTTTATCCAAATGAAGCCATCTTGCACTATTTGAATGGCCTTGAAATTTGATGTTGAATTTTGTTGCCATCTATTATCGTTGTTACGGCCATGTTTCATCCAAATGAAGCCATATTGCACTATTTGAATGGCCTTGAAATTTGATGTTGAGTTTTGTTGCCATCTATTATCGTTGTAACGGCCGTGTTTCATCCAAATGAAGCCATCTTGCACTAATTGAATGGCCTTGAAATTTCATGTTGAGTTATTTTTTGCCATCTATTATCGTTGTTACGGCCATGTTTCATCCAAATGAAGCCATCTTGCACTATTTGAATGGCCTTGAAATTTGATGTTGAGTTATGTTGCCATCTGTTATCGTTGTTACGGCCATGTTTCATCCAAATGAAGTCATCTTGCACTATTTGAATGGCCTTGAAATTTGATGTTGAGTTTTTTTGCCATCTATTATCGTTGTTACGGCCATGTTTTATCCAAATGAAGTCATATTGCACTATTTGAATGGCCTTGAAATTGGATGTTGAATTTAGTTGCCATCTATTATCGTTGTTACGGCCATGTTACATCCAAATGAAGCCATCTTGCACTATTTGAATGGCCTTGAAATTTCATGTTGAGTTTTTTGCCATCTATTATCGTTGTTACGGCCATGTTTTATCCAAATGAAGTCATATTGCACTATTTGAATGGCCTTGAAATTTGATGTTGAATTTTGTTGCCATCTATTATCGTTGTTACGGCCATGTTTCATCCAAATGAAGCCATATTGCACTATTTGAATGGCCTTGAAATTTGATGTTGAGTTTTGTTGCCATCTATTATCGTTGTAACGGCCGTGTTTCATCCAAATGAAGCCATCTTGCGCTAATTGAATGGCCTTGAAATTTCATGTTGAGTTATTTTTTGCCATCTATTATCGTTGTTACGGCCATGTTTCATCCAAATGAAGCCATCTTGCACTATTTGAATGGCCTTGAAATTTGATGTTGAGTTTTGTTGCCATCTATTATCCTTGCAACGGCCATGTTTCATCCAAATGAAGCCATCTTACACTATTTGAATGGCCTTGAAATTTGATGTTGAGTTTGGTTGCCATCTATTATCGTTGTTACGGCCATGTTTCATCCAAATGAAGCCATCTTGCACTATTTGAATGGCCTTGAAATTTGATGTTGAGTTTTGTTGCCATCTATTATCGTTGTTACGGCCATGTTTCATCCAAATGAAGCCATCTTGCACTATTTGAATGGCCTTGAAATTTGATGTTGAGTTTGGTTGCCATCTATTATCGTTGTTAACGTACTTAACAACATGCCCGTCATGGGTTCAAGCCCCAAATAGACCGTGCTCCCATACGTAGGACTGACTATCCTGCTATGGTAACAATAAGTCACTGAAAGCCAAGCTCACTTCACTAGTGGGTACTTGGCAGGCCCTTGACCGACAGTGGTTGTTGTGCCAAAGAAAAAAAAATTATCGTTGTTACGGCCATGTTACATCCAAATAAAGCCATCTTGCACTAATTCAATGGCCTTGAAATTTAATGTTGAATTTTGTTGCCATCTATTATCGTTGTTACGGCCATGTTACATCCAAATGAAGCCATCTTGCACTATTTGAATGGCCTTGAAATTTGATGTTGAGTTTTGTTGCCATCTATTATCGTTGTTACGGCCATGTTTCATCCAAATAAAGGCATCTTGCGCTGTTTCAATGGCCTTGAAATTTGATGTTGAATTTTGTTGCCATCTATTATCGTTGTTACGGCCATGTTTCATCCAAATAAAGGCATCTTGCGCTGTTTCAATGGCCTTGAAATTTGATGTTGAATTTTGTTGCCATCTATTATCGTTGTTACGGCCATGTTTCATCCAAATGAAGCCATCTTGCACTATTTGAATGGCCTTGAAATTTGATGTTGAGTTTTGTTGCCATCTATTATCGTTGTTACAACCATGTTTTATCCAAATGAAGCCATCTTGCACTATTTGAATGGCCTTGAAATTTGATGTTGAGTTTTGTTGCCATCTATTATCGTTGTTACGGCCATGTTTCATCCAAATGAAGCCATATTGTACAATTTGAATGGCCTTGAAATTTGATGTTGAGTTTTGTTGCCATCTATTATCGTTGATACGGCCATGTTTCATCCAAATGAAGCCATATTGCACTATTTGAATGGCCTTGAAATTTGATGTTGAGTTTTGTTGCCATCTATTATCGTTGTTACGGCCATGTTTCATCCAAATGAAGCCATCTTGCACTATTTGAATGGCCTTGAAATTTGATGTTGAATTTTGTTGCCATCTATTATCGTTGTTACGGCCATGTTTCATCCAAATGAAGCCATCTTGCACTATTTGAATGGCCTTGAAATTTGATGTTGAGTTTTGTTGCCATCTATTATCGTTGTTAACGTACTTAACAACATGCCCGTCATGGGTTCAAGCCCTAAATAGACCGTGCTCCCACACGTAGGACTGACTATCCTGCTATGATAAAAATAAGTCACTGAAAGCCAAGCTCACTTCACTAGTGGGTACTTGGCAGGCCCTTGACCGACAGTGGTTGTTGTGCCAAAGAAAAAAGAAAAAATTATTGTTGTTACGGCCATGTTACATCCAAATAAAGGCATCTTGCACTAATTCATTGGCCTTGAAATTGGATGTTGAATTTAGTTGCCATCTATTATCGTTGTTACGGCCATGTTACATCCAAATGAAGCCATCTTGCACTATTTGAATGGCCTTGAAATTTCATGTTGAGTTTTTTGCCATCTATTATCGTTGTTACGGCCATGTTTTATCCAAATGAAGTCATATTGCACTATTTGAATGGCCTTGAAATTTGATGTTGAATTTTGTTGCCATCTATTATCGTTGTTACGGCCATGTTTCATCCAAATGAAGCCATATTGCACTATTTGAATGGCCTTGAAATTTGATGTTGAGTTTTGTTGCCATCTATTATCGTTGTAACGGCCGTGTTTCATCCAAATGAAGCCATCTTGCACTAATTGAATGGCCTTGAAATTTCATGTTGAGTTATTTTTTGCCATCTATTATCGTTGTTACGGCCATGTTTCATCCAAATGAAGCCATCTTGCACTATTTGAATGGCCTTGAAATTTGATGTTGAGTTATGTTGCCATCTGTTATCGTTGTTACGGCCATGTTTCATCCAAATGAAGTCATCTTGCACTATTTGAATGGCCTTGAAATTTGATGTTGAGTTTTTTTGCCATCTATTATCGTTGTTACGGCCATGTTTTATCCAAATGAAGTCATATTGCACTATTTGAATGGCCTTGAAATTTGATGTTGAATTTTGTTGCCATCTATTATCGTTGTTACGGCCATGTTTCATCCAAATGAAGCCATTTTGCACTATTTGAATGGCCTTGAAATTTGATGTTGAGTTTGTTGCCATCTATTATCGTTGTTACGGCCATGTTTCATCCAAATGAAGCCATATTGCACTATTTGCATGTACTTAAAATTTGATGTTGAGTTTTTTTGCCATCTATTATCGTTGTTACGGCCATGTTTCATCCAAATGAAGCCATCTTGCACTATTTGAATGGCCTTGAAATTTGATGTTGAATTTTGTTGCCATCTATTATCGTTGTTACGGCCATGTTTCATCCAAATGAAGCCATATTGCACTATTTGAATGGCCTTGAAATTTGATGTTGAGTTTTGTTGCCATCTATTATCGTTGTTACGGCCATGTTTCATCCAAATGAAGCCATCTTGCACTATTTGAATGGCCTTGAAATTTGATGTTGAATTTTGTTGCCATCTATTATCGTTGTAACGGCCATGTTTCATCCAAATGAAGCCATCTTGCACTATTTGCATGTACTTAAAATTTGATGTTGAGTTTTGTTGCCATCTATTATCGTTGTTACGGCCATGTTTCATCCAAATAAAGGCATCTTGCACTATTTCAATGTCCTTGAAATTTGATGTTGAATTTTGTTGCCATCTATTATCGTTGTTACGGCCATGTTTCATCCAAATGAAGCCATTTTGCACTATTTGAATGGCCTTGAAATTTGATGTTGAGTTTGTTGCAATCTATTTTCCTTGTTACGGCCATGTTTCATCCAAATGAAGCCATCTTGCACTAGTTGAATGGCCTTGAAATTTGATGTTGAATTTTGTTGCCATCTATTATCGTTGTTACGGCCATGTTTCATCCAAATGAAGCCATCTTGCACTATTTGAATGGCCTTGAAATTTGATGTTGAGTTATGTTGTCATCTATTATCGTTGTTACGGCCATGTTTCATCCAAATGAAGCCATCTTGCACTATTTGAATGGCCTTGAAATTTGATGTTGAGTTTTTTTGCCATCTATTATCGTTGTTACGGCCATGTTTTATCCAAATGAAGTCATATTGCACTATTTGAATGGCCTTGAAATTTGATGTTGAATTTTGTTGCCATCTATTATCGTTGTTACGGCCATGTTTCATCCAAATGAAGCCATCTTGCATTATTTGAATGGCCTTGAAATTTGATGTTGAATTTTGTTGCCATCTATTATCGTTGTTACGGCCATGTTTCATCCAAATGAAGCCATATTGCACTATTTGCATGTACTTAAAATTTGATGTTGAGTTTTGTTGCCATCTATTATCGTTGTTACGGCCATGTTTCATCCAAATGAAGCCATCTTGCACTATTTGAATGGCCTTGAAATTTGATGTTGAATTTTGTTGCCATCTATTATCGTTGTTACGGCCATGTTTCATCCAAATGAAGCCATCTTGCACTATTTGAATGGCCTTGAAATTTGATGTTGAGTTTTGTTGCCATCTATTATCGTTGTTACGGCCATGTTTCATCCAAATGAAGCCATCTTGCACTATTTGAATGGCCTTGAAATTTGATGTTGAGTTTTGTTGCCATCTATTATCGTTGTTACGGCCATGTTTTATCCAAATGAAGCCATTTTGCACTATTTCAATGGCCTTGAAATTTGATGTTGAGTTTGTTGCCATCTATTTTCCTTGTTACGGCCATGTTTCATCCAAATGAAGCCATCTTGCACTAGTTGAATGGCCTTGAAATTTGATGTTGAATTTTGTTGCCATCTATTATCGTTGTTAACGTACTTAACAACATGCCCGTCATGGGTTCAAGCCCCGAATAGACCGTGCTCCCATACGTAGGACTGACTATCCTGCTATGGTAACAATAAGTCACTGAAAGCCAAGCTCACTTCACTAGTGGGTACTTGGCAGGCCCTTGACCGACAGTGGTTGTTGTGCCAAAGAAAAAAAAAATTATCGTTGTTACGGCCATGTTACATCCAAATAAAGGCATCTTGCACTAATTCAATGGCCTTGAAATTTACTGTTGAATTTTGTTGCCATCTATTATCGTTGTTACGGCCATGTTACATCCAAATGAAGCCATCTTGCACTATTTGAATGGCCTTGAAATTTGATGTTGAATTTTGTTGCCATCTATTATCGTTGTTACGGCCATGTTTCATCCAAATGAAGCCATATTGCACTATTTGAATGGCCTTGAAATTTGATGTTGAGTTTTTTTGCCATCTATTATCGTTGTTACGGCCATGTTTTATCCAAATGAAGCCATTTTGCACTATTTGAATGGCCTTGAAATTTGATGTTGAATTTTGTTGCCATCTATTATCGTTGTTACGGCCATGTTTCATCCAAATAAAGGCATCTTGCACTATTACAATGTCCTTGAAATTTGATGTTGAATTTTGTTGCCATCTATTATCGTTGTTACGGCCATGTTTCATCCAAATGAAGCCATTTTGCACTATTTGAATGGCCTTGAAATTTCATGTTGAGTTTGTTGCCATCTATTATCCTTGTTACGGCCATGTTTCATCCAAATGAAGCCATCTTGCACTAGTTGAATGGCCTTGAAATTTGATGTTGAATTTTGTTGCCATCTGTTATCGTTGTTAACGTACTTAACAACATGCCCGTCATGGGTTCAAGCCCCGAATAGACCGTGCTCCCATACGTAGGACTGACTATCCTGCTATGGTAACAATAAGTCACTGAAAGCCAAGCTCACTTCACTAGTGGGTACTTGGCAGGCCCTTGACCGACAGTGGTTGTTGTGCCAAAGAAAAAAAAAATTATCGTTGTTACGGCCATGTTACATCCAAATAAAGGCATCTTGCACTAATTCAATGGCCTTGAAATTTAATGTTGAATTTTGTTGCCATCTATTATCGTTGTTACGGCCATGTTACATCCAAATGAAGCCATCTTGCACTATTTGAATGGCCTTGAAATTTGATGTTGAATTTTGTTGCCATCTATTATCGTTGTTACGGCCATGTTTCATCCAAATGAAGCCATCTTGCACTAATTCAATGGCCTTGAAATTTGATGTTGAGTTTTTTTGCCATCTATTATCGTTGTTACGGCCATGTTTCATCCAAATGAAGCCATCTTGCACTATTTGAATGGCCTTGAAATTTGATGTTGAGTTTTGTTGCGATCTATTATCGTTGTTACGGCCATGTTTCATCCAAATGAAGCCATCTTGCACTATTTGAATGGCCTTGAAATTTGATGTTGAGTTTTTTTGCCATCTATTATCGTTGTTACGGCCATGTTTTATCCAAATGAAGCCATATTGTACAATTTGAATGGCCTTGAAGTTTGATGTTGAATTTTGTTGCCATCTATTATCGTTGTTACGGCCATGTTTCATCCAAATGAAGCCATATTGCACTAATGCAATGGCCTTGAAATTTGATGTTGAATTTTGTTGCCATCTATTATCGTTGTTACGGCCATGTTTTATCCAAATGAAGCCATTTTGCACTATTTCAATGGCCTTGAAATTTGATGTTGAGTTTTGTTGCCATCTATTATCCTTGTTACGGCCATGTTTCATCCAAATGAAGCCATCTTGCACTAGTTGAATGGCCTTGAAATTTGATGTTGAGTTTTGTTGCCATCTATTATCGTTGTTAACGTACTTAACAACATGCCCGTCATGGGTTCAAGCCCCAAATAGACCGTGCTCCCATACGTAGGACTGACTATCCTGCTATGGTAACAATAAGTCACTAAAAGCCAAGCTCACTTCACTAGTGGGTACTTGGCAGGCCCTTGACCGACAGTGGTTGTTGTGCCAAAGAAAAAAGAAAAAAATATCGTTGTTACGGCCATGTTACATCCAAATAAAGGCATCTTGCACTAATTCATTGGCCTTGAAATTTGATGTTGAATTTTGTTGCCATCTATTATCGTTGTTACGGCCATGTTTCATCCAAATGAAGCCATATTGCACTATTTGAATGGCCTTGAAATTTGATGTTGAATTTTGTTGCCATCTATTATCGTTGTTACGGCCATGTTTCATCCAAATAAAGGCATCTTGCACTAATTCAATGGCCTTGAAATTTGATGTTGAATTTTGTTGCCATCTATTATCGTTGTTACGGCCATGTTTCATCCAAATGAAGCCATATTGCACTATTTGCATGTACTTAAAATTTGATGTTGAGTTTTGTTGCCATCTATTATCGTTGTTACGGCCATGTTTCATCCAAATGAAGCCATCTTGCACTATATGAATGGCCTTGAAATTTGATGTTGAGTTTTGTTGCGATCTATTATCGTTGTTACGGCCATGTTTCATCCAAATGAAGCCATCTTGCACTATTTGAATGGCCTTGAAATTTGATGTTGAGTTTTGTTGCCATCTATTATCGTTGTTACGGCCATGTTATATCCAAATGAAGTCATATTGCACTATTTGAATGGCCTTGAAATTTGATGTTGAGTTTTGTTGCCATCTATTATCGTTGTTACGGCCATGTTTCATCCAAATGAAGCCATATTGCACTATTTGAATGGCCTTGAAATTTGATGTTGAGTTTTGTTGCCATCTATTATCGTTGTAACGGCCGTGTTTCATCCAAATGAAGCCATCTTGCACTAATTGAATGGCCTTGAAATTTCATGTTGAGTTATTTTTTGCCATCTATTATCGTTGTTACGGCCATGTTTCATCCAAATGAAGCCATCTTGCACTATTTGAATGGCCTTGAAATTTGATGTTGAGTTATGTTGCCATCTATTATCGTTGTTGCGGCCATGTTTCATCCAAATGAAGCCATCTTGCACTATTTGAATGGCCTTGAAATTTGATGTTGAGTTTTTTTGCCATCTATTATCGTTGTTACGGCCATGTTTTATCCAAATGAAGTCATATTGCACTATTTGAATGGCCTTGAAATTTGATGTTGAATTTTGTTGCCATCTATTATCGTTGTTACGGCCATGTTTCATCCAAATGAAGCCATATTGCACTATTTGAATGGCCTTGAAATTTGATGTTGAATTTTGTTGCCATCTATTATCGTTGTTACGGCCATGTTTCATCCAAATGAAGCCATATTGCACTATTTGCATGTACTTAAAATTTGATGTTGAGTTTTGTTGCCATCTATTATCGTTGTTACGGCCATGTTTCATCCAAATAAAGGCATCTTGCACTATTTCAATGTCCTTGAAATTTGATGTTGAATTTTGTTGCCATCTATTATCGTTGTTACGGCCATGTTTCATCCAAATGAAGCCATTTTGCACTATTTGAATGGCCTTGAAATGTGATGTTGAGTTTGTTGCCATCTATTTTCCTTGTTACAGCCATGTTTCATCCAAATGAAGCCATCTTGCACTAGTTGAATGGCCTTGAAATTTGATGTTGAATTTTGTTGCCATCTATTATCGTTGTTACGGCCATGTTTCATCCAAATGAAGCCATCTTGCACTATTTGAATGGCCTTGAAATTTGATGTTGAGTTATGTTGCCATCTATTATCGTTGTTACGGCCATGTTTCATCCAAATGAAGCCATCTTGCACTATTTGAATGGCCTTGAAATTTGATGTTGAGTTTTTTTTGCCATCTATTATCGTTGTTACGGCCATGTTTTATCCAAATGAAGTCATATTGCACTATTTGAATGGCCTTGAAATTTGATGTTGAATTTTGTTGCCATCTATTATCGTTGTTACGGCCATGTTTCATCCAAATGAAGCCATATTGCACTATTTGAATGGCCTTGAAATTTGATGTTGAGTTTTGTTGCGATCTATTATCGTTGTTACGGCCATGTTTCATCCAAATGAAGCCATCTTGCACTATTTGAATGGCCTTGAAATTTGATGTTGAGTTTTGTTGCCATCTATTATCGTTGTTACGGCCATGTTTCATCCAAATGAAGCCATATTGTACAATTTGAATGGCCTTGAAGTTTGATGTTGAATTTTGTTGCCATCTATTATCGTTGTTACGGCCATGTTTCATCCAAATGAAGCCATATTGCACTAATGCAATGGCCTTGAAATTTGATGTTGAATTTTGTTGCCATCTATTATCGTTGTTACGGCCATGTTTTATCCAAATGAAGCCATTTTGCACTATTTCAATGGCCTTGAAATGTGATGTTGAGTTTTGTTGCCATCTATTATCCTTGTTACGGCCATGTTTCATCCAAATGAAGCCATCTTGCACTAGTTGAATGGCCTTGAAATTTGATGTTGAGTTTTGTTGCCATCTATTATCGTTGTTAACGTACTTAACAACATGCCCGTCATGGGTTCAAGCCCCAAATAGACCGTGCTCCCATACGTAGGACTGACTATCCTGCTATGGTAACAATAAGTCACTGAAAGCCAAGCTCACTTCACTAGTGGGTACTTGGCAGGCCCTTGACCGACAGTGGTTGTTGTGCCAAAGAAAAAAGAAAAAAATATCGTTGTTACGGCCATGTTACATCCAAATAAAGGCATCTTGCACTAATTCATTGGCCTTGAAATTTGATGTTGAATTTTGTTGCCATCTATTATCGTTGTTACGGCCATGTTTCATCCAAATGAAGCCATCTTGCACTATTTGAATGGCCTTGAAATTTGATGTTGAATTTTGTTGCCATCTATTATCGTTGTTACGGCCATGTTTCATCCAAATAAAGGCATCTTGCACTAATTCAATGGCCTTGAAATTTGATGTTGAATTTTGTTGCCATCTATTATCGTTGTTACGGCCATGTTTCATCCAAATGAAGCCATATTGCACTATTTGCATGTACTTAAAATTTGATGTTGAGTTTTGTTGCCATCTATTATCGTTGTTACGGCCATGTTTCATCCAAATGAAGCCATCTTGCACTATTTGAATGGCCTTGAAATTTGATGTTGAGTTTTGTTGCGATCTATTATCGTTGTTACGGCCATGTTTCATCCAAATGAAGCCATCTTGCACTATTTGAATGGCCTTGAAATTTGATGTTGAGTTTTGTTGCCATCTATTATCGTTGTTACGGCCATGTTATATCCAAATGAAGTCATATTGCACTATTTGAATGGCCTTGAAATTTGATGTTGAGTTTTGTTGCCATCTATTATCGTTGTTACGGCCATGTTTCATCCAAATGAAGCCATCTTGCACTATTTGAATGGCCTTGAAATTTGATGTTGAGTTATGTTGCCATCTATTATCGTTGTTACGGCCATGTTTCATCCAAATGAAGCCATCTTGCACTATTTGCATGTACTTAACATTTAATGTTGAGTTTTTTTTGCCATCTATTATCGTTGTTACGGCCATGTTTCATCCAAATGAAGCCATCTTGCACTATTTGAATGGCCTTGAAATTTGATGTTGAATTTTGTTGCCATCTATTATCGTTGTTACGGCCATGTTTCATCCAAATAAAGGCATCTTGCTCTAATTCAATGGCCTTGAAATTTGATGTTGGGTTTTTTTGCCATCTATTATCGTTGTTACGACCATGTTTCATCCAAATGAAGCCATCTTGCACTATTTAAATGGCCTTGAAATTTGATGTTGAGTTTTGTTGCCATCTATTATCGTTGTTACGGCCATGTTTCATCCAAATGAAGCCATCTTGCACTATTTGAATGGCCTTGAAATTTGATGTTGAATTTTGTTGCCATCTATTATCGTTGTTACGGCCATGTTTCATCCAAATGAAGCCATATTGCACTATTTGAATGGCCTTGAAATTTGATGTTGAGTTTTGTTGCCATCTATTATCCTTGCTACGGCCATGTTTCATCCAAATGAAGCCATCTTGCACTATTTGAATGGCCTTGAAATTTGATGTTGAATTTTGTTGCCATGTATTATCGTTGTTACGGCCATGTTTCATCCCAATGAAGCCATCTTGCACTATTTGCATGTACTTAACATTTAATGTTGAGTTTTTTTGCCATCTATTATCGTTGTTACGGCCATGTTTCATCCAAATGAAGCCATCTTGCACTATTTGAATGGCCTTGAAATTTGATGTTGAATTTTGTTGCCATCTATTATCGTTGTTACGGCCATGCTTCATCCAAATGAAGCCATTTTGCACTATTTGAATGGCCTTGAAATTTGATGTTGAGTTTGGTTTCCATCTATTATCGTTGTTACGGCCATGTTTCATCCAAATGAAGCCATCTTGCACTATTTGAATGGCCTTGAAATTTGATGTTGAATTTTGTTGCCATCTATTATCGTTGTTACGGCCATGTTTCATCCAAATGAAGCCATCTTGCACTATTTCAATGGCCTTGAAATTTGATGTTGAATTTTGTTGCCATCTATTATCGTTGTTACGGCCATGTTTCATCCAAATGAAGCCATCTTGCACTATTTGAATGGCCTTGAAATTTGATGTTGAGTTTGGTTGCCATCTATTATCGTTGTTAACGTACTTAACAACATGCCCGTCATGGGTTTAAGCCCCAAATAGACCGTGCTCCCATACGTAGGACTGACTATCCTGCTATGGTAACAATAAGTCACTGAAAGCCAAGCTCACTTCACTAGTGGGTACTTGGCAGGCCCTTGACCGACAGTGGTTGTTGTGCCAAAGAAAAAAAAAATTATCGTTGTTACGGCCATGTTACATCCAAATAAAGGCATCTTGCACTAATTCATTGGCCTTGAAATTTAATGTTGAATTTTGTTGCCATCTATTATCGTTGTTACGGCCATGTTACATCCAAATGAAGCCATCTTGCACTATTTGAATGGCCTTGAAATTTGATGTTGAGTTTTTTTGCCATCTATTATCGTTGTTACGGCCATGTTTCATCCAAATGAAGCCATCTTGCACTAATTCAATGGCCTTGAAATTTGATGTTGAGTTTTTTTGCCATCTATTATCGTTGTTACGGCCATGTTTCATCCAAATGAAGCCATTTTGCACTATTTCAATGGCCTTGAAATTTGATGTTGAGTTTTGTTGCCATCTATTATCCTTGTTACGGCCATGTTTCATCCAAATGAAGCCATCTTGCACTATTTGAATGGCCTTGAAATTTGATGTTGAGTTTTGTTGCCATCTATTATCGTTGTTACGGCCATGTTTCATCCAAATGAAGCCATCTTGCACTAGTTGAATGGCCTTGAAATTTGATGTTGAGTTTTGTTGCCATCTATTATCGTTGTTACGGCCATGTTTCATCCAAATGAAGCCATTTTGCACTATTTCAATGGCCTTGAAATTTGATGTTGAGTTTTGTTGCCATCTATTATCCTTGTTACGGCCATGTTTCATCCAAATGAAGCCATCTTGCACTATTTGAATGGCCTTGAAATTTGATGTTGAGTTTTGTTGCCATTTATTATCGTTGTTATGACCATGTTTCATCCAAATGAAGCCATCTTGCACTAGTTGAATGGCCTTGAAATTTGATGTTGAGTTTTGTTGCCATCTATTATCGTTGTTAACGTACTTAACAACATGCCCGTCATGGGTTCAAGCCCCAAATAGACCGTGCTCCCATACGTAGGACTGACTATCCTGCTATGGTAACAATAAGTCACTGAAAGCCAAGCTCACTTCACTAGTGGGTACTTGGCAGGCCCTTGACCGACAGTGGTTGTTGTGCCAAAGAAAAAAGAAAAAAATATCGTTGTTACGGCCATGTTACATCCAAATAAAGGCATCTTGCACTAATTCATTGGCCTTGAAATTTGATGTTGAATTTTGTTGCCATCTATTATCGTTGTTACGGCCATGTTTCATCCAAATGAAGCCATCTTGCACTATTTGAATGGCTTTGAAATTTGATGTTGAATTTTGTTGCCATCTATTATCGTTGTTACGGCCATGTTTCATCCAAATAAAGGCATCTTGCACTAATTCAATGGTCTTGAAATTTGATGTTGAATTTTGTTGCCATCTATTATCGTTGTTACGGCCATGTTTCATCCAAATGAAGCCATATTGCACTATTTGCATGTACTTAAAATTTGATGTTGAGTTTTGTTGCCATCTATTATCGTTGTTACGGCCATGTGTCATCCAAATGAAGCCATATTGCACTATTTGAATGGCCTTGAAATTTGATGTTGAGTTTTGTTGCCATCTATTATCGTTGTTACGGCCATGTTTCATCCAAATGAAGCCATCTTGCACTATTTGAATGGCCTTGAAATTTGATGTTGAGTTTTGTTGCCATCTATTATCGTTGTTACGGCCATGTTATATCCAAATGAAATCATATTGCACTAGTTGAATGGCCTTGAAATTTGATGTTGAGTTTTGTTGCCATCTATTATCGTTGTTACGGCCATGTTTCATCCAAATGAAGCCATCTTGCACTATTTGAATGGCCTTGAAATTTGATGTTGAGTTTTTTTGCCATCTATTATCGTTGTTACGGCCATGTTTCATCCAAATGAAGCCATCTTGCACTATTTGAATGTCCTTGAAATTTGATGTTGAATTTTGTTGCCATCTATTATCGTTGTTACGGCCATGTTTCATCCAAATAAAGGCATCTTGCGCTGTTTCAATGGCCTTGAAATTTGATGTTGAATTTTGTTGCCATCTATTATCGTTGTTACGGCCATGTTACATCCAAATGAAGCCATCTTTCACTAATTCAATGGCCTTGAAATTTGATGTTGAGTTTTTTTGCCATCTTTTATCGTTGTTACGGCCATGTTTCATCCAAATGAAGCCATCTTGCACTATTTGAATGGCCTTGAAATTTGATGTTGGGTTTTTTTGCCATCTATTATCGTTGTTACGGCCATGTTTCATCCAAATGAAGCCATCTTGCACTATTTAAATGGCCTTGAAATTTGATGTTGAATTTTGTTGCCATCTATTATCGTTGTTACGGCCATGTTTCATCCAAATGAAGCCATCTTGCACTATTTGAATGGCCTTGAAATTTGATGTTGAGTTTTGTTGCCATCTATTATCGTTGTTGTGGCCATGTTTCATCCAAATGAAGCCATCTTGCACTATTTGAATGGCCTTGAAATTTGATGTTGAATTTTGTTACCATCTATTATCGTTGTTACGGCCATGTTTCATCCAAATGAAGCCATCTTGCACTATTTGAATGGCCTTGAAATTTGATGTTGAGTTTTGTTGCCATCTATTATCGTTGTTACGGCCATGTTTCATCAAAATGAAGCCATCTTGCACTATTTGAATGGCCTTGAAATTTGATGTTGAATCTTGTTGCCATCTATTATCGTTGTTACGGCCATGTTTCATCCAAATGAAGCCATATTGCACTATTTGAATGGCCTTGAAATTTGATGTTGAGTTTTTTTGCCATCTATTATCGTTGTTGTGGCCATGTTTCATCCAAATGAAGCCATCTTGCACTATTTGAATGGCCTTGAAATTTGATGTTGAATTTTGTTGCCATCTATTATCGTTGTTACGGTCATGTTTCATCCAAATGAAGCCCTCTTGCACTATTTGAATGGCCTTGAAATTTGATGTTGAGTTTTTGTTGCCATCTATTATCGTTGTTACGGTCATGTTTCATCCAAAAGAAGCCATCTTGCACTATTTGAATGGCCTTGAAATTTGATGTTGAATTTTGTTGCCATCTATTATCGTTGTTACGGCCATGTTTCATCCAAATGAAGCCATCTTGCACTATTTGAATGGCCTTGAAATTTGATGTTGAATTTTGTTGCCATCTATTATCGTTGTTACGGCCATGTTTCATCCAAATAAAGCCATCTTGCACTATTTGAATGGCCTTGAAATTTGATGTTGAGTTTTGTTGCCATCTATTATCGTTGTTACGGCCATGTTTCATCCAAATGAAGCCATCTTGCACTATTTGAATGGCCTTGAAATTTGATGTTGAATTTTTTGGCCATCTATTATCGTTGTTACGGCCATGTTTCATCCAAATAAAGCCATCTTGCACTATTTGAATGGCCTTGAAATTTGATGTTGAGTTTTGTTGCCATCTATTATCGTTGTTGTGGCCATGTTTCATCCAAATGAAGCCATCTTGCACTATTTGAATGGCCTTGAAATTTGATGTTGAATTTTGTTACCATCTATTATCGTTGTTACGGCCATGTTTCATCCAAATGAAGCCATCTTGCACTATTTAAATGGCCTTGAAATTTGATGTTGAGTTTTGTTGCCATCTATTATCGTTGTTACGGCCATGTTTCATCCAAATGAAGCCATCTTGCACTAATTCAATGGCCTTTAAATTTGATGTTGAATTTTGTTGCCATCTATTATCGTTGTTACGGCCATGTTTCATCCAAATGAAGCCATCTTGCACTATTTGAATGGCCTTGAAATTTGATGTTGAATTTTGTTGCCATCTATTATCGTTGTTACGGCCATGTATCATCCAAATGAAGCCATCTTGCACTATTTGAATGGCCTTGAAATTTGATGTTGAGTTTTTTTGCCATCTATTATCGTTGTTACGGCCATGTTTCATCCAAATGAAGCCATCTTGCACTATTTGAATGGCCTTGAAATTTGATGTTGAGTTTTGTTGCCATCTATTATCGTTGTTGTGGCCATGTTTCATCCAAATGAAGCCATCTTGCACTATTTGAATGGCCTTGAAATGTGATGTTGAATTTTGTTACCATCTATTATCGTTGTTACGGCCATGTTTCATCCAAATAAAGGCATCTTGCACTATTTGAATGGCCTTGAAATTTGATGTTGAATCTTGTTGCCATCTATTATCGTTGTTACGGCCATGTTTCATCCAAATGAAGCCATCTTGCACTATTTGAATGGCCTTGAAATTTGATGTTGAATTTTGTTGCCATCTATTATCGTTGTTACGGCCATGTTTCATCCAAATGAAGCCATCTTGCACTATTTGAATGGCCTTGAAATTTTATGTTGAATTTTTTGGCCATCTATTATCGTTGTTACGGCCATGTTTCATCCAAATAAAGCCATCTTGCACTATTTGAATGGCCTTGAAATTTGATGTTGAGTTTTGTTGCCATCTATTATCGTTGTTGTGGCCATGTTTCATCCAAATGAAGCCATATTGCACTATTTCAATGGCCTTGAAATGTGATGTTGAATTTTGTTACCATCTATTATCGTTGTTACGGCCATGTTTCATCCAAATGAAGCCATCTTGCACTATTCAAATGGCCTTGAAATTTTATGTTGAATCTTGTTGCCATCTATTATCGTTGTTACGGCCATGTTTCATCCAAATGAAGCCATATTGCACTATTTGAATGGCCTTGAAATTTGATGTTGAGTTTTTTTGCCATCTATTATCGTTGTTAACGTACTTAACAACATGCCCGTCATGGGTTCAAGCCCTAAATAGATCGTGCTCCCACACGTAGGACTGACTATCCTGCTATGGTAACAATAAGTCACTGAAAGCCAAGCTCACTTCACTAATGGGTACTTGGCAGGCCCTTGACCGACAGTGGTTGTTGTGCCAAAGAAAAAAAAAAAAATATCGTTGTTACGGCCATGTTTCATCCAAATGAAGGCATCTTGCACTTATTCATTGGCCTTGAAATTTGATGTTGAATTTTGTTGCCATCTATTATCGTTGTTACGGCCATGTTACATCCAAATGAAGCCATCTTGTACTATTTGAATGGCCTTGAAATTTGATGTTGAATTTTGTTGCCATCTATTATCGTTGTTACGGCCATGTTTCATCCAAATAAAGGCATCTTGCGCTGTTTCAATGACCTTGAAATTTGATGTTGAATTTTGTTGCCATCTATTATCGTTGTTACGGCCATGTATCATCCAAATGAAGCCATATTTCACTAATTCAATGGCCTTGAAATTTGATGTTGAGTTTTTTTGCCATCTATTATCGTTGTTACGGCCATGTTACATCCAAATGAAGCCATCTTGTACTATTTGAATGGCCTTGAAATTTGATGTTGGGTTTTTGTTGCCATCTATTATCGTTGTTACGGCCATGTTTCATCCAAATGAAGCCATCTTGCACTATTTAAATGGCCTTGAAATTTGATGTTGAATTTTGTTGCCATCTATTATCGTTGTTACGGCCATGTTTCATCCAAATAAAGGCATCTTGCACTATTTCAATGGCCTTGAAATTTGATGTTGAATTTTGTTGCCATCTATTATCGTTGTTACGGCCATGTTACATCCAAATGAAGCCATCTTTCACTAATTCAATGGCCTTGAAATTTGATGTTGAGTTTTTTTGCCATCTATTATCGTTGTTACGGCCATGTTACATCCAAATGAAGCCATCTTGTACTATTTGAATGGCCTTGAAATTTGATGTTGAATTTTGTTGCCATCTATTATCGTTGTTACGGCCATGTTACATCCAAATAAAGGCATCTTGCGCTGTTTCAATGGCCTTGAAATTTGATGTTGAATTTTGTTGCCATCTATTATCGTTGTTACGGCCATGTTACATCCAAATGAAGCCATCTTTCACTAATTCAATGGCCTTGAAATTTGATGTTGAGTTTTTTTGCCATCTATTATCGTTGTTACGGCCATGTTTCATCCAAATGAAGCCATCTTGCACTATTTGAATGGCCTTGAAATTTGATGTTGAATTTTGTTGCCATCTATTATCGTTGTTACGGCCATGTTTCATCCAAATAAAGGCATCTTGCACTATTTCAATGGCCTTGAAATTTGATGTTGAATTTTGTTGCCATCTATTATCGTTGTTACGGCCATGTTTTATCCAAATGAAGCCATATTGCACTATTTGAATGGCCTTGAAATTTGATGTTGAGTTTTGTTGCCATCTATTATCGTTGTTACGGCCATGTTTCATCCAAATGAAGCCATCTTGCACTATTTGAATGGCCTTGAAATTTGATGTTGGGTTTTTGTTGCCATCTATTATCGTTGTTACGGCCATGTTTCATCCAAATGAAGCCATCTTGCACTATTTGAATGGCCTTGAAATTTGATGTTGAATTTTGTTGCCATCTATTATCGTTGTTACGGCCATGTTTCATCCAAATAAAGGCATCTTGCACTATTTCAATGGCCTTGAAATTTGATGTTGAATTTTGTTGCCATCTATTATCGTTGTTACGGCCATGTTTCATCCAAATGAAGCCATATTGCACTATTTGAATGGCCTTGAAATTTGATGTTGAGTTTTTTTGCCATCTATTATCGTTGTTACGGCCATGTTTCATCCAAATGAAGCCATATTGCACTATTTGAATGGCCTTGAAATTTGATGTTGAGTTTTGTTGCGATCTATTATCGTTGTTACGGCCATGTTTTATCCAAATGAAGCCATTTTGCACTATTTGAATGGCCTTGAATTTTGATGTTGAGTTTTGTTGCCATCTATTATCCTTGTTACGGCCATGTTTCATCCAAATGAAGCCATCTTGCACTATTTGAATGGCCTTGAAATTTGATGTTGAGTTTTGTTGCCATCTATTATCGTTGTTAACGTACTTAACAACATGCCCGTCATGGGTTCAAGCCCCAAATAGACCGTGCTCCCATACGTAGGACTGACTATCCTGCTATGGTAACAATAAGTCACTGAAAGCCAAGCTCACTTCACTAGTGGGTACTTGGCAGGCCCTTGACCGACAGTGGTTGTTGTGCCAAAGAAAAAAAAAATTATCGTTGTTACGGCCATGTTACATCCAAATAAAGGCATCTTGCACTAATTCAATGGCCTTGAAATTTAATGTTGAATTTTGTTGCCATCTATTATCGTTGTTACGGCCATGTTACATCCAAATGAAGCCATCTTGCACTATTTGAATGTCCTTGAAATTTGATGTTGAATTTTGTTGCCATCTATTATCGTTGTTACGGCCATGTTTCATCCAAATGAAGCCATCTTACACTATTTGAATGGCCTTGAAATTTGATGTTGAGTTTTTTTGCCATCTATTATCGTTGTTACGGCCATGTTTCAACCAAATCAAGCCATCTTGCACTATTTGAATGGCCTGGAAATTTAACGTTGAGTTTTGTTGCCATCTATTATCGTTGTTACGGCCATGTTTCATCCAAATGAAGCCATCTTGCACTATTTGAATGGCCTTGAAATTTGATGTTGAATTTTGTTACCATCTATTATCGTTGTTACGGCCATGTTTCATCCAAATAAAGCCATCTTGCACTATTTGAATGGCCTTGAAATTTGTTGTTGAATCTTGTTGCCATCTATTATCGTTGTTACGGCCATGTTTCATCCAAATGAAGCCATCTTGCACTATTTGAATGGCCTTGAAATTTGATGTTGAATTTTTTGGCCATCTATTATCGTTGTTACGGCCATGTTTCATCCAAATAAAGCCATCTTGCACTTTTTGAATGGCCTTGAAATTTGATGTTGAATTTTGTTGCCATCTATTATCGTTGTTACGGCCATGTTTCATCCAAATGAAGCCATCTTGCACTATTTGAATGGCCTTAAAATTTGATGTTGAGTTTTTGTTGCCATCTCTTATCGTTGTTACGGTCATGTTTCATCCAAAAGAAGCCATCTTGCACTATTTGAATGGCCTTTAAATTTGATGTTGAATTTGGTTGCCATCTATTATCGTTGTTGTGGCCATGTATCATCCAAATGAAGCCATCTTGCACTATTTGAATGGCCTTGAAATTTGATGTTGAGTTTTTTGCCATCTATTATCGTTGTTACGGCCATGTTTCATCCAAATGAAGCCATCTTGCACTATTTGAATGTCCTTGAAATTTGATGTTGAATTTTGTTGCCATCTATTATCGTTGTTACGGCCATGTTTCATCCAAATGAAGCCATCTTACACTATTTGAATGGCCTTGAAATTTGATGTTGAGTTTTTTTGCCATCTATTATCGTTGTTACGGCCATGTGTCAACCAAATCAAGCCATCTTGCACTATTTGAATGGCCTGGAAATTTAACGTTGAGTTTTGTTGCCATCTATTATCGTTGTTACGGCCATGTTTCATCCAAATGAAGCCATCTTGCACTATTTGAATGGCCTTGAAATTTGATGTTGAATTTTGTTACCATCTATTATCGTTGTTACGGCCATGTTTCATCCAAATAAAGCCATCTTGCACTATTTGAATGGCCTTGAAATTTGTTGTTGAATCTTGTTGCCATCTATTATCGTTGTTACGGCCATGTTTCATCCAAATGAAGCCATCTTGCACTATTTGAATGTCCTTGAAATTTGATGTTGAGTTTTGTTGCTATCTATTATCGTTATTACGGCCATGTTTCATCCAAATAAAGCCATCTTGCACCATTTGAATGGCCTTGAAATTTGATGTTGAATTTTGTTACCATCTATTATCGTTGTTGTGGCCATGTTTCATCCAAATGAAGCCATCTTGCACTATTTGAATGGCCTTGAAATTTGATGTTGAGTTTTGTTGCCATCTATTATCGTTGTTGTGGCCATGTTTCATCCAAATGAAGCCATCTTGCACTATTTGAATGGCCTTGAAATTTGATGTTGAGTTTTTTGCCATCTATTATCGTTGTTGTGGTCATGTTTCATCCAAATGAAGCCATCTTGCACTATTTGAATGGCCTTGAAATTTGATGTTGAGTTTTTTTGCCATCTATTATCGTTGTTACGGCCATGTTTCATCCAAATGAAGCCATCTTGCACTATTTGAATGGCCTTGAAATGTGATGTTGAATTTTGTTGCCATCTATTATCGTTGTTACGGCCATGTTTCATCCAAATGAAGCCATCTTGCACTATTTGAATGGCCTTGAAATTTGATGTTGAATTTTGTTGCCATCTATTATCGTTGTTACGGCCATGTTTCATCCAAATGAAGCCATCTTGCACTATTTGAATGGCCTTGAAATTTGATGTTGAGTTTTGTTGCCATCTATTATCGTTGTTGTGGCCATGTTTCATCCAAATGAAGCCATCTTGCACTATTTGAATGGCCTTGAAATTTGATGTTGAATTTTGTTACCATCTATTATCGTTGTTACGGCCATGTTTCATCCAAATGAAGCCATCTTGCACTATTTGAATGGCCTTGAAATTTGATGTTGAGTTTTGTTGCCATCTATTATCGTTGTTACGGCCATGTTTCATCAAAATGAAGCCATCTTGCACTATTTGAATGGCCTTGAAATTTGATGTTGAATCTTGTTGCCATCTATTATCGTTGTTACGGCCATGTTTCATCCAAATGAAGCCATCTTGCACTATTTGAATGGCCTTGAAATTTGATGTTGAGTTTTTTTGCCATCTATTATCGTTGTTACGGCCATGTTTCATCCAAATGAAGCCATCTTGCACTATTTGAATGGCCTTGAAATTTGATGTTGAATTTTTGGGCCATCTATTATCGTTGTTACGGCCATGTTTCATCCAAATGAAGCCATCTTGCACTATTTGAATGGCCTTGAAATTTGATGTTGAATCTTGTTGCCATCTATTATCGTTGTTACGGCCATGTTTCATCCAAATGAAGCCATCTCGCACTAATTCAATGGCCTTTAAATTTGATGTTGAATTTTGTTGCCATCTATTATCGTTGTTACGGCCATGTTTCATCCAAATGAAGCCATCTTGCACTATTTGAATGGCCTTGAAATTTGATGTTGAATTTTGTTGCCATCTATTATCGTTGTTACGGCCATGTATCATCCAAATGAAGCCATCTTGCACTATTTGAATGGCCTTGAAATTTGATGTTGAGTTTTTGTTGCCATCTATTATCGTTGTTACGGCCATGTTTCATCCAAATGAAGCCATCTTGCACTATTTGAACGGCCTTGAAATTTGATGTTGAGTTTTGTTGCCATCTATAATCGTTGTTGTGGCCATGTTTCATCCAAATGAAGCCATCTTGCACTATTTGAATGGCCTTGAAATGTGATGTTGAATTTTGTTACCATCTATTATCGTTGTTACGGCCATGTTTCATCCAAATAAAGCCATCTTGCACTATTTGAATGGCCTTGAAATTTGATGTTGAATCTTGTTGCCATCTATTATCGTTGTTACGGCCATGTTTCATCCAAATGAAGCCATCTTGCACTATTTGAATGGCCTTGAAATTTGATGTTGAATTTTGTTGCCATCTATTATCGTTGTTACGGCCATGTTTCATCCAAATGAAGCCATCTTGCACTATTTGAATGGCCTTGAAATTTGATGTTGAGTTTTGTTGCCATCTATTATCGTTGTTACGGCCATGTTTCATCCAAATGAAGCCATCTTGCACTATTTGAATGGCCTTGAAATTTGATGTTGAGTTTTTTTGCCATCTATTATCGTTGTTGTGGCCATGTTTCATCCAAATGAAGCCATCTTGCACTATTTGAATGGCCTTGAAATGTGATGTTGAATTTTGTTGCCATCTATTATCGTTGTTACGGCCATGTTTCATCCAAATGAAGCCATCTTGCACTATTTGAATGGCCTTGAAATTTGATGTTGAGTTTTTGTTGCCATCTCTTATCGTTGTTACGGTCATGTTTCATCCAAATGAAGCCATCTTGCACTATTTGAATGGCCTTGAAATTTGATGTTGAATTTGGTTGCCATCTATTATCGTTGTTACGGCCATGTTTCATCCAAATGAAGCCATCTTGCACTATTTGAATGGCCTTGAAATTTGATGTTGAATCTTGTTGCCATCTATAATCGTTGTTACGGCCATGTTTCATCCAAATGAAGCCATCTTGCACTATTTGAATGGCCTTTAAATTTGATGTTGAATTTTGTTGCCATCTATTATCGTTGTTACGGCCATGTTTCATCCAAATGAAGCCATCTTGCACTATTTGAATGGCCTTGAAATTTGATGTTGAATTTTGTTGCCATCTATTATCGTTGTTACGGCCATGTATCATCCAAATGAAGCCATCTTGCACTATTTGAATGGCCTTGAAATTTGATGTTGAGTTTTTTTGCCATCTATTATCGTTGTTACGGCCATGTTTCATCCAAATGAAGCCATCTTGCACTATTTGAATGGCCTTGAAATTTGATGTTGAGTTTTGTTGCCATCTATTATCGTTGTTGTGGCCATGTTTCATTCAAATGAAGCCATCTTGCACTATTTGAATGGCCTTGAAATTTGATGTTGAACTTTGTTACCATCTATTATCGTTGTTTCGGCCATGTTTCATCCAAATAAAGCCATCTTGCACTATTTGAATGGCCTTGAAATTTGTTGTTGAATCTTGTTGCCATCTATTATCGTTGTTACGGCCATGTTTCATCCAAATGAAGCCATCTTGCACTATTTGAATGGCCTTGAAATTTGATGTTGAATTTTTTGGCCATCTATTATCGTTGTTACGGCCATGTATCATCCAAATAAAGCCATCTTGCACTATTTGAATGGCCTTGAAATTTGATGTTGAATTTTTGGGCCATCTATTATCGTTGTTGTGGCCATGTTTCATCCAAATGAAGCCATCTTGCACTATTTGAATGGCCTTGAAATGTGATGTTGAATTTTGTTGCCATCTATTATCGTTGTTACGGCCATGTTTCATCCAAATGAAGCCATCTTGCACTATTTGAATGGCCTTGAAATTTGATGTTGAGTTTTTGTTGCCATCTCTTATCGTTGTTACGGTCATGTTTCATCCAAAAGAAGCCATCTTGCACTATTTGAATGGCCTTGAAATTTGATGTTGAATCTTGTTGCCATCTATTATCGTTGTTACGACCATGTTTCATCCAAATGAAGCCATCTTGCACTATTTGAATGGCCTTGAAATTTGATGTTGAGTTTTTGTTGCCATCTCTTATCGTTGTTACGGTCATGTTTCATCCAAAAGAAGCCATCTTGCACTATTTGAATGGCCTTGAAATTTGATGTTGAATTTTGTTGCCATCTATAATCGTTGTTACGGCCATGTTTCATCCAAATGAAGCCATCTTGCACTATTTGAATGGCCTTGAAATTTGATGTTGAGTTTTGTTGCCATCTATTATCGTTGTTGTGGTCATGTTTCATCCAAATAAAGCCATCTTGCACCATTTGAATGGCCTTGAAATTTGATGTTGAATTTTGTTACCATCTATTATCGTTGTTGTGGCCATGTTTCATCCAAATGAAGCCATCTTGCACTATTTGAATGGCCTTGAAATTTGATGTTGAGTTTTGTTGCCATCTATTATCGTTGTTGTGGCCATGTATCATCCAAATGAAGCCATCTTGCACTATTTGAATGGCCTTGAAATTTGATGTTGAGTTTTGTTGCCATCTATTATCGTTGTTGTGGTCATGTTTCATCCAAATGAAGCCATCTTGCACTATTTGAATGGCCTTGAAATTTGATGTTGAATTTTGTTGCCATCTATTATCGTTGTTACGGCCATGTTTCATCCAAATGAAGCCATCTTGCACTATTTGAATGGCCTTGAAATTTGATGTTGAATTTTTGGGCCATCTATTATCGTTGTTACGGCCATGTTTCATCCAAATAAAGCCATCTTGCACTATTTCAATGGCCTTGAAATTTGATGTTGAGTTGTTTTTGCCATATATTATCGTTGTTACGGCCATGTTTCATCCAAATAAAGCCATCTTGCACTATTTGAATGGCCTTGAAATTTGATGTTGAATTTTGTTACCATCTATTATCGTTGTTACGGCCATGTTTCATCCAAATGAAGCCATCTTGCACTATTTGAATGGCCTTGAAATTTGATGTTGAATTTTGTTGCCATCTATTATCGTTGTTACGGCCATGTTTCATCCAAATAAAGCCATCTTGCACTATTTCAATGGCCTTTAAATTTGATGTTGAGTTTTGTTGCCATCTAGTATCGTTGTTACGGCCATGTTTCATCCAAATGAAGCCTCTTGCACTATTTGAATGGCCTTGAAATTTGATGTTAAATTTTGTTGCCATCTATTATCGTTGTTACGGCCATGTTTCATCCAAATGAAGCCATCTTGCACTATTTGAATGGCCTTGAAATTTGATGTTGAATTTTTGGGCCATCTATTATCGTTGTTACGGCCATGTTTCATCCAAATAAAGCCATCTTGCACTATTTCAATGGCCTTGAAATTTGATGTTGAGTTTTTTTTGCCATATATTATCGTTGTTACGGCCATGTTTCATCCAAATAAAGCCATCTTGCACTATTTGAATGGCCTTGAAATTTGATGTTGAATTTTGTTACCATCTATTATCGTTGTTACGGCCATGTTTCATCCAAATGAAGCCATCTTGCACTATTTGAATGGCCTTGAAATTTGATGTTGAATTTTGTTGCCATCTATTATCGTTGTTACGGCCATGTTTCATCCAAATGAAGCCATCTTGCACTATTTGAATGGCCTTGAAATTTGATGTTGAATTTTGTTGCCATCTATTATCGTTGTTACGGCCATGTATCATCCAAATGAAGCCATCTTGCACTATTTGAATGGCCTTGAAATTTGATGTTGAGTTTTTTTGCCATCTATTATCGTTGTTACGGCCATGTTTCATCCAAATGAAGCCATCTTGCACTATTTGAATGGCCTTGAAATTTGATGTTGAGTTTTGTTGCCATCTATTATCGTTGTTGTGGTCATGTTTCATCCAAATGAAGCCATCTTGCACTATTTGAATGGCCTTGAAATTTGATGTTGAATTTTGTTGCCATCTATTATCGTTGTTACGGCCATGTTTCATCCAAATAAAGCCATCTTGCACTATTTGAATGGCCTTGAAATTTGATGTTGAGTTTTGTTGCCATCTATTATCGTTGTTACGGCCATGTTTCATCCAAATGAAGCCATCTTGCACTATTTGAATGGCCTTGAAATTTGATGTTGAATTTTGTTGCCATCTATTATCGTTGTTACGGCCATGTTGCATCCAAATGAAGCCCTCTTGCACTATTTGAATGGCCTTGAAATGTGATGTTGAATTTTGTTGCCAACTATTATCGTTGTTACGGCCATGTTTCATCCAAATGAAGCCATCTTGCACTATTTGAATGGCCTTGAAATTTGATGTTGAGTTTTGTTGCCATCTCTTATCGTTGTTACGGTCATGTTTCATCCAAAAGAAGCCATCTTGCACTATTTGAATGGCCTTGAAATTTGATGTTGAGTTTTGTTGCCATCTATTATCGTTGTTACGGCCATGTTTCATCCAAATGAAGCCATCTTGCACTATTTGAATGGCCTTGAAATTTGATGTTGAATCTTGTTGCCATCTATTATCGTTGTTACGGCCATGTTTCATCCAAATGAAGCCATCTTGCACTATTTGAATGGCCTTGAAATTTGATGTTGAGTTTTGTTGCCATCTATTATCGTTGTTGTGGCCATGTTTCATCCAAATGAAGCCATCTTGCACTATTTGAATGGCCTTGAAATTTGATGTTGAATTTTGTTGCCATCTATTATCGTTGTTACGGCCATGTTTCATCCAAATGAAGCCATCTTGCACTATTTGAATGACCTTGAAATTTGATGTTGAGTTTTTGTTGCCATCTCTTATCGTTGTTACGGTCATGTTTCATCCAAAAGAAGCCATCTTGCACTATTTGAATGGCCTTGAAATTTGATGTTGAATTTTGTTGCCATCTATTATCGTTGTTACGGCCATGTTTCATCCAAATGAAGCCATCTTGCACTATTTGAATGGCCTTGAAATTTGATGTTGAATCTTGTTGCCATCTATTATCGTTGTTGTGGCCATGTTTCATCCAAATGAAGCCATCTTGCACTATTTGAATGGCCTTGAAATTTGATGTTGAATTTTGTTGCCATCTATTATCGTTGTTGTGGCCATGTTTCATCCAAATAAAGCCATCTTGCACTATTTCAATGGCCTTGAAATTTGATGTTGAATCTTGTTGCCATCTATTATCGTTGTTACGGCCATGTATCATCCAAATGAAGCCATCTTGCACTATTTGAATGGCCTTGAAATTTGATGTTGAGTTTTGTTGCCATCTATTATCGTTGTTGTGGCCATGTTTCATCCAAATAAAGCCATCTTGCACTATTTCAATGGCCTTGAAATTTGATGTTGAGTTTTTTTTGCCATATATAATCGTTGTTACGGCCATGTTTCATCCAAATGAAGCCATCTTGCACTATTTGAATGGCCTTGAAATTTGATGTTGAATTTTGTTACCATCTATTATCGTTGTTACGGCCATGTTTCATCCAAATGAAGCCATCTTGCACTATTTGAATGGCCTTGAAATTTGATGTTGAATTTTGTTGCCATCTATTATCGTTGTTACGGCCATGTTTCATCCAAATGAAGCCATCTTGCACTATTTGAATGGCCTTGAAATTTGATGTTGAATTTTGTTGCCATCTATTATCGTTGTTACGGCCATGTATCATCCAAATGAAGCCATCTTGCACTATTTGAATGGCCTTGAAATTTGATGTTGAATTTTTGGGCCATCTATTATCGTTGTTACGGCCATGTTTCATCCAAATAAAGCCATCTCGCACTATTTGAATGGCCTTGAAATTTGATGTTGAATTTTGTTGCCATCTATTATCGTTGTTACGGCCATGTTGCATCCAAATGAAGCCCTCTTGCACTATTTGAATGGCCTTGAAATGTGATGTTGAATTTTGTTGCCATCTATTATCGTTGTTACGGCCATGTTTCATCCAAATGAAGCCATCTTGCACTATTTGAATGGCCTTGAAATTTGATGTTGAGTTTTTGTTGCCATCTCTTATCGTTGTTACGGTCATGTTTCATCCAAAAGAAGCCATCTTGCACTATTTGAATGGCCTTGAAATTTGATGTTGAATTTTGTTGCCATCTATTATCGTTGTTACGGCCATGTTTCATCAAAATGAAGCCATCTTGCACTATTTGAATGGCCTTGAAATTTGATGTTGAATCTTGTTGCCATCTATTATCGTTGTTACGGCCATGTTTCATCCAAATGAAGCCATCTTGCACTATTTGAATGGCCTTGAAATTTGATGTTGAGTTTTTTTTGCCATCTATTATCGTTGTTGTGGCCATGTTTCATCCAAATGAAGCCATCTTGCACTATTTGAATGGCCTTGAAATGTGATGTTGAATTTTGTTGCCATCTATTATCGTTGTTACGGCCATGTTTCATCCAAATGAAGCCATCTTGCACTATTTGAATGGCCTTGAAATTTGATGTTGAGTTTTTGTTGCCATCTCTTATCGTTGTTACGGTCATGTTTCATCCAAAAGAAGCCATCTTGCACTATTTGAATGGCCTTGAAATTTGATGTTGAATTTTGTTGCCATCTATTATCGTTGTTACGGCCATGTATCATCCAAATGAAGCCATCTTGCACTATTTGAATGGCCTTGAAATTTGATGTTGAGTTTTTTGCCATCTATTATCGTTGTTACGGCCATGTTTAATCGAAATTAAGCCATCTTGCACTATTTGAATGGCCTTGAAATTTGATGTTGATTTTTTTGGCCATCTATTATCGTTGTTACGGCCATGTTTCATCCAAATAAAGCCATCTTGCACTATTTCAAAGGCCTTGAAATTTGATGTTGAGTTTTTTTGCCATATATTATCGTTGTTACGGCCATGTTTCATCCAAATAAAGCCATCTTGCACTATTTGAATGGCCTTGAAATTTGATGTTGAATTTTGTTACCACCTATTATCGTTGTTACGGCCATGTTTCATCCAAATGAAGCCATCTTGCACTATTTGAATGGCCTTGAAATTTGATGTTGAATTTTGTTGCCATCTATTATCGTTGTTACGGCCATGTTTCATCCAAATGAAGCCATCTTGCACTATTTGAATGGCCTTGAAATTTGATGTTGAATTTTGTTGCCATCTATTATCGTTGTTACGGCCATGTATCATCCAAATGAAGCCATCTTGCACTATTTGAATGGCCTTGAAATTTGATGTTGAATTTTGTTGCCATCTATTATCGTTGTTACGGCCATGTTTCATCCAAATGAAGCCATCTTGCACTATTTGAATGGCCTTGAAATGTGATGTTGAATTTTGTTGCCATCGATTATCGTTGTTACGGCCATGTTTCATCCAAATAAAGCCATCTTGCACTATTTGAATGGCCTTGAAATTTGATGTTGAGTTTTGTTGCCATCTATTATCGTTGTTGTGGCCATGTTTCATCCAAATGAAGCCATCTTGCACTATTTGAATGGCCTTGAAATGTGATGTTGAATTTTGTTGCCATCTATTATCGTTGTTACGGCCATGTTTCATCCAAATGAAGCCATCTTGCACTATTTGAATGGCCTTGAAATTTGATGTTGAGTTTTGTTGCCATCTCTTATCGTTGTTACGGTCATGTTTCATCCAAAAGAAGCCATCTTGCACTATTTGAATGGCCTTGAAATTTGATGTTGAATTTTGTTGCCATCTATTATCGTTGTTACGGCCATGTTTCATCCAAATGAAGCCATCTTGCACTATTTGAATGGCCTTGAAATTTGATGTTGAGTTTTTTTGCTATCTATTTTCGTTATTACGGCCATGTTTCATCCAAATAAAGCCATCTTGCACCATTTGAATGGCCTTGAAATTTGATGTTGAATTTTGTTACCATCTATTATCGTTGTTGTGGCCATGTTTCATCCAAATGAAGCCATCTTGCACTATTTGAATGGCCTTGAAATTTGATGTTGAGTTTTGTTGCCATCTATTATCGTTGTTGTGGCCATGTATCATCCAAATGAAGCCATCTTGCACTATTTGAATGGCCTTGAAATTTGATGTTGAGTTTTGTTGCCATCTATTATCGTTGTTGTGGTCATGTTTCATCCAAATGAAGCCATCTTGCACTATTTTCAATGGCCTTTAAATTTGATGTTGAATTTTGTTGCCATCTATTATCGTTGTTACGGCCATGTTTCATCCAAATGAAGCCATCTTGCACTATTTGAATGGCCTTGAAATTTGATGTTGAATTTTGTTGCCATCTATTATCGTTGTTACGGCCATGTTTCATCCAAATAAAGCCATCTTGCACTATTTGAATGGCCTTGAAATTTGATGTTGAGTTTTGTTGCCATCTATTATCGTTGTTGTGGCCATGTTTCATCCTAATGAAGCCATCTTGCACTATTTGAATGGCCTTGAAATGTGATGTTGAATTTTGTTGCCATCTATTATCGTTGTTACGGCCATGTTTCATCCAAATGAAGCCATCTTGCACTATTTGAATGGCCTTGAAATTTGATGTTGAGTTTATGTTGCCATCTCTTATCGTTGTTACGGTCATGTTTCATCCAAAAGAAGCCATCTTGCACTATTTGAATGGCCTTGAAATTTGATGTTGAATTTTGTTGCCATCTATTATCGTTGTTACGGCCATGTTTCATCCAAATGAAGCCATCTTGCACTATTTCAATGGCCTTGAAATTTGATGTTGAGTTTTTGTTGCCATCTCTTATCGTTGTTACGGTCATGTTTCATCCAAATGAAGCCATCTTGCACTATTTGAATGGCCTTGAAATTTGATGTTGAGTTTTGTTGCCATCTATTATCGTTGTTGTGGTCATGTTTCATCCAAATGAAGCCATCTTGCACTATTTTCAATGGCCTTTAAATTTGATGTTGAATTTTGTTGCCATCTATTATCGTTGTTACGGCCATGTTTCATCCAAATGAAGCCATCTTGCACTATTTGAATGGCCTTGAAATTTCATGTTGAATTTTGTTGCCATCTATTATCGTTGTTACGGCCATGTTTAATCGAAATGAAGCCATCTTGCACTATTTGAATGGCCTTGAAATTTGATGTTGAGTTTTTGGGCCATCTATTATCGTTGTTACGGCCATGTTTCATCCAAATAAAGCCATCTTGCACTATTTCAATGGCCTTGAAATTTGATGTTGAGTTTTGTTGCCATATATTATCGTTGTTACGGCCATGTTTCATCCAAATAAAGCCATCTTGCACTATTTGAATGGCCTTGAAATTTGATGTTGAGTTTTGTTACCATCTATTATCGTTGTAACGGCCATGTTTCATCCAAATAAAGCCATCTTGCACTATTTGAATGGCCTTGAAATTTGATGTTGAATCTTGTTGCCATCTATTATCGTTGTTACGGCCATGTTTCATCCAAAAGAAGCCATCTTGCACTATTTCAATGGCCTTGAAATTTGATGTTGAGTTTTGTTGCCATATATTATCGTTGTTACGGCCATGTTTCATCCAAATAAAGCCATCTTGCACTATTTCAATGGCCTTGAAATTTGATGTTGAGTTTTGTTGCCATATATTATCGTTGTTACGGCCATGTTTCATCCAAATAAAGCCATCTTGCACTATTTGAATGGCCTTGAAATTTGATGTTGAATTTTGTTACCATCTATTATCGTTGTTACGGCCATGTTTCATCCAAAAGAAGCCATCTTGCACTATTTGAATGGCCTTGAAATTTGATGTTGAATTTTGTTGCCATCTATTATCGTTGTTACGGCCATGTTTCATCCAAATGAAGCCATCTTGCACTATTTGAATGGCCTTGAAATTTGATGTTGAATTTTGTTGCCATCTATTATCGTTGTTACGGCCATGTATCATCCAAATGAAGCCATCTTGCACTATTTGAATGGCCTTGAAATTTGATGTTGAGTTTTGTTACCATCTATTATCGTTGTAACGGCCATGTTTCATCCAAATAAAGCCATCTTGCACTATTTGAATGGCCTTGAAATTTGATGTTGAATCTTGTTGCCATCTATTATCGTTGTGACGGCCATGTTTCATCCAAATGAAGCCATCTTGCACTATTTGAATGGCCTTGAAATTTGATGTTGAATTTTTTGGCCATCTATTATCGTTGTTACGGCCATGTTTCATCCAAATAAAGCCATCTTGCACTATTTGAATGGCCTTGAAATTTGATGTTGAGTTTTGTTGCCATCTATTATCGTTGTTGTGGCCATGTTTCATCCAAATGAAGCCATCTTGCACTATTTGAATGGCCTTGAAATGTGATGTTGAATTTTGTTGCCATCTATTATCGTTGTTACGGCCATGTTTCATCCAAATGAAGCCATCTTGCACTATTTGAATGGCCTTGAAATTTGATGTTGAGTTTTTGTTGCCATCTCTTATCGTTGTTACGGTCATGTTTCATCCAAAAGAAGCCATCTTGCACTATTTGAATGGCCTTGAAATTTGATGTTGAATTTTGTTGCCATCTATTATCGTTGTTACGGCCATGTTTCATCCAAATGAAGCCATCTTGCACTATTTGAATGTCCTTGAAATTTGATCTTGAGTTTTGTTGCTATCTATTATCGTTATTACGGCCATTTTTCATCCAAATGAAGCCATCTTGCACTATTTGAATGGCCTTGAAATTTGATGTTGAATTTTGTTACCATCTATTATCGTTGTTGTGGCCATGTTTCATCCAAATGAAGCCATCTTGCACTATTTGAATGGCCTTGAAATTTGATGTTGAGTTTTGTTGCCATCTATTATCGTTGTTGTGGCCATGTTTCATCCAAATGAAGCCATCTTGCACTATTCGAATGGCCTTGAAATTTGATGTTGAGTTTTGTTGCCATCTATTATCGTTGTTGTGGTCATGTTTCATCCAAATGAAGCCATCTTGCACTATTTTCAATGGCCTTTAAATTTGATGTTGAATTTTGTTGCCATCTATTATCGTTGTTACGGCCATGTTTCATCCAAATGAAGCCATCTTGCACTATTTGAATGGCCTTGAAATTTGATGTTGAGTTTTGTTGCCATCTATTATCGTTGTTACGGCCATGTTTCATCCAAATTAAGCCATCTTGCACTATTTGAATGGCCTTGAAATTTGATGTTGAATTTTTTGGCCATCTATTATCGTTGTTACGGCCATGTTTCATCCAAATAAAGCCATCTTGCACTATTTCAATGGCCTTGAAATTTGATGTTGAGTTTTTTTTGCCATATATTATCGTTGTTGTGGCCATGTTTCATCCAAATAAAGCCATCTTGCACTATTTGAATGGCCTTGAAATTTGATGTTGAATTTTGTTACCATCTATTATCGTTGTTACGGCCATGTTTCATCCAAATGAAGCCATCTTGCACTATTTGAATGGCCTTGAAATTTGATGTTGAATTTTGTTGCCATCTATTATCGTTGTTACGGCCATGTTTCATCCAAATGAAGCCATCTTGCACTATTTGAATGGCCTTGAAATTTGATGTTGAAGTTTTTGGCCATCTATTATCGTTGTTACGGCCATGTTTCATCCAAATAAAGCCATCTTGCACTATTTGAATGGCCTTGAAATTTGATGTTGAGTTTTGTTGCCATCTATTATCGTTGTTGTGGCCATGTTTCATCCAAATGAAGCCATCTTGCACTATTTGAATGGCCTTGAAATGTGATGTTGAATTTTGTTGCCATCTATTATCGTTGTTACGGCCATGTTTCATCCAAATGAAGCCATCTTGCACTATTTGAATGGCCTTGAAATTTGATGTTGAGTTTTGTTGCCATCTCTTATCGTTGTTACGGTCATGTTTCATCCAAAAGAAACCATCTTGCACTATTTGAATGGCCTTGAAATTTGATGTTGAATTTTGTTGCCATCTATTATCGTTGTTGTGGCCATGATTCATCCAAATGAAGCCATCTTGCACTATTTGAATGTCCTTGAAATTTGATGTTGAGTTTTGTTGCTATCTATGTTCGTTATTACGGCCATGTTTCATCCAAATAAAGCCATCTTGCACCATTTGAATGGCCTTGAAATTTGATGTTGAGTTTTGTTACCATCTATTATCGTTGTTTTGGCCATGTTTCATCCAAATGAAGCCATCTTGCACTATTTGAATGGCCTTGAAATTTGATGTTGAGTTTTGTTGCCATCTCTTATCGTTGTTACGGTCATGTTTCATCCAAAAGAAGCCATCTTGCACTATTTGAATGGCCTTGAAATTTGATGTTGAATTTTGTTGCCATCTATTATCGTTGTTACGGCCATGTTTCATCCAAATGAAGCCATCTTGCACCATTTGAATGGCCTTGAAATTTGATGTTGAGTTTTGTTGCCATCTATTATCGTTGTTGTGGCCATGTATCATCCAAATGAAGCCATCTTGCTTTATTTGAATGGCCTTGAAATTTGATGTTGAGTTTTGTTGCCATCTATTATCGTTGTTGTGGTCATGTTTCATCCAAATGAAGGCATTTTGCACTATTTTCAATGGCCTTTAAATTTGATGTTGAATTTTGTTGCCATCTATTATCGTTGTTACGGCCATGTTTCATCCAAATGAAGCCATCTTGCACTATTTGAATGGCCTTGAAATTTGATGTTGAGTTTTTTGCCATCTATTATCGTTGTTACGGCCATGTTTAATCCAAATGAAGCCATCTTGCACTATTTGAATGGCCTTGAAATTTGATGTTGAATTTTTTGGCCATCTATTATCGTTGTTACGGCCATGTTTCATCCAAATAAAGCCATCTTGCACTATTTGAATGGCCTTGAAATTTGATGTTGAGTTTTTTTGCCATCTATTATCGTTGTTACGGCCATGTTTCATCCAAATGAAGCCATCTTGCACTATTTGAATGGCCTTGAAATTTGATGTTGAATTTTGTTGCCATCTATTATCGTTGTTACGGCCATGTTTCATCCAAATGAAGCCATCTTGCACTATTTGAATGGCCTTGAAATTTGATGTTGAACTTTGTTGCCATCTATTATCGTTGTTACGGCCATGTTTCATCCAAATAAAGCCATCTTGCACTATTTGAATGGCCTTGAAATTTGATGTTGAGTTTTGTTGCCATCTATTATCGTTGTTGAGGTCATGTTTCATCCAAATGAAGCCATCTTGCACTATTTGAATGGCCTTGAAATTTGATGTTGAGTTTTTTTGCCATCTATTATCGTTGTTACGGCCATGTTTCATCCAAAAGAAGCCATCTTGCACTATTTGAATGGCCTTGAAATTTGATGTTGAGTTTTTTTGCCATCTATTATCGTTGTTACGGCCATGTTTCATCCAAATGAAGCCATCTTGCACTATTTGAATGGCCTTGAAATTTGATGTTGAGTTTTGTTGCCATCTATTATCGTTGTTACGGCCATGTTTCATCCAAATGAAGCCATCTTGCACTATTTGAATGGCCTTGAAATTTGATGTTGAGTTTTGTTGCCATCTATTATCGTTGTTACGGTCATGTTTCATCCAAAAGAAGCCATCTTGCACTATTTGAATGGCCTTGAAATTTGATGTTGAATTTTGTTGCCATCTATTATCGTTGTTACGGCCATGTTTCATCCAAATGAAGCCATCTTGCACTATTTGAATGGCCTTGAAATTTGATGTTGAGTTTTGTTGCCATCTATTATCGTTGTTGTGGTCATGTTTCATCCAAATGAAGCCATCTTGCACTATTTCAATGGCCTTGAAATTTGATGTTGAGTTTTGTTGCCATCTATTATCGTTGTTGTGGCCATGTTTCATCCAAATAAAGCCATCTTGCACTATTTGAATGGCCTTGAAATTTGATGTTGAATTTTGTTACCATCTATTATCGTTGTTACGGCCATGTTTCATCCAAATGAAGCCATCTTGCACTATTTTCAATGGCCTTTAAATTTGATGTTGAATTTTGTTGCCATCTATTATCGTTGTTACGGCCATGTTTCATCCAAATGAAGCCATCTTGCACTATTTGAATGGCCTTGAAATTTGATGTTGAGTTTTGTTGCCATCTATTATCGTTGTTGTGGCCATGTTTCATCCAAATAAAGCCATCTTGCACTATTTGAATGGCCTTGAAATTTGATGTTGAATTTTGTTACCATCTATTATCGTTGTTACGGCCATGTTTCATCCAAATGAAGCCATCTTGCACTATTTTCAATGGCCTTGAAATTTGATGTTGAATTTTGTTGCCATCTATTATCGTTGTTACGGCCATGTATCATCCAAATGAAGCCATCTTGCACTATTTGAATGGCCTTGAAATTTGATGTTGAATTTTGTTGCCATCTATTATCGTTGTTACGGCCATGTATCATCCAAATGAAGCCATCTTGCACTATTTGAATGGCCTTGAAATTTGATGTTGAGTTTTTTTGCCATCTATTATCGTTGTTACGGCCATGTTTCATCCAAATGAAGCCATCTTGCACTATTTGAATGGCCTTGAAATTTGATGTTGAGTTTTGTTGCCATCTATTATCGTTGTTGTGGCCATGTTTCATCCAAATGAAGCCATCTTGCACTATTTGAATGGCCTTGAAATTTGATGTTGAATTTTATTACCATCTATTATCGTTGTTGTGGCCATGTTTCATCCAAATAAAGCCATCTTGCACTATTTCAATGGCCTTGAAATTTGATGTTGAATCTTGTTGCCATCTATTATCGTTGTTACGGCCATGTTTCATCCAAATGAAGCCATCTTGCACTATTTGAATGGCCTTGAAATTTGATGTTGAATTTTTTGGCCATCTATTATCGTTGTTACGGCCATGTTTCATCCAAATAAAGCCATCTTGCACTATTTGAATGGCCTTGAAATTTGATGTTGAGTTTTGTTGCCATCTATTATCGTTGTTGTGGCCATGTTTCATCCAAATGAAGCCATCTTGCACTATTTGAATGGCCTTGAAATTTGATGTTGAATTTTGTTGCCATCTATTATTGTTGTTACGGCCATGTTTCATCCAAATGAAGCCATCTTGCACTATTTGAATGGCCTTGAAATTTGATGTTGAGTTTTTGTTGCCATCTCTTATCGTTGTTACGGTCATGTTTCATCCAAAAGAAGCCATCTTGCACTATTTGAATGGCCTTGAAATTTGATGTTTAATTTTGTTGCCATCTATTATCGTTGTTACGGCCATGTTTCATCCAAATGAAGCCATCTTGCACTATTTGAATGTCCTTGAAATTTGATGTTGAGTTTTGTTGCTATCTATTATCGTTATTACGGCCATGTTTCATCCAAATGAAGCCATCTTGCACCATTTGAATGGCCTTGAAATTTGATGTTGAATTTTGTTACCATCTATTATCGTTGTTGTGGCCATGTTTCATCCAAATGAAGCCATCTTGCACTATTTGAATGGCCTTGAAATTTGATGTTGAGTTTTGTTGCCATCTATTATCGTTGTTGTGGCCATGTATCATCCAAATGAAGCCATCTTGCACTATTTGAATGGCCTTGAAATTTGATGTTGAGTTTTGTTGCCATCTATTATCGTTGTTGTGGTCATGTTTCATCCAAATGAAGCCATCTTGCACTATTTTCAATGGCCTTTAAATTTGATGTTGAATTTTGTTGCCATCTATTATCGTTGTTACGGCCATGTTTCATCCAAATGAAGCCATCTTGCACTATTTGAATGGCCTTGAAATTTGATGTTGAGTTTTTTGCCATCTATTATCGTTGTTACGGCCATGTTTCATCCAAAAGAAGCCATCTTGCACTATTTGAATGGCCTTGAAATTTGATGTTGAATTTTGTTGCCATCTATTATCGTTGTTACGGCCATGTTTCATCCAAATAAAGCCATCTTGCACTATTTCAATGGCCTTGAAATTTGATGTTGAGTTTTTTTTGCCATATATTATCGTTGTTACGGCCATGTTTCATCCAAATAAAGCCATCTTGCACTATTTGAATGGCCTTGAAATTTGATGTTGAATTTTGTTACCACCTATTATCGTTGTTACGGCCATGTTTCATCCAAATGAAGCCATCTTGCACTATTTGAATGGCCTTGAAATTTGATGTTGAATTTTGTTGCCATCTATTATCGTTGTTACGGCCATGTTTCATCCAAATGAAGCCATCTTGCACTATTTGAATGGCCTTGAAATTTGATGTTGAATTTTGTTGTCATCTATTATCGTTGTTACGGCCATGTATCATCCAAATGAAGCCATCTTGCACTATTTGAATGGCCTTGAAATTTGATGTTGAGTTTTGTTGCCATCTATTATCGTTGTTACGGCCATGTTTCATCCAAATGAAGCCATCTTGCACTATTTGAATGGCCTTGAAATTTGATGTTGAATTTTTTGGCCATCTATTATCGTTGTTACGGCCATGTTTCATCCAAATGAAGCCATCTTGCACTATTTGAATGGCCTTGAAATTTGATGTTGAGTTTTTGTTGCCATCTCTTATCGTTGTTACGGTCATGTTTCATCCAAAAGAAGCCATCTTGCACTATTTGAGTGGCCTTGAAATTTGATGTTGAATTTTGTTGCCATCTATTATCGTTGTTACGGCCATGTTTCATCCAAATAAAGCCATCTTGCACTATTTGAATGGCCTTGAAATTTGATGTTGAATTTTGTTGCCATCTATTATCGTTGTTACGGCCATGTTTCATCCAAATAAAGCCATCTTGCACTATTTGAATGTCCTTGAAATTTGATGTTGAGTTTTGTTGCCATCTATTTTCGTTGTTGTGGCCATGTTTCATCCAAATGAAGCCATCTTGCACTATTTGAATGGCCTTGAAATGTGATGTTAAATTTTGTTGCCATCTATTATCGTTGTTACGGCCATGTTTCATCCAAATGAAGCCATCTTGCACTATTTGAATGGCCTTGAAATTTGATGTTGAGTTTTGTTGCCATCTCTTATCGTTGTTACGGTCATGTTTCATCCAAAAGAAGCCATCTTGCACTATTTGAATGGCCTTGAAATTTGATGTTGAATTTTTTTGCCATCTATTATCGTTGTTACGGCCATGTTTCATCCAAATGAAGCCATCTTGCACTATTTGAATGTCCTTGAAATTTGATGTTGAATTTTGTTGCTATCTATTATCGTTATTACGGCCATGTTTCATCCAAATAAAGCCATCTTGCACCATTTGAATGGCCTTGAAATTTGATGTTGAATTTTGTTACCATCTATTATCGTTGTTGTGGCCATGTTTCGTCCAAATGAAGCCATCTTGCACTATTTCAATGGCCTTGAAATTTGATGTTGAGTTTTGTTGCCATCTATTATCGTTGTTGTGGCCACGTATCATCCAAATGAAGCCATCTTGCACTATTTGAATGGCCTTGAAATTTGATGTTGAGTTTTGTTGCCATCTATTATCGTTGTTGTGGTCATGTTTCATCCAAATGAAGCCATCTTGCACTATTTTCAATGGCCTTTAAATTTGATGTTGAATTTTGTTGCCATCTATTATCGTTGTTACGGCCATGTTTCATCCAAATGAAGCCATCTTGCACTATTTGAAAGGCCTTGAAATTTGATGTTGAACTTTGTAGCCATCTATTATCGTTGTTACGGCCATGTTTAATCGAAATTAAGCCATCTTGCACTATTTGAATGGCCTTGAAATTTGATGTTGAATTTTGTTGCCATCTATTATCGTTGTTACGGCCATGTTTCATCCAAATAAAGCCATCTTGCACTATTTCAATGGCCTTGAAATTTGATGTTGAGTTTTTTTTGCCATATATTATCGTTGTTACGGCCATGTATCATCCAAAAGAAGCCATCTTGCACTATTTGAATGGCCTTGAAATTTGATGTTGAATTTTGTTACCATCTATTATCGTTGTTACGGCCATGTTTCATCCAAATGAAGCCATCTTGCACTATTTGAATGGCCTTGAAATTTGATGTTGAATTTTGTTGCACCATGTTTCATCCAAATAAAGCCATCTTGCACCATTTGAATGGCCTTGAAATTTGATGTTGAATTTTGTTACCATCTATTATCGTTGTTGTGGCCATGTTTCATCCAAATAAAGTCATCTTGCACTATTTCAATGGCCTTGAAATTTGATGTTGAGTTTTGTTGCCATCTATTATCGTTGTTGTGGCCATGTATCATCCAAATGAAGCCATCTTGCACTATTTGAATGGCCTTGAAATTTGATGTTGAGTTTTGTTGCCATCTATTATCGTTGTTGTGGTCATGTTTCATCCAAATGAAGCCATCTTGCACTATTTTCAATGGCCTTTAAATTTGATGTTGAATTTTGTTGCCATCTATTATCGTTGTTACGGCCATGTTTCATCCAAATGAAGCCATCTTGCACTATTTGAATGGCCTTGAAATTTGATGTTGAGTTTTTTGCCATCTATTATCGTTGTTACGGCCATGTTTAATCGAAATTAAGCCATCTTGCACTATTTGAATGGCCTTGAAATTTGATGTTGAATTTTTTGGCCATCTATTATCGTTGTTACGGCCATGTTTCATCCAAATAGAGCCATCTTGCACTATTTCAATGGCCTTGAAATTTGATATTGAGTTTTTTTTTATTATATATTATCGTTGTTACGGCCATGTTTCATCCAAAAGAAGCCATCTTGCACTATTTGAATGGCCTTGAAATTTGATGTTGAATTTTGTTACCATCTATTATCGTTGTTACGGCCATGTTTCATCCAAATGAAGCCATCTTGCACTATTTGAATGGCCTTGAACTTTGATGTTGAATTTTGTTGCCATCTATTATCGTTGTTACGGCCATGTTTCATCCAAATAAAGCCATCTTGCACCATTTGAATGGCCTTGAAATTTTATGTTGAATTTTAATACCATCTATTATCGTTGTTGTGGTCATGTTTCATCCAAATGAAGCCATCTTGCACTATTTTCAATGGCCTTTAAATTTGATGTTGAATTTTGTTGCCATCTATTATCGTTGTTACGGCCATGTTTCATCCAAATGAAGCCATCTTGCACTATTTGAATGGCCTTGAAATTTGATGTTGAGTTTTTTGCCATCTATTATCGTTGTTACGGCCATGTTTAATCGAAATTAAGCCATCTTGCACTATTTGAATGGCCTTGAAATTTGATGTTGAATTTTGTTGCCATCTATTATCGTTGTTACGGCCATGTTTCATCCAAAAGAAGCCATCTTGCACTATTTGAATGGCCTTGAAATTTGATGTTGAATTTTGTTACCATCTATTATCGTTGTTACAGCCATGTTTCATCCAAATGAAGCCATCTTGCACTATTTGAATGGCCTTGAAATTTGATGTTGAATTTTGTTGCCATCTATTATCGTTGTTACGGCCATGTTTCATCCAAATAAAGCCATCTTGCACTATTTGAATGGCCTTGAAATTTGATGTTGAGTTTTGTTGCCATCTATTATCGTTGTTGTGGTCATGTTTCATCCAAATGAAGCCATCTTGCACTATTTTCAATGGCCTTGAAATTTGATGTTGAATTTTGTTGCCATCTATTATCGTTGTTACGGCCATGTTTCATCCAAATGAAGCCATCTTGCACTATTTGAATGGCCTTGAAATTTGATGTTGAGTTTTGTTGCCATCTATTATCGTTGTTGTGGCCATGTTTCATCCAAATGAAGCCATCTTGCACTATTTGAATGGCCTTGAAATTTGATGTTGAATTTGTTGCCATCTATTATCGTTGTTACGGCCATGTATCATCCAAATGAAGCCATCTTGCACTATTTGAATGGCCTTGAAATTTGATGTTGAGTTTTGTTGCCATCTATTATCGTTGTTGTGGTCATGTTTCATCCAAATGAAGCCATCTTGCACTATTTTCAATGGCCGTTAAATTTGATGTTGAGTTTTGTTGCCATCTATTATCGTTGTTGTGGCCATGTTTCATCCAAATGAAGCCATCTTGCACTATTTGAATGGCCTTGAAATTTGATGTTGAGTTTTTTGCCATCTATTATCGTTGTTACGGCCATGTCTAATCGAAATGAAGCCATATTGCACTATTTGAATGGCCTTGAAATTTGATGTTGAGTTTTTTTTGCCATATATTATCGTTGTTACGGCCATGTTTCATTCAAATAAAGCCATCTTGCACTATTTGAATGGCCTTGAAATTTGATGTTGAATTTTGTTACCATCTATTATCGTTGTTACGGCCATGTTTCATCCAAATGAAGCCATCTTGCACTATTTTCAATGGCCTTTAAATTTGATGTTGAATTTTGTTGCCATCTATTATCGTTGTTACGGCCATGTTTCATCCAAATGAAGCCATCTTGCACTATTTGAATGGCCTTGAAATTTGATGTTGAATTTTGTTGCCATCTATTATCGTTATTACGGCCATGTTTCATCCAAATGAAGCCATCTTGCACTATTTGAATGGCCTTGAAATTTGATGTTGAGTTTTTTTGCCATCTATTATCGTTGTTACGGCCATGTTTCATCCAAATAAAGCCATCTTGCACTATTTCAATGGCCTTGAAAATTGATGTTGAGTTTTTTTGCCATCTATTATCGTTGTTGTGGCCATGTTTCATCCAAATGAAGCCATCTTGCACTATTTGAATGGCCTTGAAATGTGATGTTGAATTTTGTTGCCATCTATTATCGTTGTTACGGCCATGTTTCATCCAAATGAAGCCATCTTGCACTATTTGAATGGCCTTGAAATTTGATGTTGAGTTTTTGTTGCCATCTATTATCGTTGTTACGGTCATGTTTCATCCAAAAGAAGCCATCTTGCACTATTTGAATGGCCTTGAAATTTGATGTTGAATTTTGTTGCCATCTATTATCGTTGTTACGGCCATGTTTCATCCAAAAGAAGCCATCTTGCACTTTTTTCAATGGCCTTGAAATTTGATGTTGAGTTTTGTTGCCATCTATTATCGTTATTACGGCCATGTTTCATCCAAATAAAGCCATCTTGCACCATTTGAATGGCCTTGAAATTTGATGTTGAATTTTGTTACCATCTATTATCGTTGTTGTGGCCATGTTTCATCCAAATGAAGCCATCTTGCACTATTTGAATGGCCTTGAAATTTGATGTTGAGTTTTGTTGCCATCTATTATCGTTGTTGTGGCCATGTATCATCCAAATGAAGCCATCTTGCGCTATTTGAATGGCCTTGAAATTTGATGTTGAGTTTTATTGCCATCTATTATCGTTGTTGTGGTCATGTTTCATCCAAATGAAGCCATCTTGCACTATTTTCAATGGCCTTTAAATTTGATGTTGAATTTTGTTGCCATCTATTATCGTTGTTACGGCCGTGTTTCATCCAAATGAAGCCATCTTGCACTATTTGAATGGCCTTGAAATTTGATGTTGAATTTTGTTGCCATCTATTATCGTTGTTACGGCCATGTTTCATCCAAATGAAGCCATCTTGCACTATTTGAATGGCCTTGAAATTTGATGTTGAATCTTGTTGCCATCTATTATCGTTGTTACGGTCATGTTTCATCCAAAAGAAGCCATCTTGCACTATTTGAATGGCCTTGAAATTTGATGTTGAATTTTGTTGCCATCTATTATCGTTGTTACGGCCATGTTTCATCCAAATGAAGACATCTTGCACTATTTGAATGTCCTTGAAATTTGATGTTGAGTTTTGTTGCTATCTATTATCGTTGTTACGGCCATGTTTCATCCAAATAAAGCCATCTTGCACCATTTGAATGGCCTTGAAATTTGATGTTGAATTTTGTTACCATCTATTATCGTTGTTGTGGCCATGTTTCATCCAAATGAAGCCATCTTGCACTATTTGAATGGCCTTTAAATTTGATGTTGAGTTTTGTTGCCATCTATTATCGTTGTTGTGGCCATGTATCATCCAAATGAAGCCATCTTGCACTATTTGAATGGCCTTGAAATTTGATGTTGAGTTTTGTTGCCATCTATTATCGTTGTTGTGGTCATGTTTCATCCAAATGAAGCCATCTTGCACTATTTTCAATGGCCTTTAAATTTGATGTTGAATTTTGTTGCCATATATTATCGTTGTTACGGCCATGTTTCATCCAAATAAAGCCATCTTGCACTATTTGAATGGCCTTGAAATTTGATGTTGAATTTTGTTACCATCTATTATCGTTGTTACGGCCATGTTTCATCCAAATGAAGCCATCTTGCACTATTTGAATGGCCTTGAAATTTGATGTTGAATTTTGTTGCCATCTATTATCGTTGTTACGGCCATGTTTAATCGAAATGAAGCCATCTTGCACTATTTGAATGGCCTTGAAATTTGATGTTGAATTTTTTGGCCATCTATTATCGTTGTTACGGCCATGTTTCATCCAAATGAAGCCATCTTGCACTATTTGAATGGCCTTGAAATTTGATGTTGAATTTTGTTGCCATCTATTATCGTTGTTACGGCCATGTTTCATCCAAATGAAGCCATCTTGCACTATTTGAATGGCCTTGAAATTTGATGTTGAGTTTTGTTGCCATCTATTATCGTTGTTACGGCCATGTTTAATCGAAATGAAGCCATCTTGCACTATTTGAATGGCCTTGAAATTTGATGTTGAGTTTTGTTGCCATCTATTATCGTTGTTGTGGCCATGTATCATCCAAATGAAGCCATCTTGCACTATTTGAATGGCCTTGAAATTTGATGTTGAGTTTTGTTGCCATCTATTATCGTTGTTGTGGTCATGTTTCATCCAAATGAAGCCATCTTGCACTATTTTCAATGGCCTTTAAATTTGATGTTGAATTTTGTTGCCATCTATTATCGTTGTTACGGCCATGTTTCATCCAAATGAAGCCATCTTGCACTATTTGAATGGCCTTGAAATTTGATGTTGAGTTTTTTGCCATCTATTATCGTTGTTACGGCCATGTTTATTCGAAATTAAGCCATCTTGCACTATTTGAATGGCCTTGAAATTTGATGTTGAATTTTTTGGCCATCTATTATCGTTGTTACGGCCATGTTTCATCCAAATAAAGCCATCTTGCACTATTTCAATGGCCTTGAAATTTGATATTGAGTTTTTTTTGCCATATATTATCGTTGTTACGGCCATGTTTCATCCAAAAGAAGCCATCTTGCACTATTTGAATGGCCTTGAAATTTGATGTTGAATTTTGTTACCATCTATTATCGTTGTTACGGCCATGTTTCATCCAAATGAAGCCATCTTGCACTATTTGAATGGCCTTGAACTTTGATGTTGAATTTTGTTGCCATCTATTATCGTTGTTACGGCCATGTTTCATCCAAATAAAGCCATCTTGCACCATTTGAATGGCCTTGAAATTTTATGTTGAATTTTGTTACCATCTATTATCGTTGTTGTGGTCATGTTTCATCCAAATGAAGCCATCTTGCACTATTTTCAATGGCCTTTAAATTTGATGTTGAATTTTGTTGCCATCTATTATCGTTGTTACGGCCATGTTTCATCCAAATGAACCCATCTTGCACTATTTGAATGGCCTTGAAATTTGATGTTGAGTTTTTTGCCATCTATTATCGTTGTTACGGCCATGTTTAATCGAAATTAAGCCATCTTGCACTATTTCAATGGCCTTGAAATTTGATGTTGAAGTTTTGGCCATCTATTATCGTTGTTACGGCCATGTTTCATCCAAATAAAGCCATCTTGCACTATTTCAATGGCCTTGAAATTTGATGTTGAGTTTTTTTTGCCATATATTATTGTTGTTACGGCCATGTTTCATCCAAAAGAAGCCATCTTGCACTATTTGAATGGCCTTGAAATTTGATGTTGAATTTTGTTACCATCTATTATCGTTGTTACAGCCATGTTTCATCCAAATGAAGCCATCTTGCACTATTTGAATGGCCTTGAAATTTGATGTTGAATTTTGTTGCCATCTATTATCGTTGTTACGGCCATGTTTCATCCAAATAAAGCCATCTTGCACTATTTGAATGGCCTTGAAATTTGATGTTGAGTTTTGTTGCCATCTATTATCGTTGTTGTGGTCATGTTTCATCCAAATGAAGCCATCTTGCACTATTTTCAATGGCCTTGAAATTTGATGTTGAATTTTGTTGCCATCTATTATCGTTGTTACGGCCATGTTTCATCCAAATGAAGCCATCTTGCACTATTTGAATGGCCTTGAAATTTGATGTTGAATTTTGTTGCCATCTATTATCGTTGTTGTGGCCATGTTTCATCCAAATGAAGCCATCTTGCACTATTTGAATGGCCTTGAAATTTGATGTTGAATTTTGTTGCCATCTATTATCGTTGTTACGGCCATGTATCATCCAAATGAAGCCATCTTGCACTATTTGAATGGCCTTGAAATTTGATGTTGAGTTTTGTTGCCATCTATTATCGTTGTTGTGGTCATGTTTCATCCAAATGAAGCCATCTTGCACTATTTTCAATGGCCTTGAAATTTGATGTTGAGTTTTGTTGCCATCTATTATCGTTGTTGTGGCCATGTTTCATCCAAATGAAGCCATCTTGCACTATTTGAATGGCCTTGAAATTTGATGTTGAGTTTTTTGCCATCTATTATCGTTGTTACGGCCATGTCTAATCGAAATGAAGCCATCTTGCACTATTTGAATGGCCTTGAAATTTGATGTTGAATTTTTTGGCCATCTATTATCGTTGTTACGGCCATGTTTCATCCAAATAAAGCCATCTTGCACTACTTTAATGGCCTTGAAATTTGATGTTGAGTTTTTTTTGCCATATATTATCGTTGTTACGGCCATGTTTCATTCAAATAAAGCCATCTTGCACTATTTGAATGGCCTTGAAATTTGATGTTGAATTTTGTTACCATCTATTATCGTTGTTACGGCCATGTTTCATCCAAATGAAGCCATCTTGCACTATTTTCAATGGCCTTTAAATTTGATGTTGAGTTTTGTTGCCATCTATTATCGTTGTTACGGCCATGTTTCATCCAAATGAAGCCATCTTGCACTATTTGAATGGCCTTGAAATTTGATGTTGAATTTTGTTGCCATCTATTATCGTTATTACGGCCATGTTTCATCCAAATGAAGCCATCTTGCACTATTTGAATGGCCTTGAAATTTGATGTTGAGTTTTTTTGCCATCTATTATCGTTGTTACGGCCATGTTTCATCCAAATAAAGCCATCTTGCACTATTTCAATGGCCTTGAAATTTGATGTTGAGTTTTTTTGCCATCTATTATCGTTGTTGTGGCCATGTTTCATCCAAATGAAGCCATCTTGCACTATTTGAATGGCCTTGAAATGTGATGTTGAATATTGTTGCCATCTATTATCGTTGTTACGGCCATGTTTCATCCAAATGAAGCCATCTTGCACTATTTGAATGGCCTTGAAATTTGATGTTGAGTTTTGTTGCCATCTATTATCGTTGTTACGGTCATGTTTCATCCAAAAGAAGCCTTCTTGCACTATTTGAATGGCCTTGAAATTTGATGTTGAATTTTGTTGCCATCTATTATCGTTGTTACGGCCATGTTTCATCCAAATGAAGCCATCTTGCACTTTTTTCAATGGCCTTGAAATTTTATGTTGAGTTTTGTTGCCATCTATTATCGTTATTACGGCCATGTTTCATCCAAATAAAGCCATCTTGCACCATTTGAATGGCCTTGAAATTTGATGTTGAATTTTGTTACCATCTATTATCGTTGTTGTGGCCATGTTTCATCCAAATGAAGCCATCTTGCACTATTTGAATGGCCTTGAAATTTGATGTTGAGTTTTGTTGCCATCTATTATCGTTGTTGTGGCCATGTATCATCCAAATGAAGCCATCTTGCGCTATTTGAATGGCCTTGAAATTTGATGTTGAGTTTTATTGCCATCTATTATCGTTGTTGTGGTCATGTTTCATCCAAATGAAGTCATCTTGCACTATTTTCAATGGCCTTTAAATTTGATGTTGAATTTTGTTGCCATCTATTATCGTTGTTACGGCCGTGTTTCATCCAAATGAAGCCATCTTGCACTATTTGAATGGCCTTGAAATTTGATGTTGAATTTTGTTGCCATCTATTATCGTTGTTACGGCCATGTTTCATCCAAATGAAGCCATCTTGCACTATTTGAATGGCCTTGAAATTTGATGTTGAATCTTGTTGCCATCTATTATCGTTGTTACGGTCATGTTTCATCCAAATGAAGCCATCTTGCACTATTTGAATGGCCTTGAAATTTGATGTTGAATTTTGTTGCCATCTATTATCGTTGTTACGGCCATGTTTCATCCAAATGAAGACATCTTGCACTATTTGAATGTCCTTGAAATTTGATGTTGAGTTTTGTTGCTATCTATTATCGTTGTTACGGCCATGTTTCATCCAAATAAAGCCATCTTGCACCATTTGAATGGCCTTGAAATTTGATGTTGAATTTTGTTACCATCTATTATCGTTGTTGTGGCCATGTTTCATCCAAATGAAGCCATCTTGCACTATTTGAATGGCCTTTAAATTTGATGTTGAGTTTTGTTGCCATCTATTATCGTTGTTGTGGCCATGTATCATCCAAATGAAGCCATCTTGCACTATTTGAATGGCCTTGAAATTTGATGTTGAGTTTTGTTGCCATCTATTATCGTTGTTGTGGTCATGTTTCATCCAAATGAAGCCATCTTGCACTATTTTCAATGGCCTTTAAATTTGATGTTGAATTTTGTTGCCATATATTATCGTTGTTACGGCCATGTTTCATCCAAATAAAGCCATCTTGCACTATTTGAATGGCCTTGAAATTTGATGTTGAATTTTGTTACCATCTATTATCGTTGTTACGGCCATGTTTCATCCAAATGAAGCCATCTTGCACTATTTGAATGGCCTTGAAATTTGATGTTGAATTTTGTTGCCATCTATTATCGTTGTTACGGCCATGTTTCATCCAAATGAAGCCATCTTGCACTATTTGAATGGCCTTGAAATTTGATGTTGAATTTTGTTGCCATCTATTATCGTTGTTACGGCCATGTTTCATCCAAATGAAGCCATCTTGCACTATTTGAATGGCCTTGAAATTTGATGTTGAATTTTTTGGCCATCTATTATCGTTGTTACGGCCATGTTTCATCCAAATGAAGCCATCTTGCACTATTTGAATGGCCTTGAAATTTGATGTTGAATTTTGTTGCCATCTATTATCGTTGTTACGGCCATGTTTCATCCAAATGAAGCCATCTTGCACTATTTGAATGGCCTTGAAATTTGATGTTGAGTTTTGTTGCCATCTATTATCGTTGTTACGGCCATGTTTAATCGAAATGAAGCCATCTTGCACTATTTGAATGGCCTTGAAATTTGATGTTGAATTTTTTGGCCATCTATTATCGTTGTTACGGCCATGTTTCATCCAAATAAAGCCATCTTGCACTATTTCAATGGCCTTGAAATTTGATGTTGAGTTTTTTTTTGCCATATATTATCGTTGTTACGGCCATGTTTCATCCAAATAAAGCCATCTTGCACTATTTGAATGGCCTTGAAATTTGATGTTGAATTTTGTTACCATCTATTATCGTTGTTACGGCCATGTTTCATCCAAATGAAGCCATCTTGCACTATTTGAATGGCCTTGAAATTTGATGTTGAATTTTGTTGCCATCTATTATCGTTGTTACGGCCATGTTTCATCCAAATGAAGCCATCTTGCACTATTTGAATGGCCTTGAAATTTGATGTTGAGTTTTTTTGCCATCTATTATCGTTGTTACGGCCATGTTTCATCCAAATGAAGCCATCTTGCACTATTTGAATGGCCTTGAAATTTGATGTTGAGTTTTGTTGCCATCTATTATCGTTGTTGTGGCCATGTTTCATCCAAATGAAGCCATCTTGCACTATTTGAATGGCCTTGAAATTTGATGTTGAATTTTGTTGCCATCTATTATCGTTGTTACGGCCATGTTTCATCCAAATAAAGCCATCTTGCACTATTTGAATGGCCTTGAAATTTGATGTTGAGTTTTGTTGCCATCTATTTTCGTTGTTGTGGTCATGTTTCATCCAAATGAAGCCATCTTGCACTATTTGAATGGCCTTGAAATTTGATGTTGAATTTTGTTGCCATCTATTATCGTGGTTACGGCCATGTTTCATCCAAATGAAGCCATCTTGCACTATTTGAATGGCCTTGAAATTTGATGTTGAATTTTGTTGCCATCTATTATCGTTGTTACGGCCATGTATCATCCAAATGAAGCCATCTTGCACTATTTGAATGGCCTTGAAATTTGATGTTGAATTTTTTGGCCATCTATTATCGTTGTTACGGCCATGTTTCATCCAAATGAAGCCATCTTGCACTATTTCAATGGCCTTGAAATTTGATGTTGAGTTTTTTTTGCCATATATTATCGTTTTTACGGCCATGTTTCATCCAAATAAAGCCATCTTGCACTATTTGAATGGCCTTGAAATTTGATGTTGAATTTTGTTACCATCTATTATCGTTGTTACGGCCATGTATCATCCAAATGAAGCCATCTTGCACTATTTGAATGGCCTTGAAATTTGATGTTGAGTTTTTTTGCCATCTATTATCGTTGTTACGGCCATGTTTCATCCAAATGAAGCCATCTTGCACTATTTGAATGGCCTTGAAATTTGATGTTGAGTTTTGTTGCCATCTATTATCGTTGTTGTGGTCATGTTTCATCCAAATGAAGCCATCTTGCACTATTTGAATGGCCTTGAAATTTGATGTTGAATTTTGTTGCCATCTATTATCGTTGTTACGGCCATGTATCATCCAAATGAAGCCATCTTGCACTATTTCAATGGCCTTGAAATTTGATGTTGAGTTTTTTTTGCCATATATTATCGTTGTTACGGCCATGTTTCATCCAAATAAAGCCATCTTGCACTATTTGAATGGCCTTGAAATTTGATGTTGAATTTTGTTACCATCTATTATCGTTGTTACGGCCATGTATCATCCAAATGAAGCCATCTTGCACTATTTGAATGGCCTTGAAATTTGATGTTGAGTTTTTTTGCCATCTATTATCGTTGTTACGGCCATGTTTAATCGAAATGAAGCCATCTTGCACTATTTGAATGGCCTTGAAATTTGATGTTGAATTTTTTGGCCATCTATTATCGTTGTTACGGCCATGTTTCATCCAAATGAAGCCATCTTGCACTATTTCAATGGCCTTGAAATTTGATGTTGAGTTTTTTTTGCCATATATTATCGTTTTTACGGCCATGTTTCATCCAAATAAAGCCATCTTGCACTATTTGAATGGCCTTGAAATTTGATGTTGAATTTTGTTACCATCTATTATCGTTGTTACGGCCATGTATCATCCAAATGAAGCCATCTTGCACTATTTGAATGGCCTTGAAATTTGATGTTGAGTTTTTTTGCCATCTATTATCGTTGTTACGGCCATGTTTCATCCAAATGAAGCCATCTTGCACTATTTGAATGGCCTTGAAATTTGATGTTGAGTTTTGTTGCCATCTATTATCGTTGTTGTGGTCATGTTTCATCCAAATGAAGCCATCTTGCACTATTTGAATGGCCTTGAAATTTGATGTTGAGTTTTTGTTGCCATCTCTTATCGTTGTTACGGCCATGTTTCATCCAAATAAAGCCATCTTGCACTACTTGAATGGCCTTGAAATTTGATGTTGAATTTTGTTGCCATCTATTATCGTTGTTACGGCCATGTTTCATCCAAATGAAACCATCTTGCACTATTTGAATAGCCTTGAAATTTGATGTTTAATTTTGTTGCCATCTATTATCGTTGTTATATCCATGTTTCATCCAAATGAAGCCATCTTGCACTATTTCAATGGCCTTGAAATTTGATGTTGAATTTTGTTGCCATCTATTATCGTTGTTACGACCATGTATCATCCAAATGAAGCCATCTTGCACTATTTGAATGGCCTTGAAATTTGATGTTGAGTTTTTTTGCCATCTATTATCGTTGTTACGGCCATGTTTCATCCAAATGAAGCCATCTTGCACTATTTGAATGGCCTTGAAATTTGATGTTGAGTTTTGTTGCCATCTATTATCGTTGTTGTGGTCATGTTTCATCCAAATGAAGCCATCTTGCACTATTTGAATGGCCTTGAAATTTGATGTTGAATTTTGTTGCCATCTATTATCGTTGTTACGGCCATGTTTCATCCAAATAAAGCCATCTTGCACTACTTGAATGGCCTTGAAATTTGATGTTGAATTTTGTTGCCATCTATTATCGTTGTTACGGCCATGTTTCATCCAAATGAAACCATCTTGCACTATTTGAATAGCCTTGAAATTTGATGTTTAATTTTGTTGCCATCTATTATCGTTGTTATATCCATGTTTCATCCAAATGAAGCCATCTTGCACTATTTCAATGGCCTTGAAATTTGATGTTGAATTTTGTTGCCATCTATTATCGTTGTTACGACCATGTATCATCCAAATGAAGCCATCTTGCACTATTTGAATGGCCTTGAAATTTGATGTTGAATTTTGTTGCCATCTATTATCGTTGTTGTGGCCATGTTTCATCCAAATGAAGCCATCTTGTACTATTTGAATGGCCTTGAAATTTGATGTTGAGTTTTTTGCCATCTATTATCGTTGTTACGGCCATGTTTCATCCAAATAAAGGCATCTTGAACTAATTCAATGGCCTTGAAATTTGATGTTGAATTTTGTTGCCATCTATTATCGTTGTTACGGCCATGTTTCATCCAAATGAAGCCATCTTGTACTATTTGAATGGCCTTGAAATTTGATGTTGAGTTTCTTGCCATCTATTATCGTTGTTACGGCCATGTTTCATCCAAATGAAGCCATCTTGCACTATTTGAATGGCCTTGAAATTTGATGTTGAGTTTTTTTGCCATCTATTATCGTTGTTACGGCCATGTTTCATCCAAATGAAGCCATCTTGCACTATTTGAATGGCCTTGAAATTTGATGTTGAATTTTGTTGCCATCTATTATCGTTGTTACGGCCATGTTTCATCCAAATAAAGCCATCTTGCACTATTTGAATGGCCTTGAAATTTGATGTTGAATTTTGTTGCCATCTATTATCGTTGTTACGGCCATGTATCATCCAAATGAAGCCATCTTGCACTATTTGAATGGCCTTGAAATTTGATGTTGAATTTTGTTGCCATCTATTATCGTTGTTACGGCCATGTTTCATCCAAATGAAGCCATCTTGCACTATTTGAATGGCCTTGAAATTTGATGTTGAATTTTGTTGCCATCTATTATCGTTGTTACGGCCATGTATCATCCAAATGAAGCCATCTTGCACTATTTCAATGGCCTTGAAATTTGATGTTGAGTTTTTTTGCCATCTATTATCGTTGTTACGGCCATGTTTCATCCAAATGAAGCCATCTTGCACTATTTGAATGGCCTTGAAATTTGATGTTGAGTTTTGTTGCCATCAATATCGTTGTTGTGGTCATGTTTTATCCAAATGAAGCCATCTTGCACTATTTGAATGGCCTTGAAATTTGATGTTGAATTTTGTTGCCATCTATTATCGTTGTTACGGCCATGTTTCATCCAAATAAAGCCATCTTGCACTACTTGAATGGCCTTGAAATTTGATGTTGAATCTTGTTGCCATCTATTATCGTTGTTACGGCCATGTTTCATCCAAATGAAGCCATCTGGCACTATTTGAATGGCCTTGAAATTTGATGTTTAATTTTGTTGCCATCTATTATCGTTGTTATATCCATGTTTCATCCAAATGAAGCCATCTTGCACTATTTCAATGGCCTTGAAATTTGATGTTGAATTTTGTTGCCATCTATTATCGTTGTTACGACCATGTATCATCCAAATGAAGCCATCTTGCACTATTTGAATGGCCTTGAAATTTGATGTTGAATTTTGTTGCCATCTATTATCGTTGTTGTGGCCATGTTTCATCCAAATGAAGCCATCTTGTACTATTTGAATGGCCTTGAAATTTGATGTTGAGTTTTTTGCCATCTATTATCGTTGTTACGGCCATGGTTCATCCAAATAAAGGCATCTTGAACTAATTCAATGGCCTTGAAATTTGATGTTGAATTTTGTTGCCATCTATTATCGTTGTTACGGCCATGTTTCATCCAAATGAAGCCATCTTGTACTATTTGAATGGCCTTGAAATTTGATGTTGAGTTTCTTGCCATCTATTATCGTTGTTACGGCCATGTTTCATCCAAATGAAGCCATCTTGCACTATTTCAATGGCCTTGAAATTTGATGTTGAGTTTTGTTGCCATCTATTATCGTTGTTACGGCCATGTTTCATCCAAATAAAGCCATCTTGAACTAATTCAATGACCTTGAAATTTGATGTTGAGTTTTTTGCCATCTATTATCGTTGTTACGGCCATGTTTCATCCAAATAAAGCCATCTTGTACTATTTGAATGGCCTTGAAATTTGATGTTGAGTTTCTTGCCATCTATTATCGTTGTTACGGCCATGTTTCATCCAAATGAAGCCATCTTGCACTATTTGAATGGCCTTGAAATTTGATGTTGAGTTTTTTTGCCATCTATTATCGTTGTTACGGCCATGTTTCATACAAATGAAGCCATCTTGCACTATTTGAATGGCCTTGAAATTTGATGTTGAGTTTTGTTGCCATCTATTGTCGTTGTTACAGCCATGTTTCATCCAATTAAAGCCATTTTGCACCATTTGAATGGCCTTGAAATTTGATGTTGAATTTTGTTGCCATCTATTATCGTTGTTACGGCCATGTTTCATCCAAATAAAGCCATCTTGCACTATTTGAATGGCCTTGAAATTTGATGTTGAATCTTGTTGCCATCTATTATCGTTGTTACGGCCATGTTTCATCCAAATGAAGCCATCTTGCACTATTTGAATGGCCTTGAAATTTGATGTTGAATCTTGTTGCCATCTATTATCATTGTTACATCCATGTTTCATCCAAATGCAGCCATCTTGCACTATTTCAATGGCCTTGAAATTTGATGTTGAATCTTGTTGCCATCTATTATCGTTGTTACGGCCATGTTTCATCCAAATAAAGCCATCTTGCACTATTTGAATGGCCTTGAAATTTGATGTTGAATTTTGTTGCCATCTATTATCGTTGTTACGGCCATGTATCATCCAAATGAAGCCATCTTGCACTATTTGAATGGCCTTGAAATTTGATGTTGAGTTTTTTTGCCATCTATTATCGTTGTTACGGCCATGTTTCATCCAAATGAAGCCATCTTGCACTATTTGAATGGCCTTGAAATTTGATGTTGAGTTTTGTTGCCATCTATTATCGTTGTTACGGCCATGTTTCATCCAAATGAAGCCATCTTGCACTATTTGAATGGCCTTGAAATTTGATGTTGAATCTTGTTGCCATCTATTATCATTGTAACATCCATGTTTCATCCAAATGAAGCCATCTTGCACTATTTCAATGGCCTTGAAATTTGATGTTGAATTTTGTTGCCATCTATTATCGTTGTTACGACCATGTATCATCCAAATGAAGCCATCTTGCACTATTTGAATGGCCTTGAAATTTGATGTTGAATCTTGTTGCCATCTATTATCATTGTTACATCCATGTTTCATCCAAATGAAGCCATCTTGCACTATTTCAATGGCCTTGAAATTTGATGTTGAATTTTGTTGCCATCTATTATCGTTGTTACGACCATGTATCATCCAAATGAAGCCATCTTGCACTATTTGAATGGCCTTGAAATTTGATGTTGAATTTTGTTGCCATCTATTATCGTTGTTGTGGCCATGTTTCATCCAAATGAAGCCATCTTGTACTATTTGAATGGCCTTGAAATTTGATGTTGAGTTTTTTGCCATCTATTATCGTTGTTACGGCCATGTTTCATCCAAATAAAGGCATCTTGAACTAATTCAATGACCTTGAAATTTGATGTTGAATTTTGTTGCCATCTATTATCGTTGTTGTGGCCATGTTTCATCCAAATGAAGCCATCTTGTACTATTTGAATGGCCTTGAAATTTAATGTTGAGTTTCTTGCCATCTATTATCGTTGTTACGGCCATGTTTCATCCAAATGAAGCCATCTTGCACTATTTGAATGGCCTTGAAATTTGATGTTGAGTTTTTTTGCCATCTATTATCGTTGTTACGGCCATGTTTCATCCAAATGAAGCCATCTTGCACTATTTGAATGGCCTTGAAATTTGATGTTGAGTTTTTTTGCCATCTATTATCGTTGTTGTGGCCATGTTTCATCCAAATGAAGCCATCTTGCACTATTTGAATGGCCTTGAAATGTGATGTTGAATTTTGTTGCCATCTATTATCGTTGTTGTGGCCATGTTTCATCCAAATGAAGCCATCTTGCACTATTTGAATGGCCTTGAAATTTGATGTTGAGTTTTGTTGCCATCTATTATCCTTGCAACGGCCATGTTTCATCCAAATGAAGCCATCTTACACTATTTGAATGGCCTTGAAATTTGATGTTGAGTTTGGTTGCCATCTATTATCGTTGTTACGGCCATGTTTCATCCAAATGAAGCCATCTTGCACTATTTGAATGGCCTTGAAATTTGATGTTGAATTTTTTGGCCATCTATTATCGTTGTTACGGCCATGTTTCATCCAAATAAAGCCATCTTGCACTATTTGAATGGCCTTGAAATTTGATGTTGAGTTTTTTTGCCATCTATTATCGTTGTTGTGGCCATGTTTCATCCAAATGAAGCCATCTTGCACTATTTGAATGGCCTTGAAATGTGATGTTGAATTTTGTTGCCATCTATTATCGTTGTTACGGCCATGTTTCATCCAAATGAAGCCATCTTGCACTATTTGAATGGCCTTGAAATTTGATGTTGAGTTTTTGTTGCCATCTCTTATCGTTGTTACGGTCATGTTTCATCCAAAAGAGGCCATCTTGCACTATTTGAATGGCCTTGAAATTTGATGTTGAATTTTGTTGCCATCTATTATCGTTGTTACGACCATGTATCATCCAAATGAAGCCATCTTGCACTATTTGAATGGCCTTGAAATTTGATGTTGAATCTTGTTGCCATCTATTATCATTGTTACATCCATGTTTCATCCAAATGCAGCCATCTTGCACTATTTCAATGGCCTTGAAATTTTATGTTGAATCTTGTTGCCATCTATTATCGTTGTTACGGCCATGTTTCATCCAAATGAAGCCATCTTGCACTATTTCAATGGCCTTGAAATTTGATGTTGAATTTTGTTGCCATCTATTATCGTTGTTACGACCATGTATCATCCAAATGAAGCCATCTTGCACTATTTGAATGGCCTTGAAATTTGATGTTGAATTTTGTTGCCATCTATTATCGTTGTTGTGGCCATGTTTCATCCAAATGAAGCCATCTTGTACTATTTGAATGGCCTTGAAATTTGATGTTGAGTTTTTTGCCATCTATTATCGTTGTTACGGCCATGTTTCATCCAAATAAAGGCATCTTGAACTAATTCAATGACCTTGAAATTTGATGTTGAATTTTGTTGCCATCTATTATCGTTGTTGTGGCCATGTTTCATCCAAATGAAGCCATCTTGTACTATTTGAATGGCCTTGAAATTTGATGTTGAGTTTCTTGCCATCTATTATCGTTGTTACGGCCATGTTTCATCCAAATGAAGCCATCTTGCACTATTTGAATGGCCTTGAAATTTGATGTTGAGTTTTTTTGCCATCTATTATCGTTGTTACGGCCATGTTTCATCCAAATGAAGCCATCTTGCACTATTTGAATGGCCTTGAAATTTGATGTTGAGTTTTTTTGCCATCTATTGTCGTTGTTACAGCCATGTTTCATCCAAATAAAGCCATTTTGCACCATTTGAATGGCCTTGAAATTTGATGTTGAATTTTGTTGCCATCTATTATCGTTGTTACGGCCATGTTTCATCCAAATAAAGCCATCTTGCACTATTTGAATGGCCTTGAAATTTGATGTTGAATCTTGTTGCCATCTATTATCGTTGTTACGGCCATGTTTCATCCAAATGAAGCCATCTTGCACTATTTGAATGGCCTTGAAATTTGATGTTGAATCTTGTTGCCATCTATTATCATTGTTACATCCATGTTTCATCCAAATGCAGCCATCTTGCACTATTTCAATGGCCTTGAAATTTGATGTTGAATCTTGTTGCCATCTATTATCGTTGTTACGGCCATGTTTCATCCAAATAAAGCCATCTTGCACTATTTGAATGGCCTTGAAATTTGATGTTGAATTTTGTTGCCATCTATTATCGTTGTTACGGCCATGTATCATCCAAATGAAGCCATCTTGCACTATTTGAATGGCCTTGAAATTTGATGTTGAGTTTTTTTGCCATCTATTATCGTTGTTACGGCCATGTTTCATCCAAATGAAGCCATCTTGCACTATTTGAATGGCCTTGAAATTTGATGTTGAGTTTTGTTGCCATCTATTATCGTTGTTACGGCCATGTTTCATCCAAATGAAGCCATCTTGCACTATTTGAATGGCCTTGAAATTTGATGTTGAATTTTGTTACCATCTATTATCGTTGTTACGGCCATGTTTCATCCAAATAAAGCCATCTTGCACTATTTGAATGGCCTTGAAATTTGATGTTGAGTCTTGTTGCCATCTATTATCGTTGTTACGGCCATGTTTCATCCAAATGAAGCCATCTTGCACTATTTGAATGGCCTTGAAATTTGATGTTGAATTTTTTGGCCATCTATTATCGTTGTTACGGCCATGTTTCATCCAAATAAAGCCATCTTGCACTATTTGAATGGCCTTGAAATTTGATGTTGAGTTTTTTTGCCATCTATTATCGTTGTTGTGGCCATGTTTCATCCAAATGAAGCCATCTTGCACTATTTGAATGGCCTTGAAATGTGATGTTGAATTTTGTTGCCATCTATTATCGTTGTTACGGCCATGTTTCATCCAAATGAAGCCATCTTGCACTATTTGAATGGCCTTGAAATTTGATGTTGAGTTTTTGTTGCCATCTCTTATCGTTGTTACGGTCATGTTTCATCCAAATGAAGCCATCTTGTACTATTTGAATGGCCTTGAAATTTGATGTTGAGTTTCTTGCCATCTATTATCGTTGTTACGGCCATGTTTCATCCAAATGAAGCCATCTTGCACTACTTGAATGGCCTTGAAATTTGATGTTGAATTTTGTTGCCATCTATTATCGTTGTTACGGCCATGTTTCATCCAAATGAAGCCATCTTGCACTATTTGAATGGCCTTGAAATTTGATGTTGAATTTTGTTGCCATCTATTATCGTTGTTACGGCCATGTTTCATCCAAATGAAGCCATCTTGCACTATTTGAATGGCCTTGAAATTTGATGTTGAGTTTTGTTGCCATCTATTATCGTTGTTGTGGTCATGTTTCATCCAAATGAAGCCATCTTGCACTATTTGAATGGCCTTGAAATTTGATGTTGAATTTTGTTGCCATCTATTATCGTTGTTACGGCCATGTTTCATCCAAATAAAGCCATCTTGCACTACTTGAATGGCCTTGAAATTTGATGTTGAATCTTGTTGCCATCTATTATCGTTGTTACGGCCATGTTTCATCCAAATGAAGCCATCTTGCACTATTTGAATGGCCTTGAAATTTGATGTTTAATTTTGTTGCCATCTATTATCGTTGTTATATCCATGTTTCATCCAAATGAAGCCATCTTGCACTATTTCAATGGCCTTGAAATTTGATGTTGAATTTTGTTGCCATCTATTATCGTTGTTACGACCATGTATCATCCAAATGAAGCCATCTTGCACTATTTGAATGGCCTTGAAATTTGATGTTGAATTTTGTTGCCATCTATTATCGTTGTTGTGGCCATGTTTCATCCAAATGAAGCCATCTTGTACTATTTGAATGGCCTTGAAATTTGATGTTGAGTTTTTTGCCATCTATTATCGTTGTTACGGCCATGTTTCATCCAAATAAAGGCATCTTGAACTAATTCAATGGCCTTGAAATTTGATGTTGAATTTTGTTGCCATCTATTATCGTTGTTACGGCCATGTTTCATCCAAATGAAGCCATCTTGTACTATTTGAATGGCCTTGAAATTTGATGTTGAGTTTCTTGCCATCTATTATCGTTGTTACGGCCATGTTTCATCCAAATGAAGCCATCTTGCACTATTTGAATGGCCTTGAAATTTGATGTTGAGTTTTTTTGCCATCTATTATCGTTGTTACGGCCATGTTTCATCCAAATGAAGCCATCTTGCACTATTTGAATGGCCTTGAAATTTGATGTTGAATTTTGTTGCCATCTATTATCGTTGTTACGGCCATGTTTCATCCAAATAAAGCCATCTTGCACTATTTGAATGGCCTTGAAATTTGATGTTGAATCTTGTTGCCATCTATTATCGTTGTTACGGCCATGTATCATCCAAATGAAGCCATCTTGCACTATTTGAATGGCCTTGAAATTTGATGTTGAATTTTGTTGCCATCTATTATCGTTGTTACGGCCATGTTTCATCCAAATGAAGCCATCTTGCACTATTTGAATGGCCTTGAAATTTGATGTTGAATTTTGTTGCCATCTATTATCGTTGTTACGGCCATGTATCATCCAAATGAAGCCATCTTGCACTATTTCAATGGCCTTGAAATTTGATGTTGAGTTTTTTTGCCATCTATTATCGTTGTTACGGCCATGTTTCATCCAAATGAAGCCATCTTGCACTATTTGAATGGCCTTGAAATTTGATGTTGAGTTTTGTTGCCATCAATATCGTTGTTGTGGTCATGTTTCATCCAAATGAAGCCATCTTGCACTATTTGAATGGCCTTGAAATTTGATGTTGAATTTTGTTGCCATCTATTATCGTTGTTACGGCCATGTTTCATCCAAATAAAGCCATCTTGCACTACTTGAATGGCCTTGAAATTTGATGTTGAATCTTGTTGCCATCTATTATCGTTGTTACGGCCATGTTTCATCCAAATGAAGTCATCTTGCACTATTTGAATGGCCTTGAAATTTGATGTTTAATTTTGTTGCCATCTATTATCGTTGTTATATCCATGTTTCATCCAAATGAAGCCATCTTGCACTATTTGAATGGCCTTGAAATTTGATGTTGAATTTTGTTGCCATCTATTATCGTTGTTACGACCATGTATCATCCAAATGAAGCCATCTTGCACTATTTCAATGGCCTTGAAATTTGATGTTGAATTTTGTTGCCATCTATTATCGTTGTTACGGCCATGTTTCATCCAAATAAAGCCATCTTGCACTATTTGAATGGCCTTGAAATTTGATGTTGAATCTTGTTGCCATCTATTATCGTTGTTACGGCCATGTTTCATCCAAATGAAGCCATCTTGTACTATTTGAATGGCCTTGAAATTTGATGTTAAGTTTTTTGCCATCTATTATCGTTGTTACGGCCATGGTTCATCCAAATAAAGGCATCTTGAACTAATTCAATGGCCTTGAAATTTGATGTTGAATTTTGTTGCCATCTATTATCGTTGTTACGGCCATGTTTCATCCAAATGAAGCCATCTTGTACTATTTGAATGGCCTTGAAATTTGATGTTGAGTTTCTTGCCATCTATTATCGTTGTTACGGCCATGTTTCATCCAAATGAAGCCATCTTGCACTATTTGAATGGCCTTGAAATTTGATGTTGAGTTTTTTTGCCATCTATTATCGTTGTTACGGCCATGTTTCATCCAAATGAAGCCATCTTGCACTATTTGAATGGCCTTGAAATTTGATTTTTAATTTTGTTGCCATCTATTATCGTTGTTATATCCATGTTTCATCCAAATGAAGCCATCTTGCACTATTTCAATGGCCTTGAAATTTGATGTTGAATTTTGTTGCTATCTATTATCGTTGTTACGACCATGTATCATCCAAATGAAGCCATCTTGCACTATTTGAATGGCCTTGAAATTTGATGTTGAATTTTGTTGCCATCTATTATCGTTGTTGTGGCCATGTTTCATCCAAATGAAGCCATCTTGTACTATTTGAATGGCCTTGAAATTTGATGTTGAGTTTTTTGCCATCTATTATCGTTGTTACGGCCATGTTTCATCCAAATGAAGCCATCTTGAACTAATTCAATGACCTTGAAATTTGATGTTGAATTTTGTTGCCATCTATTATCGTTGTTACGGCCATGTTTCATCCAAATGAAGCCATCTTGTACTATTTGAATGGCCTTGAAATTTGATGTTGAGTTTCTTGCCATCTATTATCGTTGTTACGGCCATGTTTCATCCAAATGAAGCCATCTTGCACTATTTCAATGGCCTTGAAATTTGATGTTGAGTTTTTTTGCCATCTATTATCGTTGTTACGGCCATGTTTCATCCAAATGAAGCCATCTTGCACTATTTGAATGGCCTTGAAATTTGATGTTGAGTTTTGTTGCCATCTATTATCGTTGTTACAGCCATGTTTCATCCAAATAAAGCCATTTTGCACCATTTGAATGGCCTTGAAATTTGATGTTGAATTTTGTTGCCATCTATTATCGTTGTTACGGCCATGTTTCATCCAAATAAAGCCATCTTGCACTATTTGAATGGCCTTGAAATTTGATGTTGAATCTTGTTGCCATCTATTATCGTTGTTACGGCCATGTTTCATCCAAATGAAGCCATCTTGCACTATTTGAATGGCCTTGAAATTTGATGTTGAATCTTGTTGCCATCTATTATCGTTGTTACATCCATGTTTCATCCAAATGCAGCCATCTTGCACTATTTCAATGGCCTTGAAATTTGATGTTGAATTTTGTTGCCATCTATTATCGTTGTTACGGCCATGTTTCATCCAAATAAAGGCATCTTTTACTGATTCAATGGCCTTGAAATTTGATGTTGAATTTTGTTGCCATCTATTATCGTTGTTACGGCCATGTTTCATCCAAATGAAGCCATCTTGCACTATTTGAATGGCCTTGAAATTTGATGTTGAATTTTGTTGCCATCTATTATCGTTGTTACGGCCATGTATCATCCAAATGAAGCCATCTTGCACTATTTGAATGGCCTTGAAATTTGATGTTGAGTTTTTTTGCCATCTATTATCGTTGTTACGGCCATGTTTCATCCAAATGAAGCCATCTTGCACTATTTGAATGGCCTTGAAATTTGATGTTGAATTTTGTTGCCATCTATTATCGTTGTTACGGCCATGTTTCATCCAAATGAAGCCATCTTGCACTATTTGAATGGCCTTGAAATTTGATGTTGAATTTTGTTACCATCTATTATCGTTGTTACGGCCATGTTTCATCCAAATAAAGCCATCTTGCACTATTTGAATGGCCTTGAAATTTGATGTTGAATCTTGTTGCCATCTATTATCGTTGTTACGGCCATGTTTCATCCAAATGAAGCCATCTTGCACTATTTGAATGGCCTTGAAATTTGATGTTGAATTTTTTGGCCATCTATTATCGTTGTTACGGCCATGTTTCATCCAAATAAAGCCATCTTGCACTATTTGAATGGCCTTGAAATTTGATGTTGAGTTTTTTTGCCATCTATTATCGTTGTTGTGGCCATGTTTCATCCAAATGAAGCCATCTTGCACTATTTGAATGGCCTTGAAATGTGATGTTGAATTTTGTTGCCATCTATTATCGTTGTTACGGCCATGTTTCATCCAAATGAAGCCATCTTGCACTATTTGAATGGCCTTGAAATTTGATGTTGAGTTTTTGTTGCCATCTCTTATCGTTGTTACGGTCATGTTTCATCCAAAAGAAGCCATCTTGCACTATTTGAATGGACTTGAAATTTGATGTTGAATTTTGTTGCCATCTATTATCGTTGTTACGGCCATGTTTCATCCAAATGAAGCCATCTTGCACTACTTGAATGGCCTTGAAATTTGATGTTGAATTTTGTTGCTATCTATTATCGTTATTACGGCCATGTTTCATCCAAATAAAGCCATCTTGCACTATTTGAATGGCCTTGAAATTTGATGTTGAATTTTGTTACCATCTATTATCGTTGTTGTGGCCATGTTTCATCCAAATGAAGCCATCTTGCACTATTTGAATGGCCTTGAAATTTGATGTTGAGTTTTGTTGCCATCTATTATCGTTGTTGTGGCCATGTATCATCCAAATGAAGCCATCTTGCACTATTTGAATGGCCTTGAAATTTGATGTTGAATTTTGTTGCCATCTATTATCGTTGTTACGGCCATGTTTCATCCAAATAAAGGCATCTTTTACTAATTCAATGGCCTTGAAATTTGATGTTGAATTTTGTTGCCATCTATTTTCGTTGTTACGGCCATGTTTCATCCAAATGAAGCCATCTTGCACTATTTGAATGGCCTTGAAATTTGATGTTGAATTTTGTTGCCAGCTATTATCGTTGTTTCGGCCATGTTTCATCCAAATGAAGCCATCTTGCACTATTTGAATGGCCTTGAAATTTGATGTTGAGTTTTGTTGCCATCTATTATCGTTGTTACAGCCATGTTTCATCCAAATAAAGCCATTTTGCACCATTTGAATGGCCTTGAAATTTGATGTTGAATTTTGTTGCCATCTATTATCGTTGTTACGGCCATGTTTCATCCAAATAAAGCCATCTTGCACTATTTGAATGGCCTTGAAATTTGATGTTGAATCTTGTTGCCATCTATTATCGTTGTTACGGCCATGTTTCATCCAAATAAAGCCATCTTGCACTATTTGAATGGCCTTGAAATTTGATGTTGAGTCTTGTTGCCATCTATTATCGTTGTTACGGCCATGTTTCATCCAAATGAAGCCATCTTGCACTATTTGAATGGCCTTGAAATTTGATGTTGAATTTTTTGGCCATCTATTATCGTTGTTACGGCCATGTTTCATCCAAATAAAGCCATCTTGCACTATTTGAATGGCCTTGAAATTTGATGTTGAGTTTTTTTGCCATCTATTATCGTTGTTGTGGCCATGTTTCATCCAAATGAAGCCATCTTGCACTATTTGAATGGTCTGAAATGTGATGTTGAATTTTGTTGCCATCTATTATCGTTGTTACGGCCATGTTTCATCCAAATGAAGCCATCTTGCACTATTTGAATGGCCTTGAAATTTGATGTTGAGTTTTTGTTGCCATCTCTTATCGTTGTTACGGTCATGTTTCATCCAAAAGAAGCCATCTTGCACTATTTGAGTGGCCTTGAAATTTGATGTTGAATTTTGTTGCCATCTATTATCGTTGTTACGGCCATGTTTCATCCAAATGAAGACATCTTGCACTATTTGAATGTCCTTGAAATTTGATGTTGAGTTTTGTTGCTATCTATTATCGTTGTTACGGCCATGTTTCATCTAAATGAAGCCATCTTGCACCATTTGAATGGCCTTGAAATTTGATGTTGAATTTTGTTACCATCTATTATCGTTGTTGTGGCCATGTTTCATCCAAATGAAGCCATCTTGTACTATTTGAATGGCCTTTAAATTTGATGTTGAGTTTTGTTGCCATCTATTATCGTTGTTGTGGCCATGTATCATCCAAATGAAGCCATCTTGCACTATTTGAATGGCCTTGAAATTTGATGTTGAGTTTTGTTGCCATCTATTATCGTTGTTGTGGTCATGTTTCATCCAAATGAAGCCATCTTGCACTATTTTCAATGGCCTTTAAATTTGATGTTGAATTTTGTTGCCATCTATTATCGTTGTTACGGCCATGTTTCATCCAAATAAAGCCATCTTGCACTATTTGAATGGCCTTGAAATTTGATGTTGAATTTTGTTACCATCTATTATCGTTGTTACGGCCATGTTTCATCCAAATGAAGCCATCTTGCACTATTTGAATGGCCTTGAAATTTGATATTGAATTTTGTTGCCATCTATTATCGTTGTTACGGCCATGTTTCATCCAAATGAAGCCATCTTGCACTATTTGAATGGCCTTGAAATTTGATGTTGAGTTTTGTTGCCATCTATTATCGTTGTTACGGCCATGTTTAATCCAAATGAAGCCATCTTGCACTATTTGAATGGCCTTGAAATTTGATGTTGAATTTTTTGGCCATCTATTATCGTTGTTACGGCCATGTTTCATCCAAATAAAGCCATCTTGCACTATTTCAATGGCCTTGAAATTTGATGTTGAGTTTTTTTTGCCATATATTATCGTTGTTACGGCCATGTTTCATCCAAATAAAGCCATCTTGCACTATTTGAATGGCCTTGAAATTTGATGTTGAATTTTGTTACCATCTATTATCGTTGTTACGGCCATGTTTCATCCAAATGAAGCCATGTTGCACTATTTGAATGGCCTTGAAATTTGATGTTGAATTTTGTTGCCATCTATTATCGTTGTTACGGCCATGTTTCATCCAAATGAAGCCATCTTGCACTATTTGAATGGCCTTGAAATTTGATGTTGAATTTTGTTGCCATCTATTATCGTTGTTACGGCCATGTATCATCCAAATGAAGCCATCTTGCACTATTTGAATGTCCTTGAAATTTGATGTTGAGTTTTGTTGCCATCTATTATCGTTGTTACGGCCATGTTTCATCCAAATGAAGCCATCTTGCACTATTTGAATGGCCTTGAAATTTGATGTTGAGTTTTGTTGCCATCTATTATCGTTGTTGTGGCCATGTTTCATCCAAATGAAGCCATCTTGCACTATTTGAATGGCCTTGAAATTTGATGTTGAATTTTGTTGCCATCTATTATCGTTGTTACGGCCATGTTTCATCAAAATAAAGCCATCTTGCACTATTTCAATGGCCTTGAAATTTGATGTTGAGTTTTGTTGCCATCTATTATCGTTGTTGTGGTCATGTTTCATCCAAATGAAGCCATCTTGCACTATTTTCAATGGCCTTTAAATTTGATGTTGAATTTTGTTGCCATCTATTATCGTGGTTACGGCCATGTTTCATCCAAATGAAGCCATCTTGCACTATTTCAATGGCCTTGAAATTTGATGTTGAGTTTTTTTTGCCATATATTATCGTTTTTACGGCCATGTTTCATCCAAATAAAGCCATCTTGCACTATTTGAATGGCCTTGAAATTTGATGTTGAATTTTGTTGCCATCTATTATCGTTGTTACGGCCATGTTTCATCCAAATAAAGCCATCTTGCACTATTTTCAATGGCCTTTAAATTTGATGTTGAATTTTGTTGCCATCTATTATCGTTGTTACGGCCATGTTTCATCCAAATGAAGCCATCTTGCACTATTTGAATGGCCTTGAAATTTGATGTTGAATTTTGTTGCCATCTATTATCGTTGTTACGGCCATGTATCATCCAAATGAAGCCATCTTGCACTATTTGAATGGCCTTGAAATTTGATGTTGAGTTTTTTTGCCATCTATTATCGTTGTTACGGCCATGTTTCATCCAAATGAAGCCATCTTGCACTATTTGAATGGCCTTGAAATTTGATGTTGAGTTTTGTTGCCATCTATTATCGTTGTTGTGGTCATGTTTCATCCAAATGAAGCCATCTTGCACTATTTGAATGGCCTTGAAATTTGATGTTGAGTTGTTTTGCCATCTATTATCGTTGTTACGGCCATGTTTCATCCAAATAAAGCCATCTTGCACTACTTGAATGGCCTTGAAATTTGATGTTGAATCTTGTTGCCATCTATTATCCTTGTTACGGCCATGTTTCATCCAAATGAAGCCATCTTGCACTATTTGAATGGCCTTGAAATTTGATGTTTAATTTTGTTGCCATCTATTATCGTTGTTATATCCATGTTTCATCCAAATGAAGCCATCTTGCACTATTTCAATGGCCTTGAAATTTGATGTTGAATTTTGTTGCCATCTATTATCGTTGTTACGACCATGTATCATCCAAATGAAGCCATCTTGCACTATTTGAATGGCCTTGAAATTTGATGTTGAGTTTTTTTGCCATCTATTATCGTTGTTGTGGCCATGTTTCATCCAAATGAAGCCATCTTGTACTTTTTGAATGGCCTTGAAATTTGATGTTGAATTTTGTTGCCATCTATTATCGTTGTTACGGCCATGTTTCATCCAAATAAAGGCATCTTGAACTAATTCAATGGCCTTGAAATTTGATGTTGAATTTTGTTGCCATCTATTATCGTTGTTACGGCCATGTTTCATCCAAATGAAGCCATCTTGTACTATTTGAATGGCCTTGAAATTTGATGTTGAGTTTCTTGCCATCTATTATCGTTGTTACGGCCATGTTTCATCCAAATGAAGCCATATTGCACTATTTGAATGGCCTTGAAATTTGATGTTGAGTTTTTTTGCCATCTATTATCGTTGTTACGGCCATGTTTCATCCAAATGAAGCCATCTTGCACTATTTGAATGGCCTTGAAATTTGATGTTGAATTTTGTTGCCATCTATTATCGTTGTTACGGCCATGTTTCATCCAAATGAAGCCATCTTGCACTAATTCAATGGCCTTGAAATTTGATGTTGAATTTTGTTGCCATCTATTATCGTTGTTACGGCCATGTTTCATCCAAATGAAGCCATCTTGCACTATTTGAATGGCCTTGAAATTTGATGTTGAATTTTGTTGCCATCTATTATCGTTGTTACGGCCATGTTTCATCCAAATGAAGCCATCTTGCACTATTTGAGTGGCCTTGAAATTTGATGTTGAATTTTGTTGCCATCTATTATCGTTGTTACGGCCATGTATCATCCAAATGAAGCCATCTTGCACTATTTGAATGGCCTTGAAATTTGATGTTGAGTTTTTTTGCCATCTATTATCGTTGTTACGGCCATGTTACATCCAAATGAAGCCATCTTGCACTATTTGAATGGCCTTGAAATTTGATGTTGAGTTTTGTTGCCATCTATTATCGTTGTTGTGGTCATGTTTCATCCAAATGAAGCCATCTTGCACTATTTGAATGGCCTTGAAATTTGATGTTGAATTTTGTTGCCATCTATTATCGTTGTTACGGCCATGTTTCATCCAAATAAAGGCATCTTTTACTAATTCAATGGCCTTGAAATTTGATGTTGAATTTTGTTGCCATCTATTATCGTTGTTGTGGCCATGTTTCATCCAAATGAAGCCATCTTGTACTATTTGAATGGCCTTGAAATTTGATGTTGAATTTTGTTGCCATCTATTATCGTTGTTACGGCCATGTTTCATCCAAATGAAGCCATCTTGCACTATTTGAATGGCCTTGAAATTTGATGTTGAATTTTGTTGCCATCTATTATCGTTGTTACGGCCATGTTTCATCCAAATGAAGCCATCTTGCACTATTTGAATGGCCTTGAAATTTGATGTTGAGTTTTTTTGCCATCTATTATCGTTGTTACGGCCATGTTTCATCCAAATGAAGCCATCTTGCACTATTTGAATGGCCTTGAAATTTGATGTTGAATTTTGTTGCCATCTATTATCGTTGTTGTGGCCATGTTTCATCCAAATGAAGCCATCTTGTACTATTTGAATGGCCTTGAAATTTGATGTTGAGTTTTTTGCCATCTATTATCGTTGTTACGGCCATGGTTCATCCAAATAAAGGCATCTTGAACTAATTCAATGGCCTTGAAATTTGATGTTGAATTTTGTTGCCATCTATTATCGTTGTTACGGCCATGTTTCATCCAAATGAAGCTATCTTGTACTATTTGAATGGCCTTGAAATTTGATGTTGAGTTTCTTGCCATCTATTATCGTTGTTACGGCCATGTTTCATCCAAATGAAGCCATCTTGCACTATTTGAATGGCCTTGAAATTTGATGTTGAGTTTTTTTGCCATCTATTATCGTTGTTACGGCCATGTTTCATCCAAATGAAGCCATCTTGCACTATTTGAATGGCCTTGAAATTTGATGTTTAATTTTGTTGCCATCTATTATCGTTGTTATATCCATGTTTCATCCAAATGAAGCCATCTTGCACTATTTCAATGGCCTTGAAATTTGATGTTGAATTTTGTTGCCATCTATTATCGTTGTTACGACCATGTATCATCCAAATGAAGCCATCTTGCACTATTTGAATGGCCTTGAAATTTGATGTTGAATTTTGTTGCCATCTATTATCGTTGTTGTGGCCATGTTTCATCCAAATGAAGCCATCTTGTACTATTTGAATGGCCTTGAAATTTGATGTTGAGTTTTTTGCCATCTATTATCGTTGTTACGGCCATGTTTCATCCAAATAAAGGCATCTTGAACTAATTCAATGGCCTTGAAATTTGATGTTGAATTTTGTTGCCATCTATTATCGTTGTTACGGCCATGTTTCATCCAAATGAAGCCATCTTGTACTATTTGAATGGCCTTGAAATTTGATGTTGAATTTTGTTGCCATCTATTATCGTTTTTACGGCCATGTTTCATCCAAATGAAGCCATCTTGCACTATTTGAATGGCCTTGAAATTTGATGTTGATTTTTGTTGCCATCTATTATCGTTGTTACGGCCATGTTTCATCCAAATGAAGCCATATTGCACTATTTGAATGGCCTTGAAATTTGATGTTGAATCTTGTTGCCATCTATTATCGTTGTTACGGCCATGTTTCATCCAAATGAAGCCATCTTGCACTATTTCAATGGCCTTGAAATTTGATGTTGAATTTTGTTGCCATCTATTATCATTGTTACATCCATGTTTCATCCAAATGAAGCCATCTTGCGCTATTTCAATGGCCTTGAAATTTGATGTTGAATCTTGTTGCCATCTATTATCGTTGTTACGGCCATGTTTCATCCAAATAAAGACATCTTTTACTAATTCAATGGCCTTGAAATTTGATGTTGAATTTTGTTGCCATCTATTATCGTTGTTACGGCCATGTTTCATCCAAATGAAGCCATCTTGCACTATTTGAATGGCCTTGAAATTTGATGTTGAATTTTGTTCCCATCTATTATCGTTGTTACGGCCATGTATCATCCAAATGAAGCCATCTTGCACTATTTGAATGGCCTTGAAATTTGATGTTGAGTTTTTTTGCCATCTATTATCGTTGTTACGGCCATGTTTCATCCAAATGAAGCCATCTTGCACTATTTGAATGGCCTTGAAATTTGATGTTGAATTTTGTTGCCATCTATTATCGTTGTTACGGCCATGTTTCATCCAAATGAAGCCATCTTGCACTATTTGAATGGCCTTGAAATTTGATGTTGAATTTTGTTACCATCTATTATCGTTGTTACGGCCATGTTTCATCCAAATAAAGCCATCTTGCACTATTTGAATGGCCTTGAAATTTGATGTTGAATCTTGTTGCCATCTATTATCGTTGTTACGGCCATGTTTCATCCAAATGAAGCCATCTTGCACTATTTGAATGGCCTTGAAATTTGATGTTGAATTTTTTGGCCATCTATTATCGTTGTTACGGTCATGTTTCATCCAAAAGAAGCCATCTTGCACTATTTGAGTGGCCTTGAAATTTGATGTTGAATTTTGTTGCCATCTATTATCGTTGTTACGGCCATGTTTCATCCAAATGAAGACATCTTGCACTATTTGAATGTCCTTGAAATTTGATGTTGAGTTTTTTTGCTATCTATTATCGTTATTACGGCCATGTTTCATCCAAATGAAGCCATCTTGCACTATTTGAATGGCCTTTAAATTTGATGTTGAGTTTTGTTGCCATCTATTATCGTTGTTGTGGCCATGTATCATCCAAATGAAGCCATCTTGCACTATTTGAATGGCCTTGAAATTTGATGTTGAGTTTTGTTGCCATCTATTATCGTTGTTGTGGTCATGTTTCATCCAAATGAAGCCATCTTGCACTATTTTCAATGGCCTTTAAATTTGATGTTGAATTTTGTTGCCATCTATTATCGTTGTTACGGCCATGTTTCATCCAAATAAAGCCATCTTGCACTATTTGAATGGCCTTGAAATTTGATGTTGAATTTTGTTACCATCTATTATCGTTGTTACGGCCATGTTTCATCCAAATGAAGCCATCTTGCACTATTTGAATGGCCTTGAAATTTGATGTTGAATTTTGTTGCCATCTATTATCGTTGTTACGGCAATGTTTCATCCAAATGAAGCCATCTTGCACTATTTGAATGGCCTTGAAATTTGATGTTGAGTTTTGTTGCCATCTATTATCGTTATTACGGCCATGTTTAATCGAAATGAAGCCATCTTGCACTATTTGAATGGCCTTGAAATTTGATGTTGAATTTTTTGGCCATCTATTATCGTTGTTACGGCCATGTTTCATCCAAATAAAGCCATCTTGCACTATTTCAATGGCCTTGAAATTTGATGTTGAGTTTTTTTTTGCCATATATTATCGTTGTTACGGCCATGTTTCATCCAAATAAAGCCATCTTGCACTATTTGAATGGCCTTGAAATTTGATGTTGAATTTTGTTACCATCTATTATCGTTGTTACGGCCATGTTTCATCCAAATGAAGCCATGTTGCACTATTTGAATGGCCTTGAAATTTGATGTTGAATTTTGTTGCCATCTATTATCGTTGTTACGGCCATGTTTCATCCAAATGAAGCCATCTTGCACTATTTGAATGGCCTTGAAATTTGATGTTGAATTTTGTTGCCATCTATTATCGTTGTTACGGCCATGTATCATCCAAATGAAGCCATCTTGCACTATTTGAATGGCCTTGAAATTTGATGTTGAGTTTTTTTGCCATCTATTATCGTTGTTACGGCCATGTTTCATCCAAATGAAGCCATCTTGCACTATTTGAATGGCCTTGAAATTTGATGTTGAGTTTTGTTGCCATCTATTATCGTTGTTGTGGCCATGTTTCATCCAAATGAAGCCATCTTGCACTATTTGAATGGCCTTGAAATTTGATGTTGAATTTTGTTGCCATCTATTATCGTTGTTACGGCCATGTTTCATCAAAATAAAGCCATCTTGCACTATTTCAATGGCCTTGAAATTTGATGTTGAGTTTTGTTGCCATCTATTATCGTTGTTGTGGTCATGTTTCATCCAAATGAAGCCATCTTGCACTATTTTCAATGGCCTTTAAATTTGATGTTGAATTTTGTTGCCATCTATTATCGTGGTTACGGCCATGTTTCATCCAAATGAAGCCATCTTGCACTATTTGAATGGCCTTGAAATTTGATGTTGAATTTTGTTGCCATCTATTATCGTTGTTACGGCCATGTATCATCCAAATGAAGCCATCTTGCACTATTTGAATGGCCTTGAAATTTGATGTTGAGTTTTTTGCCATCTATTATCGTTGTTACGGCCATGTTTAATCGAAATGAAGCCATCTTGCACTATTTGAATGGCCTTGAAATTTGATGTTGAATTTTTTGGCCATCTATTATCGTTGTTACGGCCATGTTTCTTCCAAATAAAGCCATCTTGCACTATTTCAATGGCCTTGAAATTTGATGTTGAGTTTTTTTTGCCATATATTATCGTTTTTACGGCCATGTTTCATCCAAATAAAGCCATCTTGCACTATTTGAATGGCCTTGAAATTTGATGTTGAATTTTGTTGCCATCTATTATCGTTGTTACGGCCATGTTTCATCCAAATAAAGCCATCTTGCACTATTTTCAATGGCCTTTAAATTTGATGTTGAATTTTGTTGCCATCTATTATCGTTGTTACGGCCATGTTTCATCCAAATGAAGCCATCTTGCACTATTTGAATGGCCTTGAAATTTGATGTTGAATTTTGTTGCCATCTATTATCGTTGTTACGGCCATGTATCATCCAAATGAAGCCATCTTGCACTATTTGAATGGCCTTGAAATTTGATGTTGAGTTTTGTTGCCATCTATTATCGTTGTTACGGCCATGTTTCATCCAAATGAAGCCATCTTGCACTATTTGAATGGCCTTGAAATTTGATGTTGAGTTTTGTTGCCATCTATTATCGTTGTTGTGGTCATGTTTCATCCAAATGAAGCCATCTTGCACTATTTGAATGGCCTTGAAATTTGATGTTGAATTTTGTTGCCATCTATTATCGTTGTTACGGCCATGTTTCATCCAAATAAAGTCATCTTGCACTACTTGAATGGCCTTGAAATTTGATGTTGAATCTTGTTGCCATCTATTATCCTTGTTACGGCCATGTTTCATCCAAATGAAGCCATCTTGCACTATTTGAATGGCCTTGAAATTTGATGTTTAATTTTGTTGCCATCTATTATCGTTGTTATATCCATGTTTCATCCAAATGAAGCCATCTTGCACTATTTCAATGGCCTTGAAATTTGATGTTGAATTTTGTTGCCATCTATTATCGTTGTTTTGGCCATGTTTCATCCAAATGAAGCCATCTTGTACTTTTTGAATGGCCTTGAAATTTGATGTTGAATTTTGTTGCCATCTATTATCGTTGTTACGGCCATGTTTCATCCAAATAAAGGCATCTTGAACTAATTCAATGGCCTTGAAATTTGATGTTGAATTTTGTTGCCATCTATTATCGTTGTTACGGCCATGTTTCATCCAAATGAAGCCATCTTGTACTATTTGAATGGCCTTGAAATTTGATGTTGAGTTTCTTGCCATCTATTATCGTTGTTACGGCCATGTTTCATCCAAATGAAGCCATATTGCACTATTTGAATGGCCTTGAAATTTGATGTTGAGTTTTGTTGCCATCTATTATCGTTGTTACGGCCATGTTTCATCCAAATGAAGCCATCTTGCACTATTTGAATGGCCTTGAAATTTGATGTTGAGTTTTGTTGCCATCTATTATCGTTGTTGTGGTCATGTTTCATCCAAATGAAGCCATCTTGCACTATTTGAATGGCCTTGAAATTTGATGTTTAATTTTGTTGCCATCTATTATCGTTGTTACGGCCATGTTTCATCCAAATAAAGGCATCTTTTACTAATTCAATGGCCTTGAAATTTGATGTTGAATTTTGTTGCCATCTATTATCGTTGTTGTGGCCATGTTTCATCCAAATGAAGCCATCTTGTACTATTTGAATGGCCTTGAAATTTGATGTTGAATTTTGTTGCCATCTATTATCGTTGTTACGGCCATGTTTCATCCAAATGAAGCCATCTTGCACTATTTGAATGGCCTTGAAATTTGATGTTGAATTTTGTTGCCATCTATTATCGTTGTTACGGCCATGTTTCATCCAAATGAAGCCATCTTGCACTATTTGAATGGCCTTGAAATTTGATGTTGAGTTTTTTTGCCATCTATTATCGTTGTTACGGCCATGTTTCATCCAAATGAAGCCATCTTGCACTATTTGAATGGCCTTGAAATTTGATGTTGAATTTTGTTGCCATCTATTATCGTTGTTGTGGCCATGTTTCATCCAAATGAAGCCATCTTGTACTATTTGAATGGCCTTGAAATTTGATGTTGAGTTTTTTGCCATCTATTATCGTTGTTACGGCCATGGTTCATCCAAATAAAGGCATCTTGAACTAATTCAATGGCCTTGAAATTTGATGTTGAATTTTGTTGCCATCTATTATCGTTGTTACGGCCATGTTTCATCCAAATGAAGCTATCTTGTACTATTTGAATGGCCTTGAAATTTGATGTTGAGTTTCTTGCCATCTATTATCGTTGTTACGGCCATGTTTCATCCAAATGAAGCCATCTTGCACTATTTCAATGGCCTTGAAATTTGATGTTGAATTTTGTTGCCATCTATTATCGTTGTTACGACCATGTATCATCCAAATGAAGCCATCTTGCACTATTTGAATGGCCTTGAAATTTGATGTTGAATTTTGTTGCCATCTATTATCGTTGTTGTGGCCATGTTTCATCCAAATGAAGCCATCTTGTACTATTTGAATGGCCTTGAAATTTGATGTTGAGTTTTTTGCCATCTATTATCGTTGTTACGGCCATGTTTCATCCAAATAAAGGCATCTTGAACTAATTCAATGGCCTTGAAATTTGATGTTGAATTTTGTTGCCATCTATTATCGTTGTTACGGCCATGTTTCATCCAAATGAAGCCATCTTGTACTATTTGAATGGCCTTGAAATTTGATGTTGAATTTTGTTGCCATCTATTATCGTTTTTACGGCCATGTTTCATCCAAATGAAGCCATCTTGCACTATTTGAATGGCCTTGAAATTTGATGTTGAGTTTTTTTGCCATCTATTATCGTTGTTACGGCCATGTTTCATCCAAATGAAGCCATCTTGCACTATTTGAATGGCCTTGAAATTTGATGTTGAGTTTTGTTGCCATCTATTATCGTTGTTGTGGCCATGTTTCATCCAAATGAAGCCATCTTGCACTATTTGAATGGCCTTGAAATTTGATGTTGAATTTTGTTGCCATCTATTATCGTTGTTACGGCCATGTTTCATCCAAATAAAGCCATCTTGCACTATTTTCAATGGCCTTGAAATTTGATGTTGAATCTTGTTGCCATCTATTATCGTTGTTACGGCCATGTTTCATCCAAATGAAGCCATCTTGCACTATTTCAATGGCCTTGAAATTTGATGTTGAATTTTGTTGCCATCTATTATCATTGTTACATCCATGTTTCATCCAAATGAAGCCATCTTGCACTATTTCAATGGCCTTGAAATTTGATGTTGAATCTTGTTGCCATCTATTATCGTTGTTACGGCCATGTTTCATCCACATAAAGGCATCTTTTACTAATTCAATGGCCTTGAAATTTGATGTTGAATTTTGTTGCCATCTATTATCGTTGTTACGGCCATGTTTCATCCAAATGAAGCCATCTTGCACTATTTGAATGGCCTTGAAATTTGATGTTGAATTTTGTTCCCATCTATTATCGTTGTTACGGCCATGTATCATCCAAATGAAGCCATCTTGCACTATTTGAATGGCCTTGAAATTTGATGTTGAGTTTTTTTGCCATCTATTATCGTTGTTACGGCCATGTTTCATCCAAATGAAGCCATCTTGCACTATTTGAATGGCCTTGAAATTTGATGTTGAATTTTGTTGCCATCTATTATCGTTGTTACGGCCATGTTTCATCCAAATGAAGCCATCTTGCACTATTTGAATGGCCTTGAAATTTGATGTTGAATTTTGTTACCATCTATTATCGTTGTTACGGCCATGTTTCATCCAAATAAAGCCATCTTGCACTATTTGAATGGCCTTGAAATTTGATGTTGAATCTTGTTGCCATCTATTATCGTTGTTACGGCCATGTTTCATCCAAATGAAGCCATCTTGCACTATTTGAATGGCCTTGAAATTTGATGTTGAATTTTTTGGCCATCTATTATCGTTGTTACGGCCATGTTTCATCCAAATAAAGCCATCTTGCACTATTTGAATGGCCTTGAAATTTGATGTTGAGTTTTTTTGCCATCTATTATCGTTGTTGTGGCCATGTTTCATCCAAATGAAGCCATCTTGCACTATTTGAATGGCCTTGAAATGTGATGTTGAATTTTGTTGCCATCTATTATCGTTGTTACGGCCATGTTTCATCTAAATGAAGCCATCTTGCACTATTTGAATGGCCTTGAAATTTGATGTTGAGTTTTTGTTGCCATCTCTTATCGTTGTTACGGTCATGTTTCATCCAAAAGAAGCCATCTTGCACTATTTGAATGGCCTTGAAATTTGATGTTGAATTTTGTTGCCATCTATTATCGTTGTTACGGCCATGTTTCATCCAAATGAAGCCATCTTGCACTATTTGAATGTCCTTGAAATTTGATGTTGAGTTTTGTTGCTATCTATTATCGTTATTACGGCCATGTTTCATCCAAATGAAGCCATCTTGCTCCATTTGAATGGCCTTGAAATTTGATGTTGAATTTTGTTACCATCTATTATCGTTGTTGTGGCCATGTTTCATCCAAATGAAGCCATCTTGCACTATTTGAATGGCCTTGAAATTTGATGTTGAGTTTTGTTGCCATCTATTATCGTTGTTACGGCCATGTATCATCCAAATGAAGCCATCTTGCACTATTTGAATGGCCTTGAAATTTGATGTTGAATTTTGTTGCCATCTATTATCGTTGTTACGGCCATGTTTCATCCAAATAAAGGCATCTTTTACTAATTCAATGGCCTTGAAATTTGATGTTGAGTTTTTGTTGCCATCTCTTATCGTTGTTACGGCCATGTTTCATCCAAATGAAGCCATCTTGCACTATTTGAATGGCCTTGAAATTTGATGTTGAATTTTGTTGCCATCTATTATCGTTGTTACGGCCATGTTTCATCCAAATGAAGCCATCTTGCACTATTTGAATGGCCTTGAAATTTGATGTTGAGCTTTGTTGCCATCTATTATCGTTGTTACAGCCATGTTTCATCCAAATAAAGCCATTTTGCACCATTTGAATGGCCTTGAAATTTGATGTTGAATTTTGTTGCCATCTATTATCGTTGTTACGGCCATGTTTCATCCAAATAAAGCCATCTTGCACTATTTGAATGGCCTTGAAATTTGATGTTGAATCTTGTTGCCATCTATTATCGTTGTTACGGCCATGCTTCATCCAAATAAAGCCATCTTGCACTATTTGAATGGCCTTGAAATTTGATGTTGACTCTTGTTGCCATCTATTATCGTTGTTACGGCCATGTTTCATCCAAATGAAGCCATCTTGCACTATTTGAATGGCCTTGAAATTTGATGTTGAGTTTTGTTGCCATCTATTATCGTTGTTACAGCCATGTTTCATCCAAATAAAGCCATTTTGCACCATTTGAATGGCCTTGAAATTTGATGTTGAGTTTTGTTGCCATCTATTATCGTTGTTACGGCCATGTTTCATCCAAATGAAGCCATCTTGCACTATTTGAATGGCCTTGAAATTTGATGTTGAATTTTGTTGCCATCTATTATCGTTGTTACGGCCATGTTTCATCCAAATGAAGCCATCTTGCACTATTTGAATGGCCTTGAAATGTGATGTTGAATTTTGTTCCCATCTATTATCGTTGTTACGGCCATGTTTCATCCAAATGAAGCCATCTTGCACTATTTGAATGGCCTTGAAATTTGATGTTGAGTTTTTGTTGCCATCTCTTATCGTTGTTACGGTCATGTTTCATCCAAAAGAAGCCATCTTGCACTATTTGAATGGCCTTGAAATTTGATGTTGAATTTTGTTGCCATCTATTATCGTTGTTACGGCCATGTTTCATCCAAATAAAGCCATCTTGCACTATTTGAATGTCCTTGAAATTTGATGTTGAGTTTTGTTGCTATCTATTATCGTTATTACGGCCATGTTTCATCCAAATAAAGCCATCTTGCTCCATTTGAATGGCCTTGAAATTTGATGTTGAATTTTGTTACCATCTATTATCGTTGTTGTGGCCATGTTTCATCCAAATGAAGCCATCTTGCACTATTTGAATGGCCTTGAAATTTGATGTTGAGTTTTTTTGCCATCTATTATCGTTGTTGTGGCCATGTTTCATCCAAATGAAGCCATCTTGCACTATTTGAATGGCCTTGAAATTTGATGTTGAATTTTGTTGCCATCTATTATCGTTGTTACGGCCATGTTTCATCCAAATAAAGCCATCTTGCACTATTTCAATGTCCTTGAAATTTGATGTTGAGTTTTGTTGCCATCTATTATCGTTGTTGTGGTCATGTTTCATCCAAATGAAGCCATCTTGCACTATTTTCAATGGCCTTTAAATTTGATGTTGAATTTTGTTGCCATCCATTATCGTGGTTACGGCCATGTTTCATCCAAATGAAGCCATCTTGCACTATTTGAATGGCCTTGAAATTTGATGTTGAGTTTTGTTGCCATCTATTATCGTTGTTGTGGTTATGTTTCATCCAAATGAAGCCATCTTGCACTATTTGAATGGCCTTGAAATTTGATGTTGAATTTTGTTGCCATCTATTATCGTTGTTACGGCCATGTATCATCCAAATGAAGCCATCTTGCACTATTTGAATGGCCTTGAAATTTGATGTTGAGTTTTGTTGCCATCTATTATCGTTGTTGTGGTCATGTTTCATCCAAATGAAGCCATCTTGCACTATTTTCAATGGCCTTTAAATTTGATGTTGAGTTTGTTTTGCCATATATTATCGTTGTTACGGCCATGTTTCATCCAAATAAAGCCATCTTGCACTATTTGAATGGCCTTTAAATTTGATGTTAATTTTTGTTACCATCTATTATCGTTGTTACGGCCATGTTTCATCCAAATGAAGCCATCTTGCACTATTTGAATGGCCTTGAAATTTGATGTTGAGTTTTTTTTGCCATATATTATCGTTGTTACGGCCATGTTTCATCCAAATGAAGCCATCTTGCACTATTTGAATGGCCTTTAAATTTGATGTTGAATTTTGTTACCATCTATTATCGTTGTTACGGCCATGTTTCATCCAAATGAAGCCATCTTGCACTATTTGAATGGCCTTGAAATTTGATGTTGAATTTTGTTGCCATCTATTATCGTTGTTACGGCCATGTTTCATCCAAATGAAGCCATCTTGCACTATTTGAATGGCCTTGAAATTTGATGTTGAGTTTTTTTGCCATCTATTATCGTTGTTACGGCCATGTTTCATCCAAATGAAGCCATCTTGCACTATTTGAATGGCCTTGAAATTTGATGTTGAGTTTTTTGCCATCTATTATCGTTGTTACGGACATGTTAAATCGAAATGAAGCCATCTTGCACTATTTGAATGGCCTTGAAATTTGATGTTGAATTTTTTGGCCATCTATTATCGTTGTTACGGCCATGTTACATCAAAATAAAGCCATCTTGCACTATTTGAATGGCCTTGAAATTTGATGTTGAATCTTGTTGCCATCTATTATCGTTGTTACGGCCATGTTTCATCCAAATGAAGCCATCTTGCACTATTTGAATGGCCTTGAAATTTGATGTTGAATTTTGTTGCCATCTATTATCGTTGTTACGGCCATGTATCATCCAAATGAAGCCATCTTGCACTATTTGAATGGCCTTGAAATTTGATGTTGAATTTTGTTGCCATCTATTATCGTTGTTACGGCCATGTTTCATCCAAATGAAGCCATCTTGCACTATTTGAATGGCCTTGAAATTTGATGTTGAATTTTGTTGCCATCTATTATCGTTTTTACGGCTATGTTTCATCCAAATGAAGCCATCTTGCACTATTTGAATGGCCTTGAAATTTGATGTTGAGTTTTGTTGCCATCTATTATCGTTGTTGTGGTCATGTTTCATCCAAATGAAGCCATCTTGCACTTTTTTCAATGGCCTTTAAATTTGATGTTGAGTTTTTTTTGCCATATATTATCGTTGTTACGGCCATGTTTCATCCAAATAAAGCCATCTTGCACTATTTGAATGGCCTTTAAATTTGATGTTGAATCTTGTTGCCATCTATTATCGTTGTTACGGCCATGTTTCATCCAAATGAAGCCATCTTGCACTATTTGAATGGCCTTGAAATTTGAGGTTGAGTTTTTTTGCCATCTATTATCGTTGTTACGGCCATGTTTCATCCAAATGAAGCCATCTTGCACTATTTGAATGGCCTTGAAATTTGATGTTGAGTTTTTTGCCATCTATTATCGTTGTTGTGGCCATGTTTCATCCAAATGAAGCCATCTTGCACTATTTGAATGGCCTTGAAATTTGATGTTGAATCTTGTTGCCATCTATTATCGTTGTTACGGCCATGTATCATCCAAATGAAGCCATCTTGCACTATTTGAATGGCCTTGAAATTTGATGTTGAGTTTTGTTGCCATCTATTATCGTTGTTGTGGTCATGTTTCATCCAAATGAAGCCATCTTGCACTATTTTCAATGGCCTTTAAATTTGACGTTGAGTTTTTTTTGCCATATATTATCGTTGTTACGGCCATGTTTCATCCAAATAAAGCCATCTTGCACTATTTGAATGGCCTTTAAATTTGATGTTAATTTTTGTTACCATCTATTATCGTTGTTACGGCCATGTTTCATCCAAATGAAGCCATCTTGCACTATTTCAATGGCCTTGAAATTTGATGTTGAGTTTTTTTTGCCATATATTATCGTTGTTACGGCCATGTTTCATCCAAATAAAGCCATCTTGCACTATTTGAATGGCCTTTAAATTTGATGTTGAATTTTGTTACCATCTATTATCGTTGTTACGGCCATGTTTCATCCAAATGAAGCCATCTTGCACTATTTGAATGGCCTTGAAATTTGATGTTGAATTTTGTTGCCATCTATTATCGTTGTTACGGCCATGTTTCATCCAAATGAAGCCATCTTGCACTATTTGAATGGCCTTGAAATTTGATGTTGAGTTTTTTTGCCATCTATTATCGTTGTTACGGCCATGTTTCATCCAAATGAAGCCATCTTGCACTATTTGAATGGCCTTGAAATTTGATGTTGAGTTTTTTGCCATCTATTATCGTTGTTACGGCCATGTTTAATCGAAATGAAGCCATCTTGCACTATTTGAATGGCCTTGAAATTTGATGTTGAATTTTTTGGCCATCTATTATCGTTGTTACGGCCATGTTACATCCAAATAAAGCCATCTTGCACTATTTGAATGGCCTTGAAATTTGATGTTGAATCTTGTTGCCATCTATTATCGTTGTTACGGCCATGTTTCATCCAAATGAAGCCATCTTGCACTATTTGAATGGCCTTGAAATTTGATGTTGAGTTTTTTTGCCATCTATTATCGTTGTTACGGCCATGTTTCATCCAAATAAAGCCATCTTGCACTATTTGAATGGCCTTTAAATTTGATGTTGAATTTTGTTACCATCTATTATCGTTGTTACGGCCATGTTTCATCCAAATGAAGCCATCTTGCACTATTTGAATGGCCTTGAAATTTGATGTTGAATTTTGTTGCCATCTATTATCGTTGTTACGGCCATGTATCATCCAAATGAAGCCATCTTGCACTATTTGAATGGCCTTGAAATTTGATGTTGAGTTTTTTGCCATCTATTATCGTTGTTACGGCCATGTTTAATCGAAATGAAGCCATCTTGCACTATTTCAATGGCCTTGAAATTTGATGTTGAGTTTTTTTTGCCATATATTATCGTTGTTACGGCCATGTTTCATCCACATAAAGCCATCTTGCACTATTTGAATGGCCTTTAAATTTGATGTTGAATTTTGTTACCATCTATTATCGTTGTTACGGCCATGTTTCATCCAAATGAAGCCATCTTGCACTATTTGAATGGCCTTGAAATTTGATGTTGAATTTTGTTGCCATCTATTATCGTTGTTACGGCCATGTTTCATCCAAATGAAGCCATCTTGCACTATTTGAATGGCCTTGAAATTTGATGTTGAGTTTTTTGCCATCTATTATCGTTGTTACGGCCATGTTTAATCGAAATGAAGCCATCTTGCACTATTTGAATGGCCTTGAAATTTGATGTTGAATTTTTTGGCCATCTATTATCGTTGTTACGGCCATGTTTCATCCAAATAAAGCCATCTTGCACTATTTCAATGGCCTTGAAATTTGATGTTGAGTTTTTTTGCCATATATTATCGTTGTTACGGCCATGTTTCATCCAAATAAAGCCATCTTGCACTATTTGAATGGCCTTTATATTTGATGTTGAATTTTGTTACCATCTATTATCGTTGTTACGGCCATGTTTCATCCAAATGAAGCCATCTTGCACTATTTTCAATGGCCTTTAAATTTGATGTTGAATTTTGTTGCCATCTATTATCGTTGTTACGGCCATGTTTCATCCAAATGAAGCCATCTTGCACTATTTGAATGGCCTTGAAATTTGATGTTGAATTTTGTTGCCATCTATTATCGTTGTTACGGCCATGTTTCATCCAAATGAAGCCATCTTGCACTATTTGAATGGCCTTGAAATTTGATGTTGAGTTTTTTTGCCATCTATTATCGTTGTTACGGCCATGTTTCATCCAAATGAAGCCATCTTGCACTATTTGAATGGCCTTGAAATTTGATGTTGAATTTTGTTACCATCTATTATCGTTGTTACGGCCATGTTTCATCCAAATAAAGCCATCTTGCACTATTTGAATGGCCTTGAAATTTGATGTTGAATTTTGTTGCCATCTATTATCGTTGTTACGGCCATGTTTCATCCAAATGAAGCCATCTTGCACTATTTGAATGGCCTTGAAATTTGATGTTGAATTTTTTGGCCATCTATTAATAATGGTCGTTGTTACGGCCATGTTTCATCCAAATAAAGCCATCTTGCACTATTTCAATGGCCTTGAAATTTGATGTTGAGTTTTTTTGCCATATATTATCGTTGTTACGGCCATGTTTCATCCAAATAAAGCCATCTTGCACCATTTGAATGGCCTTGAAATTTGATGTTGAATTTTGTTACCATCTATTATCGTTGTTACGGCCATGTTTCATCCAAATGAAGCCATCTTGCACTATTTGAATGGCCTTGAAATTTGATGTTGAATTTTGTTGCTATCTATTATCGTTGTTACGGCCATGTTTCATCCAAATGATGCCATCTTGCACTATTTGAATGGCCTTGAAATTTGATGTTGAATTTTGTTGCCATCTATTATCGTTGTTACGGCCATGTATCACCCAAATGAAGCCATCTTGCACTATTTGAATGGCCTTGAAATTTGATGTTGAGTTTTTTTGCCATCTATTATCGTTGTTACGGCCATGTTTCATCCAAATGAAGCCATCTTGCACTATTTGAATGGCCTTGAAATTTGATGTTGAATTTTGTTGCCATCTATTATCGTTGTTGTGGCCATGTTTCATCCAAATGAAGCCATCTTGCACTATTTGAATGGCCTTGAAATTTGATGTTGAATTTTGTTGCCATCTATTATCGTTGTTACGGCCATGTTTCATCCAAATGAAGCCATCTTGCACTATTTGAATGGCCTTGAAATTTGATGTTGAATTTTGTTGCCATCTATTATCGTTGTTATATCCATGTTTCATCCAAATGAAGCCATCTTGCACTATTTGAATGGCCTTGAAATTTGATGTTGAATTTTGTTGCCATCTATTATCGTTGTTACGGCAATGTATCATCCAAATAAAGGCATCTTGAACTAATTCAAAGGCCTTGAAATTTGATGTTGAATTTTGTTGCCATCTATTATCGTTGTTACGGCCATGTTTCATCCAAATGAAGCCATCTTGTACTATTGGAATGGCCTTGAAATTTGATGTTGAGTTTTTTGCCATCTATTATCGTTGTTACGGCCATGTTTCATCCAAATGAAGCCATCTTGCACTATTTGAATGGCCTTGAAATTTGATGTTGATTTTTTTGGCCATCTATTATCGTTGTTACGGCCATGTTTCATCCAAATGAAGCCATCTTGCACTATTTGAATGGCCTTTAAATTTGATGTTGAATTTTGTTGCCATCTATTATCGTTGTTACGGCCATGTTTCATCCAAATGAAGCCATCTTGTACCATTTGAATGGCCTTGAAATTTGATGTTGAGTTTTTTGCCATCTATTATCGTTGTTACGGCCATGTTTCATCCAAATGAAGCCATCTTGCACTATTTGAATGGCCTTGAAATTTGATGTTGAGTTTTGTTGCCATCTATTATCGTTGTTACAGCCATGTTTCATCCAAATAAAGCCATTTTGCACCATTTGAATGGCCTTGAAATTTGATGTTGAATTTTGTTGTCATCTATTATCGTTGTTACGGCCATGTTTCATCCAAATAAAGCCATCTTGCACTATTTGAATGGCCTTGAAATTTGATGTTGAATCTTGTTGCCATCTATTATCGTTGTTACGGCCATGTTTCATCCAAATGAAGCCATCTTGCACTATTTGAATGGCCTTGAAATTTGATGTTGAATTTTGTTGCCATCTATTATCATTATTACATCCATGTTTCATCCTAATGAAGCCATCTTGCACTATTTCAATGGCCTTGAAATTTGATGTTGAATCTTGTTGCCATCTATTATCGTTGTTACGGCCATGTTTCATCTTAATAAAGGCATCTTGTACTAATTCAATGGCCTTGAAATTTGATGTTGAATTTTGTTGCCATCTATTATCGTTGTTACGGCCATGTTTCATCCAAATAAAGCCATCTTGCACTATTTGAATGGCCTTGAAATTTGATGTTGAATCTTGTTGCCATCTATTATCGTTGTTACGGCCATGTATCATCCAAATGAAGCCATCTTGCACTATTTGAATGGCCTTGAAATTTGATGTTGAATTTTGTTACCATCTATTATCGTTGTTGTGGCCATGTTTCATCCAAATGAAGCCATCTTGTACTATTTGAATGGCCTTGAAATTTGATGTTGAGTTTTTTGCCATCTATTATCGTTGTTACGGCCATGTTTCATCCAAATGAAGCCATCTTGTACTATTTGAATGGCCTTGAAATTTGATGTTGAATTTTGTTGCCATCTATTATCGTTGTTGTGGCCATGTTTCATCCAAATGAAGCCATCTTGTACTATTTGAATGGCCTTGAAATTTGATGTTGAATTTTTTGGCCATCTATTATCGTTGTTACGGCCATGTTTCATCCAAATGAAGCCATCTTGCACTATTTGAATGGCCTTGAAATTTGATGTTGAATTTTGTTGCCATCTATTATCGTTGTTGTGGCCATGTTTCATCCAAATGAAGCCATCTTGCACTATTTGAATGGCCTTTAAATTTGATGTTGAATTTTGTTGCCATCTATTATCGTTGTTACGGCCATGTTTCATCCAAATAAAGCCATCTTGCACTATTTGAATGGCCTTGAAATTTGATGTTGAATCTTGTTGCCATCTATTATCGTTGTTACGGCCATGTTTCATCCAAATGAAGCCATCTTGCACTATTTGAATGGCCTTGAAATTTGATGTTGAATTTTGTTGCCATCTATTATCATTGTTACATCCATGTTTCATCCTAATGAAGCCATCTTGCACTATTTGAATGGCCTTGAAATTTGATGTTGAATCTTGTTGCCATCTATTATCGTTGTTACGGCCATGTTTCATCTTAATAAAGGCATCTTTTACTAATTCAATGGCCTTGAAATTTGATGTTGAATTTTGTTGCCATCTATTATCGTTGTTGTGGCCATGTTTCATCCTAATGAAGCCATCTTGCACTATTTGAATGGCCTTGAAATTTGATGTTGAATTTTGTTGCCATCTATTATCGTTGTTACGGCCATGTTTCATCCAAATAAAGGCATCTTGAACTAATTCAAAGGCCTTGAAATTTGATGTTGAATTTTGTTGCCATCTATTATCGTTGTTACGGCCATGTTTCATCCAAATGAAGCCATTTTGCACCATTTGAATGGCCTTGAAATTTGATGTTGAATTTTGTTGTCATCTATTATCGTTGTTACGGCCATGTTACATCCAAATAAAGCCATCTTGCACTATTTCAATGGCCTTGAAATTTGATGTTGAATCTTGTTGCCATCTATTATCGTTGTTACGGCCATGTTTCATCCAAATGAAGCCATCTTGCACTATTTGAATGGCCTTGAAATTTGATTTTGAGTTTTGTTGCCATCTATTATCGTTGTTACGGCCATGTTTCATCCAAATCAAGGCATCTTAAACTAATTCAATGGCCTTGAAATTTTATGTTGATTTTTGTTGCCATCCATTATCGTTGTTGTGGCCATGTTTCATCCAAATGAAGCCATCTTGCACTATTTGAATGGCCTTGAAATTTGATGTTGAATTTTGTTGCCATCTATTATCGTTGTTACGGCCATGTTTCATCCAAATGAAGCCATCTTGCACTATTTGAATGGCCTTGAAATTTGATTTTGAATTTTGTTGCCATCTATTATCGTTGTTGTGGCCATGTTTCATCCAAATGAAGCCATCTTGCACTATTTGAATGGCCTTGAAATTTGATGTTGAATCTTGTTGCCATCTATTATCGTTGTTACGGCCATGTTTCATCCAAATGAAGCCATCTTGCACTATTTGAATGGCCTTGAAATTTGATGTTGAATTTTGTTGCCATCTATTATCGTTGTTACGGCCATGTTTCATCCAAATGAAGCCATCTTGCACTATTTGAATGGCCTTGAAATTTGATGTTGAATCTTGTTGCCATCTATTATCGTTGTTACGGCCATGTTTCATCCAAATGAAGCCATCTTGCACTATTTGAATGGCCTTGAAATTTGATGTTGAATTTTGTTGCCATCTATTATCGTTGTTGTGGCCATGTTTCATGCAAATGAAGCCATCTTGCACTATTTGAATGGGCTTGAAATTTGATGTTGATTTTTGTTGCCATCCATTATCGTTGTTACAGCCGTGTTTTATCCAAATGAAGCCATCTTGTACTATTTGAATGGCCTTGAAATTTGATTTTGAATTTTGTTGCCATCTATTATCGTTGTTGTGGCCATGTTTCATCCAAATGAAGCCAACTTGCACTATTTGAATGGCCTTGAAATTTGATGTTGAATCTTGTTGCCATCTATTATCGTTGTTACGGCCATGTATCATCCAAATGAAGCCATCTTGCACTATTTGAATGGCCTTGAAATTTGATGTTGAATTTTGCTGCCATCTATTAACTATTGTCATCCAAATGAAGCCATCTTGTACTATTTGAATGGCCTTGAAAATTGATGTTGAGTTTTTTGCCATCTATTATCGTTGTTACGGCCATGTTTCATCCAAATGCAGCCATCTTGTATTATTTGAATGGCCTGGAAATATGATGTTAAATCTTGTTGCCATCTATTATCGTTGTTACGGCCATGTTTCATCCAAATCAAGGCATCTTGTACTATTTGAATGGCCTTGAAATTTGATGTTGAATTTTGTTGCCATCTATTATCGTTGTTGTGGCCATGTTTCATCCAAATGAAACCATCTTGTACTATTTGAATGGCCTTGAAATTTGATGTTGAATTTTGTTACCATCTATTATCGTTGTTACGGCCATGTATCATCCAAATGAAGCCATCTTGCACTATTTGAATGGCCTTGAAATTTGATGTTGAATTTTGTTGCCATCTATTAACGATTGTCATCCAAATGAAGCCATCTTGTACTATTTGAATAGCCTTGAAAATTGATGTTGAGTTTTTTGCCATCTATTATCGTTGTTACGGCCATGTTTCATCCAAATAAAGTCATCTTGAACTAACTCAAAGGCCTTGAAATTTGATGTTCAGTTTTTTTGCCATCTATTATCGTTGTTATAGCCATGTTTCATCCAAATGAAGCCATCTTGTACTATTTGAGTGGCCTTGAAATTTGATGTTGAATTTTGTTGCCATCTATTATCGTTGTTACGGCCATGTTTCATCCAAATGAAGCCATCTTGTACTTTTTGAATGGCCTTGAAATTTGATGATGAGTTTTTTTGCCATCTATTATCGTTGTTACGGCCATGTTTCATCCAAATGAAGCCATCTTGTACTATTTGAATTGCCTTTAAATTTGATGTTGAATTTTGTTGCCATTTATTATCGTTGTTACGGCCATGTTTCATCCAAATCAAGGCATCTTAAACTAATTCAATGGCCTTGAAATTTTATGTTGATTTTTGTTGCCATCCATTATCGTTGTTACGGCCATGTTTCATCCAAATGAAGCCATCTTGTACTATTTGAATGGCCTTGAAATTTGATTTTGAATTTTGTTGCCATCTATTATCGTTGTTGAGGCCATGTTTCATCCAAATGAAGCCATCTTGCACCATTTGAATGGCCTTGAAATTTGATGTTGAATCTTGTTGCCATCTATTATCGTTGTTACGGCCATGTTTCATCCAAATGAAGCCATCTTGCACTATTTGAATGGCCTTGAAATTTGATGTTGAATTTTGTTGCCATCTATTATCGTTGTTACGGCCATGTTTCATCGAAATAAAGCCATCTTGCACTATTTGAATGGCCTTGAAATTTGATGTTGAATCTTGTTGCCATCTATTATCGTTGTTACGGCCATGTTTCATCCAAATGAAGCCATCTTGCACTATTTGAATGGCCTTGAAATTTGATGTTGAATTTTGTTGCCATCTATTATCGTTGTTGTGGCCATGTTTCATCCAAATGAAGCCATCTTGCACTATTTCAATGGCCTTGAAATTTGATGTTGAATCTTGTTGCCATCTATTATCGTTGTTACGGCCATGTTTCATCCAAATGAAGCCATCTTGTACTATTTGAATGGCCTTGAAATTTGATGTTGAATTTTGTTGCCATCTATTATCGTTGTTACGGCCATGTTTCATCCAAATAAAGCCATCTTGCACTATTTGAATGGCCTTGAAATTTGATGTTGAATTTTGTTACCATCTATTATCGTTGTTACGGCCATGTTTCATCCAAATGAAGCCATCTTGCACTATTTCAATGGCCTTGAAATTTGATGTTGAGTTTTTTTTGCCATATATTATCGTTGTTACGGCCATGTTTCATCCAAATAAAGCCATCTTGTACTATTTGAATGGCCTTTAAATTTGATTTTGAATTTTGTTGCCATCTATTATCGTTGTTGAGGCCATGTTTCATCCAAATGAAGCCATCTTGCACCATTTGAATGGCCTTGAAATTTGATGTTGAATCTTGTTGCCATCTATTATCGTTGTTACGGCCATGTTTCATCCAAATGAAGCCATCTTGCACTATTTGAATGGCCTTGAAATTTGATGTTGAGTTTTTTTGCCATCTATTATCGTTGTTACGGCCATGTTTCATCGAAATAAAGCCATCTTGCACTATTTGAATGGCCTTGAAATTTGATGTTGAATCTTGTTGCCATCTATTATCGTTGTTACGGCCATGTTTCATCCAAATGAAGCCATCTTGCACTATTTGAATGGCCTTGAAATTTGATGTTGAATTTTGTTGCCATCTATTATCGTTGTTGTGGCCATGTTTCACCCAAATGAAGCCATTTTGCACTATTTCAATGGCCTTGAAATTTGATGTTGAATCTTGTTGCCATCTATTATCGTTGTTACGGCCATGTTTCATCCAAATGAAGCCATCTTGTACTATTTGAATGGCCTTGAAATTTGATGTTGAATTTTGTTGCCATCTATTATCGTTGTTACAGCCATGTTTCATCCAAATAAAGCCATCTTGCACTATTTGAATGGCCTTTAAATTTGATGTTGAATCTTGTTGCCATCTATTATCGTTGTTACGGCCATGTTTCATCCAAATGAAGCCATCTTGCACTATTTGAATGGCCTTGAAATTTGATGTTGAGTTTTTTTGCCATCTATTATCGTTGTTACGGCCATGTTTCATCCAAATGAAGCCATCTTGCACTATTTGAATGGCCTTGAAATTTGATGTTGAGTTTTTTGCCATCTATTATCGTTGTTACGGCCATGTTTAATCGAAATGAAGCCATCTTGCACTATTTCAATGGCCTTGAAATTTGATGTTGAGTTTTTTTTGCCATATATTATCGTTGTTACGGCCATGTTTCATCCAAATAAAGCCATCTTGCACTATTTGAATGGCCTTTAAATTTGATGTTGAATTTTGTTACCATCTATTATCGTTGTTACGGCCATGTTTCATCCAAATGAAGCCATCTTGCACTATTTGAATGGCCTTGAAATTTGATGTTGAGTTTTTTTGCCATCTATTATCGTTGTTACGGCCATGTTTCATCCAAATGAAGCCATCTTGCACTATTCGAATGGCCTTGAAATTTGATGTTGAGTTTTTCGTTGTTACGGCCATGTTTAATCGAAATGAAGCCATCTTGCACTATTTGAATGGCCTTGAAATTTGATGTTGAATTTTTTGGCCATCTATTATCGTTGTTGTGGTTATGTTTCATCCAAATGAAGCCATCTTGCACTATTTGAATGGCCTTGAAATTTGATGCCGAATTTTGTTGCCATCTATTATCGTTGTTACGGCCATGTATCATCCAAATGAAGCCATCTTGCACTATTTGAATGGCCTTGAAATTTGATGTTGAGTTTTGTTGCCATCTATTATCGTTGTTGTGGTCATGTTTCATCCAAATGAAGCCATCTTGCACTATTTTCAATGGCCTTTAAATTTGATGTTGAGTTTTTTTTGCCATATATTATCGTTGTTACGGCCATGTTTCATCCAAATAAAGCCATCTTGCACTATTTGAATGGCCTTTAAATTTGATGTTGAATTTTGTTACCATCTATTATCGTTGTTACGGCCATGTTTCATCCAAATGAAGCCATCTTGTACTATTTCAATGGCCTTGAAATTTGATGTTGAGTTTTTTTTGCCATATATTATCGTTGTTACGGCCATGTTTCATCCAAATAAAGCCATCTTGCACTATTTGAATGGCCTTTAAATTTGATGTTGAATTTTGTTACCATCTATTATCGTTGTTACGGCCATGTTTCATCCAAATGAAGCCATCTTGCACTATTTGAATGGCCTTGAAATTTGATGTTGAATTTTGTTGCCATCTATTATCGTTGTTACGGCCATGTTTCATCCAAATGAAGCCATCTTGCACTATTTGAATGGCCTTGAAATTTGATGTTGAGTTTTTTTGCCATCTATTATCGTTGTTACGGCCATGTTTCATCCAAATGAAGCCATCTTGCACTATTTGAATGTCCTTGAAATTTGATGTTGAATTTTGTTGCCATCTATTATCGTTGTTACGGCCATGTTTCATCCAAATGAAGCCATTTTGCACTATTTGAATGGCCTTGAAATTTGATGTTGAGTTTTTTGCCATCTATTATCGTTGTTACGGCCATGTTTAATCGAAATGAAGCCATCTTGCACTATTTGAATGGCCTTGAAATTTGATGTTGAATTTTGTTGCCATCTATTATCGTTGTTACGGCCATGTTACATCCAAATAAAGCCATCTTGCACTATTTGAATGGCCTTGAAATTTGATGTTGAATCTTGTTGCCATCTATTATCGTTGTTACGGCCATGTTTCATCCAAATGAAGCCATCTTGCACTATTTGAATGGCCTTGAAATTTGATGTTGAGTTTTGTTGCCATCTATTATCGTTGTTACGGCCATGTTTCATCCATATAAAGCCATCTTGCACTATTTGAATGGCCTTTAAATTTGATGTTGAATTTTGTTACCATCTATTATCGTTGTTACGGCCATGTTTCATCCAAATGAAGCCATCTTGCACTATTTGAATGGCCTTGAAATTTGATGTTGAATTTTGTTGCCATCTATTATCGTTGTTACGGCCATGTTTAATCGAAATGAAGCCATCTTGCACTATTTCAATGGCCTTGAAATTTGATGTTGAGTTTTTTTTGCCATATATTATCGTTGTTACGGCCATGTTTCATCCACATAAAGCCATCTTGCACTATTTGAATGGCCTTTAAATTTGATGTTGAATTTTGTTACCATCTATTATCGTTGTTACGGCCATGTTTCATCCAAATGAAGCCATCTTGCACTATTTGAATGGCCTTGAAATTTGATGTTGAGTTTTGTTGCCATCTATTATCGTTGTTACGGCCATGTTTAATCGAAATGAAGCCATCTTGCACTATTTCAATGGCCTTGAAATTTGATGTTGAGTTTTTTTTTGCCATATATTATCGTTGTTACGGCCATGTTTCATCCACATAAAGCCATCTTGCACTATTTGAATGGCCTTTAAATTTGATGTTGAATTTTAATACCATCTATTATCGTTGTTACGGCCATGTTTCATCCAAATGAAGCCATCTTGCACTATTTGAATGGCCTTGAAATTTGATGTTGAGTTTTTTTGCCATCTATTATCGTTGTTACGGCCATGTTTCATCCAAATGAAGCCATCTTGCACTATTTGAATGGCCTTGAAATTTGATGTTGAGTTTTTTGCCATCTATTATCGTTGTTACGGCCATGTTTAATCGAAATGAAGCCATCTTGCACTATTTGAATGGCCTTGAAATTTGATGTTGAATTTTGTTGCCATCTATTATCGTTGTTACGGCCATGTTTCATCCAAATAAAGCCATCTTGCACTATTTCAATGGCCTTGAAATTTGATGTTGAGTTTTTTTGCCATTTATTATCGTTGTTACGGCCATGTTTCATCCAAATAAAGCCATCTTGCACTATTTGAATGGCCTTTAAATTTGATGTTGAATTTTGTTACCATCTATTATCGTTGTTACGGCCATGTTTCATCCAAATGAAGCCATCTTGCACTATTTTCAATGGCCTTTAAATTTGATGTTGAATTTTGTTGCCATCTATTATCGTTGTTACGGCCATGTTTCATCCAAATGAAGCCATCTTGCACTATTTGAATGGCCTTGAAATTTGATGTTGAATTTTGTTGCCATCTATTATCGTTGTTACGGCCATGTATCACCCAAATGAAGCCATCTTGCACTATTTGAATGGCCTTGAAATTTGATGTTGAGTTTTGTTGCCATCTATTATCGTTGTTGTGGCCATGTTTCATCCTAATGAAGCCATCTTGCACTATTTGAATGGCCTTTAAATTTGATGTTGAATTTTGTTACCATCTATTATCGTTGTTACGGCCATGTTTCATCCAAATAAAGCCATCTTGCACTATTTGAATGGCCTTGAAATTTGATGTTGAATTTTGTTGCCATCTATTATCGTTGTTACGGCCATGTTTCATCCAAATGAAGCCATCTTGCACTATTTGAATGGCCTTGAAATTTGATGTTGAGTTTTTTGCCATCTATTATCGTTGTTACGGCCATGTTTCATCCAAATGAAGCCATCTTGCACTATTTGAATGGCCTTGAAATTTGATGTTGAATTTTTTGGCCATCTATTAATAATGGTCGTTGTTACGGCCATGTTTCATCCAAATAAAGCCATCTTGCACTATTTCAATTGCCTTGAAATTTGATGTTGAGTTTTTTTTGCCATATATTATCGTTGTTACGGCCATGTTTCATCCAAATAAAGCCATCTTGCACTATTTGAATGGCCTTGAAATTTGATGTTGAATTTTGTTACCATCTATTATCGTTGTTACGGCCATGTTTCATCCAAATGAAGCCATCTTGCACTATTTGAATGGCCTTGAAATTTGATGTTGAATTTTGTTGCCATCTATTATCGTTGTTACGGCCATGTTTCATCCAAATGATGCCATCTTGCACTATTTGAATGGCCTTGAAATTTGATGTTGAATTTTGTTGCCATCTATTATCGTTGTTACGGCCATGTATCACCCAAATGAAGCCATCTTGCACTATTTGAATGGCCTTGAAATTTTATGTTGAGTTTTTTTGCCATCTATTATCGTTGTTACGGCCATGTTTCATCCAAATGAAGCCATCTTGCACTATTTGAATGGCCTTGAAATTTGATGTTGAGTTTTTTTGCCATCTATTATCGTTGTTACGGCCATGTTTCATCCAAATGAAGCCATCTTGCACTATTTGAATGGCCTTGAAATTTGATGTTGAATTTTGTTGCCATCTATTATCGTTGTTGTGGCCATGTTTCATCCAAATGAAGCCATCTTGCACTATTTGAATGGCCTTGAAATTTGATGTTGAATTTTGTTGCCATCTATTATCGTTGTTACGGCCATGTTTCATCCAAATAAAGCCATCTTGCACTACTTGAATGGCCTTGAAATTTGATGTTGAATCTTGTTGCCATCTATTATCGTTGTTACGGCCATGTTTCATCCAAATGAAGCCATCTTGCACTATTTGAATGGCCTTGAAATTTGATGTTTAATTTTGTTGCCATCTATTATCGTTGTTACGGCCATGTTTCATCCAAATGAAGCCATCTTGCACTATTTGAATGGCCTTGAAATTTGACGTTGAATTTTTTGGCCATCTATTAATAATGGTCGTTGTTACGGCCATGTTTCATCCAAATAAAGCCATCTTGCACTATTTCAATGGCCTTGAAATTTGATGTTGAGTTTTTTTTGCCATATATTATCGTTGTTACGGCCATGTTTCATCCAAATAAAGCCATCTTGCACTATTTGAATGGCCTTTAAATTTGATGTTGAATTTTGTTACCATCTATTATCGTTGTTACGGCCATGTTTCATCCAAATGAAGCCATCTTGCACTATTTGAATGGCCTTGAAATTTGATGTTGAGTTTTTTTGCCATCTATTATCGTTGTTACGGCCATGTTTCATCCAAATGAAGCCATCTTGCACTATTTGAATGGCCTTGAAATTTGATGTTGAGTTTTTCGTTGTTACGGCCATGTTTAATCGAAATGAAGCCATCTTGCACTATTTGAATGGCCTTGAAATTTGATGTTGAATTTTTTGGCCATCTATTATCGTTGTTGTGGTTATGTTTCATCCAAATGAAGCCATCTTGCACTATTTGAATGGCCTTGAAATTTGATGTTGAATTTTGTTGCCATCTATTATCGTTGTTACGGCCATGTATCATCCAAATGAAGCCATCTTGCACTATTTGAATGGCCTTGAAATTTGATGTTGAGTTTTGTTGCCATCTATTATCGTTGTTGTGGTCATGTTTCATCCAAATGAAGCCATCTTGCACTATTTCAATGGCCTTTAAATTTGATGTTGAGTTTTTTTTGCCATATATTATCGTTGTTACGGCCATGTTTCATCCAAATAAAGCCATCTTGCACTATTTGAATGGCCTTTAAATTTGATGTTGAATTTTGTTACCATCTATTATCGTTGTTACGGCCATGTTTCATCCAAATGAAGCCATCTTGTACTATTTCAATGGCCTTGAAATTTGATGTTGAGTTTTTTTTGCCATATATTATCGTTGTTACGGCCATGTTTCATCCAAATAAAGCCATCTTGCACTATTTGAATGGCCTTTAAATTTGATGTTGAATTTTGTTACCATCTATTATCGTTGTTACGGCCATGTTTCATCCAAATGAAGCCATCTTGCACTATTTGAATGGCCTTGAAATTTGATGTTGAATTTTGTTGCCATCTATTATCGTTGTTACGGCCATGTTTCATCCAAATGAAGCCATCTTGCACTATTTGAATGGCCTTGAAATTTGATGTTGAGTTTTTTTGCCATCTATTATCGTTGTTACGGCCATGTTTCATCCAAATGAAGCCATCTTGCACTATTTGAATGGCCTTGAAATTTGATGTTGAGGTTTTTGCCATCTATTATCGTTGTTACGGCCATGTTTAATCGAAATGAAGCCATCTTGCACTATTTGAATGGCCTTGAAATTTGATGTTGAATTTTTTGGCCATCTATTATCGTTGTTACGGCCATGTTACATCCAAATAAAGCCATCTTGCACTATTTGAATGGCCTTGAAATTTGATGTTGAATCTTGTTGCCATCTACTATCGTTGTTACGGCCATGTTTCATCCAAATGAAGCCATCTTGCACTATTTGAATGGCCTTGAAATTTGATGTTGAGTTTTGTTGCCATCTATTATCGTTGTTACGGCCATGTTTCATCCAAATAAAGCCATCTTGCACTATTTGAATGGCCTTTAAATTTGATGTTGAATTTTGTTACCATCTATTATCGTTGTTACGGCCATGTTTCATCCAAATGAAGCCATCTTGCACTATTTGAATGGCCTTGAAATTTGATGTTGAATTTTGTTGCCATCTATTATCGTTGTTACGGCCATGTATCATCCAAATGAAGCCATCTTGCACTATTTGAATGGCCTTTAAATTTGATGTTGAATTTTGTTGCCATCTATTATCGTTGTTACGGCCATGTTTCATCCAAATGAAGCCATCTTGCACTATTTGAATGGCCTTGAAATTTGATGTTGAGTTTTTTGCCATCTATTATCGTTGTTACGGCCATGTTTAATCGAAATGAAGCCATCTTGCACTATTTCAATGGCCTTGAAATTTGATGTTGAGTTTTTTTTGCCATATATTATCGTTGTTACGGCCATGTTTCATCCACATAAAGCCATCTTGCACTATTTGAATGGCCTTTAAATTTGATGTTGAATTTTGTTACCATCTATTATCGTTGTTACGGCCATGTTTCATCCAAATGAAGCCATCTTGCACTATTTGAATGGCCTTGAAATTTGATGTTGAATTTTGTTGCCATCTATTATCGTTGTTACGGCCATGTTTCATCCAAATGAAGCCATCTTGCACTATTTGAATGGCCTTGAAATTTGATGTTGAGTTTTTTGCCATCTATTATCGTTGTTACGGCCATGTTTAATCGAAATGAAGCCATCTTGCACTATTTGAATGGCCTTGAAATTTGATGTTGAATTTTGTTGCCATCTATTATCGTTGTTACGGCCATGTTTCATCCAAATAAAGCCATCTTGCACTATTTCAATGGCCTTGAAATTTGATGTTGAGTTTTTTTGCCATTTATTATCGTTGTAACGGCCATGTTTCATCCAAATAAAGCCATCTTGCATTATTGGAATGGCCTTTAAATTTGATGTTGAATTTTGTTACCATCTATTATCGTTGTTACGGCCATGTTTCATCCAAATGAAGCCATCTTGCACTATTTTCAATGGCCTTTAAATTTGATGTTGAATTTTGTTGCCATCTATTATCGTTGTTACGGCCATGTTTCATCCAAATGAAGCCATCTTGCACTATTTGAATGGCCTTGAAATTTGATGTTGAATTTTGTTGCCATCTATTATCGTTGTTACGGCCATGTTTCATCCAAATGAAGCCATCTTGCACTATTTGAATGGCCTTGAAATTTGATGTTGAGTTTTTTTGCCATCTATTATCGTTGTTACGGCTATGTTTCATCCAAATGAAGCCATCTTGCACTATTTGAATGGCCTTGAAATTTGATGTTGAGTTTTGTTGCCATCTATTATCGTTGTTGTGGCCATGTTTCATCCTAATGAAGCCATCTTGCACTATTTGAATGGCCTTGAAATTTGATGTTGAATTTTGTTGCCATCTATTATCGTTGTTACGGCCATGTTTCATCCAAATAAAGCCATCTTGCACTATTTGAATGGCCTTGAAATTTGATGTTGAATTTTGTTGCCATCTATTATCGTTGTTACGGCCATGTTTCATCCAAATGAAGCCATCTTGCACTATTTGAATGGCCTTGAAATTTGATGTTGAGTTTTTTGCCATCTATTATCGTTGTTACGGCCATGTTTCATCCAAATGAAGCCATCTTGCACTATTTAAATGGCCTTGAAATTTGATGTTGAATTTTTTGGCCATCTATTAATAATGGTCGTTGTTACGGCCATGTTTCATCCAAATAAAGCCATCTTGCACTATTTCAATTGCCTTGAAATTTGATGTTGAGTTTTTTTTGCCATATATTATCGTTGTTACGGCCATGTTTCATCCAAATAAAGCCATCTTGCACCATTTGAATGGCCTTGAAATTTGATGTTGAATTTTGTTACCATCTATTATCGTTGTTACGGCCATGTTTCATCCAAATGAAGCCATCTTGCACTATTTGAATGGCCTTGAAATTTGATGTTGAATTTTGTTGCCATCTATTATCGTTGTTACGGCCATGTTTCATCCAAATGATGCCATCTTGCACTATTTGAATGGCCTTGAAATTTGATGTTGAATTTTGTTGCCATCTATTATCGTTGTTACGGCCATGTATCACCCAAATGAAGCCATCTTGCACTATTTGAATGGCCTTGAAATTTGATGTTGAATTTTGTTGCCATCTATTATCGTTGTTACGGCCATGTTTCATCCAAATGAAGCCATCTTGCACTATTTGAATGGCCTTGAAATTTGATGTTGAGTTTTTTTGCCATCTATTATCGTTGTTACGGCCATGTTTCATCCAAATGAAGCCATCTTGCACTATTTGAATGGCCTTGAAATTTGATGTTGAATTTTGTTGCCATCTATTATCGTTGTTGTGGCCATGTTTCATCCAAATGAAGCCATCTTGCACTATTTGAATGGCCTTTAAATTTGATGTTGAATTTTGTTGCCATCTATTATCGTTGTTACGGCCATGTTTCATCCAAATAAAGCCATCTTGCACTATTTAAATGGCCTTGAAATTTGATGTTGAGTTTTGTTGCCATCTATTATCGTTGTTACGGCCATGTATCACCCAAATGAAGCCATCTTGCACTATTTGAATGGCCTTGAAATTTGATGTTGAGTTTTTTTGCCATCTATTATCGTTGTTACGGCCATGTTTCATCCAAATGAAGCCATCTTGCACTATTTGAATGGCCTTGAAATTTGATGTTGAATTTTTTGGCCATCTATTAATAATGGTCGTTGTTACGGCCATGTTTCATCCAAATAAAGCCATCTTGCACTATTTCAATGGCCTTGAAATTTGATGTTGAGTTTTTTTTGCCATCTATTATCGTTGTTACGGCCATGTTTCATCCAAATAAAGCCATCTTGCACCATTTGAATGGCCTTGAAATTTGATGTTGAATTTTGTTGCCATCTATTATCGTTGTTACGGCCATGTTTCATCCAAATGAAGCCATCTTGCACTATTTGAATGGCCTTGAAATTTGATGTTGAATTTTGTTGCCATCTATTATCGTTGTTACGGCCATGTTTCATCCAAATGATGCCATCTTTTTTTTTTTTTTTTTTTTTTTTTTTTTTTTTTTTTTTTTCATGCAATGAATGAAAAAAAAAAAAAAAAAAATGAAATGATGCCATCTTGCACTATTTGAATGGCCTTGAAATTTGATGTTGAATTTTGTTGCCATCTATTATCGTTGTTACGGCCATGTATCACCCAAATGAAGCCATCTTGCACTATTTGAATGGCCTTGAAATTTGATGTTGAGTTTTTTTGCCATCTATTATCGTTGTTACGGCCATGTTTCATCCAAATGAAGCCATCTTGCACTATTTGAATGGCCTTGAAATTTGATGTTGAATTTTGTTGCCATCTATTATCGTTGTTGTGGCCATGTTTCATCCAAATGAAGCCATCTTGCACTATTTGAATGGCCTTTAAATTTGATGTTGAATTTTGTTGCCATCTATTATCGTTGTTACGGCCATGTTTCATCCAAATAAAGCCATCTTGCACTACTTGAATGGCCTTGAAATTTGATGTTGAATCTTGTTGCCATCTATTATCGTTGTTACGGCCATGTTTCATCCAAATGAAGCCATCTTGCACTATTTCAATGGCCTTGAAATTTGATGTTGAGTTTTTTTTGCCATATATTATCGTTGTTACGGCCATGTTTCATCCAAATGAAGCCATCTTGCACTATTTGAATGGCCTTGAAATTTGATGTTGAATTTTGTTGCCATCTATTATCGTTGTTGTGGCCATGTTTCATCCAAATGAAGCCATCTTGCACTATTTGAATGGCCTTTAAATTTGATGTTGAATTTTGTTGCCATCTATTATCGTTGTTACGGCCATGTTTCATCCAAATAAAGCCATCTTGCACTACTTGAATGGCCTTGAAATTTGATGTTGAATCTTGTTGCCATCTATTATCGTTGTTATATCCATGTTTCATCCAAATGAAGCCATCTTGCACTATTTGAATGGCCTTGAAATTTGATGTTGAGTTTTTTTGCCATCTATTATCGTTGTTACGGCCATGTTTCATCCAAATGAAGCCATCTTGCACTATTTGAATGGCCTTGAAATTTGATGTTGAGTTTTTTGCCATCTATTATCGTTGTTACGGCCATGTTTAATCGAAATGAAGCCATCTTGCACTATTTCAATGGCCTTGAAATTTGATGTTGAGTTTTTTTTGCCATATATTATCGTTGTTACGGCCATGTTTCATCCACATAAAGCCATCTTGCACTATTTGAATGGCCTTTAAATTTGATGTTGAATTTTGTTACCATCTATTATCGTTGTTACGGCCATGTTTCATCCAAATGAAGCCATCTTGCACTATTTGAATGGCCTTGAAATTTGATGTTGAGTTTTTTTGCCATCTATTATCGTTGTTACGGCCATGTTTCATCCAAATGAAGCCATCTTGCACTATTTGAATGGCCTTGAAATTTGATGTTGAGTTTTTTACCATCTATTATCGTTGTTACGGCCATGTTTAATCGAAATGAAGCCATCTTGCACTATTTGAATGGCCTTGAAATTTGATGTTGAATTTTTTGGCCATCTATTATCGTTGTTACGGCCATGTTTCATCCAAATAAAGCCATCTTGCACTATTTCAATGGCCTTGAAATTTGATGTTGAGTTTTTTTTTGCCATATATTATCGTTGTTACGGCCATGTTTCATCCAAATAAAGCCATCTTGCACTATTTGAATGGCCTTTAAATTTGATGTTGAATTTTGTTACCATCTATTATCGTTGTTACGGCCATGTTTCATCCAAATGAAGCCATCTTGCACTATTTTCAATGGCCTTTAAATTTGATGTTGAATTTTGTTGCCATCTATTATCGTTGTTACGGCCATGTTTCATCCAAATGAAGCCATCTTGCACTATTTGAATGGCCTTGAAATTTGATGTTGAATTTTGTTGCCATCTATTATCGTTGTTACGGCCATGTTTCATCCAAATGAAGCCATCTTGCACTATTTGAATGGCCTTGAAATTTGATGTTGAGTTTTTTTGCCATCTATTATCGTTGTTACGGCCATGTTTCATCCAAATGATGCCATCTTGCACTATTTGAATGGCCTTGAAATTTGATGTTGAGTTTTGTTGCCATCTATTATCGTTGTTACGGCCATGTATCACCCAAATGAAGCCATCTTGCACTATTTGAATGGCCTTGAAATTTGATTTTGAATTTTGTTGCCATCTATTATCGTTGTTACGGCCATGTTTCATCCAAATGAAGCCATCTTGCACTATTTGAATGGCCTTTAAATTTGATGTTGAATTTTGTTGCCATCTATTATCGTTGTTACGGCCATGTTTCATCCAAATGAAGCCATCTTGCACTATTTGAATGGCCTTGAAATTTGATGTTGAATTTTTTGGCCATCTATTAATAATGGTCGTTGTTACGGCCATGTTTCATCCAAATAAAGCCATCTTGCACTATTTCAATGGCCTTGAAATTTGATGTTGAGTTTTTTTGCCATATATTATCGTTGTTACGGCCATGTTTCATCCAAATGAAGCCATCTTGCACCATTTGAATGGCCTTGAAATTTGATGTTGAATTTTGTTACCATCTATTATCGTTGTTACGGCCATGTTTCATCCAAATGAAGCCATCTTGCACTATTTGAATGGCCTTGAAATTTGATGTTGAATTTTGTTGCCATCTATTATCGTTGTTACGGCCATGTTTCATCCAAATGATGCCATCTTGCACTATTTGAATGGCCTTGTAATTTGATGTTGAATTTTGTTGCCATCTATTATCGTTGTTACGGCCATGTATCACCCAAATGAAGCCATCTTGCACTATTTGAATGGCCTTGAAATTTGATGTTGAGTTTTTTTGCCATCTATTATCGTTGTTACGGCCATGTTTCATCCAAATGAAGCCATCTTGCACTATTTGAATGGCCTTGAAATTTGATGTTGAGTTTTTTTGCCATCTATTATCGTTGTTACGGCCATGTTTCATCCAAATGAAGCCATCTTGCACTATTTGAATGGCCTTGAAATTTGATGTTGAATTTTGTTGCCATCTATTATCGTTGTTACGGCCATGTTTCATCCAAATGATGCCATCTTGCACTATTTGAATGGCCTTGAAATTTGATGTTGAATTTTGTTGCCATCTATTATCGTTGTTACGGCCATGTATCACCCAAATGAAGCCATCTTGCACTATTTGAATGGCCTTGAAATTTGATGTTGAGTTTTTTTGCCATCTATTATCGTTGTTACGGCCATGTTTCATCCAAATGAAGCCATCTTGCACTATTTGAATGGCCTTGAAATTTGATGTTGAGTTTTTTTGCCATCTATTATCGTTGTTACGGCCATGTTTCATCCAAATGAAGCCATCTTGCACTATTTGAATGGCCTTGAAATTTGATGTTGAATTTTGTTGCCATCTATTATCGTTGTTGTGGCCATGTTTCATCCAAATGAAGCCATCTTGCACTATTTGAATGGCCTTTAAATTTGATGTTGAATTTTGTTGCCATCTATTATCGTTGTTACGGCCATGTTTCATCCAAATGAAGCCATCTTGCACTATTTGAATGGCCTTGAAATTTGATGTTGAATTTTTTGGCCATCTATTAATAATGGTCGTTGTTACGGCCATGTTTCATCCAAATAAAGCCATCTTGCACTATTTCAATGGCCTTGAAATTTGATGTTGAGTTTTTTTTGCCATATATTATCGTTGTTACGGCCATGTTTCATCCAAATAAAGCCATCTTGCACCATTTGAATGGCCTTGAAATTTGATGTTGAGTTTTTTTACCATCTATTATCGTTGTTACGGCCATGTTTCATCCAAATGAAGCCATCTTGCACTATTTGAATGACCTTGAAATTTGATGTTGAATTTTGTTGCCATCTATTATCGTTGTTACGGCCATGTTTCATCCAAATGATGCCATCTTGCACTATTTGAATGGCCTTGAAATTTGATGTTGAATTTTGTTGCCATCTATTATCGTTGTTACGGCCATGTATCACCCAAATGAAGCCATCTTGCACTATTTGAATGGCCTTGAAATTTGATGTTGAGTTTTTTTGCCATCTATTATCGTTGTTACGGCCATGTTTCATCCAAATGAAGCCATCTTGCACTATTTGAATGGCCTTGAAATTTGATGTTGAGTTTTTTTGCCATCTATTATCGTTGTTACGGCCATGTTTCATCCAAATGAAGCCATCTTGCACTATTTGAATGGCCTTGAAATTTGATGTTGAATTTTGTTGCCATCTATTATCGTTGTTGTGGCCATGTTTCATCCAAATGAAGCCATCTTGCACTATTTGAATGGCCTTTAAATTTGATGTTGAATTTTGTTGCCATCTATTATCGTTGTTACGGCCATGTTTCATCCAAATAAAGCCATCTTGCACTACTTGAATGGCCTTGAAATTTGATGTTGAATCTTGTTGCCATCTATTATCGTTGTTACGGCCATGTTTCATCCAAATGAAGCCATCTTGCACTATTTGAATGGCCTTGAAATTTGATTTTGAATTTTGTTGCCATCTATTATCGTTGTTACGGCCATGTTTCATCCAAATGAAGCCATCTTGCACTATTTGAATGGCCTTGAAATTTGATGTTGAATTTTTTGGCCATCTATTAATAATGGTCGTTGTTACGGCCATGTTTCATCCAAATAAAGCCATCTTGCACTATTTGAATGGCCTTGAAATTTGATGTTGAATCTTGTTGCCATCTATTATTGTTGTTACAGCCATGTTTCATCCAAATGAAGCCATCTTGCACTATTTGAATGGCCTTGAAATTTGATGTTGAGTTTTTTTTGCCATCTATTATCGTTGTTACGGCCATGTTTCATCCAAATGAAGCCATCTTGCACTATTTGAATGGCCTTGAAATTTGATGTTGAGTTTTTTTGCCATCTATTATCGTTGTTACGGCCATGTTTCATCCAAATGAAGCCATCTTGCACTATTTGAATGGCCTTGAAATTTGATGTTGAATTTTGTTGCCATCTATTATCGTTGTTGTGGCCATGTTTCATCCAAATGAAGCCATCTTGCACTATTTGAATGGCCTTTAAATTTGATGTTGAATTTTGTTGCCATCTATTATCGTTGTTACGGCCATGTTTCATCCAAATAAAGCCATCTTGCACTACTTGAATGGCCTTGAAATTTGATGTTGAATCTTGTTGCCATCTATTATCGTTGTTACGGCCATGTTTCATCCAAATGAAGCCATCTTGCACTATTTGAATGGCCTTGAAATTTGATGTTGAATTTTGTTGCCATCTATTATCGTTGTTACGGCCATGTTTCATCCAAATGAAGCCATATTGCACTATTTGAATGGCCTTGAAATTTGATGTTGAGTTTTGTTGCCATCTATTATCGTTGTTACGGCCATGTTATATCCAAATGAAGTCATATTGCACTATTTGAATGGCCTTGAAATTTGATGTTGAGTTTTGTTGCCATCTATTATCGTTGTTACGGCCATGTATCACCCAAATGAAGCCATCTTGCACTATTTGAATGGCCTTGAAATTTGATGTTGAATTTTGTTGCCATCTATTAATAATGGTCGTTGTTACGGCCATGTTTCATCCAAATAAAGCCATCTTGCACTATTTCAATGGCCTTGAAATTTGATGTTGAGTTTTTTTGCCATCTATTATCGTTGTTACGGCCATGTTTCATCCAAATAAAGCCATCTTGCACCATTTGAATGGCCTTGAAATTTGATGTTGAATTTTGTTGCCATCTATTATCGTTGTTACAGCCATGTTTCATCCAAATGATGCCATCTTGCACTATTTGAATGGCCTTGAAATTTGATGTTGAATTTTGTTGCCATCTATTATCGTTGTTACGGCCATGTATCACCCAAATGAAGCCATCTTGCACTATTTGAATGGCCTTGAAATTTGATGTTGAGTTTTTTTGCCATCTATTATCGTTGTTACGGCCATGTTTCATCCAAATGAAGCCATCTTGCACTATTTGAATGGCCTTGAAATTTGATGTTGAATTTTGTTGCCATCTATTATCGTTGTTACGGCCATGTTTCATCCAAATGAAGCCATCTTGCACTATTTGAATGGCCTTGAAATTTGATGTTGAATTTTTTGGCCATCTATTAATAATGGTCGTTGTTACGGCCATGTTTCATCCAAATAAAGCCATCTTGCACTATTTCAATGGCCTTGAAATTTGATGTTGACTTTTTTTTGCCATATATTATCGTTGTTACGGCCATGTTTCATCCAAATGAAGCCATCTTGCACCATTTGAATGGCCTTGAAATTTGATGTTGAATTTTGTTACCATCTATTATCGTTGTTACGGCCATGTTTCTTCCAAATGAAGCCATCTTGCACTATTTGAATGGCCTTGAAATTTGATGTTGAATTTTGTTGCCATCTATTATCGTTGTTACGGCCATGTTTCATCCAAATGATGCCATCTTGCACTATTTGAATGGCCTTGAAATTTGATGTTGAATTTTGTTGCCATCTATTATCGTTGTTACGGCCATGTATCACCCAAATGAAGCCATCTTGCACTATTTGAATGGCCTTGAAATTTGATGTTGAGTTTTTTTGCCATCTATTATCGTTGTTACGGCCATGTTTCATCCAAATGAAGCCATCTTGCACTATTTGAATGGCCTTGAAATTTGATGTTGAGTTTTTTTGCCATCTATTATCGTTGTTACGGCCATGTTTCATCCAAATGAAGCCATCTTGCACTATTTGAATGGCCTTGAAATTTGATGTTGAATTTTGTTGCCATCTATTATCGTTGTTGTGGCCATGTTTCATCCAAATGAAGCCATCTTGCACTATTTGAATGGCCTTTAAATTTGATGTTGAATTTTGTTGCCATCTATTATCGTTGTTACGGCCATGTTTCATCCAAATAAAGCCATCTTGCACTACTTGAATGGCCTTGAAATTTGATGTTGAATCTTGTTGCCATCTATTATCGTTGTTACGGCCATGTTTCATCCAAATGAAGCCATCTTGCACTATTTGAATGGCCTTGAAATTTGATGTTGAATTTTGTTGCCATCTATTATCGTTGTTACGGCCATGTTTCATCCAAATGAAGCCATCTTGCACTATTTGAATGGCCTTGAAATTTGATGTTGAATTTTTTGGCCATCTGTTAATAATGGTCGTTGTTACGGCCATGTTTCATCCAAATAAAGCCATCTTGCACTATTTCAATGGCCTTGAAATTTGATGTTGAGTTTTTTTTGCCATATATTAGCGTTGTTACGGCCATGTTTCATCCAAATAAAGCCATCTTGCACCATTTGAATGGCCTTGAAATTTGATGTTGAATTTTGTTACCATCTATTATCGTTGTTACGGCCATGTTTCATCCAAATGAAGCCATCTTGCACTATTTGAATGGCCTTGAAATTTGATGTTGAATTTTGTTGCCATCTATTATCGTTGTTACGGCCATGTTTCATCCAAATGATGCCATCTTGCACTATTTGAATGGCCTTGAAATTTGATGTTGAATTTTGTTGCCATCTATTATCGTTGTTACGGCCATGTATCACCCAAATGAAGCCATCTTGCACTATTTGAATGGCCTTGAAATTTGATGTTGAGTTTTTTTGCCATCTATTATCGTTGTTACGGCCATGTATCATCCAAATGAAGCCATCTTGCACTATTTGAATGGCCTTGAAATTTGATGTTGAGTTTTTTTGCCATCTATTATCGTTGTTACGGCCATGTTTCATCCAAATGAAGCCATCTTGCACTATTTGAATGGCCTTGAAATTTGATGTTGAATTTTGTTGCCATCTATTATCGTTGTTGTGGCCATGTTTCATCCAAATGAAGCCATCTTGCACTATTTGAATGGCCTTTAAATTTGATGTTGAATTTTGTTGCCATCTATTATCGTTGTTACGGCCATGTTTCATCCAAATAAAGCCATCTTGCACTACTTGAATGGCCTTGAAATTTGATGTTGAATCTTGTTGCCATCTATTATCGTTGTTACGGCCATGTTTCATCCAAATGAAGCCATCTTGCACTATTTGAATGGCCTTGAAATTTGATGTTTAATTTTGTTGCCATCTATTATCGTTGTTATATCCATGTTTCATCCAAATGAAGCCATCTTGCACTATTTGAATGGCCTTGAAATTTGATGTTGAGTTTTGTTGCCATCTATTATCGTTGTTACGGCCATGTATCATCCAAATGAAGCCATCTTGCACTATTTGAATGGCCTTGAAATGTGATGTTGAATTTTGTTGCCATCTATTATCGTTGTTACGGCCATGTTTCATCCAAATGAAGCCATCTTGCACTATTTGAATGGCCTTGAAATTTGATGTTGAATTTTGTTGCCATCTATTATCGTTGTTACGGCCATGTTTCATCCAAATAAAGGCATCTTGAACTAATTCAAAGGCCTTGAAATTTGATGTTGAATTTTGTTGCCATCTATTATCGTTGTTACGGCCATGTTTCATCCAAATGAAGCCATCTTGTACTATTTGAATGGCCTTGAAATTTGATGTTGAGTTTTGTTGCCATCTATTATCGTTGTTACGGCCATGTTTCATCCAAATGAAGCCATCTTGCACTATTTGAATGGCCTTGAAATTTGATGTTGATTTTTTTGGCCATCTATTATCGTTGTTACGGCCATGTTTCATCCAAATGAAGCCATCTTGCACTATTTGAATGGCCTTTAAATTTGATGTTGAATTTTGTTGCCATCTATTATCGTTGTTACGGCCATGTTTCATCCAAATGAAGCCATCTTGTACCATTTGAATGGCCTTGAAATTTGATGTTGAGTTTTGTTGCCATCTATTATCGTTGTTACAGCCATGTTTCATCCAAATAAAGCCATTTTGCACCATTTGAATGGCCTTGAAATTTGATGTTGAATTTTGTTGTCATCTGTTAATAATGGTCGTTGTTACGGCCATGTTTCATCCAAATAAAGCCATCTTGCACTATTTCAATGGCCTTGAAATTTGATGTTGAGTTTTTTTGCCATATATTATCGTTGTTACGGCCATGTTTCATCCAAATAAAGCCATCTTGCACCATTTGAATGGCCTTGAAATTTGATGTTGAATTTTGTTACCATCTATTATCGTTGTTACGGCCATGTTTCATCCAAATGAAGCCATCTTGCACTATTTGAATGGCCTTGAAATTTGATGTTGAATTTTGTTGCCATCTATTATCGTTGTTACGGCCATGTTTCATCCAAATGATGCCATCTTGCACTATTTGAATGGCCTTGAAATTTGATGTTGAATTTTGTTGCCATCTATTATCGTTGTTACGGCCATGTATCACCCAAATGAAGCCATCTTGCACTATTTGAATGGCCTTGAAATTTGATGTTGAGTTTTTTTGCCATCTATTATCGTTGTTACGGCCATGTTTCATCCAAATGAAGCCATCTTGCACTATTTGAATGGCCTTGAAATTTGATGTTGAGTTTTTTTGCCATCTATTATCGTTGTTACGGCCATGTTTCATCCAAATGAAGCCATCTTGCACTATTTGAATGGCCTTGAAATTTAATGTTGAATTTTGTTGCCATCTATTATCGTTGTTGTGGCCATGTTTCATCCAAATGAAGCCATCTTGCACTATTTGAATGGCCTTTAAATTTGATGTTGAATTTTGTTGCCATCTATTATCGTTGTTACGGCCATGTTTCATCCAAATAAAGCCATCTTGCACTACTTGAATGGCCTTGAAATTTGATGTTGAATTTTGTTGCCATCTATTATCGTTGTTACGGCCATGTTTCATCCAAATGAAGCCATCTTGCACTATTTGAATGGCCTTGAAATTTGATGTTGAATCTTGTTGCCATCTATTATCGTTGTTATATCCATGTTTCATCCAAATGAAGCCATCTTGCACTATTTGAATGGCCTTGAAATTTGATGTTGAGTTTTGTTGCCATCTATTATCGTTGTTACGGCCATGTATCATCCAAATAAAGGCATCTTGAACTAATTCAAAGGCTTTGAAATTTGATGTTGAATTTTGTTGCCATCTATTATCGTTGTTACGGCCATGTTTCATCCAAATGAAGCCATCTTGAACTAATTCAAAGGCTTTGAAATTTGATGTTGAATTTTGTTGCCATCTATTATCGTTGTTACGGCCATGTTTCATCCAAATGAAGCCATCTTGTACTATTTGAATGGCCTTGAAATTTGATGTTGAGTTTTGTTGCCATCTATTATCGTTGTTACGGCCATGTTTCATCCAAATGAAGCCATCTTGCACTATTTGAATGGCCTTGAAATTTGATGTTGATTTTTTTGGCCATCTATTATCGTTGTTACGGCCATGTTTCATCCAAATGAAGCCATCTTGCACTATTTGAATGGCCTTTAAATTTGATGTTGAATTTTGTTGCCATCTATTATCGTTGTTACGGCCATGTTTCATCCAAATGAAGCCATCTTGTACCATTTGAATGGCCTTGAAATTTGATGTTGAATCTTGTTGCCATCTATTATCGTTGTTATATCCATGTTTCATCCAAATGAAGCCATCTTGCACTATTTGAATGGCCTTGAAATTTGATGTTGAGTTTTGTTGCCATCTATTATCGTTGTTACGGCCATGTATCATCCAAATGAAGCCATCTTGCACTATTTGAATGGCCTTGAAATTTGATGTTGAATTTTGTTGCCATCTATTATCGTTGTTACGGCCATGTTTCATCCAAATAAAGGCATCTTGAACTAATTCAAAGGCTTTGAAATTTGATGTTGAATTTTGTTGCCATCTATTATCGTTGTTACGGCCATGTTTCATCCAAATGAAGCCATCTTGTACTATTTGAATGGCCTTGAAATTTGATGTTGAGTTTTGTTGCCATCTATTATCGTTGTTACGGCCATGTTTCATCCAAATGAAGCCATCTTGCACTATTTGAATGGCCTTGAAATTTGATGTTGATTTTTTTGGCCATCTATTATCGTTGTTACGGCCATGTTTCATCCAAATGAAGCCATCTTGCACTATTTGAATGGCCTTTAAATTTGATGTTGAATTTTGTTGCCATCTATTATCGTTGTTACGGCCATGTTTCATCCAAATGAAGCCATCTTGTACCATTTGAATGGCCTTGAAATTTGATGTTGAGTTTTTTTGCCATCTATTATCGTTGTTACGGCCATGTTTCATCCAAATGAAGCCATCTTGCACTATTTGAATGGCCTTGAAATTTGATGTTGAGTTTTGTTGCCATCTATTATCGTTGTTACAGCCATGTTTCATCCAAATAAAGCCATTTTGCACCATTTGAATAACCTTGAAATTTGATGTTGAATTTTGTTGTCATCTATTATCGTTGTTACGGCCATGTTACATCCAAATAAAGCCATCTTGCACTATTTGAATGGCCTTGAAATTTGATGTTGAATCTTGTTGCCATCTATTATCGTTGTTACGGCCATGTTTCATCCAAATGAAGCCATCTTGCACTATTTGAATGGCCTTGAAATTTGATGTTGAATTTTGTTGCCATCTATTATCATTGTTACATCCATGTTTCATCCTAATGAAGCCATCTTGCACTATTTCAATGGCCTTGAAATTTGATGTTGAATCTTGTTGCCATCTATTATCGTTGTTACGGCCATGTTTCATCTTAATAAAGGCATCTTTTACTAATTCAATGGCCTTGAAATTTGATGTTGAATCTTGTTGCCATCTATTATCGTTGTTACGGCCATGTATCATCCAAATGAAGCCATCTTGCACTATTTGAATGGCCTTGAAATTTGATGTTGAATTTTGTTGCCATCTATTATCGTTGTTGTGGCCATGTTTCATCCAAATGAAGCCATCTTGTACTATTTGAATGGCCTTGAAATTTGATGTTGAGTTTTTTGCCATCTATTATCGTTGTTACGGCCATGTTTCATCCAAATGAAGCCATCTTGCACTATTTGAATGGCCTTGAAATTTGATGTTGAGTTTTTTTGCCATCTATTATCGTTGTTACGGCCATGTTTCATCCAAATGAAGCCATCTTGCACTATTTGAATGGCCTTGAAATTTGATGTTGAATTTTGTAGCCATCTATTATCGTTGTTACGGCCATGTTTCATCCAAATGAAGCCATCTTGCACTATTTGAATGGCCTTGAAATTTGATGTTGAATTTTGTTGCCATCTATTATCGTTGTTACGGCCATGTTTCATCCAAATAAAGGCATCTTGAAATAATTCAAAGGCCTTGAAATTTGATGTTGAATTTTGTTGCCATCTATTATCGTTGTTACGGCCATGTTTCATCCAAATGAAGCCATCTTGTACTATTTGAATGGCCTTGAAATTTGATGTTGAATTTTGTTGTCATCTATTATCGTTGTTACGGCCATGTTACATCCAAATAAAGCCATCTTGCACTATTTGAATGGCCTTGAAATTTGATGTTGAATCTTGTTGCCATCTATTATCGTTGTTACGGCCATGTTTCATCCAAATGAAGCCATCTTGCACTATTTGAATGGCCTTGAAATTTGATTTTGAGTTTTGTTGCCATCGTTGTTACAGCCATGTTTCATCCAAATAAAGCCATTTTGCACCATTTAACTGGTCTTGAAATTTGATGTTGAATTTTGTTGTCATCTATTATCGTTGTTACGGCCATGTTACATCCAAATAAAGCCATCTTGCACTATTTGAATGGCCTTGAAATTTGATGTTGAATCTTGTTGCCATCTATTATCGTTGTTACGGCCATGTTTCATCCAAATGAAGCCATCTTGCACTATTTGAATGGCCTTGAAATTTGATTTTGAGTTTTGTTGCCATCTATTATCGTTGTTACGGCCATGTTTCATCCAAATCAAGGCATCTTAAACTAATTCAATGGCCTTGAAATTTGATGTTGAATTTTGTTGCCATCTATTATCGTTGTTACAGCCATGTTTCATCCAAATGAAGCCATCTTGCACTATTTGAATGGCCTTGAAATTTGATGTTGAATTTTGTTGCCATCTATTATCGTTGTTACGGCCATGTTTCATCCAAATGAAGCCATCTTGCACTATTTGAATGGCCTTGAAATTTGATGTTGAATCTTGTTGCCATCTATTATCGTTGTTACGGCCATGTTTCATCCAAATGAAGCCATCTTGCACTATTTGAATGGCCTTGAAATTTGATGTTGAATTTTGTTGCCATCTATTATCGTTGTTACGGCCATGTTTCATCCAAATGAAGCCATCTTGCACTATTTGAATGGCCTTGAAATTTGATTTTGAGTTTTGTTGCCATCTATTATCGTTGTTACAGCCATGTTTCATCCAAATAAAGCCATTTTGCACCATTTGAATGGCCTTGAAATTTGATGTTGAATTTTGTTGTCATCTATTATCGTTGTTACGGCCATGTTACATCCAAATGAAGCTATCTTGCACTATTTGAATGGCCTTGAAATTTGATGTTGAATCTTGTTGCCATCTATTATCGTTGTTACGGCCATGTTTCATCCAAATGAAGCCATCTTGTACTATTTGAATGGCCTTGAAATTTGATGTTGAATTTTGTTGTCATCTATTATCGTTGTTACGGCCATGTTACATCCAAATAAAGCCATCTTGCACTATTTGTATGGCCTTGAAATTTGATGTTGAATCTTGTTGCCATCTATTATCGTTGTTACGGCCATGTTTCATCCAAATGAAGCCATCTTGCACTAGTTGAATGGCCTTGAAATTTGATTTTGAGTTTTGTTGCCATCTATTATCGTTGTTACAGCCATGTTTCATCCAAATCAAGGCATCTTAAACTAATTCAATGGCCTTGAAATTTGATGTTGATTTTTGTTGCCATCCATTATCGTTGTTGTGGCCATGTTTCATCCAAATGAAGCCATCTTGCACTATTTGAATGGCCTTGAAATTTGATGTTGAATTTTGTTACCATCTATTATCGTTGTTGTGGCCATGTTTCATCCAAATGAAGCCATCTTGCACTATTTGAATGGCCTTGAAATTTGATTTTGAATTTTGTTGCCATCTATTATCGTTGTTGTGGCCATGTTTCATCCAAATGAAGCCATCTTGCACTATTTGAATGGCCTTGAAATTTGATGTTGAATCTTGTTGCCATCTATTATCGTTGTTACGGCCATGTTTCATCCAAATGAAGCCATCTTGCACTATTTGAATGGCCTTGAAATTTGATGTTGAATTTTGTTGCCATCTATTATCGTTGTTACGGCCATGTTTCATCCAAATGAAGCCATCTTGCACTATTTGAATGGCCTTGAAATTTGATGTTGAATCTTGTTGCCATCTATTATCGTTGTTACGGCCATGTTTCATCCAAATGAAGCCATCTTGCACTATTTGAATGGCCTTGAAATTTGATGTTGAATTTTGTTGCCATCTATTATCGTTGTTACGGCCATGTTTCATCCAAATGAAGCCATTTTGCACTATTTGAATGGCCTTGAAATTTGATGTTGAGTTTGTTGCCATCTATTATCCTTGTTAGGGCCATGTTTCATCCAAATGAAGCCATCTTGCACTAGTTGAATGGCCTTGAAATTTGATGTTGAGCTTTGTTGCCATCTATTATCGTTGTTACGGCCATGTTACATCCAAATGAAGCCATCTTGCACTATTTGAATGGCCTTGAAATTTGATGTTGAGTTTTGTTGCCATCTATTATCGTTGTTACGGCCATGTTTCATCCAAATGAAGCCATCTTGCACTATTTGAATGGCCTTGAAATTTGATGTTGAGTTTTGTTGCCATCTATTATCGTTGTTTCGGCCATGTTTCATCCAAATGAAGCCATCTTGCACTATTTGAATGGCCTTGAAATTTGATGTTGAGTTTTGTTGCCATCTATTATCGTTGTTACAGCCATGTTTCATCCAAATGAAGCCATCTTGCACTATTTCAATGGCCTTGAAACTTGATGTTGAGTTTTGTTGGCATCTATTATCGTTGTTACGGCCATGTTTCATCCAAATGAAGCCATATTGCACTATTTGAATGGCCTTGAAATTTGATGTTGAGTTTTTTTGCCATCTATTATCGTTGTTTCGGCCATGTTTCATCCAAATGAAGCCATCTTGTATTATTTGAATGGCCTTGAAATTTGATGTTGAGTTTTGTTGCCATCTATTATCGTTGTTACGGCCATGTTTCATCCAAATGAAGCCATATTGCACTATTTGAATGGCCTTGAAATTTGATGTTGAATTTTGTTGCCATCTATTATCGTTGTTACGGCCATGTTTCATCCAAATGAAGCCATCTTGCACTATTTGAATGGCCTTGAAATTTGATGTTGAATTTTGTTGCCATCTATTATCGTTGTTACGGTCATGTTTCATCCAAATAAAGCCATTTTGCACTATTTGAATGGCCTTGAAATTTGATGTTGAGTTTTGTTGCCATCTAATATCGTTGTTACGGCCATGTTTCATCCAAATGAAGCCATCTTGCACTATTTGAATGGCCTTGAAATTTGATGTTGAGTTTTGTTGCCCTCTATTATCGTTGTTACGGCCATGCTTCATGCAAATGAAGTCATCTTGCACTATTTGAATGGCCTTGAAATTTGATGTTGAGTTTTGTTGCCATCTATTATCGTTGTTACGGCCATGTTTCATCCAAATGAAGCCATCTTGCACTATTTGAATGGCCTTGAAATTTGATGTTGAGTTTTGTTGCCATCTATTATCGTTGTTACGGCCATGTTTCATCCAAATGAAGCCATCTTGCACTATTTGAATGGCCTTGAAATTTGATGTTAAATTTTGTTGCCATCTATTATCGTTGTTACGGCCATGTTTCATCCAAATGAAACCATCTTGCACTATTTGAATGGCCTTGAAATTTGATGTTGAGTTTTTTTGCCATCTATTATCGTTGTTACGGCCATGCTTCATCCAAATGAAGCCATCTTGCACTATTTGAATGGCCTTGAAATTTGATGTTGAGTTTTGTTGCCATCTATTATCGTTGTTACGGCCATTTTCATCCAAATGAAGCCATATTGAACTATTTGAATGGCCTTGAAATTTGATGTTAAATTTTGTTGCCATCTATTATCGTTGTTACGGCCATGTTTCATCCAAATGAAGCCATCTTGCACTATTTGAATGGCCTTGAAATTTGATGTTGAGTTTTTTTGCCATCTATTATCGTTGTTACGGCCATGTTTCATCCAAATGAAGCCATATTGCACTATTTGAATGGCCTTGAAATTTGATGTTGAGTTTTGTTGCCATCTATTATCGTTGTTACGGCCATGTTTCATCCAAATGAAGCCATCTTGCACTATTGGAATGGCCTTGAAATTTGATGTTGAGTTTTGTTGCGATCTATTATCGTTGTTTCGGCCATGATTCATCCAAATGAAGCCATCTTGCACTATTTGAATGGCCTTGAAATTTGATGTTGAATTTTGTTGCCATCTATTATCGTTGTTACGGCCATGTTTCATCCAAATGAAGCCATCTTGCACTATTTGAATGGCCTTGAAATTTGATGTTGAATTTTGTTGCCATCTATTATCGTTGTTACGGCCATGTTTCATCCAAATGAAGCCATCTTGCACTAATTCAATGACCTTGAAATTTGATGTTGAATTTTGTTGCCATCTATTATCGTTGTTACGGCCATGTTTCATCCAAATGAAGCCATCTTGCACTATTTGAATGGCCTTGAAATTTGATGTTGAATTTTGTTGCCATCTATTATCGTTGTTACGGCCATGTTTCATCCAAATGAAGCCATCTTGCACTATTTGAATGGCCTTGAAATTTGATAATGAGTTTTTTTGCCATCTATTATCGTTGTTACAGCCATGTTTCATCCAAATGAAGCCATCTTGCACTATTTGAATGGCCTTGAAATTTGATGTTGAATTTTGTTGCCATCTATTATCGCTGTTACGGCCATGTTTCATCCAAATGAAGCCATCTTGCACTATTTGAATGGCCTTGAAATTTGATGTTGAATTTTGTTGCCATCTATTATCGTTGTTACGGCCATGTTTCATCCAAATGAAGCCATCTTGCACTATTTGAATGGCCTTGAAATTTGATGTTGAGCTTTGTTGCCATCTATTATCGTTGTTACGGCCATGTTTCATCCAAATGAAGCCATCTTGCACTATTTGAATGGCCTTGAAATTTGATGTTGAATTTTGTTGCCATCTATTATCGTTGTTACGGCCATGTTTCATCCAAATGAAGCCATCTTGCACTATTTGAATGGCCTTGAAATTTGATGTTGAGTTTTGTTGCCATCTATTATCGTTGTTACGGCCATGTTTCATCCAAATGAAGCCATATTGCACTATTTGAATGGCCTTGAAATTTGATGTTGAGTTTTGTTGCCATCTATTATCGTTGTTACGGCCATGTTTCATCCAAATGAAGCCATCTTGCACTATTTCAATGGCCTTGAAACTTGATGTTGAGTTTTGTTGCCATCTATTATCGTTGTTACGGCCATGTTTCATCCAAATGAAGCCATATTGCACTATTTGAATGGCCTTGAAATTTGATGTTGAGTTTTGTTGCCATCTATTATCGTTGTTACAGCCATGTTTCATCCAAATGAAGCCATCTTGCACTATTTCAATGGCCTTGAAACTTGATGTTGAGTTTTGTTGGCATCTATTATCGTTGTTACGGCCATGTTTCATCCAAATGAAGCCATCTTGCACTATTTGAATGGCCTTGAAATTTGATGTTGAGTTTTGTTGCCATCTATTATCGTTGTTTCGGCCATGATTCATCCAAATGAAGCCATCTTGCACTATTTGAATGGCCTTGAAATTTGATGTTGAATTTTGTTGCCATCTATTATCGTTGTTACGGCCATGTTTCATCCAACTGAAGCCATCTTGCACTATTTCAATGGCCTTGAAATTTGATGTTGAATTTTTTTGCCATCTATTATCGTTGTTACGGCCATGCTTCATGCAAATGAAGCCATCTTGCACTATTTGAATGGCCTTGAAATTTGATATTGAGTTTTGTTGCCATCTATTATCGATGTTACGGCCATGTTTCATCCAAATGAAGCCATCTTGCACTATTTGAATGGCCTTGAAATTTGATGTTGAGTTTTGTTGCCATCTATTATCGTTGTTACGGCCATTTTCATCCAAATGAAGCCATATTGAACTATTTGAATGGCCTTGAAATTTGATGTTAAATTTTGTTGCCATCTATTATCGTTGTTACGGCCATGTTTCATCCAAATGAAGCCATCTTGCACTATTTGAATGGCCTTGAAATTTGATGTTGAGTTTTGTTGCCATCTATTATCGTTGTTACGGCCATGTTTCATCCAAATGAAGCCATATTGCACTATTTGAATGGCCTTGAAATTTGATGTTGAGTTTTTTTGCCATCTATTATCGTTGTTACAGCCATGTTTCATCCAAATGAAGCCATCTTGCACTATTGGAATGGCCTTGAAATTTGATGTTGAGTTTTGTTGCGATCTATTATCGTTGTTACGGCCATGATTCATCCAAATGAAGCCATCTTGCACTATTTGAATGGCCTTGAAATTTGGTGTTGAATTTTGTTGCCATCTATTATCGTTGTTACGGCCATGTTTCATCCAAATGAAGCCATCTTGCACTATTTGAATGGCCTTGAAATTTGATGTTGAATTTTGTTGCCATCTATTATCGTTGTTACGGCCATGTTTCATCCAAATGAAGCCATCTTGCACTAATTCAATGACCTTGAAATTTGATGTTGAATTTTGTTGCCATCTATTATCGTTGTTACGGCCATGTTTCATCCAAATGAAGCCATCTTGCACTATTTGAATGGCCTTGAAATTTGATGTTGAATTTTGTTGCCATCTATTATCGTTGTTACGGCCATGTTTCATCCAAATGAAGCCATCTTGCACTATTTGAATGGCCTTGAAATTTGATGTTGAATTTTGTTGCCATCTATTATCGTTGTTACGGCCATGTTTCATCCAAATGAAGCCATATTGAACTATTTGAATGGCCTTGAAATTTGATGTTAAATTTTGTTGCCATCTATTATCGTTGTTACGGCCATGTTTCATCCAAATGAAGCCATCTTGCACTATTTGAATGGCCTTGAAATTTGATGTTGAGTTTTTCTGCCATCTATTATCGTTGTTACGGCCATGTTTCATCCAAATGAAGCCATCTTGCACTATTTGAATGGCCTTGAAATTTGATGTTGAATTTTGTTGCCATCTATTATCGTTGTTACGGCCATGTTTCATCCAAATGAAGCCATCTTGCACTAATTCAATGACCTTGAAATTTGATGTTGAATTTTGTTGCCATCTATTATCGTTGTTACGGCCATGATTCATCCAAATGAAGCCATCTTGCACTATTTGAATGGCCTTGAAATTTGATGTTGAATTTTGTTGCCATCTATTATCGTTGTTACGGCCATGTTTCATCCAAATGAAGCCATCTTGCACTATTTGAATGGCCTTGAAATTTGATGTTGAGTTTTGTTGCCATCTATTATCGTTGTTACGGCCATGTTTCATCCAAATGAAGCCATTTTGCACTAATTCAATTACCTTGAAATTTGATGTTGAATTTTGTTGCCATCTATTATCGTTGTTACGGCCATGTTTCATCCAAATGAAGCCATCTTGCACTATTTGAATGGCCTTGAAATTTGATGTTGAATTTTGTTGCCATCTATTATCGTTGTTACGGCCATGTTTCATCCAAATGAAGCCATCTTGCACTATTGGAATGGCCTTGAAATTTGATGTTGAGTTTTGTTGCCATCTATTATCGTTGTTTCGGCCATGTTTCATCCAAATGAAGCCATCTTGCACTATTTGAATGGCCTTGAAATTTGATGTTGAGTTTTGTTGCCATCTATTATCGTTGTTACGGCCATGTTTCATCCAAATGAAGCCATTTTCCACTAATTCAATGACCTTGAAATTTGATGTTGAGTTTTGTTGCCATCTATTATCGTTGTTACGGCCATGTTTCATCCAAATGAAGCCATCTTGCACTATTTGAATGGCCTTGAAATTTGATGTTGAATTTTGTTGCCATCTATTATCGTTGTTACGGCCATGTTTCATCCAAATGAAGCCATCTTGCACTATTTGAATGGCCTTGAAATTTGATGTTGAATTTTGTTGCCATCTATTATCGTTGTTACGGCCATGTTTCATCCAAATAAAGCCATTTTGCACTATTTGAATGGCCTTGAAATTTGATGTTGAATTTTGTTGCCATCTATTATCGTTGTTACAGCCATGTTTCATCCAAATGAAGCCATCTTGCACTATTGGAATGGCCTTGAAATTTGATGTTGAGTTTTGTTGCCATCTATTATCGTTGTTTCGGCCATGTTTCATCCAAATGAAGCCATCTTGCACTATTTGAATGGCCTTGAAATTTGATGTTGAGTTTTGTTGCCATCTATTATCGTTGTTACGGCCATGTTTCATCCAAATGAAGCCATCTTGCACTATATGAATGGCCTTGAAATTTGATGTTAAATTTTGTTGCCATCTATTATCGTTGTTACGGCCATGTTTCATCCAAATGAAGCCATCTTGCACTATTTGAATGGCCTTGAAATTTGATGTTGAGTTTTGTTGCCATCTATTATCGTTGTTATGGCCATGTTTCATCCAAATGAAGCCATCTTGCACTATTTGAATGGCCTTGAAATTTGATGTTGAGTTTTGTTGCCATCTATTATCGTTGTTACGGCCATGTTTCATCCAAATGAAGCCATTTTGCACTAATTCAATGACCTTGAAATTTGATGTTGAGTTTTGTTGCCATCTATTATCGTTGTTACGGCCATGTTTCATCCAAATGAAGCCATCTTGCACTATTTGAATGGCCTTGAAATTTGATGTTGAATTTTGTTGCCATCTATTATCGTTGTTACGGCCATGTTTCATCCAAATGAAGCCATCTTGCACTATTTGAATGGCCTTGAAATTTGATGTTGAATTTTGTTGCCATCTATTATCGTTGTTACGGCCATGTTTCATCCAAATAAAGCCATTTTGCACTATTTGAATGGCCTTGAAATTTGATGTTGAATTTTGTTGCCATCTATTATCGTTGTTACAGCCATGTTTCATCCAAATGAAGCCATCTTGCACTATTGGAATGGCCTTGAAATTTGATGTTGAGTTTTGTTGCCATCTATTATCGTTGTTTCGGCCATGTTTCATCCAAATGAAGCCATCTTGCACTATTTGAATGGCCTTGAAATTTGATGTTGAGTTTTGTTGCCATCTATTATCGTTGTTACGGCCATGTTTCATCCAAATGAAGCCATCTTGCACTATATGAATGGCCTTGAAATTTGATGTTAAATTTTGTTGCCATCTATTATCGTTGTTACGGCCATGTTTCATCCAAATGAAGCCATCTTGCACTATTTGAATGGCCTTGAAATTTGATGTTGAGTTTTGTTGCCATCTATTATCGTTGTTATGGCCATGTTTCATCCAAATGAAGCCATCTTGCACTATATGAATGGCCTTGAAATTTGATGTTGAATTTTGTTGCCATCTATTATCGTTGTTACGGCCATGTTTCATCCAAATGAAGCCATCTTGCACTATTTGAATGGCCTTGAAATTTGATGTTGAGTTTTGTTGCCATCTATTATCGTTGTTACGGCCATGTTTCATCCAACTGAAGCCATCTTGCACTATTTGAATGGCCTTGAAATTTGATGTTAAATTTTGTTGCCATCTATTATCGTTGTTACGGCCATGTTTCATCCAAATGAAGCCATCTTGCACTATTTGAATGGCCTTGAAATTTGATGTTGAGTTTTGTTGCCATCTATTATCGTTGTTACGGCCATGTTTCATCCAAATGAAGCCATATTGCACTATTTGAATGGCCTTGAAATTTGATGTTGAGTTTTGTTGCCATCTATTATCGTTGTTACAGCCATGTTTCATCCAAATGAAGCCATCTTGCACTATTTGAATGGCCTTGAAATTTGATGTTGAGTTTTTTTGCCATCTATTATCGTTGTTACGGCCATGTTTCATCCAAATGAAGCCATCTTGCACTATTTGAATGGCCTTGAAATTTGATGTTGAATTTTGTTGCCATCTATTATCGTTGTTACGGCCATGTTTTATCCAAATGAAGCCATCTTGCACTATTTGAATGGCCTTGAAATTTGATGTTGAATTTTGTTGCCATCTATTATCGTTGTTACGGCCATGTTTCATCCAAATGAAGCCATCTTGCACTATATGAATGGCCTTGAAATTTGATGTTAAATTTTGTAGCCATCTATTATCGTTGTTACGGCCATGTTTCATCCAAATGAAGCCATCTTGCACTATTTGAATGGCCTTGAAATTTGATGTTGAGTTTTGTTGCCATCTATTATCGTTGTTTCGGCCATGTTTCATCCAAATGAAGCCATCTTGTACTATTTGAATGGCCTTGAAATTTGATGTTGAGTTTTGTTGCCATCTATTATCGTTGTTACGGCCATGTTTCATCCAAATGAAGCCATATTGCACTATTTGAATGGCCTTGAAATTTGATGTTGAATTTTGTTGCCATCTATTATCGTTGTTACGGCCATGTTTCATCCAAATGAAGCCATCTTGCACTATTTGAATGGCCTTGAAATTTGATGTTGAGTTTTGTTGCCATCTATTATCGTTGTTACGGCCATGTTTCATCCAAATGAAGCCATATTGCACTATTTGAATGGCCTTGAAATTTGATGTTGAGTTTTGTTGCCATCTATTATCGTTGTTACAGCCATGTCTCATCCAAATGAAGCCATCTTGTACTATTTCAATGGCCTTGAAATTTGATGTTGAGTTTTGTTGCCATCTATTATCGTTGTTACGGCCATGTTTCATCCAAATGAAGCCATCTTGCACTATTTGAATGGCCTTGAAATTTGATGTTGAATTTTTTTGCCATCTATTATCGTTGTTACGGCCATGTTTCATCCAAATGAAGCCATCTTGCACTATTTGAATGGCCTTGAAATTTGATGTTGAATTTTGTTGCCATCTATTATCGTTGTTACGGCCATGTTTTATCCAAATGAAGCCATCTTGCACTGTTTGAATGGCCTTGAAATTTGATGTTGAGTTTTGTTGCCATCTATTATCGTTGTTACGGCCATGTTTCATCCAAATGAAGCCATCTTGCACTATTTGAATGGCCTTGAAATTTGATGTTGAGTTTTGTTGCCATCTATTATCGTTGTTACGGCCATGTTTCATCCAACTGAAGCCATCTTGCACTATTTGAATGGCCTTGAAATTTGATGTTGAATTTTGTTGCCATCTATTATCGTTGTTACGGCCATGTTTCATCCAAATGAAGCCATCTTGCACTATTTGAATGGCCTTGAAATTTGATGTTGAGTTTTGTTGCCATCTATTATCGTTGTTACGGCCATGTTTCATCCAACTGAAGCCATCTTGCACTATTTGAATGGCCTTGAAATTTGATGTTAAATTTTGTTGCCATCTATTATCGTTGTTACGGCCATGTTTCATCCAAATGAAGCCATCTTGCACTATTTGAATGGCCTTGAAATTTGATGTTGAGTTTTGTTGCCATCTATTATCGTTGTTACAGCCATGTTTCATCCAAATGAAGCCATATTGCACTATTTGAATGGCCTTGAAATTTGATGTTGAGTTTTGTTGCCATCTATTATCGTTGTTACAGCCATGTTTCATCCAAATGAAGCCATCTTGCACTATTTGAATGGCCTTGAAATTTGATGTTGAGTTTTTTTGCCATCTATTATCGTTGTTACGGCCATGTTTCATCCAAATGAAGCCATCTTGCACTATTTGAATGGCCTTGAAATTTGATGTTGAATTTTGTTGCCATCTATTATCGTTGTTACGGCCATGTTTTATCCAAATGAAGCCATCTTGCACTATTTGAATGGCCTTGAAATTTGATGTTGAATTTTGTTGCCATCTATTATCGTTGTTACGGCCATGTTTCATCCAAATGAAGCCATCTTGCACTATATGAATGGCCTTGAAATTTGATGTTAAATTTTGTAGCCATCTATTATCGTTGTTACGGCCATGTTTCATCCAAATGAAGCCATCTTGCACTATTTGAATGGCCTTGAAATTTGATGTTGAGTTTTGTTGCCATCTATTATCGTTGTTTCGGCCATGTTTCATCCAAATGAAGCCATCTTGTACTATTTGAATGGCCTTGAAATTTGATGTTGAGTTTTGTTGCCATCTATTATCGTTGTTACGGCCATGTTTCATCCAAATGAAGCCATATTGCACTATTTGAATGGCCTTGAAATTTGATGTTGAATTTTGTTGCCATCTATTATCGTTGTTACGGCCATGTTTCATCCAAATGAAGCCATCTTGCACTATTTGAATGGCCTTGAAATTTGATGTTGATTTTTTTGGCCATCTATTATCGTTGTTACGGCCATGTTTCATCCAAATGAAGCCATATTGCACTATTTGAATGGCCTTGAAATTTGATGTTGAGTTTTGTTGCCATCTATTATCGTTGTTACAGCCATGTCTCATCCAAATGAAGCCATCTTGTACTATTTCAATGGCCTTGAAATTTGATGTTGAGTTTTGTTGCCATCTATTATCGTTGTTACGGCCATGTTTCATCCAAATGAAGCCATCTTGCACTATTTGAATGGCCTTGAAATTTGATGTTGAATTTTTTTGCCATCTATTATCGTTGTTACGGCCATGTTTCATCCAAATGAAGCCATCTTGCACTATTTGAATGGCCTTGAAATTTGATGTTGAATTTTGTTGCCATCTATTATCGTTGTTACGGCCATGTTTTATCCAAATGAAGCCATCTTGCACTGTTTGAATGGCCTTGAAATTTGATGTTGAGTTTTGTTGCCATCTATTATCGTTGTTACGGCCATGTTTCATCCAAATGAAGCCATATTGCACTATTTGAATTGCTTTGAAATTTGATGTTGAGTTTTGTTGCCATCTATTATCGTTGTTACAGCCATGTTTCATCCAAATGAAGCCATCTTGCACTATTGGAATGGAATTGAAACTTGATGTTGAGTTTTGTTGCCATCTATTATCGTTGTTACGGCCATTTTCATCCAAATGAAGCCATATTGCACTATTTGAATGGCCTTGAAATTTGATGTTGAATTTTGTTGCCATCTATTATCGTTGTTTCGGCCATGTTTCATCCAAATGAAGCCATCTTGTACTATTTGAATGGCCTTGAAATTTGATGTTGAGTTTTGTTGCCATCTATTATCGTTGTTACGGCCATGTTTCATCCAAATGAAGCCATATTGCACTATTTGAATGGCCTTGAAATTTGATGTTGAATTTTGTTGCCATCTATTATCGTTGTTACGGCCATGTTTCATCCAAATGAAGCCATCTTGCACTATTTGAATGGCCTTGAAATTTGATGTTGAGTTTTGTTGCCATCTATTATCGTTGTTACGGCCATGTTTCATCCAAATGAAGCCATATTGCACTATTTGAATGGCCTTGAAATTTGATGTTGAATTTTTTTGCCATCTATTATCGTTGTTACAGCCATGTTTCATCCAAATGAAGCCATCTTGCACTATTTGAATGTCCTTGAAATTTGATGTTGAATTTTGTTGCCATCTATTATCGTTGTTACGGCCATGTTTCATCCAAATGAAGCCATCTTGCACTATTTGAATGGCCTTGAAATTTGATGTTGAGTTTTGTTGCCATCTATTATCGTTGTTACGGCCATGTTTCATCCAAATGAAGCCATCTTGCACTATTTGAATGGCCTTGAAATTTGATGTTGAATTTTGTTGCCATCTATTATTGTTGTTACGGCCATGTTTCATCCAAATGAAGCCATCTTGCACTAATTGAATGGCCTTGAAATTTGATGTTGAGTTTTGTTGCCATCTATTATCGTTGTTACGGCCATGTTTCATCCAAATGAAGCCATATTGCACAATTTGAATGGCCTTGAAATTTGGTGTTGAATTTTTTTGCCATCTATTATCGTTGTTACGGCCATGTTTCATCCAAATGAAGCCATCTTGCACTATTTCAATGGCCTTGAAATTTGATGTTGAGTTTTGTTGCCATCTATTATCGTTGTTACGGCCATGTTTCATCCAAATGAAGCCATATTGCACTATTGGAATGGCCTTGAAATTTGATGTTGAATTTTGTTGCCATCTATTATCGTTGTTTCGGCCATGTTTCATCCAAATGAAGCCATCTTGTACTATTTGAATGGCCTTGAAATTTGATGTTGAGTTTTGTTGCCATCTATTATCGTTGTTACGGCCATGTTTCATCCAAATGAAGCCATCTTGCACTATTTGAATGGCCTTGAAATTTGATGTTGAGTTTTTTTGCCATCTATTATCGTTGTTACAGCCATGTTTCATCCAAATGAAGCCATCTTGCACTATTTAAATGGCCTTGAAATTTGATGTTGAGTTTTTTTTGCCATCTATTATCGTTGTTACAGCCATGTTTCATCCAAATGAAGCCATATTGCACTATTTGAATGGCCTTGAAATTTGTTACGGCCATGTTTCATCCAAATGAAGCCATCTTGCACTATTTGAATGGCCTTGAAATTTGATGTTGAGTTTTTTTGCCATCTATTATCGTTGTTACAGCCATGTTTCATCCAAATGAAGCCATCTTGCACTATTTGAATGGCCTTGAAATTTGATGTTGAGTTTTTTTGCCATCTATTATCGTTGTTACACCCATGTTTCATCCAAATGAAGCCATCTTGCACTATTGGAATGGCCTTGAAATTTGATGTTGAGTTTTTTTGCCATCTATTATCGTTGTTTCGGCCATGTTTCATCCAAATGAAGCCATCTTGCACTATTTGAATGGCCTTGAAATTTGATTTTGAGTTTTTTTGCCATCTATTATCGTTGTTACGGCCATGTTTCATCCAAATGAAGCCATCTTGCACTATTTGAATGGCCTTGAAATTTGATGTTGAGTTTTGTTGCCATCTATTATCGTTGTTACGGCCATGTTTCATCCAAATGAAACCATCTTGCACTATTTGAATGGCCTTGAAATTTGATGTTGAGTTTTGTTGCCATCTATTATCGTTGTTACGGCCATGTTTCATCCAAACGAAGCCATATTGCACTATTTGAATGGCCTTGAAATTTGATGTTGAATTTTGTTGCCATCTATTATCGTTGTTTCGGCCATGTTTCATCCAAATGAAGCCATCTTGCACTGTTTGAATGGCCTTGAAATTTGATGTTGAATTTTGTTGCCATCTATTATCGTTGTTGCGGCCATGTTTCATCCAAATGAAGCCATCTTGCACTATTTGAATGGCCTTAAATTTGATGTTGAGTTTTGTTGCCATCTATTATCGTTGTTTCGGCCATGTTTCATCCAAATGAAGCCATCTTGCACTATTTGAATGGCCTTGAAATTTGATGTTGAGTTTTGTTGCCATCTATTATCGTTGTTTCGGCCATGTTTCATCCAAATGAAGCCATCATGCACTATTTCAATGGCCTTGAAATTTGATGTTGAATTTTGTTGCCATCTATTATCGTTGTTACGGCCATGTTTCATCCAAATGAAGCCATCTTGCACTATTTGAATGGCCTTGAAATTTGATGTTAAATTTTGTTGCCATCTATTATCGTTGTTACGGCCATGTTTCATCCAAATGAAGCCATCTTGCACTATTTGAATGGCCTTGAAATTTGATGTTGAGTTTTGTTGCCATCTATTATCGTTGTTACAGCCATGTTTCATCCAAATGAAGCCATCTTGCACTATTGGAATGGCCTTGAAATTTGATGTTGAGTTTTGTTGCTATCAAATATCGTTGTTTCGGCCATGTTTCATCCAAATGAAGCCATCTTGCACTATTTGAATGGCCTTGAAATTTGATGTTGAATTTTGTTGCCATCTATTATCGTTGTTACGGCCATGTTTCATCCAAATGAAGCCATCTTGCACTATTTGAATGGCCTTGAAATTTGATGTTGAGTTTTGTTGCCATCTATTATCGTTGTTACAGCCATGTTTCATCCAAATGAAGCCATCTTGCACTATTTGAATGGCCTTGAAATTTGATGTTGAGTTTTGTTGCCATCTATTATCGTTGTTACAGCCATGTTTCATCCAAATGAAGCCATCTTGCACTATTGGAATGGCCTTGAAATTTGATGTTGAGTTTTTTTGCCATCTATTATCGTTGTTTCGGCCATGTTTCATCCAAATGAAGCCATCTTGCACTATTTGAATGGCCTTGAAATTTGATGTTGAGTTTTTTTGCCATCTATTATCGTTGTTACAGCCATGTTTCATCCAAATGAAGCCATCTTGCACTATTTGAATGGCCTTGAAATTTGATGTTGAGTTTTTTTGCCATCTATTATCGTTGTTACAGCCATGTTTCATCCAAATGAAGCCATCCTGCACTATTGGAATGGCCTTGAAATTTGATGTTGAGTTTTTTTGCCATCTATTATCGTTGTTTCGGCCATGTTTCATCCAAATGAAGCCATCTTGCACTATTTGAATGGCCTTGAAATTTGATTTTGAGTTTTTTTGCCATCTATTATCGTTGTTACGGCCATGTTTCATCCAAATGAAGCCATCTTGCACTATTTGAATGGCCTTGAAATTTGATGTTGAGTTTTGTTGCCATCTATTATCGTTGTTACGGCCATGTTTCATCCAAATGAAGCCATCTTGCACTATTGGAATGGCCTTGAAATTTGATGTTGAGTTTTGTTGCCATCTATTATCGTTGTTTCGGCCATGTTTCATCCAAATGAAGCCATATTGCACTATTTGAATGGCCTTGAAATTTGATGTTGAATTTTGTTGCCATCTATTATCGTTGTTTCGGCCATGTTTCATCCAAATGAAGCCATCTTGCACTATTTCAATGGCCTTGAAATTTGATGTTGAATTTTGTTGCCATCTATTATCGTTGTTACGGCCATGTTTCATCCAAATGAAGCCATCTTGCACTATTTGAATGGCCTTAAATTTGATGTTGAGTTTTGTTGCCATCTATTATCGTTGTTTCGGCCATGTTTCATCCAAATGAAGCCATCTTGCACTATTTGAATGGCCTTGAAATTTGATGTTGAGTTTTGTTGCCATCTATTATCGTTGTTTCGGCCATGTTTCATCCAAATGAAGCCATCTTGCACTATTTCAATGGCCTTGAAATTTGATGTTGAATTTTGTTGCCATCTATTATCGTTGTTACGGCCATGTTTCATCCAAATGAAGCCATCTTGCACTATTTGAATGGCCTTGAAATTTGATGTTAAATTTTGTTGCCATCTATTATCGTTGTTACGGCCATGTTTCATCCAAATGAAGCCATCTTGCACTATTTGAATGGCCTTGAAATTTGATGTTGAGTTTTGTTGCCATCTATTATCGTTGTTACAGCCATGTTTCATCCAAATGAAGCCATCTTGCACTATTGGAATGGCCTTGAAATTTGATGTTGAGTTTTGTTGCCATCTATTATCGTTGTTTCGGCCATGTTTCATCCAAATGAAGCCATCTTGCACTATTTGAATGGCCTTGAAATTTGATGTTGAATTTTGTTGCCATCTATTATCGTTGTTACGGCCATGTTTCATCCAAATGAAGCCATCTTGCACTATTTGAATGGCCTTGAAATTTGATGTTGAGTTTTGTTGCCATCTATTATCGTTGTTACAGCCATGTTTCATCCAAATGAAGCCATCTTGCACTATTTGAATGGCCTTGAAATTTGATGTTGAGTTTTGTTGCCATCTATTATCGTTGTTACAGCCATGTTTCATCCAAATGAAGCCATCTTGCACTATTGGAATGGCCTTGAAATTTGATGTTGAGTTTTTTTGCCATCTATTATCGTTGTTTCGGCCATGTTTCATCCAAATGAAGCCATCTTGCACTATTTGAATGGCCTTGAAATTTGATGTTGAATTTTGTTGCCATCTATTATCGTTGTTACGGCCATGTTTCATCCAAATGAAGCCATCTTGCACTATTGGAATGGCCTTGAAATTTGATGTTGAGTTTTGTTGCCATCTATTATCGTTGTTTCGGCCATGTTTCATCCAAATGAAGCCATCTTGCACTATTTGAATGGCCTGTTTCATCCAAATGAAGCCATCTTGCACTATTTGAATGGCCTTGAAATTTGATGTTGAGTTTTTTTGCCATCTATTATCGTTGTTACGGCCATGTTTCATCCAAATGAAGCCATCTTGCACTATTTGAATGGCCTTGAAATTTGATGTTGAGTTTTTTTGCCATCTATTATCGTTGTTACAGCCATGTTTCATCCAAATGAAGCCATCTTGCACTATTTCAATGGCCTTGAAATTTGATGTTGAGTTTTTTTGCCATCTATTATCGTTGTTTCGGCCATGTTTCATCCAAATGAAGCCATCTTGCACTATTTGAATGGCCTTGAAATTTGATTTTGAGTTTTTTTTGCCATCTATTATCGTTGTTACGGCCATGTTTCATCCAAATGAAGCCATCTTGCACTATTTGAATGGCCTTGAAATTTGATGTTGAGTTTTGTTGCCATCTATTATCGTTGTTACGGCCATGTTTCATCCAAATGAAGCCATCTTGCACTATTGGAATGGCCTTGAAATTTGATGTTGAGTTTTGTTGCCATCTATTATCGTTGTTTCGGCCATGTTTCATCCAAATGAAGCCATATTGCACTATTTGAATGGCCTTGAAATTTGATGTTGAATTTTGTTGCCATCTATTATCGTTGTTTCGGCCATGTTTCATCCAAATGAAGCCATCTTGCACTGTTTGAATGGCCTTGAAATTTGATGTTGAGTTTTGTTGCCATCTATTATCGTTGTTACGGCCATGTTTCATCCAAATGAAGCCATCTTGCACTATTTGAATGGCCTTGAAATTTGATGTTGAATTTTGTTGCCATCTATTATCGTTGTTACAGCCATGTTTCATCCAAATGAAGCCATCTTGCACTATTTGAATGGCCTTGAAATTTGATGTTAAATTTTGTTGCCATCTATTATCGTTGTTACGGCCATGTTTCATCCAAATGAAGCCATCTTGCACTATTTGAATGGCCTTGAAATTTGATGTTGAGTTTTGTTGCCATCTATTATCGTTGTTACAGCCATGTTTCATCCAAATGAAGCCATCTTGCACTATTGGAATGGCCTTGAAATTTGATGTTGAGTTTTGTTGCCATCTATTATCGTTGTTTCGGCCATGTTTCATCCAAATGAAGCCATCTTGCACTATTTGAATGGCCTTGAAATTTGATGTTGAATTTTGTTGCCATCTATTATCGTTGTTACGGCCATGTTTCATCCAAATGAAGCCATCTTGCACTATTTGAATGGCCTTGAAATTTGATGTTGAGTTTTGTTGCCATCTATTATCGTTGTTACAGCCATGTTTCATCCAAATGAAGCCATCTTGCACTATTTGAATGGCCTTGAAATTTGATGTTGAATTTTGTTGCCATCTATTATCGTTGTTACGGCCATGTTTCATCCAAATGAAGAAATATTGCACTATTTGAATAGATTTAAAATTTGATGTTGAGTTTTTTTGCCATCTATTATCGTTGTTACGGCCATGTATCATCCAAATAAAGCCATCTTGCACTATTTGAATGGCCTTGAAATTTGATGTTGAATTTTGTTGCCATCAATTATCGTTGTTACGGCCATGTTTCATCGAAATGAAGGCATCTTGAACTAATTCCTTGAAATTTGATGTTGAATTTTGTTGCCATCTATTATCGTTGTTACGGCCATGTTTCATCCAAATGAAGCCATCTTGCACTATTTGAATGGCCTTGAAATTTGATGTTGAGTTTTTTTGCCATCAATTATCGTTGTTTCGGCCATGTATCATCCAAATGAAGCCATCTTGCACTATTTGAATGACCTTGAAATTTGATGTTGAATTTTGTTGCCATCTATTATCGTTGTTACGGCCATGTTTCATCCAAATGAAGCCATCTTGCACTATTTGAATGGCCTTGAAATTTGATGTTGAATTTTGTTGCCATCTATTATCGTTGTTACGGCCATGTTTCATCCAAATGAAGCCATCTTGCACTATTTGAATGGCCTTGAAATTTGATGTTGAATTTTGTTACCATTTATTATCGTTGTTTCGGCCATGTATCATCCAAATGAAGCCATCTTGCACTATTTGAATGGCCTTGAAATTTGATGTTGAATTTTGTTGCCATCTAGTATCGTTGTTACGGCCATGTTTCATCCAAATAAAGCCATCTTGCACTATTTTAATGGCCTTTAAATTTGATGTTGAATTTTGTTGCCATCTATTATCGTTGTTACGGCCATGTTTCATCCAAATGAAGCCGTCTTGCACTATTTGAATGGCCTTGAAATTTGATGTTGAGTTTTGTTGCCATCTATTATCGTTGTTGTGTCCATGTTTCATCCAAATGAAGCCATCTTGTACTATTTGAATGGCCTTGAAATTTGATGTTGAATTTTGTTGCCATCTATTATCGTTGTTACGGCCATGTTTCATCCAAATAAAGCCATCTTGCACTATTTGAATGTCCTTGAAATTTGATGTTGAGTTTTGTTGTCATCTATTATCGTTGTTTCGGCCATGTTTCATCCAAATGAAGCCATCTTGCACTATTTGAATGGCCTTGAAATTTGATGTTGAATTTTGTTGCCATCTATTATCGTTGTTGCGTCCATGTTTCATCCAAATGAAGCCATCTTGCACTATTTGAATGGCCTTTAAATTAGATGTTGAGTTTTGTTGCCATCTATTATCGTTGTTACGGCCATGTTTCATCCAAATAAAGCCATCTTGTACTATTTGAATGGCCTTGAAATTTGATGTTGAGTTTTTTTGCCATCTATTATCGTTGTTACGGCCATGTTTCATCCAAATGAAGCCATCTTGCACTATTTCAATGTCCTTGAAATTTGATGTTGAGTTTTGTTGCCATCTATTATCGTTGTTGTGTCCATGTTTCATCCAAATGAAGCCATCTTGTACTATTTGAATGGCCTTGAAATTTGATGTTGAGTTTTGTTGCCATCTATTATCGTTGTTACGGCCATGTTTCATCCAAATAAAGCCATCTTGCATTATTTGAATGGCCTTGAAATTTGATGTTGAGTTTTGTTGCCATCTATTATCGTTGTTACGGCCATGTTTCATCCAAATGATGCCATCTTGCACTATTTGAATGGCCTTGAAATTTGAAATTTGAATTTTGTCACCATCTATTATCGTTGTTACGGCCATGTTTCATCCAAATGAAGCCATCTTGCACTATTTCAATGGCCTTGAAATTTGATGTTGAGTTTTTTTGCCATCTATTATCGTTGTTGTGGCCATGTTTCATCCAAATGAAGCCATCTTGCACTATTTCAATGGCCTTGAAATTTGATGTTGAATTTTGTTGTCATCTATTATCGTTGTTACGGCCATGTTTCATCCAAATAAAGCCATCTTGCACTATTTGAATGGCCTAAAATTTGATGTTGAGTTTTTTTGCCATCTACTATCGTTGTTACGGCCATGTTTCATCCAAATAAAGCCATCTTGCACCATTTGAATGGCCTTGTAATTTGATGATCAAATTTTTTTGCCATCTATTATCGTTGTTGTGGCCATGTTTCATCCAAATGAAGCCATCTTGCACTATTTGAATGGCCTTGAAATTTGATGTTGAATTTTGTTACCATCTATTATCGTTGTAACAGCCATGTTTCAACCAAATAAAGCCATCTTGCACTATTTGCATGTCCTTGAAATTTGATGTTGAATTTTGTTACCATCTATTATCGTTATTACGGCCATGTTTCATCCAAATGAAGCAATCTTGCACTATTTGAATGGCCTTGAAATTTGATGTTGAATTTTGTTGCCATCTATTATCGTTGTTACGGCCATGTTTCATCCAAATAAAGCCATCTTGCACTATTTGAATGGCCTTGAAATTTGATGTTGAATTTTGTTGCCATCTATTATCGTTGTTACGGCCATGTTTCATCCAAATGAAGCCATCTTGCACTATTTGAATGGCCTTGAAATTTGATGTTGAGTTTTTTTGCCATCTATTATCGTTGTTACGGCCATGTTTCATCCAAATGAAGCCATCTTGCACTATTTGAATGGCCTTGAAATTTGATGTTGAATTTTGTTGCCATCTATTATCGTTGTTACGGCCATGTTTCATCCAAATAAAGCCACCTTGCACTATTTGAATGGCCTTGAAATTTGATGTTGAATTTTGTTGCCATCTATTATCGTTGTTACGGCCATGTTTCATCCAAATGAAGCCATCTTGCACTATTTGAAATTTGATGTTGAGTTTTTTTGCCATCTATTATCGTTGTTACGGCCATGTTTCATCCAAATGAAGCCATCTTGCACAATTTGAATGGCCTTGAAATTTGATGTTGAATTTTGTTGTCATCTATTATCGTTGTTACGGCCATGTTTCATCCAAATAAAGCCACCTTGCACAATTTGAATGGCCAGGAAATTTGATGTTCAAATTTTGTTACCATCTATTATCATTGTTGCAGCCATGTTTCATCCAAAGCCGAAACAACGATAATAGATGGCAACAAAATTCAACATCAAATTTCAAGGCCATTCAAATAGTGCAAGATGGCTTCATTTGGATGAAACATGGCCGAAACAACGATAATAGATGGCAACAAAACTCAACATCAAATTTCAAGGCCATTGAAATAGTGCAAGATGGCTTCATTTGGATGAAACATGGCTGTAACAACGATAATAGATGGCAAAAAAATTCAACATCAAATTTCAAGGCCATTCAAATAGTGCAATATGGCTTCATTTGGATGAAACATGGCCGTAACAACGATAATAGATGGCAACAAAACTCAACATCAAATTTCAAGGCCATTCAAATAGTGCAAGATGGCTTCATTTGGATGAAACATGGCCGTAACAACGATACTAGATGGCAACAAAATTCAACATCAAATTTCAAGGCCATTCAAATAGTGCAATATGGCTTCATTTGGATGAAACATGGCCGTAACAACGATAATAGATGGCAACAAAATTTAACATCAAATTTCAAGGCCATTCAAATAGTGCAATATGGCTTCATTTGGATGAAACATGGCCGTAACAACGATAATAGATGGCAACAAAATTCAACATCAAATTTCAAGGCCATTCAAATAGTGCAAGATGGCTTCATTTGGATGAAACATGGCCGTAACAACGATAATAGATGGCAACAAAACTCAACATCAAATTTCAAGGCCATTCAAATAGTGCAAGATAGCTTCATTTGGATGAAACATGGCCGTAACAACGATAATAGATGGCAACAAAACTCAACATCAAATTTCAAGGCCATTGAAATAGTGCAAGATGGCTTCATTTGGATGAAACATGGCCACAACAACGATAATAGATGGTAAAAAAACTCAACATCAAATTTCAAGGCCATTCCAATAGTGCAAGATGGCTTCATTTGGATAAAACATGGCTGTAACAACGATAATAGATGGCAAAAAAACTCAACATCAAATTTCAAGGCCATTCAAATAGTGCAATATGGCTTCATTTGGATGAAACATGGCCGTAACAACGATAATAGATGGCAACAAAATTCAACATCAAATTTCAAGGCCATTCAAATAGTGCAATATGGCTTCATTTGGATGAAACATGGCCGTAACAACGATAATAGATGGCAAAAAAATTCAACATCAAATTTCAAGGCCATTCAAATAGTGCAAGATGGCTTCATTTGGATGAAACATGGCCGTAACAACGATAATAGATGGCAACAAAATTCAACATCAAATATCAAGGCCATTCAAATAGTGCAAGATGGCTTCATTTGGATGAAACATGGCTGTAACAACGATAATAGATGGCAACAAAATTCAACATCAAATTTCAAGGCCATTGAAATAGTGCAAGATGGCTTCATTTGGATGAAACATGGCCGTAACAACGATAATAGATGGCAACAAAATTCAACATCAAATTTCAAGGCCATTCAAATAGTGCAAGATGCCTTCATTTGGATGAAACATGGCCGTAACAACGATAAAAGATGGCAACAAACTCAACATCAAATTTCAAGGTCATTGAAATAGTGCAAAATGGCTTCATTTGGATGAAACATGGCCGTAACAACGATAATAGATGGCAACAAAATTCAACATCAAATTTCAAGGCCATTCAAATAGTGCAAGATGGCTTCATTTGGATGAAACATGGCCATAACAACGATAATAGATGGCAACAAAACTCAACATCAAATTTCAAGGACATTCAAATAGTGCAAGATGGCTTTATTTGGATGAAACATGGCCGTAACAACGATAATAGATGGCAACAAAATTCAACATCAAATTTCAAGGCCATTCAAATAGTGCAAGATGGCTTCATTTGGATGAAACATAGCCGTAACAACGATAATAGATGGTAACAAAATTCAACATCGAATTTCAAGGCCATTCAAATAGTGCAAGATGGCTTTATTTGGATGAAACATGGCCGTAACAACGATAATAGATGGCAAAAAAACTCAACATCAAATTTCAAGGCCATTAAAATAATGCAAGATGGCTTCATTTGGATGAAACATGGCCATAACAACGATAATAGATGGCAACAAAACTCAACATCAAATTTCAAGGCCATTCAAATAGTGCAAAATGGCTTCATTTGGATGAAACATGGCCGTAACAACGATAATAGATGGCAACAAAATTCAACATCAAATTTCAAGGCCATTCAAATAGTGCAAGATGGCTTCATTTGGATGAAACATGGCCATAACAACGATAATAGATGGCAACAAAACTCAACATCAAATTTCAAGGACATTCAAATAGTGCAAGATGGCTTTATTTGGATGAAACATGGCCGTAACAACGATAATAGATGGCAACAAAATTCAACATCAAATTTCAAGGCCATTCAAATAGTGCAAGATGGCTTCATTTGGATGAAACATAGCCGTAACAACGATAATAGATGGTAACAAAATTCAACATCGAATTTCAAGGCCATTCAAATAGTGCAAGATGGCTTTATTTGGATGAAACATGGCCGTAACAACGATAATAGATGGCAAAAAAACTCAACATCAAATTTCAAGGCCATTAAAATAATGCAAGATGGCTTCATTTGGATGAAACATGGCCATAACAACGATAATAGATGGCAAAAAAACTCAACATCAAATTTCAAGGCCATTCAAATAGTACAAGATGGCTTCATTTGGATGAAACATGGCCGTAACAACGATAATAGATGGCAACAAAATTCAACATCAAATTTCAAGGCCATTCAAATAGTGCAAGATGGCTTCATTTGGATGAAACATGGCTGTAACAACGATAATAGATGGCAACAAAATTCAACATCAAATTTCAAGGCCATTCAAATAGTGCAAGATGGCTTCATTTGGATGAAACATGGCCGTAACAACGATAATTGATGGCAACAAAATTCAACATCAAATTTCAAGGCCATTCAAATTGTGCAAGATGGCTTTATTTGGATAAAACATGGCCGTAACAACGATAATAGATGGCAACAAAACTCAACATCAAATTTAAAGTCTATTCAAATAGTGCAATATTTCTTCATTTGGATGAAACATGGCCGTAACAACGATAATAGATGGCAACAAAATTCAACATCAAATTTCAAGGCCATTCAAATAGTGCAAGATGGCTTTATTTGGATGAAACATGGCCGTAACAACGATAATAGATAGCAACAAGATTTAACATCAAATTTCAAGGTCATTGAATTAGTTCAAGATGCCTTTTTTTGGATGAAACATGGCCGTAACAACGATAATAGATGGCAAAAAAAACTCAACATCAAATTTCAAGGCCATTCAAATAGTGCAAGATGGCTTCATTTGGATGAAACATGGCCGTAACAACGATAATTGATGGCAACAAAATTCAACATCAAATTTCAAGGCCATTCAAATAGTACAAGATGGCTTCATTTGGATGAAACATGGCCGTAACAACGATAATAGATGGCAACAAAATTCAACACCAAATTTCAAGGCCATTCAAATAGTGCAAGATGGCTTTATTTGGATGAAACATGGCCGTAACAACGATAATAGATAGCAACAAGATTTAACATCAAGTTTCAAGGCCATTCAAATAGTACAAGATGGCTTCATTTGGATGAAACATGGCCGTAACAACGATAATAGATGGCAACAAAACTCAACATCAAATTTCAAGGCCATTGAAATAGTGCAAGATGGCTTCATTTGGATGAAACATGGCCGTAACAACGATAATAGATGGCAACAAGATTTAACATCAAATGTCAAGCCCATTCAAATAGTGCAAGATGGCTTCATTTGGATGAAACATGGCCGTAACAACGATAATAGATGGCAACAAGATTCAACATCAAATTTCAAGGCCATTCAAATGGTACAAGATGGCTTCATTTGGATGAAACATGGCCGTAACAACGATAATAGATGGCAACAAAATTCAACATCAAATTTCAAGGCCATTCAAATAGTGCAAGATTGCTTTATTTGGATGAAACATGGCCGTAACAACGATAATAGATGGCAACAAAACTCAACATCAAATTTCAAGGCCATTGAATTAGTTCAAGATGGCTTTATTTGGATGAAACATGGCCGTAACAACGATAATAGATGGCAACAAAATTCAACATCAAATTTCAAGGCCATTGAATTAGTTCAAGATGCCTTTATTTGGATGAAACATGGCCGTAGCAACGATAATAGATGGCAACAAAATTCAACATCAAATTTCAAGGCCATTGAATTAGTTCAAGATGGATTTATTTGGATGAAACATGGCCGTAACAACGATAATAGATTTCAACAACATTTAACATCAAATTTCAATGCCATTGAATTTGTTAAAAATGCCTCCATTTGGTTGAAACATTGCCGTAACAACGATAATAGATGGCAACAAAATTCAACACTAAATTTCAAGGCCATTGAATTAATTCAAGATGCCATTATTTGGATGAAACATAGCCGTAACAACGATAATTGATGGCAATAAAATTCAACATCAAATTTCAAGGCCATTCAAATAGTGCAAGATGGCTTCATTTGGATGAAACATGGCCGTAACAACGATACTAGATGGCAACAAAAATCAACATCAAATTTCAAGGCCATTCAAATAGTGCAAGATGGCTTCATTTGGATGAAACATGGCCGTAACAACGATAATAGATGGCAACAAAACTCAACATCAAATATTAAGGCCATTGAATTAGTTCAAATGCCTTTATTTGGATGAAACATGGCCGTAACAACGATAATAGATGGCAACAAAATTCAACCTCAAATTTCAAGGCCATTCAAATAGTGCAAGATTGCTTTATTTGGATGAAACATGGCCGTAACAACGATAATAGATGGCAACAAAACTCAACATCAAATTTCAAGGCCATTCAAATAGTACAAGATGGCTTCATTTGGATGAAACATGGCCGTAACAACGATAATAGATGGCAACAAAATTCAACATCAAATTTCAAGGCCATTGAATTAGTTCAAGATGCCTTTATTTGGATGAAACATGGCCGTAGCAACGATAATAGATGGCAACAAAATTCAACATCAAATTTCAAGGCCATTGAATTAGTTCAAGATGGCTTTATTTGGATGAAACATGGCCGTAACAACGATAATAGATGGCAACAAGATTCAACATCAAATTTCAAGGCCATTCAAATGGTACAAGATGGCTTCATTTGGATGAAACATGGCCGTAACAACGATAATAGATGGCAACAAAATTCAACACCAAATTTCAAGGCCATTCAAATAGTGCAAAATTGCTTTATTTGGATGAAACATGGCCGTAACAACGATAATAGATGGCAAAAAAATTCAACATCAAATTTCAAGGCCATTCAAAAAGTGCAATATGCCTTCATTTGGATGAAACATGGCCGTAACAACGATAATAGATGGCAATAAAATTCAACATAAAATTTCAAGGCCATTCAAATAGTGCAAGATGGCTTCATTTGGATGAAACATGGCTGTAACAACGATAATAGATGGCAACAAAATTCAACATCAAATTTCAAGGCCATTGAATTAGTTCAAGATGCCTTTTTTTGGATGAAACATGGCCGTAACAACGATAATAGATGGCAACAAAACTCAACATCAAATTTCAAGGCCATTGAAATAGTGCAAGATGGCTTCATTTGGATGAAACATGGCCGTAACAACGATAATAGATGGCAACAAAATTCAACATCAAATTTCAAGGCCATTCAAATAGTACAAGATGGTTTCATTTGGATGAAACATGGCCGTAACAACGATAATTGATGGCAACAAAATTCAACATCAAATTTCAAGGCCATTCAAATAGTACAAGATGGCTTCATTTGGATGAAACATGGCCGTAACAACGATAATAGATGGCAACAAAATTCAACATCAAATTTCAAGGCCATTCAAATAGTGCAAGATGGCTTCATTTGGATGAAACATGGCCGTAACAACGATAATAGATGGCAACAAAATTCAACATCAAATTTAAAGGCCATTGAAATAGTGCAAGATGGCTTTATTTGGATGAAACATGGCCGTAACAACGATACTACATGGCAACAAAATTCAACATCAAATTTCAAGGCCATTCAAATAGTGCAAGATGGCTTCATTTGGATGAAACATGGCCGTAATAACGATAAAAGATGGTAACAAAATTCAACATCAAATTTCAAGGCCATTCAAATAGTGCAAGATGGCTTCATTTGGATGAAACATGGCCGTAACAACGATAATAGATGGCAAAAAAAACTGAACATCAAATTTCAAGGCCATTGAAATAGTGCAAGATGGTTTCATTTGGATGAAACATGGCCATAACAACGATAATAGATGGCAAAAAAAACTCAACATCAAATTTCAAGGCCATTGAAATAGTGCAAGATAGCTTCATTTGGATGAAACATGGCCACAACAACGATAATAGATGGCAACAAAACTCAACATCAAATTTCAAGGCCGTTCAAATAGTGCAAGATGGCTTCATTTGGATGATACATGGCCTTAACAACGATAATAGATGGCAACAAAATTCAACATCAAATTTCAAGGCCACTCAAATAGTGCAAGATTGCTTCATTTGGATGAAACATGGCCACAACAACGATAATAGATGGCAAAAAAACTCAACATCAAATTTCAAGGCCATTCAAATAGTGCAAGATGGCTTCATTTGGATGAAACATGGCCATAACAACGATAATAGATGGCAACAAAATTCAACAACAAATTTCAAGGCCATTGAAATAGTTCAAGATGGCTTCATTTGGATGAAACATGGCCGTAACAACGATAATAGATGGCAACAAAACTCAACATCAAATTTCAAGGCCATTCAAATAGTGCAAGATGGCTTCATTTGGGTGAAACATGGCCGTAACAACGATAATAGATGGCAAAAAAACTCAACATCAAATTTAAAGATCATGGAAATAGTGCAAGATGGCTTCATTTGGATGATACATGCCCGTAACAACGATAAGAGATGGCAATAAAATTCAACATCAAATTTCAAGGCCATTCAAATAGTACAACATGGCTTCATTTGGATGAAACATGGCCACAACAACGATAATAGATGGCAAAAAAACTCAACATCAAATTTCAAGGCCATGCAAATAGTGCAAGATGGCTTCATTTGGATGAAACATGGCCGTAACAACGATAATAGATGGCAACAAAATTCAACATCAAATTTCAAGGCCATTCAAATAGTGCAAGATGACTTCATTTGGATGAAACATGGCCGTAACAACGATAATAGATGGCAACAAAACTCAACATCAAATTTCAAGGACATTCAAATAGTGCAAGATGGCTTCATTTGGATGAAACATGGCCGTAACAACGATAATAGATGGCAACAAAATTCAACATCAAATTTCAAGGCCATTCAAATAGTGCAAGATGGCTTCATTTGGATGAAACATGGCCACAACAACGATAATAGATGGCAAAAAAACTCAACATCAAATTTCAAGGCCATTCAAATAGTGCAAGATGGCTTTATTTGGATGAAACATGGCCGTAACAACGATAATAGATGGCAAAAAAACTCAACATCAAATTTAAAGGCCATTCAAATAGTGCAAGATGGCTTCATTTGGATGAAACATGGACAAAACAACGATAATAGATGGCAAAAAAACTCAACATCAAATTTCAAGGCTATTCAAATAGTGCAAGATGGCTTCATTTGGATGATACATGGCTGTAACAACGATAATAGATGGTAACAAAATTCAACATCAAATTTAAAGGCCATTCAAATAGTGCAAGATGGCTTCATTTGGATGAAACATGGCCGTAATAACGATAATAGATGGCAACAAAACTCAACATCAAATTTCAAGGCCATTCAAATAGTGCAATATGCCTTCATTTGGATGAAACATGGCCACAACAACGATAATAGATGGCAACAAAATTCAACATCAAATTTCAAGGCCATTGAAATAGTGCAAGATGGCTTCATTTGGATGAAACATGGCCGTAACAACGATAATAGATGGCAACAAAATTCAACATCAAATTTCAAGGCCATTGAAATAGTGCAAGATGGCTTTATTTGGATGAAACATGGCCGTAACAACGATAATAGATGGCAACAAAACTCAACATCAAATTTCAAGGACATTCAAATAGTGCAAGATGGCTTCATTTGGATGAAACATGGCCGTAACAACGATACTAGATGGCAACAAAATTCAACATCAAATTTCAAGGCCATTCAAATAGTGCAAGATGGCTTCATTTGGATGAAACATGGCCACAACAACGATAATAGATGGCAAAAAAACACAACATCAAATTTCAAGGCCATTCAAATAGTGCAAGATGGCTTCATTTGGATGAAACATGGCCGAAACAACGATAATAGATGGCAACAAAATTCAACATCAAATTTCAAGGCCATTCAAATAGTGCAGGATGGCTTCATTTGGATGAAACGTGGCCACAACAACGATAATAGATGGCAAAAAAACTCAACATCAAATTTCAAGGCCATTCAAATAGTGCAAGATGGCTTCATTTGGATGAAACATGGCCATAACAACGATAATAGATGGCAACAAAACTCAACATCAAATTTCAAGGCCATTCAAATAGTGCAAGATGGCTTCATTTGGATGAAACATGGCCGTAACAACGATAATAGATGGCAACAAAACTCAACATCAAATTGAAAGGCCATTCAAATAGTGCAAGATGGCTTCATTTCGATGAAACATGGCCGTAACAACGATAATAGATGGCAACAAAACTCAACATCAAATTTAAAGGCAATTGAAATAGTGCAAGATGGCTTCATTTGGATGAAACATGGCCACAACAACGATAATAGATAGCAAAAAAACTCAACATCAAATTTCAAGGCCATTCAAATAGTGCAAGATGGCTTCATTTGGATGAAACATGGCCATAACAACGATAATAGATGGCAAAAAAACTCAACATCAAATTTCAAGGCCATTAAAATAGTGCAAGATGGCTTCATTTGGATGAAACATGGCCGAAACAACGATAATAGATGGCAAAAAAACTCAACATCAAATTTCAAGGCCATTCAAATAGTGCAAGATGGCTTTATTTGGATGAAATATGGCCACAACAACGATAATAGATGGTAACAAAGTTCAACATCCAATTTCAAGGCCATTCAAATAGTGCAAGATGGCTTCATTTGGATGAAACATGGCCGTAACAACGATAATAGATGGCAACAAAATTCAACATCAAATTTCAAGGCCATTCAAATAGTGCAAGATGGCTTCATTTGGATGAAACATGGCCACAGCAACGATAATAGATAGCAAAAAAACTCAACATCAAATTTCAAGGCCATTCAAATAGTGCAAGATGGCTTCATTTGGATGAAACATGGCCATAACAACGATAATAGATGGCAAAAAAACTCAACATCAAATTTCAAGGCCATTCAAATAGTGCAAGATGGCTTCATTTGGATGAAACATGGCCACAACAACGATAATAGATGGCAAAAAAACTCAACATCAAATTTCAAGGCCATTCAAATAGTGCAAGATGGCTTCATTTGGATGAAACATGGCCACAACAACGATAATAGATGGAAACAAAACTCAACATCAAATTGAAAGGCCATTCAAATAGTGCAAGATGGCTTTATTTGGATGAAACATGGCCGTAACAACGATAATAGATGGCAACAAAATTCAACATCAAATTTCAAGGCCATTCAAATAGTGCAAGATGGCTTCATTTGGATGAAACATAGCCGTAACAACGATAATAGATGGTAACAAAATTCAACATCGAATTTCAAGGCCATTCAAATAGTGCAAGATGGCTTTATTTGGATGAAACATGGCCGTAACAACGATAATAGATGGCAAAAAAACTCAACATCAAATTTCAAGGCCATTAAAATAGTGCAAGATGGCTTCATTTGGATGAAACATGGCCATAACAACGATAATAGATGGCAACAAAACTCAACATCAAATTTCAAGGCCATTCAAATAGTGCAAAATGGCTTTATTTGGATGAAACATGGCCGTAACAACGATAATAGATGGCAACAAAATTCAACATCAAATTTCAAGGCCATTGAAATAGTGCAAGATTGCTTCATTTGGATGAAACATGGCCATAACAACGATAATAGATGGCAACAAAACTCTACATCAAATTTCAAGGCCATTCAAATTGTGCAAGATGCCTTTATTTGGATAAAACATGGCCGTAACAACGATAATAGATGGCAACAAAACTCAACATCAAATTTAAAGTCTATTCAAATAGTGCAATATTTCTTCATTTGGATGAAACATGGCCGTAACAACGATAATTGATGGCAAAAAAACTCAACATCAAATTTCAAGGCCATTCAAATAGTACAAGATGGCTTCATTTGGATGAAACATGGCCGTAACAACGATAATAGATGGCAACAAAATTCAACATCAAATTTCAAGGCCATTCAAATAGTGCAAGATGGCTTCATTTGGATGAAACATGGCTGTAACAACGATAATAGATGGCAACAAAATTCAACATCAAATTTCAAGGCCATTCAAATAGTGCAAGATGGCTTCATTTGGATGAAACATGGCCGTAACAACGATAATTGATGGCAACAAAATTCAACATCAAATTTCAAGGCCATTCAAATTGTGCAAGATGGCTTTATTTGGATAAAACATGGCCGTAACAACGATAATAGATGGCAACAAAATTCAACATCAAATTTCAAGGCCATTCAAATAGTACAAGATGGCTTCATTTGAATGAAACATGGCCGTAACAACGATAATAGATGGCAACAAAATTCAACACCAAATTTCAAGGCCATTCAAATAGTGCAAGATGGCTTTATTTGGATGAAACATGGCCGTAACAACGATAATAGATGGCAACAAAACTCAACATCAAATTTCAAGGCCATTGAAATAGTGCAAGATGGCTTCATTTGGATGAAACATGGCCGTAACAACGATAATAGATGGCAACAAGATTTAACATCAAATGTCAAGCCCATTCAAATAGTGCAAGATGGCTTCATTTGGATGAAACATGGCCGTAACAACGATAATAGATGGCAACAAAATTCAACACCAAATTTCAAGGCCATTCAAATAGTGCAAGATGGCTTTATTTGGATGAAACATGGCCGTAACAACGATAATAGATGGCAAAAAAAACTCAACATCAAATTTCAAGGCCATTCAAATAGTGCAAGATGGCTTCATTTGGATGAAACATGGCCGTAACAACGATAATTGATGGCAACAAAATTCAACATCAAATTTCAAGGCCATTCAAATAGTACAAGATGGCTTCATTTGGATGAAACATGGCCGTAACAACGATAATAGATGGCAACAAAATTCAACACCAAATTTCAAGGCCATTCAAATAGTGCAAGATGGCTTTATTTGGATGAAACATGGCCGTAACAACGATAATAGATAGCAACAAGATTTAACATCAAGTTTCAAGGCCATTCAAATAGTACAAGATGGCTTCATTTGGATGAAACATGGCCGTAACAACGATAATAGATGGCAACAAAACTCAACATCAAATTTCAAGGCCATTCAAATAGTGCAAGATGGCTTCATTTGGATGAAACATGGCCGTAACAACGATAATAGATGGCAACAAGATTTAACATCAAATTTTAAGCCCATTCAAATAGTGCAAGATGGCTTCATTTGGATGAAACATGGCCGTAACAACGATAATAGATGGCAACAAGATTCAACATCAAATTTCAAGGCCATTCAAATGGTACAAGATGGCTTCATTTGGATGAAACATGGCCGTTACAACGATAATAGATGGCAACAAAATTCAACATCAAATTTCAAGGCCATTCAAATAGTGCAAGATTGCTTTATTTGGATGAAACATGGCCGTAACAACGATAATAGATGGCAACAAAACTCAACATCAAATTTCAATGCCATTGAATTAGTTCAAGATGGCTTTATTTGGATGAAACATGGCCGTAACAACGATAATAGATGGCAACAAGATTCAACATCAAATTTCAAGGCCATTGAATTAGTTCAAGATGCCTTTATTTGGATGAAACATGGCCGTAGCAACGATAATAGATGGCAACAAAATTCAACATCAAATTTCAAGGCCATTGAATTAGTTCAAGATGGCTTTATTTGGATGAAACATGGCCGTAACAACGATAATAGATTTCAACAACATTTAACATCAAATTTCAATGCCATTGAATTTGTTAAAAATGCCTCCATTTGGTTGAAACATGGCCGTAACAACGATAATAGATGGCAACAAAATTCAACAATAAATTTCAAGGCCATTGAATTAGTTCAAGATGCCATTATTTGGATGAAACATAGCCGTAACAACGATAATTGATGGCAATAAAATTCAACATCAAATTTCAAGGCCATTCAAATAGTGCAAGATGGCTTCATTTGGATGAAACATGGCCGTAACAACGATAATAGATGGCAACAAAAATCAACATCAAATTTCAAGGCCATTCAAATAGTGCAAGATGGCTTCATTTGGATGAAACATGGCCGTAACAACGATAATAGATGGCAACAAAACTCAACATCAAATATTAAGGCCATTGAATAAGTTCAAATGCCTTTATTTGGATGAAACATGGCCGTAACAACGATAATAGATGGCAACAAAATTCAACCTCAAATTTCAAGGCCATTCAAATAGTGCAAGATTGCTTTATTTGGATGAAACATGGCCGTAACAACGATAATAGATGGCAACAAAACTCAACATCAAATTTCAAGGCCATTCAAATAGTACAAGATGGCTTCATTTGGATGAAACATGGCCGTAACAACGATAATAGATGGCAACAAAATTCAACATCAAATTTCAAGGCCATTGAATTAGTTCAAGATGCCTTTATTTGGATGAAACATGGCCGTAGCAACGATAATAGATGGCAACAAAATTCAACATCAAATTTCAAGGCCATTGAATTAGTTCAAGATGGCTTTATTTGGATGAAACATGGCCGTAACAACGATAATAGATGGCAACAAAATTCAACATCAAATTTCAAGGCCATTCAAATGGTACAAGATGGCTTCATTTGGATGAAACATGGCCGTAACAACGATAATAGATGGCAACAAAATTCAACACCAAATTTCAAGGCCATTCAAATAGTGCAAAATTGCTTTATTTGGATGAAACATGGCCGTAACAACGATAATAGATGGCAAAAAAATTCAACATCAAATTTTAAGTCCATTCAAAAAGTGCAATATGCCTTCATTTGGATGAAACATGGCCGTAACAACGATAATAGATGGCAATAAAATTCAACATAAAATTTCAAGGCCATTCAAATAGTGCAATATGGCTTCATTTGGATGAAACATGGCCGTAACAACGATAATAGATGGCAACAAAATTCAACATCAAATTTCAAGGCCATTCAAATAGTGCAAGATGGCTTCATTTGGATGAAACATGGCCGTAACAACGATAATAGATGGCAAAAAAACTCAACATCAAATTTCAAGGCCATTCAAATAGTGCAAGATGGCTTCATTTGGATGAAACATGGCCGTAACAACGATAATAGATGGCAACAAAATTCAACATCAAATTAAATGGCCATTCAAATAGTGCAAGATGGCTTCATTTGGATGAAACATGGCCGTAACAACAATTATAGATGGCAACAAAATTCAACATCAAATTTCAAGGCCATTCAAATAGTGCAAGATGGCTTCATTTGGATGAAACATGGCCGTAACAACGATAATAGATGGCAACAAAATTCAACATCAAATTTCAAGGCCATTCAAATAGTGCAAGATGGCTTTATTTGGATGAAACATGGCCGTAACAACGATACTAGATGGCTAAAAAACTCAACATCAAATTTCAAGGCCATTCAAATAGTGCAAGATGGCTTCATTTGGATGAAACATGGCCGTAACAACGATAATAGATGGCAACAAAACTCAACATCAAATTTCAAGGCCATTCAAATAGTGCAAGATGGCTTCATTTGGATGATACATGGCCGTAACAACGATAATAGATGGCAACAAAATTCAACATCAAATTTCAAGGCCATTCAAATAGTGCAAGATGGCTTCATTTCGATGAAACATGGCCGTAACAACGATAATAGATGGCAAAAAAACTCAACATCAAATTTCAAGGCCATTCAAATAGTGCAAGATGGCTTCATTTGGATGAAACATGGCCACAACAACGATAATAGATAGCAAAAAAACTCAACATCAAATTTCAAGGCCATTCAAATAGTGCAAGATGGCTTCATTTGGATGAAACATGGCCATAACAACGATAATAGATGGCAAAAAAACTCAACATCAAATTTCAAGGCCATTCAAATAGTGCAAGATGGCTTCATTTGGATGAAACATGGCCACAACAACGATAATAGATGGCAAAAAAACTCAACATCAAATTTCAAGGCCATTCAAATACTGCAAGATGGCTTCATTTGGATGAAACATGGCCACAACAACGATAATAGATGGAAACAAAGTTCAACATCAAATTTCAAGGCCATTCAAATAGTGCAAGATGGCTTTATTTGGATGAAACATGGCCGTAACAACGATAATAGATGGCAACAAAATTCAACATCAAATTTCAAGGCCATTCAAATAGTGCAAGATGGCTTCATTTGGATGAAACATGGCCGTAACAACGATAATAGATGGTAACAAAATTCAACATCAAATTTCAAGGCCATTCAAATAGTGCAAGATGGCTTTATTTGGATGAAACATGGCTGTAACAACGATAATAGATGGCAACAAAACTCAACATCAAATTTCAAGGCCATTAAAATGGTGCAAGATGGCTTCATTTGGATGAAACATGGCCATAACAACGATAATAGATGGCAAAAAAACTCAACATCAAATTTCAAGTCCATTCAAATAGTGCAATATGGCTTCATTTGGATGAAACATGGCCGTAACAACGATAATAGATGGCAACAAAATTCAACATCAAATTTCAAGGCCATTCAAATAGTGCAAGATGGCTTCATTTGGATGAAACATGGCCGTAACAACGATAATAGATGGCAAAAAAACTCAACATCAAATTTCAAGGCCATTCAAATAGTGTAAGATGGCTTCATTTGGATGAAACATGGCCGTAACAACGATAATAGATGGCAACAAAATTCAACATCAAATTTCAAGGCCATTCAAATAGTGCAAGATGGCTTCATTTGGATGATACATGGCCGTAACAACGATAATAGATGGCAACAAAACTCAACATCAAATTTCAAGGACATTCAAATAGTGTAAGATGGCTTCATTTGGATCAAACATGGCCGTAACAACGATAATAGATGGCAACAAAATTAAACATCAAATTTCAAGGCCATTCAAATAGTGCAAGATGGCTTCATTTGGATGAAACATGGCCACAACAACGATAATAGATGGCAAAAAAACTCAACATCAAATTTCAAGGCCATTCAAATAGTGCAAGATGGCTTCATTTGGATGAAACATGGCCATAACAACGATAATAGATGGCAACAAAACTCAGCATCAAATTTCATGGCCATTCAAATAGTGCAAGATGGCTTCATTTGGATGAAACATGGCCACAACAACGATAATAGATGGCAACAAAATTTGAACATCAAATTTCAAGGCCATTCAAATGGTGCAAGATGGCTTTATTTGGATGAAACATGGCCCGAACAACGATAATAGATGGCAAAAAAACTCAACATCAAATTTCAGGCCATTGAAATAGTGCAAGATGGATTCATTTGGATGAAACATGGCCGTAACAACGATAATAGATGGCAACCAAACTCAACATCAAATTTCAAGGCCATTCAAATAGTGCAAGATGGCTTCATTTGGATGAAACATGGCCATAACAACGATAATAGATGGCAAAAAAACCCAACATCAAATTTCAAGGCCATTCAAATAGTGCAAGATGGCTTCATTTGGATGAAACATGGCCGTAACAACGATAATAGATGGCAAAAAAACTCAACATCAAATTTCAAGGCCATTCAAATAGTGCAAGATGGCTTCATTTGGATGAAACATGGCCGTAACAACGATAATAGATGGCAAAAAAACTCAACATCAAATTTCAAGGCCATTCAAATAGTGCAAGATGGCTTCATTTGGATGAAACATGGCCGTAACAACGATAATAGATGGCAACAAAATTCAACATCAAATTTCAAGGCCATTCAAATAGTGCAAGATGGCTTCATTTGGATGAAACATGGCCATAACAACGATAATAGATGGCAAAAAAACTCAACATCAAATTTCAAGGCCATTCAAATAGTGCAAGATGGCTTCATTTGGGTGAAACATGGCCGTAACAACGATAATAGATGGCAAAAAAACTCAACATCAAATTTCAAGGTCATTGAAATAGTGCAAGATGGCTTCATTTGGATAAAACATGGCCGTTACAACGATAATAGATGGCAACAAAATTCAACATCAAATTTCAAGGCCATTCAAATAGTGCAAGATGGCTTCATTTGGATGAAACATGGCCATAACAACGATAATAGATGGCAACAAAATTCAACATCAAATTTCAAGGCCATTCAAATAGTGCAAGATGGCTTCATTTGGATGAAACATGGCCGTAACAACGATAATAGATGGCAAAAAAACTCAACATCAAATTTCAAGCACATTGAAGTATTGCAAGATGGCTTCATTTGGATGAAACATGGCCGTAACAACGATAATAGATGGCAACAAACTCAACATCAAATTTCAAGGTCATTGAAATAGTGCAAAATGGCTTCATTTGGATAAAACATGGCCGTAACAACGATAATAGATGGCAACAAAATTCAACATCAAATTTCAAGGCCATTCAAATAGTGCAAGATGCCTTTATTTGGATGAAACATGGCCGTAACAACGATAATAGATGGCAACAAAATTCAACATCAAATTTCAAGGCCAATGAATTAGTGCAAGATGCCTTTATTTGGATGTAACATGGCCGTAACAACGATAATTTTTTTTTCTTTGGCACAACAACCACTGTCGGTCAAGGGCCTGCCAAGTTCCCACTAGTGAAGTGAGCTTGGCTTTCAGTGACTTATTGTTACCATAGCAGGATAGTCAGTCCTACGTATGGGAGCACGGTCTATTCGGGGCTTGAACCCATGACGGGCATGTTGTTAAGTACGTTCACAACGATAATAGATGGCAACAAAATTCAACATCAAATTTCAAGGCCATTGAATTAGTGCAAGATGCCTTTATTTTTATGAAACATGGCCGTAACAACGATAATAGATGGCAACAAAATTCAACATCAAATTTCAAGGCCATTCAAATAGTGCAAGATGGTTTCATTTGGATGAAACATGGCCGTAACAACGATAATAGATGGCAACAAAATTCAACATCAAATTTCAAGGCCTTTCAAATAGTGCAAGATGGCTTCATTTGGATGAAACATGGCCGTAACAACGATAATAGATGGCAACAATCTCAACATCAAATTTCAATGCCATTCAAATAGTGCAAAATGGCTTCATTTGGATAAAACATGGCCGTAACAACGATAATAGATGGGAACAAAATTCAACATCAAATTTCAAGGCCATTCAAATAGTGCAAGATGGCTTCATTTGGATGAAACATAGCCGTAACAACGATAATAGATGGCAACAAAATTCAACATCAAATTTCAAGGCCAATGAATTAGTGCGAGATGCCTTTATTTGGATGTAACATGGCCGTAACAACGATAATTTTTTTTTCTTTGGCACAACAACCACTGTCGGTCAAGGGCCTGCCAAGTACCCACTAGTGAAGTGAGCTTGGCTTGCAGTGACTTATTGTTACCATAGCAGGATAGTCAGTCCTACGTATGGGAGCACGGTCTATTCGGGGCTTGAACCCATGCCGGGCATGTTGTTAAGTACGTTAACAACGATAATAGATGGCAACAAAATTCAACATCAAATTTCAAGGCCATTCAAATAGTGCAAGATGGCTTCATTTGGATGCAACATGGCCGTAACAACGATAATAGATGGCAACAAACTCAACATCAAATATCAAGGCCATTGAAATAGTGCAAAATGGCTTCATTTGGATGTAACATGGCCGTAACAACGATAATAGATGGCAACAAAATTCAACAACAAATTTCAAGGCCATTGATAGTGCAAGATGCCTTTTTTTGGATGTAACATGGCCGTAACAACGATAATAGATGGCAACAAAATTCAACATCAAATTTCAAGGCCAATGAATTAGTGCAAGATGCCTTTATTTGGATGTAACATGGCCGTAACAACGATAATTTTTTTTTCTTTGGCACAACAACCACTGTCGGTCAAGGGCCTGCCAAGTTCCCACTAGTGAAGTGAGCTTGGCTTTCAGTGACTTATTGTTACCATAGCAGGATAGTCAGTCCTACGTATGGGAGCACGGTCTATTCGGGGCTTGAACCCATGACGGGCATGTTGTTAAGTACGTTAACAACGATAATAGATGGCAACAAAATTCAACATCAAATTTCAAGGCCATTCAAATAGTGCAAGATGGCTTCATTTGGATGAAACATGGCCGTAACAACGATAATAGATGGCAACAAACTCAACATCAAATATCAAGGCCATTGAAATAGTGCAAAATGGCTTCATTTGGATGAAACATGGCCGTAACAACGATAATAGATGGCAACAAAATTCAACATCAAATTTCAAGGCCATTGATAGTGCAAGATGCCTTTATTTGGATGTAACATGGCCGTAACAACGATAATAGATGGCAACAAAATTCAACATCAAATTTCAAGGCCAATGAATTAGTGCAAGATGCCTTTATTTGGATGTAACATGGCCGTAACAACGATAATTTTTTTTTCTTTATCACAACAACCACTGTCGGTCAAGGGCCTGCCAAGTTCCCACTAGTGAAGTGAGCTTGGCTTTCAGTGACTTATTGTTACCATAGCAGGATAGTCAGTCCTACGTATGGGAGCACGGTCTATTCGGGGCTTGAACCCATGACGGGCATCTTGTTAAGTACGTTAACAACGATAATAGATGGCAACAAAATTCAACATCAAATTTCAAGGCCATTCAAATAGTGCAAGATGGCTTCATTTGGATGCAACATGGCCGTAACAACGATAATAGATGCCAACAAACTCAACATCAAATATCAAGGCCATTGAAATAGTGCAAAATGGCTTCGTTTGGATGTAACATGGCCGTAACAATGATAATAGATGGCAACAAAATTCAACATCAAATTTCAAGGCCATTGATAGTGCAAGATGCCTTTATTTGGATGTAACATGGCCGTAACTACGATAATAGATGGCAACAAAATTCAACATCAAATTTCAAGGCCAATGAATTAGTGCAAGATGCCTTTATTTGGATGTAACATGGCCGTAACAACGATAATTTTTTTTTCTTTGGCACAACAACCACTGTCGGTCAAGGGCCTGCCAAGTTCCCACTAGTGAAGTGAGCTTGGCTTTCAGTGACTTATTGTTACCATAGCAGGATAGTCAGTCCTACGTATGGGAGCACGGTCTATTCGGGGCTTGAACCCATGACGGGCATGTTGTTAAGTACGTTAACAACGATAATAGATGGCAACAAAATTCAACATCAAATTTCAAGGCCATTCAAATAGTGCAAGATGGCTTCATTTGGATGAAACATGGCCGTAACAACGATAATAGATGGCAACAAAATTCAACATAAAATTTCAAGGCCAATGAATTAGTGCAAGATGCCTTTTTTTGGATGAAACATGGCCGTAACAACGATAATAGATGGCAACAAATTTCAACATCAAATTTCAAGGCCATTCAAATAGTGCAAGATGGCTTCATTTGGATGAAACATGGCCGTAACAACGATAATAGATGGCAACAAAATTCAACATCAAATTTCAAGGCCATTCAAATAGTGCAAGATGGCTTCATTTGGATGCAACATGGCCGTAACAACGATAATAGATGGCAACAAACTCAACATCAAATATCAAGGCCATTGAAATAGTGCAAAATGGCTTCATTTGGATGTAACATGGCCGTAACAATGATAATAGATGGCAACAAAATTCAACATCAAATTTCAAGGCCATTGATAGTGCAAGATGCCTTTATTTGGATGTAACATGGCCGTAACAACGATAATAGATGGAAACAAAATTCAACATCAAATTTCAAGGCCAATGAATTAGTGCAAGATGCCTTTATTTGGATGAAACATGGCCGTAACAACGATAATTTTTTTTTCTTTGGCACAACAACCACTGTCGGTCAAGGGCCTGCCAAGTTCCCACTAGTGAAGTGAGCTTGGCTTTCAGTGACTTATTGTTACCATAGCAGGATAGTCAGTCCTACGTATGGTAGCACGGTCTATTAGGGGCTTGAACCCATGACGTGCATGTTGTTAAGTACGTTAACAACGATAATAGATGGCAACAAAATTCAACATCAAATTTCAAGGCCATTGAATTAGTGCAAGATGCCTTTATTTGGATGAAACATGGCCGTAACAACGATAATAGATGGCAACAAAATTCAACATCAAATTTCAAGGCCATTCAAATAGTGCAAGATGCCTTTATTTGGATGAAACATGGCCGTAACAACGATAATAGATGGCAACAAAATTCAACATCAAATTTCAAGGCCATTCAAATAGTGCAAGATGGCTTCATTTGGATGAAACATGGCCGTAACAACGATAATAGATGGCAAAAAAACTCAAAATCAAATTTCAAGGCCATTGAAATAGTGCAAGATGGCTTCATTTGGATGAAACATGGCCGTAACAACGATAATAGATGGCAACAAAATTCAACATCAAATTTCAAGGCCATTCAAATAGTGCAAGATGGCTTCATTTGGATGAAACATGGCCGTAACAACGATAATAGATGGCAACAAAAATCAACATCAAATTTCAAGGCCAATGAATTAGTGCAAGATGCCTTTATTTGGATGTAACATGGCCATAACAACGATAATTTCTTTTTTCTTTGGCACAACAACCACTGTCGGTCAAGGGTCTGCCAAGTACCCACTAGTGAAGTGAGCTTGGCTTTCAGTGACTTATTGTTACCATAGCAGGATAGTCAGTCCTACGTATGGGAGCACGGTCTATTCGGGGCTTGAACCCATGACGGGCATGTTGTTAAGTACGTTAACAACGATAATAGATGGCAACAAAATTCAACATCAAATTTCAAGGCCATTCAAATAGTGCAAGATGGCTTCATTTGGATGAAACATGGCCGTAACAACGATAATAGATGGCAACAAATTTCAACATCAAATTTCAAGGCCATTCAAATAGTGCAAGATGGCTTCATTTGGATGAAACATGGCCGTAACAATGATAACAGATGGCAACAAAATTCAACATCAAATTTCAAGGCCATTCAAATAGTGCAAGATGGCTTCATTTGGATGAAACATGGCCGTAACAACGATAATAGATGGCAACAAAATTCAACATAAAATTTCAAGGCCAATGAATTAGTGCAAGATGCCTTTTTTTGGATGAAACATGGCCGTAACAACGATAATAGATGGCAACAAAATTCAACATCAAATTTCATGGCCATTGAAATAGTGAAAGATGCCTTTATTTGGATGAAACATGGCCGTAACAACGATAATAGATGGCAAAAAAACTCAACATCAAATTTCAAGGCCATTCAAATAGTGCAAGATGGCTTCATTTGGATGAAACATGGCCGTAACAACGATAATAGATGGCAACAAAATTCAACATCAAATTTCAAGGCCATTCAAATAGTACAAGATGGCTTCATTTGGATGAAACATGGCCGTAACAACGATAATAGATGGCAAAAAAACTCAATATCAAATTTCAAGGCCATTCAAATAGTGCAATATGGCTTCATTTGGATGAAACATGGCCGTAACAACGATAATAGATGGCAACAAAATTCAACATCAAATTTCAAGGCCATTCAAATAGTGCAAGATGGCTTCATTTGGATGAAACATGGCCGTAACAACGATAATAGATGGCAAAAAAACTCAACATCAAATTTCAAGCACATTGAAGTAGTGCAAGATGGCTTCATTTGGATGAAACATGGCCGTAACAACGATAATAGATGGCAACAAATTTCAACATCAAATTTCAAGGCCATTCAAATAGTGCAAGATGGCTTCATTTGGATGAAACATGGCCGTAACAACGATAATAGATGGCAAAAAAACTCAACATCAAATTTCAAAGACATTCAAATAGTGCAAAATGGCTTCATTTGGATGAAACATGGCCGTAACAACGATAATAGATGGCAACAAAATTCAACATCAAATTTCAAGGCCAATGAATTAGTGCAAGATGCCTTTATTTGGATGTAACATGGCCGTAACAACGATAATTTTTTTTTCGTTGGCACAACAACCACTGTCGGTCAAGGGCCTGCCAAGTACCCACTAGTGAAGTGAGCTTGGCTTTCAGTGACTTATTGTTACCATAACGGGATAGTCAGTCCTACGTATGGGAGCACGGTCTATTTAGGGCTTAAACCCATGACGGACATGTTGTTAAGTACGTTAACAACGATAATAGATGGCAACAAAATTCAACATAAAATTTCAAGGCCATTCAAATAGTGCAAGATGGCTTCATTTGGATGAAACATGGCCGTAACAACGATAATAGATGGCAAAAAAACTCAACATCAAATTTCAAGGCCATTGAAATAGTGCAATATGGCTTCATTTGGATGAAAAATGGTCGTAACAACGATAATAGATGGCAACAAAATTCAACATCAAATTTCAAGGCCATTCAAATAGTGCAAGATGGCTTCATTTGGATGAAACATGGCCGTAATTATGATAATAGATGGCAACAAAACTCAACATCAAATTTCAAGGCCATTTAAATAGTGCCTGATGGCTTCATTTGGATGAAACATGGCCGTAACAACGATAATAGATGGCAACAAAATTCAACGTCGCATTTGAAGGCCATTGAAATAGTGAAAGATGCCTTCATTTGGATGAAACATGGCCGTAACAACGATAATAGATGGCAACAAAATTCAACATCAAATTTCAAGGCCATTCAAATAGTGCAATATGACTTCATTTGGATGAAACATAGCCGTAACAACGATAATAGATGGCCAAAACACTCAACATCAAATTTCAAGGCCATTCAAATAGTGCAAGATGGCTTCATTTGGATGAAACATGGCCGTAACAACGATAATAGATGGCAAAAAAACTCAACATCAAATTTCAAGTCCATTCAAATAGTGCAATATGGCTTCATTTGGATGAAACATGGCCGTAACAACGATAATAGATGGCAACAAAATTCAACATCAAATTTCAAGGCCATTCAAATAGTGCAAGATGGCTTCATTTGGATGAAACATGGCCGTAACAACGATAATAGATGGCAACAAACTCAACATCAAATTTCAAGGTCATTGAAATAGTGCAAAATGGCTTCATTTGGATGCAACATGGCCGTAACAACGATAATAGATGGCAACAAAATTCAACATCAAATTTCAAGGCCATTCAAATAGTGCAAGATGGCTTCATTTGGATGAAACATAGCCGTAACAACGATAATAGATGGCAACAAAACTCAACATCAAATTTCAAGGACATTCAAATAGTGCAAGATGGCTTGATTTGGATGAAACATGGCCGTAACAACGATAATAGATGGCCAAAAAACTCAACATCAAATTTCAAGGACATTCAAATAGTGCAATATGGCTTCATTTGGATGAAACATGGCCGTAACAACGATAATAGATGGCAACAAAATTCAACATCAAATTTCAAGGCCATTCAAATAGTGCAAGATGGCTTCATTTGGATAAAACATGGCCGTAGCAATGATAACAGATGGCAACAAAATTCAACATCAAATTTCAAGGCCATTCAAATAGTGCAAGATGCCTTTATTTGGATGAAACATGGCCGTAACAACGATAATAGATGGCAAAAAAACTCAACATCAAATTTCAAGGCCATTCAAATAGTGCAAGATGGCTTCATTTGGATGAAACATGGCCGTAACAACGATAATAGATGGCAACAAAATTCAACATCAAATTTCAAGGCCAATGAATTAGTGCAAGATGCCTTTATTTGGATGTAACATGGCCGTAACAACGATAATTTTTTTTTCTTTGGCACAACAACCACTGTCGGTCAAGGGCCTGCCAAGTTCCCACTAGTGAAGTGAGCTTGGCTTTCAGTGACTTATTGTTACCATAGCAGGATAGTCAGTCCTACGTATGGGAGCACGGTCTATTCGGGGCTTGAACCCATGACGGGCATGTTGTTAAGTACGTTCACAACGATAATAGATGGCAACAAAATTCAACATCAAATTTCAAGGCCATTGAATTAGTGCAAGATGCCTTTATTTTTATGAAACATGGCCGTAACAACGATAATAGATGGCAACAAAATTCAACATCAAATTTCAAGGCCATTCAAATAGTGCAAGATGGTTTCATTTGGATGAAACATGGCCGTAACAACGATAATAGATGGCAACAAAATTCAACATCAAATTTCAAGGCCTTTCAAATAGTGCAAGATGGCTTCATTTGGATGAAACATGGCCGTAACAACGATAATAGATGGCAACAATCTCAACATCAAATTTCAATGCCATTCAAATAGTGCAAAATGGCTTCATTTGGATAAAACATGGCCGTAACAACGATAATAGATGGCAACAAAATTCAACATCAAATTTCAAGGCCATTCAAATAGTGCAAGATGGCTTCATTTGGATGAAACATAGCCGTAACAACGATAATAGATGGCAACAAAATTCAACATCAAATTTCAAGGCCAATGAATTAGTGCGAGATGCCTTTATTTGGATGTAACATGGCCGTAACAACGATAATTTTTTTTTCTTTGGCACAACAACCACTGTCGGTCAAGGGCCTGCCAAGTACCCACTAGTGAAGTGAGCTTGGCTTGCAGTGACTTATTGTTACCATAGCAGGATAGTCAGTCCTACGTATGGGAGCACGGTCTATTCGGGGCTTGAACCCATGCCGGGCATGTTGTTAAGTACGTTAACAACGATAATAGATGGCAACAAAATTCAACATCAAATTTCAAGGCCATTCAAATAGTGCAAGATGGCTTCATTTGGATGCAACATGGCCGTAACAACGATAATAGATGGCAACAAACTCAACATCAAATATCAAGGCCATTGAAATAGTGCAAAATGGCTTCATTTGGATGTAACATGGCCGTAACAACGATAATAGATGGCAACAAAATTCAACAACATATTTCAAGGCCATTGATAGTGCAAGATGCCTTTTTTTGGATGTAACATGGCCGTAACAACGATAATAGATGGCAACAAAATTCAACATCAAATTTCAAGGCCAATGAATTAGTGCAAGATGCCTTTATTTGGATGTAACATGGCCGTAACAACGATAATTTTTTTTTCTTTGGCACAACAACCACTGTCGGTCAAGGGCCTGCCAAGTTCCCACTAGTGAAGTGAGCTTGGCTTTCAGTGACTTATTGTTACCATAGCAGGATAGTCAGTCCTACGTATGGGAGCACGGTCTATTCGGGGCTTGAACCCATGACGGGCATGTTGTTAAGTACGTTAACAACGATAATAGATGGCAACAAAATTCAACATCAAATTTCAAGGCCATTCAAATAGTGCAAGATGGCTTCATTTGGATGAAACATGGCCGTAACAACGATAATAGATGGCAACAAACTCAACATCAAATATCAAGGCCATTGAAATAGTGCAAAATGGCTTCATTTGGATGAAACATGGCCGTAACAACGATAATAGATGGCAACAAAATTCAACATCAAATTTCAAGGCCATTGATAGTGCAAGATGCCTTTATTTGGATGTAACATGGCCGTAACAACGATAATAGATGGCAACAAAATTCAACATCAAATTTCAAGGCCAATGAATTAGTGCAAGATGCCTTTATTTGGATGTAACATGGCCGTAACAACGATAATTTTTTTTTCTTTATCACAACAACCACTGTCGGTCAAGGGCCTGCCAAGTTCCCACTAGTGAAGTGAGCTTGGCTTTCAGTGACTTATTGTTACCATAGCAGGATAGTCAGTCCTACGTATGGGAGCACGGTCTATTCGGGGCTTGAACCCATGACGGGCATGTTGTTAAGTACGTTAACAACGATAATAGATGGCAACAAAATTCAACATCAAATTTCAAGGCCATTCAAATAGTGCAAGATGGCTTCATTTGGATGCAACATGGCCGTAACAACGATAATAGATGCCAACAAACTCAACATCAAATATCAAGGCCATTGAAATAGTGCAAAATGGCTTCGTTTGGATGTAACATGGCCGTAACAATGATAATAGATGGCAACAAAATTCAACATCAAATTTCAAGGCCATTGATAGTGCAAGATGCCTTTATTTGGATGTAACATGGCCGTAACTACGATAATAGATGGCAACAAAATTCAACATCAAATTTCAAGGCCAATGAATTAGTGCAAGATGCCTTTATTTGGATGTAACATGGCCGTAACAACGATAATTTTTTTTTCTTTGGCACAACAACCACTGTCGGTCAAGGGCCTGCCAAGTTCCCACTAGTGAAGTGAGCTTGGCTTTCAGTGACTTATTGTTACCATAGCAGGATAGTCAGTCCTACGTATGGGAGCACGGTCTATTCGGGGCTTGAACCCATGACGGGCATGTTGTTAAGTACGTTAACAACGATAATAGATGGCAACAAAATTCAACATCAAATTTCAAGGCCATTCAAATAGTGCAAGATGGCTTCATTTGGATGAAACATGGCCGTAACAACGATAATAGATGGCAACAAAATTCAACATAAAATTTCAAGGCCAATGAATTAGTGCAAGATGCCTTTTTTTGGATGAAACATGGCCGTAACAACGATAATAGATGGCAACAAATTTCAACATCAAATTTCAAGGCCATTCAAATAGTGCAAGATGGCTTCATTTGGATGAAACATGGCCGTAACAACGATAATAGATGGCAACAAAATTCAACATCAAATTTCAAGGCCATTCAAATAGTGCAAGATGGCTTCATTTGGATGCAACATGGCCGTAACAACGATAATAGATGGCAACAAACTCAACATCAAATATCAAGGCCATTGAAATAGTGCAAAATGGCTTCATTTGGATGTAACATGGCCGTAACAATGATAATAGATGGCAACAAAATTCAACATCAAATTTCAAGGCCATTGATAGTGCAAGATGCCTTTATTTGGATGTAACATGGCCGTAACAACGATAATAGATCGAAACAAAATTCAACATCAAATTTCAAGGCCAATGAATTAGTGCAAGATGCCTTTATTTGGATGAAACATGGCCGTAACAACGATAATTTTTTTTTCTTTGGCACAACAACCACTGTCGGTCAAGGGCCTGCCAAGTTCCCACTAGTGAAGTGAGCTTGGCTTTCAGTGACTTATTGTTACCATAGCAGGATAGTCAGTCCTACGTATGGTAGCACGGTCTATTAGGGGCTTGAACCCATGACGTGCATGTTGTTAAGTACGTTAACAACGATAATAGATGGCAACAAAATTCAACATCAAATTTCAAGGCCATTGAAATAGTGCAAGATGCCTTTATTTGGATGAAACATGGCCGTAACAACGATAATAGATGGCAACAAAATTCAACATCAAATTTCAAGGCCATTCAAATAGTGCAAGATGCCTTTATTTGGATGAAACATGGCCGTAACAACGATAATAGATGGCAACAAAATTCAACATCAAATTTCAAGGCCATTCAAATAGTGCAAGATGGCTTCATTTGGATGAAACATGGCCGTAACAACGATAATAGATGGCAAAAAAACTCAAAATCAAATTTCAAGGCCATTGAAATAGTGCAAGATGGCTTCATTTGGATGAAACATGGCCGTAACAACGATAATAGATGGCAACAAAATTCAACATCAAATTTCAAGGCCATTCAAATAGTGCAAGATGGCTTCATTTGGATGAAACATGGCCGTAACAACGATAATAGATGGCAACAAAAATCAACATCAAATTTCAAGGCCAATGAATTAGTGCAAGATGCCTTTATTTGGATGTAACATGGCCATAACAACGATAATTTCTTTTTTCTTTGGCACAACAACCACTGTCGGTCAAGGGTCTGCCAAGTACCCACTAGTGAAGTGAGCTTGGCTTTCAGTGACTTATTGTTACCATAGCAGGATAGTCAGTCCTACGTATGGGAGCACGGTCTATTCGGGGCTTGAACCCATGACGGGCATGTTGTTAAGTACGTTAACAACGATAATAGATGGCAACAAAATTCAACATCAAATTTCAAGGCCATTCAAATAGTGCAAGATGGCTTCATTTGGATGAAACATGGCCGTAACAACGATAATAGATGGCAACAAATTTCAACATCAAATTTCAAGGCCATTCAAATAGTGCAAGATGGCTTCATTTGGATGAAACATGGCCGTAACAATGATAACAGATGGCAACAAAATTCAACATCAAATTTCAAGGCCATTCAAATAGTGCAAGATGGCTTCATTTGGATGAAACATGGCCGTAACAACGATAATAGATGGCAACAAAATTCAACATAAAATTTCAAGGCCAATGAATTAGTGCAAGATGCCTTTTTTTGGATGAAACATGGCCGTAACAACGATAATAGATGGCAACAAAATTCAACATCAAATTTCATGGCCATTGAAATAGTGAAAGATGCCTTTATTTGGATGAAACATGGCCGTAACAACGATAATAGATGGCAAAAAAACTCAACATCAAATTTCAAGGCCATTCAAATAGTACAAGATGGCTTCATTTGGATGAAACATGGCCGTAACAACGATAATAGATGGCAAAAAAACTCAATATCAAATTTCAAGGCCATTCAAATAGTGCAATATGGCTTCATTTGGATGAAACATGGCCGTAACAACGATAATAGATGGCAACAAAATTCAACATCATATTTTAAGGCCATTCAAATAGTGCAAGATGGCTTCATTTGGATGAAACATGGCCGTAACAACGATAATAGATGGCAAAAAAACTCAACATCAAATTTCAAGCACATTGAAGTAGTGCAAGATGGCTTCATTTGGATGAAACATGGCCGCAACAACAATAATAGATGGCAACAAAACTCAACATCAAATTTCAAGGCCATTCAAAAAGTGCAATATGGCTTCATTTGGATGAAACATGGCCGTAACAACGATAATAGAAGGCAACAAATTTCAACATCAAATTTCAAGGCCATTCAAATAGTGCAAGATGGCTTCATTTGGATGAAACATGGCCGTAACAACGATAATAGATGGCAAAAAAACTCAACATCAAATTTCAAAGACATTCAAATAGTGCAAAATGGCTTCATTTGGATGAAACATGGCCGTAACAACGATAATAGATGGCAACAAAATTCAACATCAAATTTCAAGGCCAATGAATTAGTGCAAGATGCCTTTATTTGGATGTAACATGGCCGTAACAACGATAATTTTTTTTTCGTTGGCACAACAACCACTGTCGGTCAAGGGCCTGCCAAGTACCCACTAGTGAAGTGAGCTTGGCTTTCAGTGACTTATTGTTACCATAACGGGATAGTCAGTCCTACGTATGGGAGCACGGTCTATTTAGGGCTTAAACCCATGACGGACATGTTGTTAAGTACGTTAACAACGATAATAGATGGCAACAAAATTCAACATAAAATTTCAAGGCCATTCAAATAGTGCAAGATGGCTTCATTTGGATGAAACATGGCCGTAACAACGATAATAGATGGCAAAAAAACTCAACATCAAATTTCAAGGCCATTGAAATAGTGCAATATGGCTTCATTTGGATGAAAAATGGTCGTAACAACGATAATAGATGGCAACAAAATTCAACATCAAATTTCAAGGCCATTCAAATAGTGCAAGATGGCTTCATTTGGATGAAACATGGCCGTAATAATGATAATAGATGGCAACAAAACTCAACATCAAATTTCAAGGCCATTTAAATAGTGCCTGATGGCTTCATTTGGATGAAACATGGCCGTAACAACGATAATAGATGGCAACAAAATTCAACGTCGCATTTGAAGGCCATTGAAATAGTGAAAGATGCCTTCATTTGGATGAAACATGGCCGTAACAACGATAATAGATGGCAACAAAATTCAACATCAAATTTCAAGGCCATTCAAATAGTGCAATATGACTTCATTTGGATGAAACATAGCCGTAACAACGATAATAGATGGCCAAAACACTCAACATCAAATTTCAAGGCCATTCAAATAGTGCAAGATGGCTTCATTTGGATGAAACATGGCCGTAACAACGATAATAGATGGCAAAAAAACTCAACATCAAATTTCAAGTCCATTCAAATAGTGCAATATGGCTTCATTTGGATGAAACATGGCCGTAACAACGATAATAGATGGCAACAAAATTCAACATCAAATTTCAAGGCCATTCAAATAGTGCAAGATGGCTTCATTTGGATGAAACATGGCCGTAACAACGATAATAGATGGCAACAAACTCAACATCAAATTTCAAGGTCATTGAAATAGTGCAAAATGGCTTCATTTGGATGCAACATGGCCGTAACAACGATAATAGATGGCAACAAAATTCAACATCAAATTTCAAGGCCATTCAAATAGTGCAAGATGGCTTCATTTGGATGAAACATAGCCGTAACAACGATAATAGATGGCAACAAAACTCAACATCAAATTTCAAGGACATTCAAATAGTGCAAGATGGCTTGATTTGGATGAAACATGGCCGTAACAACGATAATAGATGGCCAAAAAACTCAACATCAAATTTCAAGGACATTCAAATAGTGCAATATGGCTTCATTTGGATGAAACATGGCCGTAACAACGATAATAGATGGCAACAAAATTCAACATCAAATTTCAAGGCCATTCAAATAGTGCAAGATGGCTTCATTTGGATAAAACATGGCCGTAGCAATGATAACAGATGGCAACAAAATTCAACATCAAATTTCAAGGCCATTCAAATAGTGCAAGATGCCTTTATTTGGATGAAACATGGCCGTAACAACGATAATAGATGGCAAAAAAACTCAACATCAAATTTCAAGGCCATTCAAATAGTGCAAGATGGCTTCATTTGGATGAAACATGGCCGTAACAACGATAATCGATGGCAACAAAATTCAACATCAAATTTCAAGGCCTTTCAAATAGTGCAAGATGACTTCATTTGGATGAAACATGGCCGTAACAACGATAATAGATGGCAACAATCTCAACATCAAATTTCAAGGCCATTCAAATAGTGCAAGATGCCTTTATTTGGATGAAACATGGCCGTAACAACGATAATAGATGGCAACAAAATTCAACATAAAATTTCAAGGCCATTCAAATAGTGCAAGATGGCTTCATTTGGATGAAACATAGCCGTAATAACGATAATAGATGGCCAAAAAACTCAACATCAAATTTCAAGGCCATTCAAATAGTGCAAGATGGCTTCATTTGGATGAAACATGGCCGTAACAACGATAATAGATGGCAACAAAATTCAACATCAAATTTCAAGGCCTTTCAAATAGTGCAAGATGCCTTTATTTGGATGTAACATGGCCGTAACAACGATAATTTTTTTTTCTTTGGCACAACAACCACTGTCGGTCAAGGGCCTGCCAAGTTCCCACTAGTGAAGTGAGCTTGGCTTTCAGTGACTTATTGTTACCATAGCAGGATAGTCAGTCCTACGTATGGGAGCACGGTCTATTCGGGGCTTGAACCCATGACGGGCATGTTGTTAAGTACGTTCACAACGATAATAGATGGCAACAAAATTCAACATCAAATTTCAAGGCCATTGAATTAGTGCAAGATGCCTTTATTTGGATGAAACATGGCCGTAACAACGATAATAGATGGCAACAAAATTCAACATCAAATTTCAAGGCCATTCAAATAGTGCAAGATGGTTTCATTTGGATGAAACATGGCCGTAACAACGATAATAGATGGCAACAAAACTCAACATCAAATTTCAAGGCCTTTCAAATAGTGCAAGATGGCTTCATTTGGATGAAACATGGCCGTAAGAACGATAATAGATGGCAACAATCTCAACATCAAATTTCAATGCCATTCAAATAGTGCAAAATGGCTTCATTTGGATGAAACATGGCCGTAACAACGATAATAGATGGCAACAAAATTCAACATCAAATTTCAAGGCCAATGAATTAGTGCAAGATGCCTTTATTTGGATGTAACATGGCCGTAACAACGATAATTTTTTTTTCTTTGGCACAACAACCACTGTCGGTCAAGGGCCTGCCAAGTACCCACTAGTGAAGTGAGCTTGGCTTTCAGTGACTTATTGTTACCATAGCAGGATAGTCAGTCCTACGTATGGGAGCACGGTCTATTCGGGGCTTGAACCCATGACGGGCATGTTGTTAAGTACGTTCACAACGATAATAGATGACAACAAAATTCAACATCAAATTTCAAGGCCATTCAAATAGTGCAAGATGGCTTCATTTGGATGAAACATAGCCGTAACAACGATAATAGATGGCAACAAAACTCAACATCAAATTTCAAGGACATTCAAATAGTGCAAGATGGCTTGATTTGGATGAAACATGGCCGTAACAACGATAATAGATGGCCAAAAAACTCAACATCAAATTTCAAGGACATTCAAATAGTGCAATATGGCTTCATTTGGATGAAACATGGCCGTAACAACGATAAAAGATGGCAACAAAGTTCAACATCAAATTTCAAGGCCATTCAAATAGTGCAAGATGGCTTCGTTTGGATGAAACATGGCCGTAACAACGATAATAGATGGCAACAAAATTCAACATCAAATTTCAAGGCCATTCAAATAGTGCAAGATGGCTTCATTTGGATGAAACATGGCCGTAACAACGATAATAGATGGCAACAAAATTCAACATCAAATTTCAAGGCCAATGAATTAGTGCAAGATGCCTTTATTTGGATGTAACATGGCCATAACAACGATAATTTCTTTTTTCTTTGGCACAACAACCACTGTCGGTCAAGGGTCTGCCAAGTACCCACTAGTGAAGTGAGCTTAGCTTTCAGTGACTTATTGTTACCATAGCAGGATAGTCAGTCCTACGTATGGGAGCACGGTCTATTCGGGGCTTGAACCCATGACGGGCATGTTGTTAAGTACGTTCACAACGATAATAGATGGCAACAAAATTCAACATCAAATTTCAAGGCCATTCAAATAGTGCAAGATGGCTTCATTTGGATGAAACATGGCCGTAACAACGATAATTGATGGCAACAAAATTCAACATCAAATTTCAATGCCATTCAAATAGTGCAAAATGGCTTCATTTGGATGAAACATGGCCGTAACAACGATAATAGATGGCAACAAAATTCAACATCAAATTTCAAGGCCAATGAATTAGTGCAAGATGCCTTTATTTGGATGTAACATGGCCGTAACAACGATAATTTTTTTTTTCTTTGGCACAACAACCACTGTCGGTCAAGGGCCTGCCAAGTTCCCACTAGTGAAGTGAGCTTGGCTTACAGTGACTTATTGTTACCATAGCAGGATAGTCAGTCCTACGTATGGGAGCACGGTCTATTCGGGGATTGAACCCATGACGGGCATGTTGTTAAGTACGTTCACAACGATAATAGATGGCAACAAAATTCAACATCAAATTTCAAGGCCATTGAATTAGTGCAAGATGCCTTTATTTGGATGAAACATGGCCGTAACAACGATAATAGATGGCAACAAAACTCAACATCAAATTTCAAGGACATTCAAATAGTGCAAGATGGCTTGATTTGGATGAAACATGGCCGTAACAACGATAATAGATGGCCAAAAAACTCAACATCAAATTTCAAGGACATTCAAATAGTGCAATATGGCTTCATTTGGATGAAACATGGCCGTAACAACGATAAAAGATGGCAACAAAGTTCAACATCAAATTTCAAGGCCATTCAAATAGTGCAAGATGGCTTCGTTTGGATGAAACATGGCCGTAACAACGATAATAGATGGCAACAAAATTCAACATCAAATTTCAAGGCCATTCAAATAGTGCAAGATGGCTTCATTTGGATGAAACATGGCCGTAACAACGATAATAGATGGCAACAAAATTCAACATCAAATTTCAAGGCCAATGAATTAGTGCAAGATGCCTTTATTTGGATGTAACATGGCCATAACAACGATAATTTCTTTTTTCTTTGGCACAACAACCACTGTCGGTCAAGGGCCTGCCAAGTTCCCACTAGTGAAGTGAGCTTGGCTTACAGTGACTTATTGTTACCATAGCAGGATAGTCAGTCCTACGTATGGGAGCACGGTCTATTCGGGGATTGAACCCATGACGGGCATGTTGTTAAGTACGTTCACAACGATAATAGATGGCAACAAAATTCAACATCAAATTTCAAGGCCATTGAATTAGTGCAAGATGCCTTTATTTGGATGAAACATGGCCGTAACAACGATAATAGATGGCAACAAAACTCAACATCAAATTTCAAGGCCATTCAAATAGTGCAATATGGCTTCATTTGGATGAAACATGGTCGTAACAACGATAATAGATGGCAACAAAATTCAACATCAAATTTCAAGGCCATTCAAATAGTGCAAGATGGCTTCATTTGGATGAAACATGGCCGTAACAACGATAATAGATGGCAACAAAATTCAACATCAAATTTCAAGGCCAATGAATTAGTGCAAGATGCCTTTATTTGGATGTAACATGGCCGTAACAACGATAATTTTTTTTTTCTTTGGCACAACAACCACTGTCGGTCAAGGGCCTGCCAAGTTCCCACTAGTGAAGTGAGCTTGGCTTACAGTGACTTATTGTTACCATAGCAGGATAGTCAGTCCTACGTATGGGAGCACGGTCTATTCGGGGATTGAACCCATGACGGGCATGTTGTTAAGTACGTTCACAACGATAATAGATGGCAACAAAATTCAACATCAAATTTCAAGGCCATTGAATTAGTGCAAGATGCCTTTATTTGGATGAAACATGGCCGTAACAACGATAATAGATGGCAACAAAATTCAACATCAAATTTCAAGGCCATTGAATTAGTGCAAGATGCCTTTATTTGGATGAAACATGGCCGTAACAACGATAATAGATGGCAAAAAAACTCAACATCAAATTTCAAGGTCATTGAAATAGTGCAAAATGGCTTCATTTGGATAAAACATGGCCGTAACAACGATAATAGATGGCAACAAAATTCAACATCAAATTTCAAGGCCATTCAAATAGTGCAAGATGGCTTCATTTGGATGAAACATGGCCGTAACAACGATAATAGATGGCAACAAAATTCAACATCAAATTTCAAGGCCAATGAATTAGTGCAAGATGCCTTTATTTGGATGTAACATGGCCGTAACAACGATAATTTTTTTTTTCTTTGGCACAACAACCACTGTCGGTCAAGGGCCTGCCAAGTTCCCACTAGTGAAGTGAGCTTGGCTTACAGTGACTTATTGTTACCATAGCAGGATAGTCAGTCCTACGTATGGGAGCACGGTCTATTCGGGGATTGAACCCATGACGGGCATGTTGTTAAGTACGTTCACAACGATAATAGATGGCAACAAAATTCAACATCAAATTTCAAGGCCATTGAATTAGTGCAAGATGCCTTTATTTGGATGAAACATGGCCGTAACAACGATAATAGATGGCAACAAAACTCAACATCAAATTTCAAGGACATTCAAATAGTGCAAGATGGCTTGATTTGGATGAAACATGGCCGTAACAACGATAATAGATGGCCAAAAAACTCAACATCAAATTTCAAGGACATTCAAATAGTGCAATATGGCTTCATTTGGATGAAACATGGCCGTAACAACGATAAAAGATGGCAACAAAGTTCAACATCAAATTTCAAGGCCATTCAAATAGTGCAAGATGGCTTCGTTTGGATGAAACATGGCCGTAACAACGATAATAGATGGCAACAAAATTCAACATCAAATTTCAAGGCCATTCAAATAGTGCAAGATGGCTTCATTTGGATGAAACATGGCCGTAACAACGATAATAGATGGCAACAAAATTCAACATCAAATTTCAAGGCCAATGAATTAGTGCAAGATGCCTTTATTTGGATGTAACATGGCCATAACAACGATAATTTCTTTTTTCTTTGGCACAACAACCACTGTCGGTCAAGGGTCTGCCAAGTACCCACTAGTGAAGTGAGCTTAGCTTTCAGTGACTTATTGTTACCATAGCAGGATAGTCAGTCCTACGTATGGGAGCACGGTCTATTCGGGGCTTGAACCCATGACGGGCATGTTGTTAAGTACGTTCACAACGATAATAGATGGCAACAAAATTCAACATCAAATTTCAAGGCCATTCAAATAGTGCAAGATGGCTTCATTTGGATGAAACATGGCCGTAACAACGATAATTGATGGCAACAAATTTCAACATCAAATTTCAAGGCCATTCAAATAGTGCAAGATGGTTTCATTTGGATGAAACATGGCCGTAACAATGATAACAGATGGCAACAAAATTCAACATCAAATTTCAAGTCCATTCAAATAGTGCAAGATGGCTTCATTTGGATGAAACATGGCCGTAACAACGATAATAGATGGCAACAAAATTCAACATAAAATTTCAAGGCCAATGAATTAGTGCAAGATGCCTTTTTTTGGATGAAACATGGCCGTAACAACGATAATAGATGGCAACAAAATTCAACATCAAATTTCATGGCCATTGAAATAGTGAAAGATGCCTTTATTTGGATGAAACATGGCCGTAACAACGACAATAGATGGCAAAAAAACTCAACATCAAATTTCAAGGCCATTCAAATAGTGCAAGATGGCTTCATTTGGATGAAACATGGCCGTAACAACGATAATCGATGGCAACAAAATTCAACATCAAATTTCAAGGCCATTCAAATAGTGCAAGATGGCTTCATTTGGATGAAACATGGCCGTAACAACGATAATAGATGGCAACAAAACTCAACATCAAATTTCAAGCACATTGAAGTAGTGCAAGATGGCTTCATTTGGATGAAACATGGCCGCAACAACAATAATAGATGGCAAAACAACTCAACATCAAATTTCAAGTCCATTCAAAAAGTGCAATATGGCTTCATTTGGATGAAACATGGCCGTAACAACGCTAATAGATGGCAACAAATTTCAACATCAAATTTCAAGGCCATTCAAATAGTGCAAGATGGCTTCATTTGGATGAAACATGGCCGTAACAACGATAATAGATGGCAAAAAAACTCAACATCAAATTTCAAGGCCATTCAAATAGTGCAAAATGGCTTCATTTGGATGAAACATGGCCGTAACAACGATAATAGATGGCAAAAAAACTCAACATCAAATTTCAAGGCCAATGAATTAGTGCAAGATGCCTTTATTTGGATGTAACATGGCCGTAACAACGATAATTTTTTTTTTCTTTGGCACAACAACCACTGTCGGTCAAGGGCCTGCCAAGTTCCCACTAGTGAAGTGAGCTTGGCTTACAGTGACTTATTGTTACCATAGCAGGATAGTCAGTCCTACGTATGGGAGCACGGTCTATTCGGGGATTGAACCCATGACGGGCATGTTGTTAAGTACGTTCACAACGATAATAGATGGCAACAAAATTCAACATCAAATTTCAAGGCCATTGAATTAGTGCAAGATGCCTTTATTTGGATGAAACATGGCCGTAACAACGATAATAGATGGCAACAAAACTCAACATCAAATTTCAAGGCCATTCAAATAGTGCAAGATGGTTTCATTTGGATGAAACATGGCCGTAACAATGATAACAGATGGCAAAAAAACTCAACATCAAATTTCAAGTCCATTCAAATAGTGCAATATGGCTTCATTTGGATGAAACATGGCCGTAACAACGATAATAGATGGCAACAAACTCAACATCAAATTTCAAGGTCATTGAAATAGTGCAAAATGGCTTCATTTGGATAAAACATGGCCGTAACAACGATAATAGATGGCAACAAAATTCAACATCAAATTTCAAGGCCATTCAAATAGTGCAAGATGCCTTTATTTGGATGAAACATGGCCGTAACAACGATAATAGATGGCAACAAAATTCAACATCAAATTTCAAGGCCAATGAATTAGTGCAAGATGCCTTTATTTGGATGTAACATGGCCGTAACAACGATAATTTTTTTTTTCTTTGGCACAACAACCACTGTCGGTCAAGGGCCTGCCAAGTTCCCACTAGTGAAGTGAGCTTGGCTTTCAGTGACTTATTGTTACCATAACAGGATAGTCAGTCCTACGTATGGGAGCACGGTCTATTTAGGGCTTGAACCCATGACGGGCATGTTGTTAAGTACGTTAACAACGATAATAGATGGCAACAAAATTCAACATCAAATTTCAAGGCCATTCAAATAGTGCAAGATGCCTTCCTTTGGATGAAATATGGCCGTAACAACGATAATAGATGGCAAAAAAACTCAACATCAAATTTCAAGGCCATTCAAATAGTGCAATATGGCTTCATTTGGATGAAAAATGGTCGTAACAACGATAATAGATGGCAACAAAATTCAACATCAAATTTCAAGGCCATTCAAATAGTGCAAGATGGCTTCATTTGGATAAAACATGGCCGTAACAACGATAATAGATGGCAACAAAATTCAACATCAAATTTCAAGGCCATTCAAATAGTGCAAGATGGCTTCATTTGGATGAAACATGGCCGTAACAACGATAATAGATGGCAAAAAAACTCAACATCAAATTTCAAGGCCATTCAAATAGTGCAATATGGCTTCATTTGGATGAAACATGGCCGTAACAACGCTAATAGATGGCAACAAACTCAACATCAAATTTCAAGGTCATTGAAATAGTGCAAAATGGCTTCATTTGGATAAAACATGGCCGTAACAACGATAATAGATGGCAACAAAATTCAACATCAAATTTCAAGGCCATTCAAATAGTGCAAGATGGCTTCATTTGGATGAAACATGGCCGTAACAACGATAATAGATGGCAACAAAATTCAACATCAAATTTCAAGGCCAATGAATTAGTGCAAGATGCCTTTATTTGGATGAAACATGGCCGTAACAACGATAATTTTTTTTTCTTTGGCACAACAACCACTGTCGGTCAAGGGCCTGCCAAGTTCCCACTAGTGAAGTGAGCTTGGCTTTCAGTGACTTATTGTTACCATAGCAGGATAGTCAGTCCTACGTATGGGAGCACGGTCTATTCGGGGCTTGAACCCATGACGGGCATGTTGTTAAGTACGTTCACAACGATAATAGATGGCAACAAAATTCAACATCAAATTTCAAGGCCATTGAATTAGTGCAAGATGCCTTTATTTGGATGAAACATGGCCGTAACAACGATAATAGATGGCAAAAAAAACTCAACATCAAATTTCAAGGCCATTCAAATAGTGCAATATGGCTTCATTTGGATGAAACATGGTCGTAACAACGATAATAGATGGCAACAAAATTCAACATCAAATTTCAAGGCCATTCAAATAGTGCAAGATGGCTTCATTTGGATGAAACATAGCCGTAACAACGATAATAGATGGCCAAAAAACTCAACATCAAATTTCAAGGCCATTCAAATAGTGCAAGATGGCTTCATTTGGATGAAACATGGCCGTAACAACGATAATAGATGGCAAAAAAACTCAACATCAAATTTCAAGGTCATTGAAATAGTGCAAAATGGCTTCATTTGGATAAAACATGGCCGTAACAACGATAATAGATGGCAACAAAATTCAACATCAAATTTCAAGGCCATTCAAATAGTGCAAGATGGCTTCATTTGGATGAAACATGGCCGTAACAACGATAATAGATGGCAACAAAATTCAACATCAAATTTCAAGGCCAATGAATTAGTGCAAGATGCCTTTATTTGGATGTAACATGGCCGTAACAACGATAATTTTTTTTTTCTTTGGCACAACAACCACTGTCGGTCAAGGGCCTGCCAAGTTCCCACTAGTGAAGTGAGCTTGGCTTACAGTGACTTATTGTTACCATAGCAGGATAGTCAGTCCTACGTATGGGAGCACGGTCTATTCGGGGATTGAACCCATGACGGGCATGTTGTTAAGTACGTTCACAACGATAATAGATGGCAACAAAATTCAACATCAAATTTCAAGGCCATTGAATTAGTGCAAGATGCCTTTATTTGGATGAAACATGGCCGTAACAACGATAATAGATGGCAACAAAACTCAACATCAAATTTCAAGGACATTCAAATAGTGCAAGATGGCTTGATTTGGATGAAACATGGCCGTAACAACGATAATAGATGGCCAAAAAACTCAACATCAAATTTCAAGGACATTCAAATAGTGCAATATGGCTTCATTTGGATGAAACATGGCCGTAACAACGATAAAAGATGGCAACAAAGTTCAACATCAAATTTCAAGGCCATTCAAATAGTGCAAGATGGCTTCGTTTGGATGAAACATGGCCGTAACAACGATAATAGATGGCAACAAAATTCAACATCAAATTTCAAGGCCATTCAAATAGTGCAAGATGGCTTCATTTGGATGAAACATGGCCGTAACAACGATAATAGATGGCAACAAAATTCAACATCAAATTTCAAGGCCAATGAATTAGTGCAAGATGCCTTTATTTGGATGTAACATGGCCATAACAACGATAATTTCTTTTTTCTTTGGCACAACAACCACTGTCGGTCAAGGGTCTGCCAAGTACCCACTAGTGAAGTGAGCTTAGCTTTCAGTGACTTATTGTTACCATAGCAGGATAGTCAGTCCTACGTATGGGAGCACGGTCTATTCGGGGCTTGAACCCATGACGGGCATGTTGTTAAGTACGTTCACAACGATAATAGATGGCAACAAAATTCAACATCAAATTTCAAGGCCATTCAAATAGTGCAAGATGGCTTCATTTGGATGAAACATGGCCGTAACAACGATAATTGATGGCAACAAATTTCAACATCAAATTTCAAGGCCATTCAAATAGTGCAAGATGGTTTCATTTGGATGAAACATGGCCGTAACAATGATAACAGATGGCAACAAAATTCAACATCAAATTTCAAGTCCATTCAAATAGTGCAAGATGGCTTCATTTGGATGAAACATGGCCGTAACAACGATAATAGATGGCAACAAAATTCAACATAAAATTTCAAGGCCAATGAATTAGTGCAAGATGCCTTTTTTTGGATGAAACATGGCCGTAACAACGATAATAGATGGCAACAAAATTCAACATCAAATTTCATGGCCATTGAAATAGTGAAAGATGCCTTTATTTGGATGAAACATGGCCGTAACAACGACAATAGATGGCAAAAAAACTCAACATCAAATTTCAAGGCCATTCAAATAGTGCAAGATGGCTTCATTTGGATGAAACATGGCCGTAACAACGATAATCGATGGCAACAAAATTCAACATCAAATTTCAAGGCCATTCAAATAGTGCAAGATGGCTTCATTTGGATGAAACATGGCCGTAACAACGATAATAGATGGCAACAAAACTCAACATCAAATTTCAAGCACATTGAAGTAGTGCAAGATGGCTTCATTTGGATGAAACATGGCCGCAACAACAATAATAGATGGCAAAACAACTCAACATCAAATTTCAAGTCCATTCAAAAAGTGCAATATGGCTTCATTTGGATGAAACATGGCCGTAACAACGCTAATAGATGGCAACAAATTTCAACATCAAATTTCAAGGCCATTCAAATAGTGCAAGATGGCTTCATTTGGATGAAACATGGCCGTAACAACGATAATAGATGGCAAAAAAACTCAACATCAAATTTCAAGGCCATTCAAATAGTGCAAAATGGCTTCATTTGGATGAAACATGGCCGTAACAACGATAATAGATGGCAAAAAAACTCAACATCAAATTTCAAGGCCAATGAATTAGTGCAAGATGCCTTTATTTGGATGTAACATGGCCGTAACAACGATAATTTTTTTTTCTTTGGCACAACAACCACTGTCGGTCAAGGGCCTGCCAAGTACCCACTAGTGAAGTGAGCTTGGCTTTCAGTGACTTATTGTTACCATAACAGGATAGTCAGTCCTACGTATGGGAGCACGGTCTATTTAGGGCTTGAACCCATGACGGGCATGTTGTTAAGAACGTTAACAACGATAATAGATGGCAACAAAATTCAACATCAAATTTCAAGCCCATTCAAATAGTGCAAGATGGCTTCATTTGGATGAAACATGGCCGTAACAACGATAATAGATGGCAAAAAAACTCAACATCAAATTTCAAGGCCATTCAAATAGTGCAATATGGCTTCATTTGGATGAAAAATGGTCGTAACAACGATAATAGATGGCAACAAAATTCAACATCAAATTTCAAGGCCATTCAAATAGTGCAAGATGGCTTCATTTGGATGAAACATAGCCGTAACAACGATAATAGATGGCCAAAAAACTCAACATCAAATTTCAAGGCCATTCAAATAGTGCAAGATGGCTTCATTTGGATGAAACATGGCCGTAACAACGATAATAGATGGCAAAAAAACTCAACATCAAATTTCAAGTCCATTCAAATAGTGCAATATGGCTTCATTTGGATGAAACATGGCCGTAACAACGATAGTAGATGGCAACAAACTCAACATCAAATTTCAAGGTCATTGAAATAGTGCAAAATGGCTTCATTTGGATAAAACATGGCCGTAACAACGATAATAGATGGCAACAAAATTCAACATCAAATTTCAAGGCCATTCAAATAGTGCAAGATGCCTTTATTTGGATGAAACATGGCCGTAACAACGATAATAGATGGCAACAAAATTCAACATCAAATTTCAAGGCCAATGAATTAGTGCAAGATGCCTTTATTTGGATGTAACATGGCCGTAACAACGATAATTTTTTTTTTCTTTGGCACAACAACCACTGTCGGTCAAGGGCCTGCCAAGTTCCCACTAGTGAAGTGAGCTTGGCTTTCAGTGACTTATTGTTACCATAACAGGATAGTCAGTCCTACGTATGGGAGCACGGTCTATTTAGGGCTTGAACCCATGACGGGCATGTTGTTAAGTACGTTAACAACGATAATAGATGGCAACAAAATTCAACATCAAATTTCAAGGCCATTCAAATAGTGCAAGATGCCTTCCTTTGGATGAAATATGGCCGTAACAACGATAATAGATGGCAAAAAAACTCAACATCAAATTTCAAGGCCATTCAAATAGTGCAATATGGCTTCATTTGGATGAAAAATGGTCGTAACAACGATAATAGATGGCAACAAAATTCAACATCAAATTTCAAGGCCATTCAAATAGTGCAAGATGGCTTCATTTGGATAAAACATGGCCGTAACAACGATAATAGATGGCAACAAAATTCAACATCAAATTTCAAGGCCATTCAAATAGTGCAAGATGGCTTCATTTGGATGAAACATGGCCGTAACAACGATAATAGATGGCAAAAAAACTCAACATCAAATTTCAAGGCCATTCAAATAGTGCAATATGGCTTCATTTGGATGAAACATGGCCGTAACAACGCTAATAGATGGCAACAAACTCAACATCAAATTTCAAGGTCATTGAAATAGTGCAAAATGGCTTCATTTGGATAAAACATGGCCGTAACAACGATAATAGATGGCAACAAAATTCAACATCAAATTTCAAGGCCATTCAAATAGTGCAAGATGCCTTTATTTGGATGAAACATGGCCGTAACAACGATAATAGATGGCAACAAAATTCAACATCAAATTTCAAGGCCAATGAATTAGTGCAAGATGCCTTTATTTGGATGAAACATGGCCGTAACAACGATAATTTTTTTTTCTTTGGCACAACAACCACTGTCGGTCAAGGGCCTGCCAAGTTCCCACTAGTGAAGTGAGCTTGGCTTTCAGTGACTTATTGTTACCATAGCAGGATAGTCAGTCCTACGTATGGGAGCACGGTCTATTCGGGGCTTGAACCCATGACGGGCATGTTGTTAAGTACGTTCACAACGATAATAGATGGCAACAAAATTCAACATCAAATTTCAAGGCCATTGAATTAGTGCAAGATGCCTTTATTTGGATGAAACATGGCCGTAACAACGATAATAGATGGCAAAAAAAACTCAACATCAAATTTCAAGGCCATTCAAATAGTGCAATATGGCTTCATTTGGATGAAACATGGTCGTAACAACGATAATAGATGGCAACAAAATTCAACATCAAATTTCAAGGCCATTCAAATAGTGCAAGATGGCTTCATTTGGATGAAACATAGCCGTAACAACGATAATAGATGGCCAAAAAACTCAACATCAAATTTCAAGGCCATTCAAATAGTGCAAGATGGCTTCATTTGGATGAAACATGGCCGTAACAACGATAATAGATGGCAAAAAAACTCAACATCAAATTTCAAGGTCATTGAAATAGTGCAAAATGGCTTCATTTGGATAAAACATGGCCGTAACAACGATAATAGATGGCAACAAAATTCAACATCAAATTTCAAGGCCATTCAAATAGTGCAAGATGGCTTCATTTGGATGAAACATGGCCGTAACAACGATAATAGATGGCAACAAAATTCAACATCAAATTTCAAGGCCAATGAATTAGTGCAAGATGCCTTTATTTGGATGTAACATGGCCGTAACAACGATAATTTTTTTTTTCTTTGGCACAACAACCACTGTCGGTCAAGGGCCTGCCAAGTTCCCACTAGTGAAGTGAGCTTGGCTTACAGTGACTTATTGTTACCATAGCAGGATAGTCAGTCCTACGTATGGGAGCACGGTCTATTCGGGGATTGAACCCATGATGGGCATGTTGTTAAGTACGTTCACAACGATAATAGATGGCAACAAAATTCAACATCAAATTTCAAGGCCATTGAATTAGTGCAAGATGCCTTTATTTGGATGAAACATGGCCGTAACAACGATAATAGATGGCAACAAAATTCAACATCAAATTTCAAGGCCATTCAAATAGTGCAAGATGGCTTCATTTGGATGAAACATAGCCGTAACAACGATAATAGATGGCCAAAAAATTCAACATCAAATTTCAAGGCCATTCAAATAGTGCAAGATGGCTTCATTTGGATGAAACATGGCCGTAACAACGATAATAGATGGCAACAAAATTCAACATCAAATTTCAAGGCCATTCAAATAGTGCAAGATGGCTTCATTTGGATGAAACATGGCCGCAACAACGATAATAGATGGCAACAAACTCAACATCAAATTTCAAGGTCATTGAAATAGTGCAAAATGGCTTCATTTGGATAAAACATGGCCGTAACAACGATAATAGATGGCAACAAAATTCAACATCAAATTTCAAGGACATTCAAATAGTGCAAGATGCCTTTATTTGGATGAAACATGGCCGTAACAACGATAATAGATGGCAACAAAATTCAACATCAAATTTCAAGGCCAATGAATTAGTGCAAGATGCCTTTATTTGGATGTAACATGGCCGTAACAACGATAATTTTTTTTTCTTTGGCACAACAACCACTGTCGGTCAAGGGCCTGCCAAGTTCCCACTAGTGAAGTGAGCTTGGCTTACAGTGACTTATTGTTACCATAGCAGGATAGTCAGTCCTACGTATGGGAGCACGGTCTATTCGGGGCTTGAACCCATGACGGGCATGTTGTTAAGTACGTTCACAACGATAATAGATGGCAACAAAATTCAACATCAAATTTCAAGGCCATTGAATTAGTGCAAGATGCCTTTATTTGGATGAAACATGGCCGTAACAACGATAATAGATGGCAAAAAAACTCAACATCAAATTTCAAGGCCATTCAAATAGTGCAATATGGCTTCATTTGGATGAAAAATGGTCGTAACAACGATAATAGATGGCAAAAAAACTCAACATCAAATTTCAAGTCCATTCAAATAGTGCAATATGGCTTCATTTGGATGAAACATGGCCGTAACAACGATAATAGATGGCAACAAACTCAACATCAAATTTCAAGGTCATTGAAATAGTGCAAAATGGCTTCATTTGGATAAAACATGGCCGTAACAACGATAATAGATGGCAACAAAATTCAACATCAAATTTCAAGGCCATTCAAATAGTGCAAGATGCCTTTATTTGGATGAAACATGGCCGTCACAACGATAATAGATGGCAACAAAATTCAACATCAAATTTCAAGGCCAATGAATTAGTGCAAGATGCCTTTATTTGGATGTAACATGGCCGTAACAACGATAATTTTTTTTTTCTTTGGCACAACAACCACTGTCGGTCAAGGGCCTGCCAAGTTCCCACTAGTGAAGTGAGCTTGGCTTTCAGTGACTTATTGTTACCATAGCAGGATAGTCAGTCCTACGTATGGGAGCACGGTCTATTCGGGGCTTGAACCCATGACGGGCATGTTGTTAAGTACGTTCACAACGATAATAGATGGCAACAAAATTCAACATCAAATTTCAAGGCCAATGAATTAGTGCAAGATGCCTTTATTTGGATGAAACATGGCCGTAACAACGATAATTTTTTTTTCTTTGGCACAACAACCACTGTCGGTCAAGGGCCTGCCAAGTACCCACTAGTGAAGTGAGCTTGGCTTTCAGTGACTTATTGTTACCATAGCAGGATAGTCAGTCCTACGTATGGGAGCACGGTCTATTCGGGGCTTGAACCCATGACGGGCATGTTGTTAAGTACGTTCACAACGATAATAGATGGCAACAAAATTCAACATCAAATTTCAAGGCCAATGAATTAGTGCAAGATGCCTTTATTTGGATGTAACATGGCCGTAACAACGATATTTTTTTTTTCTTTGGCACAACAACCACTGTCGGTCAAGGGCCTGCCAAGTTCCCACTAGTGAAGTGAGCTTGAATTTCAGTGACTTATTGTTACCATAACAGGATAGTCAGTCCTACGTATGGGAGCACGGTCTATTTAGGGCTTGAACCCATGACGGGCATGTTGTTAAGTACGTTAACAACGATAATAGATGGCAACAAAATTCAACATCAAATTTCAAGGCCATTGAATTAGTGCAAGATGGCTTCATTTGGATGAAACATGGCCGTAACAACGATAATAGATGGCAAAAAAACTCAACATCAAATTTCAAGGCCATTCAAATAGTGCAATATGGCTTCATTTGGATGAAAAATGGTCGTAACAACGATAATAGATGGCAACAAAATTCAACATCAAATTTCAAGGCCATTCAAATAGTGCAAGATGGCTTCATTTGGATGAAACATAGCCGTAACAACGATAATAGATGGCAACAAAACTCAACATCAAATTTCAAGGCCATTCAAATAGTGCAAGATGGCTTCATTTGGATGAAACATGGCCGTAACAACGATAATAGATGGCAAAAAAACTCAACATCAAATTTCAAGGACATTCAAATAGTGCAATATGGCTGCACTTGGATGAAAAATGGTCGTAACAACGATAATAGATGGCAACAAAATTCAACATCAAATTTCAAGGCCATTCAAATAGTGCAAGATGGCTTCATTTGGATGAAACATAGCCGCAACAACGATAATAGATGGCCAAAAAACTCAACATCAAATTTCAAGGCCATTCAAATAGTGCAAGATGGCTTCATTTGGATGAAACATGGCCGTAACAACGATAATAGATGGCAACAAAATTCAACATCAAATTTCAAGGCCATTCAAATAGTGCAATATGGCTTCATTTGGATGAAACATGGCCGTAACAACGATAATAGATGGCAACAAACTCAACATCAAATTTCAAGGTCATTGATATAGTGCAAAATGGCTTCATTTGGATAAAACATGGCCGTAACAACGATAATAGATGGCAACAAAATTCAACATCAAATTTCAAGGCCATTCAAATAGTGCAAGATGCCTTTATTTGGATGAAACATGGCCGTAACAACGATAATAGATGGCAACAAAATTCAACATCAAATTTCAAGGCCAATGAATTAGTGCAAGATGCCTTTATTTGGATGTAACATGGCCGTAACAACGATAATTTTTTTTTTCTTTGGCACAACAACCACTGTCGGTCAAGGGCCTGCCAAGTACCCACTAGTGAAGTGAGCTTGGCTTTCAGTGACTTATTGTTACCATAGCAGGATAGTCAGTCCTACGTATGGGAGCACGGTATATTCGGGGCTTGAACCCATGACGGGCATGTTGTTAAGTACGTTCACAACGATAATAGATGGCAACAAAATTCAACATCAAATTTCAAGGCCATTGAATTAGTGCAAGATGCCTTTATTTGGATGAAACATGGCCGTAACAACGATAATAGATGGCAACAAAATTCAACATCAAATTTCAAGGCCATTCAAATAGTGCAAGATGGTTTCATTTGGATGAAACATGGCCGTAACAACGATAATAGATGGCAACAAAACTCAACATCAAATTTCAAGGCCTTTCAAATAGTGCAAGATGGCTTCATTTGGATGAAACATGGCCGTAACAACGATAATAGATGGCAACAAAACTCAACATCAAATTTCAAGGCCTTTCAAATAGTGCAAGATGGCTTCATATGGATAAAACATGGCCGTAACAACGATAATCGATGGGAACAAAATTCAACATCAAATTTCAAGGCCATTCAAATAGTGCAAGATGGCTTCATTTGGATGAAACATAGCCGTAACAACGATAATAGATGGCAACAAAACTCAACATCAAATTTCAAGGCCATTCAAATAGTGCAAGATGGCTTCATTTGGATGAAACATGGCCGTAACAACGATAATAGATGGTAAAAAAACTCAACATCAAATTTCAAGGACATTCAAATAGTGCAATATGGCTTCATTTGGATGAAACATGGCCGTAACAACGATAAAAGATGGCAACAAAATTCAACATCAAATTTCAAGGCCATTCAAATAGTGCAAGATGGCTTCGTTTGGATGAAACATGGCCGTAACAACGATAATAGATGGCAACAAATTTCAACATCAAATTTCAAGGCCATTCAAATAGTGCAAGATGGCTTCATTTGGATGAAACATGGCCGTAACAACGATAATAGATGGCAACAAATTTCAACATCAAATTTCAAGGACATTCAAATAGTGCAATATGGCTTCATTTGGATGAAACATGGCCGTAACAACGATAAAAGATGGCAACAAAATTCAACATCAAAGTTCAAGGCCATTCAAATAGTGCAAGATGGCTTCATTTGGATGAAACATGGCCGTAACAACGATAATAGATGGCAAAAAAAACTCAACATCAAATTTCAAGTCCATTCAAATAGTGCAATATGGCTTCATTTGGATGAAACATGGCCGTAACAACGATAATAGATGGCAACAAACTCAACATCAAATTTCAAGGTCATTGAAATAGTGCAAAATGGCTTCATTTGGATAAAACATGGCCGTAACAACGATAATAGATGGCAACAAAATTCAACATCAAATTTCAAGGCCATTCAAATAGTGCAAGATGCCTTTATTTGGATGAAACATGGCCGTAACAACGATAATAGATGGCAACAAAATTCAACATCAAATTTCAAGGCCAATGAATTAGTGCAAGATGCCTTTATTTGGATGAAACATGGCCGTAACAACGATAATTTTTTTTTCTTTGGCACAACAACCACTGTCGGTCAAGGGCCTGCCAAGTTCCCACTAGTGAAGTGAGCTTGGCTTTCAGTGACTTATTGTTACCATAGCAGGATAGTCAGTCCTACGTATGGGAGCACGGTCTATTCGGGGCTTGAACCCATGACGGGCATGTTGTTAAGTACGTTCACAACGATAATAGATGGCAACAAAATTCAACATCAAATTTCAAGGCCATTGAATTAGTGCAAGATGCCTTTATTTGGATGAAACATGGCCGTAACAACGATAATAGATGGCAAAAAAACTCAACATCAAATTTCAAGGCCATTCAAATAGTGCAATATGGCTTCATTTGGATGAAAAATGGTCGTAACAACGATAATAGATGGCAACAAAATTCAACATCAAATTTCAAGGCCATTCAAATAGTGCAAGATGGCTTCATTTGGATGAAACGTAGCCGTAACAACGATAATAGATGGCCAAAAAACTCAACATCAAATTTCAAGGCCATTCAAATAGTGCAAGATGGCTTCATTTGGATGAAACATGGCCGTAACAACGATAATAGATGGCAAAAAAACTCAACATCAAATTTCAAGGTCATTGAAATAGTGCAAAATGGCTTCATTTGGATAAAACATGGCCGTAACAACGATCATAGATGGCAACAAAATTCAACATCAAATTTCAAGGCCATTCAAATAGTGCAAGATGGCTTCATTTGGATGAAACATGGCCGTAACAACGATAATAGATGGCAACAAAATTCAACATCAAATTTCAAGGCCAATGAGTTAGTGCAAGATGCCTTTATTTGGATGTAACATGGCCGTAACAACGATATTTTTTTTTTCTTTGGCACAACAACCACTGTCGGTCAAGGGCCTGCCAAGTACCCACTAGTGAAGTGAGCTTGGCTTTCAGTGATTTATTGTTACCATAACAGGATAGTCAGTCCTACGTATGGGAGCACGGTCTATTTAGGGCTTGAACCCATGACGGGCATGTTGTTAAGTACGTTAACAACGATAATAGATGGCAACAAAATTCAACATCAAATTTCAAGTCCATTCAAATAGTGCAAGATGGCTTCATTTGGATGAAACATGGCCGTAACAACGATAATAGATGGCAACAAAACTCAACATCAAATTTCAAGGCCATTCAAATAGTGCAATATGGCTTCATTTGGATGAAAAATGGTCGTAACAACGATAATAGATGGCAACAAAATTCAACATCAAATTTCAAGGCCATTCAAATAGTGCAAGATGGCTTCATTTGGATGAAACATAGCCGTAACAACGATAATAGATGGCCAAAAAACTCAACATCAAATTTCAAGGCCATTCAAATAGTGCAAGATGGCTTCATTTGGATGAAACATGGCCGTAACAACGATAATAGATGGCAACAAAATTCAACATCAAATTTCAAGGCCATTCAAATAGTGCAAGATGGCTTCATTTGGATGAAACATGGCCGCAACAACGATAATAGATGGCAACAAACTCAACATCAAATTTCAAGGTCATTGAAATAGTGCAAAATGGCTTCATTTGGATAAAACATGGCCGTAACAACGATAATAGATGGCAACAAAATTCAACATCAAATTTCAAGGACATTCAAATAGTGCAAGATGCCTTTATTTGGATGAAACATGGCCGTAACAACGATAATAGATGGCAACAAAATTCAACATCAAATTTCAAGGCCAATGAATTAGTGCAAGATGCCTTTATTTGGATGTAACATGGCCGTAACAACGATAATTTTTTTTTCTTTGGCACAACAACCACTGTCGGTCAAGGGCCTGCCAAGTTCCCACTAGTGAAGTGAGCTTGGCTTACAGTGACTTATTGTTACCATAGCAGGATAGTCAGTCCTACGTATGGGAGCACGGTCTATTCGGGGCTTGAACCCATGACGGGCATGTTGTTAAGTACGTTCACAACGATAATAGATGGCAACAAAATTCAACATCAAATTTGAAGGCCATTGAATTAGTGCAAGATGCCTTTATTTGGATGAAACATGGCCGTAACAACGATAATAGATGGCAACAAAACTCAACATCAAATTTCAAGGCCATTCAAATAGTGCAATATGGCTTCATTTGGATGAAAAATGGTCGTAACAACGATAATAGATGGCAAAAAAACTCAACATCAAATTTCAAGTCCATTCAAATAGTGCAATATGGCTTCATTTGGATGAAACATGGCCGTAACAACGATAATAGATGGCAACAAAATTCAACATCAAATTTCAAGGCCATTCAAATAGTGCAAGATGCCTTTATTTGGATGAAACATGGCCGTAACAACGATAATAGATGGCAACAAAATTCAACATCAAATTTCAAGGCCAATGAATTAGTGCAAGATGCCTTTATTTGGATGTAACATGGCCGTAACAACGATAATTTTTTTTTCTTTGGCACAACAACCACTGTCGGTCAAGGGCCTGCCAAGTTCCCACTAGTGAAGTGAGCTTGGCTTTCAGTGACTTATTGTTACCATAGCAGGATAGTCAGTCCTACGTATGGGAGCACGGTCTATTCGGGGCTTGAACCCATTACGGGCATGTTGTTAAGTACGTTCACAACGATAATAGATGGCAACAAAATTCAACATCAAATTTCAAGGCCAATGAATTAGTGCAAGATGCCTTTATTTGGATGAAACATGGCCGTAACAACGATAATTTTTTTTTCTTTGGCACAACAACCACTGTCGGTCAAGGGCCTGCCAAGTACCCACTAGTGAAGTGAGCTTGGCTTTCAGTGACTTATTGTTACCATAGCAGGATAGTCAGTCCTACGTATGGGAGCACGGTCTATTCGGGGCTTGAACCCATGACGGGCATGTTGTTAAGTACGTTCACAACGATAATAGATGGCAACAAAATTCAACATCAAATTTCAAGGCCAATGAATTAGTGCAAGATGCCTTTATTTGGATGTAACATGGCCGTAACAACGATAATTTTTTTTTCTTTGGCACAACAACCACTGTCGGTCAAGGGCCTGCCAAGTTCCCACTAGTGAAGTGAGCTTGGCTTTCAGTGACTTATTGTTACCATAACAGGATAGTCAGTCCTACGTATGGGAGCACGGTCTATTTAGGGCTTGAACCCATGACGGGCATGTTGTTCAGTACGTTAACAACGATAATAGATGGCAACAAAATTCAACATCAAATTTCAAGGCCATTGAATTAGTGCAAGATGGCTTCATTTGGATGAAACATGGCCGTAACAACGATAATAGATGGCAAAAAAACTCAACATCAAATTTCAAGGCCATTCAAATAGTGCAATATGGCTTCATTTGGATGAAAAATGGTCGTAACAACGATAATAGATGGCAACAAAATTCAACATCAAATTTCAAGGCCATTCAAATAGTGCAAGATGGCTTCATTTGGATGAAACATAGCCGTAACAACGATAATAGATGGCAACAAAACTCAACATCAAATTTCAAGGCCATTCAAATAGTGCAAGATGGCTTCATTTGGATGAAACATGGCCGTAACAACGATAATAGATGGCAAAAAAACTCAACATCAAATTTCAAGGACATTCAAATAGTGCAATATGGCTGCACTTGGATGAAAAATGGTCGTAACAACGATAATAGATGGCAACAAAATTCAACATCAAATTTCAAGGCCATTCAAATAGTGCAAGATGGCTTCATTTGGATGAAACATAGCCGTAACAACGATAATAGATGGCCAAAAAACTCAACATCAAATTTCAAGGCCATTCAAATAGTGCAAGATGGCTTCATTTGGATGAAACATGGCCGTAACAACGATAATAGATGGCAACAAAATTCAACATCAAATTTCAAGGCCATTCAAATAGTGCAAGATGGCTGCATTTGGATGAAACATGGCCGCAACAACGATAATAGATGGCAACAAACTCAACATCAAATTTCAAGGTCATTGAAATAGTGCAAAATGGCTTCATTTGGATAAAACATGGCCGTAACAACGATAATAGATGGCAACAAAATTCAACATCAAATTTCAAGGACATTCAAATAGTGCAAGATGCCTTTATTTGGATGAAACATGGCCGTAACAACGATAATAGATGGCAACAAAATTCAACATCAAATTTCAAGGCCAATGAATTAGTGCAAGATGCCTTTATTTGGATGTAACATGGCCGTAACAACGATAATTTTTTTTTCTTTGGCACAACAACCACTGTCGGTCAAGGGCCTGCCAAGTTCCCACTAGTGAAGTGAGCTTGGCTTACAGTGACTTATTGTTACCATAGCAGGATAGTCAGTCCTACGTATGGGAGCACGGTCTATTCGGGGCTTGAACCCATGACGGGCATGTTGTTAAGTACGTTCACAACGATAATAGATGGCAACAAAATTCAACATCAAATTTCAAGGCCATTGAATTAGTGCAAGATGCCTTTATTTGGATGAAACATGGCCGTAACAACGATAATAGATGGCAACAAAACTCAACATCAAATTTCAAGGCCATTCAAATAGTGCAATATGGCTTCATTTGGATGAAAAATGGTCGTAACAACGATAATAGATGGCAAAAAAACTCAACATCAAATTTCAAGTCCATTCAAATAGTGCAATATGGCTTCATTTGGATGAAACATGGCCGTAACAACGATAATAGATGGCAACAAACTCAACATCAAATTTCAAGGTCATTGAAATAGTGCAAAATGGCTTCATTTGGATAAAACATGGCCGTAACAACGATAATAGATGGCAACAAAATTCAACATCAAATTTCAAGGCCATTCAAATAGTGCAAGATGCCTTTATTTGGATAAAACATGGCCGTAACAACGATAATAGATGGCAACAAAATTCAACATCAAATTTCAAGGCCAATGAATTAGTGCAAGATGCCTTTATTTGGATGTAACATGGCCGTAACAACGATAATTTTTTTTTCTTTGGCACAACAACCACTGTCGGTCAAGGGCCTGCCAAGTTCCCACTAGTGAAGTGAGCTTGGCTTTCAGTGACTTATTGTTACCATAGCAGGATAGTCAGTCCTACGTATGGGAGCACGGTCTATTCGGGGCTTGAACCCATGACGGGCATGTTGTTAAGTACGTTCACAACGATAATAGATGGCAACAAAATTCAACATCAAATTTCAAGGCCAATGAATTAGTGCAAGATGCCTTTATTTGGATGAAACATGGCCGTAACAACGATAATTTTTTTTTCTTTGGCACAACAACCACTGTCGGTCAAGGGCCTGCCAAGTACCCACTAGTGAAGTGAGCTTGGCTTTCAGTGACTTATTGTTACCATAGCAGGATAGTCAGTCCTACGTATGGGAGCACGGTCTATTCGGGGCTTGAACCCATGACGGGCATGTTGTTAAGTACGTTCACAACGATAATAGATGGCAACAAAATTCAACATCAAATTTCAAGGCCAATGAATTAGTGCAAGATGCCTTTATTTGGATGTAACATGGCCGTAACAACGATAATTTTTTTTTCTTTGGCACAACAACCACTGTCGGTCAAGGGCCTGCCAAGTTCCCACTAGTGAAGTGAGCTTGGCTTTCAGTGACTTATTGTTACCATAACAGGATAGTCAGTCCTACGTATGGGAGCACGGTCTATTTAGGGCTTGAACCCATGACGGGCATGTTGTTCAGTACGTTAACAACGATAATAGATGGCAACAAAATTCAACATCAAATTTCAAGGCCATTGAATTAGTGCAAGATGGCTTCATTTGGATGAAACATGGCCGTAACAACGATAATAGATGGCAAAAAAACTCAACATCAAATTTCAAGGCCATTCAAATAGTGCAATATGGCTTCATTTGGATGAAAAATGGTCGTAACAACGATAATAGATGGCAACAAAATTCAACATCAAATTTCAAGGCCATTCAAATAGTGCAAGATGGCTTCATTTGGATGAAACATAGCCGTAACAACGATAATAGATGGCAACAAAACTCAACATCAAATTTCAAGGCCATTCAAATAGTGCAAGATGGCTTCATTTGGATGAAACATGGCCGTAACAACGATAATAGATGGCAAAAAAACTCAACATCAAATTTCAAGGACATTCAAATAGTGCAATATGGCTGCACTTGGATGAAAAATGGTCGTAACAACGATAATAGATGGCAACAAAATTCAACATCAAATTTCAAGGCCATTCAAATAGTGCAAGATGGCTTCATTTGGATGAAACATAGCCGTAACAACGATAATAGATGGCCAAAAAACTCAACATCAAATTTCAAGGCCATTCAAATAGTGCAAGATGGCTTCATTTGGATGAAACATGGCCGTAACAACGATAATAGATGGCAACAAAATTCAACATCAAATTTCAAGGCCATTCAAATAGTGCAATATGGCTTCATTTGGATGAAACATGGCCGTAACAACGATAATAGATGGCAACAAACTCAACATCAAATTTCAAGGTCATTGAAATAGTGCAAAATGGCTTCATTTGGATAAAACATGGCCGTAACAACGATAATAGATGGCAACAAAATTCAACATCAAATTTCAAGGCCATTCAAATAGTGCAAGATGCCTTTATTTGGATGAAACATGGCCGTAACAACGATAATAGATGGCAACAAAATTCAACATCAAATTTCAAGGCCAATGAATTAGTGCAAGATGCCTTTATTTGGATGTAACATGGCCGTAACAACGATAATTTTTTTTTCTTTGGCACAACAACCACTGTCGGTCAAGGGCCTGCCAAGTACCCACTAGTGAAGTGAGCTTGGCTTTCAGTGACTTATTGTTACCATAGCAGGATAGTCAGTCCTACGTATGGGAGCACGGTCTATTCGGGGCTTGAACCCATGACGGGCATGTTGTTAAGTACGTTCACAACGATAATAGATGGCAACAAAATTCAACATCAAATTTCAAGGCCATTGAATTAGTGCAAGATGCCTTTATTTGGATGAAACATGGCCGTAACAACGATAATAGATGGCAACAAAATTCAACATCAAATTTCAAGGCTATTCAAATAGTGCAAGATGGTTTCATTTGGATGAAACATGGCCGTAACAACGATAATAGATGGCAACAAAACTCAACATCAAATTTCAAGGCCTTTCAAATAGTGCAAGATGGCTTCATTTGGATGAAACATGGCCGTAACAACGATAATAGATGGCAACAAAACTCAACATCAAATTTCAAGGCCTTTCAAATAGTGCAAGATGGCTTCATATGGATAAAACATGGCCGTAACAACGATAATCGATGGGAACAAAATTCAACATCAAATTTCAAGGCCATTCAAATAGTGCAAGATGGCTTCATTTGGATGAAACATAGCCGTAACAACGATAATAGATGGCAACAAAACTCAACATCAAATTTCAAGGCCATTCAAATAGTGCAAGATGGCTTCATTTGGATGAAACATGGCCGTAACAACGATAATAGATGGCAAAAAAACTCAACATCAAATTTCAAGGACATTCAAATAGTGCAATATGGCTTCATTTGGATGAAACATGGCCGTAACAACGATAAAAGATGGCAACAAAATTCAACATCAAATTTCAAGGCCATTCAAATAGTGCAAGATGGCTTCGTTTGGATGAAACATGGCCGTAACAACGATAATAGATGGCAACAAATTTCAACATCAAATTTCAAGACCATTCAAATAGTGCAAGATGGCTTCATTTGGATGAAACATGGCCGTAACAACGATAATAGATGGCAACAAAATTCAACATCAAATTTCAAGGCCATTCAAATAGTGCAAGATGGCTTCATTTGGATGAAACATGGCCGTAACAACGATAATAGATGGCAAAAAAACTCAAAATCAAATTTCAAGGCCATTGAAATAGTGCAAGATGGCTTCATTTGGATGAAACATGGCCGTAACAACGATAATAGTTGGCAACAAAATTCAACATCAAATTTCAAGGCCATTGAATTAGTGCAAGATGGCTTCATTTGGATGAAACATGGCCGTAACAACGATAATAGATGGCAACAAACTCAACATCAAATTTCAAGGTCATTGAAATAGTGCAAAATGGCTTCATTTGGATAAAACATGGCCGTAACAACGATAATAGATGGCAACAAAATTCAACATCAAATTTCAAGGCCATTCAAATAGTGCAAGATGCCTTTATTTGGATGTAACATGGCCGTAACAACGATAATAGATGGCAACAAAATTCAACATCAAATTACAAGGCCATTGATAGTGCAAGATGCCTTTATTTGGATGTAACATGGCCGTAACAACGATAATAGATGGCAACAAAATTCAACATCAAATTTCAAGGCCAATGAATTAGTGCAAGATGCCTTTATTTGGATGTAACATGGCCGTAACAACGATATTTTTTTTTCTTTGGCACAACAACCACTGTCGGTCAAGGGCCTGCCAAGTACCCACTAGTGAAGTGAGCTTGGCTTTCAGTGACTTATTGTTACCATAGCAGGATAGTCAGTCCTACGTATGGTAGCACGGTCTATTAGGGGCTTGAACCCATGACGGGCATGTTGTTAAGTACGTTAACAACGATAATAGATGGCAACAAAATTCAACATCAAATTTCAAGGCCATTCAAATAGTGCAAGATGGCTTCATTTGGATAAAACATTGCCGTAACAACGATAATAGATGGCAACAAAATTCAACATCAAATTTCAAGGCCATTCAAATAGTGCAAGATGGCTTCATTTGGATGAAACATGACCGTAACAACGATAATAGATGGTAACAAAACTCAACATCAAATTTCAAGGCCATTCAAATAGTGCAAGATGGCTTCATTTGGATGAAACATGGCCGTAACAACGATAATAGATGGCAACAAAATTCAACATCAAATTTCAAGGCCATTGAAATAGTGCAAGATGGCTTCATTTGGATGAAATATGGCCGTAACAACGATAATAGATGGCAACAAAATTCAACATCAAATTTCAAGGCCATTCAAATAGTGCAAGATACCTTTATTTGGATGAAACATGGCCGTAACAACGATAATAGATGGCAACAAAATTCAACATCAAATTTCAAGGCCATTCAAATAGTGCAAGATGGCTTCATTTGGATGAAACATGGCCGTAACAACGATAATAGATGGTAACAAAACTCAACATCAAATTTCAAGGCCATTCAAATAGTGCAAGATGGCTTCATTTGGATGAAACATGGCCGTAACAACGATAATAGATGGCAACAAAAATCAACATCAAATTTCAAGGCCAATGAATTAGTGCAAGATGCCTTTATTTGGATGTAACATGGCCGTAACAACGATAATTTCTTTTTTCTTTGGCACAACAACCACTGTCGGTCAAGGGTCTGCCAAGTACCCACTAGTGAAGTGAGCTTGGCTTTCAGTGACTTATTGTTACCATAGCAGGATAGTCAGTCCTACGTATGGGAGCACGGTCTATTCGGGGCTTGAACCCATGACGGGCATGTTGTTAAGTACGTTCACAACGATAATAGATGGCAACAAAATTCAACATCAAATTTCAAGGCCATTCAAATAGTGCAAGATGGCTTCATTTGGATGAAACATGGCCGTAACAACGATAATAGATGGCAACAAATTTCAACATCAAATTTCAAGGCCATTCAAATAGTGCAAGATGGCTTCATTTGGATGAAACATGGCCGTAACAATGATAACAGATGGCAACAAAATTCAATATCAAATTTCAAGGCCATTCAAATAGTGCAAGATGGCTTCATTTGGATGAAACATGGCCGTAACAACGATAATAGATGGCAACAAAATTCAACATCAAATTTCAAGGCCAATGAATTAGTGAAAGATGCCTTTATTTGGATGAAACATGGCCGTAACAACGATAATAGATGGCAAAAAAACTCAACATCAAATTTCAAGGCCATTCAAATAGTGCAAGATGGCTTCATTTGGATGAAACATGGCCGTAACAACGATAATAGATGGCAACAAAATTCAACATCAAATTTCAAGGCCATTCAAATAGTACAAGATGGCTTCATTTGGAAGAAACATGGCCGCAACAACGATAATAGATGGCAACAAAACTCAACATCAAATTTCAAGGCCATTCAAATAGTGCAATATGGCTTCATTTGGATGAAACATGGCCGTAACAACGATAATAGATGGCAACAAAAATCAACATCAAATTTCAAGGCCAATGAATTAGTGCAAGATGCCTTTATTTGGATGTAACATGGCCGTAACAACGATATTTTTTTTTTCTTTGGCACAACAACCACTGTCGGTCAAGGGCCTGCCAAGTACCCACTAGTGAAGTGAGCTTGGCTTTCAGTGACTTATTGTTACCATAACAGGATAGTCAGTCCTACGTATGGGAGCACGGTCTATTTAGGGCTTGAACCCATGACGGGCATGTTGTTAAGTACGTTAACAACGATAATAGATGGCAACAAAATTCAACATCAAATTTCAAGGCCATTCAAATAGTGCAAGATGGCTTCATTTGGATGAAACATAGCCGTAACAACGATAATAGATGGCCAAAAAACTTAACATCAAATTTCAAGGCCATTCAAATAGTGCAAGATGGCTTCATTTGGATGAAACATGGCCGTAACAACGATAATAGATGGCAACAAAACTCAACATCAAATTTCAAGTCCATTCAAATAGTGCAAGATGGCTTCATTTGGATGAAACATGGCCGTAACAACGATAATAGATGGCAACAAATATTCAACATCAAATTTCAAGGCCATTCAAATAGTACACGATGGCTTCATTTGGATGAAACATGGCCGTAACAACGATAATAGATGGCAACAAACTCAACATCAAATTTCAAGGCCATTCAAATGGTGCAAAATGGCTTCATTTGGATAAAACATGGCCGTTACAACGATAATAGATGGCAACAAAATTCAACATCAAATTTCAAGGCCATTCAAATAGTGCAAGATGGCTTGATTTGGATGAAACATGGCCGTAACAACGATAATAGATGGCAACAATATTCAACATCAAATTTCAAGGCCATTGATAGTGCAAGATGCCTATATTTGGATGTAGCATGGCCGTAACAACGATAATTTTTTTTCTTTGGCACAACAACCACTGTCGGTCAAGGGCCTGCCAAGTACCCACTAGTGAAGTGAGCTTGGCTTTCAGTGACTTATTGTTACCATAGCAGGATAGTCAGTCCTACGTATGGGAGCACGGTCTATTTAGGGCTAGAACCCATGACGGGCATGTTGTTAAGTACGTTAACAACGATAATAGATGGCAACAAAATTCAACATCAAATTTCAAGGCCATTCTAATAGTGCAAGATGGCTTCATTTGGATGAAACATGGCCGTAACAACGATAATAGATGGCAAAAAAACTCAACATCAAATTTCGAGGCCATTCAAATAGTGCAAGATGGCTTCATTTGGATGAAACATGGCCGTAACAACGATAATAGATGGCAACAAACTCAACATCAAATTTCAAGGTCATTGAAATAGTGCAAAATGGCTTCATTTGGATAAAACATGGTCGTAACAACGATAATAGATGGCAACAAAATTCAACATCAAATTTCAAGGTCATTGAATTAGTGCAAGATGGCTTCATTTGGATGTAACATGGCCGTAACAACGATAATAGATGGCAAAAAAAACTCAACATAAAATTTCAAGGCCATTCAAATAGTGCAAGATGGCTTCATTTGGATGAAACATGGCCGTAACAACGATAATAGATGGCAAAAAAACTCAACATCAAATTTCGAGGCCATTCAAATAGTGCAAGATGGCTTCATTTGGATGAAACATGGCCGTAACAACGATAATAGATGGCAACAAAATTCAACATCAAATTTCAAGGCCATTCAAATAGTGCAAGATGGCTTCATTTGGATGAAACATGGTCGTAACAACGATAATAGATGGCAACAAAATTCAACATCAAATTTCAAGGTCATTGAATTAGTGCAAGATGGCTTCATTTGGATGTAACATGGCCGTAACAACGATAATAGATGGCAAAAAAAACTCAACATAAAATTTCAAGGCCATTCAAATAGTGCAAGATGGCTTCATTTGGATGAAACATGGCCGTAACAACGATAATAGATGGCAACAAAATTCAACATCAAATTTCAAGGCCATTCAAATAGTGCAAGATGGCTTCATTTGGATGAAACATGGCCGTAACAACGATAATAGATGGCAACAAAATTCAACATCAAATTTCAAGGCCATTCAAATAGTGCAAGATGGCTTCATTTAGATGAAACATGGCCGTAACAACGATAATAGATGGCAACAAAATTCAACATCAAATTTCAAGGCCATTCAAATAGTGCAAGATGGCTTCATTTGGATGAAACATGGCCGTAACAACGATAATAGATGGCAAAAAAACTCAACATTAAATTTCAAGTCCATTCAAATAGTGCAATATGGATTCATTTGGATGAAACATGGCCGTAACAACGATAATAGATGGCAACAAAATTCAACATCAAATTTCAAGGCCATTCAAATAGTGCAAGATGGCTTCATTTGGATGAAACATGGCCGTAACAACGATAATAGATGGCAACAAAATTCAACATCAAATTTCAAGGCCATTCAAATAGTGCTAGATGGCTTCATTTGGATGAAACATGGCCGTAACAACGATAATAGATGGCAACAAAATTCAACATCAAATTTCAAGGCCATTGATAGTGCAAGATGCCTTTATTTGGATGTAACATGGCCGTAACAACGATAATTTTTTTTCTTTGGCACAACAACCACTGTCGGTCAAGGGCCTGCCAAGTACCCACTAGTGAAGTGAGCTTGGCTTACAGTGACTTATTGTTACCATAACAGGATAGTCAGTCCTACGTATGGGAGCACGGTATATTTAGGGCTTGAACCCATGACGGGCATGTTGTTAAGTACGTTAACAACGATAATAGATGGCAACAAAATTCAACATCAAATTTCAATGCCATTCAAATAGTACAAGATGGCTTCATTTGGATGAAACATGGCCGTAACAACGATAATAGATGGCAACAAAATTCAACATCAAATTTCAAGGCCATTGAAATAGTGCAAGATGGCTTCATTTGGATGAAACATGGCCGTAACAACGATAATAGATGGCAACAAAATTCAACATCAAATTTCAAGGCCATTCAAATAGTGCAAGATGGCTTCATTTGGATGAAACATGGCCGTAACAACGATAATAGATGGCAAAAAAACTCAACATCAAATTTCAAGGCCATTCAAATAGTGCAAGATGGCTTCATTTGGATGAAACATGGCCGTAACAACGATAATAGATGGCAACAAAACTCAACATCCAATTTCAAGGCCATTCAAATAGTGCAAGATGGCTTCATTTGGATGAAACATGGCCGTAACAACGATAATAGATGGCAACAAAATTCAACATCAAATTTCAAGGCCATTCAAATAGTGCAAGATGGCTTCATTTGGATGAAACATGGCTGTAACAACGATAATAGATGGCAACAAAACTCAACATCAAATTTCAAGTCCATTCAAATAGTGCAAGATGGCTTCATTTGGATGAAACATGGCCGTAACAACGATAATAGATGGCAACAAAATTCAACATCAAATTTCAAGGCCATTCAAATAGTGCAAGATGGCTTCATTTGGATGAAACATGGCCGTAACAACGATAATAGATGACAAAAAAACTCAACATCAAATTTCAAGGACATTGAAATAGTGCAAGATGGCTTCATTTGGATGAAACATGGCCGTAACAACGATAATAGATGGCAACAAAATTCAACATCAAATTTCAAGGCCATTCAAATAGTGCAAGATGGCTTCATTTGGATGAAACATGGCCGTAACAACGATAATAGATGGAAACAAAATTCAACATCAAATTTCAAGGCCATTCAAATACTGCAAGATAACTTCATTTGGATGAATCATGGCCGTAACAACGATAATAGATGGCAACAAAATTCAACATCAAATTTCAAGGCCATTCAAATAGTGCAAGATGGCTTCATTTGGATGAAACATGGCCGTAACAACGATAATAGATGGCAAAAAAACTCAACATCAAATTTCAAGGCCATTCAAATAGTGCAAGATGGCTTCATTTGGATGAATCATGGCCGTAACAACGATAATAGATGGCAACAAAATTCAACATCAAATTTCAAGGCCATTCAAATAGTGCAAGATGGCTTCATTTGGATGAAACATGGTCGTAACAACGATAATAGATGGCAACAAAATTCAACATCAAATTTCAAGGCCATTGAATTAGTGCAAGATGGCTTCATTTGGATGTAACATGGCCGTAACAACGATAATAGATGGCAAAAAAAAAACTCAACATAAAATTTCAAGGCCATTCAAATAGTGCAAGATGGCTTCATTTGGATGAAACATGGCCGTAACAACGATAATAGATGGCAACAAAATTCAACATCAAATTTCAAGGCCATTCAAATAGTGCAAGATGGCTTCATTTGGATGAAACATGGCCGTAACAACGATAATAGATGGCAACAAACTCAACATCAAATTTCAAGGTCATTCAAATAGTGCAAAATGGCTTCATTTGGATAAAACATGGCCGTAACAACGATAATAGATGGCAACAAAATTCAACATCAAATTTCAAGGCCATTGAATTAGTGCAAGATGGCTTCATTTGGATGAAACATGGCCGTAACAACGATAATTTTCTTTTCGTTGGCACAACAACCACTGTCGGTCAAGGGCCTGCCAAGTACCCACTAGTGAAGTGAGCTTGGCTTTCAGTGACTTATTGTTACCATAGCAGGATAGTCAGTCCTACGTATGGGAGCACGGTCTATTAAGGGCTTGAACCCATGACGGGCATGTTGTTAAGTACGTTAACAACGATAATAGATGGCAACAAAATTCAACATCAAATTTCAAGGCCATTGAATTAGTGCAAGATGGCTTCATTTGGATGAAACATGGCCGTAACAACGATAATTTTCTTTTCGTTGGCACAACAACCACTGTCGGTCAAGGGCCTGCCAAGTACCCACTAGTGAAGTGAGCTTGGCTTTCAGTGACTTATTGTTACCATAGCAGGATAGTCAGTCCTACGTATGGGAGCACGGTCTATTAAGGGCTTGAACCCATGACGGGCATGTTGTTAAGTACGTTAACAACGATAATAGATGGCAACAAATTTCAACATCAAATTTCAAGGCCATTCAAATAGTGCAAGATGGCTTCATTTGGATGAAACATGGCCGTAACAACGATAATAGATGGCAACAAAATTCAACATCAAATTTCAAGGCCATTCAAATAGTGCAAGATGGCTTCATTTGGATGAAACATGGCCGTAACAACGATAATAGATGGCAACAAAATTCAACATCAAATTTCAAGGCCATTGATAGTGCAAGATGCCTTTATTTGGATGTAACATGGCCGTAACAACGATAATTTTTTTTTCTTTGGCACAACAACCACTGTCGGTCAAGGGCCTGCCAAGTACCCACTAGTGAAGTGAGCTTGGCTTTCAGTGACTTATTGTTACCATAACAGGATAGTCAGTCCTACGTATGGGAGCACGGTATATTTGGGGCTTGAACCCATGACGGGCATGTTGTTAAGTACGTTAACAACGATAATAGATGGCAACAAAATTCAACATCAAATTTCAATGCCATTCAAATAGTACAAGATGGCTTCATTTGGATGAAACATGGCCGTAACAACGATAATAGATGGCAAAAAAACTCAACATCAAATTTCAAGGCCATTCAAATAGTGCAATATGGCTTCATTTGGATGAAACATGGCCGTAACAACGATAATAGATGGCAACAAAATTCAACATCAAATTTCAAGGCCATTCAAATAGTGCAAGATGGCTTCATTTGGATGAAACATGGCCGTAACAACGATAATAGATGGCAACAAAATTCAACATCAAATTTCAAGGCCATTCAAATAGTGCAAGATGGCTTCATTTGGATGAAACATGGCCGTAACAACGATAATAGATGGCAACAAAATTCAACTTTAATTTCAAGGCCATTCAAATAGTGCAAGATGGCTTCATTTAGATTAAACATGGCCGTAACAACGATAATAGATGGCAACAAAATTCAACATCAAATTTCAAGGCCATTCAAATAGTGCAAGATGGCTTCATTTGGATGAAACATGGCCGTAACAACGATAATAGATGGCAACAAAATTCAACATCAAATTTCAAGGCCATTCAAATAGTGCAAGATGGCTTCATTTGGATGTAACATGGCCGTAACAACGATAATAGATGGCAACAAAATTCAACATCAAATTTCAAGGCCATTCAAATAGTGCAAGATGGCTTCATTTGGATAAAACATGGCCGTAACAACGATAATAGATGGAAACAAAATTCAACATCAAATTTCAAGGCCATTCAAATACTGCAAGATGACTTCATTTGGATGAATCATGGCCGTAACAACGATAATAGATGGCAACAAAATTCAACATCAAATTTCAAGGCCATTCAAATAGTGCAAGATGGCTTCATTTGGATGAAACATGGCCGTAACAACGATAATAGATGGCAACAAAATTCAACATCAAATTTCAAGGCCATTCAAATAGTGCAAGATGGCTTCATTTGGATAAAACATGGCCGTAACAACGATAATAGATGGAAACAAAATTCAACATCAAATTTCAAGGCCATTCAAATACTGCAAGATGACTTCATTTGGATGAATCATGGCCGTAACAACGATAATAGATGGCAACAAAATTCAACATCAAATTTCAAGACCATTCAAATAGTGCAAGATGGCTTCATTTGGATGAAACATGGCCGTAACAACGATAATAGATGGCAACAAAATTCAACATCAAATTTCAAGGCCATTCAAATAGTGCAAGATGGCTTCATTTGGATGAAACATGGCCGTAACAACGATAATAGATGGCAACAAAATTCAACATCAAATTTCAAGGCCATTCAAATAGTGCAAGATGGCTTCATTTGGATAAAACATGGCCGTAACAACGATAATAGATGGAAACAAAATTCAACATCAAATTTCAAGGCCATTCAAATACTGCAAGATGACTTCATTTGGATGAATCATGGCCGTAACAACGATAATAGATGGCAACAAAATTCAACATCAAATTTCAAGACCATTCAAATAGTGCAAGATGGCTTCATTTGGATGAAACATGGCCGTAACAACGATAATACATGGCAAAAAAACTCAACATCAAATTTCAAGGCCATTCAAATAGTGCAAGATGGCTTCATTTGGATGAAACATGGCCGTAACAACGATAATAGATGGAAACAAAATTCAACATCAAATTTCAAGGCCATTCAAATAGTGCAAGATGGCTTCATTTGGATGAAACATGGCCGTAACAACGATAATACATGGCAAAAAAACTCAACATCAAATTTCAAGGCCATTCAAATAGTGCAAGATGGCTTCATTTGGATGAATCATGGCCGTAACAACGATAATAGATGGCAACAAAATTCAACATCAAATTTCAAGGCCATTCAAATAGTGCAAGATGGCTTCATTTGGATGAAACATGGCCGTAACAACGATAATACATGGCAAAAAAACTCAACATCAAATTTCAAGGCCATTCAAATAGTGCAAGATGGCTTCATTTGGATGAAACATGGCCGTAACAACGATAATAGATGGCAACAAAATTCAACATCAAATTTCAAGGCCATTCAAATAGTGCAAGATGGCTTCATTTGGATGAAACATGGCCGTAACAACGATAATACATGGCAAAAAAACTCAACATCAAATTTCAAGGCCATTCAAATAGTGCAAGATGGCTTCATTTGGATGAATCATGGCCGTAACAACGATAATAGATGGCAACAAATTTCAACATCAAATTTCAAGGCCATTCAAATAGTGCAAGATGGCTTCATTTGGATGAAACATGGCCGTAACAACGATAATTTTCTTTTCGTTAGCACAACTACCACTGTCGGTCAAGGGCCTGCCAAGTACCCACTAGTGAAGTGAGCTTGGCTTTCAGTGACTTATTGTTACCATAGCAGGATAGTCAGTCCTACGTATGGGAGCACGGTCTATTTGGGGCTTGAACTCATGACGGGCATGTTGTTAAGTACGTTAACAACGATAATAGATGGCAACAAAATTCAACATCAAATTTCAAGGCCATTCAAATAGTGCAAGATGGCTTCATTTGGATGAATCATGGCCGTAACAACGATAATAGATGGCAACAAAACTCAACATCAAATTTCAAGGCCATTCAAATAGTGCAAGATGGCTTCATTTGGATGAAACATGGCCGTAACAACGATAATAGATGGCAACAAAATTCAACATCAAATTTCAAGGCCATTGAATTAGTGCAAGATGGCTTCATTTGGATGTAACATGGCCGTAACAACGATAATAGATGGCAACAAAATTCAACATCAAATTTCAAGGCCATTCAAATAGTGCAAGATGGCTTCATTTGGATGAAACATGGCCGTAACAACGATAATAGATGGCAAAAAAACTCAACATCAAATTTCAAGGCCATTCAAATAGTGCAAGATGGCTTCATTTGGATGAAACATGGCCGTAACAACGATAATAGATGGCAACAAAATTCAACATCAAATTTCAAGACCATTCAAATAGTACAAGATGGCTTCATTTGGATGTAACATGGCCGTAACAACGATAATAGATGGCAACAAAATTCAACATCAAATTTCAAGGCCATTCAAATAGTGCAAGATGGCTTCATTTGGATGAAACATGGCCGTAACAACGATAATAGATGGCAACAAAATTCAACATCAAATTTCAAGGCCATTCAAATAGTGCAAGATGGCTTCATTTGGATGAAACATGGCCGTAACAACGATAATAGATGGCAAAAAAACTCAACATCAAATTTCAAGCACATTGAAGTAGTGCAAGATGGCTTCATTTGGATGAAACATGGCCGCAACAACAATAATAGATGGCAAAACAACTCAACATCAAATTTCAAGTCCATTCAAAAAGTGCAATATGGCTTCATTTGGATGAAACATGGCCGTAACAACGATAATAGATGGCAACAAAATTCAACATCAAATTTCAAGGCCATTCAAATAGTGCAAGATGGCTTCATTTGGATGAATCATGGCCGTAACAACGATAATAGATGGCAAAAAAACTCAACATCAAATTTCAAGGACATTCAAATAGTGCAAAATGGCTTCATTTGGATGAAACATGGCCGTAACAACGATAATAGATGGCAACAAAAATCAACACCAAATTTGAAGGCCAATGAATTAGTGCAAGATGCCTTTATTTGGATGAAACATGGCCGTAACAACGATAATAGATGGCAAAAAAACTCAACATCAAATTTCAAGGCCATTCAAATAGTGCAAGATGCCTTTATTTGGATGAAACATGGCCGTAACAACGATAATTTTTTTTTCTTTGGCACAACAACCACTGTCGGTCAAGGGCCTGCCAAGTACCCACTAGTGAAGTGAGCTTGGCTTTCAGTGACTTATTGTTACCATAACAGGATAGTCAGTCCTACGTATGGGAGCACGGTCTATTTAGGGCTTGAACCCATGACGGGCATGTTGTTAAGTACGTTAACAACGATAATAGATGGCAACAAAATTCAACATCAAATTTCAAGGCCATTCAAATAGTGCAAGATGGCTTCATTTGGATGAAACATGGCCGTAACAACGATAATAGATGGCAAAAAAACTCAACATCAAATTTCAAGGCCATTCAAATAGTGCAATATGGCTTCATTTGGATGAAACATGGTCGTAACAACGATAATAGATGGCAACAAAATTTAACATCAAATTTCAAGGCCATTCAAATAGTGCAAGATGGCTTCATTTGGATGAAACATAGCCGTAACAACGATAATAGATGGCAACAAAATTCAACATCAAATTTCAAGGCCATTCAAATAGTGCAAGATGGCTTCATTTGGATGAAACATGGCCGTAACAACGATAATAGATGGCAACAAAATTCAACATCAAATTTCAAGGCCATTCAAATAGTGCAAGATGGCTTCATTTGGATGAAACATGGCCGTAACAACGATAATAGATGGCAAAAAAACTCAACATCAAATTTCAAGCACATTGAAGTAGTGTAAGATGGCTTCATTTGGATGAAACATGGCCGCAACAACAATAATAGATGGCAAAACAACTCAACATCAAATTTCAAGGCCATTCAAATAGTGCAAGATGGCTTCATTTGGATGAAACATGGCCGTAACAACGATAATAGATGGCAACAAAATTCAACATCAAATTTCAAGGCCATTCAAATAGTGCAAGATGGCTTCATTTGGATGAAACATGGCCGTAACAACGATAATAGATGGCAAAAAAACTCAACATCAAATTTCAAGCACATTGAAGTAGTGCAAGATGGCTTCATTTGGATGAAACATGGCCGCAACAACAATAATAGATGGCAAAACAACTCAACATCAAATTTCAAGTCCATTCAAAAAGTGCAATATGGCTTCATTTGGATGAAACATGGCCGTAACAACGATAATAGATGGCAACAAAATTCAACATCAAATTTCAAGGCCATTCAAATAGTGCAAGATGGCTTCATTTGGATGAATCATGGCCGTAACAACGATAATAGATGGCAAAAAAACTCAACATCAAATTTCAAGTCCATTCAAAAAGTGCAATATGGCTTCATTTGGATGAAACATGGCCGTAACAACGATAATAGATGGCAACAAAATTCAACATCAAATTTCAAGGCCATTCAAATAGTGCAAGATGGCTTCATTTGGATGAATCATGGCCGTAACAACGATAATAGATGGCAAAAAAACTCAACATCAAATTTCAAGGCCATTCAAATAGTGCAAGATGCCTTTATTTGGATGAAACATGGCCGTAACAACGATAATTTTTTTTTCTTTGGCACAACAACCACTGTCGGTCAAGGGCCTGCCAAGTACCCACTAGTGAAGTGAGCTTGGCTTTCAGTGACTTATTGTTACCATAACAGGATAGTCAGTCCTACGTATGGGAGCACGGTCTATTTAGGGCTTGAACCCATGACGGGCATGTTGTTAAGTACGTTAACAACGATAATAGATGGCAACAAAATTCAACATCAAATTTCAAGGCCATTCAAATAGTGCAAGATGGCTTCATTTGGATGAAACATGGCCGTAACAACGATAATAGATGGCAAAAAAACTCAACATCAAATTTCAAGGCCATTCAAATAGTGCAATATGGCTTCATTTGGATGAAACATGGTCGTAACAACGATAATAGATGGCAACAAAATTTAACATCAAATTTCAAGGCCATTCAAATAGTGCAAGATGGCTTCATTTGGATGAAACATAGCCGTAACAACGATAATAGATGGCAAAAAAACTCAACATCAAATTTCAAGGCCATTCAAATAGTGCAAGATGGCTTCATTTGGATGAAACATGGCCGTAACAACGATAATAGATGGCAACAAAACTCAACATCAAATTTCAAGTCCATTCAAATAGTGCAATATGGCTTCATTTAGATGAAACATGGCCGTAACAACGATAATAGATGGCAACAAAATTCAACATCAAATTTCAAGGCCATTCAAATAGTGCAAGATGGCTTCATTTGGATGAAACATGGCCGTAACAACGATAATAGATGGCAACAAACTCAACATCAAATTTCAAGGTCATTGAAATAGTGCAAAATGGCTTCATTTGGATGAAACATGGCCGTAACAACGATAATAGATGGCAACAAAATTCAACATCAAATTTCAAGGCCATTCAAATAGTGCAAGATGCCTTTATTTGGATGAAACATGGCCGTAACAACGATAATAGATGGCAACAACATTCAACATCAAATTTCAAGGCCAATGAATTAGTGCAAGATGCCTTTATTTGGATGTAACATGGCCGTAACAACGATATTTTTTTTTCTTTGGCACAACAACCACTGTCGGTCAAGGGCCTGCCAAGTTCCCACTAGTGAAGTGAGCTTGGCTTTCAGTGACTTATTGTTACCATAGCAGGATAGTCAGTCCTACGTATGGGAGCACGGTCTATTCGGGGCTTGAACCCATGACGGGCATGTTGTTAAGTACGTTAACAACGATAATAGATGGCAACAAAATTCAACATCAAATTTCAAGGCCATTGAATTAGTGCAAGATGCCTTTATTTAAATGAAACATGGCCGTAACAACGATAATAGATGGCAACAAAATTCAACATCAAATTTCAAGGCCATTGAAATAGTGCAAGATGGCTTCATTTGGATGAAACATGGCCGTAACAACGATAATAGATGGCAACAAAATTCAACATCAAATTTCAAGGCCATTCAAATAGTGCAAGATGGCTTCATTTGGATGAAACATGGCCGTAACAACGATAATAGATGGCAACAAAACTCAACATCAAATTTCAAGGCCATTGAAATAGTGCAAGATGCCTTTCTTTGGATGAAACATGGCCGTAACAACGATAATAGATGGCAACAAAATTCAACATCAAATTTCAAGGCCATTCAAATAGTGCAAGATGGCTTCATTTGGATGAAACATGGCCGTAACAACGATAATAGATGGCAACAAGATTCAACATCAAATTTCAAGGCCAATAAATTAGTGCAAGATGCCTTTATTTGGATGAAACATGGCCGTAACAACGATAATAGATGGCAACAAAACTCAACATCAAATTTCAAGGCCATTCAAATAGTGCAAGATGGCTTCATTTGGATGAAACATGGCCGTAACAACGATAATAGATGGTAAAAAAACTCAACATCAAATTTCAAGGCCATTCAAATAGTGCAAGATGGCTTCATTTGGATGAAACATGGCCGTAACAACGATAATAGATGGCAACAAAATTCAACATCAAATTTCAAGGCCATTCAAATAGTGCAAGATGGCTTCATTTGGATGAAACATGGCCGTAACAACGATAATAGATGGCAACAAAATTCAACATCAAATTTCAAGGCCAATGAATTAGTGCAAGATGCCTTTATTTGGATGTAACATGGCCGTAACAACGATAATTTTTTTTTTCTTTGGCACAACAACCACTGTCGGTCAAGGGTCTGCCAAGTACCCACTAGTGAAGTGAGCTTGGCTTTCAGTGACTTATTGTTACCATAGCAGGATAGTCAGTCCTACGTATGGGAGCACGGTCTATTCGGGGCTTGAACCCATGACGGGCATGTTGTTAAGTACGTTAACAACGATAATAGATGGCAACAAAATTCAACATCAAATTTCAAGGCCATTCAAATAGTGCAAGATGGCTTCATTTGGATGAAACATGGTCGTAACAACGATAATAGATGGCAACAAAATTCAACATCAAATTTCAAGGCCATTCAAATAGTGCAAGATGGCTTCATTTGGATGAAACATAGCCGTAACAACGATAATAGATGGCAAAAAAACTCAACATCAAATTTCAAGGCCATTCAAATAGTGCAAGATGGCTTCATTTGGATGAAACATGGTCGTAACAACGATAATAGATGGCAACAAAACTCAACATCAAATTTCAAGTCCATTCAAATAGTGCAATATGGCTTCATTTAGATGAAACATGGCCGTAACAACGATAATAGATGGCAACAAAATTCAACATCAAATTTCAAGGCCATTCAAATAGTGCAAGATGGCTTCATTTGGATGAAACATGGCCGTAACAACGATAATAGATGGCAACAAACTCAACATCAAATTTCAAGGTCATTGAAATAGTGCAAAATGGCTTCATTTGGATGAAACATGGCCGTAACAACGATAATAGATGGCAACAAAATTCAACATCAAATTTCAAGGCCATTCAAATAGTGCAAGATGCCTTTATTTGGATGAAACATGGCCGTAACAACGATAATAGATGGCAACAACATTCAACATCAAATTTCAAGGCCAATGAATTAGTGCAAGATGCCTTTATTTGGATGTAACATGGCCGTAACAACGATATTTTTTTTTCTTTGGCACAACAACCACTGTCGGTCAAGGGCCTGCCAAGTTCCCACTAGTGAAGTGAGCTTGGCTTTCAGTGACTTATTGTTACCATAGCAGGATAGTCAGTCCTACGTATGGGAGCACGGTCTATTCGGGGCTTGAACCCATGACGGGCATGTTGTTAAGTACGTTAACAACGATAATAGATGGCAACAAAATTCAACATCAAATTTCAAGGCCATTGAATTAGTGCAAGATGCCTTTATTTAAATGAAACATGGCCGTAACAACGATAATAGATGGCAACAAAATTCAACATCAAATTTCAAGGCCATTGAAATAGTGCAAGATGGCTTCATTTGGATGAAACATGGCCGTAACAACGATAATAGATGGCAACAAAATTCAACATCAAATTTCAAGGCCATTCAAATAGTGCAAGATGGCTTCATTTGGATGAAACATGGCCGTAACAACGATAATAGATGGCAACAAAACTCAACATCAAATTTCAAGGCCATTGAAATAGTGCAAGATGCCTTTCTTTGGATGAAACATGGCCGTAACAACGATAATAGATGGCAACAAAATTCAACATCAAATTTCAAGGCCATTGAATTAGTGCAAGATGGCTTCATTTGGATGAAACATGGCCGTAACAACGATAATAGATGGCAACAAAATTCAACATCAAATTTCAAGGCCAATGAATTAGTGCAAGATGCCTTTATTTGGATGAAACATGGCCGTAACAACGATAATAGATGGCAACAAAACTCAACATCAAATTTCAAGGCCATTCAAATAGTGCAAGATGGCTTCATTTGGATGAAACATGGCCGTAACAACGATAATAGATGGTAAAAAAACTCAACATCAAATTTCAAGGCCATTCAAATAGTGCAAGATGGCTTCATTTGGATGAAACATGGCCGTAACAACGATAATAGATGGTAAAAAAACTCAACATCAAATTTCAAGGCCATTCAAATAGTGCAAGATGGCTTCATTTGGATAAAACATGGCCGTAACAACGATAATAGATGGCAACAAAATTCAACATCAAATTTCAAGGCCAATGAATTAGTGCAAGATGCCTTTATTTGGATGTAACATGGCCGTAACAACGATAATTTTTTTTTTCTTTGGCACAACAACCACTGTCGGTCAAGGGTCTGCCAAGTACCCACTAGTGAAGTGAGCTTGGCTTTCAGTGACTTATTGTTACCATAGCAGGATAGTCAGTCCTACGTATGGGAGCACGGTCTATTCGGGGCTTGAACCCATGACGGGCATGTTGTTAAGTACGTTAACAACGATAATAGATGGCAACAAAATTCAACATCAAATTTCAAGGCCAATAAATTAGTGCAAGATGCCTTTATTTGGATGAAACATGGCCGTAACAACGATAATAGATGGCAAAAAAACTCAACATCAAATTTCAAGGACATTGAAATAGTGCAAGATGGCTTCATTTGGATGAAACATGGCCGTAACAACGATAATAGATGGCAACAAAATTCAACATCAAATTTCAAGGCCATTCAAATAGTGCAAGATGGCTTCATTTGGATGAAACATGGCCGTAACAACGATAATAGATGGCAACAAAACTCAACATCAAATTTCCAGGACATTCAAATAGTGCAAGATGGCTTGATTTGGATGAAACATGGCCGTAACAACGATAATAGATGGCAACAAAAATCAACATCAAATTTCAAGGCCAATGAATTAGTGCAAGATGCCTTTATTTGGATGTAACATGGCCGTAACAACGATAATTTTTTTTTCTTTGGCACAACAACCACTGTCGGTCAAGGGCCTGCCAAGTACCCACTAGTGAAGTGAGCTTGGCTTTCAGTGACTTATTGTTACCATAAAAGGATAGTCAGTCCTACGTATGGGAGCACGGTCTATTTAAGGCTTGAACCCATGACGGGCATGTTGTTAAGTACGTTAACAACGATAATAGATGGCAACAAAATTCAACATCAAATTTCAAGGCCATTCAAATAGTGCAAGATGGCTTCATTTGTATGAAACATAGCCGTAACAACGATAATAGATGGCAACAAAATTCAACATCAAATTTCAAGGCCATTCAAATAGTGCAAGATGGCTTCATTTGGATGAAACATGGCCGTAACAACGATAATAGATGGCAAAAAAACTCAACATCAAATTTCAAGTCCATTCAAAAAGTGCAATATGGCTTCATTTGGATGAAACATGGCCGTAACAACGATAATAGATGGCAACAAAATTCAACATCAAATTTCAAGGCCATTCAAATAGTGCAAGATGGCTTCATTTGGATGAAACATGGCCGTAACAACGATAATAGATGGCAAAAAAACTCAACATCAAATTTCAAGGACATTGAAATAGTGCAAAATGGCTTCATTTGGATGAAACATGGCCGTAACATCGATAACAGATGGCAACAAAAATCAACATCAAATTTCAAGGCCAATGAATTAGTGCAAGATGGCTTCATTTGGATGAAACATGGCCGTAACAACGATAATAGATGGCAACAAAATTCAACATCAAATTTCAAGGCCATTCAAATAGTGCAAGATGACTTCATTTGGATGAATCATGGCCGTAACAACGATAATAGATGGCAACAAAATTCAACATCAAATTTCAAGGCCATTCAAATAGTGCAAGATGGCTTGATTTGGATGAAACATGGCCGTAACAACGATAATAGATGGCAACAAAATTCAACATCAAATTTCAAGGCCATTCAAATAGTGCAAGATGGCTTCATTTGGATGAAACATGGCCGTAACAACGATAATAGATGGCAACAAAATTCAACATCAAATTTCAAGGCCATTGATAGTGCAAGATGCCTTTATTTGGATGTAGCATGGCCGTAACAACGATAATTTTTTTTCTTTGGCACAACAACCACTGTCGGTCAAGGGCCTGTCAAGTACCCACTAGTGAAGTGAGCTTGGCTTTCAGTGACTTATTGTTACCATAGCAGGATAGTCAGTCCTACGTATGGGAGCACGGTCTATTCAGGGCTAGAACCCATGACGGGCATGTTGTTAAGTACGTTAACAACGATAATAGATGGCAACAAAATTCAACATCAAATTTCAAGGCCATTGAATAAGTGCAAGATGGCTTCATTTGGATGAAACATGGCCGTAACAACGATAATAGATGGCAAAAAAACTCAACATCAAATTTCAAGGCCATTCAAATAGTGCAAAATGGCTTCATTTGGATGAAACATGGCCGTAACAACGATAATAGATGGCAACAAATTTCAACATCAAATTTCAAGGCCATTCAAATAGTGCAAGATGGCTTCATTTGGATGAAACATGGCCGTAACAACGATAATAGATGGCAACAAAATTCAACATCAAATTTCAAGGCCATTCAAATAGTGCAAGATGGCTTCATTTGGATGAAACATGGCCGTAACAACGATAATAGATGGCAACAAAATTCAACATAAAATTTCAAGGCCAATGAATTAGTGCAAGATGCCTTTGTTGGATGAAACATGGCCGTAACAACGATAATAGATGGCAACAAAATTCAACATCAAATTTCAAGGCCATTCAAATAGTGCAAGATGGCTTCATTTGGATGAAACATGGCCGTAACAACGATAATAGATGGCAACAAAATTCAACATCAAATTTCAAGGCCATTCAAATAGTGCAAGATGGCTTCATTTGGATGAAACATGGCCGTAACAACGATAATAGATGGCAACAAAATTCAACATCAAATTTCAAGGCCATTCAAATAGTGCAAGATGGCTTCATTTGGATGAAACATGGCCGTAACAACGATAATAGATGGCAACAAAATTCAACATCAAATTTCAAGGCCATTGAAATAGTGCAAGATGGCTTCATTTGGATGAAACATGGCCGTAACAACGATAATAGATGGCAACAAAATTCAACATCAAATTTCAAGGCCATTCAAATAGTGCAAGATGGCTTCATTTGGATGAAACATGGCCGTAACAACGATAATAGATGGCAACAAAATTAAACATAAAATTTCAAGCCCAATGAATTAGTGCAAGATGCCTTTTTTTGGATGAAACATGGCCGTAACAACGATAATAGATGGCAACAAAATTCAACATCAAATTTCAAGGCCATTCAAATAGTGCAAGATGCCTTTATTTGGATGAAACATGGCCGTAACAACGATAATAGATGGCAACAAAATTCAACATCAAATTTCAAGGCCATTCAAATAGTGCAAGATGGCTTCATTTGGATGAAACATGGCCGTAACAACGATAATAGATGGCAACAAAATTCAACATCAAATTTCAAGGCCATTCAAATAGTACAAGATGGCTTCATTTGGAAGAAACATGGCCGTAACAACGATAATAGATGGCAAAAAAACTCAACATCAAATTTCAAGCACATTCAAATAGTGCAATATGGCTTCATTTGGATGAAACATGGCCGTAACAACGATAATAGATGGCAACAAAATTCAACATCAAATTTCAAGGCCATTTAAATAGGGCAAGATGGCTTCATTTGGATGAAACATGGCCAAAACAACGATAATAGATGGCAAAAAAACTCAACATCAAATTTCAAGCACATTGAAATAGTGCAAGATGGCTTCATTTGGATGAAACATGGCCGCAACAACAATAATAGATGGCAAAACAACTCAACATCAAATTTCAAGGCCATTCAAAAAGTGCAATATGGCTTCATTTGAATTAAACATGGCCGTAACAACGATAATAGATGGCAACAAAACTCAACATCAAATTTCAAGGCCATTGAAATAGTGCAAGATGCCTTCATTTGGATGAAACATGGCCGTAACAACGATAATAGATGGCAAAAAAACTCAACATCAAATTTCAAGGACATTGAAATAGTGCAAGTTGGCTTCACTTGGATGAAACATGGCCGTAACAACGATAATAGATGGCAACAAAATTCAACATCAAATTTCAAGGCCAATGAATTAGTGCAAGATGCCTTTATTTGGATGTAACATGGCCGTAACAACGATAATTTTTTTTTCTTTGGCACAACAACCACTGTCGGTCAAGGGCCTGCCAAGTACCCACTAGTGAAGTGAGCTTGGCTTTCAGTGACTTATTGTTACCATAACAGGATAGTCAGTCCTACGTATGGGAGCACGGTCTATTCGGGGCTTGAACCCATGACGGGCATGTTGTTAAGTACGTTAACAACGATAATAGATGGCAACAAAATTCAACATCAAATTTCAAGGCCATTCAAATAGTGCAAGATGGCTTCATTTGGATGAAACATGGCCGTAACAACGATAATAGATGGCAAAAAAAACTCAACATCAAATTTCAAGGCCATTCAAATAGTGCAATATGGCTTCATTTGGATGAAACATGGCCGTAACAACGATAATAGATGGCAACAAAATTCAACATCAAATTTCAAGGCCATTCAAATAGTGCAAGATGGCTTCATTTGGATGAAACATGGCCGTAACAACGATAATAGATGGCAAAAAAACTCAACATCAAATTTCAAGGACATTGAAATAGTGCAAGATGGCTTCATTTGGATGAAACATAGCCGTAACAACGATAATAGATGGCCAAAAAAAACTCAACATCAAATTTCAAGGCCATTCAAATAGTGCAATATGGCTTCATTTGGATGAAACATGGCCGTAACAACGATAATAGATGGCAACAAACTCAACATCAAATTTCAAGTCCATTCAAATAGTGCAATATGGCTTCATTTGGATGAAACATGGCCGTAACAACGATAATAGATGGCAACAAAATTCAACATCAAATTTCAAGGCCATTCAAATAGTGCAAGATGGCTTCATTTGGATGAAACATGGCCGTAACAACGATAATAGATGGCAAAAAAACTCAACATCAAATTTCAAGGACATTGAAATAGTGCAAAATGGCTTCATTTGGATGAAACATGGCCGTAACATCGATAATAGATGGCAACAAAATTCAACATCAAATTTCAAGGCCAATGAATTAGTGCAAGATGGCTTCATTTGGATGAAACATGGCCGTAACAACGATAATAGATGGCAAAAAAACTCAACATCAAATTTCAAGGACAGTCAAATAATGCAAGATGGCTTCATTTGGATGAAACATGGCCGTAACAACGATAATAGATGGCAACAAAATTCAACATCAAATTTCAAGGCCATTCAAATAGTGCAAGATGGCTTCATTTGGATGAAACATGGCCGTAACAACGATAATAGATGGCAACAAAATTCAACATCAAATTTCAAGGCCATTCAAATAGTGCAATATGGCTTCATTTGGATGAAACATGGCCGTAACAACGATAATAGATGGCAACAAAATTCAACATCAAATTTCAAGGCCATTCAAATAGGGCAAGATGGCTTCATTTGGATGAAACATGGCCAAAACAACGATAATAGATGGCAAAAAAACTCAACATCAAATTTCGAGCACATTGAAATAGTGCAAGATGGCTTCATTTGGATGAAACATGGCCGCAACAACAATAATAGATGGCAAAACAACTCAACATCAAATTTCAAGTCCATTCAAAAAGTGCAATATGGCTTCATTTGGATGAAACATGGCCGTAACAACGATAATAGATGGCAACAGAATTCAACATCAAATTTCAAGGCCATTCAAATAGTGCAAGATGGCTTCATTTGGATGTAACATGGCCGTAACAACGATAATAGATGGCAAAAAAACTCAACATCAAATTTCAAGGACATTGAAATAGTGCAAGATGGCTTCATTTGGATGAAACATGGCCGTAACAACGATAATAGATGGCAACAAAATTCAACATCAAATTTCAAGGCCATTCAAATAGTGCAAGATGGCTTCATTTGGATGAAACATAGCCGTAACAACGATAATAGATGGCCAAAAAATTCAACATCAAATTTCAAGGCCATTCAAATAGTGCAAGATGGCTTCATTTGGATGAAACATGGCCGTAACAACGATAATAGATGGCAACAAACTCAACATCAAATTTCAAGTCCATTCAAATAGTGCAATATGGCTTCATTTGGATGAAACATGGCCGTAACAACGATAATAGATGGCAACAAAATTCAACATCAAATTTCAAGGCCATTCAAATAGTGCAAGATGGCTTCATTTGGATGAAACATGGCCGTAACAACGATAATAGATGGCAAAAAAAACTCAACATCAAATTTCAAGGCCATTCAAATAGTGCAATATGGCTTCATTTGGATGAAACATGGCCGTAACAACGATAATAGATGGCAACAAAACTCAACATCAAATTTCAAGGCCATTCAAATAGTGCAATATGGCTTCATTTGGATGAAACATGGTCGTAACAACGATAATAGATGGCAACAAAATTCAACATCAAATTTCAAGGCCATTCAAATAGTGCAAGATGGCTTCATTTGGATGAAACATAGCCGTAACAACGATAATAGATGGCCAAAAAATTCAACATCAAATTTCAAGGCCATTCAAATAGTGCAAGATGGCTTCATTTGGATGAAACATGGCCGTAACAACGATAATAGATGGCAACAAACTCAACATCAAATTTCAAGTCCATTCAAATAGTGCAATATGGCTTCATTTGGATGAAACATGGCCGTAACAACGATAATAGATGGCAACAAAATTCAACATCAAATTTCAAGGCCATTCAAATAGTGCAAGATGGCTTCATTTGGATGAAACATGGCCGTAACAACGATAATAGATGGCAAAAAAACTCAACATCAAATTTCAAGGACATTGAAATAGTGCAAAATGGCTTCATTTGGATGAAACATGGCCGTAACATCGATAATAGATGGCAACAAAATTCAACATCAAATTTCAAGGCCAATGAATTAGTGCAAGATGGCTTCATTTGGATGAAACATGGCCGTAACAACGATAATAGATGGCAAAAAAACTCAACATCAAATTTCAAGGACAGTCAAATAATGCAAGATGGCTTCATTTGGATGAAACATGGCCGTAACAACGATAATAGATGGCAACAAAATTCAACATCAAATTTCAAGGCCATTCAAATAGTGCAAGATGGCTTCATTTGGATGAAACATGGCCGTAACAACGATAATAGATGGCAACAAAATTCAACATCAAATTTCAAGACCATTCAAATAGTGCAATATGGCTTCATTTGGATGAAACATGGCCGTAACAACGATAATAGATGGCAACAAAATTCAACATCAAATTTCAAGGCCATTCAAATAGGGCAAGATGGCTTCATTTGGATGAAACATGGCCAAAACAACGATAATAGATGGCAAAAAAACTCAACATCAAATTTCGAGCACATTGAAATAGTGCAAGATGGCTTCATTTGGATGAAACATGGCCGCAACAACAATAATAGATGGCAAAACAACTCAACATCAAATTTCAAGTCCATTCAAAAAGTGCAATATGGCTTCATTTGGATGAAACATGGCCGTAACAACGATAATAGATGGCAACAGAATTCAACATCAAATTTCAAGGCCATTCAAATAGTGCAAGATGGCTTCATTTGGATGTAACATGGCCGTAACAACGATAATAGATGGCAAAAAAACTCAACATCAAATTTCAAGGACATTGAAATAGTGCAAGATGGCTTCATTTGGATGAAACATGGCCGTAACAACGATAATAGATGGCAACAAAATTCAACATCAAATTTCAAGGCCATTCAAATAGGGCAAGATGGCTTCATTTGGATGAAACATGGCCAAAACAACGATAATAGATGGCAAAAAAACTCAACATCAAATTTCAACCACATTGAAATAGTGCAAGATGGCTTCATTTGGATGAAACATGGCCGCAACAACAATAATTGATGGCAAAACAACTCAACATCAAATTTCAAGGCCATTCAAAAAGTGCAATATGGCTTCATTTGGATGAAACATGGCCGTAACAACGATAATAGATGGCAAAAAAACTCAACATCAAATTTCAAGGCCATTCAAATAGTGCAATATGGCTTCATTTGGATGAAACATGGCCGTAACAACGATAATAGATGGCAACAAAATTCAACATCAAATTTCAAGGCCATTCAAATAGTGCAAGATGGCTTCATTTGGATGAAACATGGCCGTAACAACGATAATAGATGGCAACAAAATTCAACATCAAATTTCAAGGCCATTCAAATAGTGCAAGATGGCTTCATTTGGATGAAACATGGCCGTAACAACGATAATAGATGGCAACAAAATTCAACTTTAATTTCAAGGCCATTCAAATAGTGCAAGATGGCTTCATTTAGATTAAACATGGCCGTAACAACGATAATAGATGGCAACAAAATTCAACATCAAATTTCAAGGCCATTCAAATAGTGCAAGATGGCTTCATTTGGATGAAACATGGCCGTAACAACGATAATAGATGGCAACAAACTCAACATCAAATTTCAAGGCCATTGAATTAGTGCAAGATGGCTTCATTTGGATGAAACATGGCCGTAACAACGATAATAGATGGCAACAAACTCAACATCAAATTTCAAGGCCATTGAATTAGTGCAAGATGGCTTCATTTGGATGAAACATGGCCGTAACAACGATAATAGATGGCAACAAAATTCAACATCAAATTTCAATGCCATTCAAATAGTACAAGATGGCTTCATTTGGATGAAACATGGCCGTAACAACGATAATAGATGGCAAAAAAACTCAACATCAAATTTCAAGGCCATTCAAATAGTGCAATATGGCTTCATTTGGATGAAACATGGCCGTAACAACGATAATAGATGGCAACAAAATTCAACATCAAATTTCAAGGCCATTCAAATAGTGCAAGATGGCTTCATTTGGATGAAACATGGCCGTAACAACGATAATAGATGGCAACAAAATTCAACATCAAATTTCAAGGCCATTCAAATAGTGCAAGATGGCTTCATTTGGATGAAACATGGCCGTAACAACGATAATAGATGGCAACAAAATTCAACTTTAATTTCAAGGCCATTCAAATAGTGCAAGATGGCTTCATTTAGATTAAACATGGCCGTAACAACGATAATAGATGGCAACAAAATTCAACATCAAATTTCAAGGCCATTCAAATAGTGCAAGATGGCTTCATTTGGATGAAACATGGCCGTAACAACGATAATAGATGGCAACAAAATTCAACATCAAATTTCAAGGCCATTCAAATAGTGCAAGATGGCTTCATTTGGATGTAACATGGCCGTAACAACGATAATAGATGGCAACAAAATTCAACATCAAATTTCAAGGCCATTCAAATAGTGCAAGATGGCTTCATTTGGATAAAACATGGCCGTAACAACGATAATAGATGGAAACAAAATTCAACATCAAATTTCAAGGCCATTCAAATACTGCAAGATGACTTCATTTGGATGAATCATGGCCGTAACAACGATAATAGATGGCAACAAAATTCAACATCAAATTTCAAGGCCATTCAAATAGTGCAAGATGGCTTCATTTGGATGAAACATGGCCGTAACAACGATAATAGATGGCAACAAAATTCAACATCAAATTTCAAGGCCATTCAAATAGTGCAAGATGGCTTCATTTGGATAAAACATGGCCGTAACAACGATAATAGATGGAAACAAAATTCAACATCAAATTTCTAGGCCATTCAAATACTGCAAGATGACTTCATTTGGATGAATCATGGCCGTAACAACGATAATAGATGGCAACAAAATTCAACATCAAATTTCAAGGCCATTCAAATAGTGCAAGATGGCTTCATTTGGATGAAACATGGCCGTAACAACGATAATAGATGGCAACAAAATTCAACATCAAATTTCAAGGCCATTCAAATAGTGCAAGATGGCTTCATTTGGATGAAACATGGCCGTAACAACGATAATAGATGGCAACAAAATTCAACATCAAATTTCAAGGCCATTCAAATAGTGCAAGATGGCTTCATTTGGATAAAACATGGCCGTAACAACGATAATAGATGGAAACAAAATTCAACATCAAATTTCAAGGCCATTCAAATACTGCAAGATGACTTCATTTGGATGAATCATGGCCGTAACAACGATAATAGATGGCAACAAAATTCAACATCAAATTTCAAGACCATTCAAATAGTGCAAGATGGCTTCATTTGGATGAAACATGGCCGTAACAACGATAATACATGGCAAAAAAACTCAACATCAAATTTCAAGGCCATTCAAATAGTGCAAGATGGCTTCATTTGGATGAAACATGGCCGTAACAACGATAATAGATGGAAACAAAATTCAACATCAAATTTCAAGGCCATTCAAATAGTGCAAGATGGCTTCATTTGGATGAAACATGGCCGTAACAACGATAATACATGGCAAAAAAACTCAACATCAAATTTCAAGGCCATTCAAATAGTGCAAGATGGCTTCATTTGGATGAATCATGGCCGTAACAACGATAATAGATGGCAACAAATTTCAACATCAAATTTCAAGGCCATTCAAATAGTGCAAGATGGCTTCATTTGGATGAAACATGGCCGTAACAACGATAATACAAGGCAAAAAAACTCAACATCAAATTTCAAGGCCATTCAAATAGTGCAAGATGGCTTCATTTGGATGAAACATGGCCGTAACAACGATAATAGATGGCAACAAAATTCAACATCAAATTTCAAGGCCATTCAAATAGTGCAAGATGGCTTCATTTGGATGAAACATGGCCGTAACAACGATAATACATGGCAAAAAAACTCAACATCAAATTTCAAGGCCATTCAAATAGTGCAAGATGGCTTCATTTGGATGAATCATGGCCGTAACAACGATAATAGATGGCAACAAATTTCAACATCAAATTTCAAGGCCATTCAAATAGTGCAAGATGGCTTCATTTGGATGAAACATGGCCGTAACAACGATAATTTTCTTTTCGTTAGCACAACTACCACTGTCGGTCAAGGGCCTGCCAAGTACCCACTAGTGAAGTGAGCTTGGCTTTCAGTGACTTATTGTTACCATAGCAGGATAGTCAGTCCTACGTATGGGAGCACGGTCTATTTGGGGCTTGAACTCATGACGGGCATGTTGTTAAGTACGTTAACAACGATAATAGATGGCAACAAAATTCAACATCAAATTTCAAGGCCATTCAAATAGTGCAAGATGGCTTCATTTGGATGAATCATGGCCGTAACAACGATAATAGATGGCAACAAAACTCAACATCAAATTTCAAGGCCATTCAAATAGTGCAAGATGGCTTCATTTGGATGAAACATGGCCGTAACAACGATAATAGATGGCAACAAAATTCAACATCAAATTTCAAGGCCATTGAATTAGTGCAAGATGGCTTCATTTGGATGTAACATGGCCGTAACAACGATAATAGATGGCAACAAAATTCAACATCAAATTTCAAGGCCATTCAAATAGTGCAAGATGGCTTCATTTGGATGAAACATGGCCGTAACAACGATAATAGATGGCAAAAAAACTCAACATCAAATTTCAAGGCCATTCAAATAGTGCAAGATGGCTTCATTTGGATGAAACATGGCCGTAACAACGATAATAGATGGCAACAAAATTCAACATCAAATTTCAAGACCATTCAAATAGTACAAGATGGCTTCATTTGGATGTAACATGGCCGTAACAACGATAATAGATGGCAACAAAATTCAACATCAAATTTCAAGGCCATTCAAATAGTGCAAGATGGCTTCATTTGGATGAAACATGGCCGTAACAACGATAATAGATGGCAACAAAATTCAACATCAAATTTCAAGGCCATTCAAATAGTGCAAGATGGCTTCATTTGGATGAAACATGGCCGTAACAACGATAATAGATGGCAAAAAAACTCAACATCAAATTTCAAGCACATTGAAGTAGTGCAAGATGGCTTCATTTGGATGAAACATGGCCGCAACAACAATAATAGATGGCAAAACAACTCAACATCAAATTTCAAGTCCATTCAAAAAGTGCAATATGGCTTCATTTGGATGAAACATGGCCGTAACAACGATAATAGATGGCAACAAAATTCAACATCAAATTTCAAGGCCATTCAAATAGTGCAAGATGGCTTCATTTGGATGAATCATGGCCGTAACAACGATAATAGATGGCAAAAAAACTCAACATCAAATTTCAAGGACATTCAAATAGTGCAAAATGGCTTCATTTGGATGAAACATGGCCGTAACAACGATAATAGATGGCAACAAAAATCAACACCAAATTTGAAGGCCAATGAATTAGTGCAAGATGCCTTTATTTGGATGAAACATGGCCGTAACAACGATAATTTTTTTTTCTTTGGCACAACAACCACTGTCGGTCAAGGGCCTGCCAAGTACCCACTAGTGAAGTGAGCTTGGCTTTCAGTGACTTATTGTTACCATAACAGGATAGTCAGTCCTACGTATGGGAGCACGGTCTATTTAGGGCTTGAACCCATGACGGGCATGTTGTTAAGTACGTTAACAACGATAATAGATGGCAACAAAATTCAACATCAAATTTCAAGGCCATTCAAATAGTGCAAGATGGCTTCATTTGGATGAAACATGGCCGTAACAACGATAATAGATGGCAAAAAAACTCAACATCAAATTTCAAGGCCATTCAAATAGTGCAATATGGCTTCATTTGAATGAAACATGGTCGTAACAACGATAATAGATGGCAACAAAATTCAACATCAAATTTCAAGGCCATTCAAATAGTGCAAGATGGCTTCATTTGGATGAAACATAGCCGTAACAACGATAATAGATGGCAAAAAAACTCAACATCAAATTTCAAGGCCATTCAAATAGTGCAAGATGGCTTCATTTGGATGAAACATGGCCGTAACAACGATAATAGATGGCAACAAAACTCAACATCAAATTTCAAGTCCATTCAAATAGTGCAATATGGCTTCATTTAGATGAAACATGGCCGTAACAACGATAATAGATGGCAACAAAATTCAACATCAAATTTCAAGGCCATTCAAATAGTGCAAGATGGCTTCATTTGGATGAAACATGGCCGTAACAACGATAATAGATGGCAACAAACTCAACATCAAATTTCAAGGTCATTGAAATAGTGCAAAATGGCTTCATTTGGATGAAACATGGCCGTAACAACGATAATAGATGGCAACAAACTCAACATCAAATTTCAAGGTCATTGAAATAGTGCAAAATGGCTTCATTTGGATGAAACATGGCCGTAACAACGATAATAGATGGCAACAAGATTCAACATCAAATTTCAAGGCCATTCAAATAGTGCAAGATGCCTTTATTTGGATGTAACATGGCCGTAACAACGATATTTTTTTTTCTTTGGCACAACAACCACTGTCGGTCAAGGGCCTGCCAAGTTCCCACTAGTGAAGTGAGCTTGGCTTTCAGTGACTTATTGTTACCATAGCAGGATAGTCAGTCCTACGTATGGGAGCACGGTCTATTCGGGGCTTGAACCCATGACGGGCATGTTGTTAAGTACGTTAACAACGATAATAGATGGCAACAAAATTCAACATCAAATTTCAAGGCCATTGAATTAGTGCAAGATGCCTTTATTTAAATGAAACATGGCCGTAACAACGATAATAGATGGCAACAAAATTCAACATCAAATTTCAAGGCCATTGAAATAGTGCAAGATGGCTTCATTTGGATGAAACATGGCCGTAACAACGATAATAGATGGCAACAAAATTCAACATCAAATTTCAAGGCCATTCAAATAGTGCAAGATGGCTTCATTTGGATGAAACATGGCCGTAACAACGATAATAGATGGCAACAAAACTCAACATCAAATTTCAAGGCCATTGAAATAGTGCAAGATGCCTTTCTTTGGATGAAACATGGCCGTAACAACGATAATAGATGGCAACAAAATTCAACATCAAATTTCAAGGCCATTCAAATAGTGCAAGATGGCTTCATTTGGATGAAACATGGCCGTAACAACGATAATAGATGGCAACAAGATTCAACATCAAATTTCAAGGCCAATAAATTAGTGCAAGATGCCTTTATTTGGATGAAACATGGCCGTAACAACGATAATAGATGGCAACAAAACTCAACATCAAATTTCAAGGCCATTCAAATAGTGCAAGATGGCTTCATTTGGATGAAACATGGCCGTAACAACGATAATAGATGGTAAAAAAACTCAACATCAAATTTCAAGGCCATTCAAATAGTGCAAGATGGCTTCATTTGGATGAAACATGGCCGTAACAACGATAATAGATGGCAACAAAATTCAACATCAAATTTCAAGGCCATTCAAATAGTGCAAGATGGCTTCATTTGGATGAAACATGGCCGTAACAACGATAATAGATGGCAACAAAATTCAACATCAAATTTCAAGGCCAATGAATTAGTGCAAGATGCCTTTATTTGGATGTAACATGGCCGTAACAACGATAATTTTTTTTTTTCTTTGGCACAACAACCACTGTCGGTCAAGGGTCTGCCAAGTACCCACTAGTGAAGTGAGCTTGGCTTTCAGTGACTTATTGTTACCATAGCAGGATAGTCAGTCCTACGTATGGGAGCACGGTCTATTCGGGGCTTGAACCCATGACGGGCATGTTGTTAAGTACGTTAACAACGATAATAGATGGCAACAAAATTCAACATCAAATTTCAAGGCCAATAAATTAGTGCAAGATGCCTTTATTTGGATGAAACATGGCCGTAACAACGATAATAGATGGCAACAAAATTCAACATCAAATTTCAAGGCCATTCAAATAGTGCAAGATGGCTTCATTTGGATGAAACATGGTCGTAACAACGATAATAGATGGCAACAAAATTCAACATCAAATTTCAAGGCCATTCAAATAGTGCAAGATGGCTTCATTTGGATGAAACATAGCCGTAACAACGATAATAGATGGCAAAAAAACTCAACATCAAATTTCAAGGCCATTCAAATAGTGCAAGATGGCTTCATTTGGATGAAACATGGTCGTAACAACGATAATAGATGGCAACAAAACTCAACATCAAATTTCAAGTCCATTCAAATAGTGCAATATGGCTTCATTTAGATGAAACATGGCCGTAACAACGATAATAGATGGCAACAAAATTCAACATCAAATTTCAAGGCCATTCAAATAGTGCAAGATGGCTTCATTTGGATGAAACATGGCCGTAACAACGATAATAGATGGCAACAAACTCAACATCAAATTTCAAGGTCATTGAAATAGTGCAAAATGGCTTCATTTGGATGAAACATGGCCGTAACAACGATAATAGATGGCAACAAAATTCAACATCAAATTTCAAGGCCATTCAAATAGTGCAAGATGCCTTTATTTGGATGAAACATGGCCGTAACAACGATAATAGATGGCAACAACATTCAACATCAAATTTCAAGGCCAATGAATTAGTGCAAGATGCCTTTATTTGGATGTAACATGGCCGTAACAACGATATTTTTTTTTCTTTGGCACAACAACCACTGTCGGTCAAGGGCCTGCCAAGTTCCCACTAGTGAAGTGAGCTTGGCTTTCAGTGACTTATTGTTACCATAGCAGGATAGTCAGTCCTACGTATGGGAGCACGGTCTATTCGGGGCTTGAACCCATGACGGGCATGTTGTTAAGTACGTTAACAACGATAATAGATGGCAACAAAATTCAACATCAAATTTCAAGGCCATTGAATTAGTGCAAGATGCCTTTATTTAAATGAAACATGGCCGTAACAACGATAATAGATGGCAACAAAATTCAACATCAAATTTCAAGGCCATTGAAATAGTGCAAGATGGCTTCATTTGGATGAAACATGGCCGTAACAACGATAATAGATGGCAACAAAATTCAACATCAAATTTCAAGGCCATTCAAATAGTGCAAGATGGCTTCATTTGGATGAAACATGGCCGTAACAACGATAATAGATGGCAACAAAACTCAACATCAAATTTCAAGGCCATTGAAATAGTGCAAGATGCCTTTCTTTGGATGAAACATGGCCGTAACAACGATAATAGATGGCAACAAAATTCAACATCAAATTTCAAGGCCATTGAATTAGTGCAAGATGGCTTCATTTGGATGAAACATGGCCGTAACAACGATAATAGATGGCAACAAGATTCAACATCAAATTTCAAGGCCAATAAATTAGTGCAAGATGCCTTTATTTGGATGAAACATGGCCGTAACAACTATAATAGATGGCAACAAAACTCAACATCAAATTTCAAGGCCATTCAAATAGTGCAAGATGGCTTCATTTGGATGAAACATGGCCGTAACAACGATAATAGATGGTAAAAAAACTCAACATCAAATTTCAAGGCCATTCAAATAGTGCAAGATGGCTTCATTTGGATGAAACATGGCCGTAACAACGATAATAGATGGCAACAAAATTCAACATCAAATTTCAAGGCCATTCAAATAGTGCAAGATGGCTTCATTTGGATAAAACATGGCCGTAACAACGATAATAGATGGCAACAAAATTCAACATCAAATTTCAAGGCCAATGAATTAGTGCAAGATGCCTTTATTTGGATGTAACATGGCCGTAACAACGATAATTTTTTTTTTCTTTGGCACAACAACCACTGTCGGTCAAGGGTCTGCCAAGTACCCACTAGTGAAGTGAGCTTGGCTTTCAGTGACTTATTGTTACCATAGCAGGATAGTCAGTCCTACGTATGGGAGCACGGTCTATTCGGGGCTTGAACCCATGACGGGCATGTTGTTAAGTACGTTAACAACGATAATAGATGGCAACAAAATTCAACATCAAATTTCAAGGCCAATAAATTAGTGCAAGATGCCTTTATTTGGATGAAACATGGCCGTAACAACGATAATAGATGGCAAAAAAACTCAACATCAAATTTCAAGGACATTGAAATAGTGCAAGATGGCTTCATTTGGATGAAACATGGCCGTAACAACGATAATAGATGGCAACAAAATTCAACATCAAATTTCAAGGCCATTCAAATAGTGCAAGATGGCTTCATTTGGATGAAACATGGCCGTAACAACGATAATAGATGGCAACAAAATTCAACATCAAATTTCAAGGCCATTCAAATAGTGCAAGATGGCTTCATTTGGATGAAACATGGCCGTAACAACGATAATAGATGGCAAAAAAACTCAACATCAAATTTCAAGGCCATTCAAATAGTGCAAGATGGCTTCATTTGGATGAAACATGGCCGTAACAACGATAATAGATGGCAACAAAATTCAACATCAAATTTCAAGGCCATTCAAATAGTGCAAGATGGCTTCATTTGGATGAAACATGGCCGTAACAACGATAATAGATGGCAACAAAACTCAACATCAAATTTCCAGGACATTCAAATAGTGCAAGATGGCTTGATTTGGATGAAACATGGCCGTAACAACGATAATAGATGGCAACAAAAATCAACATCAAATTTCAAGGCCAATGAATTAGTGCAAGATGCCTTTATTTGGATGTAACATGGCCGTAACAACGATAATTTTTTTTTCTTTGGCACAACAACCACTGTCGGTCAAGGGCCTGCCAAGTACCCACTAGTGAAGTGAGCTTGGCTTTCAGTGACTTATTGTTACCATAAAAGGATAGTCAGTCCTACGTATGGGAGCACGGTCTATTTAAGGCTTGAACCCATGACGGGCATGTTGTTAAGTACGTTAACAACGATAATAGATGGCAACAAAATTCAACATCAAATTTCAAGGCCATTCAAATAGTGCAAGATGGCTTCATTTGTATGAAACATAGCCGTAACAACGATAATAGATGGCAACAAAATTCAACATCAAATTTCAAGGCCATTCAAATAGTGCAAGATGGCTTCATTTGGATGAAACATGGCCGTAACAACGATAATAGATGGCAAAAAAACTCAACATCAAATTTCAAGTCCATTCAAAAAGTGCAATATGGCTTCATTTGGATGAAACATGGCCGTAACAACGATAATAGATGGCAACAAAATTCAACATCAAATTTCAAGGCCATTCAAATAGTGCAAGATGGCTTCATTTGGATGAAACATGGCCGTAACAACGATAATAGATGGCAAAAAAACTCAACATCAAATTTCAAGGACATTGAAATAGTGCAAAATGGCTTCATTTGGATGAAACATGGCCGTAACATCGATAATAGATGGCAACAAAAATCAACATCAAATTTCAAGGCCAATGAATTAGTGCAAGATGGCTTCATTTGGATGAAACATGGCCGTAACAACGATAATAGATGGCAACAAAACTCAACATCAAATTTCAAGGCCATTCAAATAGTGCAAGATGACTTCATTTGGATGAATCATGGCCGTAACAACGATAATAGATGGCAACAAAATTCAACATCAAATTTCAAGGCCATTCAAATAGTGCAAGATGGCTTCATTTGGATGAAACATGGCCGTAACAACGATAATAGATGGCAACAAAATTCAACATCAAATTTCAAGGCCATTCAAATAGTGCAAGATGGCTTCATTTGGATGAAACATGGCCGTAACAACGATAATAGATGGCAACAAAATTCAACATCAAATTTCAAGGCCATTGATAGTGCAAGATGCCTTTATTTGGATGTAGCATGGCCGTAACAACGATAATTTTTTTTCTTTGGCACAACAACCACTGTCGGTCAAGGGCCTGTCAAGTACCCACTAGTGAAGTGAGCTTGGCTTTCAGTGACTTATTGTTACCATAGCAGGATAGTCAGTCCTACGTATGGGAGCACGGTCTATTCAGGGCTAGAACCCATGACGGGCATGTTGTTAAGTACGTTAACAACGATAATAGATGGCAACAAAATTCAACATCAAATTTCAAGGCCATTGAATAAGTGCAAGATGGCTTCATTTGGATGAAACATGGCCGTAACAACGATAATAGATGGCAAAAAAACTCAACATCAAATTTCAAGGCCATTCAAATAGTGCAAAATGGCTTCATTTGGATGAAACATGGCCGTAACAACGATAATAGATGGCAACAAATTTCAACATCAAATTTCAAGGCCATTCAAATAGTGCAAGATGGCTTCATTTGGATGAAACATGGCCGTAACAACGATAATAGATGGCAACAAAATTCAACATCAAATTTCAAGGCCATTCAAATAGTGCAAGATGGCTTCATTTGGATGAAACATGGCCGTAACAACGATAATAGATGGCAACAAAATTCAACATAAAATTTCAAGGCCAATGAATTAGTGCAAGATGCCTTTGTTGGATGAAACATGGCCGTAACAACGATAATAGATGGCAACAAAATTCAACATCAAATTTCAAGGCCATTCAAATAGTGCAAGATGGCTTCATTTGGATGAAACATGGCCGTAACAACGATAATAGATGGCAACAAAATTCAACATCAAATTTCAAGGCCATTCAAATAGTGCAAGATGGCTTCATTTGGATGAAACATGGCCGTAACAACGATAATAGATGGCAACAAAATTCAACATCAAATTTCAAGGCCATTCAAATAGTGCAAGATGGCTTCATTTGGATGAAACATGGCCGTAACAACGATAATAGATGGCAACAAAATTCAACATCAAATTTCAAGGCCATTGAAATAGTGCAAGATGGCTTCATTTGGATGAAACATGGCCGTAACAACGATAATAGATGGCAACAAAATTCAACATCAAATTTCAAGGCCATTCAAATAGTGCAAGATGGCTTCATTTGGATGAAACATGGCCGTAACAACGATAATAGATGGCAACAAAATTAAACATAAAATTTCAAGGCCAATGAATTAGTGCAAGATGCCTTTTTTTGGATGAAACATGGCCGTAACAACGATAATAGATGGCAACAAAATTCAACATCAAATTTCAAGGCCATTCAAATAGTGCAAGATGCCTTTATTTGGATGAAACATGGCCGTAACAACGATAATAGATGGCAACAAAATTCAACATCAAATTTCAAGGCCATTCAAATAGTGCAAGATGGCTTCATTTGGATGAAACATGGCCGTAACAACGATAATAGATGGCAACAAAATTCAACATCAAATTTCAAGGCCATTCAAATAGTACAAGATGGCTTCATTTGGAAGAAACATGGCCGTAACAACGATAATAGATGGCAAAAAAACTCAACATCAAATTTCAAGCACATTCAAATAGTGCAATATGGCTTCATTTGGATGAAACATGGCCGTAACAACGATAATAGATGGCAACAACATTCAACATCAAATTTCAAGGCCATTTAAATAGGGCAAGATGGCTTCATTTGGATGAAACATGGCCAAAACAACGATAATAGATGGCAAAAAAACTCAACATCAAATTTCAAGCACATTGAAATAGTGCAAGATGGCTTCATTTGGATGAAACATGGCCGCAACAACAATAATAGATGGCAAAACAACTCAACATCAAATTTCAAGGCCATTCAAAAAGTGCAATATGGCTTCATTTGGATGAAACATGGCCGTAACAACGATAATAGATGGCAACAAAATTCAACATCAAATTTCAAGGCCATTCAAATAGTGCAAGATGGCTTCATTTGGATGAAACATGGCCGTAACAACGATAATAGATGGCAAAAAAACTCAACATCAAATTTCAAGGACATTGAAATAGTGCAAGTTGGCTTCACTTGGATGAAACATGGCCGTAACAACGATAATAGATGGCAACAAAATTCAACATCAAATTTCAAGGCCAATGAATTAGTGCAAGATGCCTTTATTTGGATGTAACATGGCCGTAACAACGATAATTTTTTTTTCTTTGGCACAACAACCACTGTCGGTCAAGGGCCTGCCAAGTACCCACTAGTGAAGTGAGCTTGGCTTTCAGTGACTTATTGTTACCATAACAGGATAGTCAGTCCTACGTATGGGAGCACGGTCTATTCGGGGCTTGAACCCATGACGGGCATGTTGTTAAGTACGTTAACAACGATAATAGATGGCAACAAAATTCAACATCAAATTTCAAGGCCATTCAAATAGTGCAAGATGGCTTCATTTGGATGAAACATGGCCGTAACAACGATAATAGATGGCAAAAAAAACTCAACATCAAATTTCAAGGCCATTCAAATAGTGCAATATGGCTTCATTTGGATGAAACATGGTCGTAACAACGATAATAGATGGCAACAAAATTCAACATCAAATTTCAAGGCCATTCAAATAGTGCAAGATGGCTTCATTTGGATGAAACATAGCCGTAACAACGATAATAGATGGCCAAAAAATTCAACATCAAATTTCAAGGCCATTCAAATAGTGCAAGATGGCTTCATTTGGATGAAACATGGCCGTAACAACGATAATAGATGGCAACAAACTCAACATCAAATTTCAAGTCCATTCAAATAGTGCAATATGGCTTCATTTGGATGAAACATGGCCGTAACAACGATAATAGATGGCAACAAAATTCAACATCAAATTTCAAGGCCATTCAAATAGTGCAAGATGGCTTCATTTGGATGAAACATGGCCGTAACAACGATAATAGATGGCAACAAAATTCAACATCAAATTTCAAGGCCATTGAATTAGTGCAAGATGCCTTTATTTAAATGAAACATGGCCGTAACAACGATAATAGATGGCAACAAAATTCAACATCAAATTTCAAGGCCATTGAAATAGTGCAAGATGGCTTCATTTGGATGAAACATGGCCGTAACAACGATAATAGATGGCAACAAAATTCAACATCAAATTTCAAGGCCATTCAAATAGTGCAAGATGGCTTCATTTGGATGAAACATGGCCGTAACAACGATAATAGATGGCAACAAAACTCAACATCAAATTTCAAGGCCATTGAAATAGTGCAAGATGCCTTTCTTTGGATGAAACATGGCCGTAACAACGATAATAGATGGCAACAAAATTCAACATCAAATTTCAAGGCCATTCAAATAGTGCAAGATGGCTTCATTTGGATGAAACATGGCCGTAACAACGATAATAGATGGCAACAAGATTCAACATCAAATTTCAAGGCCAATAAATTAGTGCAAGATGCCTTTATTTGGATGAAACATGGCCGTAACAACGATAATAGATGGCAAAAAAACTCAACATCAAATTTCAAGGCCATTCAAATAGTGCAAGATGGCTTCATTTGGATGAAACATGGCCGTAACAACGATAATAGATGGTAAAAAAACTCAACATCAAATTTCAAGGCCATTCAAATAGTGCAAGATGGCTTCATTTGGATGAAACATGGCCGTAACAACGATAATAGATGGCAACAAAATTCAACATCAAATTTCAAGGCCATTCAAATAGTGCAAGATGGCTTCATTTGGATGAAACATGGCCGTAACAACGATAATAGATGGCAACAAAATTCAACATCAAATTTCAAGGCCAATGAATTAGTGCAAGATGCCTTTATTTGGATGTAACATGGCCGTAACAACGATAATTTTTTTTTTTCTTTGGCACAACAACCACTGTCGGTCAAGGGTCTGCCAAGTACCCACTAGTGAAGTGAGCTTGGCTTTCAGTGACTTATTGTTACCATAGCAGGATAGTCAGTCCTACGTATGGGAGCACGGTCTATTCGGGGCTTGAACCCATGACGGGCATGTTGTTAAGTACGTTAACAACGATAATAGATGGCAACAAAATTCAACATCAAATTTCAAGGCCAATAAATTAGTGCAAGATGCCTTTATTTGGATGTAACATGGCCGTAACAACGATAATAGATGGCAACAAAATTCAACATCAAATTTCAAGGCCATTCAAATAGTGCAAGATGGCTTCATTTGGATGAAACATGGTCGTAACAACGATAATAGATGGCAACAAAATTCAACATCAAATTTCAAGGCCATTCAAATAGTGCAAGATGGCTTCATTTGGATGAAACATAGCCGTAACAACGATAATAGATGGCAAAAAAACTCAACATCAAATTTCAAGGCCATTCAAATAGTGCAAGATGGCTTCATTTGGATGAAACATGGTCGTAACAACGATAATAGATGGCAACAAAACTCAACATCAAATTTCAAGTCCATTCAAATAGTGCAATATGGCTTCATTTAGATGAAACATGGCCGTAACAACGATAATAGATGGCAACAAAATTCAACATCAAATTTCAAGGCCATTCAAATAGTGCAAGATGGCTTCATTTGGATGAAACATGGCCGTAACAACGATAATAGATGGCAACAAACTCAACATCAAATTTCAAGGTCATTGAAATAGTGCAAAATGGCTTCATTTGGATGAAACATGGCCGTAACAACGATAATAGATGGCAACAAAATTCAACATCAAATTTCAAGGCCATTCAAATAGTGCAAGATGCCTTTATTTGGATGAAACATGGCCGTAACAACGATAATAGATGGCAACAACATTCAACATCAAATTTCAAGGCCAATGAATTAGTGCAAGATGCCTTTATTTGGATGTAACATGGCCGTAACAACGATAATTTTTTTTCTTTGGCACAACAACCACTGTCGGTCAAGGGCCTGCCAAGTTCCCACTAGTGAAGTGAGCTTGGCTTTCAGTGACTTATTGTTACCATAGCAGGATAGTCAGTCCTACGTATGGGAGCACGGTCTATTCGGGGCTTGAACCCATGACGGGCATGTTGTTAAGTACGTTAACAACGATAATAGATGGCAACAAAATTCAACATCAAATTTCAAGGCCATTGAATTAGTGCAAGATGCCTTTATTTAAATGAAACATGGCCGTAACAACGATAATAGATGGCAACAAAATTCAACATCAAATTTCAAGGCCATTGAAATAGTGCAAGATGGCTTCATTTGGATGAAACATGGCCGTAACAACGATAATAGATGGCAACAAAATTCAACATCAAATTTCAAGGCCATTCAAATAGTGCAAGATGGCTTCATTTGGATGAAACATGGCCGTAACAACGATAATAGATGGCAACAAAACTCAACATCAAATTTCAAGGCCATTGAAATAGTGCAAGATGCCTTTCTTTGGATGAAACATGGCCGTAACAACGATAATAGATGGCAACAAAATTCAACATCAAATTTCAAGGCCATTGAATTAGTGCAAGATGGCTTCATTTGGATGAAACATGGCCGTAACAACGATAATAGATGGCAACAAAATTCAACATCAAATTTCAAGGCCAATAAATTAGTGCAAGATGCCTTTATTTGGATGAAACATGGCCGTAACAACGATAATAGATGGCAACAAAACTCAACATCAAATTTCAAGGCCATTCAAATAGTGCAAGATGGCTTCATTTGGATGAAACATGGCCGTAACAACGATAATAGATGGTAAAAAAACTCAACATCAAATTTCAAGGCCATTCAAATAGTGCAAGATGGCTTCATTTGGATGAAACATGGCCGTAACAACGATAATAGATGGCAACAAAATTCAACATCAAATTTCAAGGCCATTCAAATAGTGCAAGATGGCTTCATTTGGATAAAACATGGCCGTAACAACGATAATAGATGGCAACAAAATTCAACATCAAATTTCAAGGCCAATGAATTAGTGCAAGATGCCTTTATTTGGATGTAACATGGCCGTAACAACGATAATTTTTTTTTTCTTTGGCACAACAACCACTGTCGGTCAAGGGTCTGCCAAGTACCCACTAGTGAAGTGAGCTTGGCTTTCAGTGACTTATTGTTACCATAGCAGGATAGTCAGTCCTACGTATGGGAGCACGGTCTATTCGGGGCTTGAACCCATGACGGGCATGTTGTTAAGTACGTTAACAACGATAATAGATGGCAACAAAATTCAACATCAAATTTCAAGGCCAATAAATTAGTGCAAGATGCCTTTATTTGGATGAAACATGGCCGTAACAACGATAATAGATGGCAAAAAAACTCAACATCAAATTTCAAGGACATTGAAATAGTGCAAGATGGCTTCATTTGGATGAAACATGGCCGTAACAACGATAATAGATGGCAACAAAATTCAACATCAAATTTCAAGGCCATTCAAATAGTGCAAGATGGCTTCATTTGGATGAAACATGGCCGTAACAACGATAATAGATGGCAACAAAATTCAACATCAAATTTCAAGGCCATTCAAATAGTGCAAGATGGCTTCATTTGGATGAAACATGGCCGTAACAACGATAATAGATGGCAAAAAAACTCAACATCAAATTTCAAGGCCATTCAAATAGTGCAAGATGGCTTCATTTGGATGAAACATGGCCGTAACAACGATAATAGATGGCAACAAAATTCAACATCAAATTTCAAGGCCATTCAAATAGTGCAAGATGGCTTCATTTGGATGAAACATGGCCGTAACAACGATAATAGATGGCAACAAAACTCAACATCAAATTTCCAGGACATTCAAATAGTGCAAGATGGCTTGATTTGGATGAAACATGGCCGTAACAACGATAATAGATGGCAACAAAAATCAACATCAAATTTCAAGGCCAATGAATTAGTGCAAGATGCCTTTATTTGGATGTAACATGGCCGTAACAACGATAATTTTTTTTTCTTTGGCACAACAACCACTGTCGGTCAAGGGCCTGCCAAGTACCCACTAGTGAAGTGAGCTTGGCTTTCAGTGACTTATTGTTACCATAAAAGGATAGTCAGTCCTACGTATGGGAGCACGGTCTATTTAAGGCTTGAACCCATGACGGGCATGTTGTTAAGTACGTTAACAACGATAATAGATGGCAACAAAATTCAACATCAAATTTCAAGGCCATTCAAATAGTGCAAGATGGCTTCATTTGTATGAAACATAGCCGTAACAACGATAATAGATGGCAACAAAATTCAACATCAAATTTCAAGGCCATTCAAATAGTGCAAGATGGCTTCATTTGGATGAAACATGGCCGTAACAACGATAATAGATGGCAAAAAAACTCAACATCAAATTTCAAGTCCATTCAAAAAGTGCAATATGGCTTCATTTGGATGAAACATGGCCGTAACAACGATAATAGATGGCAACAAAATTCAAAATCAAATTTCAAGGCCATTCAAATAGTGCAAGATGGCTTCATTTGGATGAAACATGGCCGTAACAACGATAATAGATGGCAAAAAAACTCAACATCAAATTTCAAGGACATTGAAATAGTGCAAAATGGCTTCATTTGGATGAAACATGGCCGTAACATCGATAATAGATGGCAACAAAAATCAACATCAAATTTCAAGGCCAATGAATTAGTGCAAGATGGCTTCATTTGGATGAAACATGGCCGTAACAACGATAATAGATGGCAACAAAACTCAACATCAAATTTCAAGGCCATTCAAATAGTGCAAGATGACTTCATTTGGATGAATCATGGCCGTAACAACGATAATAGATGGCAACAAAATTCAACATCAAATTTCAAGGCCATTCAAATAGTGCAAGATGGCTTGATTTGGATGAAACATGGCCGTAACAACGATAATAGATGGCAACAAAATTCAACATCAAATTTCAAGGCCATTCAAATAGTGCAAGATGGCTTCATTTGGATGAAACATGGCCGTAACAACGATAATAGATGGCAACAAAATTCAACATCAAATTTCAAGGCCATTGATAGTGCAAGATGCCTTTATTTGGATGTAGCATGGCCGTAACAACGATAATTTTTTTTCTTTGGCACAACAACCACTGTCGGTCAAGGGCCTGTCAAGTACCCACTAGTGAAGTGAGCTTGGCTTTCAGTGACTTATTGTTACCATAGCAGGATAGTCAGTCCTACGTATGGGAGCACGGTCTATTCAGGGCTAGAACCCATGACGGGCATGTTGTTAAGTACGTTAACAACGATAATAGATGGCAACAAAATTCAACATCAAATTTCAAGGCCATTGAATAAGTGCAAGATGGCTTCATTTGGATGAAACATGGCCGTAACAACGATAATAGATGGCAAAAAAACTCAACATCAAATTTCAAGGCCATTCAAATAGTGCAAAATGGCTTCATTTGGATGAAACATGGCCGTAACAACGATAATAGATGGCAACAAATTTCAACATCAAATTTCAAGGCCATTCAAATAGTGCAAGATGGCTTCATTTGGATGAAACATGGCCGTAACAACGATAATAGATGGCAACAAAATTCAACATCAAATTTCAAGGCCATTCAAATAGTGCAAGATGGCTTCATTTGGATGAAACATGGCCGTAACAACGATAATAGATGGCAACAAAATTCAACATAAAATTTCAAGGCCAATGAATTAGTGCAAGATGCCTTTGTTGGATGAAACATGGCCGTAACAACGATAATAGATGGCAACAAAATTCAACATCAAATTTCAAGGCCATTCAAATAGTGCAAGATGGCTTCATTTGGATGAAACATGGCCGTAACAACGATAATAGATGGCAACAAAATTCAACATCAAATTTCAAGGCCATTCAAATAGTGCAAGATGGCTTCATTTGGATGAAACATGGCCGTAACAACGATAATAGATGGCAACAAAATTCAACATCAAATTTCAAGGCCATTCAAATAGTGCAAGATGGCTTCATTTGGATGAAACATGGCCGTAACAACGATAATAGATGGCAACAAAATTCAACATCAAATTTCAAGGCCATTGAAATAGTGCAAGATGGCTTCATTTGGATGAAACATGGCCGTAACAACGATAATAGATGGCAACAAAATTCAACATCAAATTTCAAGGCCATTCAAATAGTGCAAGATGGCTTCATTTGGATGAAACATGGCCGTAACAACGATAATAGATGGCAACAAAATTAAACATAAAATTTCAAGGCCAATGAATTAGTGCAAGATGCCTTTTTTTGGATGAAACATGGCCGTAACAACGATAATAGATGGCAACAAAATTCAACATCAAATTTCAAGGCCATTCAAATAGTGCAAGATGCCTTTATTTGGATGAAACATGGCCGTAACAACGATAATAGATGGCAACAAAATTCAACATCAAATTTCAAGGCCATTCAAATAGTGCAAGATGGCTTCATTTGGATGAAACATGGCCGTAACAACGATAATAGATGGCAACAAAATTCAACATCAAATTTCAAGGCCATTCAAATAGTACAAGATGGCTTCATTTGGAAGAAACATGGCCGTAACAACGATAATAGATGGCAAAAAAACTCAACATCAAATTTCAAGCACATTCAAATAGTGCAATATGGCTTCATTTGGATGAAACATGGCCGTAACAACGATAATAGATGGCAACAAAATTCAACATCAAATTTCAAGGCCATTTAAATAGGGCAAGATGGCTTCATTTGGATGAAACATGGCCAAAACAACGATAATAGATGGCAAAAAAACTCAACATCAAATTTCAAGCACATTGAAATAGTGCAAGATGGCTTCATTTGGATGAAACATGGCCGCAACAACAATAATAGATGGCAAAAAAACTCAACATCAAATTTCAAGGCCATTCAAAAAGTGCAATATGGCTTCATTTGGATGAAACATGGCCGTAACAACGATAATAGATGGCAACAAAATTCAACATCAAATTTCAAGGCCATTCAAATAGTGCAAGATGGCTTCATTTGGATGAAACATGGCCGTAACAACGATAATAGATGGCAAAAAAACTCAACATCAAATTTCAAGGACATTGAAATAGTGCAAGTTGGCTTCACTTGGATGAAACATGGCCGTAACAACGATAATAGATGGCAACAAAATTCAACATCAAATTTCAAGGCCAATGAATTAGTGCAAGATGCCTTTATTTGGATGTAACATGGCCGTAACAACGATAATTTTTTTTTCTTTGGCACAACAACCACTGTCGGTCAAGGGCCTGCCAAGTACCCACTAGTGAAGTGAGCTTGGCTTTCAGTGACTTATTGTTACCATAACAGGATAGTCAGTCCTACGTATGGGAGCACGGTCTATTCGGGGCTTGAACCCATGACGGGCATGTTGTTAAGTACGTTAACAACGATAATAGATGGCAACAAAATTCAACATCAAATTTCAAGGCCATTCAAATAGTGCAAGATGGCTTCATTTGGATGAAACATGGCCGTAACAACGATAATAGATGGCAAAAAAAACTCAACATCAAATTTCAAGGCCATTCAAATAGTGCAATATGGCTTCATTTGGATGAAACATGGTCGTAACAACGATAATAGATGGCAACAAAATTCAACATCAAATTTCAAGGCCATTCAAATAGTGCAAGATGGCTTCATTTGGATGAAACATAGCCGTAACAACGATAATAGATGGCCAAAAAATTCAACATCAAATTTCAAGGCCATTCAAATAGTGCAAGATGGCTTCATTTGGATGAAACATGGCCGTAACAACGATAATAGATGGCAACAAACTCAACATCAAATTTCAAGTCCATTCAAATAGTGCAATATGGCTTCATTTGGATGAAACATGGCCGTAACAACGATAATAGATGGCAACAAAATTCAACATCAAATTTCAAGGCCATTCAAATAGTGCAAGATGGCTTCATTTGGATGAAACATGGCCGTAACAACGATAATAGATGGCAACAAAACTCAACATCAAATTTCAAGGACATTGAAATAGTGCAAAATGGCTTCATTTGGATGAAACATGGCCGTAACATCGATAATAGATGGCAACAAAATTCAACATCAAATTTCAAGGCCAATGAATTAGTGCAAGATGGCTTCATTTGGATGAAACATGGCCGTAACAACGATAATAGATGGCAAAAAAACTCAACATCAAATTTCAAGGACAGTCAAATAATGCAAGATGGCTTCATTTGGATGAAACATGGCCGTAACAACGATAATAGATGGCAACAAAATTCAACATCAAATTTCAAGGCCATTCAAATAGTGCAAGATGGCTTCATTTGGATGAAACATGGCCGTAACAACGATAATAGATGGCAACAAAATTCAACATCAAATTTCAAGGCCATTCAAATAGTGCAATATGGCTTCATTTGGATGAAACATGGCCGTAACAACGATAATAGATGGCAACAAAATTCAACATCAAATTTCAAGGCCATTCAAATAGGGCAAGATGGCTTCATTTGGATGAAACATGGCCAAAACAACGATAATAGATGGCAAAAAAACTCAACATCACATTTCGAGCACATTGAAATAGTGCAAGATGGCTTCATTTGGATGAAACATGGCCGCAACAACAATAATAGATGGCAAAACAACTCAACATCAAATTTCAAGTCCATTCAAAAAGTGCAATATGGCTTCATTTGGATGAAACATGGCCGTAACAACGATAATAGATGGCAACAGAATTCAACATCAAATTTCAAGGCCATTCAAATAGTGCAAGATGGCTTCATTTGGATGTAACATGGCCGTAACAACGATAATAGATGGCAAAAAAACTCAACATCAAATTTCAAGGACATTGAAATAGTGCAAGATGGCTTCATTTGGATGAAACATGGCCGTAACAACGATAATAGATGGCAACAAAATTCAACATCAAATTTCAAGGCCATTCAAATAGTGCAAGATGGCTTCATTTGGATGAAACATGGCCAAAACAACGATAATAGATGGCAAAAAAACTCAACATCAAATTTCAAGCACATTGAAATAGTGCAAGATGGCTTCATTTGGATGAAACATGGCCGCAACAACAATAATTGATGGCAAAACAACTCAACATCAAATTTCAAGGCCATTCAAAAAGTGCAATATGGCTTCATTTGGATGAAACATGGCCGTAACAACGATAATAGATGGCAACAAAATTCAACATCAAATTTCAAGGCCATTCAAATAGTACAAGATGGCTTCATTTGGAAGAAACATGGCCGTAACAACGATAATAGATGGCAAAAAAACTCAATATCAAATTTCAAGGCCATTCAAATAGTGCAATATGGCTTCATTTGGATGAAACATGGCCGTAACAACGATAATAGATGGCAACAAAATTCAACATCAAATTTCAAGGCCATTCAAATAGTGCAAGATGGCTTCATTTGGATGAAACATGGCCGTAACAACGATAATAGATGGCAACAAAACTCAACATCAAATTTCAAGGACAGTCAAATAATTCAAGATGGCTTCATTTGGATGAAACATGGCCGTAACAACGATAATAGATGGCAACAAAATTCAACATCAAATTTCAAGGCCATTCAAATAGTGCAAGATGGCTTCATTTGGATGAAACATGGCCGTAACAACGATAATAGATGGCAAAAAAACTCAACATCAAATTTCAAGGACAGTCAAATAATGCAAGATGGCTTCATTTGGATGAAACATGGCCGTAACAACGATAATAGATGGCAACAAAATTCAACATCAAATTTCAAGGCCATTCAAATAGTGCAAGATGGCTTCATTTGGATGAAACATGGCCGTAACAACGATAATAGATGGCAACAAAATTCAACATCAAATTTCAAGGCCATTCAAATAGTGCAATATGGCTTCATTTGGATGAAACATGGCCGTAACAACGATAATAGATGGCAACAAAATTCAACATCAAATTTCAAGGCCATTCAAATAGGGCAAGATGGCTTCATTTGGATGAAACATGGCCAAAACAACGATAATAGATGGCAAAAAAAACTCAACATCAAATTTCAAGCACATTGAAATAGTGCAAGATGGCTTCATTTGGATGAAACATGGCCGTAACAACAATAATAGATGGCAAAACAACTCAACATCAAATTTCAAGTCCATTCAAAAAGTGCAATATGGCTTCATTTGGATGAAACATGGCCGTAACAACGATAATAGATGGCAACAGAATTCAACATCAAATTTCAAGGCCATTCAAATAGTACAAGATGGCTTCATTTGGAAGAAACATGGCCGTAACAACGATAATAGATGGCAAAAAAACTCAATATCAAATTTCAAGGCCATTCAAATAGTGCAATATGGCTTCATTTGGATGAAACATGGCCGTAACAACGATAATAGATGGCAACAAAATTCAACATCAAATTTCAAGGCCATTCAAATAGGGCAAGATGGCTTCATTTGGATGAAACATGGCCAAAACAACGATAATAGATGGCAAAAAAACTCAACATCAAATTTCAAGCACATTGAAATAGTGCAAGATGGCTTCATTTGGATGAAACATGGCCGCAACAACAATAATAGATGGCAAAACAACTCAACATCAAATTTCAAGTCCATTCAAAAAGTGCAATATGGCTTCATTTGGATGAAACATGGCCGTAACAACGATAATAGATGGCAACAGAATTCAACATCAAATTTCAAGGCCATTCAAATAGTGCAAGATGGCTTCATTTGGATGAAACATGGCCGTAACAACGATAATAGATGGCAAAAAAACTCAACATCAAATTTCAAGGACATTGAAATAGTGCAAAATGGCTTCATTTGGATGAAACATGGCCGTAACAACGATAATAGATGGCAACAAAATTCAACATCAAATTTCAAGGCCAATGAATTAGTGCAAGATGCCTTTATTTGGATGTAACATGGCCGTAACAACGATAATTTTTTTTTTCTTTGGCACAACAACCACTGTCGGTCAAGGGCCTGCCAAGTACCCACTAGTGAAGTGAGCTTGGCTTTCAGTGACTTATTGTTACCATAACAGGATAGTCAGTCCTACGTATGGGAGCACGGTCTATTCGGGGCTTGAACCCATGACGGGCATGTTGTTAAGTACGTTAACAACGATAATAGATGGCAACAAAATTCAACATCAAATTTCAAGGCCATTCAAATAGTGCAAGATGGCTTCATTTGGATGAAACATGGTCGTAACAACGATAATAGATGGCAACAAAATTCAACATCAAATTTCAAGGCCATTCAAATAGTGCAAGATGGCTTCATTTGGATGAAATATAGCCGTAACAACGATAATAGATGGCCAAAAATTCAACATCAAATTTCAAGGCCATAGAATTAGTGCAAGATGGCTTCATTTGGATGAAACATGGCCGTAACAACGATAATAGATGGCAACAAAATTCAACATCAAATTTCAAGGGCATTCAAATAGTGCAAGATGGCTTCATTTGGATGAAACATGGCCGTAACAACGATAATATATGGCAAAAAAACTCAACATCAAATTTCAAGGACATTGAAATAGTGCAAAATGGCTTCATTTGGATGAAACATGGCCGTAACATCGATAATAGATGGCAACAAAATTCAACATCAAATTTCAAAGCCGATGAATTAGTGCAAGATGGCTTCATTTGGATGAAACATGGCCGTAACAACGATAATAGATGGCAACAAAATTCAATATAAAATTTCAAGGCCAATGAATTAGTGCAAGATGCCTTTTTTTGGATGAAACATGGCCGTAACAACGATAATAGATGGCAACAAAATTCAACATCAAATTTCAAGGCCATTGAAATAGTGAAAGATGCCTTTATTTGGATGAAACATGGCCGTAACAACGATAATAGATGGCAACAAAATTCAACATCAAATTTCAAGGCCATTCAAATAGTGCAAGATGGCTTCATTTGGATGAAACATGGCCGTAACAACGATAATAGATGGCAACAAAACTCAACATCAAATTTCAAGGCCATTCAAATAGTACAAGATGGCTTCATTTGGAAGAAACATGGTCGTAACAACGATAAAAGATGGCAAAAAAACCTAATATCAAATTTCAAGGCCATTCAAATAGTGCAATATGGCTTCATTTGGATGAAACATGGCCGTAACAACGATAATAGATGGCAACAAAATTCAACATCAAATTTCAAGGCCATTCAAATAGTACAAGATGGCTTCATTTGGAAGAAACATGGCCGTAACATCGATAATAGATGGCAACAAAACTTAAAATCAAATTTCAAGGCCATTCATATAGTGCAATATGGCTTCATTTGGAAGAAACATGGCCGTAACAACGATAAAAGATGGCAACAAAATTCAACATCAAATTTCAAAGCCGATGAATTAGTGCAAGATGGCTTCATTTGGATGAAACATGGCCGTAACAACGATAATAGATGGCAACAAAATTCAATATAAAATTTCAAGGCCAATGAATTAGTGCAAGATGCCTTTTTTTGGATGAAACATGGCCGTAACAACGATAATAGATGGCAACAAAATTCAACATCAAATTTCATGGCCATTGAAATAGTGAAAGATGCCTTTATTTGGATGAAACATGGCCGTAACAACGATAATAGATGGCAACAAAATTCAACATCAAATTTCAAGGCCATTCAAATAGGGCAAGATGGCTTCATTTGGATGAAACATGGCCAAAACAACGATAATAGATGGCAAAAAAACTCAACATCACATTTCGAGCACATTGAAATAGTGCAAGATGGCTTCATTTGGATGAAACATGGCCGCAACAACAATAATAGATGGCAAAACAACTCAACATCAAATTTCAAGTCCATTCAAAAAGTGCAATATGGCTTCATTTGGATGAAACATGGCCGTAACAACGATAATAGATGGCAACAAAATTCAAAATCAAATTTCAAGGCCATTCAAATAGTGCAAGATGGCTTCATTTGGATGAAACATGGCCGTAACAACGATAATAGATGGCAAAAAAACTCAACATCAAATTTCAAGGACATTGAAATAGTGCAAAATGGCTTCATTTGGATGAAACATGGCCGTAACATCGATAATAGATGGCAACAAAAATCAACATCAAATTTCAAGGCCAATGAATTAGTGCAAGATGGCTTCATTTGGATGAAACATGGCCGTAACAACGATAATAGATGGCAACAAAACTCAACATCAAATTTCAAGGCCATTCAAATAGTGCAAGATGACTTCATTTGGATGAATCATGGCCGTAACAACGATAATAGATGGCAACAAAATTCAACATCAAATTTCAAGGCCATTCAAATAGTGCAAGATGGCTTGATTTGGATGAAACATGGCCGTAACAACGATAATAGATGGCAACAAAATTCAACATCAAATTTCAAGGCCATTCAAATAGTGCAAGATGGCTTCATTTGGATGAAACATGGCCGTAACAACGATAATAGATGGCAACAAAATTCAACATCAAATTTCAAGGCCATTGATAGTGCAAGATGCCTTTATTTGGATGTAGCATGGCCGTAACAACGATAATTTTTTTTCTTTGGCACAACAACCACTGTCGGTCAAGGGCCTGTCAAGTACCCACTAGTGAAGTGAGCTTGGCTTTCAGTGACTTATTGTTACCATAGCAGGATAGTCAGTCCTACGTATGGGAGCACGGTCTATTCGGGGCTTGAACCCATGACGGGCATGTTGTTAAGTACGTTAACAACGATAATAGATGGCAACAAAATTCAACATCAAATTTCAAGGCCATTCAAATAGTGCAAGATGGCTTCATTTGGATGAAACATGGCCGTAACAACGATAATAGATGGCAACAAAATTCAACATCAAATTTCAAGGCCATTCAAATAGTGCAAAATGGCTTCATTTGGATGAAACATGGCCGTAACATCGATAATAGATGGCAACAAAATTCAACATCAAATTTCAAAGCCGATGAATTAGTGCAAGATGGCTTCATTTGGATGAAACATGGCCGTAACAACGATAATAGATGGCAACAAAATTCAATATAAAATTTCAAGGCCAATGAATTAGTGCAAGATGCCTTTTTTTGGATGAAACATGGCCGTAACAACGATAATAGATGGCAACAAAATTCAACATCAAATTTCATGGCCATTGAAATAGTGAAAGATGCCTTTATTTGGATGAAACATGGCCGTAACAACGATAATAGATGGCAACAAAATTCAACATCAAATTTCAAGGCCATTCAAATAGTGCAAGATGGCTTCATTTGGATGAAACATGGTCGTAACAACGATAATAGATGGCAACAAAATTCAACATCAAATTTCAAGGCCATTCAAATAGTGCAAGATGGCTTCATTTGGATGAAATATAGCCGTAACAACGATAATAGATGGCCAAAAATTCAACATCAAATTTCAAGGCCATAGAATTAGTGCAAGATGGCTTCATTTGGATGAAACATGGCCGTAACAACGATAATAGATGGCAACAAAATTCAACATCAAATTTCAAGGGCATTCAAATAGTGCAAGATGGCTTCATTTGGATGAAACATGGCCGTAACAACGATAATATATGGCAAAAAAACTCAACATCAAATTTCAAGGACATTGAAATAGTGCAAAATGGCTTCATTTGGATGAAACATGGCCGTAACATCGATAATAGATGGCAACAAAATTCAACATCAAATTTCAAAGCCGATGAATTAGTGCAAGATGGCTTCATTTGGATGAAACATGGCCGTAACAACGATAATAGATGGCAACAAAATTCAATATAAAATTTCAAGGCCAATGAATTAGTGCAAGATGCCTTTTTTTGGATGAAACATGGCCGTAACAACGATAATAGATGGCAACAAAATTCAACATCAAATTTCATGGCCATTGAAATAGTGAAAGATGCCTTTATTTGGATGAAACATGGCCGTAACAACGATAATAGATGGCAACAAAATTCAACATCAAATTTCAAGGCCATTCAAATAGTGCAAGATGGCTTCATTTGGATGAAACATGGCCGTAACAACGATAATAGATGGCAACAAAACTCAACATCAAATTTCAAGGCCATTCAAATAGTACAAGATGGCTTCATTTGGAAGAAACATGGTCGTAACAACGATAAAAGATGGCAAAAAAACCTAATATCAAATTTCAAGGCCATTCAAATAGTGCAATATGGCTTCATTTGGATGAAACATGGCCGTAACAACGATAATAGATGGCAACAAAATTCAACATCAAATTTCAAGGCCATTCAAATAGTACAAGATGGCTTCATTTGGAAGAAACATGGCCGTAACATCGATAATAGATGGCAACAAAACTTAAAATCAAATTTCAAGGCCATTCATATAGTGCAATATGGCTTCATTTGGAAGAAACATGGCCGTAACAACGATAAAAGATGGCAACAAAATTCAACATCAAATTTCAAAGCCGATGAATTAGTGCAAGATGGCTTCATTTGGATGAAACATGGCCGTAACAACGATAATAGATGGCAACAAAATTCAATATAAAATTTCAAGGCCAATGAATTAGTGCAAGATGCCTTTTTTTGGATGAAACATGGCCGTAACAACGATAATAGATGGCAACAAAATTCAACATCAAATTTCATGGCCATTGAAATAGTGAAAGATGCCTTTATTTGGATGAAACATGGCCGTAACAACGATAATAGATGGCAACAAAATTCAACATCAAATTTCAAGGCCATTCAAATAGGGCAAGATGGCTTCATTTGGATGAAACATGGCCAAAACAACGATAATAGATGGCAAAAAAACTCAACATCACATTTCGAGCACATTGAAATAGTGCAAGATGGCTTCATTTGGATGAAACATGGCCGCAACAACAATAATAGATGGCAAAACAACTCAACATCAAATTTCAAGTCCATTCAAAAAGTGCAATATGGCTTCATTTGGATGAAACATGGCCGTAACAACGATAATAGATGGCAACAAAATTCAAAATCAAATTTCAAGGCCATTCAAATAGTGCAAGATGGCTTCATTTGGATGAAACATGGCCGTAACAACGATAATAGATGGCAAAAAAACTCAACATCAAATTTCAAGGACATTGAAATAGTGCAAAATGGCTTCATTTGGATGAAACATGGCCGTAACATCGATAATAGATGGCAACAAAAATCAACATCAAATTTCAAGGCCAATGAATTAGTGCAAGATGGCTTCATTTGGATGAAACATGGCCGTAACAACGATAATAGATGGCAACAAAACTCAACATCAAATTTCAAGGCCATTCAAATAGTGCAAGATGACTTCATTTGGATGAATCATGGCCGTAACAACGATAATAGATGGCAACAAAATTCAACATCAAATTTCAAGGCCATTCAAATAGTGCAAGATGGCTTGATTTGGATGAAACATGGCCGTAACAACGATAATAGATGGCAACAAAATTCAACATCAAATTTCAAGGCCATTCAAATAGTGCAAGATGGCTTCATTTGGATGAAACATGGCCGTAACAACGATAATAGATGGCAACAAAATTCAACATCAAATTTCAAGGCCATTGATAGTGCAAGATGCCTTTATTTGGATGTAGCATGGCCGTAACAACGATAATTTTTTTTCTTTGGCACAACAACCACTGTCGGTCAAGGGCCTGTCAAGTACCCACTAGTGAAGTGAGCTTGGCTTTCAGTGACTTATTGTTACCATAGCAGGATAGTCAGTCCTACGTATGGGAGCACGGTCTATTCGGGGCTTGAACCCATGACGGGCATGTTGTTAAGTACGTTAACAACGATAATAGATGGCAACAAAATTCAACATCAAATTTCAAGGCCATTCAAATAGTGCAAGATGGCTTCATTTGGATGAAACATGGCCGTAACAACGATAATAGATGGCAACAAAATTCAACATCAAATTTCAAGGCCATTCAAATAGTGCAAAATGGCTTCATTTGGATGAAACATGGCCGTAACATCGATAATAGATGGCAACAAAATTCAACATCAAATTTCAAAGCCGATGAATTAGTGCAAGATGGCTTCATTTGGATGAAACATGGCCGTAACAACGATAATAGATGGCAACAAAATTCAATATAAAATTTCAAGGCCAATGAATTAGTGCAAGATGCCTTTTTTTGGATGAAACATGGCCGTAACAACGATAATAGATGGCAACAAAATTCAACATCAAATTTCATGGCCATTGAAATAGTGAAAGATGCCTTTATTTGGATGAAACATGGCCGTAACAACGATAATAGATGGCAACAAAATTCAACATCAAATTTCAAGGCCATTCAAATAGTGCAAGATGGCTTCATTTGGATGAAACATGGCCGTAACAACGATAATAGATGGCAACAAAATTCAACATCAAATTTCAAGGCCATTCAAATAGTGCAAGATGGCTTCATTTGGATGAAATATAGCCGTAACAACGATAATAGATGGCCAAAAATTCAACATCAAATTTCAAGGCCATAGAATTAGTGCAAGATGGCTTCATTTGGATGAAACATGGCCGTAACAACGATAATAGATGGCAACAAAATTCAACATCAAATTTCAAGGGCATTCAAATAGTGCAAGATGGCTTCATTTGGATGAAACATGGCCGTAACAACGATAATATATGGCAAAAAAACTCAACATCAAATTTCAAGGACATTGAAATAGTGCAAAATGGCTTCATTTGGATGAAACATGGCCGTAACATCGATAATAGATGGCAACAAAATTCAACATCAAATTTCAAAGCCGATGAATTAGTGCAAGATGGCTTCATTTGGATGAAACATGGCCGTAACAACGATAATAGATGGCAACAAAATTCAATATAAAATTTCAAGGCCAATGAATTAGTGCAAGATGCCTTTATTTGGATGTAACATGGCCGTAACAACGATATTTTTTTTTCTTTGGCACAACAACCACTGTCGGTCAAGGGCCTGCCAAGTTCCCACTAGTGAAGTGAGCTTGGCTTTCAGTGACTTATTGTTACCATAGCAGGATAGTCAGTCCTACGTATGGGAGCACGGTCTATTCGGGGCTTGAACCCATGACGGGCATGTTGTTAAGTACGTTAACAACGATAATAGATGGCAACAAAATTCAACATCAAATTTCAAGGCCATTCAAATAGTGCAAGATGGCTTCATTTGGATGAAACATGGCCGTAACAACGATAATAGATGGCAACAAAATTCAACATCAAATTTCAAGGCCATTGAAATAGTGCAAGATGGCTTCATTTGGATGAAACATGGCCGTAACAACGATAATAGATGGCAACAAAATTCAACATCAAATTTCAAGGCCATTCAAATAGTGCAAGATGGCTTCATTTGGATGAAACATGGCCGTAACAACGATAATAGATGGCAACAAAACTCAACATCAAATTTCAAGGCCATTGAAATAGTGCAAGATGCCTTTCTTTGGATGAAACATGGCCGTAACAACGATAATAGATGGCAACAAAATTCAACATCAAATTTCAAGGCCATTGAATTAGTGCAAGATGGCTTCATTTGGATGAAACATGGCCGTAACAACGATAATAGATGGCAACAAGATTCAACATCAAATTTCAAGGCCAATAAATTAGTGCAAGATGCCTTTATTTGGATGAAACATGGCCGTAACAACGATAATAGATGGCAACAAAACTCAACATCAAATTTCAAGGCCATTCAAATAGTGCAAGATGGCTTCATTTGGATGAAACATGGCCGTAACAACGATAATAGATGGTAAAAAAACTCAACATCAAATTTCAAGGCCATTCAAATAGTGCAAGATGGCTTCATTTGGATGAAACATGGCCGTAACAACGATAATAGATGGCAACAAAATTCAACATCAAATTTCAAGGCCATTCAAATAGTGCAAGATGGCTTCATTTGGATAAAACATGGCCGTAACAACGATAATAGATGGCAACAAAATTCAACATCAAATTTCAAGGCCAATGAATTAGTGCAAGATGCCTTTATTTGGATGTAACATGGCCGTAACAACGATAATTTTTTTTTTTCTTTGGCACAACAACCACTGTCGGTCAAGGGTCTGCCAAGTACCCACTAGTGAAGTGAGCTTGGCTTTCAGTGACTTATTGTTACCATAGCAGGATAGTCAGTCCTACGTATGGGAGCACGGTCTATTCGGGGCTTGAACCCATGACGGGCATGTTGTTAAGTACGTTAACAACGATAATAGATGGCAACAAAATTCAACATCAAATTTCAAGGCCAATAAATTAGTGCAAGATGCCTTTATTTGGATGAAACATGGCCGTAACAACGATAATAGATGGCAAAAAAACTCAACATCAAATTTCAAGGACATTGAAATAGTGCAAGATGGCTTCATTTGGATGAAACATGGCCGTAACAACGATAATAGATGGCAACAAAATTCAACATCAAATTTCAAGGCCATTCAAATAGTGCAAGATGGCTTCATTTGGATGAAACATGGCCGTAACAACGATAATAGATGGCAACAAAATTCAACATCAAATTTCAAGGCCATTCAAATAGTGCAAGATGGCTTCATTTGGATGAAACATGGCCGTAACAACGATAATAGATGGCAAAAAAACTCAACATCAAATTTCAAGGCCATTCAAATAGTGCAAGATGGCTTCATTTGGATGAAACATGGCCGTAACAACGATAATAGATGGCAACAAAATTCAACATCAAATTTCAAGGCCATTCAAATAGTGCAAGATGGCTTCATTTGGATGAAACATGGCCGTAACAACGATAATAGATGGCAACAAAACTCAACATCAAATTTCCAGGACATTCAAATAGTGCAAGATGGCTTGATTTGGATGAAACATGGCCGTAACAACGATAATAGATGGCAACAAAAATCAACATCAAATTTCAAGGCCAATGAATTAGTGCAAGATGCCTTTATTTGGATGTAACATGGCCGTAACAACGATAATTTTTTTTTCTTTGGCACAACAACCACTGTCGGTCAAGGGCCTGCCAAGTACCCACTAGTGAAGTGAGCTTGGCTTTCAGTGACTTATTGTTACCATAAAAGGATAGTCAGTCCTACGTATGGGAGCACGGTCTATTTAAGGCTTGAACCCATGACGGGCATGTTGTTAAGTACGTTAACAACGATAATAGATGGCAACAAAATTCAACATCAAATTTCAAGGCCATTCAAATAGTGCAAGATGGCTTCATTTGTATGAAACATAGCCGTAACAACGATAATAGATGGCAACAAAATTCAACATCAAATTTCAAGGCCATTCAAATAGTGCAAGATGGCTTCATTTGGATGAAACATGGCCGTAACAACGATAATAGATGGCAAAAAAACTCAACATCAAATTTCAAGTCCATTCAAAAAGTGCAATATGGCTTCATTTGGATGAAACATGGCCGTAACAACGATAATAGATGGCAACAAAATTCAAAATCAAATTTCAAGGCCATTCAAATAGTGCAAGATGGCTTCATTTGGATGAAACATGGCCGTAACAACGATAATAGATGGCAAAAAAACTCAACATCAAATTTCAAGGACATTGAAATAGTGCAAAATGGCTTCATTTGGATGAAACATGGCCGTAACATCGATAATAGATGGCAACAAAAATCAACATCAAATTTCAAGGCCATTGAATTAGTGCAAGATGGCTTCATTTGGATGAAACATGGCCGTAACAACGATAATAGATGGCAACAAAACTCAACATCAAATTTCAAGGCCATTCAAATAGTGCAAGATGACTTCATTTGGATGAATCATGGCCGTAACAACGATAATAGATGGCAACAAAATTCAACATCAAATTTCAAGGCCATTCAAATAGTGCAAGATGGCTTGATTTGGATGAAACATGGCCGTAACAACGATAATAGATGGCAACAAAATTCAACATCAAATTTCAAGGCCATTCAAATAGTGCAAGATGGCTTCATTTGGATGAAACATGGCCGTAACAACGATAATAGATGGCAACAAAATTCAACATCAAATTTCAAGGCCATTGATAGTGCAAGATGCCTTTATTTGGATGTAGCATGGCCGTAACAACGATAATTTTTTTTCTTTGGCACAACAACCACTGTCGGTCAAGGGCCTGTCAAGTACCCACTAGTGAAGTGAGCTTGGCTTTCAGTGACTTATTGTTACCATAGCAGGATAGTCAGTCCTACGTATGGGAGCACGGTCTATTCAGGGCTAGAACCCATGACGGGCATGTTGTTAAGTACGTTAACAACGATAATAGATGGCAACAAAATTCAACATCAAATTTCAAGGCCATTGAATAAGTGCAAGATGGCTTCATTTGGATGAAACATGGCCGTAACAACGATAATAGATGGCAAAAAAACTCAACATCAAATTTCAAGGCCATTCAAATAGTGCAAAATGGCTTCATTTGGATGAAACATGGCCGTAACAACGATAATAGATGGCAACAAATTTCAACATCAAATTTCAAGGCCATTCAAATAGTGCAAGATGGCTTCATTTGGATGAAACATGGCCGTAACAACGATAATAGATGGCAACAAAATTCAACATCAAATTTCAAGGCCATTCAAATAGTGCAAGATGGCTTCATTTGGATGAAACATGGCCGTAACAACGATAATAGATGGCAACAAAATTCAACATAAAATTTCAAGGCCAATGAATTAGTGCAAGATGCCTTTGTTGGATGAAACATGGCCGTAACAACGATAATAGATGGCAACAAAATTCAACATCAAATTTCAAGGCCATTCAAATAGTGCAAGATGGCTTCATTTGGATGAAACATGGCCGTAACAACGATAATAGATGGCAACAAAATTCAACATCAAATTTCAAGGCCATTCAAATAGTGCAAGATGGCTTCATTTGGATGAAACATGGCCGTAACAACGATAATAGATGGCAACAAAATTCAACATCAAATTTCAAGGCCATTCAAATAGTGCAAGATGGCTTCATTTGGATGAAACATGGCCGTAACAACGATAATAGATGGCAACAAAATTCAACATCAAATTTCAAGGCCATTGAAATAGTGCAAGATGGCTTCATTTGGATGAAACATGGCCGTAACAACGATAATAGATGGCAACAAAATTCAACATCAAATTTCAAGGCCATTCAAATAGTGCAAGATGGCTTCATTTGGATGAAACATGGCCGTAACAACGATAATAGATGGCAACAAAATTAAACATAAAATTTCAAGGCCAATGAATTAGTGCAAGATGCCTTTTTTTGGATGAAACATGGCCGTAACAACGATAATAGATGGCAACAAAATTCAACATCAAATTTCAAGGCCATTCAAATAGTGCAAGATGCCTTTATTTGGATGAAACATGGCCGTAACAACGATAATAGATGGCAACAAAATTCAACATCAAATTTCAAGGCCATTCAAATAGTGCAAGATGGCTTCATTTGGATGAAACATGGCCGTAACAACGATAATAGATGGCAACAAAATTCAACATCAAATTTCAAGGCCATTCAAATAGTACAAGATGGCTTCATTTGGAAGAAACATGGCCGTAACAACGATAATAGATGGCAAAAAAACTCAACATCAAATTTCAAGGACATTCAAATAGTGCAATATGGCTTCATTTGGATGAAACATGGCCGTAACAACGATAATAGATGGCAACAAAATTCAACATCAAATTTCAAGGCCATTTAAATAGGGCAAGATGGCTTCATTTGGATGAAACATGGCCAAAACAACGATAATAGATGGCAAAAAAACTCAACATCAAATTTCAAGCACATTGAAATAGTGCAAGATGGCTTCATTTGGATGAAACATGGCCGCAACAACAATAATAGATGGCAAAAAAACTCAACATCAAATTTCAAGGCCATTCAAAAAGTGCAATATGGCTTCATTTGAATTAAACATGGCCGTAACAACGATAATAGATGGCAACAAAACTCAACATCAAATTTCAAGGCCATTGAAATAGTGCAAGATGCCTTCATTTGGATGAAACATGGCCGTAACAACGATAATAGATGGCAAAAAAACTCAACATCAAATTTCAAGGACATTGAAATAGTGCAAGTTGGCTTCACTTGGATGAAACATGGCCGTAACAACGATAATAGATGGCAACAAAATTCAACATCAAATTTCAAGGCCAATGAATTAGTGCAAGATGCCTTTATTTGGATGTAACATGGCCGTAACAACGATAATTTTTTTTTCTTTGGCACAACAACCACTGTCGGTCAAGGGCCTGCCAAGTACCCACTAGTGAAGTGAGCTTGGCTTTCAGTGACTTATTGTTACCATAACAGGATAGTCAGTCCTACGTATGGGAGCACGGTCTATTCGGGGCTTGAACCCATGACGGGCATGTTGTTAAGTACGTTAACAACGATAATAGATGGCAACAAAATTCAACATCAAATTTCAAGGCCATTCAAATAGTGCAAGATGGCTTCATTTGGATGAAACATGGCCGTAACAACGATAATAGATGGCAAAAAAAACTCAACATCAAATTTCAAGGCCATTCAAATAGTGCAATATGGCTTCATTTGGATGAAACATGGTCGTAACAACGATAATAGATGGCAACAAAATTCAACATCAAATTTCAAGGCCATTCAAATAGTGCAAGATGGCTTCATTTGGATGAAACATAGCCGTAACAACGATAATAGATGGCCAAAAAATTCAACATCAAATTTCAAGGCCATTCAAATAGTGCAAGATGGCTTCATTTGGATGAAACATGGCCGTAACAACGATAATAGATGGCAACAAACTCAACATCAAATTTCAAGTCCATTCAAATAGTGCAATATGGCTTCATTTGGATGAAACATGGCCGTAACAACGATAATAGATGGCAACAAAATTCAACATCAAATTTCAAGGCCATTCAAATAGTGCAAGATGGCTTCATTTGGATGAAACATGGCCGTAACAACGATAATAGATGGCAACAAAACTCAACATCAAATTTCAAGGACATTGAAATAGTGCAAAATGGCTTCATTTGGATGAAACATGGCCGTAACATCGATAATAGATGGCAACAAAATTCAACATCAAATTTCAAGGCCAATGAATTAGTGCAAGATGGCTTCATTTGGATGAAACATGGCCGTAACAACGATAATAGATGGCAAAAAAACTCAACATCAAATTTCAAGGACAGTCAAATAATGCAAGATGGCTTCATTTGGATGAAACATGGCCGTAACAACGATAATAGATGGCAACAAAATTCAACATCAAATTTCAAGGCCATTCAAATAGTGCAAGATGGCTTCATTTGGATGAAACATGGCCGTAACAACGATAATAGATGGCAACAAAATTCAACATCAAATTTCAAGGCCATTCAAATAGTGCAATATGGCTTCATTTGGATGAAACATGGCCGTAACAACGATAATAGATGGCAACAAAATTCAACATCAAATTTCAAGGCCATTCAAATAGGGCAAGATGGCTTCATTTGGATGAAACATGGCCAAAACAACGATAATAGATGGCAAAAAAACTCAACATCACATTTCGAGCACATTGAAATAGTGCAAGATGGCTTCATTTGGATGAAACATGGCCGCAACAACAATAATAGATGGCAAAACAACTCAACATCAAATTTCAAGTCCATTCAAAAAGTGCAATATGGCTTCATTTGGATGAAACATGGCCGTAACAACGATAATAGATGGCAACAGAATTCAACATCAAATTTCAAGGCCATTCAAATAGTGCAAGATGGCTTCATTTGGATGAAACATGGCCGTAACAACGATAATAGATGGCAAAAAAACTCAACATCAAATTTCAAGGACATTGAAATAGTGCAAGATGGCTTCATTTGGATGAAACATGGCCGTAACAACGATAATAGATGGCAACAAAATTCAACATCAAATTTCAAGGCCATTCAAATAGGGCAAGATGGCTTCATTTGGATGAAACATGGCCAAAACAACGATAATAGATGGCAAAAAAACTCAACATCAAATTTCAAGCACATTGAAATAGTGCAAGATGGCTTCATTTGGATGAAACATGGCCGCAACAACAATAATTGATGGCAAAACAACTCAACATCAAATTTCAAGGCCATTCAAAAAGTGCAATATGGCTTCATTTGGATGAAACATGGCCGTAACAACGATAATAGATGGCAACAAAATTCAACATCAAATTTCAAGGCCATTCAAATAGTACAAGATGGCTTCATTTGGAAGAAACATGGCCGTAACAACGATAATAGATGGCAAAAAAACTCAATATCAAATTTCAAGGCCATTCAAATAGTGCAATATGGCTTCATTTGGATGAAACATGGCCGTAACAACGATAATAGATGGCAACAAAATTCAACATCAAATTTCAAGGCCATTCAAATAGTGCAAGATGGCTTCATTTGGATGAAACATGGCCGTAACAACGATAATAGATGGCAACAAAACTCAACATCAAATTTCAAGGACAGTCAAATAATGCAAGATGGCTTCATTTGGATGAAACATGGCCGTAACAACGATAATAGATGGCAACAAAATTCAACATCAAATTTCAAGGCCATTCAAATAGTGCAAGATGGCTTCATTTGGATGAAACATGCCGTAACAACGATAATAGATGGCAAAAAAACTCAACATCAAATTTCAAGGACAGTCAAATAATGCAAGATGGCTTCATTTGGATGAAACATGGCCGTAACAACGATAATAGATGGCAACAAAATTCAACATCAAATTTCAAGGCCATTCAAATAGTGCAAGATGGCTTCATTTGGATGAAACATGGCCGTAACAACGATAATAGATGGCAACAAAATTCAACATCAAATTTCAAGGCCATTCAAATAGTGCAATATGGCTTCATTTGGATGAAACATGGCCGTAACAACGATAATAGATGGCAACAAAATTCAACATCAAATTTCAAGGCCATTCAAATAGGGCAAGATGGCTTCATTTGGATGAAACATGGCCCAAAACAACGATAATAGATGGCAAAAAAAACTCAACATCAAATTTCAAGCACATTGAAATAGTGCAAGATGGCTTCATTTGGATGAAACATGGCCGTAACAACAATAATAGATGGCAAAACAACTCAACATCAAATTTCAAGTCCATTCAAAAAGTGCAATATGGCTTCATTTGGATGAAACATGGCCGTAACAACGATAATAGATGGCAACAGAATTCAACATCAAATTTCAAGGCCATTCAAATAGTACAAGATGGCTTCATTTGGAAGAAACATGGCCGTAACAACGATAATAGATGGCAAAAAAACTCAATATCAAATTTCAAGGCCATTCAAATAGTGCAATATGGCTTCATTTGGATGAAACATGGCCGTAACAACGATAATAGATGGCAACAAAATTCAAACATCAAATTTCAAGGCCATTCAAATAGGGCAAGATGGCTTCATTTGGATGAAACATGGCCAAAACAACGATAATAGATGGCAAAAAAAACTCAACATCAAATTTCAAGGCCATTCAAATAGTGCAATATGGCTTCATTTGGATGAAACATGGTCGTAACAACGATAATAGATGGCAACAAAATTCAACATCAAATTTCAAGGCCATTCAAATAGTGCAAGATGGCTTCATTTGGATGAAACATAGCCGTAACAACGATAATAGATGGCAACAAAATTCAACATCAAATTTCAAGGCCATTCAAATAGTGCAAGATGGCTTCATTTGGATGAAACATGGCCGTAACAACGATAATAGATGGCAACAAAACTCAACATCAAATTTCAAGGACATTGAAATAGTGCAAAATGGCTTCATTTGGATGAAACATGGCCGTAACATCGATAATAGATGGCAACAAAATTCAACATCAAATTTCAAGGCCAATGAATTAGTGCAAGATGGCTTCATTTGGATGAAACATGGTCGTAACAACGATAATAGATGGCAACAAAATTCAACATCAAATTTCAAGGCCATTCAAATAGTGCAAGATGGCTTCATTTGGATGAAACATAGCCGTAACAACGATAATAGATGGCAACAAAATTCAACATCAAATTTCAAGGCCATTCAAATAGTGCAAGATGGCTTCATTTGGATGAAACATGGCCGTAACAACGATAATAGATGGCAACAAAATTCAACATCAAATTTCAAGGCCATTCAAATAGGGCAAGATGGCTTCATTTGGATGAAACATGGCCAAAACAACGATAATAGATGGCAAAAAAAAACTCAACATCAAATTTCAAGCACATTGAAATAGTGCAAGATGGCTTCATTTGGATGAAACATGGCCGTAACAACAATAATAGATGGCAAAACAACTCAACATCAAATTTCAAGTCCATTCAAAAAGTGCAATATGGCTTCATTTGGATGAAACATGGCCGTAACAACGATAATAGATGGCAACAGAATTCAACATCAAATTTCAAGGCCATTCAAATAGTGCAAGATGGCTTCATTTGGATGAAACATGGCCGTAACAACGATAATAGATGGCAAAAAAAACTCAACATCAAATTTCAAGGCCATTCAAATAGTGCAATATGGCTTCATTTGGATGAAACATGGTCGTAACAACGATAATAGATGGCAACAAAATTCAACATCAAATTTCAAGGCCATTCAAATAGTGCAAGATGGCTTCATTTGGATGAAACATGGCCGTAACAACGATAATAGATGGCAACAAAATTCAACATCAAATTTCAAGGCCATTCAAATAGTGCAAGATGGCTTCATTTGGATGAAACATGGCCGTAACAACGATAATAGATGGCAACAAAATTCAACATCAAATTTCAAGGCCATTGATAGTGCAAGATGCCTTTATTTGGATGTAGCATGGCCGTAACAACGATAATTTTTTTTTCTTTGGCACAACAACCACTGTCGGTCAAGGGCCTGTCAAGTACCCACTAGTGAAGTGAGCTTGGCTTTCAGTGACTTATTGTTACCATAGCAGGATAGTCAGCTCCTACGTATGGGAGCACGGTCTATTCAGGGCTAGAACCCATGACGGGCATGTTGTTAAGTACGTTAACAACGATAATAGATGGCAACAAAATTCAACATCAAATTTCAAGGCCATTGAATAAGTGCAAGATGGCTTCATTTGGATGAAACATGGCCGTAACAACGATAATAGATGGCAAAAAAACTCAACATCAAATTTCAAGGCCATTCAAATAGTGCAAAATGGCTTCATTTGGATGAAACATGGCCGTAACAACGATAATAGATGGCAACAAATTTCAACATCAAATTTCAAGGCCATTCAAATAGTGCAAGATGGCTTCATTTGGATGAAACATGGCCGTAACAACGATAATAGATGGCAACAAAATTCAACATCAAATTTCAAGGCCATTCAAATAGTGCAAGATGGCTTCATTTGGATGAAACATGGCCGTAACAACGATAATAGATGGCAACAAAATTCAACATAAAATTTCAAGGCCAATGAATTAGTGCAAGATGCCTTTGTTGGATGAAACATGGCCGTAACAACGATAATAGATGGCAACAAAATTCAACATCAAATTTCAAGGCCATTCAAATAGTGCAAGATGGCTTCATTTGGATGAAACATGGCCGTAACAACGATAATAGATGGCAACAAAATTCAACATCAAATTTCAAGGCCATTCAAATAGTGCAAGATGGCTTCATTTGGATGAAACATGGCCGTAACAACGATAATAGATGGCAACAAAATTCAACATCAAATTTCAAGGCCATTCAAATAGTGCAAGATGGCTTCATTTGGATGAAACATGGCCGTAACAACGATAATAGATGGCAACAAAATTCAACATCAAATTTCAAGGCCATTGAAATAGTGCAAGATGGCTTCATTTGGATGAAACATGGCCGTAACAACGATAATAGATGGCAACAAAATTCAACATCAAATTTCAAGGCCATTCAAATAGTGCAAGATGGCTTCATTTGGATGAAACATGGCCGTAACAACGATAATAGATGGCAACAAAATTAAACATAAAATTTCAAGGCCAATGAATTAGTGCAAGATGCCTTTTTTTGGATGAAACATGGCCGTAACAACGATAATAGATGGCAACAAAATTCAACATCAAATTTCAAGGCCATTCAAATAGTGCAAGATGCCTTTATTTGGATGAAACATGGCCGTAACAACGATAATAGATGGCAACAAAATTCAACATCAAATTTCAAGGCCATTCAAATAGTGCAAGATGGCTTCATTTGGATGAAACATGGCCGTAACAACGATAATAGATGGCAACAAAATTCAACATCAAATTTCAAGGCCATTCAAATAGTACAAGATGGCTTCATTTGGAAGAAACATGGCCGTAACAACGATAATAGATGGCAAAAAAACTCAACATCAAATTTCAAGCACATTCAAATAGTGCAATATGGCTTCATTTGGATGAAACATGGCCGTAACAACGATAATAGATGGCAACAAAATTCAACATCAAATTTCAAGGCCATTTAAATAGGGCAAGATGGCTTCATTTGGATGAAACATGGCCAAAACAACGATAATAGATGGCAAAAAAACTCAACATCAAATTTCAAGCACATTGAAATAGTGCAAGATGGCTTCATTTGGATGAAACATGGCCGCAACAACAATAATAGATGGCAAAAAAACTCAACATCAAATTTCAAGGCCATTCAAAAAGTGCAATATGGCTTCATTTGGATGAAACATGGCCGTAACAACGATAATAGATGGCAACAAAATTCAACATCAAATTTCAAGGCCATTCAAATAGTGCAAGATGGCTTCATTTGGATGAAACATGGCCGTAACAACGATAATAGATGGCAAAAAAACTCAACATCAAATTTCAAGGACATTGAAATAGTGCAAGTTGGCTTCACTTGGATGAAACATGGCCGTAACAACGATAATAGATGGCAACAAAATTCAACATCAAATTTCAAGGCCAATGAATTAGTGCAAGATGCCTTTATTTGGATGTAACATGGCCGTAACAACGATAATTTTTTTTTCTTTGGCACAACAACCACTGTCGGTCAAGGGCCTGCCAAGTACCCACTAGTGAAGTGAGCTTGGCTTTCAGTGACTTATTGTTACCATAACAGGATAGTCAGTCCTACGTATGGGAGCACGGTCTATTCGGGGCTTGAACCCATGACGGGCATGTTGTTAAGTACGTTAACAACGATAATAGATGGCAACAAAATTCAACATCAAATTTCAAGGCCATTCAAATAGTGCAAGATGGCTTCATTTGGATGAAACATGGCCGTAACAACGATAATAGATGGCAAAAAAAACTCAACATCAAATTTCAAGGCCATTCAAATAGTGCAATATGGCTTCATTTGGATGAAACATGGTCGTAACAACGATAATAGATGGCAACAAAATTCAACATCAAATTTCAAGGCCATTCAAATAGTGCAAGATGGCTTCATTTGGATGAAACATAGCCGTAACAACGATAATAGATGGCCAAAAAATTCAACATCAAATTTCAAGGCCATTCAAATAGTGCAAGATGGCTTCATTTGGATGAAACATGGCCGTAACAACGATAATAGATGGCAACAAACTCAACATCAAATTTCAAGTCCATTCAAATAGTGCAATATGGCTTCATTTGGATGAAACATGGCCGTAACAACGATAATAGATGGCAACAAAATTCAACATCAAATTTCAAGGCCATTCAAATAGTGCAAGATGGCTTCATTTGGATGAAACATGGCCGTAACAACGATAATAGATGGCAACAAAACTCAACATCAAATTTCAAGGACATTGAAATAGTGCAAAATGGCTTCATTTGGATGAAACATGGCCGTAACATCGATAATAGATGGCAACAAAATTCAACATCAAATTTCAAGGCCAATGAATTAGTGCAAGATGGCTTCATTTGGATGAAACATGGCCGTAACAACGATAATAGATGGCAAAAAAACTCAACATCAAATTTCAAGGACAGTCAAATAATGCAAGATGGCTTCATTTGGATGAAACATGGCCGTAACAACGATAATAGATGGCAACAAAATTCAACATCAAATTTCAAGGCCATTCAAATAGTGCAAGATGGCTTCATTTGGATGAAACATGGCCGTAACAACGATAATAGATGGCAACAAAATTCAACATCAAATTTCAAGGCCATTCAAATAGTGCAATATGGCTTCATTTGGATGAAACATGGCCGTAACAACGATAATAGATGGCAACAAAATTCAACATCAAATTTCAAGGCCATTCAAATAGGGCAAGATGGCTTCATTTGGATGAAACATGGCCAAAACAACGATAATAGATGGCAAAAAAACTCAACATCACATTTCGAGCACATTGAAATAGTGCAAGATGGCTTCATTTGGATGAAACATGGCCGCAACAACAATAATAGATGGCAAAACAACTCAACATCAAATTTCAAGTCCATTCAAAAAGTGCAATATGGCTTCATTTGGATGAAACATGGCCGTAACAACGATAATAGATGGCAACAGAATTCAACATCAAATTTCAAGGCCATTCAAATAGTGCAAGATGGCTTCATTTGGATGTAACATGGCCGTAACAACGATAATAGATGGCAAAAAAACTCAACATCAAATTTCAAGGACATTGAAATAGTGCAAGATGGCTTCATTTGGATGAAACATGGCCGTAACAACGATAATAGATGGCAACAAAATTCAACATCAAATTTCAAGGCCATTCAAATAGGGCAAGATGGCTTCATTTGGATGAAACATGGCCAAAACAACGATAATAGATGGCAAAAAAACTCAACATCAAATTTCAAGCACATTGAAATAGTGCAAGATGGCTTCATTTGGATGAAACATGGCCGCAACAACAATAATTGATGGCAAAACAACTCAACATCAAATTTCAAGGCCATTCAAAAAGTGCAATATGGCTTCATTTGGATGAAACATGGCCGTAACAACGATAATAGATGGCAACAAAATTCAACATCAAATTTCAAGGCCATTCAAATAGTACAAGATGGCTTCATTTGGAAGAAACATGGCCGTAACAACGATAATAGATGGCAAAAAAACTCAATATCAAATTTCAAGGCCATTCAAATAGTGCAATATGGCTTCATTTGGATGAAACATGGCCGTAACAACGATAATAGATGGCAACAAAATTCAACATCAAATTTCAAGGCCATTCAAATAGTGCAAGATGGCTTCATTTGGATGAAACATGGCCGTAACAACGATAATAGATGGCAACAAAACTCAACATCAAATTTCAAGGACAGTCAAATAATGCAAGATGGCTTCATTTGGATGAAACATGGCCGTAACAACGATAATAGATGGCAACAAAATTCAACATCAAATTTCAAGGCCATTCAAATAGTGCAAGATGGCTTCATTTGGATGAAACATGGCCGTAACAACGATAATAGATGGCAAAAAAACTCAACATCAAATTTCAAGGACAGTCAAATAATGCAAGATGGCTTCATTTGGATGAAACATGGCCGTAACAACGATAATAGATGGCAACAAAATTCAACATCAAATTTCAAGGCCATTCAAATAGTGCAAGATGGCTTCATTTGGATGAAACATGGCCGTAACAACGATAATAGATGGCAACAAAATTCAACATCAAATTTCAAGGCCATTCAAATAGTGCAATATGGCTTCATTTGGATGAAACATGGCCGTAACAACGATAATAGATGGCAACAAAATTCAACATCAAATTTCAAGGCCATTCAAATAGGGCAAGATGGCTTCATTTGGATGAAACATGGCCAAAACAACGATAATAGATGGCAAAAAAAACTCAACATCAAATTTCAAGCACATTGAAATAGTGCAAGATGGCTTCATTTGGATGAAACATGGCCGTAACAACAATAATAGATGGCAAAACAACTCAACATCAAATTTCAAGTCCATTCAAAAAGTGCAATATGGCTTCATTTGGATGAAACATGGCCGTAACAACGATAATAGATGGCAACAGAATTCAACATCAAATTTCAAGGCCATTCAAATAGTACAAGATGGCTTCATTTGGAAGAAACATGGCCGTAACAACGATAATAGATGGCAAAAAAAACTCAATATCAAATTTCAAGGCCATTCAAATAGTGCAATATGGCTTCATTTGGATGAAACATGGCCGTAACAACGATAATAGATGGCAACAAAATTCAACATCAAATTTCAAGGCCATTCAAATAGGGCAAGATGGCTTCATTTGGATGAAACATGGCCAAAACAACGATAATAGATGGCAAAAAAAACTCAACATCAAATTTCAAGGCCATTCAAATAGTGCAATATGGCTTCATTTGGATGAAACATGGTCGTAACAACGATAATAGATGGCAACAAAATTCAACATCAAATTTCAAGGCCATTCAAATAGTGCAAGATGGCTTCATTTGGATGAAACATAGCCGTAACAACGATAATAGATGGCAACAAAATTCAACATCAAATTTCAAGGCCATTCAAATAGTGCAAGATGGCTTCATTTGGATGAAACATGGCCGTAACAACGATAATAGATGGCAACAAAACTCAACATCAAATTTCAAGGACATTGAAATAGTGCAAAATGGCTTCATTTGGATGAAACATGGCCGTAACATCGATAATAGATGGCAACAAAATTCAACATCAAATTTCAAGGCCAATGAATTAGTGCAAGATGGCTTCATTTGGATGAAACATGGTCGTAACAACGATAATAGATGGCAACAAAATTCAACATCAAATTTCAAGGCCATTCAAATAGTGCAAGATGGCTTCATTTGGATGAAACATAGCCGTAACAACGATCATAGATGGCAACAAAATTCAACATCAAATTTCAAGGCCATTCAAATAGTGCAAGATGGCTTCATTTGGATGAAACATGGCCGTAACAACGATAATAGATGGCAACAAAATTCAACATCAAATTTCAAGGCCATTCAAATAGGGCAAGATGGCTTCATTTGGATGAAACATGGCCAAAACAACGATAATAGATGGCAAAAAAAACTCAACATCAAATTTCAAGCACATTGAAATAGTGCAAGATGGCTTCATTTGGATGAAACATGGCCGTAACAACAATAATAGATGGCAAAACAACTCAACATCAAATTTCAAGTCCATTCAAAAAGTGCAATATGGCTTCATTTGGATGAAACATGGCCGTAACAACGATAATAGATGGCAACAGAATTCAACATCAAATTTCAAGGCCATTCAAATAGTGCAAGATGGCTTCATTTGGATGAAACATGGCCGTAACAACGATAATAGATGGCAAAAAAAACTCAACATCAAATTTCAAGGCCATTCAAATAGTGCAATATGGCTTCATTTGGATGAAACATGGTCGTAACAACGATAATAGATGGCAACAAAATTCAACATCAAATTTCAAGGCCATTCAAATAGTGCAAGATGGCTTCATTTGGATGAAACATAGCCGTAACAACGATAATAGATGGCCAAAAAATTCAACATCAAATTTCAAGGCCATTCAAATAGTGCAAGATGGCTTCATTTGGATGAAACATGGCCGTAACAACGATAATAGATGGCAACAAACTCAACATCAAATTTCAAGTCCATTCAAATAGTGCAATATGGCTTCATTTGGATGAAACATGGCCGTAACAACGATAATAGATGGCAACAAAATTCAACATCAAATTTCAAGGCCATTCAAATAGTGCAAGATGGCTTCATTTGGATGAAACATGGCCGTAACAACGATAATAGATGGCAACAAAACTCAACATCAAATTTCAAGGACATTGAAATAGTGCAAAATGGCTTCATTTGGATGAAACATGGCCGTAACATCGATAATAGATGGCAACAAAATTCAACATCAAATTTCAAGGCCAATGAATTAGTGCAAGATGGCTTCATTTGGATGAAACATGGCCGTAACAACGATAATAGATGGCAAAAAAACTCAACATCAAATTTCAAGGACAGTCAAATAATGCAAGATGGCTTCATTTGGATGAAACATGGCCGTAACAACGATAATAGATGGCAACAAAATTCAACATCAAATTTCAAGGCCATTCAAATAGTGCAAGATGGCTTCATTTGGATGAAACATGGCCGTAACAACGATAATAGATGGCAACAAAATTCAACATCAAATTTCAAGGCCATTCAAATAGTGCAATATGGCTTCATTTGGATGAAACATGGCCGTAACAACGATAATAGATGGCAACAAAATTCAACATCAAATTTCAAGGCCATTCAAATAGGGCAAGATGGCTTCATTTGGATGAAACATGGCCAAAACAACGATAATAGATGGCAAAAAAACTCAACATCACATTTCGAGCACATTGAAATAGTGCAAGATGGCTTCATTTGGATGAAACATGGCCGCAACAACAATAATAGATGGCAAAACAACTCAACATCAAATTTCAAGTCCATTCAAAAAGTGCAATATGGCTTCATTTGGATGAAACATGGCCGTAACAACGATAATAGATGGCAACAGAATTCAACATCAAATTTCAAGGCCATTCAAATAGTGCAAGATGGCTTCATTTGGATGTAACATGGCCGTAACAACGATAATAGATGGCAAAAAAACTCAACATCAAATTTCAAGGACATTGAAATAGTGCAAGATGGCTTCATTTGGATGAAACATGGCCGTAACAACGATAATAGATGGCAACAAAATTCAACATCAAATTTCAAGGCCATTCAAATAGGGCAAGATGGCTTCATTTGGATGAAACATGGCCAAAACAACGATAATAGATGGCAAAAAAACTCAACATCAAATTTCAAGCACATTGAAATAGTGCAAGATGGCTTCATTTGGATGAAACATGGCCGCAACAACAATAATTGATGGCAAAACAACTCAACATCAAATTTCAAGGCCATTCAAAAAGTGCAATATGGCTTCATTTGGATGAAACATGGCCGTAACAACGATAATAGATGGCAACAAAATTCAACATCAAATTTCAAGGCCATTCAAATAGTACAAGATGGCTTCATTTGGAAGAAACATGGCCGTAACAACGATAATAGATGGCAAAAAAACTCAATATCAAATTTCAAGGCCATTCAAATAGTGCAATATGGCTTCATTTGGATGAAACATGGCCGTAACAACGATAATAGATGGCAACAAAATTCAACATCAAATTTCAAGGCCATTCAAATAGTGCAAGATGGCTTCATTTGGATGAAACATGGCCGTAACAACGATAATAGATGGCAACAAAACTCAACATCAAATTTCAAGGACAGTCAAATAATGCAAGATGGCTTCATTTGGATGAAACATGGCCGTAACAACGATAATAGATGGCAACAAAATTCAACATCAAATTTCAAGGCCATTCAAATAGTGCAAGATGGCTTCATTTGGATGAAACATGGCCGTAACAACGATAATAGATGGCAAAAAAACTCAACATCAAATTTCAAGGACAGTCAAATAATGCAAGATGGCTTCATTTGGATGAAACATGGCCGTAACAACGATAATAGATGGCAACAAAATTCAACATCAAATTTCAAGGCCATTCAAATAGTGCAAGATGGCTTCATTTGGATGAAACATGGCCGTAACAACGATAATAGATGGCAACAAAATTCAACATCAAATTTCAAGGCCATTCAAATAGTGCAATATGGCTTCATTTGGATGAAACATGGCCGTAACAACGATAATAGATGGCAACAAAATTCAACATCAAATTTCAAGGCCATTCAAATAGGGCAAGATGGCTTCATTTGGATGAAACATGGCCAAAACAACGATAATAGATGGCAAAAAAAACTCAACATCAAATTTCAAGCACATTGAAATAGTGCAAGATGGCTTCATTTGGATGAAACATGGCCGTAACAACAATAATAGATGGCAAAACAACTCAACATCAAATTTCAAGTCCATTCAAAAAGTGCAATATGGCTTCATTTGGATGAAACATGGCCGTAACAACGATAATAGATGGCAACAGAATTCAACATCAAATTTCAAGGCCATTCAAATAGTACAAGATGGCTTCATTTGGAAGAAACATGGCCGTAACAACGATAATAGATGGCAAAAAAACTCAATATCAAATTTCAAGGCCATTCAAATAGTGCAATATGGCTTCATTTGGATGAAACATGGCCGTAACAACGATAATAGATGGCAACAAAATTCAACATCAAATTTCAAGGCCATTCAAATAGGGCAAGATGGCTTCATTTGGATGAAACATGGCCAAAACAACGATAATAGATGGCAAAAAAACTCAACATCAAATTTCAAGCACATTGAAATAGTGCAAGATGGCTTCATTTGGATGAAACATGGCCGCAACAACAATAATAGATGGCAAAACAACTCAACATCAAATTTCAAGTCCATTCAAAAAGTGCAATATGGCTTCATTTGGATGAAACATGGCCGTAACAACGATAATAGATGGCAACAGAATTCAACATCAAATTTCAAGGCCATTCAAATAGTGCAAGATGGCTTCATTTGGATGAAACATGGCCGTAACAACGATAATAGATGGCAAAAAAACTCAACATCAAATTTCAAGGACATTGAAATAGTGCAAAATGGCTTCATTTGGATGAAACATGGCCGTAACAACGATAATAGATGGCAACAAAATTCAACATCAAATTTCAAGGCCAATGAATTAGTGCAAGATGCCTTTATTTGGATGTAACATGGCCGTAACAACGATAATTTTTTTTTTTCTTTGGCACAACAACCACTGTCGGTCAAGGGCCTGCCAAGTACCCACTAGTGAAGTGAGCTTGGCTTTCAGTGACTTATTGTTACCATAACAGGATAGTCAGTCCTACGTATGGGAGCACGGTCTATTCGGGGCTTGAACCCATGACGGGCATGTTGTTAAGTACGTTAACAACGATAATAGATGGCAACAAAATTCAACATCAAATTTCAAGGCCATTCAAATAGTGCAAGATGGCTTCATTTGGATGAAACATGGTCGTAACAACGATAATAGATGGCAACAAAATTCAACATCAAATTTCAAGGCCATTCAAATAGTGCAAGATGGCTTCATTTGGATGAAATATAGCCGTAACAACGATAATAGATGGCCAAAAATTCAACATCAAATTTCAAGGCCATAGAATTAGTGCAAGATGGCTTCATTTGGATGAAACATGGCCGTAACAACGATAATAGATGGCAACAAAATTCAACATCAAATTTCAAGGGCATTCAAATAGTGCAAGATGGCTTCATTTGGATGAAACATGGCCGTAACAACGATAATATATGGCAAAAAAACTCAACATCAAATTTCAAGGACATTGAAATAGTGCAAAATGGCTTCATTTGGATGAAACATGGCCGTAACATCGATAATAGATGGCAACAAAATTCAACATCAAATTTCAAAGCCGATGAATTAGTGCAAGATGGCTTCATTTGGATGAAACATGGCCGTAACAACGATAATAGATGGCAACAAAATTCAATATAAAATTTCAAGGCCAATGAATTAGTGCAAGATGCCTTTTTTTGGATGAAACATGGCCGTAACAACGATAATAGATGGCAACAAAATTCAACATCAAATTTCATGGCCATTGAAATAGTGCAAGATGCCTTTATTTGGATGAAACATGGCCGTAACAACGATAATAGATGGCAACAAAATTCAACATCAAATTTCAAGGCCATTCAAATAGTGCAAGATGGCTTCATTTGGATGAAACATGGCCGTAACAACGATAATAGATGGCAACAAAACTCAACATCAAATTTCAAGGCCATTCAAATAGTACAAGATGGCTTCATTTGGAAGAAACATGGTCGTAACAACGATAAAAGATGGCAAAAAAACCTAATATCAAATTTCAAGGCCATTCAAATAGTGCAATATGGCTTCATTTGGATGAAACATGGCCGTAACAACGATAATAGATGGCAACAAAATTCAACATCAAATTTCAAGGCCATTCAAATAGTACAAGATGGCTTCATTTGGAAGAAACATGGCCGTAACATCGATAATAGATGGCAACAAAACTTAAAATCAAATTTCAAGGCCATTCATATAGTGCAATATGGCTTCATTTGGAAGAAACATGGCCGTAACAACGATAAAAGATGGCAAAAAAACTTAATATCAAATTTCAAGGCCATTCAAATAGTGCAATATGGCTTCATTTGGATGAAACATGGCCGTAACAACGATAATAGATGGCAACAAAATTCAACATCAAATTTCAAGGCCATTCAAATAGGGCAAGATGGCTTCATTTGGATGAAACATGGCCAAAAAAAAGATAATAGATGGCAAAAAAAACTCAACATCAAATTTCAAGCACATTGAAATAGTGCAAGATGGCTTCATTTGGATGAAACATGGCCGCAACAACAATAATAGATGGCAAAACAACTCAACATCAAATTTCAAGTCCATTCAAAAAGTGCAATATGGCTTCAGTTGGATGTAACATGGCCGTAACAACGATAATTTTTTTTTTCTTTGGCACAACAACCACTGTCGGTCAAGGGCCTGCCAAGTACCCACTAGTGAAGTGAGCTTGGCTTTCAGTGACTTATTGTTACCATAGCAGGATAGTCAGTCCTACGTATGGGAGCACGGTCTATTTAGGGCTTGAACCCATGACGGGCATGTTGTTAAGTACGTTAACAACGATAATAGATGGCAACAAAATTCAACATCAAATTTCAAGGCCATTCAAATAGTGCAAGATGGCTTCATTTGGATGAAACATGGCCGTAACAACGATAATAGATGGCAAAAAAACTCAACATCAAATTTCAAGGCCATTCAAATAGTCCATTATGGCTTCATTTGGATGAAACATGGTCGTAACAACGATAATAGATGGCAACAAAACTCAACATCAAATTTCAAGGCCATTCAAATAGTGCAAGATGGCTTCATTTGGATGAAACATAGCCGTAACAACGATAATAGATGGCCAAAAAATTCAACATCAAATTTCAAGGCCATTCAAATAGTGCAAGATGGCTTCATTTGGATGAAACATGGCCGTTACAACGATAATAGATGGCAAAAAAACTCAACATCAAATTTCAAGTCCATTCAAATAGTGCAATATGGCTTCATTTGGATGAAACATGGCCGTAACAACGATAATAGATGGCAACAAAATTCAACATCAAATTTCAAGGCCATTCAAATAGTGCAAGATGGCTTCATTTGGATGAAACATGGCCGTAACAACGATAATAGATGGCAACAAAATTCAACATCAAATTTCAAGGACATTGAAATAGTGCAAAATGGCTTCATTTGGATGAAACATGGCCGTAAAATCGATAATAGATGGGAACAAAATTCAACATCAAATTTCAAGGCCAATGAATTAGTGCAAGATGGCTTCATTTGGATGAAACATGGCCGTAACAACGATAATAGATGGCAACAAAACTCAACATCAAATTTCAAGGCCATTCAAATAGTGCAAGATGCCTTTATTTGGATGTAGCATGGCCGTAACAACGATAATTTTTTTTCTTTGGCACAACAACCACTGTCGGTCAAGGGCCTGCCAAGTACCCACTAGTGAAGTGAGCTTGGCTTTCAGTGACTTATTGTTACCATAGCAGGATAGTCAGTCCTACGTATGGGAGCACGGTCTATTTAGGGCTAGAACCCATGACGGGCATGTTGTTAAGTACGTTAACAACGATAATAGATGGCAACAAAATTCAACATCAAATTTCAAGGCCAATGAATTAGTGCAAGATGCCTTTATTTGGATGTAACATGGCCGTAACAACGATAATTTGTTTTTTCTTTGGCACAACAACCACTGTCGGTCAAGGGCCTGCCAGGTTCCCACTAGTGAAGTGAGCTTGGCTTTCAGTGACTTATTGTTACCATAGCAGGATAGTCAGTCCTACGTATGGGAGCACGGTCTATTTAGGGCTTGAACCCATGACGGGCATGTTGTTAAGTACGTTAACAACGATAATAGATGGCAAAAAAACTCAACATCAAATTTCAAGGCCATTCAAATAGTGCAAGATGGCTTCATTTGGATGAAACATGGCCGTAACAACGATAATAGATGGCAAAAAAACTCAACATCAAATTTCAAGGCCATTCAAATAGTGCAATATGGCTTCATTTGGATGAAACATGGTCGAAACAACGATAATAGATGGCAACAAAATTCAACATCAAATTTCAAGGCCATTCAAATAGTGCAAGATGGCTTCATTTGGATGAAACATAGCCGTAACAACGATAATAGATGGCCAAAAAATTCAACATCAAATTTCAAGGCCATTCAAATAGTGCAAGATGGCTTCATTTGGATGAAACATGGCCGTAACAACGATAATAGATGGCAAAAAAACTCAACATCAAATTTCAAGTCCATTCAAATAGTGCAATATGGCTTCATTTGAATGAAACATGGCCGTAACAACGATAATAGATGGCAACAAAATTCAACATCAAATTTCAAGGCCATTGAAATAGTGCAAGATGGCTTCATTTGGATGAAACATGGCCGTAACAACGATAATAGATGGCAAAAAAACTCAACATCAAATTTCAAGGACATTGAAATAGTGCAAAATGGCTTCATTTGGATGAAACATGGCCGTAACATCGATAATAGATGGCAACAAAATTCAACATCAAATTTCAAGGCCATTCAAATAGTGCAAGATGGCTTCATTTGGATGAAACATGGCCGTAACAACGATAATAGATGGCAACAAAATTCAACATCAAATTTCAAGGCCATTCAAATAGTGCAAGATGGCTTCATTTGGATGAAACATGGCCGTAACAACGATAATAGATGGCAACAAAATTCAACATCAAATTTCAAGGCCATTCAAATAGTGCAAGATGGCTTCATTTGGATGAAACATGGCCGTAACAACGATAATAGATGGCAACAAAATTCAACATCAAATTTCAAGGCCATTGATAGTGCAAGATGCCTTTATTTGGATGTAGCATGGCCGTAACAACGATAAGTTTTTTTCTTTGGCACAACAACCATTGTCGGTCAAGGGCCTGCCAAGTACCCACTAGTGAAGTGAGCTCGGCTTTCAGTGACTTATTGTTACCATAGCAGGATAGTCAGTCCTACGTATGGGAGCACGGTCTATTTAGGGCTAGAACCCATGACGGGCATGTTGTTAAGTACGTTAACAACGATAATAGATGGCAACAAAATTCAACATCAAATTTCAAGGCCATTCAAATAGTGCAAGATGGCTTCATTTGGATGAAACATGGCCGTAACAACGATAATAGATGGCAACAAAATTCAACATCAAATTTCAAGGCCATTCAAATAGTGCAAGATGGCTTCATTTGGAAGAAACATGGCCGTAACAACGATAATAGATGGCAACAAAATTCAACATCAAATTTCAAGGCCATTCAAATAGTGCAAGATGGCTTCATTTGGATGAAACATGGTCGTAACAACGATAATAGATGGCAACAAAATTCAACATCAAATTTCAAGGTCATTGAATTAGTGCAAGATGGCTTCATTTGGATGTAACATGGCCGTAACAACGATAATAGATGGCAAAAAAAACTCAACATCAAATTTCAAGGCCATTCAAATAGTGCAAGATGGCTACATTTGGATGAAACATGGCCGTAACAACGATAATAGATGGCAACAAAATTCAACATCAAATTTCAAGGCCATTCAAATAGTGCAAGATGGCTTCATTTGGATGAAACATGGCCGTAACAACGATAATAGATGGCAACAAAATTCAACATCAAATTTCAAGGCCATTCAAATAGTGCAAGATGGCTTCATTTAGATGAAACATGGCCGTAACAACGATAATAGATGGCAACAAAATTCAACATCAAATTTCAAGGCCATTCAAATAGTGCAAGATGCCTTTATTTGGATGAAACATGGCCGTAACAACGATAATAGATGGCAACAAAATTCAACATCAAATTTCAAGGCCATTCAAATAGTGCAAGATGGCTTCATTTGGATGACGCATGGCCGTAACAACGATAATAGATGGCAAAAAAATTCAACATCAAATTTCAAGGCCATTCAACTAGTGCAAGATGGCTTCATTTGGATGAAACATGGCCGTAACAACGATAATAGATGGCAACAAAATTCAACATCAAATTTCAAGGCCATTCAAATAGTGCAAGATGGCTTCATTTGGATGAAACATGGCCGTAACAACGATAATAGATGGCAACAAAATTCAACATCAAATTTCAAGGCCATTCAAATAGTGCAAGATGGCTTCATTTGGATGAAACATGGCCGTAACAACGATAATAGATGGCAACAAAATCCAACATCAAATTTCAAGGCCATTCAAATAGTGCAAGATGGCTTCATTTGGATGAAACATGGCCGTAACAACGATAATAGATGGCAACAAAATTCAACATCAAATTTCAAGGCCAATGAATTAGTGCAAGATGCCTTTTTTTGGATGAAACATGGCCGCAACAACGATAATAGATGGCAACAAAATTCAACATCAAATTTCATGGCCATTGAAATAGTGAAAGATGCCTTTATTTGGATGAAACATGGCCGTAACAACGATAATAGATGGCAACAAAATTCAACATCAAATTTCAAGGCCATTCAAATAGTGCAAGATGGCTTCATTTGAATGAAACATGGCCGTAACAACGATAATAGATGGCAACAAAATTCAACATCAAATTTCAAGGCCATTCAAATAGTACAAGATGGCTTCATTTGGAAGAAACATGGCCGTAACAACGATAATAGATGGCAAAAAAACTCAACATCAAATTTCAAGGCCATTCAAATAGTGCAATATGGCTTCATTTGGATGAAACACGGCCGTAACAACGATAATAGATGGCAACAAAATTCAACATCAAATTTCAAGGCCATTCAAATAGGGCAAGATGGCTTCATTTGGATGAAACATGGCCAAAACAACGATAATAGATGGCAAAAAAACTCAACATCAAATTTCAAGCACATTGAAATAGTGCAAGATGGCTTCATTTGGATGAAACATGGCCGCAACAACAATAATAGATGGCAAAACAACTCAACATCAAATTTCAAGTCCATTCAAAAAGTGCAATATGGCTTCATTTGGATGAAACATAGCCGTAACAACGATAATAGATGGCAACAAAATTCAACATCAAATTTCAAGGCCATTCAAATAGTGCAAGATGGCTTCATTTGGATGAAACATGGCCGTTACAACGATAATAGATGGCAACAAAATTCAACATCAAATTTCAAGGCCATTCAAATAGTGCAATATGGCTTCATTTGGATGAAACATGGCCGTAACAACGATAATAGATGGCAACAAAATTCAACATCAAATTTCAAGGCCAATGAATTAGTGCAAGATGGCTTCATTTGGATGAAACATGGCCGTAACAACGATAATAGATGGCAACAAAACTCAACATCAAATTTCAAGGCCATTGAAATAGTGCAAGATGACTTCATTTGGATGAATCATGGCCGTAACAACGATAATAGATGGCAACAAAATTCAATATCAAATTTCAAGGCCATTCAAATAGTGCAAGATGGCTTCATTTGGATGAAACATGGCCGTAACAACGATAATAGATGGCAAAAAAACTCAACATCAAATTTCAAGGACATTGAAATAGTGCAAAATGGCTTCATTTGGATGAAACATGGCCGTAACATCGATAATAGATGGCAACAAAATTCAACATCAAATTTCAAGGCCAATGAATTAGTGCAAGATGGCTTCATTTGGATGAAACATGGCCGTAACAACGATAATAGATGGCAACAAAACTCAACATCAAATTTCAAGGCCATTGAAATAGTGCAAGATGACTTCATTTGGATGAATCATGGCCGTAACAACGATAATAGATGGCAACAAAATTCAACATCAAATTTCAAGGCCATTCAAATAGTGCAAGATGGCTTGATTTGGATGAAACATGGCCGTAACAACGATAATAGATGGCAACAAAATTCAACATCAAATTTCAAGGCCATTCAAATAGTGCAAGATGGCTTCATTTGGATGAAACATGGCCGTAACAACGATAATAGATGGCAACAAAATTCAACATCAAATTTCAAGGCCATTGATAGTGCAAGATGCCTTTATTTGGATGTAGCATGGCCGTAACAACGATAAGTTTTTTTCTTTGGCACAACAACCATTGTCGGTCAAGGGCCTGCCAAGTACCCACTAGTGAAGTGAGCTCGGCTTTCAGTGACTTATTGTTACCATAGCAGGATAGTCAGTCCTACGTATGGGAGCACGGTCTATTTAGGGCTAGAACCCATGACGGGCATGTTGTTAAGTACGTTAACAACGATAATAGATGGCAACAAAATTCAACATCAAATTTCAAGGCCATTCAAATAGTGCAAGATGGCTTCATTTGGATGAAACATGGCCGTAACAACGATAATAGATGGCAACAAAATTCAACATCAAATTTCAAGGCCATTCAAATAGTGCAAGATGGCTTCATTTGGAAGAAACATGGCCGTAACAACGATAATAGATGGCAACAAAATTCAACATCAAATTTCAAGGCCATTCAAATAGTGCAAGATGGCTTCATTTGGATGAAACATGGTCGTAACAACGATAATAGATGGCAACAAAATTCAACATCAAATTTCAAGGTCATTGAATTAGTGCAAGATGGCTTCATTTGGATGTAACATGGCCGTAACAACGATAATAGATGGCAAAAAAAACTCAACATAAAATTTCAAGGCCATTCAAATAGTGCAAGATGGCTACATTTGGATGAAACATGGCCGTAACAACGATAATAGATGGCAACAAAATTCAACATCAAATTTCAAGGCCATTCAAATAGTGCAAGATGGCTTCATTTGGATGAAACATGGCCGTAACAACGATAATAGATGGCAACAAAATTCAACATCAAATTTCAAGGCCATTCAAATAGTGCAAGATGGCTTCATTTAGATGAAACATGGCCGTAACAACGATAATAGATGGCAACAAAATTCAACATCAAATTTCAAGGCCATTCAAATAGTGCAAGATGCCTTTATTTGGATGAAACATGGCCGTAACAACGATAATAGATGGCAACAAAATTCAACATCAAATTTCAAGGCCATTCAAATAGTGCAAGATGGCTTCATTTGGATGACGCATGGCCGTAACAACGATAATAGATGGCAAAAAAATTCAACATCAAATTTCAAGGCCATTCAACTAGTGCAAGATGGCTTCATTTGGATGAAACATGGCCGTAACAACGATAATAGATGGCAACAAAATTCAACATCAAATTTCAAGGCCATTCAAATAGTGCAAGATGGCTTCATTTGGATGAAACATGGCCGTAACAACGATAATAGATGGCAACAAAATTCAACATCAAATTTCAAGGCCATTCAAATAGTGCAAGATGGCTTCATTTGGATGAAACATGGCCGTAACAACGATAATAGATGGCAACAAAATCCAACATCAAATTTCAAGGCCATTCAAATAGTGCAAGATGGCTTCATTTGGATGAAACATGGCCGTAACAACGATAATAGATGGCAACAAAATTCAACATCAAATTTCAAGGCCAATGAATTAGTGCAAGATGCCTTTTTTTGGATGAAACATGGCCGTAACAACGATAATAGATGGCAACAAAATTCAACATCAAATTTCATGGCCATTGAAATAGTGAAAGATGCCTTTATTTGGATGAAACATGGCCGTAACAACGATAATAGATGGCAACAAAATTCAACATCAAATTTCAAGGCCATTCAAATAGTGCAAGATGGCTTCATTTGAATGAAACATGGCCGTAACAACGATAATAGATGGCAACAAAATTCAACATCAAATTTCAAGGCCATTCAAATAGTACAAGATGGCTTCATTTGGAAGAAACATGGCCGTAACAACGATAATAGATGGCAAAAAAACTCAACATCAAATTTCAAGGCCATTCAAATAGTGCAATATGGCTTCATTTGGATGAAACACGGCCGTAACAACGATAATAGATGGCAACAAAATTCAACATCAAATTTCAAGGCCATTCAAATAGGGCAAGATGGCTTCATTTGGATGAAACATGGCCAAAACAACGATAATAGATGGCAAAAAAACTCAACATCAAATTTCAAGCACATTGAAATAGTGCAAGATGGCTTCATTTGGATGAAACATGGCCGCAACAACAATAATAGATGGCAAAACAACTCAACATCAAATTTCAAGTCCATTCAAAAAGTGCAATATGGCTTCATTTGGATGAAACATAGCCGTAACAACGATAATAGATGGCAACAAAATTCAACATCAAATTTCAAGGCCATTCAAATAGTGCAAGATGGCTTCATTTGGATGAAACATGGCCGTTACAACGATAATAGATGGCAAAAAAACTCAACATCAAATTTCAAGTCCATTCAAATAGTGCAATATGGCTTCATTTGGATGAAACATGGCCGTAACAACGATAATAGATGGCAACAAAATTCAACATCAAATTTCAAGGCCAATGAATTAGTGCAAGATGGCTTCATTTGGATGAAACATGGCCGTAACAACGATAATAGATGGCAACAAAACTCAACATCAAATTTCAAGGCCATTGAAATAGTGCAAGATGACTTCATTTGGATGAATCATGGCCGTAACAACGATAATAGATGGCAACAAAATTCAATATCAAATTTCAAGGCCATTCAAATAGTGCAAAATGGCTTCATTTGGATGAAACATGGCCGTAACATCGATAATAGATGGCAACAAAATTCAACATCAAATTTCAAGGCCAATGAATTAGTGCAAGATGGCTTCATTTGGATGAAACATGGCCGTAACAACGATAATAGATGGCAACAAAACTCAACATCAAATTTCAAGGCCATTGAAATAGTGCAAGATGACTTCATTTGGATGAATCATGGCCGTAACAACGATAATAGATGGCAACAAAATTCAACATCAAATTTCAAGGCCATTCAAATAGTGCAAGATGGCTTGATTTGGATGAAACATGGCCGTAACAACGATAATAGATGGCAACAAAATTCAACATCAAATTTCAAGGCCATTCAAATAGTGCAAGATGGCTTCATTTGGATGAAACATGGCCGTAACAACGATAATAGATGGCAAAAAAACTCAACATCAAATTTCAAGTCCATTCAAATAGTGCAATATGGCTTCATTTGGATGAAACATGGCCGTAACAACGATAATAGATGGCAACAAAATTCAACATCAAATTTCAAGGCCATTCAAATAGTGCAAGATGGCTTCATTTGGATGAATCATGGCCGTAACAACGATAATAGATGGCAACAAAATTCAACATCAAATTTCAAGGCCATTCAAATAGTGCAAGATGGCTTGATTTGGATGAAACATGGCCGTAACAACGATAATAGATGGCAACAAAATTCAACATCAAATTTCAAGGCCATTCAAATAGTGCAAGATGGCTTCATTTGGATGAAACATGGCCGTAACAACGATAATAGATGGCAAAAAAACTCAACATCAAATTTCAAGTCCATTCAAATAGTGCAATATGGCTTCATTTGGATGAAACATGGCCGTAACAACGATAATAGATGGCAACAAAATTCAACATCAAATTTCAAGGCCATTCAAATAGTGCAAGATGGCTTGATTTGGATGAAACATGGCCGTAACAACGATAATAGATGGCAACAAAATTCAACATCAAATTTCAAGGCCATTCAAATAGTGCAAGATGGCTTCATTTGGATGAAACATGGCCGTAACAACGATAATAGATGGCAACAAAATTCAACATCAAATTTCAAGGCCATTGATAGTGCAAGATGCCTTTATTTGGATGTAGCATGGCCGTAACAACGATAATTTTTTTTCTTTGGCACAACAACCACTGTCGGTCAAGGGCCTGCCAAGTACCCACTAGTGAAGTGAGCTTGGCTTTCAGTGACTTATTGTTACCATAGCAGGATAGTCAGTCCTACGTATGGGAGCACGGTCTATTTAGGGCTAGAACCCATGACGGGCATGTTGTTAAGTACGTTAACAACGATAATAGATGGCAACAAAATTCAACATCAAATTTCAAGGCCATTGAATTAGTGCAAGATGGCTTCATTTGGATGAAACATGGCCGTAACAACGATAATAGATGGCAAAAAAACTCAACATCAAATTTCAAGGCCATTCAAATAGTGCAAGATGGCTTCATTTGGATGAAACATGGCCGTAACAACGATAATAGATGGCAACAAAATTCAACATCAACTTTCAAGGCCATTCAAATAGTGCAAGATGGCTTCATTTGAATGAAACATGGTCGTAACAACGATAATAGATGGCAACAAAATTCAACATCAAGTTTCAAGGTCATTGAATTAGTGCAAGATGGCTTCATTTGGATGTAACATGGCCGTAACAACGATAAAAGATGGCAAAAAAAACTCAACATAAAATTTCAAGGCCATTCAAATAGTGCAAGATGGCTTCATTTGGATGAAACATGGCCGTAACAACGATAATAGATGGCAACAAAATTCAACATCAAATTTCAAGGCCATTCAAATAGTGCAAGATGGCTTCATTTGGATGAAACATGGCCGTAACAACGATAATAGATGGCAACAAAATTCAACATCAAATTTCAAGGCCATTCAAATAGTGCAAGATGGCTTCATTTAGATGAAACATGGCCGTAACAACGATAATAGATGGCAACAAAATTCAACATCAAATTTCAAGGCCATTCAAATAGTGCAAGATGGCTTCATTTGGATGAAACATGGCCGTAACAACGATAATAGATGGCAAAAAAACTCAACATCAAATTTCAAGTCCATTCAAATAGTGCAATATGGCTTCATTTGGATGAAACATGGCCGTAACAACGATAATAGATGGCAACAAAATTCAACATCAAATTTCAAGGCCATTCAAATAGTGCAAGATGGCTTCATTTGGATGAAACATGGCCGTAACAACGATAATAGATGGCAACAAAATTCAACATCAAATTTCAAGGCCATTCAAATAGTGCAAGATGGCTTCATTTGGATGAAACATGGCCGTAACAACGATAATAGATGGCAACAAAATTCAACATCAAATTTCAAGGCCATTGATAGTGCAAGATGCCTTTGTTTAGATGTAACATGGCCGTAACAACGATAATTTTTGTTTTCTTTGGCACAACAACCACTGTCGGTCAGAGCCTGCCATGTACCCACTAGTGAAGTGAGCTTGGCTTTCAGTGACTTATTGTTACCATAGCAGGATAGTCAGTCCTACGTATGGGAGCACGGTATATTTAGGGCTTGAACCCATGACGGGCATGTTGTTAAGTACGTTAACAACGATAATAGATGGCAACAAAATTCAACATCAAATTTCAATGCCATTCAAATAGTACAAGATGGCTTCATTTGGATGAAACATGGCCGTAACAACGATAATAGATGGCAAAAAAACTCAACATCAAATTTCAAGGCCATTCAAATAGTGCAAGATGGCTTCATTTGGATAAAACATGGCCGTAACAACGATAATAGATGGCAACAAAATTCAACATTAAATTTCAAGGCCATTGAAATAGTGCGAGATGGCTTCATTTGGATGAAACATGGCCGTAACAACGATAATAGATTGCAAAAAAAACTCAACATCAAATTTCAAGGCCATTCAAATAGTGCAATATGGCTTCATTTGGATGAAACATGGCCGTAACAACGATAATAGATGGCAACAAAATTCAACATCAAATTTCAAGGCCATTCAAATAGTGCAAGATGGCTTCATTTGGATGAAACATGGCCGTAACAACGATAATAGATGGCAACAAAACTCAACATCAAATTTCAAGGACATTGAAATAGTGCAATATGGCTTCATTTGGATGAAACATGGCCGTAACAACGATAATAGATGGCAAAAAAACTCAACATCAAATTTCAAGGCCATTCAAATAGTGCAATATGGCTTCATTTGGATGAAACACGGCCGTAACAACGATAATAGATGGCAACAAAATTCAACATCAAATTTCAAGGCCATTCAAATAGGGCAAGATGGCTTCATTTGGATGAAACATGGCCAAAACAACGATAATAGATGGCAAAAAAAATTCAACATCAAATTTCAAGCACATTGAAATAGTGCAAGATGGCTTCATTTGGATGAAACATGGCCGCAACAACAATAATAGATGGCAAAACAACTCAACATCAAATTTCAAGTCCATTCAAAAAGTGCAATATGGCTTCATTTGGATGAAACATGGCCGTAACAACGATAATAGATGGCAACAAAATTCAACATCAAATTTCAAGGCCAATGAATTAGTGCAAGATGCCTTTATTTGGATGTAACATGGCCGTAACAACGATAATTTTTTTTCTTTGGCACAACAACCACTGTCGGTCAAGGGCCTGCCAAGTACCCACTAGTGAAGTGAGCTTGGCTTTCAGTGACTTATTGTTACCATAACAGGATAGTCAGTCCTACGTATGGGAGCACGGTGTATTCGGGGCTTGAACCCATGACGGGCATGTTGTTAAGTACGTTAACAACGATAATAGATGGCAACAAAACTCAACATCAAATTTCAAGGACATTGAAATAGTGCAATATGGCTTCATTTGGATGAAACATGGCCGTAACAACGATAATAGATGGCAACAAAACTCAACATCAAATTTCAAGGACATTGAAATAGTGCAATATGGCTTCATTTGGATGAAACATGGCCGTAACAACGATAATAGATGGCAACAAAATTCAACATCAAATTTCATGGCTATTGAAATAGTGAAAGATGCCTTTATTTGGATGAAACATGGCCGTAACAACGATAATAGATGGCAACAAAATTCAACATCAAATTTCAAGGCCATTCAAATAGTGCAAGATGGCTTCATTTGGATGAAACATGGCCGTAACAACGATAATAGATGGCAAAAAAACTCAACATCACATTTCAAGGCCATTCAAATAGTGCAATATGGCTTCATTTGGATGAAACATGGTCGTAACAACGATAATAGATGGCCAAAAAATTCAACATCAAATTTCAAGGCCATTCAAATAGTGCAAGATGGCTTCATTTGGATGACACATGGCCGTTACAACGATAATAGATGGCGAAAAAACTCAATATCAAATTTCAAGTCCATTCAAATAGTGCAATATGGCTTCATTTGGATGAAACATGGCCGTAACAACGATAATAGATGGCAACAAAATTCAATATCAAATTTCAATGCCATTCAAATAGTGCAAGATGGCTTCATTTGGATGAAACATGGCCGTAACAACGATAATAGATGGCAAAAAAACTCAACATCAAATTTCAAGGACATTGAAATAGTGCAAAATGGCTTCATTTGGATGAAACATGGCCGTAACATCGATAATAGATGGCAACAAAATTCAACATCAAATTTCAAGGCCAATGAATTAGTGCAAGATGGCTTCATTTGGATGAAACATGGCCGTAACAACGATAATAGATGGCAACAAAATTCAACATCAAATTTCAAGGCCATTCAAATAGTGCAAGATGACTTCATTTGGATGAATCATGGCCGTAACAACGATAATAGATGGCAACAAAATTCAACATCAAATTTCAAGGCCATTCAAATAGTGCAAGATGGCTTGATTTGGATGAAACATGGCCGTAACAACGATAATAGATGGCAACAAAATTCAACATCAAATTTCAAGGCCATTCAAATAGTGCAAGATGGCTTCATTTGGATGAAACATGGCCGTAACAACGATAATAGATGGCAACAAAATTCAACATCAAATTTCAAGGCCATTGATAGTGCAAGATGCCTTTATTTGGATGTAGCATGGCCGTAACAACGATAATTTTTTTTCTTTGGCACAACAACCACTGTCGGTCAAGGGCCTGCCAAGTACCCACTAGTGAAGTGAGCTTGGCTTTCAGTGACTTATTGTTACCATAGCAGGATAGTCAGTCCTACGTATGGGAGCACGGTCTATTTAGGGCTAGAACCCATGACGGGCATGTTGTTAAGTACGTTAACAACGATAATAGATGGCAACAAAATTCAACATCAAATTTCAAGGCCATTGAATTAGTGCAAGATGGCTTCATTTGGATGAAACATGGCCGTAACAACGATAATAGATGGCAAAAAAACTCAACATCAAATTTCAAGGCCATTCAAATAGTGCAAGATGGCTTCATTTGGATGAAACATGGCCGTAACAACGATAATAGATGGCAACAAAATTCAACATCAACTTTCAAGGCCATTCAAATAGTGCAAGATGGCTTCATTTGAATGAAACATGGTCGTAACAACGATAATAGATGGCAACAAAATTCAACATCAAGTTTCAAGGTCATTGAATTAGTGCAAGATGGCTTCATTTGGATGTAACATGGCCGTAACAACGATAATAGATGGCAAAAAAAACTCAACATAAAATTTCAAGGCCATTCAAATAGTGCAAGATGGCTTCATTTGGATGAAACATGGCCGTAACAACGATAATAGATGGCATCAAAATTCAACATCAAATTTCAAGGCCATTCAAATAGTGCAAGATGGCTTCATTTGGATGAAACATGGCCGTAACAACGATAATAGATGGCAACAAAATTCAACATCAAATTTCAAGGCCATTCAAATAGTGCAAGATGGCTTCATTTAGATGAAACATGGCCGTAACAACGATAATAGATGGCAACAAAATTCAACATCAAATTTCAAGGCCATTCAAATAGTGCAAGATGGCTTCATTTGGATGAAACATGGCCGTAACAACGATAATAGATGGCAAAAAAACTAAACATCAAATTTCAAGTCCATTCAAATAGTGCAAGATGGCTTCATTTGGATGAAACATGGCCGTAACAACGATAATAGATGGCAACAAAATTCAACATCAAATTTCAAGGCCATTCAAATAGTGCAAGATGGCTTCATTTGGATGAAACATGGCCGTAACAACGATAATAGATGGCAACAAAATTCAACATCAAATTTCAAGGCCATTCAAATAGTGCAAGATGGCTTCATTTGGATGAAACATGGCCGTAACAACGATAATAGATGGCAACAAAATTCAACATCAAATTTCAAGGCCATTGATAGTGCAAGATGCCTTTATTTGGATGTAACATGGCCGTAACAACGATAATTTTTTTTCTTTGGCACAACAACCACTGTCGGTCAAGGGCCTGCCAAGTACCCACTAGTGAAGTGAGCTTGGCTTTCAGTGACTTATTGTTACCATAACAGGATAGTCAGTCCTACGTATGGGAGCACGGTATATTTAGGGCTTGAACCCATGACGGGCATGTTGTTAAGTACGTTAACAACGATAATAGATGGCAACAAAATTCAACATCAAATTTCAATGCCATTCAAATAGTACAAGATGGCTTCATTTGGATGAAACATGGCCGTAACAACAATAATAGATGGCAAAAAAACTCAACATCAAATTTCAAGGCCATTCAAATAGTGCAATATGGCTTCATGTGGATAAAACATGGCCGTAACAACGATAATAGATGGCAACAAAATTCAACATTAAATTTCAAGGCCATTGAAATAGTGCGAGATGGCTTCATTTGGATGAAACATGGCCGTAACAACGATAATAGATTGCAAAAAAAACTCAACATCAAATTTCAAGGCCATTCAAATAGTGCAAGATGGCTTCATTTGGATGAAACATGGCCGTAACAACGATAATAGATGGCAACAAAATTCAACATCAAATTTCAAGGCCATTCAAATAGTGCAAGATGGCTTCATTTGGATGAAACATGGCCGTAACAACGATAATAGATGGCAACAAAACTCAACATCAAATTTCAAGGCCATTCAAATAGTGCAATATGGCTTCATTTGGATGAAACATGGCCGTAACAACGATAATAGATGGCAACAAAACTCAACATCAAATTTCAAGGCCATTCAAATAGTGCAAGATGGCTTCATTTGGATGAAACATGGCCGTAACAACGATAATAGATGGCAAAAAAACTCAACATCAAATTTCAAGGACATTGAAATAGTGCAATATGGCTTCATTTGGATGAAACATGGCCGTAACAACGATAATAGATGGCAAAAAAACTCAACATCAAATTTCAAGGCCATTCAAATAGTGCAAGATGGCTTCATTTGGATGAAACACGGCCGTAACAACGATAATAGATGGCAACAAAATTCAACATCAAATTTCAAGGCCATTCAAATAGGGCAAGATGGCTTCATTTGGATGAAACATGGCCAAAACAACGATAATAGATGGCAAAAAAACTCAACATCAAATTTCAAGCACATTGAAATAGTGCAAGATGGCTTCATTTGGATGAAACATGGCCGCAACAACAATAATAGATGGCAAAACAACTCAACATCAAATTTCAAGTCCATTCAAAAAGTGCAATATGGCTTCATTTGGATGAAACATGGCCGTAACAACGATAATAGATGGCAACAAAATTCAACATCAAATTTCAAGGCCAATGAATTAGTGCAAGATGCCTTTATTTGGATGTAACATGGCCGTAACAACGATAATTTTTTTTCTTTGGCACAACAACCACTGTCGGTCAAGGGCCTGCCAAGTACCCACTAGTGAAGTGAGCTTGGCTTTCAGTGACTTATTGTTACCATAACAGGATAGTCAGTCCTACGTATGGGAGCACGGTCTATTCGGGGCTTGAACCCATGACGGGCATGTTGTAAAGTACGTTAACAACGATAATAGATGGCAACAAAATTCAACATCAAATTTCAAGGCCATTCAAATGGTGCAAGATGGCTTCATTTGGATGAAACATGGCCGTAACAACGATAATAGATGGCAACAAAATTCAACATCAAATTTCATGGCTATTGAAATAGTGAAAGATGCCTTTATTTGGATGAAACATGGCCGTAACAACGATAATAGATGGCAACAAAATTCAACATCAAATTTCAAGGCCATTCAAATAGTGCAAGATGGCTTCATTTGGATGAAACATGGCCGTAACAACGATAATAGATGGCAAAAAAACTCAACATCACATTTCAAGGCCATTCAAATAGTGCAATATGGCTTCATTTGGATGAAACATGGTCGTAACAACGATAATAGATGGCAACAAAATTCAACATCAAATTTCAAGGCCATTCAAATAGTGCAAGATGGCTTCATTTGGATGAAACATAGCCGTAACAACGATAATAGATGGCAACAAAATTCAACATCAAATTTCAAGGCCATTCAAATAGTGCAAGATGGCTTCATTTGGATGAAACATGGCCGTTACAACGATAATAGATGGCAAAAAAACTCAACATCAAATTTCAAGGCCATTCAAATAGTGCAATATGGCTTCATTTGGATGAAACATGGCCGTAACAACGATAATAGATGGCAACAAAATTCAATATCAAATTTCAAGGCCATTCAAATAGTGCAAGATGGCTTCATTTGGATGAAACATGGCCGTAACAACGATAATAGATGGCAAAAAAACTCAACATCAAATTTCAAGGACATTGAAATAGTGCAAAATGGCTTCATTTGGATGAAACATGGCCGTAACATCGATAATAGATGGCAACAAAATTCAACATCAAATTTCAAGGCCAATGAATTAGTGCAAGATGGCTTCATTTGGATGAAACATGGCCGTAACAACGATAATAGATGGCAACAAAACTCAACATCAAATTTCAAGGCCATTGAAATAGTGCAAGATGACTTCATTTGGATGAATCATGGCCGTAACAACGATAATAGATGGCAACAAAATTCAACATCAAATTTCAAGGCCATTCAAATAGTGCAAGATGGCTTCATTTGGATGAAACATGGCCGTAACAACGATAATAGATGGCAACAAAATTCAACATCAAATTTCAAGGCCATTCAAATAGTGCAAGATGGCTTCATTTGGATGAAACATGGCCATAACAACGATAATAGATGGCAACAAAATTCAACATCAAATTTCAAGGCCATTGATAGTGCAAGATGCCTTTATTTGGATGTAGCATGGCCGTAACAACGATAATTTTTTTTCTTTGGCACAACAACCACTGTCGGTCAAGGGCCTGCCAAGTACCCACTAGTGAAGTGAGCTTGGCTTTCAGTGACTTATTGTTACCATAGCAGGATAGTCAGTCCTACGTATGGGAGCACGGTCTATTTAGGGCTAGAACCCATGACGGGCATGTTGTTAAGTACGTTAACAACGATAATAGATGGCAACAAAATTCAACTTCAAATTTCAAGGCCATTGAATTAGTGCAAGATGGCTTCATTTGGATGAAACATGGCCGTAACAACGATAATAGATGGCAAAAAAACTCAACATCAAATTTCAAGGCCATCCAAATAGTGCAAGATGGCTTCATTTGGATGAAACATGGCCGTAACAACGATAATAGATGGCAACAAAATTCAACATCAACTTTCAAGGCCATTCAAATAGTGCAAGATGGCTTCATTTGAATGAAACATGGTCGTAACAACGATAATAGATGGCAACAAAATTCAACATCAAGTTTCAAGGTCATTGAATTAGTGCTAGATGGCTTCATTTGGATGTAACATGGCCGTAACAACGATAAAAGATGGCAAAAAAAACTCAACATAAAATTTCAAGGCCATTCAAATAGTGCAAGATGGCTTCATTTGGATGAAACATGGCCGTAACAACGATAATAGATGGCCAAAAAATTCAACATCAAATTTCAAGGCCATTCAAATAGTGCAAGATGGCTTCATTTGGATGAAACATGGCCGTAACAACGATAATAGATGGCAACAAAATTCAACATCAAATTTCAAGGCCATTCAAATAGTGCAAGATAGCTTCATTTAGATGAAACATGGCCGTAACAACGATAATAGATGGCAACAAAATTCAACATCAAATTTCAAGGCCATTGAAATAGTGCAAGATGGCTTCATTTGGATGAAACATGGCCGTAACAACGATAATAGATGGCAAAAAAACTCAACATCAAATTTCAAGTCCATTCAAATAGTGCAATATGGCTTCATTTGGATGAAACATGGCCGTAACAACGATAATAGATGGCAACAAAATTCAACATCAAATTTCAAGGCCATTCAAATAGTGCAAGATGGCTTCATTTGGATGAAACATGGCCGTAACAACGATAATAGATGGCAACAAAATTCAACATCAAATTTCAAGGCCATTCAAATAGTGCAAGATGGCTTCATTTGGATGAAACATGGCCGTAACAACGATAATAGATGGCAACAAAATTCAACATCAAATTTCAAGGCCATTGATAGTGCAAGATGCCTTTATTTGGATGTAACATGGCCGTAACAACGATAATTTTTTTTCTTTGGCACAACAACCACTGTCGGTCAAGGGCCTGCCAAGTACCCACTAGTGAAGTGAGCTTGGCTTTCAGTGACTTATTGTTACCATAACAGGATAGTCAGTCCTACGTATGGGAGCACGGTGTATTCGGGGCTTGAACCCATGACGGGCATGTTGTAAAGTACGTTAACAACGATAATAGATGGCAACAAAATTCAACATCAAATTTCAAGGCCATTCAAATAGTGCAAGATGGCTTCATTTGGATGAAACATGGCCGTAACAACGATAATAGATGGCAACAAAATTCAACATCAAATTTCATGGCTATTGAAATAGTGAAAGATGCCTTTATTTGGATGAAACATGGCCGTAACAACGATAATAGATGGCAACAAAATTCAACATCAAATTTCAAGGCCATTCAAATAGTGCAAGATGGCTTCATTTGGATGAAACATGGCCGTAACAACGATAATAGATGGCAACAAAACTCAACATCACATTTCAAGGCCATTCAAATAGTGCAATATGGCTTCATTTGGATGAAACATGGTCGTAACAACGATAATAGATGGCAAAAAAATTCAACATCAAATTTCAAGGCCATTCAAATAGTGCAAGATGGCTTCATTTGGATGAAACATAGCCGTAACAACGATAATAGATGGCCAAAAAATTCAACATCAAATTTCAAGGCCATTCAAATAGTGCAAGATGGCTTCATTTGGATGAAACATGGCCGTTACAACGATAATAGATGGCAAAAAAACTCAACATCAAATTTCAAGGCCATTCAAATAGTGCAATATGGCTTCATTTGGATGAAACATGGCCGTAACAACGATAATAGATGGCAACAAAATTCAATATCAAATTTCAAGGCCATTCAAATAGTGCAAGATGGCTTCATTTGGATGAAACATGGCCGTAACAACGATAATAGATGGCAAAAAAACTCAACATCAAATTTCAAGGACATTGAAATAGTGCAAAATGGCTTCATTTGGATGAAACATGGCCGTAACATCGATAATAGATGGCAACAAAATTCAACATCAAGTTTCAAGGTCATTGAATTAGTGCAAGATGGCTTCATTTGGATGTAACATGGCCGTAACAACGATAAAAGATGGCAAAAAAAACTCAACATAAAATTTCAAGGCCATTCAAATAGTGCAAGATTTCTTCATTTGGATGAAACATGGCCGTAACAACGATAATAGATGGCAACAAAATTCAACATCAAATTTCAAGGCCATTCAAATAGTGCAAGATGGCTTCATTTGGATGAAACATGGCAGTAACAACGATAATAGATGGCAACAAAATTCAACATCAAATTTCAAGGCCATTCAAATAGTGCAAGATGGCTTCATTTGGATGAAACATAGCCGTAACAACGATAATAGATGGCCAAAAAATTCAACATCAAATTTCAAGGCCATTCAAATAGTGCAAGATGGCTTCATTTGGATGAAACATGGCCGTTACAACGATAATAGATGGCAAAAAAACTCAACATCAAATTTCAAGTCCATTCAAATAGTGCAATATGGCTTCATTTGGATGAAACATGGCCGTAACAACGATAATAGATGGCAACAAAATTCAATATCAAATTTCAAGGCCATTCAAATAGTGCAAGATGGCTTCATTTGGATGAAACATGGCCGTAACAACGATAATAGATGGCAAAAAAACTCAACATCAAATTTCAAGGACATTGAAATAGTGCAAAATGGCTTCATTTGGATGAAACATGGCCGTAACATCGATAATAGATGGCAACAAAATTCAACATCAAATTTCAAGGCCAATGAATTAGTGCAAGATGGCTTCATTTGGATGAAACATGGCCGTAACAACGATAATAGATGGCAACAAAACTCAACATCAAATTTCAAGGCCATTGAAATAGTGCAAGATGACTTCATTTGGATGAATCATGGCCGTAACAACGATAATAGATGGCAACAAAATTCAACATCAAATTTCAAGGCCATTCAAATAGTGCAAGATGGCTTGATTTGGATGAAACATGGCCGTAACAACGATAATAGATGGCAACAAAATTCAACATCAAATTTCAAGGCCATTCAAATAGTGCAAGATGGCTTCATTTGGATGAAACATGGCCATAACAACGATAATAGATGGCAACAAAATTCAACATCAAATTTCAAGGCCATTGATAGTGCAAGATGCCTTTATTTGGATGTAGCATGGCCGTAATAACGATAATTTTTTTTCTTTGGCACAACAACCACTGTCGGTCAAGGGCCTGCCAAGTACCCACTAGTGAAGTGAGCTTGGCTTTCAGTGACTTATTGTTACCATAGCAGGATAGTCAGTCCTACGTATGGGAGCACGGTCTATTTAGGGCTAGAACCCATGACGGGCATGTTGTTAAGTACGTTAACAACGATAATAGATGGCAACAAAATTCAACATCAAATTTCAAGGCCATTGAATTAGTGCAAGATGGCTTCATTTGGATGAAACATGGCCGTAACAACGATAATAGATGGCAAAAAAACTCAACATCAAATTTCAAGGCCATTCAAATAGTGCAAGATGGCTTCATTTGGATGAAACATGGCCGTAACAACGATAATAGATGGCAACAAAATTCAACATCAACTTTCAAGGCCATTCAAATAGTGCAAGATGGCTTCATTTGAATGAAACATGGTCGTAACAACGATAATAGATGGCAACAAAATTCAACATCAAGTTTCAAGGTCATTGAATTAGTGCAAGATGGCTTCATTTGGATGTAACATGGCCGTAACAACGATAAAAGATGGCAAAAAAAAATCAACATAAAATTTCAAGGCCATTCAAATAGTGCAAGATTTCTTCATTTGGATGAAACATGGCCGTAACAACGATAATAGATGGCAACAAAATTCAACATCAAATTTCAAGGCCATTCAAATAGTGCAAGATGGCTTCATTTGGATGAAACATGGCAGTAACAACGATAATAGATGGCAACAAAATTCAACATCAAATTTCAAGGCCATTCAAATAGTGCAAGATGGCTTCATTTGGATGAAACATGGCCGTAACAACGATAATAGATGGCAACAAAATTCAACATCAAATTTCAAGGCCATTGAAATAGTGCAAGATGGCTTCATTTGGATGAAACATGGCCGTAACAACGATAATAGATGGCAAAAAAACTCAACATCAAATTTCAAGTCCATTCAAATAGTGCAAGATGCCTTTATTTGGATGAAACATGGCCGTAACAACGATAATAGATGGCAACAAAATTCAACATCAAATTTCAAGGCCATTCAAATAGTGCAAGATGGCTTCATTTGGATGAAACATGGCCGTAACAACGATAATAGATGGCAAAAAAACTCAACATCAAATTTCAAGGCCATTCAAATAGTGCAAGATGGCTTCATTTGGATGAAACATGGCCGTAACAACGATAATAGATGGCAACAAAATTCAACATCAAATTTCAAGGCCATTGATAGTGCAAGATGCCTTTATTTGGATGAAACATGGCCGTAACAACGATAATTTTTTTTTCTTTGGCACAACAACCACTGTCGGTCAAGGGCCTGCCAAGTACCCACTAGTGAAGTGAGCTTGGCTTTCAGTGACTTATTGTTACCATAACAGGATAGTCAGTCCTACGTATGGGAGCACGGTATATTTAGGGCTTGAACCCATGACGGGCATGTTGTTAAGTACGTTAACAACGATAATAGATGGCAACAAAATTCAACATCAAATTTCAATGCCATTCAAATAGTACAAGATGGCTTCATTTGGATGAAACATGGCCGTAACAACGATAATAGATGGCAAAAAAACTCAACATCAAATTTCAAGGCCATTCAAATAGTGCAATATGGCTTCATTTGGATAAAACATGGCCGTAACAACGATAATAGATGGCAACAAAATTCAACATTAAATTTCAAGGCCATTGAAATAGTGCGAGATGGCTTCATTTGGATGAAACATGGCCGTAACAACGATAATAGATTGCAAAAAAAACTCAACATCAAATTTCAAGGCCATTCAAATAGTGCAAGATGGCTTCATTTGGATGAAACATGGCCGTAACAACGATAATAGATGGCAACAAAACTCAACATCAAATTTCAAGGCCATTCAAATAGTGCAAGATGGCTTCATTTGGATGAAACATGGCCGTAACAACGATAATAGATGGCAACAAAACTCAACATCAAATTTCAAGGCCATTCAAATAGTGCAATATGGCTTCATTTGGATGTAACATGGCCGTAACAACGATAATAGATGGCAAAAAAAACTCAACATCAAGTTTCAAGGTCATTGAATTAGTGCAAGATGGCTTCATTTGGATGTAACATGGCCGTAACAACGTTAAAAGATGGCAAAAAAAACTCAACATAAAATTTCAAGGCCATTCAAATAGTGCAAGATTTCTTCATTTGGATGAAACATGGCCGTAACAACGATAATAGATGGCAACAAAATTCAACATCAACTTTCAAGGCCATTCAAATAGTGCAAGATGGCTTCATTTGAATGAAACATGGTCGTAACAACGATAATAGATGGCAACAAAATTCAACATCAAGTTTCAAGGTCATTGAATTAGTGCAAGATGGCTTCATTTGGATGTAACATGGCCGTAACAACGATAAAAGATGGCAAAAAAAACTCAACATAAAATTTCAAGGCCATTCAAATAGTGCAAGATTTCTTCATTTGGATGAAACATGGCCGTAACAACGATAATAGATGGCAACAAAATTCAACATCAAATTTCAAGGCCATTCAAATAGTGCAAGATGGCTTCATTTGGATGAAACATGGCAGTAACAACGATAATAGATGGCAACAAAATTCAACATCAAATTTCAAGGCCATTCAAATAGTGCAAGATGGCTTCATTTAGATGAAACATGGCCGTAACAACGATAATAGATGGCAACAAAATTCAACATCAAATTTCAAGGCCATTCAAATAGTGCAAGATGGCTTCATTTGGATGAAACATGGCCGTAACAACGATAATAGATGGCAAAAAAACTCAACATCAAATTTCAAGTCCATTCAAATAGTGCAAGATGCCTTTATTTGGATGAAACATGGCCGTAACAACGATAATAGATGGCAACAAAATTCAACATCAAATTTCAAGGCCATTCAAATAGTGCAAGATGGCTTCATTTGGATGAAACATGGCCGTAACAACGATAATAGATGGCAACAAAATTCAACATCAAATTTCAAGGCCATTCAAATAGTGCAAGATGGCTTCATTTGGATGAAACATGGCCGTAACAACGATAATAGATGGCAACAAAATTCAACATCAAATTTCAAGGCCATTGATAGTGCAAGATGCCTTTATTTGGATGAAACATGGCCGTAACAACGATAATTTTTTTTTCTTTGGCACAACAACCACTGTCGGTCAAGGGCCTGCCAAGTACCCACTAGTGAAGTGAGCTTGGCTTTCAGTGACTTATTGTTACCATAACAGGATAGTCAGTCCTACGTATGGGAGCACGGTATATTTAGGGCTTGAACCCATGACGGGCATGTTGTTAAGTACGTTAACAACGATAATAGATGGCAACAAAATTCAACATCAAATTTCAATGCCATTCAAATAGTACAAGATGGCTTCATTTGGATGAAACATGGCCGTAACAACGATAATAGATGGCAAAAAAACTCAACATCAAATTTCAAGGCCATTCAAATAGTGCAATATGGCTTCATTTGGATAAAACATGGCCGTAACAACGATAATAGATGGCAACAAAATTCAACATTAAATTTCAAGGCCATTGAAATAGTGCGAGATGGCTTCATTTGGATGAAACATGGCCGTAACAACGATAATAGATTGCAAAAAAAACTCAACATCAAATTTCAAGGCCATTCAAATAGTGCAAGATGGCTTCATTTGGATGAAACATGGCCGTAACAACGATAATAGATGGCAACAAAACTCAACATCAAATTTCAAGGCCATTCAAATAGTGCAAGATGGCTTCATTTGGATGAAACATGGCCGTAACAACGATAATAGATGGCAACAAAACTCAACATCAAATTTCAAGGCCATTCAAATAGTGCAATATGGCTTCATTTGGATGAAACATGGCCGTAACAACGATAATAGATGGCAACAAAACTCAACATCAAATTTCAAGGCCATTCAAATAGTGCAAGATGGCTTCATTTGGATGAAACATGGCCGTAACAACGATAATAGATGGCAAAAAAACTCAACATCAAATTTCAAGGACATTGAAATAGTACAAGATGGCTTCATTTGGATGTAACATGGCCGTAACAACGATAATAGATGGCAACAAAATTCAACATCAAATTTCAAGGCCATTCAAATAGTGCAAGATGGCTTCATTTGGATGAAACATGGCCGTAACAACGATAATAGATGGCAACAAAATTCAACATCAAATTTCAAGGCCATTCAAATAGTGCAAGATGGCTTCATTTGGATGAAACATGGCCGTAACAACGATAATAGATGGCAACAAACTCAACATCAAATTTCAAGGTCATTCAAATAGTGCAAAATGGCTTCATTTGGATAAAACATGGCCGTAACAACGATAATAGATGGCAACAAAATTCAACATTAAATTTCAAGGCCATTCAAATAGTGCAATATGGCTTCATTTGGATGAAACATGGCCGTAACAACGATAATAGATGGACACAAAATTCAACATCAAATTTCAAGGCCATTCAAATAGTGCAAGATGGCTTCATTTGGATGAAACATGGCCGTAACAACGATAATAGATGGCAACAAACTCAACATCAAATTTCAAGGCCATTGAAATAGTGCAAAATGGCTTCATTTGGATGAAACATGGCCGTAACAACGATAATAGATGGCAACAAAATTCAACATCAAATTTCAAGGCCATTGAATTAGTGCAAGATGCCTTTATTTGGATGAATCATGGCCGTAACAACGATAATTTTTGTTTTCTTTGGCACAACAACCACTGTCGGTCAAGGGCCTGCCAAGTACCCACTAGTGAAGTGAGCATGGCTTTCAGTGACTTATTGTTACCATAGCAGGATAGTCAGTCCTTCGTACGGGAGCACGGTCTATTCGGGGCTTGAACCCATGACGGGCATGTTGTTAAGTACGTTAACATCGATAATAGATGGCAACAAAATTCAACATCAAATTTCAAGGCCATTGAATTAGTGCAAAATGGCTTCATTTGGATGAAACATGGCCGTAACAACGATAATAGATGGCAACAAAATTCAACATCAAATTTCAAGGCCATTGAAATAGTGCAAAATGGCTTCATTTGGATAAAACATGGCCGTAACAACGATAATAGATGGCAACAAAATTCAACATCAAATTTCAAGGCCATTGAATTAGTGCAAGATGCCTTTATTTGGATGAAACATGGCCGTAACAACGATAATTTTTTTTTTTCTTTGGCACAACAACCACTGTCGGTCAAGGGCCTGCCAAGTACCCACTAGTGAAGTGAGCTTGGCTTTCAGTGACTTATTGTTACCATAGCAGGATAGTCAGTCCTACGTATGGGAGCACGGTCTATTCGGGGCTTGAACCCATGACAGGCATGTTGTTAAGTACGTTAACAACGATAATAGATGGCAACAAAATTCAACATCAAATTTCAAGGCCATTCAAATAGTGCAAGATGGCTTCATTTGGATGAAACATGGCCGTAACAACGATAATAGATGGCAACAAACTCAACATCAAATTTCAAGGCCATTGAAATAGTGCAAAATGGCTTCATTTGGATGAAACATGGCCGTAACAACGATAATAGATGGCAACAAAATTCAACATCAAATTTCAAGGCCATTGAATTAGTGCAAGATGGCTTCATTTGGATGAAACATGGCCGTAACAACGATAATAGATGGCAACAAAATTCAACATCAAATTTCAAGGCCATTCAAATAGTGCAAGATGCCTTTATTTGGATGAAACATGGCCGTAACAACGATAATAGATGGCAACAAAACTCAACATCAAATTTCAAGGCCATTTAAATAGTGCAAGATGGCTTCATTTGGATGAAACATGGCCGTAACAACGATAATAGATGGCAACAAAACTCAACATCAAATTTCAAGGCCATTGAATTAGTGCAAGATGGCTTCATTTGGATGAAACATGGCCGTAACAACGATAATAGATGGCAACAAAATTCAACATCAAATTTCAAGGCCAATGAATTAGTGCAAGATGCCTTTATTTGGATGTAACATGGTCGTAACAACGATAATTTTTGTTTTCTTTGGCACAACAACCACTGTCGGTCAAGGGCCTGCCAAGTACCCACTAGTGAAGTGAGCTTGGCTTTCAGTGACTTATTGTTACCATAGCAGGATAGTCAGTCCTTCGTATGGGAGCACGGTCTATTCGGGGCTTGAACCCATGACTGGCATGTTGTTAAGTACGTTAACAACGATAATAGATGGCAACAAAATTCAACATCAAATTTCAAGGCCATTCAAATAGTGCAAGATGGCTTCATTTGGATGAAACATGGCCGTAACAACGATAATAGATGGCAACAAACTCAACATCAAATTTCAAGGCAATTGAAATAGTGCAAAATGGCTTCATTTGGATAAAACATGGCCGTAACAACGATAATAGATGGCAACAAAATTCAACATCAAATTTCAAGGCCATTCAAATAGTGCAAGATGGCTTCATTTGGATGAAACATGGCCGTAACAACGATAATAGATGGCAACAAACTCAACATCAAATTTCAAGGCAATTGAAATAGTGCAAAATGGCGTCATTTGGATACAACATGGCCGTAACAACGATAATAGATGGCAACAAAATTCAACATCAAATTTCAAGGCCATTCAAATAGTGCAAGATGGCTTCATTTGGATGAATCATGGCCGTAACAACGATAAAAGATGGTAAAAAAAACTCAACATCAAATTTCAAGGCCATTCAAATAGTGCAAAATGGCTTCATTTGGATGTAACATGGCCGTAACAACGATAATAGATGGCAACAAAATTCAACATCAAATTTCAAGGCCATTCAAATAGTGCAAGATGGTTTCATTTGGATGAAACATGGCCGTAACAACGATAATAGATGGCAACAAAATTCAACATCAAATTTCAAGGCCATTGAATTAGTGCAAGATGCCTTTATTTGGATGAAACATGGCCGTAACAACGATAATTTTTTTTTCTTTGGCACAACAACCACTGTCGGTCAAGGGCCTGCCAAGTACCCACTAGTGAAGTGAGCTTGGCTTTCAGTGACTTATTGTTACCATAGCAGGATAATCAGTCCTTTGTATGGGAGCACGGTCTATTCGGGGCTTGAACTCATGACGGGCATGTTGTTAAGTACGTTAACAACGATAATAGATGGCAACAAAACTCAACATCAAATTTCAAGGCCATTCAAATAGTGCAAGATGTCTTCATTTGGATGAAACATGGCCGTAACAACGATAATAGATGGCAACAAACTCAACATCAAATTTCAAGGCCATTGAATTAGTGCAAGATGCCTTTATTTGGATGAAACATGGCCGTAACAACGATAATAGATGGCAACAAAACTCAACATCAAATTTCAAGGCCATTCAAATAGTGCAAGATGGTTTCATTTGGATGAAACATGGCCGTAACAACGATAATAGATGGCAACAAAATTCAACATCAAATTTCAAGGCCAATGAATTAGTGCAAGACGCCTTTATTTGGATGAAACATGGCCGTAACAACGATATTTTTTTTTTTTCTTTGGCACAACAACCACTGTCGCTCAAGGGCCTGCCAAGTACCCACTAGTGAAGTGAGCTTGGCTTTCAGTGACTTATTGTTACCATAGCAGGATAGTCAGTCCTTCGTATGGGAGCACGGTCTATTCGGGTCTTGAACCCATGACGGGCATGTTGTTAAGTACGTTAACAACGATAATAGATGGCAACAAAATTCAACATCAAATTTCAAGACCATTCAAATAGTGCAAGATGGCTTCATTTGGATGAAACATGGCCGTAACAACGATAATAGATGGCAACAAACTCAACATCAAATTTCAAGGCCATTGAAATAGTGCAAAATGGCTTCATTTGGATGAAACATGGCCGTAACAACGATAATAGATGGCAACAAAATTCAACATCAAATTTCAAGGCCATTGAATGAGTGCAAGATGCCTTTATTTGGATGTAACATGGCCGTAACAACGATAATTTTTTTTTCTTTGGCACAACAACCACTGTCGGTCAAGGGCCTGCCAAGTACCCACTAGTGAAGTGAGCTTGGCTTTCAGTGACTTATTGTTACCATAGCAGGATAGTCAGTCCTTCGTATGGGAGCACGGTCTATTCGGGGCTTGAACCCATGACGGGCATGTTGTTAAGTACGTTAACAACGATAATAGATGGCAACAAAATTCAACATCAAATTTCAAGGCCATTCAAATAGTGCAAGATGGCTTCATTTGGATGTAACATGGCCGTAACAACGATAATAGATGGCAAAAAAATTCAACATCATATTTCAAGGCCATTGAAATAGTGCAAAATGGCTTCATTTGGATAAAACATGGCCGTAACAACGATAATAGATGGCAACAAAATTCAACATCAAATTTCAAGGCCATTGAATTAGTGCAAGATGCCTTTATTTGGATGAAACATGGCCGTAACAACGATAATTTTTGTTTTCTTTGGCACAACAACCACTGTCGGTCAAGGGCCTGCAAAGTACCCACTAGTGAAGTGAGCTTGGCTTTCAGTGACTTATTGTTACCATAGCAGGATAGTCAGTCCTTCGTATGGGAGCACGGTCTATTCGGGGCTTGAACCCATAACGGGCATGTTGTTAAGTACGTTAACAACGATAATAGATGGCAACAAAATTCAACATCAAATTTCAAGGCCATTCAAATAGTGCAAGATGGCTTCATTTGGATGAAACATGGCCGTAACAACGATAATAGATGGCAACAAACTCAACATCAAATTTCAAGGCCATTGAATTAGTGCAAGATGGCTTCATTTGGATGAAACATGGCCGTAACAACGATAATAGATGGCAACAAAATTCAACATCAAATTTCAAGGCCATTCAAATAGTGCAAGATGCCTTTATTTGGATGAAACATGGCCGTAACAACGATAATAGATGGCAACAAAACTCAACATCAAATTTCAAGGCCATTTAAATAGTGCAAGATGGCTTCATTTGGATGTAACATGGCCGTAACAACGATAATAGATGGCAACAAAGCTCAACATCAAATTTCAAGGCCATTTAAATAGTGCAAGATGGCTTCATTTGGATGAATCATGGCCGTAACAACGATAATAGATGGCAAAAAAACTCAACATCAAAATTCAAGGCCATTGAAATAGTGCAATATGGCTTCATTTGGATGAAACATGGCCGTAACAACGATAATTTTTGTTTTTTTTGGCACAACAACCACTGTCGGTCAAGGGCCTGCCAAGTACCCACTAGTGAAGTGAGCTTGGCTTTCAGTGACTTATTGTTACCATAGCAGGATAGTCAGTCCTACGTATGGGAGCACGGTCTATTCGGGGCTTGAACCCATGACAGGCATGTTGTTTAGTACGTTAACAACGATAATAGATGGCAACAAAATTCAACATCAAATTTCAAGGCCATTCAAATAGTGCAAGATGGCTTCATTTGGATGAAACATGGCCGTAACAACGATAATAGATGGCAACAAACTCAACATCAAATTTCAAGGCCATTGAAATAGTGCAAAATGGCTTCATTTGGATGAAACATGGCCGTAACAACGATAATAGATGGCAACAAAATTCAACATCAAATTTCAAGGCCATTGAATGAGTGCAAGATGCCTTTATTTGGATGTAACATGGCCGTAACAACGATAATTATTTTTTTCTTTGGCACAACAACCACTGTCGCTCAAGGGCCTGCCAAGTACCCACTAGTGAAGTGAGCTTGGCTTTCAGTGACTTATTGTTACCATAGCAGAATAGTCAGTCCTTCGTATGGGAGCACGGTCTATTCGGGGCTTGAACCCATGACGGGCATGTTGTTAAGTACGTTAACAACGATAATAGATGGCAACAAAATTCAACATCAAATTTCAAGGCCATTGAATTAGTGCAAAATGGCTTCATTTGGATGTAACATGGCCGTAAAAACGATAATAGATGGCAAAAAAATTCAACATCAAATTTCAAGGCCATTGAAATAGTGCAAAATGGCTTCATTTGGATAAAACATGGCCGTAACAACGATAATAGATGGCAACAAAATTCAACATCAAATTTCAAGGCCATTGAATTAGTGCAAGATGCCTTTATTTGGATGAAACATGGCCGTAACAACGATAATTTTTGTTTTCTTTGGCACAACAACCACTGTCGGTCAAGGGCCTGCCAAGTACCCACTAGTGAAGTGAGCTTGGCTTTCAGTGACTTATTGTTACCATAGCAGGATAGTCAGTCCTTCGTATGGGAGCACGGTCTATTCGGGGCTTGAACCCATGACGGGCATGTTGTTAAGTACGTTAACAACGATAATAGATGGCAACAAAATTCAACATCAAATTTCAAGGCCATTCAAATAGTGCAAGATGGCTTCATTTGGATGAAACATGGCCGTAACAACGATAATAGATGGCAACAAACTCAACATCAAATTTCAAGGCCATTGAATTAGTGCAAGATGGCTTCATTTGGATGAAACATGGCCGTAACAACGATAATAGATGGCAACAAAATTCAACATCAAATTTCAAGGCCATTCAAATAGTGCAAGATGCCTTTATTTGGATGAAACATGGCCGTAACAACGATAATAGATGGCAACAAAACTCAACATCAAATTTCAATGCCATTTAAATAGTGCAAGATGGCTTCATTTGGATGAAACATGGCCGTAACAACGATAATAGATGGCAACAAAATTCAACATCAAATTTCAAGGCCATTCAAATAGTGCAAGATGGCTTCATTTGGATGAAACATGGCCGTAACAACGATAATAGATGGCAACAAAATTCAACATCAAATTTCAAGGCCATTGAATTAGTGCAAGATGCTTTTATTTGGATGAAACATGGCCGTAACAACGATAATTTTTTTTTTCTTTGGCACAACAACCACTGTCGGTCAAGGGCCTGCCAAGTACCCACTAGTGAAGTGAGCTTGGCTTTCAGTGACTTATTGTTACTGTTGACGCCACACCTATAACGGTCAACTCAAACCGGCGTTATAAATGTGCAAGAAAATTCTAACTATGTACACTTTATCAAGATAACTGCCATGAAGGCTGCGGAAGTCAACAACAGAAAAAACCGATGAAATAAAAGAAGAGAGTGACAGAAGTTGTAAATGGATCGAGTTGTGTTTTTTTGCCAACAAGTAAAACCGCAGAAATATCACCAGATTTAATATCTAATCATCATTTTTGGTCCTTCGAACCGGATCTGCGGACTATTACATCGATCTATTTTAATTTAACCACGCATCACCATTTATCTTTTCAAGAATGCCACCGAAGAAAGCGATGCCATCCAAAGTGGACATGATGCGCGTCACCTCGCAAATACATAACCTAGAAAGCTTCGTCCAAGCGTACACCAGCGAACATGCCTCCCAATGTGAATCCCGGTTGGAAACCCTAGAAAAGTGCTGGATAGCATTTGATAGCATGCAGACAGTTCTAGAGGATGGGGAAGAAGATGAACAACAACTTACACGCCTGTTTAAAGAACGGAATGAAATGTACGATCGTTACTGCTTCATTAAGGGCCATCTAACATCATGCAAAATGGAAATGAACAGCACAGTAATTGAAAATGATTTGAACGCGAGCATCCCTGTTGCTGCTTCCCCACACCTACACCTGCCGAAAATAAATTTACCGACATTTGATGGAAAAATTACTGAATGGCTCAGCTTCAAAGATAGATTCACAGCAATGATTGCATCATCTACCGATATTCCGGATGTTATGAAACTGGAGTACCTTCTAGCGTCGTTAAAGGGTGATGTTTCTAAACGGTTTGAGTATGTTGACATTGCTGCCGAAAATTATTCAACCACTTGGAAAGCGTTGCTAGATAGATACGACAATACCAGAGCACTAAAGCGTGAATACTTTAAAGCCATTTACTCCGTCGCACCTATGAAAGATAGTTCTATAGAAGAATTGCGTCGCGTAACCGATGAATTTGCTCGACTTACCCAAGGAGCAAGCAAATTGAAAGAGCCTATTAACCATTGGGATACGCCGCTTGCCAATTTGTTGCTTTACAAACTTGATCCAAACAGCGTCTTAGCTTGGGAACAATTCTCTTCAAGTGATGATAATGATAGTTTCTCTAAACTCATCGATTTTTTACACTCAAGAATCCGAATTCTAGCCGCACCAGCCCAAGTTTCATTGTCATCGCCTAAACCAAGTACGTCGAAGGTGGCCGGTAATAAACAAAGTAAGAGCTTGGCGAACGCCAGCGTAGCGTCCACATCCAACCGTTGCCACGCCTGTGACCAATCACACCTACTCTTCCAATGCGATGTTTTCAAATCAATGAATGTTAGTGAACGTAGAAAGCTCGTCAACACGAATAAATTATGTTTCAATTGCTTTAGAAGTGGTCATGCAGCAAGGGAATGTAGATCGCATCATAAATGCTACAAATGTAAACGCAACCACCATACATTACTCCATTGAGAAGAGCTTACAACCATAAATGAAGATACATCCACAAATGTACAAGTTGATACGACTTCACATATTTGCACCAATAATTTAACCGTATTACTACAAACTGCAGCAGTTAATGTAATAGATGATGCCGGAAACAGTTATCAAGTACGTGCGTTACTCGATTCAGGATCAATGTCAAACTTTATGTCATCTGCACTAGCCAATCGACTTTCTAATAACACAACAAATGCTAATATACGCATCGCAGGAATTGGCCAGCGTGAAAGTAACATCAACCGCGCTATAGAAGCAATTGTATCCTCAAAGGTTCAGCAATTTACAATGAAACTGTATTTCTTAGTTATCGATTCTCCAACAGCTGAACTACCAACAGTAAAGGTTGATGCCAAAAAGTGGGATATTAACAATATTCCCTTAGCAGATCCACTATTTCACACACCTGGTCCAATTGATATCGTAATTGGCTGCGAAGCATATTGGCAGATACATTGCCCGGAAAAACGGTACATTGGACCAAATAATCCATCATTGATTAATACCAAATTTGGTTGGACAATAGCTGGATCAGTACCTATGAAGCATGTTGGCAATCGACAATCATTAAATGTGGTAACGCAATCCTCTTCCTTAGAAGCAAATATGCAACGATTTTGGGAATTAGATGCTATTCCAACCTCAAGTTCTCATTCTAAAGAACACGATCCATGTGAACAATTGTTCAAAATGACAACAACTCGTAACGAAGAAGGCAGATTTGTCGTAAAGTTACCAATATCATCCGATCCATCCGCCACTCTTGGTGAGTCTCGAAGCATAGCCGAGCGAAGATTCTATAATACTGAACGCCGTCTACAACGCAATATCACCACTTACGATCAGTATCGGCGGTTCATGAATACGTATGAAAATCTAGGGCACATGTCAGTACTACCAGAACCAGTTGATGATTCGGTCGCCCATTGCTATTTACCACACCATCCAGTAATGAAAGAATCTAGCACTACAACGAAGCTACGAGTGGTATTTGACGCATCATGTGTCACCGAATCTGGTTATTCCCTGAACAACATCCTACAGGTAGGGCCAACGGTACAGCCTGATTTGTTTTCCGTTATCCTTCGCTTTAGAAGTTATGCTGTTGCTTTATCAGCCGATATTGAAAAAATGTATCGACAGGTATTGATTTCTCCTGAAGACCAACCACTTCAGCGCATTTTATGGCGATCGGATCCAAACGAACCATTACGATGCTACCAATTACAAACAGTTACATATGGAACTGCCTCTGCGCCTTTTTTGGCTACACGAGCATTAAAGCAAATTGCAAATGATGTATCGTTAACACAACCCACCATTGCAGATGTAATTGAAAACAACTTCTATGTTGATGATTTAATGACTGGCGCACAAGATGAACAATCCGCTACATTTCTACAAGAATCAATCACATCACTTCTTAAGAAATATGGTTTTATCCTTACAAAATGGGCATCTAATTCAAGTTATGTTCTCAACAATATAGCCGAAGAAGATCTAGCCTTAAGAGAATGTCATGACCTGCAAATAGAAGGAACAGTAACAACCCTTGGTGTCACATGGACCCCTCAACAAGATGTTTTTGGCTTCAAAATAGAACGGTCATTACCACCATCTGTCGTTAACAGACGAAATCTCTTATCCTCTGTCTCTCAAATATTCGATCCATTGGGTTTGGCAGGCCCTGTGGTATGCAAGGCCAAACTCATGATGCAACAAGCATGGTCTGTTAAAGATGTAAACGGAAAGCAATTTGATTGGGACAAACCCTTGCCTTTGAAGCTGCAAAATGCGTGGAAATCATTTCATCAGAATATTCATGTGCTTAAAGAACTCCGCATTCCACGTTATATTTTTGGCAAAGGCAGTTTTGAGTACGAGCTACACTTTTTCGGCGATGCATCAGAAAGGGCATACGGTGCATGCTGTTATGTTAGAGTTCTATCTGAAGACGATATTCATTCAAATCTTTTAGTGTCAAAATCAAAGGTGGCCCCAATTTCTACCCGTCATACAATTGCTCGTTTAGAACTATGCGCTGCACTTCTATGTATCCGACTTCTACCCAAGGTGCTATCAGCAATACGATTCAGTCCGGCCAGGATAGTGTTCTGGACAGACTCAACAACTGTCCTTCATTGGCTCAATGCATCGCCTGCTAGATGGAAAACATTTGTAGCCAATAGAACATCACAGATTTTGGAAGTATCTGATGTTAATCAATGGCATCACGTTGCTGGAACAGACAATCCAGCTGATGAAATATCTAGAGGTATGGACCCAACTGAACTTCTTCATTCCTCCCGTTGGTGGCATGGACCAACTTGGCTGTCCAAAGGATCTGAAACATGGCCTAGTGCATCAGTTGACGAATCTGACATGTCCATTGTTGAAGAAGAACGCCGAAATTCTTCTATTGTTGCCATGGCTACAGTCGCTGGTACGTTTTGCGATAAGTTATTCAATAGATATTCGACATATACGAAGCTCTTGCGTGCCGTTGTCATCTATCGTCGCTTTATCGTATATTTGAAACACAAACAAGCAGTGAAGAAGAAGCAGCAATCTGAAATTCCAAAGAGTCTATTTACATCATGGTTCAACTCAGACGAATTCAAGGCGGCAGAAAAATGTTTGTGCTTGCTACACCAGAAGCAAATGTATCCCGAGGAATTAAGTGCGCTGCAAGGTAAGCGAACCATATCCCGTTCTTCACCATTAAGATGGGTTAATCCTGTGGTCCTAGGTGATGGGCTTATTCGTGTTGGTGGAAGGTTAAGTCATGCCAAGTTACCTACTGAAACGAAGCATCCAATAATATTAGCAGCAAAACACCCACTAGTATTGTTATTGGTCAGAGATTGTCACAGCATGCTGCAACATGGTTCACCTCAACAGATGTTGGCTACACTCCGGCAAAAATTTTGGATTCTCGGAGCAAGAAATCTTATTCGAAATGCATATCATCGATGTATCACTTGCTTCAAACAAAAACCAACGTTTATCACACAACCAATCGCAGACTTACCATCCAGTCGAGTGCATCCTTCAAGACCATTCGAAGTGTCAGGGGTAGATTACTGTGGCCCGTTCTTTGTTAAATTCAACACCAGGCGCTCTACTCCACGTAAAGTCTACATAGCCATTTTTGTATGCTTCTCAACTCGTGCTGTCCATATCGAGGTTGTAAGTGATTTATCGACAGCAGCATTCATCTCAGCATTACAAAGATTTATCTCACGGCGTGGAAAGATCTGTGAATTACATTCTGATAATGGAACTGCTTTTAAAGGAGCTTCACATCAGCTGCATGAGTTGTATGCAATGCTCAAGGCAGATGAAACTGCAAGAGAAAAAATATTCAACTGGTGTGGTGTTAATGAAATCTCTTGGAAATTTATTCCACCACGAGCACCTCAGTTTGGGGGATTGTGGGAAGCCGCAGTCAAATCCGTCAAAACCCATCTTTTGAAGCAAATTGGAACAACCTCCATCATCTATGAAGATTTCATGACTCTCTGTACTCAAATAGAAATGTGCCTCAATTCGCGGCCTTTAACACCAATTCCTACAGAAACAGAGGACATTGAAGTCTTAACACCAGGACATTTCTTGGTTGGTTCTAACTTTCAAATGGTGCCAGATACTAGCGTAACCACTATTCCTGATAACCGCTTGTCTCATTGGAGACACACTCAGAAAATACTGCAGGCCATATGGTCAAGATGGTACCCTGAGTACTTACAACAGCTGCAAGCTAGAACAACCAACATGCGAAAACTTGCTACCAAAATTGAAGTTGGAAGGGTGGTGATATTGAAGGAAGACAACATGCCACCTGCTCAATGGCCTCTCGGTATCATAACAGACCTACATCCCGGTAAGGACAACATAGTTCGTGTAGTTTCTTTGCGAACTCCTCGAGGAAAGATCATCACAAGGCCAGTTACACGAATTGCTTTGCTACCAATTGAGGATGATTTGAAATAAGCTGGTTATTTCAAGGTGGCCGGAATGTTGACGCCACACCTATAACGGTCAACTCAAACCGGCGTTATAAATGCGCAAGAAAATTCTAACTAAGTACACTTTATCAAGATAACTGCCATGAAGGCTGCGGAAGTCAACAACAGAAAAAACCGATGAAATAAAAGAAGAGAGTGACAGAAGTTGTAAATGGATCGAGTTGTGTTTTTTTGCCAACAAGTAAAACCGCAGAAATTTCACCAGATTTAATATCTAATCATCAGTTACCATAGCAGGATAGTCAGTCCTTCGTATGGGAGCACGGTCTATTCGGGGCTTGAACCCATGACGGGCATGTTGTTAAGTACGTTAACAACGATAATAGATGGCAACAAAATTCAACATCAAATTTCAAGGCCATTCAAATAGTGCAAGATGGCTTCATTTGGATAAAACATGGCCGTAACAACGATAATAGATGGCAACAAACTCAACATCAAATTTCAAGGCCATTGAAATAGTGCAAAATGGCTTCATTTGGATAAAACATGGCCGTAACAACGATAATAGATGGCAACAAAATTCAACATCAAATTTCAAGGCCATTCAAATAGTGCAAGATGGCTTCATTTGGATGAAACATGGCCGTAACAACGATAATAGATGGCAAAAAAACTCAACATCAAAATTCAAGGCCATTCAAATAGTGCAATATGGCTTCATTTGGATGAATCATGGCCGTAACAACGATAATAGATGGCAACAAAACTCAACATCAAATTTCAAGGCCATTGAAATAGTGCAAGATGACTTCCTTTGGATAAAACATGGCCGTAACAACGATAATAGATGGCAAAAAAAACTCAACATCAAATTTCAAGGCCATTGAAATAGTGCAAGATGGCTTCATTTGGATGAATCATGGCCGTAACAACGATAATAGATGGCAAAAAAACTCAACATCAAAATTCAAGGCCATTGAAATACTGCAATATGGCTTCATTTAGATGAATCATGGCCGTAACAACGATAATAGATGGCAACAAAACTCAACATCAAATTTCAAGGCCATTCAAATAGTGCAAGATGACTTCATTTGGATAAAACATGGCCGTAACAACGATAATAGATGGCAAAAAAACTCAACATCAAATTTCAAGGCCATTCAAATAGTGCAAGATGGCTTCATTTGGATGAATCATGGCCGTAACAACGATAATAGATGGCAACAAAACTCAACATCAAATTTCAAGGCCATTTAAATAGTGCAAAATGGCTTCATTTGGATGAAACATGGCCGTAACAACGATAATAGATGGCAACAAAATTCAACTTTAATTTCAAGGCCTTTGAATGAGTGCAAGATGCCTTTATTTGGATGTAACATGGCCGTAACAACGATATTTTTTTTTCATTGGCACAACAACCACTGTCGGTCAAGGGCCTGCCAAGTACCCACTAGTGAAGTGAGCTTGGCTTTCAGTGACTTATTGTTACCATAGCAGGATAGTCAGTCCTACGTATGGGAGCACGGTCTATTCGGGGTTTGAACCCATGACGGGCATGTTGTTAAGTACGTTAACAACGATAATAGATGGCAACAAAATTCAACATCAAATTTCAAGGCCATTCAAATAGTGCAAGATGGCTTCATTTGGATGAAACATGGCCGTAACAACCATAATAGATGGCAACAAAATTCAACATCAAATTTCAAGGCCATTCAAATAGTGCAAGATGGCTTCATTTGGATGAAACATGGCCGTAACAACGATAATAGATGGCAACAAAATTCAACATCAAATTTCAAGGCCATTGAATGAGTGCAAGATGCCTTTATTTGGATGTAACATGGCCGTAACAACGATAATTTTTTTTTTCTTTGGCACAACAACCACTGTCGGTCAAGGGCCTGCCAAGTACCCACTAGTGAAGTGAGCTTGGCTTTCAGTGACTTATTGTTACCATAGCAGGATAGTCAGTCCTTCGTATGGGAGCACGGTCTATTCGGGGCTAGAACCCATGACGGGCATGTTGTTAAGTACGTTAACAACGATAATAGATGGCAACAAAATTCAACATCAAATTTCAAGGCCATTGAATTAGTGCAAAATGGCTTCATTTGGATAAAACATGGCCGTAACAACGATAATAGATGGCAACAAAATTCAACATCAAATTTCAAGGCCATTGAATTAGTGCAAGATGCCTTTATTTGGATGAAACATGGCCGTAACAACGATATTTTTTTTTTCTTTGGCACAACAACCACTGTCGGTCAAGGGCCTGCCAAGTACCCACTAGTGAAGTGAGCTTGGCTTTCAGTGACTTATTGTTACCATAGCAGGATAGTCAGTCCTTCGTACGGGAGCACGGTCTATTCGGGGCTTGAACCCATGACGGGCATGTTGTTAAGTACGTTAACAACGATAATAGATGGCAACAAAATTCAACATCAAATTTCAAGGCCATTGAATTAGTGCAAGATGGTTTCATGTGGATGAAACATAGCCGTAACAACGATAATAGATGGCAACAAAATTCAACATCGAATTTCAAGGCTAATGAATTAGTGCAAGATGCCTTTATTTGGATGTAACATGGCCGTAACAACGATAATTTTTTTTTTCTTTGGCACAACAACCACTGTCGGTCAAGGGCCTGCAGAGTACCCACTAGTGAAGTGAGCTTGGCTTTCAGTGACTTATTGTTACCATAACAGGATAATCAGTCCTACGTATGGTAGCACGGTCCATTTGGGGCTTGAACACATGACGGGCATGTTGTTAAGTACGTTAAAAACGATAATAGATGGCAACAAAATTCAATATCAAATTTCAAGGCCATTCAAATAGTGCAAGATGGCTTCATTTGGATGAAACATGGCCGTAACAACGATAATCGATGGCAACAAAGCTCAACATCAAATTTCAAGGCCATTGAATTAGTGCAAGATGGCTTCATTTGGATGAAACATGGCCGTAACAACGATAATAGATGGCAACAAAATTCAACATCAAATTTCAAGGCCATTCAAATAGTGCAAGATGGCTTCATTTGGTTGAAACATGGCCGTAACAACGATAATAGATGGCAACAAAATTCAACATCAAATTTCAAGGCCATTGAATTAGTGCAAGATGCCTTTAATTGGATGTAACATGGCCGTAACAACGATAATTTTTTTTTCTGCTTTGGCACTACAACCACTGTCTGTCAGAGCCTGCCAAGTACCCACTAGTGAAGTGAGCTTGGCTTTCAGTGACTTATTGTTACCATAGCAGGATAGTCAGTCCTACGTATGGGAGCACGGTCTATTCGGGGTTTGAACCCATGACGGGCATGTTGTTAAGTACGTTAACAACGATAATAGATGGCAACAAAATTCAACATCAAATTTCAAGGCCATTCAAATAGTGCAAGATGGCTTCATTTGGATGAAACATGGCCGTAACAACGATAATAGATGGCAACAAAATTCAACATCAAATTTCAAGGCCAATGAATTAGTGCAAGATGCCTTTATTTGGATGTAACATGGCCGTAACAACGATAATTTTTTTTTTCTTTGGCACAACAACCACTGTCGGTCAGAGCCTGCCAAGTACCCACTAGTGAAGTGAGCTTGGCTTTCAGTGACTTATTGTTACCATAGCAGAATAGTCAGTCCTACGTATGGGAGCACGGTCTATTCGGGGCTTGAACCCATGACGGGCATGTTGTTAAGTACGTTAACAACGATAATAGATGACAACAAAACTCAGCATCAAATTTCAAGGCCATTCATAGTGCAAGATGACTTCATTTGGATGAAACATGGCCGTAACAACGATAATAGATGGCAACAAACTCAACATCAAATTTCAAGGTCATTCAAATAGTGCAAAATGGCTTCATTTGGATGAAACATGGCCGTAACAACGATAATAGATGGCAACAAAATTCAACATTAAATTTCAAGGCCATTGAATTAGTGCAAGATGCCTTTATTTGGATGTAACATGGCCGTAACAACGATAATAGATGGCAACAAAACTCAACATCAAATTTCAAGGCCAATGAATTAGTGCAAGATGCCTTTATTTGGATGTAACATGGCCGTAACAACGATAATTTTTTTTTTTCTTTGGCACAACAACCACTGTCGGTCAGAGCCTGCCAAGTTCCCACTAGTGAAGTGAGCTTGGCTTTCAGTGACTTATTGTTACCATAGCAGGATAATCAGTCCTACGTATGGGAGCACGGTCTATTCGGGGCCCATGACGGGCATGTTGTTAAGTACGTTAACAACGATAATAGATGGCAACAAAATTCAACATCAAATTTCAAGGCCATTCAAATAGTGCAAGATGTCTTCATTTGGATGAAACATGGCCGTAACAACGATAATAGATGGCAACAAAATTCAACATCAAATTTCAAGGCCAATGAATTAGTGCAAGATGCCTTTATTTGGATGTAACATGGCCGTAACAACGATAATTTTTTTTTCTTTGGCACAACAACCACTGTCGGTCAGAGCCTGCCAGGTTCCCACTAGTGAAGTGAGCTTGGCTTTCAGTGACTTATTGTTACCATAGCAGGATAGTCAGTCCTACGTATGGGAGCACGGTCTATTCGGGGCCCATGACGGGCATGTTGTTAAGTACGTTAACAACGATAATAGATGGCAACAAAATTCAACATCAAATTTCAAGGCCATTCAAATAGTGCAAGATGGCTTCATTTGGATGAAACATGGCCGTAACAACGATAATAGATGGCAACAAAACTCAACATCAAATTTCAAGGCCATTCAAATAGTGCAAGATGCCTTTATTTGGATGAAACATGGCCGTAACAACGATAATAGATGGCAACAAAACTCAGCATCAAATTTCAAGGCCATTTAAATAGTGCAAGATGGCTTCATTTGGATGAAACATGGCCGTAACAACGATAATAGATGGCAACAAAACTCAACATCAAATTTCAAGGCCATTCAAATAGTGCAAGATGGCTTCATTTGGATGAAACATGGCCGTAACAACGATAATAGATGGCAACAAAATTCAACATCAAATTTCAAGGCCAATGAATTAGTGCAAGATGCCTTTATTTGGATGTAACATGGCCGTAACAACGATAATTTTTTTTTCTTTGGCACAACAACCACTGTCGGTCAAGGGCCTGCCAAGTACCCACTAGTGAAGTGAGCTTGGCTTTCAGTGACTTATTGTTACCATAGCAGGATAGTCAGTCCTTCGTATGGGAGCACGGTCTATTCGGGGCTTGAACCCATGACGGGCATGTTGTTAAGTACGTTAACAACGATAATAGATGGCAACAAAATTCAACATCAAATTTCAAGGCCATTCAAATAGTGCAAGATGGCTTCATTTGGATAAAACATGGCCGTAACAACGATAATAGATGGCAACAAAATTCAACATCAAATTTCAAGGCCATTCAAATAGTGCAAGATGGCTTCATTTGGATGAATCATGGCCGTAACAACGATAATAGATGGCAAAAAAACTCAACATCAAATTTCAAGGCCATTCAAATAGTGCAATATGGCTTCATTTAGATGAATCATGGCCGTAACAACGATAATAGATGGCAACAAAACTCAACATCAAATTTCAAGGCCATTCAAATAGTGCAATATGGCTTCATTTGGATAAAACATGGCCGTAACAACGATAATAGATGGCAACAAAATTCAACATCAAATTTCAAGGCCATTGAAATAGTGCAAGATGGCTTCATTTGGATGAATCATGGCCGTAACAACGATAATAGATGGCAAAAAAAACTCAACATCAAAATTCAAGGCCATTGAAATACTGCAATATGGCTTCATTTGAATGAATCATGACCGTAACAACGATAATAGATGGCAAAAAAACTCAACATCAAATTTCAAGGCCATTCAAATAGTGCAAGATGACTTCATTTGGATAAAACATGGCCGTAACAACGATAATAGATGGCAAAAAAACTCAACATCAAATTTCAAAGCCATTCAAATAGTGCAAGATGGCTTCATTTGGATGAATCATGGCCGTAACAACGATAATAGATGGTAAAAAAACTCAACATCAAATTTCAAGGCCATTGAATTAGTGCAAAATGGCTTCATTTGGATGTAACATGGCCGTAACAACGATAATAGATGGCAACAAAATTCAACATCAAATTTCAAGGCCATTCAAATAGTGCAAGATGGTTTCATTTGGATGAAACATGGCCGTAACAATGATAATAGATGGCAACAAAATTCAACATCAAATTTCAAGGCCATTCAAATAGTGCAAGATGGCTTCATTTGGATGAAACATGGCCGTAACAACGATAATAGATGGCAAAAAAACTCAACATCAAATTTCAAGGCCATTCAAATAGTGCAAGATGCCTTTATTTGGATGTAACAAGGCCGTAACAACGATAATAGATGGCAACAAAATTCAACATCAAATTTCAAGGCCATTGAATAAGTGCAAGATGGCTTCATTTGGATGAAACATGGCCGTAACAACGATAATAGATGGCAACAAAACTCAACATGAAATTTCAAGGCCATTCAAATAGTGCAAGATGGCATCATTTGGATGAAACATGGCCGTAACAACGATAATAGATGGCAAAAAAACTCAACATCAAATTTCAAGGCCATTCAAATAGTGCAAGATGCCTTTATTTGGATGTAACAAGGCCGTAACAACGATAATAGATGGCAACAAAATTCAACATCAAATTTCAAGGCCATTGAATTAGTGCAAAATGGTTTCATTTGGATGAAACATGGCCGTAACAATGATAATAGATGGCAACAAAATTCAACATCAAATTTCAAGGCCATTCAAATAGTGCAAAATGGTTTGATTTGGATGAAACATGGCCGTAACAACAATAATAGATGGCAACAAAATTCAACATTAAATTTCAAGGCCATTGAAATAGTGCAAGATGGCTTCATTTGGATGAAACATGGCCGTAACAACGATAATAGATGGCAACAAAATTCAACATCAAATTTCAAGGCCATTCAAATAGCGCAAGATGGCATCATTTGGATGAAACATGATCGTAACAACGATAATAGATGGCAACAAAATTCAACATCAAATTTCAAGGCCATTCAAATAGTGCAAGATGGCTTCATTTGGATGAAACATGGCCGTAACAACGATAATAGATGGCAACAAAATTCAACATCAAATTTCAAGGCCATTGAATGAGTGCAAGATGCCTTTATTTGGATGTAACATGGCCGTAACAACGATAATTTTTTTTTTCTTTGGCACAACAACCACTGTCGGTCAAGGGCCTGCCAAGTACCCACTAGTGAAGTGAGCTTGGCTTTCAGTGACTTATTGTTACCATAGCAGGATAGTCAGTCCTTCGTATGGGAGCACGGTCTATTCGGGGCTAGAACCCATGACGGGCATGTTGTTAAGTACGTTAACAACGATAATAGATGGCAACAAAATTCAACATCAAATTTCAAGGCCATTGAATTAGTGCAAAATGGCTTCATTTGGATAAAACATGGCCGTAACAACGATAATAGATGGCAACAAAATTCAACATCAAATTTCAAGGCCATTGAATTAGTGCAAGATGCCTTTATTTGGATGAAACATGGCCGTAACAACGATATTTTTTTTTTCTTTGGCACAACAACCACTGTCGGTCAAGGGCCTGCCAAGTACCCACTAGTGAAGTGAGCTTGGCTTTCAGTGACTTATTGTTACCATAGCAGGATAGTCAGTCCTTCGTACGGGAGCACGGTCTATTCGGGGCTTGAACCCATGACGGGCATGTTGTTAAGTACGTTAACAACGATAATAGATGACAACAAAACTCAGCATCAAATTTCAAGGCCATTCAATAGTGCAAGATGACTTCATTTGGATGAAACATGGCCGTAACAACGATAATAGATGGCAACAAACTCAACATCGAATTTCAAGGCTAATGAATTAGTGCAAGATGCCTTTATTTGGATGTAACATGGCCGTAACAACGATAATTTTTTTTTTTCTTTGGCACAACAACCACTGTCGGTCAAGGGCCTGCAGAGTACCCACTAGTGAAGTGAGCTTGGCTTTCAGTGACTTATTGTTACCATAACAGGATAATCAGTCCTACGTATGGTAGCACGGTCCATTTGGGGCTTGAACACATGACGGGCATGTTGTTAAGTACGTTAAAAACGATAATAGATGGCAACAAAATTCAATATCAAATTTCAAGGCCATTCAAATAGTGCAAGATGGCTTCATTTGGATGAAACATGGCCGTAACAACGATAATCGATGGCAACAAAGCTCAACATCAAATTTCAAGGCCATTGAATTAGTGCAAGATGGCTTCATTTGGATGAAACATGGCCGTAACAACGATAATAGATGGCAACAAAATTCAACATCAAATTTCAAGGCCATTCAAATAGTGCAAGATGGCTTCATTTGGTTGAAACATGGCCGTAACAACGATAATAGATGGCAACAAAATTCAACATCAAATTTCAAGGCCATTGAATTAGTGCAAGATGCCTTTAATTGGATGTAACATGGCCGTAACAACGATAATTTTTTTTTCTGCTTTGGCACTACAACCACTGTCTGTCAGAGCCTGCCAAGTACCCACTAGTGAAGTGAGCTTGGCTTTCAGTGACTTATTGTTACCATAGCAGGATAGTCAGTCCTACGTATGGGAGCACGGTCTATTCGGGGTTTGAACCCATGACGGGCATGTTGTTAAGTACGTTAACAACGATAATAGATGGCAACAAAATTCAACATCAAATTTCAAGGCCATTCAAATAGTGCAAGATGGCTTCATTTGGATGAAACATGGCCGTAACAACGATAATAGATGGCAACAAAATTCAACATCAAATTTCAAGGCCAATGAATTAGTGCAAGATGCCTTTATTTGGATGTAACATGGCCGTAACAACGATAATTTTTTTTTTCTTTGGCACAACAACCACTGTCGGTCAGAGCCTGCCAAGTACCCACTAGTGAAGTGAGCTTGGCTTTCAGTGACTTATTGTTACCATAGCAGAATAGTCAGTCCTACGTATGGGAGCACGGTCTATTCGGGGCTTGAACCCATGACGGGCATGTTGTTAAGTACGTTAACAACGATAATAGATGACAACAAAACTCAGCATCAAATTTCAAGGCCATTCAATAGTGCAAGATGACTTCATTTGGATGAAACATGGCCGTAACAACGATAATAGATGGCAACAAACTCAACATCAAATTTCAAGGTCATTCAAATAGTGCAAAATGGCTTCATTTGGATGAAACATGGCCGTAACAACGATAATAGATGGCAACAAAATTCAACATTAAATTTCAAGGCCATTGAATTAGTGCAAGATGCCTTTATTTGGATGTAACATGGCCGTAACAACGATAATAGATGGCAACAAAACTCAACATCAAATTTCAAGGCCAATGAATTAGTGCAAGATGCCTTTATTTGGATGTAACATGGCCGTAACAACGATAATTTTTTTTTCTTTGGCACAACAACCACTGTCGGTCAGAGCCTGCCAAGTTCCCACTAGTGAAGTGAGCTTGGCTTTCAGTGACTTATTGTTACCATAGCAGGATAATCAGTCCTACGTATGGGAGCACGGTCTATTCGGGGCCCATGACGGGCATGTTGTTAAGTACGTTAACAACGATAATAGATGGCAACAAAATTCAACATCAAATTTCAAGGCCATTCAAATAGTGCAAGATGTCTTCATTTGGATGAAACATGGCCGTAACAACGATAATAGATGGCAACAAAATTCAACATCAAATTTCAAGGCCAATGAATTAGTGCAAGATGCCTTTATTTGGATGTAACATGGCCGTAACAACGATAATTTTTTTTTCTTTGGCACAACAACCACTGTCGGTCAGAGCCTGCCAGGTTCCCACTAGTGAAGTGAGCTTGGCTTTCAGTGACTTATTGTTACCATAGCAGGATAGTCAGTCCTACGTATGGGAGCACGGTCTATTCGGGGCCCATGACGGGCATGTTGTTAAGTACGTTAACAACGATAATAGATGGCAACAAAATTCAACATCAAATTTCAAGGCCATTCAAATAGTGCAAGATGGCTTCATTTGGATGAAACATGGCCGTAACAACGATAATAGATGGCAACAAAACTCAACATCAAATTTCAAGGCCATTCAAATAGTGCAAGATGCCTTTATTTGGATGAAACATGGCCGTAACAACGATAATAGATGGCAACAAAACTCAGCATCAAATTTCAAGGCCATTTAAATAGTGCAAGATGGCTTCATTTGGATGAAACATGGCCGTAACAACGATAATAGATGGCAACAAAACTCAACATCAAATTTCAAGGCCATTCAAATAGTGCAAGATGGCTTCATTTGGATGAAACATGGCCGTAACAACGATAATAGATGGCAACAAAATTCAACATCAAATTTCAAGGCCAATGAATTAGTGCAAGATGCCTTTATTTGGATGTAACATGGCCGTAACAACGATAATTTTTTTTTCTTTGGCACAACAACCACTGTCGGTCAAGGGCCTGCCAAGTACCCACTAGTGAAGTGAGCTTGGCTTTCAGTGACTTATTGTTACCATAGCAGGATAGTCAGTCCTTCGTATGGGAGCACGGTCTATTCGGGGCTTGAACCCATGACGGGCATGTTGTTAAGTACGTTAACAACGATAATAGATGGCAACAAAATTCAACATCAAATTTCAAGGCCATTCAAATAGTTCAAGATGGCTTCATTTGGATAAAACATGGCCGTAACAACGATAATAGATGGCAACAAAATTCAACATCAAATTTCAAGGCCATTCAAATAGTGCAAGATGGCTTCATTTGGATGAATCATGGCCGTAACAACGATAATAGATGGCAAAAAAACTCAACATCAAAATTCAAGGCCATTGAAATAGTGCAATATGGCTTCATTTAGATGAATCATGGCCGTAACAACGATAATAGATGGCAACAAAACTCAACATCAAATTTCAAGGCCATTCAAATAGTGCAATATGGCTTCATTTGGATAAAACATGGCCGTAACAACGATAATAGATGGCAAAAAAACTCAACATCAAATTTCAAGGCCATTGAAATAGTGCAAGATGGCTTCATTTGGATGAATCATGGCCGTAACAACGATAATAGATGGCAAAAAAAACTCAACATCAAAATTCAAGGCCATTGAAATACTGCAATATGGCTTCATTTGAATGAATCATGACCGTAACAACGATAATAGAAGGCAAAAAAACTCAACATCAAATTTCAAGGCCATTCAAATAGTGCAAGATGACTTCATTTGGATAAAACATGGCCGTAACAACGATAATAGATGGCAAAAAAACTCAACATCAAATTTCAAAGCCATTCAAATAGTGCAAGATGGCTTCATTTGGATGAATCATGGCCGTAACAACGATAATAGATGGTAAAAAAACTCAACATCAAATTTCAAGGCCATTGAATTAGTGCAAAATGGCTTCATTTGGATGTAACATGGCCGTAACAACGATAATAGATGGCAACAAAATTCAACATCAAATTTCAAGGCCATTCAAATAGTGCAAGATGGTTTCATTTGGATGAAACATGGCCGTAACAATGATAATAGATGGCAACAAAATTCAACATCAAATTTCAAGGCCATTCAAATAGTGCAAGATGGCTTCATTTGGATGAAACATGGCCGTAACAACGATAATAGATGGCAAAAAAACTCAACATCAAATTTCAAGGCCATTCAAATAGTGCAAGATGCCTTTATTTGGATGTAACAAGGCCGTAACAACGATAATAGATGGCAACAAAATTCAACATCAAATTTCAAGGCCATTGAATAAGTGCAAGATGGCTTCATTTGGATGAAACATGGCCGTAACAACGATAATAGATGGCAACAAAACTCAACATGAAATTTCAAGGCCATTCAAATAGTGCAAGATGGCATCATTTGGATGAAACATGGCCGTAACAACGATAATAGATGGCAAAAAAACTCAACATCAAATTTCAAGGCCATTCAAATAGTGCAAGATGCCTTTATTTGGATGTAACAAGGCCGTAACAACGATAATAGATGGCAACAAAATTCAACATCAAATTTCAAGGCCATTGAATTAGTGCAAAATGGTTTCATTTGGATGAAACATGGCCGTAACAATGATAATAGATGGCAACAAAATTCAACATCAAATTTCAAGGCCATTCAAATAGTGCAAAATGGTTTGATTTGGATGAAACATGGCCGTAACAACAATAATAGATGGCAACAAAATTCAACATTAAATTTCAAGGCCATTGAAATAGTGCAAGATGGCTTCATTTGGATGAAACATGGCCGTAACAACGATAATAGATGGCAACAAAATTCAACATCAAATTTCAAGGCCATTCAAATAGTGCAAGATGGCATCATTTGGATGAAACATGATCGTAACAACGATAATAGATGGCAACAAAATTCAACATCAAATTTCAAGGCCATTCAAATAGTGCAAGATGGCTTCATTTGGATGAAACATGGCCGTAACAACAATAATAGATGGCAACAAAATTCAACATCAAATTTCAAGGCCATTGAATTAGTGCAAGATGGCTTCATTTGGATGAAACATGGCCGTAACAACGATAATAGATGGCAACAAAATTCAACATCAAATTTCAAGGCCATTCAAATAGTGCAAGATGACTTCATTTGGATGAAACATGTCGTAACAACGATAATAGATGGCAAAAAAACTCAACATCAAATTTTAAGTCCATTCAAATAGTGCAAGATGGCTTCATTTGGATGTAACATGGCCGTAACAACGATAATAGATGGCAACAAACTCAACATCAAATTTCAAGGCCATTCAAATAGTGCAAGATGGCTTCATTTGGATGTAACATGGCCGTAACAACGATAATAGATGGCAAAAAAAACTCAACATCAAATTTCAAGGCCATTCAAATAGTGCAAAATGGCTTCATTTGGATGTAACATGGCCGTTACAACGATAATAGATGGCAACAAAATTCAACATCAAATTTCAAGGCCATTCAAATAGTGCAAGATGGCTTCATTTGGATGAAACATGGCCGTAACAACGATAATAGATGGCAACAAAATTCAACATTAAATTTCAAGGCCATTGAATTAGTGCAAGATGCCTTTATTTGGATGTAACATGGCCGTAACAACGATAATTTTTTTTTTGGCACAACAACCACTGTCGGTCAAGGGCCTGCCAAGTACCCACTAGTGAAGTGAGCTTGGCTTTCAGTGACTTATTGTTACCATAGCAGGATAGTCAGTCCTACGTATGGGAGCACGGTCTATTCGGGGCTTGAACCCATGACGGGCATGTTGTTAAGTACGTTAACAACGATAATAGATGGCAACAAAATTCAACATCAAATTTCAAGGCCATTCAAATAGTGCAAGATGGCTTCATTTGGATAAAAAATGGCCGTAACAACGATAATAGATGGCAATAAACTCAACATCAAATTTCAAGGCCATTCAAATAGTGCAAAATGGCTTCATTTGGATAAAACATGGCCGTAACAACGATAATAGATGGCAACAAAATTCAACATCAAATTTCAAGGCCATTCAAATAGTGCAATATGGCTTCATTTGGATGAATCATGGCCGTAACAACGATAATAGATGGCAAAAAAACTCAACATCAAATTTCAAGGCCATTGAATTAGTGCAAAATGGCTTCATTTGGATGTAACATGGCCGTAACAACGATTTTTTTTTCTTTTGCACAACAACCACTGTCGGTCAAGGGCCTGCCAAGTACCCACTAGTGAAGTGAGCTTGGCTTTCAGTGACTTATTGTTACCATAGCAGGATAGTCAGTCCTACGTATGGGAGCACGGCCTATTCGGGGCTTGAACCCATGACGGGCATGTTGTTAAGTACGTTAACAACGATAATAGATGGCAACAAAATTCAACATCAAATTTCAAGGCCATTGAAATAGAGCAAAATGGCTTCATTTGGATAAAACATGGCCGTAACAACGATAATAGATGGCAACAAAATTCAACATCAAATTTCATTGCCATTGAATTGGTGCAAGATGCCTTTATTTGGATGAATCATGGCCGTAACAACGATAATAGATGGCAACAAAATTCAACATCAAATTTCAAGGCCATTCAAATAGTGCAAGATGACTTCAGTTGGATGAAACATGGCCGTAACAACGATAATAGATGGCAACAAAATTCAACATCAAATTTCAAGGCCATTCAAATAGTGCAAGATGGCTTCATTTGGATGAAACATGGCCGAAACAACAATAATAGATGGCAAAAAAACTCAACATCAAATTTCAAGGCCATTCAAATAGTGCAAGATGGCTTCATTTGGATGAAACATGGCCGTAACAACGATAATAGATGGCAACAAAACTCAACATCAAATTTCAAGGCCATTCAAATAGTGCAAGATGGCTTCATTTGGATGAATCATGGCCGTAACAACGATAATAGATGGCAACAAAACTCAACATCAAATTTCAAGGCCATTGAATTAGTGCAAGATGGTTTCATGTGGATGAAACATAGCCGTAACAACGATAATAGATGGCAACAAAATTCAACATCGAATTTCAAGGCTAATGAATTAGTGCAAGATGCCTCTATTTGGATGTAACATGGCCGTAACAACGATAATTTTTTTTTCTTTGGCACAACAACCACTGTCGGTCAAGGGCCTGCAGAGTACCCACTAGTGAAGTGAGCTTGGCTTTCAGTGACTTATTGTTACCATAACAGGATAATCAGTCCTACGTATGGTAGCACGGTCCATTTGGGGCTTGAACACATGACGGGCATGTTGTTAAGTACGTTAAAAACGATAATAGATGGCAACAAAATTCAATATCAAATTTCAAGGCCATTCAAATAGTGCAAGATGGCTTCATTTGGATGAAACATGGCCGTAACAACGATAATCGATGGCAACAAAGCTCAACATCAAATTTCAAGGCCATTGAATTAGTGCAAGATGGCTTCATTTGGATGAAACATGGCCGTAACAACGATAATAGATGGCAACAAAATTCAACATCAAATTTCAAGGCCATTCAAATAGTGCAAGATGGCTTCATTTGGATGAAACATGGCCGTAACAACGATAATAGATGGCAACAAAATTCAACATCAAATTTCAAGGCCATTGAATTAGTGCAAGATGCCTTTAATTGGATGTAACATGGCCGTAACAACGATAATTTTTTTTTCTGCTTTGGCACTACAACCACTGTCTGTCAGAGCCTGCCAAGTACCCACTAGTGAAGTGAGCTTGGCTTTCAGTGACTTATTGTTACCATAGCAGGATAGTCAGTCCTACGTATGGGAGCACGGTCTATTCGGGGTTTGAACCCATGACGGGCATGTTGTTAAGTACGTTAACAACGATAATAGATGGCAACAAAATTCAACATCAAATTTCAAGGCCATTCAAATAGTGCAAGATGGCTTCATTTGGATGAAACATGGCCGTAACAACGATAATAGATGGCAACAAAATTCAACATCAAATTTCAAGGCCAATGAATTAGTGCAAGATGCCTTTATTTGGATGTAACATGGCCGTAACAACGATAATTTTTTTTTTCTTTGGCACAACAACCACTGTCGGTCAGAGCCTGCCAAGTACCCACTAGTGAAGTGAGCTTGGCTTTCAGTGACTTATTGTTACCATAGCAGAATAGTCAGTCCTACGTATGGGAGCACGGTCTATTCGGGGCTTGAACCCATGACGGGCATGTTGTTAAGTACGTTAACAACGATAATAGATGACAACAAAACTCAGCATCAAATTTCAAGGCCATTCAAATAGTGCAAGATGACTTCATTTGGATGAAACATGGCCGTAACAACGATAATAGATGGCAACAAACTCAACATCAAATTTCAAGGTCATTCAAATAGTGCAAAATGGCTTCATTTGGATGAAACATGGCCGTAACAACGATAATAGATGGCAACAAAATTCAACATTAAATTTCAAGGCCATTCAAATAGTGCAAGATGCCTTTATTTGGATGTATCATGGCCGTAACAACGATAATAGATGGCAACAAAACTCAACATCAAATTTCAAGGCCAATGAATTAGTGCAAGATGCCTTTATTTGGATGTAACATGGCCGTAACAACGATAATTTTTTTTTTCTTTGGCACAACAACCACTGTCGGTCAGAGCCTGCCAAGTTCCCACTAGTGAAGTGAGCTTGGCTTTCAGTGACTTATTGTTACCATAGCAGGATAATCAGTCCTACGTATGGGAGCACGGTCTATTCGGGGCCCATGACGGGCATGTTGTTAAGTACGTTAACAACGATAATAGATGGCAACAAAATTCAACATCAAATTTCAAGGCCATTCAAATAGTGCAAGATGGCTTCATTTGGATGAAACATGGCCGTAACAACGATAATAGATGGCAACAAAATTCAACATCAAATTTCAAGGCCAATGAATTAGTGCAAGATGCCTTTATTTGGATGTAACATGGCCGTAACAACGATAATTTTTTTTTTTCTTTGGAACAGCAACCACTGTCGGTCAAGGGCCTGCCAAGTACCCACTAGTGAAGTGAGCTTGGCTTTCAGTGACTTATTGTTACCATAGCAGGATAGTCAGTCCTACGTATGGGAGCACGGTCTATTCGGGGCCCATGACGGGCATGTTGTTAAGTACGTTAACAACGATAATAGATGGCAACAAAATTCAACATCAAATTTCAAGGCCATTCAAATAGTGCAAGATGGCTTCATTTGGATGAAACATGGCCGTAACAACGATAATAGATGGCAAAAAAAACTCAACATCAAATTTCAAGGCCATTCAAATAGTGCAAGATGCCTTTATTTGGATGAAACATGGCCGTAACAACGATAATAGATGGCAACAAAACTCAGCATCAAATTTCAAGGCCATTTAAATAGTGCAAGATGGCTTCATTTGGATGAAACATGGCCGTAACAAAGATAATAGATGGCAACAAAACTCAACATCAAATTTCAAGGCCATTCAAATAGTGCAAGATGGCTTCATTTGGATGAAACATGGCCGTAACAACGATAATAGATGGCAACAAAATTCAACATCAAATTTCAAGGCCAATGAATTAGTGCAAGATGCCTTTATTTGGATGTAACATGGCCGTAACAACGATAATTTTTTTTTTCTTTGGCACAACAACCACTGTCGGTCAAGGGCCTGCCAAGTATCCACTAGTGAAGTGAGCTTGGCTTTCAGTGACTTATTGTTACCATAGCAGGATAGTCAGTCCTTCGTATGGGAGCACGGTCTATTCGGGGCTTGAACCCATGACGGGCATGTTGTTAAGTACGTTAACAACGATAATAGATGGCAACAAAATTCAACATCAAATTTCAAGGCCATTCAAATAGTGCAAGATGGCTTCATTTGGATAAAACATGGCCGTAACAACGATAATAGATGGCAACAAAATTCAACATCAAATTTCAAGGCCATTCAAATAGTGCAAGATGGCTTCATTTGGATGAATCATGGCCGTAACAACGATAATAGATGGCAAAAAAACTCAACATCAAAATTCAAGGCCATTGAAATAGTGCAATATGGCTTCATTTAGATGAATCATGGCCGTAACAACGATAATAGATGGCAACAAAACTCAACATCAAATTTCAAGGCCATTCAAATAGTGCAATATGGCTTCATTTGGATAAAACATGGCCGTAACAACGATAATAGATGGCAAAAAAACTCAACATCAAATTTCAAGGCCATTCAAATAGTGCAAGATGGCTTCATTTGGATGAAACATGGCCGAAACAACGATAATAGATGGCAAAAAAACTCAACATCAAAATTCAAGGCCATTGAAATACTGCAATTTGGCTTCATTTGAATGAATCATGGCCGTAACAACGATAATAGATGGCAAAAAAACTCAACATCAAATTTCAAGGCCATTCAAATAGTGCAAGATGACTTCATTTGGATAAAACATGGCCGTAACAACGATAATAGATGGCAAAAAAACTCAACATCAAATTTCAAAGCCATTCAAATAGTGCAAGATGGCTTCATTTGGATGAATCATGGCCGTAACAACGATAATAGATGGCAACAAAACTCAACATCAAATTTCAAGGCCATTGAATTAGTGCAAAATGGCTTCATTTGGATGTAACATGGCCGTAACAACGATAATAGATGGCAACAAAATTCAACATCAAATTTCAAGGCCATTCAAATAGTGCAAGATGGTTTCATTTGGATGAAACATGGCCGTAACAATGCTAATAGATGGCAACAAAATTCAACATCAAATTTCAAGGCCATTCAAATAGTGCAAGATGGCTTCATTTGGATGAAACATGGCCGTAACAACGATAATAGATGGCAAAAAAACTCAACATCAAATTTCAAGGCCATTCAAATAGTGCAAGATGCCTTTATTTGGATGTAACAAGGCCGTAACAACGATAATAGATGGCAACAAAATTCAACATCAAATTTCAAGGCCATTGAATAAGTGCAAGATGGCTTCATTTGGATGAAACATGGCCGTAACAACGATAATAGATGGCAACAAAACTCAACATGAAATTTTAATTCCATTCAAATAGTGCAAAATGGTTTGATTTGGATGAAACACGGCCGTAACAACAATAATAGATGGCAACAAAATTCAACATTAAATTTCAAGGCCATTGAAATAGTGCAAGATGGCTTCATTTGGATGAAACATGGCCGTAACAACGATAATAGATGGCAACAAAATTCAACATCAAATTTCAAGGCCATTCAAATAGTGCAAGATGGCTTCATTTGGATGAAACATGGCCGTAACAACGATAATAGATGGCAACAAAACTCAACATCAAATTTCAAGGCCATTCAAATAGTGCAAGATGGCTTCATTTGGATGAATCATGGCCGTAACAACGATAATAGATGGCAACAAAATTCAACATCAAATTTCAAGGCCATTGAATTAGTGCAAGATGCCTTTATTTGGATGAAACATGGCCGTAACAACGATAATAGATGGCAAAAAAACTCAACATCAAATTTCAAGGCCATTCAAATAAAGCAAGATGGCTTCATTTGGATGAAACATGGCCGTAACAACGATAATAGATGGCAAAAAAACTCATCACCAAATTTCAAGTACATTCAAATAGTGCATATGGCTTCATTTGGATGTAACATGGCCGTAACAACGATAATAGATGGCAACAAAACTCAACATCAAATTTCAAGGCCATTCAAATAGTGCAATATGGCTTCATTTGGATGAATCATGGCCGTAACAACGATAATAGATGGCAACAAAATTCAACATCAAATTTCAAGGACATTCAAATAGTGCAAAATGGCTTCATTTGGATGTAACATGGCCGTAACAACGATAATAGATGGCAACAAAATTCAACATCAAATTTCAAGGCCATTCAAATAGTGCAAGATGGTTTCATTTGGATGAAACATGGCCGTAACAATGATAATAGATGGCAACAAAATTCAACATCAAATTTCAAGGCCATTCAAATAGTGCAAGATGGCTTCATTTGGATGAAACATGGCCGTAACAACGATAATAGATGGCAAAAAAACTCAACATCAAATTTCAAGGCCATTCAAATAGTGCAAGATGCCTTTATTTGGATGTAACAAGGCCGTAACAACGATAATAGATGGCAACAAAATTCAACATCAAATTTCAAGGCCATTGAATAAGTGCAAGATGGCTTCATTTGGATGAAACATGGCCGTAACAACGATAATAGATGGCAACAAAACTCAACATGAAATTTTAATTCCATTCAAATAGTGCAAAATGGTTTGATTTGGATGAAACACGGCCGTAACAACAATAATAGATGGCAACAAAATTCAACATTAAATTTCAAGGCCATTGAAATAGTGCAAGATGGCTTCATTTGGATGAAACATGGCCGTAACAACGATAATAGATGGCAACAAAATTCAACATCAAATTTCAAGGCCATTCAAATAGTGCAAGATGGCTTCATTTGGATGAAACATGGCCGTAACAACGATAATAGATGGCAACAAAACTCAACATCAAATTTCAAGGCCATTCAAATAGTGCAAGATGGCTTCATTTGGATGAATCATGGCCGTAACAACGATAATAGATGGCAACAAAACTCAACATCAAATTTCAAGGCCATTCAAATAGTGCAAGATGGCTTCATTTGGATGTAACATGGCCGTAACAACGATAATAGATGGCAACAAAATTCAACATCAAATTTCAAGGCCATTCAAATAGTGCAAGATGGCTTCATTTGGATGAAACATGGCCGAAATAAAGAAAATAGATGGCAACAAAATTCAACATCAAATTTCAAGGCCATTCAAATAAAGCAAGATGGCTTCATTTGGATGAAACATGGCCGTAACAGCGATAATAGATGGCAACAAAATTCAACATCAGATTTCAAGGCCAATGAATTAGTGCAAGATGCCTTTATTTGGATGTAACATGGCCGTAACAACGATATTTTTTTTTCTTTGGCACAACAACCACTGTCGGTCAAGGGCCTGCCAAGTACCCACTAGTGAAGTGAGCTTGGCTTTCAGTGACTTATTGTTACCATAGCAGGATAGTCAGTCCTACGTATGGGAGCACGGTCTATTTGGGGCTTGAACACATGACGGGCAAGTTGTTAAGTACGTTAACAACGATAATAGATGGCAACAAAATTCAATATCAAATTTCAAGGCCATTCAAATAGTGCAAGATGGCTTCATTTGGATGAAACATGGCCGTAACAACGATAATAGATGGCAACAAACTCAACATCAAATTTCAAGGCCATTGAATTAGTGCAAGATGGCTTCATTTGGATGAAACATGGCCGTAACAACGATAATAGATGGCAACAAAATTCAACATCAAATTTCAAGGCCATTGAAATAATGCAAGATGCCTTTATTTGGATAAAACATGAACGTAAAAACGATAATAGATGGCAACAAAATTCAACATCAAATTTCAAGGCCATTCAAATAGTGCAAGATGGCTTCATTTGGATGAAACATGGCCGTAACAACGATAATAGATGGCAACAAAACTCAACATCAAATTTCAAGGCCATTCAAATAGTGCAAGATGGCTTCATTTGGATGAAACATGGCCGTAACAACGATAATAGATGGCAACAAAATTCAACATCAAATTTCAAGGACATTCAAATAGTGCAAGATGGCTTCATTTGGATGAAACATGGCCGTAACAACGATAATAGATGGCAAAAAAAACTCAAAATCAAATTTCAAGGCCATTCAAATAGTGCAAGATGGTTTGATTTGGATGAAACATGGCCGTAACAACGATAATAGATGGCAACAAAATTCAACATCAAATTTCAAGGCCATTCAAATAAAGCAAGATGGCTTCATTTGGATGAAACATGGCCGTAACAGCGATAATAGATGGCAACAAAATTCAACATCAAATTTCAAGGCCATTGAATTAGTGCAAGATGCCTTTATTTGGATGAAACATGGCCGTAACAACGATAATAGATGGCAAAAAAACTCAACATCAAATTTCAAGGCCATTCAAATAAAGCAAGATGGCTTCATTTGGATGAAACATGGCCGTAACAACGATAATAGATGGCAAAAAAACTCATAACCAAATTTCAAGTACATTCAAATAGTGCATATGGCTTCATTTGGATGTAACATGGCCGTAACAACGATAATAGATGGCAACAAAACTCAACATCAAATTTCAAGGCCATTCAAATAGTGCAATATGGCTTCATTTGGATGAAACATGGCCGTAACAACGATAATAGATGGCAACAAAATTCAACATCAAATTTCAAGGACATTCAAATAGTGCAAAATGGCTTCATTTGGATGAAACATGGCCGTAACAACGATAATAGATGGCAACAAAATTCAACATCAAATTTCAAGGACATTCAAATAGTGCAAGATGGCTTCATTTGGATGAAACATGGCCGTAACAACGATAATAGATGCAAAAAAAAACTCAAAATCAAATTTCAAGGCCATTCAAATAGTGCAAGATGGCTTCATTTGGATGAAACATGGCCGAAATAAAGAAAATAGATGGCAACAAAATTCAACATCAAATTTCAAGGCCATTCAAATAAAGCAAGATGGCTTCATTTGGATGAAACATGGCCGCAACAGCGATAATAGATGGCAACAAAATTCAACATCAAATTTCAAGGCCATTGAATTAGTGCAAGATGCCTTTATTTGGATGAAACATGGCCGTAACAACGATAATAGATGGCAAAAAAACTCAACATCAAATTTCAAGGCCATTCAAATAAAGCAAGATGGCTTCATTTGGAAGAAACATGGCCCTAACAACGATAATAGATGGCAACAAAACTCATCACCAAATTTCAAGTACATTCAAATAGTGCATATGGCTTCATTTGGATGAAACATGGCCGTAACAACGATAATAGATGGCAAAAAAACTCAACATCAAATTTCAAGGCCATTCAAATAGTGCAATATGGCTTCATTTGGATGAAACATGGCCGTAACAACGATAATAGATGGCAACAAAACTCAACATCAAATTTCAAGCCCATTCAAATAGTGCAAGATGGCTTCATTTGGATGAAACATGGCCGTAACAACGATAATAGATGGCAACAAAATTCAACATCAAATTTCAAGGACATTCAAATAGTGCAAGATGGCTTCATTTGGATGAAACATGGCCGTAACAACGATAATAGATGGCAAAAAAAACTCAAAATCAAATTTCAAGGCCATTCAAATAGTGCAAGATGGCTTCATTTGGATGAAACATGGCCGAAATAAAGAAAATAGATGGCAACAAAATTCAACATCAAATTTCAAGGCCATTCAAATAAAGCAAGATGGCTTCATTTGGATGAAACATGGCCGTAACAGCGATAATAGATGGCAACAAAATTCAACATCAAATTTCAAGGCCATTGAATTAGTGCAAGATGCCTTTATTTGGATGAAACATGGCCGTAACAACGATAATAGATGGCAAAAAAACTCAACATCAAATTTCAAGGCCATTCAAATAAAGCAAGATGGCTTCATTTGGATGAAACATGGCCGTAACAACGATAATAGATGGCAAAAAAACTCATCACCAAATTTCAAGTACATTCAAATAGTGCATATGGCTTCATTTGGATGAAACATGGCCGTAACAACGATAATAGATGGCAAAAAAATTCAACATCAAATTTCAAGGCCATTCAAATAGTGCAATATGGCTTCATTTGGACGAAACATGGCCGTAACAACGATAATAGATGGCAACAAAATTCAACATTAAATTTCAAGGCCATTGAAATAGTGCAAGATGCCTTTATTTGGATGTAACATGGCCGTAACAACGATATTTTTTTTTCATTTGCACAACAACCACTGTCGGTCAAGGGCCTGCCAAGTACCCACTAGTGAAGTGAGCTTGGCTTTCAGTGACTTATTGTTACCATAGCAGGATAGTCAGTCCTACGTAAGGGAGCACGGTCTATTCGGGGCTTGAACCCATGACGGGCATGTTGTTAAGTACGTTAGCAACAATAATAGATGGCAACAAAATTCAACATCAAATTTCAAGGCCATTCAAATAGTGCAAGATGGCTTCATTTGGATGAAACATGGCCGTAACAACGATAATAGATGGCAACAAAATTCAACATCAAATTTCAAGGTCAATGAATTAATGCAAGATGCCTTTATTTGGATGAAACATGGCCGTAACAACGATAATAGATGGCAACAAAATTCAACATCAAATTTCAAGGCCATTCAAATAGTGCAAGATGGCTTCATTTGGATGAAACATGGCCGTAACAACGATAATAGATGGCAACAAAATTCAACATCAAATTTCAAGGCCATTCAAATAGTGCAAGATGGCCTCATTTGGATGAAACATGGCCGTAACAACGATAATAGATGGCAAAAAAACTCAACATCAAATTTCAAGGCCATTCAAATAGTGCAATATGGCTTCATTTGGATGAAACATGGCCGCAACAACGATAATAGATGCCAACAAAATTCAACATCAAATTTCAAGGCCATTCAAATAGTGCAAGATGGCTTCATTTGGATGAAACATGGCCGTAACAACGATAATAGATGGCAACAAAATTCAACATCAAATTTCAAGGCCATTGAATTAGTGCAAGATGGCTTCATTTGGATGAAACATGGCCGTAACAACGATAATAGATGGCAAAAAAACTCAACATCAAATTTCAAGGCCATTCAAATAGTGCAAGATGCCTTTATTTGCATGTAACATGGCCGTAACAACGATAATAGATGGTAACAAAATTCAAAATCAAATTTCAAGGCCATGGAATTAGTGCAAGATGGCTTCATTTGGATGTAACATGGCCGCAACAACGATAATAGATGGCAACAAAATTCAACATCAAATTTCAAGGCCATTGAATTAGTGCAAGATGGCTTCATTTGGATGAAACATGGCCGTAACAACGATAATAGATGGCAAAAAAACTCAACATCAAATTTCAAGGCCATTCAAATAGTGCAAGATGCCTTTATTTGGATGTAACAAGGCCGTAACAACGATAATAGATGGCAACAAAATTCAACATCAAATTTCAAGGCCAATGAATTAGTGCAAGATGCCTTTATTTGGATGTAACATGGCCGTAACAACGATAAATTTTTTTTTCTTTGGAACAACAACCACTGTCGGTCAAGGGCCTGCCAAGTACCCACTAGTGAAGTGAGCTTGGCTTTCAGTGACTTATTGTTACCATAGCAGGATAGTCAGTCCTTCGTATGGGAGCACGTTCTATTCGGGGCTTGAACCCATGACGGGCATGTTGTTAAGTACGTTAACAACGATAATAGATGGCAACAAAATTCAACATCAAATTTCAAGGCCATTGAATTAGTGCAAGATGGCTTCATTTGGATGAAACATGGCCGTAACAACGTTGATAGATGGCAAAAAAACTCAACATCAAATTTCAAGGCCATTCAAATAGTGCAAGATGCCTTTATTTCGATGTAACAAGGCCGTAACAACGATAATAGATGGCAACAAAATTCAACATCAAATTTCAAGGCCATTCAAATAGTGCAAAATGGCTTCATTTGGATGAAACATGGCCGTAACAACGATAATAGATGGCAACAAAATTCAACATCAAATTTCAAGGCCAATGAATTAGTGCAAGATGGCTTCATTTGGATGTAACATGGCCGTAACAACGATAATTTTTTTTTCTTTGGAACAACAACCACTGTCGGTCAAGGGCCTGCCAAGTACCCACTAGTGAAGTGAGCTTGGCTTTCAGTGACTTATTGTTACCATAGCAGGATAGTCAGTCCTTCGTATGGGAGCACGTTCTATTCGGGGCTTGAACCCATGACGGGCATGTTGTTAAGTACGTTAACAACGATAATAGATGGCAACAAAATTCAACATCAAATTTCAAGGCCATTCAAATAGTGCAAGATGGCTTCATTTGCATAAAACATGGCCGTAACAACGATAATAGATGGCAACAAACTCAACATTAAATTTCAAGGCCATTGAAATAGTGCAAAATGGCTTCATTTGGATAAAACATGGCCGCAACAACGATAATAGATGGCAACAAAATTCAACATCAAATTTCAAGGCCATTCAAATAGTGCAAGATGGCTTCATTTGGATGAATCATGGCCGTAACAACGATAATAGATGGCAAAAAAACTCAACATCAAAATTCAAGGCCATTGAAATAGTGCAATATGGCTTCATTTAGATGAATCATGGCCGTAACAACGATAATAGATGGCAACAAAACTCAACATCAAATTTCAAGGCCATTCAAATAGTGCAAGATGACTTCCTTTGGATAAAACATGGCGGTAACAACGATAATAGATGGCAAAAAAACTCAACATCAAATTTCAAGGCCATTCAAATAGTGCAAGATGGCTTCATTTGGATGAATCATGGCCGTAACAACGATAATAGATGGTAAAAAAACTCAACATCAAATTTCAAGGCCATTGAATTAGTGCAAAATGGCTTCATTTGGATGTAACATGGCCGTAACAACGATAATAGATGGCAACAAAATTCAACATCAAATTTCAAGGCCATTCAAATAGTGCAAGATGGTTTCATTTGGATGAAACATGGCCGTAACAACGATAATAGATGGCAACAAAATTCAACATCAAATTTCAAGGCCATTCAAATAGTGCAAGATGGCTTCATTTGGATGAAACATGGCCGTAACAACGATAATAGATGGCAACAAAATTCAACATCAAATTTCAAGGCCATTCAAATAGTGCAAGATGCCTTTATTTGGATGAAACATGGCCGTAACAACAATAATAGATGGCAACAAAATTCAACATCAAATTTCAAGGCCATTGAATTAGTGCAAGATGGCTTCATTTGGATGAAACATGGCCGTAACAACGATAATAGATGGCAACAAAATTCAACATCAAATTTCAAGGCCATTCAAATAGTGCAAGATGACTTCATTTGGATGAAACATGTCGTAACAACGATAATAGATGGCAAAAAAAACTCAACATCAAATTTTAAGTCCATTCAAATAGTGCAAGATGGCTTCATTTGGATGTAACATGGCCGTAACAACGATAATAGATGGCAACAAACTCAACATCAAATTTCAAGGCCATTCAAATAGTGCAAGATGGCTTCATTTGGATGAATCATGGCCGTAACAACGATAATAGATGGCAAAAAAAACTCAACATCAAATTTCAAGGCCATTCAAATAGTGCAAAATGGCTTCATTTGGATGTAACATGGCCGTTACAACGATAATAGATGGCAACAAAATTCAACATCAAATTTCAAGGCCATTCAAATAGTGCAAGATGGCTTCATTTGGATGAAACATGGCCGTAACAACGATAATAGATGGCAACAAAATTCAACATTAAATTTCAAGGCCATTGAATTAGTGCAAGATGCCTTTATTTGGATGTATCATGGCCGTAACAACGATAATTTTTTTTTTTTTTTGGCACAACAACCGCTGTCGGTCAAGGGCCTGCCAAGTACCCACTAGTGAAGTGAGCTTGGCTTTCAGTGACTTATTGTTACCATAGCAGGATAGTCAGTCCTACGTATGGGAGCACGGTCTATTCGGGGCTTGAACCCATGACGGGCATGTTGTTAAGTTTGTTAACAACGATAATAGATGGCAACAAAATTCAACATCAAATTTCAAGGCCATTCAAAAAGTGCAAGATGGCTTCATTTGGATGAATCATGGCCGTAAAAACGATAATAGATGGCAACAAAATTCAACATCAAATTTCATTGCCATTGAATTAGTGCAAGATGCCTTTATTTGGATGAAACATGGCCGTAACAACGATAATAGATGGCAACAAAATTCAACAACAAATTTCAAGGCCATTCAAATAGTGCAATATGGCTTCATTTGGATGAATCATGGCCGTAACAACGATAATAGATGGCAAAAAAACTCAACATCAAATTTCAAGGCCATTGAATTAGTGCAAAATGGCTTCATTTGGATAAAACATGCCCGTAACAACGATAATAGATGGCAACAAAACTCAACATCAAATTTCAAGGCCATTCAAATAGTGCAATATGGCTTCATTTGGATAAAACATGGCCAAAACAACGATAATAGATGGCAACAAAATTCAACATCAAATTTCAAGGCCATTCAAATAGTGCAAGATGGCTTCATTTGGACGAAACATGGCCGTAACTACGATAATAGATGGCAACAAAATTCAACATTAAATTTCAAGGCCATTGAAATAGTGCAAGATGCCTTTATTTGGATGTAACATGGCCGTAACAACGATTTTTTTTTCTTTTGCACAACAACCACTGTCGGTCAAGGGCCTGCCAAGTACCCACTAGTGAAGTGAGCTTGGCTTTCAGTGACTTATTGTTACCATAGCAGGATAGTCAGTCCTACGTATGGGAGCACGGTCTATTCGGGGCTTGAACCCATGACGGGCATGTTGTTAAGTACGTTAACAACGATAATAGATGGCAACAAAATTCAACATCAAATTTCAAGGCCATTCAAATAGTGCAAGATGGCTTCATTTGGATAAAACATGGCCGTAACAACGATAATAGATGGCAACAAACTCAACATCAAATTTCAAGGCCATTCAAATAGTGCAAAATGGCTTCATTTGGATAAAACATGGCCGTAACAACGATAATAGATGGCAACAAAATTCAACATCAAATTTCAAGGCCATTGAATTAGTGCAAGACGCCTTTATTTGGATGAAACATGGCCGTAACAACGATAATTTTTGTTTTCTTTGGCACAACAACCACTGTCGGTCAAGGGCCTGCCAAGTACCCACTAGTGAAGTGAGCTTGGCTTTCAGTGACTTATTGTTACCATAGCAGGATAGTCAGTCCTACGTATGGGAGCACGGTCTATTCGGGGCTTGAACCCATGACGGGCATGTTGTTAAGTTTGTTAACAACGATAATAGATGGCAACAAAATTCAACATCAAATTTCAAGGCCATTCAAATAGTGCAAGATGGCTTCATTTGGATGAATCATGGCCGTAAAAACGATAATAGATGGCAACAAAATTCAACATCAAATTTCATTGCCATTGAATTAGTGCAAGATGGCTTCATTTGGATGAAACATGGCCGTAACAACGATAATAGATGGCAAAAAAACTCAACATCAAATTTCAAGGCCATTCAAATAGTGCAATATGGCTTCATTTGGATGAATCATGGCCGTAACAACGATAATAGATGGCAAAAAAACTCAACATCAAATTTCAAGGCCATTTAAATAGTGCAAAATGGCTTCATTTGGATAAAACATGGCCGTAACAACGATAATAGATGGCAAAAAAACTCAACATCAAATTTCAAGGCCATTCAAATAGTGCAATATGGCTTCATTTGGATAAAAAATGGCCAAAACAACGATAATAGATGGCAACAAAATTCTACATCAAATTTCAAGGCCATTCAAATAGTGCAAGATGGCTTCATTTGGACGAAACATGGCCGTAACAACGATAATAGATGGCAACAAAATTCAACATTAAATTTCAAGGCCATTGAAATAGTGCAAGATGCCTTTGTTTGGATGTAACATGGCCGTAACAACGATTTTTTTTCTTTTGCACAACAACCACTGTCGGTCAAGGGCCTGCCAAGTACCCACTAGTGAAGTGAGCTTGGCTTTCAGTGACTTATTGTTACCATAGCAGGATAGTCAGTCCAACGTATGGGAGCACGGTCTATTCGGGGCTTGAACCCATGACGGGCATGTTGTTAAGTACGTTAACAACGATAATAGATGGCAACAAAATTCAACATCAAATTTCAAGGCCATTGAAATAGTGCAAGATGCCTTTATTTGGATAAAACATGGCCGTAACAACGATAATAGATGGCAACAAAATTCAACATCAAATTTCAAGGCCATTGAATTAGTGCAAGATGCCTTTATTTGGATGAAACATGGCCGTAACAACGATAATAGATGGCAAAAAAACTCAACATCAAATTTCAAGGCCATTCAAATAGTGCAATATGGCTTCATTTGGATGAATCATGGCCGTAACAACGATAATAGATGGCAAAAAAGCTCAACATCAAATTTCAAGGCCATTGAATTAGTGCAAAATGGCTTCATTTGGATAAAACATGGCCGTAACAACGATAATAGATGGCAAAAAAACTCAACATCAAATTTCAAGGCCATTCAAATAGTGCAATATGGCTTCATTTGGATAAAACATGGCCAAAACAACGATAATAGATGGCAACAAAATTCAACATCAAATTTCAAGGCCATTCAAATAGTGCAAGATGGCTTCATTTGGACGAAACATGGCCGTAACAACGATAATAGATGGCAACAAAATTCAACATTAAATTTCAAGGCCATTGAAATAGTGCAAGATGCCTTTATTTGGATGTAACATGGCCGTAACAACGATATTTTTTTCTTTTGCACAACAACCACTGTCGGTCAAGGGCCTGCCAAGTACCCACTAGTGAAGTGAGCTTGGCTTTCAGTGACTTATTGTTACCATAGCAGGATAGTCAGTCCAACGTATGGGAGCACGGTCTATTCGGGGCTTGAACCCATGACGGGCATGTTGTTAAGTACGTTAACAACGATAATAGATGGCAACAAAATTCAACATCAAATTTCAAGGCCATTGAAATAGTGCAAAATGGCTTCATTTGGATAAAACATGGCCGTAACAACGATAATAGATGGCAACAAAATTCAACATCAAATTTCAAGGCCATTGAATTAGTGCAAGATGCCTTTATTTGGATGAAACATGGCCGTAACAACGATAATAGATGGCAACAAAATTCAACATCAAATTTCAAGGCCATTCAAATAGTGCAAGATGGCTTCATTTGGATGAAACATGGCCGTAACAACGATAATAGATGGCAACAAAATTCAACATCAAATTTCAAGGCCATTGAAATAGTGCAAGATGGCTTCATTTGGATGAAACATGGCCGTAACAACGATAATAGATGGCAACAAAACTCAACATCAAATTTCAAGGCCATTCAAATAGTGCAAGATGGCTTCATTTGGATGAAACATGGCCGTAACAACGATAATAGATGGCAAAAAAACTCAACATCAAATTTCAAGGCCATTCAAATAGTGCAAGATGGTTTCATTTGGATGAAACATGGCCGTAACAACGATAATAGATGGCAACAAAATTCAACATCAGATTTCAAGGCCAATGAATTAGTGCAAGATGCCTTTATTTGGATGTAACATGGCCGTAACAACGATAATTTTTTTTTCTTTGGCACAACAACCACTGTCGGTCAAAGGCCTGCCAAGTACCCACTAGTGAAGTGAGCTTGGCTTTCAGTGACTTATTGTTACCATAGCAGGATAGTCAGTCCTACGTATGGGAGCACGGTCTATTTGGGGCTTGAACACATGACGGGCAAGTTGTGAAGTACGTTAACAACGATAATAGATGGCAACAAAATTCAATATCAAATTTCAAGGCCATTCAAATAGTGCAAGATGGCTTCATTTGGATGATACATGGCCGTAACAACGATAATAGATGGCAACAAACTCAACATCAAATTTCAAGGCCATTGAATTAGTGCAAGATGGCTTCATTTGGATGAAACATGGCCGTAACAACGATAATAGATGGCAACAAAATTCAACATCAAATTTCAAGGCCATTGAAATAATGCAAGATGCCTCTATTTGGATAAAACATGAACGTAAAAACGATAATAGATGGCAACAAAATTCAACATCAAATTTCAAGGCCATTCAAATAGTGCAAGATGGCTTCATTTGGATGAAACATGGCCGTAACAACGATAATAGATGGCAACAAAACTCAACATCAAATTTCAAGGCCATTCAAATAGTGCAAGATGGCTTCATTTGGATGAAACATGGCCGTTACAACGATAATAGATGGTAACAAAATTCAACATCAAATTTCAAGGACATTCAAATAGTGCAAGATGGCTTCATTTGGATGAAACATGGCAGTAACAACGATAATAGATGGCAAAAAAAAACTCAAAATCAAATTTCAAGGCCATTCAAATAGTGCAAGATGGTTTGATTTGGATGAAACATGGCCGTAACAACGATAATAGATGGCAACAAAATTCAACATCAAATTTCAAGGCCATTCAAATAGTGCAAGATGGCTTCATTTGGATGAAACATGGCCGAAATAAAGAAAATAGATGGCAACAAAATTCAACATCAAATTTCAAGGCCATTGAAATAATGCAAGATGCCTCAATTTGGATAAAACATGAACGTAAAAACGATAATAGATGGCAACAAAATTCAACATCAAATTTCAAGGCCATTCAAATAGTGCAAGATGGCTTCATTTGGATGAAACATGGCCGTAACAACGATAATAGATGGCAACAAAACTCAACATCAAATTTCAAGGCCATTCAAATAGTGCAAGATGGCTTCATTTGGATGAAACATGGCCGTAACAACGATAATAGATGGCAACAAAATTCAACATCAAATTTCAAGGACATTCAAATAGTGCAAGATGGCTTCATTTGGATGAAACATGGCCGTAACAACGATAATAGATGGCAAAAAAACTCAAAATCAAAATTTCAAGGCCATTCAAATAGTGCAAGATGGCTTCATTTGGACGAAACATGGCCGTAACAACGATAATAGATGGCAACAAAATTCAACATTAAATTTCAATGCCATTGAAATAGTGCAAGATGCCTTTATTTGGATGTAACATGGCCGTAACAACGATATTTTTTTTTCATTTGCACAACAACCACTGTCGGTCAAGGGCCTGCCAAGTACCCACTAATGAAGTGAGCTTGGCTTTCAGTGACTTATTGTTACCATAGCAGGATAGTCAGTCCTACGTATGGCAGCACGGTCTATTCGGGGCTTGAACACATGACGGGCATGTTGTTAAGTACGTTAACAACGATAATAGATGGCAACAAAATTCAACATCAAATTTCAAGGCCATTCAAATAGTGCAATATGGCTTCATTTGGATGAATCATGGCCGTAACAACGATAATAGATGGCAACAAAATTCAACATCACATTTCATTGCCATTGAATTAGTGCAAAATGCCTTTATTTGGATGAAACATGGCCGTAACAACGATAATAGATGGCAAAAAAACTCAACATCAAATTTCAAGGCCATTCAAATAGTGCAAGATGGCTTCATTTGGATGAATCATGGCCGTAACAACGATAATAGATGGCAAAAAATCTCAACATCAAATTTCAAGGCCATTGAATTAGTGCAAAATGGCTTCATCTGGATAAAACATGGCCGTAACAACGATAATAGATGGCAAAAAAACTCAACATCAAATTTCAAGGCCATTCAAATAGTGCAAGATGGCTTCATTTGGATGAAACATGGCCGTAACAACGATAATAGATGGCAACAAACTCAACATCAAATTTCAAGGCCATTCAAATAGTGCAAAATGGCTTCATTTGGATAAAACATGGCCGTAACAACGATAATAGATGGCAAAAAAAACTCAACATCAAATTTCAAGGCCATTCAAATAGTGCAAGATGGCTTCATTTGGATGAAACATGGCCGAAACAACGATAATAGATGGCAAAAAAACTCAACATCAAATTTCAAGGCCATTCAAATAGTGCAAGATGGCTTCATTTGGATGAAACATGGCCGTAACAACGATAATAGATGGCAACAAGATTCAACATCAAATTTCAAGGCCATTCAAATAGTGCAAGATGGCTTTATTTGGATGAAACATGGCCGTAACAACGATAATAGATGGCAACAAAATTCAACATCAAATTTCAAGGCCATTCAAATGGTGCAAAATGGCTTTATTTGGATGAAACATGGCTGTAACAACGACAATAGATGGCAACAAAACTCAACATCAAATTTCAAGGCCATTCAAATAGTGCAAGATGGCTTCATTTGGATGAAACATGGCCGTAACAACGATAATAGATGGCAACAAAATTCAACATCAAATTTCAAGGCCATTCAAATAGTGCAAGATGGCTTCATTTGGATGAAACATGGCCGTAACAACGATAATAGATGGCAACAAAATTCAACATCAAATTTCAAGGCCTATGAATTAGTGCAAGATGCCTTTATTTGGATGAAACATGGCCGTAACAACGATAATAGATGGCAACAAAATTCAACATCAAATTTCAAGGCCATTCAAATAGTGCAAGATGGCTTCATTTGGATGAAACATGGCCGTAACAACGATAATAGATGGCAACAAAATTCAACATCAAATTTCAAGGCCATTCAAATAGTGCAAGATGGCCTCATTTGGATGAAACATGGCCGTAACAACGATAATAGATGGCAACAAAACTCAACATCAAATTTCAAGGCCATTCAAATAGTGCAATATGGCTTCATTTGGATGAATCATGGCCGCAACAACGATAATAGATGGCAACAAAATTCAACATCAAATTTCAAGGCCATTCAAATAGTGCAAGATGGCTTCATTTGGATGAAACATGGCCGTAACAACGATAATAAATGGCAACAAAATTCAACATCAAATTTCAAGGCCATTCAAATAGTGCAGGATGGTTTCATTTGGATGAAACATGGCCGTAACAACGATAATAGATGGTAACAAAATTCAACATCAAATTTCAAGGCCATTGAATTAGTGCACGATGGCTTCATTTGGATGAAACATGGCCGTAACAACGATAATAGATGGCAAAAAAACTCAACATCAAATTTCAAGGCCATTCAAATAGTGCAAGATGGCTTCATTTGGATGAAACATGGCCGCAACAACGATAATAGATGGCAACAAAATTCAACATCAAATTTCAAGGCCATTGAATTAGTGCAAGATGGCTTCATTTGGATGAAACATGGCCGTAACAACGATAATAGATGGCAAAAAAACTCAACATCAAATTTCAAGGCCATTGAAATAGTGCAAGATGCCTTTATTTGGATGTAACATGGCCGTAACAACGATAATAGATGGCAACAAAATTCAACATCAAATTTCAAGGCCATTGAATAAGTGCAAGATGGCTTCATTTGGATGAAACATGGCCGTAACAACGATAATAGATGGCAACAAAATTCAACATCAAATTTCAAGGCCATTCAAATAGTGCAAGATGGCTTCATTTGGATGAAACATGGCCGTAACAACGATAATAGATGGCAACAAAATTCAACATCAAATTTCAAGGCCATTCAAATGGTGCAAAATGGCTTTATTTGGATGAAACATGGCTGTAACAACGACAATAGATGGCAACAAAACTCAACATCAAATTTCAAGGCCATTCAAATAGTGCAAGATGGCTTCATTTGGATGAAACATGGCCGTAACAACGATAATAGATGGCAACAAAATTCAACATCAAATTTCAAGGCCATTCAAATAGTGCAAGATGGCTTCATTTGGATGAAACATGGCCGTAACAACGATAATAGATGGCAACAAAATTCAACATCAAATTTCAAGGCCTATGAATTAGTGCAAGATGCCTTTATTTGGATGAAACATGGCCGTAACAACGATAATAGATGGCAACAAAATTCAACATCAAATTTCAAGGCCATTCAAATAGTGCAAGATGGCTTCATTTGGATGAAACATGGCCGTAACAACGATAATAGATGGCAACAAAATTCAACATCAAATTTCAAGGCCATTCAAATAGTGCAAAATGGCTTCATTTGGATGAAACATGGCCGTTACAACGATAATAGATGGCAACAAAATTCAACATCAAATTTCAAGGCCATTCAAATAGTGCAAGATGGCTTCATTTGGATGAAACATGGCCGTAACAACGATAATAGATGGCAACAAAATTCAACATTAAATTTCAAGGCCATTGAATTAGTGCAAGATGCCTTTATTTGGATGTAACATGGCCGTAACAACGATAATTTTTGTTTTCTTTGGCACAACAACCACTGTCGGTCAAGGGCATGCCAAGTACCCACTAGTGAAGTGAGCTTGGCTTTCAGTGACTTATTGTTACCATAGCAGGATAGTCAGTCCTACTATGGGAGCACGGTCTATTCGGGGCTTGAACCCATGACGGGCATGTTGTTAAGTACGTTAACAACGATAATAGATGGCAATAAAATTCAACATCAAATTTCAAGGCCATTCAAATAGTGCAAGATGGCTTCATTTGGATGTAACATGGCCGTAACAACGATAATAGATGGCAACAAAACTCAACATCAAATTTCAAGGCCATTGAAATAGTGCAAAATGGCTTCATTTGGATAAAACATGGCCGTAACAACGATAATAGATGGCAACAAAATTCAACATCAAATTTCAAGGCCATTGAATTAGTGCAAGACGCCTTTATTTGCATGAAACATGGCCGTAACAACGATAATTTTTGTTTTCTTTGGCACAACAACCACTGTCGGTCAAGGGCCTGCCAAGTACCCACTAGTGAAGTGAGCTTGGCTTTCAGTGACTTATTGTTACCATAGCAGGATAGTCAGTCCTACGTATGGGAGCACGGTCTATTCGGGGCTTGAACCCAAGACGGGCATGTTGTTAAGTACGTTAACAACGATAATAGATGGCAACAAACTCAACATCAAATTTCAAGGCCATTCAAATAGTGCAAGATGGCTTCATTTGGATGAAACATGGCCGTAACAACGATAATAGATGGCAACAAACTCAACATCAAATTTCAAGGCCATTCAAATAGTGCAAAATGGCTTCATTTGGATGAAACATGGCCGTAACAACGATAATAGATGGCAACAAAATTCAACATCAAATTTCAAGGCCATTCAAATAGTGCAAGATGGTTTCATTTGGATGAAACATGGCCGTAACAACGATAATAGATGGCAACAAAATTCAACATCAAATTTCAAGGCCAATGAATTAGTGCAAGATGCCTTTATTTGGATGTAACATGGCCGTAACAACGATATTTTTTTTTTCTTTGGCACAACAACCACTGTCGGTCAAGGGCCTGCCAAGTACCCACTAGTGAAGTGAGCTTGGCTTTCAGTGACTTATTGTTACCATAACAGGATAATCAGTCCTACGTATGGGAGCACGGTCTATTCGGGGCTTGAACCCATGACGGGCATGTTGTTAAGTACGTTAACAACGATAATAGATGGCAACAAAATTCAACAACAAATTTCAAGGCCATTCAAATAGTGCAAGATGGCTTCATTTGGATGAAACATGGCCGTAACAACGATAATAGATGGCAACAAACTCAACATCTAATTTCAAGGCCATTGAATTAGTGCAAGATGGCTTCATTTGGATGAAACATGGCCGTAACAACGATAATAGATGGCAACAAAATTCAACATCAAATTTCAAGGCCAATGAATTAGTGCAAGATGCCTTTATTTGGATAAAACATGGCCGTAACAACGATAATAGATGGCAACAAAACTCAACATCAAATTTCAAGGCCATTCAAATAGTGCAAGATGGCTTCATTTGGATGAAACATGGCCGTAACAACGATAATAGATGGCAAAAAAACTCAACATTAAATTTCAAGGCCATTCAACTAGTGCAAGATGGCTTCATTTGGATGAAACATGGCCGTAACAACGATAATAGATGGCAACAAAATTCAACATCAAATTTCAAGGCCATTCAAATAGTGCAAAATGGCTTCATTTGGATGAAACATGGCCGTAACAACGATAATAGATGGCAACAAATTCAAATTCAAAGAAGGCCATTCAAATAGTGCAAGATGGCTTCATTTGGATGAAACATGGCCGTAACAACGATAATAGATGGCAACAAACTCAACATCAAATTTCAAGGCCATTCAAATAGTGCAAAATGGCTTCATTTGTATAAAACATGGCCGTAACAACGATAATAGATGGCAACAAAATTCAACATCAAATTTCAAGGCCATTCGAATAGTGCAAGATGGCTTCATTTGGATGAAACATGGCCGTAACAACGATAATAGATGGCAACAAAATTCAACATCAAATTTCAAAGCCATTGAATTAGTGCAAGATGCCTTTATTTGGATGAAACATGGCCGTAACAACGATAATTTTTTTTTTCTTTGGCACAACAACCACTGTCGGTCAAGGGCCTGCCAAGTACCCACTAGTGAAGTGAGCTTGGCTTTCAGTGACTTATTGTTACCATAGCAGGATAGCCAGTCCTACGTATGGTTGCACGGTCTAATCGGGGCTTGAACCCATGACGGGCATGTTGTTAAGTACGTTAACAACGATAATAGATGGCAACAAAATTCAACATCAAATTTCAAGGCCATTCAAATAGTGCAAGATGCCTTTATTTGGATGAAACATGGCCGTAACAACGATAATTTTTTTTTTCTTTGGCACAACAACCACTGTCGGTCAAGGGCCTGCCAAGTACCCACTAGTGAAGTGAGCTTGGCTTTCAGTGACTTATTGTTACCATAGCAGGATAGTCAGTCCTACGTATGGGAGCACGGTCTATTCGGGGCTTGAACCCATGACGGGCATGTTGTTAAGTACGTTAACAACGATAATAGATGGCAACAAAATTCAACACCAAATTTCAAGGCCATTCAAATAGTGCAAGATGGCTTCATTTGGATGAAACATGGCCGTAACAACGATAATAGATGGCAACAAAATTCAACATCAAATTTCAAGGCCATTGAATTAGTGCAAAATGGCTTCATTTGGATGAAACATGGCCGTAACAACGATAATAGATGGCAACAAAATTCAACATCAAATTTCAAGGTCATTCAAATAGTGCAAAATGGCTTCATTTGGATGAAACATGGCCGTAACAACGATAATAGATGGCAACAAAACTCAACATCAAATTTCAAGGCCATTCAAATAGTGCAAAATGGCTTCATTTGTATAAAACATGGCCGTAACAACGATAATAGATGGCAACAAAATTCAACATCAAATTTCAAGGCCATTCAAATAGTGCAAGATGGTTTCATTTGGATGAAACATGGCCGTAACAACGATAATAGATGGCAACAAAATTCAACATCAAATTTCAAGGCCAATGAATTAGTGCAAGATGCCTTTATTTGGATGTAACATGGCCGTAACAACGATAATATATGGCAAAAAAAACTCAACATCAACTTTCAAGGCCATTGAATTAGTGCAAGATGGCTTCATTTGGATGAAACATGGCCGTAACAACGATAATAGATGGCAACAAAATTCAACATCAAATTTCAAGGCCATTCAAATAGTGCAAAATGGCTTCATTTGTATAAAACATGGCCGTAACAACGATAATAGATGGCAACAAAATTCAACATCAAATTTCAAGGCCATTCGAATAGTGCAAGATGGCTTCATTTGGATGAAACATGGCCGTAACAACGATAATAGATGGCAACAAAATTCAACATCAAATTTCAAAGCCATTGAATTAGTGCAAGATGCCTTTATTTGGATGAAACATGGCCGTAACAACGATAATTTTTTTTTTCTTTGGCACAACAACCACTGTCGGTCAAGGGCCTGCCAAGTACCCACTAGTGAAGTGAGCTTGGCTTTCAGTGACTTATTGTTACCATAGCAGGATAGCCAGTCCTACGTATGGTTGCACGGTCTAATCGGGGCTTGAACCCATGACGGGCATGTTGTTAAGTACGTTAACAACGATAATAGATGGCAACAAAATTCAACATCAAATTTCAAGGCCATTCAAATAGTGCAAGATGCCTTTATTTGGATGTAACATGGCCGTAACAACGAAATTTTTTTTTTTTTCTTTGGCACAACAACCACTGTCGGTCAAGGGCCTGCCAAGTACCCACTAGTGAAGTGAGCTTGGCTTTCAGTGACTTATTGTTACCATAGCAGGATAGTCAGTCCTACGTATGGGAGCACGGTCTATTCGGGGCTTGAACCCATGACGGGCATGTTGTTAAGTACGTTAACAACGATAATAGATGGCAACAAAATTCAACATCAAATTTCAAGGCCATTCAAATAGTGCAAGATGGCTTCATTTGGATGAAACATGGCCGTAACAACGATAATAGATGGCAACAAAATTCAACATCAAATTTCAAGGCCATTGAATTAGTGCAAGATGCCTTTATTTGGATGAAACATGGCCGTAACAACGATAATTTTTGTTTTCTTTGGCACAACAACCACTGTCGGTCAAGGGCCTGCCAAGTACCCACTAGTGAAGTGAGCTTGGCTTTCAGTGACTTATTGTTACCATAACAGGATAATCAGTCCTACGTATGGGAGCACGGTCTATTTGGGGCTTGAACACATGACGGGCATGTTGTTAAGTACGTTAACAACGATAATAGATGGCAACAAAATTCAACACCAAATTTCAAGGCCATTCAAATAGTGCAAGATGCCTTTATTTGGATGAAACATGGCCGTAACAACGATAATTTTTGTTTTCTTTGGCACAACAACCACTGTCGGTCAACGGCCTGCCAAGTACCCACTAGTGAAGTGAGCTTGGCTTTCAGTGACTTATTGTTACCATAGCAGGATAGTCAGTCCAACGCATGGGAGCACGGTCTATTTGGGGCTTGAACCCATGACGGGCATGTTGTTAAGTACGTTAACAACGATAATAGATGGCAACAAAATTCAACATCAAATTTCAAGGCCATTCAAATAGTGCAAGATGGCTTCATTTGGATGAAACATGGCCGTAACAACGATAATAGATGGCAACAAACTCAACATCAAATTTCAAGGAAAATGAATTAAAGCAAGATGGCTTCATTTGGATGAAACATGGCCGTAACAACGATAATAGATGGCAACAAAATTCAACATCAAATTTCAAGGCCATTGAAATAGTGCAAGATGCCTTTATTTGGATAAAACATGGCCGTAACAACGATAATAGATGGCAAAAAAAACTCAACATCAAATTTCAAGGCCATTGAATTAGTGCAAGATGGCTTCATTTGGATGAAACATGGCCGTAACAACGATAATAGATGGCAACAAAATTCAACATCAAATTTCAAGGTCATTCAAATAGTGCAAAATGGCTTCATTTGGATGAAACATGGCCGTGACAACGATAATAGATGGCAACAAAATTCAACATCAAATTTCAAGGCCATTCAAATAGTGCAAGATGCCTTTATTTGGATGAAACATGGCCGTAACAACGATAATTTTTGTTTTCTTTGGCACAACAACCACTGTCGGTCAAGGGCCTGCCAAGTACCCACTAGTGAAGTGAGCTTGGCTTTCAGTGACTTATTGTTACCATAGCAGGATAGCCAGTCCTACGTATGGTTGCACGGTCTATTCGGGGCTTGAACCCATGACGGGCATGTTGTTAAGTACGTTAACAACGATAATCGATGGCAACAAAATTCAACATTAAATTTCAAGGTCATTCAAATAGTGCAAAATGGCTTCATTTGGATGAAACATGGCCGTAACAACGATAATAGATGGCAACAAAATTCAACATCAAATTTCAAGGTCATTCAAATAGTGCAAAATGGCTTCATTTGGATGAAACATGGCCGTGACAACGATAATAGATGGCAACAAAATTCAACATCAAATTTCAAGGCCATTCAAATAGTGCAAGATGCCTTTATTTGGATGAAACATGGCCGTAACAACGATAATTTTTTTTTTCTTTGGCACAACAACCACTGTCGGTCAAGGGCCTGCCAAGTACCCACTAGTGAAGTGAGCTTGGCTTTCAGTGACTTATTGTTACCATAGCAGGATAGTCAGTCCTACGTATGGGAGCACGGTCTATTCGGGGCTTGAACCCATGATAATAGATGGCAACAAAATTCAACATCAAATTTCAAGGCCATTCAAATAGTGCAAGATGGCTTCATTTGGATGAAACATGGCCGTAACAACGATAATAGATGGCAACAAACTCAACATCAAATTTCAAGGCCAATCAAATAGTGCAAAATGGCTTCATTTGGATAAAACATGGCCGTAACAACGATAATAGATGGCAACAAAATTCAACATCAAATTTCAAGGCCATTGAAATAGTGCAAGATGGTTTCATTTGGATGAAACATGGCCGTAACAACGATAATAGATGGCAACAAAATTCAACATCAAATTTCAAGGCCAATGAATTAGTGCAAGATGCCTTTATTTGGATGTAACATGGCCGTAACAACGATAATTTTTTTTTCTTTGGCACAACAACCACTGTCGGTCAAGGGCCTGCCAAGTACCCACTAGTGAAGTGAGCTTGGCTTTCAGTGACTTATTGTTACCATAGCAGGATAGTCAGTCCTACGTATGGGAGCACGGTCTATTCGGGGCTTGAACCCATGACGGGCATGTTGTTAAGTACGTTAACAACGATAAAAGATGGCAACAAAATTCAACATCAAATTTCAAGGCCATTCAAATAGTGCAAGATGGCTTCATTTGGATGAAACATGGCCGTAACAACGATAATAGATGGCAACAAACTCAACATCAAATTTCAAGGCCATTGAAATAGTGCAAAATGGCTTCATTTGTATAAAACATGGCCGTAACAACGATAATAGATGGCAACAAAATTCAACATCAAATTTCAAGGCCATTCAAATAGTGCAAGATGGTTTCATTTGGATGAAACATGGCCGTAACAACGATAATAGATGGCAACAAAATTCAACATCAAATTTCAAGGCCAATGAATTAGTGCAAGATGCCTTTATTTGGATGTAACATGGCCGTAACAACGATAATATATGGCAAAAAAAACTCAACATCAACTTTCAAGGCCATTGAATTAGTGCAAGATGGCTTCATTTGGATGAAACATGGCCGTAACAACGATAATAGATGGCAACAAAATTCAACATCAAATTTCAAGGCCATTCAAATAGTGCAAGATGGCTTCATTTGGATGAAACATGGCCGTAACAACGATGATAGATGGCAACAAAATTCAACATCAAATTTCAAGGCCATTGAATTAGTGCAAGATGCCTTTATTTGGATGTAACATGGCCGTAACAACGATAATTTTTTTTTCACGCTTTGGCACAACAACCACTGTCTGTCAAGGGCCTGCCAAGTACCCACTAGTGAAGTGAGCTTGGCTTTCAGTGACTTATTGTTACCATAGCAGGATAGTCAGTCCTTCGTTTGGGAGCAAGGTCTATTCGGGGCTTGAATCCATGACGGGCATGTTGTTAAGTACGTTAACAACGATAATAGATGGCAACAAAATTCAACATCAAATTTCAAGGCCATTCAAATAGTGCAAGCTGGCTTCATTTGGATAAAACATGGCCGTAACAACGATAATAGATGGCAACAAAATTCAACATCAAATTTCAAGGCCATTGAATTAGTGCAAGATGCCTTTATTTGGATGAAACATGGCCGTAACAACGATAATTTTTTTTTTCTTTGGCACAACAACCACTGTCGGTCAAGGGCCTGCCAAGTACCCACTAGTGAAGTGAGCTTGGCTTTCAGTGACTTATTGTTACCATAGCAGGATAGTCAGTCCTTCGTATGGGAGCACGGTCTATTCGGGGCTTGAACCCATGACGGGCATGTTGTTAAGTACGTTAACAACGATAATAGATGGCAACAAAATTCAACATCAAATTTCAAGGCCATTGAATTAGTGCAAAATGGCTTCATTTGGATGAAACATGGCCGTAACAACGATAATAGATGGCAACAAACTCAACATCAAATTTCAAGGCCATTGAATTAGTGCAAGATGGCTTCATTTGGATGAAACATGGCCGTAACAACGATAATTTTTTTTTTCTTTGGCACAACAACCACTGTCGGTCAAGGGCCTGCCAAGTACCCACTAGTGAAGTGAGCTTGGCTTTCAGTGACTTATTGTTACCATAGCAGGATAGTCAGTCCTTCGTATGGGAGCACGGTCTATTCGGGGCTAGAACCCATGACGGGCATGTTGTTAAGTACGTTAACAACGATAATAGATGGCAACAAAATTCAACATCAAATTTCAAGGCCATTGAATTAGTGCAAGATGCCTTTATTTGGATGAAACATGGCCGTAACAACGATTATAGATGGCAACAAAATTCAACATCAAATTTCAAGGCCATTCAAATAGTGCAAGATGCCTTTATTTGGATGAAACATGGCCGTAACAACGATAATAGATGGCAACAAAATTCAACATCAAATTTCAAGGCCATTGAATTAGTGCAAGATGCCTTTATTTGGATGAAACATGGCCGTAACAACGATAATTTTTTTTTTCTTTGGCACAACAACCACTGTCGGTCAAGGGCCTGCCAAGTACCCACTAGTGAAGTGAGCTTGGCTTTCAGTGACTTATTGTTACCATAGCAGGATAGTCAGTCCTTCGTATGGGAGCACGGTCTATTCGGGGCTAGAACCCATGACGGGCATGTTGTTAAGTACGTTAACAACGATAATAGATGGCAACAAAATTCAACATCAAATTTCAAGGCCATTGAATTAGTGCAAGATGCCTTTATTTGGATGAAACATGGCCGTAACAACGATAATTTTTTTTTTCTTTGGCACAACAACCACTGTCGGTCAAGGGCCTGCCAAGTACCCACTAGTGAAGTGAGCTTGGCTTTCAGTGACTTATTGTTACCATAGCAGGATAGTCAGTCCTTCGTATGGGAGCACAGTCTATTCGGGGCTTGAACCCATGACGGGCATGTTGTTAAGTACGTTAACAACGATAATAGATGGCAACAAAATTCAACATCAAATTTCAAGGCCATTGAATTAGTGCAAAATGGCTTCATTTGGATGTAACATGGCCGTAACAACGATAATAGATGGCAACAAAATTCAACATCAAATTTCAAGGCCAATGAATTAGTGCAAGATGCCTTTATTTGGATGTAACATGGCCGTAACAACGATAATTTTTTTTTTCTTTGGCACAACAACCACTGTCGGTCAAGGGCCTGCCAAGTACCCACTAGTGAAGTGAGCTTGGCTTTCAGTGACTTATTGTTACCATAGCAGGATAGTCAGTCCTTCGTATGGGAGCACGGTCTATTCGGGGCTTGAATCCATGACGGGCATGTTGTTAAGTACGTTAACAACGATAATAGATGGCAACAAAATTCAACATCAAATTTCAAGGCCATTCAAATAGTGCAAGATGGTTTCATTTGGATGAAACATGGCCGTAACAACGATAATAGATGGCAACAAAATTCAACATCAAATTTCAAGGCCATTGAATTAGTGCAAGATGCCTTTATTTGGATGAAACATGGCCGTAACAACGATAATAGATGGCAACAAAACTCAACATCGAAATTCAAGGCCATTCAAATAGTGCAAGATGGCTTTAATTGGATGAAACATGGCCGTAACAACGATAATAGATGGCAACAAAATTCAACATCAAATTTCAAGGCCATTGAAATAGTGCAAGATGGCTTCATTTGGATGAAACATGGCCGTAACAACGATAATAGATGGCAACAAAACTCAACATCGAATTTCAAGGCCATTCAAATAGTGCAAGATGGCTTTAATTGGATGAAACATGGCCGTAACAACGATAATAGATGGCAACAAAATTCAACATCAAATTTCAAGGCCATTGAAATAGTGCAAGATGGCTTCATTTGGATGAAACATGGCCGTAACAACGATAATAGATGGCAACAAAATTCAACATCAAATTTCAAGGCCATTGAAATAGTGCAAGATGGCCTCATTTGGATGAAACATGGCCGTAACAACGATAATAGATGGCAAAAAAACTCAACATCAAATTTCAAGGCCATTCAAATAGTGCAATATGGCTTCATTTGGATGAATCATGGCCGCAACAACGATAATAGATGGCAACAAAATTCAACATCAAATTTCAAGGCCATTCAAATAGTGCAAGATGGCTTCATTTGGATGAAACATGGCCGTAACAACGATGATAAATGACAACAAAATTCAACATCAAATTTCAAGGCCATTTAAATAGTGCAAGATGGCTTCATTTAGATTAAACATGGCCGTAACAACAATAATAGATGGCAACAAAATTCAACATCAAATTTCAAGGCCATTGAATTAGTGCAAGATGGCTTCATTTGGATGAAACATGGCCGTAACAACGATAATAGATGGCAACAAAATTCAATATCAAATTTCAAGGCCATTCAAATAGTGCAAGATGGCTTCATTTGGATGAAACATGGCCGTAACAACGATAATAGATGGCAAAAAAACTCAACATCAAATTTCAAGGACATTCAAATAGTGCAAGATGGCTTCATTTGGATGAAACATGGCCGCAACAACAATAATAGATGGCAACAAAATTCAACATCAAATTTCAAGGCCATTGAATTAGTGCATGATGGCTTCATTTGGATGAAACATGGCCGTAACAACGATAATAGATGGCAACAAAATTCAACATCAAATTTCAAGGCCATTCAAATAGTGCAAGATGGCTTCATTTGGATAAAACATGGCCGCAACAACGATAATAGATGGCAACAAAATTCAACATCAAATTTCAAGGCCATTGAAATAGTGCAAGATGGCTTCATTTGGATGAAACATGGCCGTAACAACGATAATAGATGGCAAAAAAACTCAACATCAAATTTCAAGGCCATTGAAATAGTGCAAGATGCCTTTATTTGGATGTAACATGGCCGTAACAACAATAATAGATGGCAACAAAATTCAACATCAAATTTCAAGGCCATTGAAATAGTGCAAGATGCCTTTATTTGGATAAAACATGGCCGTAACAACGATAATAGATGGCAAAAAAACTCAACATCAAATTTCAAGGCCATTCAAATAGTGCAAGATGGCTTCATTTGGATGTAACATGGCCGTAACAACGATAATATATGGCAAAAAAAACTCAACATCAAATTTCAAGGCCATTGAATTAGTGCAAGATGGCTTCATTTGGATAAAACATGGCCGTAACAACGATAATAGATGGCAACAAAATTCAACATCAAATTTCAAGGCCATTCAAATAGTGCAAGATGGCTTCATTTGGATGAAACATGGCCGTAACAACAATAATAGATGGCAACAAAATTCAACATCAAATTTCAAGGCCATTCAAATAGTGCAAGATGGCTTCATTTGGATGAAACATGGCCGTAACAACGATAATAGATGGCAAAAAAACTCAACATCAAATTTCAAGGCCATTGAAATAGTGCAAGATGCCTTTATTTGGATGTAACATGGCCGTAACAACAATAATAGATGGCAACAAAATTCAACATCAAATTTCAAGGCCATTGAAATAGTGCAAGATGCCTTTATTTGGATAAAACATGGCCGTAACAACGATAATAGATGGCAAAAAAACTCAACATCAAATTTCAAGGCCATTCAAATAGTGCAAGATGGCTTCATTTGGATGTAACATGGCCGTAACAACGATAATATATGGCAAAAAAAACTCAACATCAAATTTCAAGGCCATTGAATTAGTGCAAGATGCCTTTATATGGATGTAACATGGCCGTAACAACGATAATTTTTTTTTTCACGCTTTGGCACAACAATCACTGTCTGTCAAGAGCCTGCCAAGTACCCACTAGTGAAGTGAGCTTGGCTTTCAGTGACTTATTGTTACCATAGCAGGATAGTCAGTCCTTCGTATGGGAGCACGGTCTATTCGGGGCTTGAACCCATGACGGGCATGTTGTTAAGTACGTTAACAACGATAATAGATGGCAACAAAATTCAACATCAAATTTCAAGGCCATTGAATTAGTGCAAAATGGCTTCATTTGGATGTAACATGGCCGTAACAACGATAATAGATGGCAAAAAAATTCAACATCAAATTTCAAGGTCATTCAAATAGTGCAAAATGGCTTCATTTGGATGAAACATGGCCGTAACAACGATAATAGATGGCAACAAAATTCAACATCAAATTTCAAGGCCATTCAAATAGTGCAAAATGCCTTTATTTGGATGAAACATGGCCGTAACAACGATAATTTTTGTTTTCTTTGGCACAACAACCACTGTCGGTCAAGGGCCTGACAAGTACCCACTAGTGAAGTGAGCTTGGCTTTCAGTGACTTATTGTTACCATAGCAGGATAGTCAGTCCTTCGTATGGGAGCATAGTCTATTCGGGGCTTGAATCCATGACGGGCATGTTGTTAAGTACGTTAACAACGATAATAGATGGCAACAACATTCAACATCAAATTTCAAGGCCATTCAAATAAAGCAAGATGGCTTCATTTGGATGAAACATGGCCGTAACAACGATAATAGATGGCAACAAAATTCAACATCAAATTTCAAGGCCATTCAAATAGTGCAAGATGCCTTTATTTGGATGAAACATGGCCGTAACAACGATAATTTTTTTTTTCTTTGGCACAACAACCACTGTCGGTCAAGGGCCTGCCAAGTACCCACTAGTGAAGTGAGCTTGGCTTTCAGTGACTTATTGTTACCATAGCAGGATAGTCAGTCCTACGTATGGGAGCACGGTCTATTCGGGGCTTGAACCCATGACGGGCATGTTGTTAAGTACGTTAACAACGATAATAGATGGCAACAAAATTCAACATCAAATTTCAAGGCCATTCAAATAGTGCAAGATGGCTTCATTTGGATGAAACATGGCCGTAACAACGATAATAGATGGCAACAAACTCAACATCAAATTTCAAGGCCATTGAAATAGTGCAAAATGGCTTCATTTGGATAAAACATGGCCGTAACAACGATAATAGATGGCAACAAAATTCAACATCAAATTTCAAGGCCATTCAAATAGTGCAAGATGGTTTCATTTGGATGAAACATGGCCGTAACAACGATAATAGATGGCAACAAAATTCAACATCAAATTTCAAGGCCATTCAAATAGTGCAAAATGCCTTTATTTGGATGAAACATGGCCGTAACAACGATAATTTTTTTTTTCTTTGGCACAACAACCACTGTCGGTCAAGGGCCTGCCAAGTGCCCACTAGTGAAGTGAGCTTGGCTTTCAGTGACTTATTGTTACCATAGCAGGATAGTCAGTCCTTCGTATGGGAGCACGGTCTATTCGGGGCTTGAACCCATGACGGGCATGTTGTTAAGTACGTTAACAACGATAATAGATGGCAACAAAATTCAACATCAAATTTCAAGGCCATTGAATTAGTGCAAAATGGCTTCATTTGGATGTAACATGGCCGTAACAACGATAATAGATGGCAACAAAATTCAACATCAAATTTCAAGGCCATTCAAATAGTGCAAAATGGCTTCATTTGGATGAAACATGGCCGTAACAACGATAATAGATGGCAACAAAATTCAACATCAAATTTCAAGGCCATTCAAATAGTGCAAGATGCCTTTATTTGGATGAAACATGGCCGTAACAACGATAATTTTTGTTTTCTTTGGCACAACAACCACTGTCGGTCAAGGGCCTGCCAAGTACCCACTAGTGAAGTGAGCTTGGCTTTCAGTGACTTATTGTTACCATAGCAGGATAGTCAGTCCTACGTATGGGAGCACGGTCTATTCGGGGCTTGAACCCATGACGGGCATGTTGTTAAGTACGTTAACAACGATAATAGATGGCAACAAAATTCAACATCAAATTTCAAGGCCATTCAAATAGTGCAAGATGGCTTCATTTGGATGAAACATGGCCGTAACAACGATAATAGATGGCAACAAAATTCAACATCAAATTTCAAGGCCAATGAATTAGTGCAAGATGCCTTTATTTGGATGTAACATGGCCGTAACAACGATAATTTTTTTTTCTTTGGCACAACAACCACTGTCGGTCAAGGGCCTGCCAAGTACCCACTAGTGAAGTGAGCTTGACTTTCAGTGACTTATTGTTACCATAGCAGAATAGTCAGTCCTACGTATGGGAGCACGGTATATTTGGGGCTTGAACACATGACGGGCATGTTGTTAAGTACGTTAACAACGATAATAGATGGCAACAAAATTCAACATCAAATTTCAAGGCCATTCAAATAGTGCAAGATGGCTTCATTTGGATGAAACATGGCCGTAACAACGATAATAGATGGCAACAAAATTCAACATCAAATTTCAAGGCCAATGAATTAGTGCAAGATGACTTCATTTGGTTGAAACATGGCCGTAACAACGATAATAGATGGCAACAACATTCAACATCAAATTTCAAGGCCATTCAAATAGTGCAAGATGGCTTCATTTGGATGAAACATGGCCGTAACAACGATAATAGATGGCAACAAAATTCAACATCAAATTTCAAGGCCATTCAAATAGTGCAAGATGGCTTCATTTGGATGAAACATGGCGATAATTTTGATTTTCTTTTGCACATCAACCACTGTCGGTCAAGGGCCTGCCAAGTACCCACTAGTGAAGTGAGCTAGGCTTTCAGTGACTTATTGTTACCATAGCAGGATAGTCAGTCCTTCGTATGGGAGCACGGTCTATTCGGGGCTTGAACCCATGACGGGCATATTGTTAAGTACGTTAACAACGATAATAGATGGCAACAAAATTCAACATCAAATTTCAAGGCCATTGAATTAGTGCAAAATGGCTTCATTTGGATGTAACATGGCCGTAACAACGATAATAGATGGCAACAAAATTCAACATCAAATTTCAAGGCCATTCAAATAGTGCAAAATGGCTTCATTTGGATGAAACATGGCCGTAACAACGATAATAGATGGCAACAAAATTCAACATCAAATTTCAAGGCCATTCAAATAGTATAAGATGCCTTTATTTGGATGAAACATGGCCGTAACAACGATAATTTTTGTTTTCTTTGGCGCAACAACCACTGTCGGTCAAGGGCCTGCCAAGTACCCACTAGTGAAGTGAGCTTGGCTTTCAGTGACTTATTGTTACCATAGCAGAATAGTCAGTCCTACGTATGGGAGCACGGTATATTTGGGGCTTAAACACATGACGGGCATGTTGTTAAGTACGTTAACAACGATAATAGATGGCAACAAAATTCAACATCAAATTTCAAGGCCATTCAAATAGTGCAAGATGGCTTCATTTGGATGAAACATGGCCGTAACAACGATAATAGATGGCAACAAAATTCAACATCAAATTTCAAGGCCAATGAATTAGTGCAAGATGACTTCATTTGGTTGAAACATGGCCGTAACAACGATAATAGATGGCAACAAAATTCAACATCAAATTTCAAGGCCAATGAATTAGTGCAAGATGCCTTTATTTGTGTAACATGGCCGTAACAACGATAATTTTTTTTTCTTTGGCACAACAACCACTGTCGGTCAAGGGCCTGCCAAGTACCCACTAGTGAAGTGAGCTTGGCTTTCAGTGACTTATTGTTACCATAGCAGGATAGTCAGTCCTACGTATGGGAGCACGGTCTATTTAGGGCTTGAACCCATGACGGGCATGTTGTTAAGTACGTTAACAACGATAATAGATGGCAACAAAATTCAACATCAAATTTCAAGGCCATTCAAATAGTGCAAGATGGCTTCATTTGGATGAAACATGGCCGTAACAACGATAATAGATGGCAAAAAAACTCAACATCAAATTTCAAGGCCATTCAAATAGTGCAAGATGGCTTCATTTGGATGAATCATGGCCGTAACAACGATAATATATGGCAACAAAATTCAACATCAAATTTCAAGGCCATTCAAATAGTGCAAGATGGCTTCATTTGGATGAAACATGGCCGTAACAACGATAATATATGGCAACAAAATTCAACATCAAATTTCAAGGCCATTGAATTAGTGCAAGATGCCTTTATTTGGATGAAACATGGCCGTAACAACGATAATATATGGCAACAAAATTCAACATCAAATTTCAAAGCCATTGAATTAGTGCAAGATGCCTTTGTTTGGATGTAACATGGCCGTAACAACGATATTTTTTTTTTCTTTGGCACAACAACCACTGTCGGTCAAGGGCCTGCCAAGTACCCACTAGTGAAGTGAGCTTGGCTTTCAGTGACTTATTGTTACCATAGCAGAATAGTCAGTCCTACGTATGGGAGCACGGTATATTTGGGGCTTGAACACATGACGGGCATGTTGTTAAGTACGTTAACAACGATAATAGATGGCAACAAAATTCAACATCAAATTTCAAGGCCATTGAATTAGTGCAAAATGGCTTCATTTGGATGAAACATGGCCGTAACAACGATAATAGATGGCAACAAAATTCAACATCAAATTTCAAGGCCATTCAAATAGTGCAAGATGGCTTCATTTGGATGAAACATGGCCGTAACAACGATAATCTCTTCTTCTTCTTCTTCTTTGGCTCAACAACCGTTGTCGGTCAAGGCCTGCCTGTACCACTTATGGGCTTGGCTTTCAGTGACTAATTGATTTCCCCCCATAGCAGGATAGTCAGTCCTACGTATGGCGGCACGGTCTATTTGGGGATTGAACCCATGACGGGCATGTTGTTAAGTCGTACCAGTAGACGACTGTACTACGAGACCGGCTCAACAACGATAATAGATGGCAACAAAATTCAACATCAAATTTCAAGGCCATTGAATTAGTGCAAGATGCCTTTATTTGGATGAAACATGGCCGTAACAACGATAATTTTTTTTTCTTTGGCACAACAACCACTGTCGGTCAAGGGCCTGCCAAGTACCCACTAGTGAAGTGAGCTTGGCTTTCAGTGACTTATTGTTACCATAGCAGGATAGTCAGTCCTTCGTATGGGAGCACGGTCTATTAGGGGCTTGAACCCATGACGGGCATGTTGTTAAGTACGTTAACAACGATAATAGATGGCAACAAGATTCAACATCAAATTTCAAGGCCATTGAATTAGTGCAAAATGGCTTCATTTGGATGAAACATGGCCGTAACAACGATAATAGATGACAACAAAATTCAACATCAAATTTCAAGGTCATTCAAATAGTGCAAGATGGCTTCATTTGGATGAAACATGGCCGTAACAACGATAATAGATGGCAACAAAATTCAACATCAAATTTCAAGGCCATTCAAATAGTGCAAGATGGCTTCATTTGGATGAAACATGGCAGTAACAACGATAATAGATGGCAAAAAAATTCAACATCAAATTTCAAGGCCATTCAAATAGTGCAAGATGGCTTCATTTGGATAAAACATGGCCGTAACAACGATAATAGATGGCAACAAAATTCAACATCAAATTTCAAGGCCATTCAAATAGTGCAAGATGGTTTCATTTGGATGAAACATGGCCGTAACAACGATAATAGATGGCAAAAAAATTCAACATCAAATTTCAAGGCCATTCAAATAGTGCAAGATGGCTTCATTTGGATAAAACATGGCCGTAACAACGATAATAGATGGCAACAAAATTCAACATCAAATTTCAAGGCCATTCAAATAGTGCAAGATGGTTTCATTTGGATGAAACATGGCCGTAACAACGATAATAGATGGCAACAAAATTCAACATCAAATTTCAAGGCCATTCAAATAGTGCAAGATGGCTTCATTTGGATGAAACATGGCCGTAACAACGATAATAGATGGCAACAAAATTCAACATCAAATTTCAAAGCCATTGAATTAGTGCAAGATGGCTTCATTTGGATGAATCATGGCCGTAACAACGATAATAGATGGCAACAAAATTCAACATCAAATTTCAAGGCCATTCAAATAGTGCAAGATGGCTTCATTTGGATGAAACATGGCCGTAACAACGATAATAGATGGCAAAAAAACTCAACATCAAATTGCAAGGCCATTGAATTAGTGCAAGATGGCTTCATTTGGATGAAACATGGCCGTAACAACGATAATAGATGGCAACAAAATTCAACATCAAATTTCAAAGCCATTGAATTAGTGCAAGATGGCTTCATTTGGATGAAACATGGCCGTAACAACGATAATAGATGGCAACAAAATTCAACATCAAATTTCAAGGCCATTCAAATAGTGCAAGATGGCTTCATTTGGATTAAACATGGCCAAAACAACGATAATAGATGGCAACAAAATTCAACATCAAATTTCAAGGCCAATGAATTAGTGCAAGATGCCTTTATTTGGATGAAACATGGCCGTAACGAGGATAATAGATGGCAACAAAACTCAACATCAAATTTCAAGGCCATTCAAATAGTGCAAGATGGCTTCATTTGGATGAAACATGGCCGTAACAACGAAAATAGATGGCAACAAAATTCAACATCAAATTTCAAGGACATTCAAATAGTGCAAGATGGCTTCATTTGGATGAAACATGGCCGTAACAACGATAATAGATGGCAACAAAATTCAACATCAAATTTCAAGGCCAATAAATTAGTGCAAGATGCCTTTATTTGGATGAAACATGGCCGTAACAAGGATAATAGATGGCAACAAAATTCAACATCAAATTTCAAGGCCATTCAAATAGTGCAAGATGGCTTCATTTGGATGAAACATGGGCGTAACAACGATAATAGATGGCAACAAAACTCAACATCAAATTTCAAGGCCATTGAAATAGTGCAAAATGGCTTCATTTGGATAAAACATGGCCGTAACAACGATAATAGATGGCAAAAAAACTCAACATCAAATTTCAAGGCCATTGAATTAGTGCAAGATGGCTTCATTTGGATGAATCATGGCCGTAACAACGATAATAGATGGCAACAAAATTCAACATCAAATTTCAAGGCCAATGAATTAGTGCAAGATGCCTTTATTTGTGTAACATGGCCGTAACAACGATAATTTTTTTTTCTTTGGCACAACAACCACTGTCGGTCAAGGGCCTGCCAAGTACCCACTAGTGAAGTGAGCTTGGCTTTCAGTGACTTATTGTTACCATAGCAGGATAGTCAGTCCTACGTATGGGAGCACGTTCTATTTAGGGCTTGAACCCATGACGGGCATGTTGTTAAGTACGTTAACAACGATAATAGATGGCAACAAAATTCAACATCAAATTTCAAGGCCATTCAAATAGTGCAAGATGGCTTCATTTGGATGAAACATGGCCGTAACAACGATAATAGATGGCAACAAAATTCAACATCAAATTTCAAGGCCATTCAAATAGTGCAAGATGGCTTCATTTGGATGAAACATGGCCGTAACAACGATAATAGATGGCAACAAAATTCAACATCAAATTTCAAGGCCAATGAATTAGTGCAAGATGCCTTTATTTGGATGTAACATGGCCGTAACAACGATAATTTTTTTTTTCTTTGGCACAACAACCACTGTCGGTCAAGAGCCTGCCAAGTACCCACTAGTGAAGTGAGCTTGGCTTTCAGTGACTTATTGTTACCATAGCAGGATAGTCAGTCCTACGTATGGGAGCACGGTCTATTCGGGGCTTGAACCCATGACGGGCATGTTGTTAAGTACGTTAACAACGATAATAGATGGCAACAAAATTCAACATCAAATTTCAAGGCCATTGAATTAGTGCAAAATGGCTTCATTTGGATGAAACATGGCCGTAACAACGATAATAGATGGCAACAAAATTCAACATCAAATTTCAAGGCCATTCAAATAGTGCAAGATGGCTTCATTTGGATGAAACATGGCCGTAACAACGATTATCTCTTCTTCTTCTTCTTCTTTGGCTCAACAACCGTTGTCGGTCAAGGCCTGCCTGTACCACTTATGGGCTTGGCTTTCAGTGACTAATTGATTTCCCCCCATAGCAGGATAGTCAGTCCTACGTATGGCGGCACGGTCTATTTGGGGATTGAACCCATGACGGGCATGTTGTTAAGTCGTACCAGTAGACGACTGTACTACGAGACCGGCTCAACAACGATAATAGATGGCAACAAAATTCAACATCAAATTTCAAGGCCATTGAATTAGTGCAAGATGCCTTTATTTGGATGAAACATGGCCGTAACAACGATAATTTTTTTTTTCTTTGGCACAACAACCACTGTCGGTCAAGGGCCTGCCAAGTACCCACTAGTGAAGTGAGCTTGGCTTTCAGTGACTTATTGTTACCATAGCAGGATAGTCAGTCCTTCGTATGGGAGCACGGTCTATTAGGGGCTTGAACCCATGACGGGCATGTTGTTAAGTACGTTAACAACGATAATAGATGGCAACAAAATTCAACATCAAATTTCAAGGCCATTGAATTAGTGCAAAATGGCTTCATTTGGATGAAACATGGCCGTAACAACGATAATAGATGGCAACAAAATTCAACATCAAATTTCAAGGCCATTCAAATAGTGCAAGATGGCTTCATTTGGATGAAACATGGCCGTAACAACGATAATAGATGGCAAAAAAACTCAACATCACATTTCAAGGCCATTCAAATAGTGCAAGATGGCTTCGTTTGGATGAATCATGGCCGTAACAACGATAATATATGGCAACAAAATTCAACATCAAATTTCAAGGCCATTCAAATAGTGCAAGATGGCTTCATTTGGATGAAACATGGCCGTAACAACGATAATATAGGGCAACAAAATTCAACATCAAATTTCAAGGCCATTGAATTAGTGCAAGATGCCTTTATTTGGATGTAACATGGCCGTAACAACGATAATATATGGCAACAAAATTCAACATCAAATTTCAAAGCCATTGAATTAGTGCAAGATGCCTTTATTTGGATGTAACATGGCCGTAACAACGATAATTTTTTTTTCTTTGGCACAACAACCACTGTCGGTCAAGGGCCTGCCAAGTACCCACTAGTGAAGTGAGCTTGGCTTTCAGTGACTTATTGTTACCATAGCAGGATAGTCAGTCATCAAGGCCAATGAATTAGTGCAAGATGCCTTTATTTGGATGTAACATGGCCGTAACAACGATAATTTTTTTTTCTTTGGCACAACAACCACTGTCGGTCAAGGGCCTGCCAAGTACCCACTAGTGAAGTGAGCTTGGCTTTCAGTGACTTATTGTTACCATAGCAGGATAGTCAGTCCGACGTATGGGAGCACGGTCTATTCATTTAGTCTTCAACATCAAATTTCAAGGCCAATGAATTAGTGCAAGATGCCTTTATTTGGATGTAACATGGCCGTAACAACGATAATTTTTTTTTCTTTGGCACAACAACCACTGTCGGTCAAGGGCCTGCCAAGTACCCACTAGTGAAGTGAGCTTGGCTTTCAGTGACTTATTGTAACCATAGCAGAATAGTCAGTCCTACGTATGGGAGCACGGTATATTTGGGGCTTGAACACATGACGGGCATGTTGTTAAGTACGTTAACAACAATAATAGATGGCAACAACATTCAACATCAAATTTCAAGGCCATTCAAATAGTGCAAGATGGCTTCATTTGGATAAAACATGGCCGTAACAACGATAATAGATGGCAACAAAATTCAACATCAAATTTCAAGACCATTCAAATAGTGCAAGATGGCTTCATTTGGATGAAACATGGCCGTAACAACGATAATAGATGGCAACAAAATTCAACATCAAATTTCAAGGCCATTGAATTAGAGCAAGATGGCTTCATTTGGATGAAACATGGCCGTAACAACGATAATAGATGGCAAAAAAACTCAACATCAAATTTCAAGGCCATTAAAATAGTGCAAGATGGCTTCATTTGGATGAATCATGGCCGTAACAACGATAATAAATGGCAACAAAATTCAACATCAAATTTCAAGGCCATTCAAATAGTGCAAGATGGCTTCATTTGGATGAAACATGGCCGTAACAACGATAATAGATGGCAAAAAAACTCAACATCAAATTGCAAGGCCATTGAATTAGTGCAAGATGGCTTCATTTGGATGAAACATGGCCGTAACAACGATAATAGATGGCAACAAAATTCAACATCAAATTTCAAAGCCATTGAATTAGTGCAAGATGGCTTCATTTGGATGAAACATGGCCGTAACAACGATAATAGATGGCAACAAAATTCAACATCAAATTTCAAGGCCATTCAAATAGTGCAAGATGGCTTCATTTGGATGAAACATGGCCAAAACAACGAAAATAGATGGCAACAAAATTCAACATCAAATTTCAAGGCCAATGAATTAGTGCAAGATGCCTTTATTTGGATGAAACATGGCCGTAACAAGGATAATAGATGGCAAAAAAACTCAACATCAAATTTCAAGGCCATTCAAATAGTGCAAGATGGCTTCATTTGGATGAAACATGGCCGTAACAACGAAAATAGATGGCAAAAAAAAATTCAACATCAAATTTCAAGGACATTCAAATAGTGCAAGATGGCTTCATTTGGATGAAACATGGCCGTAACAACGATAATAGATGGCAACAAGATTCAACATCAAATTTCAAGGCCAATGAATTAGTGCAAGATGCCTTTATTTGGATGAAACATGGCCGTAACAAGGATAATAGATGGCAACAAAATTCAACATCAAATTTCAAGGCCATTCAAATAGTGCAAGATGGCTTCATTTGGATGAAACATGGGCGTAACAACGATAATAGATGGCAACAAAACTCAACATCAAATTTCAAGGCCATTGAAATAGTGCAAAATGGCTTCATTTGGATAAAACATGGCCGTAACAACGATAATAGATGGCAACAAAATTCAACATCAAATTTCAAGGCCATTCAAATAGTGCAAGATGGCTTAATTTGGATAAAACATGGCCAAAACAACGATAATAGATGGCAACAAAATTCAACATCAAATTTCAAGGCCAATGAATTAGTGCAAGATGCCTTTATTTGGATGAAACATGGCCGTAACAAGGATAATAGATGGCAAAAAAACTCAACATCAAATTTCAAGGCCATTCAAATAGTGCAAGATGGCTTCATTTGGATGAAACATGGCCGTAACAACGAAAATAGATGGCAACAAAATTCAACATCAAATTTCAAGGACATTCCAATAGTGCAAGATGGCTTCATTTGGATGAAACATGGCCGTAACAACGATAATAGATGGCAACAAATTTCATCATCAAATTTCAAGGACATTCAAAAAGTGCATATGGCTTCATTTGGATGAAACATGGCCGTAACAACGATAATAGATGGCAACAAAATTCAACATCAAATTTCAAGGCCATTCAAATAAAGCAAGATGGCTTCATTTGGATGAAACATGGCCGTAACAACGATAATAGATGGCAACAAAATTCAACATCAAATTTCAAGGCCAATGAATTAGTGCAAGATGCCTTTATTTGGATGAAACATGACCGTAACAACGATAATAGATGGCAACAAAACTCAACATCAAATTTCAAGGCCATTCAAATAGTGCAAGATGGTTTCATTTGGATGAAACATGGCCGTAACAACGATAATAGATGGCAACAAAATTCAACATTCAATTTCAAGGCCATTCAAATAGTGCAAGATGGCTTCATTTGGATGAAACATGGCCGAAACAACGATAATAGATGGCAACAAAATTCAACATCAAATTTCAAGGCCATTCAAATAAAGCAAGATGGCTTCATTTGGATGAAACATGGCCGTAACAACGATAATAGATGGCAACAAAATTCAACATCAAATTTCAAGGCCATTGAATTAGTGCAAGATGCCTTTATTTGAATGAAACATGGCCGTAACAACGATAATAGATGGCAACAAAATTCAACATCAAATTTCGAGGCCATTCAAATAAAGCAAGATGGCTTCATTTGCATGAAACATGGCCGTAACAACGATAATAGATGGCAAAAAAACTCATCACCAAATTTCAAGGACATTCAAATAGTGCATATGGCTTCATTTGGATGAAACATGGGCGTAACAACGATAATAGATGGCAAAAAAACTCATCATCAAATTTCAAGGACATTCAAATAGTGCATATGGCTTCATTTGGATGAAACATGGCCGTAACAACGATAATAGATGGCAAAAAAACTCAACATCAAATTTCAAGGACATTCAAATAGTGCATATGGCTTCATTTGGATGAAACATGGCCGTAACAACGATAATAGATGGCAAAAAAACTCAACATCAAATTTCAAGGCCATTCAAATAGTGCAAGATGGCTTCATTTGGATGAAACATGGCCGTAACAACGATAATAGATGGCAACAAACTCAACATCAAATTTCAAGGCCATTGAAATAGTGCAATATGGCTTCATTTGGATAAAACATGGCCGTAACAACGAAAATAGATGGCAACAAAATTCAACATCAAATTTCAAGGACATTCCAATAGTGCAAGATGGCTTCATTTGGATGAAACATGGCCGTAACAACGATAATAGATGGCAACAAAATTCAACATCAAATTTCAAGGCCATTCAAATAGTGCAATATGGCTTCATTTGGATGAAACATGGCCGTAACAACGATAATAGATGGCAACAAAATTCAACATCAAATTTCAAGGCCATTAAAATAGTGCAAGATGGCTTCATTTGGATGAATCATGGCCGTAACAACGATAATAGATGGCAACAAAACTCAACATCAAATTTCAAGGCCATTCAAATAGTGCAAGATGGTTTCATTTGGATGAAACATGGCCGTAACAACGATAATAGATGGCAACAAAATTCAACATCAAATTTCAAGGCCATTCAAATAGTGCAAGATGGCTTCATTTGGATGAAACATGGCCGAAACAACGATAATAGATGGCAACAAAATTCAACATCAAATTTCAAGGCCATTCAAATAAAGCAAGATGGCTTCATTTGGATGAAACATGGCCGTAACAACGATAATAGATGGCAACAAAATTCAACATCAAATTTCAAGGCCATTCAAATAGTGCAATATGGCTTCATTTGGATAAAACATGGCCGTAACAACGATAATAGATGGCAACAAAATTCAACATCAAATTTCAAGGCCATTCAAATAGTGCAAGATGGCTTCATTTGGACGAAACATGGCCGTAACAACGATAATAGATGGCAACAAAATTCAACATTAAATTTCAAGGCCATTGAAATAGTGCAAGATGCCTTCATTTGGATGTAACATGGCCGTAACGACGATAATAGATGGCAACAAAATTCAACATCAAATTTCAAGGCCATTCAAATAGTGCAAGATGGCTTCATTTGGATGAAACATGGCCGTAACAACGATAATAGATGGCAACAAAATTCAACATCAAATTTCAAGGCCAATGAATTAGTGCAAGATGCCTTTATTTGGATGTAACATGGCCGTAACAACGATAATAGATGGCAACAAAACTCAACATCAAATTTCAAGGCCATTCAAATAGTGCAAGATGGCTTCATTTGGATGAAACATGGCCGTAACAACGGTAATAGATGGCAACAAAATTCAACATCAAATTTCAAGGCCATTCAAATAGTGCAAGATGGCTTCATTTGGATGAAACATGGCCGTAACAACGGTAATAGATGGCAAAAAAACTCAAAATCAAATTTCAAGGCCATTTAAATAGTGCAAGATGGTTTCATTTGGATGAAACATGGCCGTAACAACGATAATAGATGGCAACAAAATTCAACATTCAATTTCAAGGCCATTCAAATAGTGCAAGACGGCTTCATTTGGATGAAACATGGCCGAAACAACGAAAATAGATGGCAACAAAATTCAACATCAAATTTGAAGGCCATTCAAATAGTGCAAGATGGCTTCATTTGGATGAAACATGGCCGTAACAACGATAATAGATGGCAAAAAAACTCAACATCAAATTTCAAGGCCATTCAAATAGTGCAAGATGGCTTTATTTGGATGAAACATGGCCGTAACATAGGTAATAGATGGCAACAAAATTCAACATCAAATTTCAAGGCCATTGAAATAGTGCAAGATGGCTTCATTTGGATGAAACATGGCCGTAACAACGATAGTGGCCATGCGTGCCACGATAAGGATGTGTGTATGCTCCGATAGAAACTGACTGCTGGAGCGAAGTGCGCGCCCGACCGCACCACGCGATGACACAAATAAGGGAAGAAACAAAGAAAAAACAACCAAAGCAACCTTCGCCGGTACTGTGCGCACAGGTAGAAGAAGGCAGAGCGCGAGAGCGAGAGAGGTGTAGTGTTTTTTCTCTGTCTCTGGCTCTGTGTAGTGGTGGACTGTACGCGAAAAACATTGGTGTCGCTTCAATGACATACGGCGCACGCACACTACCGGACCACGGCTTATTGCGACGAGTTTTGTGGTGCGCAGCGCGTAGGCGCACAGGTAATACGCAGGGCCGAATACACACAGAGCGATGCGACAGCTACCAATACGCAGGGCGCTGCTGCCGTGTCCTTTTTTTCTTCTTGCAGTCGTCGCTGTTTCTATGCACACACAGCCATACGCAGCGATTATTTGAACACAGACGCAAACAAACAGTGGCTCGTTTGGTCCGTCCATATCGCGCCGTCGTTGCGCAAAGTGCGTATGCGTGACCAAGTGCGTTGTGTTGGTGTTGGTCGGGGAAGACCGCGCAAACTGCGTTTTCCTTTTACGGGGTATGCTGCTTCTCTTCTCTACGCTTGCTGGGACAGGGTTTGTTGTAAAAGTAATTGCATTTTTAGCACACAGAAATTCAAGCACGCGCAACAGAGCCGTGCCATGCGTTTCCAGTTTACGCGCACGAGACGAGCTAAGCTAACCCCGCGCCAAGCACGCACTCAGCTTATTTAATTTTCGTGCACGTTCCATCAACCTGTTGCACTGTCCCAAAACCGTCCACCATCTCCACCCCCATCGACTTTTACACACACACACACACATACACTGACTTCAAAACCACTTGCGAAACGTTTTAGGTGGAGGGACGCACACACGGCTGGGTTAAACCGCTCATTTCACTTCCTTCACGCCAGGGTCACATACACGCACGCACGCACACACCCAACGGAAACGAACCGACGTGTCACGTCGGGTGGCTGGGAGCGTTACAATGCGGGAGGGGAGGGGGGAATACCACATTCGCAACGATACCCACCCACAACCCTTCTCACAACTCACTCCGTACACGTATACGACCATACGGGCGACCATACTTTGCCTGTCCCTGCCCCACACTCTCCCCGCACAACCGTAGATTCGGTAATTTCTGGTTGCAACCTACGCGATCGATCGATTTCTTTTTCTACTTCGACGATACCTTCGTATTGCGTGTACGGGGAAGTGCGTACCTTCGCTCAGTGGTTTGAGGTTCGTCGTTTGACAGATGGAAAACACAGTGAAGGACCAAGGTGGATTTAAAAATATCAGGTGGTGGACTCTAGTGCATTTTGACAATTCGTCACTAGACGTAAGGTCCCCAGGATTCAAACTTTGTTTACATTAATTAAATTTGTTCATATAATTTATCTACCCCATTTTTTCGAATAAATATTCTTTAAAAATATATTTTGGACTTTGTGAGTATTTCTTATTCAACATTGAAACATACATTAAAGTGTGTTATTTTGTGTTATTCTGTGAATTTATTCTAGAATTCTTTGTGTTTTCGACATTTTTGATGATAAAAATTAAGAAATCATTTTTTTTTTTCAATTTTTACCTTAATTCCTCATTATCTACGAGCCGCATGGACAATTTACTTGAGATTAGAACTCATGCTAGCATGATTTTAAATTTCGTGCATAAACAAATCATCAAATCTTTTGTTAATATATTACGTTTTTTCGATAAAATCAATAGACACACTAAAATGCACATAATAACAAAGAAATCTGTTATATTTGCTAAGCTTTGTGTGCGGAAACCAATGGTCAACGGTTCTAAAATGACGTAAAGTCCCTCAACTATGGCGACCCCCCCAAAGGCCCTAATCCACCACCTGATATTTTTAATCCACCTTGATGAAGGACCCGCGGCCAAAGCTAGACATTAAAATTTGCTTTTGACAGTAGAGTGACCAGAATATCTGAACCGATATATCTGTATTCCTACCGATTTTTTATATGCATACCGATTCACAGATGACCGCCCTAAAACTACCGATTTTCCATTTATCCTACCGAAATCACTGAAATTTGATTTTTCAGTCTTTTGCTATGCTATGCTCATTTGTTACTCATCGCGCTGATGCACGTTTGAAACCTGGCACTTGAAAAATGTAACATGCGTTGGGAATTCAAAATTTTATCCGTTAAAATTTAATGTTCATAATAAGTAGAAAATGTCAGTTGTGTGGATTCCGAGAATTGCTCGTCAAAGAAAATCATTTAAATTTGAAATTGAATCTCGCTGTCAGTGGTTAAAGTTTTAAAAAAATTATCGTTAAAATAATTGATCAAATTTAAATTGTCGCGTCAGTGCAGTCTCAAAAGTGCTCCTGCCGAAATCTGAAAACATAGTCTGGCCACTCTGGACCGCAGGGCAAAAGCTCGCTCGAAAGGTCAAAAACCGTGGCAAAACGTCAAAAAAGACCGTCGCAAGCGCCTCCAAATCGTTGCGATTTTCCCTCGCTGGCGACGTCATTTTTAAGTACTTGTGACGTCGGTTTTGACGTTTTGCGACGGTTTTACGACGGTGGCCGCCTTACCGTCCAAATAGACATACAGTGACAACGTCGCGTGCGACGACTTCGCGCGCGAAAATAGTAGCTCAATTTTGAAAACAGAGCTACTCGTCGCGCGCGACAATTTTGCTTCATCCTAAATAATCGAATTATCTAGTTTTTTCAAAAGACAGATATATGCCAAACGCAAAAAATAGATTTGAACACATTTTAACCCATTTTTGTCTGTTTTCAAATAAAAAACAAGTTGGTTGACAAAGTCAAATGAGCTACTTTGATCTACACCGAGTGAAATTTTGAGCTATTTTTCGTCGCGCGCGACGTTGTCGCTCTATGTCTATTTGGACGGTTAACATGTGGGCAAAGTGACCAGAAATACCGATGTCTAGGGAAAGTGTAGAGTTTGAAGGAAAAAATCTCATTTTTTTTAATCATTGAACTATAACACTCAGCCAAACAATCAAAACAATCAAATTAATCAAACTGCTGCGGCCCTAAGCGGTCGCGTGGAGCCCCGAGAAAAAGAACTGGGGGAAAAAATTAGCATCTAGTCCTTCTTTGGCTTAGAATTCCTAGTAAAATTTTCAGAGCGACACTTCAAAAAGAACTTCATTTGTGTGACCGCTGAACCAAATCTAATCCATCTCCTAGATAAAGGATGCATATTCTCGTGAGATGGAACTTTCATTTTGCGCATTAGCGCAACCAAACCCCCCCCCCCACCCCCCGTTGAACACTTCTTTCGCTTTCACTTCTTTTAACTCAGTTAAGTTTCGAGTTTTAACCTACCGAAAACTACCGATAAAATTTTGATGCGCCTACCAAAAACCGCCAAAATAATCTGGCCACACTGTTTGACAGTGGGGAGAATTCACAGACGGAAAAAAATAATTTATTTTTTCATAAATAGGCTGTTTTGCTCCGTATTCCCTTTGTTTGATCTCTTTCATGTGAATTTTGATTGTTTATTTTCTCTTTTTGTTTGTGTGCTATATCGTTGCTTCATGTGGCCACCGCTTACCCGGCGCTCTAGCACCAATCGAACACGACATCGAACATGAAAAATGTATGGGATTTGACATGTTTGTCTTGTTTGTTTGTTTGTGTCTGACAGTGCACCTCCAAGGTGGATTAAAAATATCAGGTGGTGGATTAGGGCCTTTGGGGGGGTCGCCATAGTTGAGGGACTTTACGTCATTTTAGAACCGTTGACCATTGGTTTCCGCACACAAAGCTTAGCAAATATAACAGATTTCTTTGTTATTATGTGCATTTTAGTGTGTCTATTGATTTTATCGAAAAACGTAATATATTAACAAAAGATTTGATGATTTGTTTATGCACGAAATTTAAAATCATGCTAGCATGAGTTCTAATCTCAAGTAAATTGTCCATGCGGCTCGTAGATAATGAGGAATTAAGGTAAAAATTGAAAAAAAAAAATGATTTCTTAATTTTTATCATCAAAAATGTCGAAAACACGAAGAATTCTAGAATAAATTCACAGAATAACACAAAATAACACACTTTAATGTATGTTTCAATGTTGAATAAGAAATACTCACAAAGTCCAAAATATATTTTTAAAGAATATTTATTCGAAAAAATGGGGTAGATAAATTATATGAACAAATTTAATTAATGTAAACAAAGTTTGAATCCTGGGGACCTTACGTCAAGTGACGAATTGTCAAAATGCACTAGAGTCCACCACCTGATATTTTTAAATCCACCTTGGTCCTTCACTGTGTTTTCCATCTGTCAAACGACGAACCTCGAACCACTGAGCGAAGGTACGCACTTCCCCGTACACGCAATACGAAGGTATCGTCGAAGTAGAAAAAGAAATCGATCGATCGCGTAGGTGGCAACCAGAAATTACCGAATCTACGGTTGTGCGGGGAGAGTGTGGGGCAGGGACAGGCAAAGTATGGTCGCCCGTATGGTCGTATACGTGTACGGAGTGAGTTGTGAGAAGGGTTGTGGGTGGGTATCGTTGCGAATGTGGTATTCCCCCCCTCCCCTCCCGCATTGTAACGCTCCCAGCCACCCGACGTGACACGTCGGTTCGTTTCCGTTGGGTGTGTGCGTGCGTGCGTGTATGTGACCCTGGCGTGAAGGAAGTGAAATGAGCGGTTTAACCCAGCCGTGTGTGCGTCCCTCCACCTAAAACGTTTCGCAAGTGGTTTTGAAGTCAGTGTATGTGTGTGTGTGTGTGTGTGTGTGTGTGTGTGTGTGTGTGTGTGTGTGTGTAAAAGTCGATGGGGGTGGAGATGGTGGACGGTTTTGGGACAGTGCAACAGGTTGATGGAAAGTGCACGAAAATTAAATAAGCTGAGTGCGTGCTTGGCGCGGGGTTAGCTTAGCTCGTCTCGTGCGCGTAAACTGGAAACGCATGGCACGGCTCTGTTGCGCGTGCTTGAATTTCTGTGTGCTAAAAATGCAATTACTTTTACAACAAACCCTGTCCCAGCAAGCGTAGAGAAGAGAAGCAGCATACCCCGTAAAAGGAAAACGCAGTTTGCGCGGTCTTCCCCGACCAACACCAACACAACGCACTTGGTCACGCATACGCACTTTGCGCAACGACGGCGCGATATGGACGGACCAAACGAGCCACTGTTTGTTTGCGTCTGTGTTCAAATAATCGCTGCGTATGGCTGTGTGTGCATAGAAACAGCGACGACTGCAAGAAGAAAAAAAGGACACGGCAGCAGCGCCCTGCGTATTGGTAGCTGTCGCATCGCTCTGTGTGTATTCGGCCCTGCGTATTACCTGTGCGCCTACGCGCTGCGCACCACAAAACTCGTCGCAATAAGCCGTGGTCCGGTAGTGTGCGTGCGCCGTATGTCATTGAAGCGACACCAATGTTTTTCGCGTACAGTCCACCACTGCACAGAGCCAGAGACAGAGAAAAAACACTACACCTCTCTCGCTCTCGCGCTCTGCCTTCTTCTACCTGTGCGCACAGTACCGGCGAAGGTTGCTTTGGTTGTTTTTTCTTTGTTTCTTCCCTTATTTGTGTCATCGCGTGGTGCGGTCGGGCGCGCACTTCGCTCCAGCAGTCAGTTTCTATCGGAGCATACACACATCCTTATCGTGGCACGCATGGCCACTATCGTTGTTACGGCCATGTTTCATCCAAATGAAGCCATCTTGCACTATTTCAATGGCCTTGAAATTTGATGTTGAATTTTGTTGCCATCTATTACCGTTGTTACGGCCATGTTTCATCCAAATAAAGCCATCTTGCACTATTTGAATGGCCTTGAAATTTGATGTTGAGTTTTTTTGCCATCTATTATCGTTGTTACGGCCATGTTTCATCCAAATGAAGCCATCTTGCACTATTTGAATGGCCTTCAAATTTGATGTTGAATTTTGTTGCCATCTATTTTCGTTGTTTCGGCCATGTTTCATCCAAATGAAGCCGTCTTGCACTATTTGAATGGCCTTGAAATTGAATGTTGAATTTTGTTGCCATCTATTATCGTTGTTACGGCCATGTTTCATCCAAATGAAACCATCTTGCACTATTTAAATGGCCTTGAAATTTGATTTTGAGTTTTTTTGCCATCTATTACCGTTGTTACGGCCATGTTTCATCCAAATGAAGCCATCTTGCACTATTTGAATGGCCTTGAAATTTGATGTTGAATTTTGTTGCCATCTATTACCGTTGTTACGGCCATGTTTCATCCAAATGAAGCCATCTTGCACTATTTGAATGGCCTTGAAATTTGATGTTGAGTTTTTTTGCCATCTATTATCGTTGTTACGGCCATGTTACATCCAAATAAAGGCATCTTGCACTAATTCATTGGCCTTGAAATTTGATGTTGAATTTTGTTGCCATCTATTATCGTTGTGAACGTACTTAACAACATGCCCGTCATGGGTTCAAGCCCCGAATAGACCGTGCTCCCATACGTAGGACTGACTATCCTGCTATGGTAACAATAAGTCACTGAAAGCCAAGCTCACTTCACTAGTGGGTACTTGGCAGGCCCTTGACCGACAGTGGTTGTTGTGCCAAAGAAAAAAAAAAATTACCGTTGTTACGGCCATGTTACATCCAAATAAAGACATCTTGCACTAATTCATTGGCCTTGAAATTTGATGTTGAATTTTGTTGCCATCTATTATCGTTGTTACGGCCATGTTTCATCCAAATGAAGCCATCTTGCTCTAGTTGAATGGCCTTGAAATTTGATGTTGAATTTTGTTGCCATCTATTATCGTTTTTACGGCCATGTTTCATCCAAATGAAGCCATCTTGCACCATTTGAATGGGCTTGAAATTTGATGATGAGTTTTTTTGCCATCTATTATCGTTGTTACGGCCATGTTTCATCCAAATGAAGCCATATTGCACTATTTGAATGGCCTTGAAATTTGATGTTGAGTTTTTTTGCCATCTATTATCGTTGTTACGGCCATGCTTCATCCAAATGAAGCCATCTTGCACTAATTCAATGGCCTTGAAATTTGATGTTGAATTTTGTTGCCATCTATTATCGTTGTTACGGCCATGTTTCATCCAAATGAAGCCATATTGCACTATTTGACTGGCCTTGAAATTTGATGTTGAGTTTTGTTGCCATCTATTATCGTTGTTACGGCCATGTTTCATCCAAATGAAGCCATATTGCACTATTTGAATGGTCTTGAAATTTGATGTTGAGTTTTTTTGCCATCTATTATCGTTGTTACGGCCATGTTTCATCCAAATGAAGCCATCTTGCACTAATTCAATGGCCTTGAAATTTGATGTTGAATATTGTTGTTAGCTATTATCGTTGTTACGGCCATGTTTCATCCAAATGAAGCCATATTGCACTATTTGAATGGCCTTGAAATTTGATTTTGAGTTTTTTGCCATCTATTATCGTTGTTACGGCCATGTTTCATCCAAATGAAGCCATCTTGCACTATTTCAATGGCCTTGAAATTTGATGTTGAGTTTTTTTTTGCCATCTATTATCGTTGTTACGGCCATGTTTCATCCAAATGAAGCCATATTGCACTATTTGAATGGCCTTGAAATTTGATGTTGAGTTTTGTTGCCATCTATTATCGTTGTTAACGTACTTAACAACATGCCCGTCATGGGTTCAAGCCCTAAATAGACCGTGCTTCCACACGTAGGACTGACTATCCTGCTATGGTAACAATAAGTCACTGAAAGCCAAGCTCACTTCACTAGTGGGTACTTGGCAGACCCTTGACCGACAGTGGTTGTTGTGCCAAAGAAAAAAAAATTACCGTTGTTACGGCCATGTTACATCCAAATAAAGACATCTTGCACTAATTCATTGGCCTTGAAATTTGATGTTGAATTTTGTTGCCATCTATTTTCGTTGTTTCGGCCATGTTTCATCCAAATGAAGCTGTCTTGCACTATTTGAATGGCCTTGAAATTGATTGTTGAATTTTGTTGCCATCTATTATCGTTGTTACGGCCATGTTTCATCCAAATGAAACCATCTTGCACTAATTCAATGGCCTTGAAATTTGATGTTGAGTTTTTTTGCCATCTTTTACCGTTGTTACGGCCATGTTTCATCCAAATGAAGCCATCTTGCACTATTTGAATGTCCTTGAAATTTGATGTTGAATTTTGTTGCCATCTATTATCCTTGTTACGGCCATGTTTCATCCAAATGAAGCCATCTTGCACTATTTGAATGGCCTTGAAATTTGATGTTGAGTTTTTTTGCCATCTATTATCGTTGTTACGGCCATGTTACATCCAAATAAAGGCATCTTGCACTAATTCATTGGCCTTGAAATTTGATGTTGAATTTTGTTGCCATCTATTATCGTTGTTACGGCCATGTTTCATCCAAATGAAGTCATCTTGCACTATTTGAATGGCCTTGAAATTTGATGTTGAATTTTGTTGCCATCTATTATCGTTGTTAACGTACTTAACAACATGCCCGTCATGGGTTCAAGCCCCGAATAGACCGTGCTCCCATACGTAGGACTGACTATCCTGCTATGGTAATAATAAGTCACTGAAAGCCAAGCTCACTTCACTAGTGGGTACTTGGCAGGCCCTTGACCGACAGTGGTTGTTGTGCCAAAGAAAAAAAAAATTACCGTTGTTACGGCCATGTTACATCCAAATAAAGACATCTTGCACTAATTCATTGGCCTTGAAATTTGATGTTGAATTTTGTTGCCATCTATTATCGTTGTTACGGCCATGTTTCATCCAAATGAAGCCATCTTGCTCTAGTTGAATGGCCTTGAAATTTAATGTTGAATTTTGTTGCCATCTATTATCGTTGTTACGGCCATGTTTCATCCAAATGAAGCCATATTGCACTATTTGAATGGTCTTGAAATTTGATGTTGAGTTTTTTTGTCATCTTTTATCGTTGTTACGGCCATGTTTCATTCAAATGAAGCCATATTGCACGATTTGAATATACTTAAAATTTGATGTTGAGTTTTGTTGCCATCTATTATCGTTGTTACGGCCATGTTTCATCCAAATGAAGCCATATTGCACTATTTGAATGGCCTTGAAATTTGATGTTGAGTTTTTTTGCCATCTATTATCGTTGTTACGGCCATGTTTCATCCAAATGAAGCCATATTGCACTATTTGAATGGCCTTGAAATTTGATGATGAGTTTTGTTGCCATCTATTATCGTTGTTACGGCCATGTTTTATCCAAATGAAGCCATCTTGCACTATTTGAATGGCCTTGAAATTTGATGTTGAATTTTGTTGCCATCTATTATCGTTGTTACGGCCATGTTTCATCCAAATGAAGCCATATTGCACTATTTGCATGTACTTAAAATTTGATGTTGAGTTTTGTTGCCATCTATTATCGTTGTTACGGCCATGTTTCATCCAAATTAAGCCATATTGCACTATTTGAATGGCCTTGAAATTTGATGTTGAGTTTTTTTGCCATCTATTATCGTTGTTACGGCCATGTTTCATCCAAATAAAGGCATCTTGCACTAATTCAATGGCCTTGAAATTTGATGTTGAATTTTGTTGCCATCTATTATCGTTGTTACGGCCATGTTTCATCCAAATAAAGCCATCTTGCACTATTTGAATGGCCTTGAAATTTGATGATGAGTTTTTTTGCCATCTATTATCGTTGTTACGGCCATGTTTCATCCAAATGAAGCCATATTGCACTATTTGAATGGCCTTGAAATTTGATGTTGAGTTTTTTTGCCATCTATTATCGTTGTTACGGCCATGCTTCATCCAAATGAAGCCATCTTGCACTAATTCAATGGCCTTGAAATTTGATGTTGAATTTTGTTGCCATCTATTATCGTTGTTACGGCCATGTTTCATCCAAATGAAGCCATATTGCACTATTTGACTGGCCTTGAAATTCGATGTTGAGTTTTGTTGCCATCTATTATCGTTGTTACGGCCATGTTTCATCCAAATGAAGCCATCTTGCACTATTTGAATGGCCTTGAAATTTGATGTTGAATTTTGTTGCCATCTATTATCGTTGTTACGGCCATGTTTCATCCAAATGAAGCCATCTTGCACTATTTGAATGACCTTGAAATTTGATGTTGAATTTTGTTGTCATCTATTATCGTTGTTACGGCCATGTTACATCCAAATGAAGCCATTTTGCACTAATTCAATGGCCTTGAAATTTGATGTTGAATCTTGTTGCCATCTATTATCGTTGTTAACGTACTTAACAACATGCCCGTCATGGGTTCAAGCCCCGAATAGACCGTGCTCCCATACGTAGGACTGACTATCCTGCTATGGTAACAATAAGTCACTGAAAGCCAAGCTCACTTCACTGGGTACTTGGCAGGCCCTTGACCGACAGTGGTTGTTGTGCCAAAGAAAAAAAAAAATTACCGCTGTTACGGCCATGTTACATCCAAATAAAGACATCTTGCACTAATTCATTGGCCTTGAAATTTGATGTTGAATTTTGTTGCCATCTATTATCGTTGTTACGGCCATGTTTCATCCAAATGAAGCCATCTTGCTCTAGTTGAATGGCCTTGAAATTGAATGTTGAATTTTGTTGCCATCTATTATCGTTGTTACGGCCATGTTTCATCCAAATGAAGCCATATTGCACTATTTGAATGGTCTTGAAATTTGATGTTGAGTTTTTTTGTCATCTTTTATCGTTGTTACGGCCATGTTTCATCCAAATGAAGCCATATTGCACGATTTGAATATACTTAAAATTTGATGTTGAGTTTTGTTGCCATCTATTATCGTTGTTACGGCCATGTTTCATCCAAATGAAGCCATATTGCACTATTTGAATGGCCTTGAAATTTGATGTTGAGTTTTTTTGCCATCTATTATCGTTGTTACGGCCATGTTTCATCCAAATGAAGCCATCTTGCACTATTTGAATGGCCTTGAAATTTGATGATGAGTTTTGTTGCCATCTATTATCGTTGTTACGGCCATGTTTTATCCAAATGAAGCCATCTTGCACTATTTGAATGGACTTGAAATTTGATGTTGAATTTTGTTGCCATCTATTATCGTTGTTACGGCCATGTTTCATCCAAATGAAGCCATATTGCACTATTTGCATGTACTTAAAATTTGATGTTGAGTTTTGTTACCATCTATTATCGTTGTTACGGCCATGTTTCATCCAAATGAAGCCATATTGCACTATTTGAATGGCCTTGAAATTTGATGTTGAGTTTTGTTGCCATCTATTATCGTTGTTACGGCCATGTTTCATCCAAATAAAGGCTTCTTGCACTAATTCAATGGCCTGGAAATTTGATGTTGAATTTTGTTGCCATCTATTATCGTTTTTACGGCCATGTTTCATCCAAATGAAGCCATCTTGCACCATTTGAATGGCCTTGAAATTTGATGATGAGTTTTTTTGCCATCTATTATCGTTGTTACGGCCATGTTTCATCCAAATGAAGCCATATTGCACTATTTGAATGGCCTTGAAATTTGATGTTGAGTTTTGTTGCCATCTATTATCGTTGTTACGGCCATGCTTCATCCAAATGAAGCCATTTTGCACTAATTCAATGGCCTTGAAATTTGATGTTGAATCTTGTTGCCATCTATTATCGTTGTTAACGTACTTAACAACATGCCCGTCATGGGTTCAAGCCCCGAATAGACCGTGCTCCCATACGTAGGACTGACTATCCTGCTATGGTAACAATAAGTCACTGAAAGCCAAGCTCACTTCACTAGTGGGTACTTGGCAGGCCCTTGACCGACAGTGGTTGTTGTGCCAAAGAAAAAAAAAAAAATTACCGCTGTTACGGCCATGTTACATCCAAATAAAGACATCTTGCACTAATTCATTGGCCTTGAAATTTGATGTTGAATTTTGTTGCCATCTATTATCGTTGTTACGGCCATGTTTCATCCAAATGAAGCCATCTTGCTCTAGTTGAATGGCCTTGAAATTGAATGTTGAATTTTGTTGCCATCTATTATCGTTGTTACGGCCATGTTTCATCCAAATGAAGCCATATTGCACTATTTGAATGGTCTTGAAATTTGATGTTGAGTTTTTTTGTCATCTTTTATCGTTGTTACGGCCATGTTTCATCCAAATGAAGCCATATTGCACGATTTGAATATACTTAAAAATTGATGTTGAGTTTTGTTGCCATCTATTATCGTTGTTACGGCCATGTTTCATCCAAATGAAGCCATATTGCACTATTTGAATGGCCTTGAAATTTGATGTTGAGTTTTTTTGCCATCTATTATCGTTGTTACGGCCATGTTTCATCCAAATGAAGCCATCTTGCACTATTTGAATGGCCTTGAAATTTGATGATGAGTTTTGTTGCCATCTATTATCGTTGTTACGGCCATGTTTTATCCAAATGAAGCCATCTTGCACTATTTGAATGGACTTGAAATTTGATGTTGAATTTTGTTGCCATCTATTATCGTTGTTACGGCCATGTTTCATCCAAATGAAGCCATATTGCACTATTTGCATGTACTTAAAATTTGATGTTGAGTTTTGTTACCATCTATTATCGTTGTTACGGCCATGTTTCATCCAAATGAAGCCATATTGCACTATTTGAATGGCCTTGAAATTTGATGTTGAATTTTGTTGCCATCTATTATCGTTGTTACGGCCATGTTTCATCCAAATAAAGGCTTCTTGCACTAATTCAATGGCCTGGAAATTTGATGTTGAATTTTGTTGCCATCTATTATCGTTTTTACGGCCATGTTTCATCCAAATGAAGCCATCTTGCACCATTTGAATGGCCTTGAAATTTGATGATGAGTTTTTTTGCCATCTATTATCGTTGTTACGGCCATGTTTCATCCAAATGAAGCCATATTGCACTATTTGAATGGCCTTGAAATTTGATGTTGAGTTTTGTTGCCATCTATTATCGTTGTTACGGCCATGTTTCATCCAAATGAAGCCATTTTGCACTAATTCAATGGCCTTGAAATTTGATGTTGAATCTTGTTGCCATCTATTATCGTTGTTAACGTACTTAACAACATGCCCGTCATGGGTTCAAGCCCCGAATAGACCGTGCTCCCATACGTAGGACTGACTATCCTGCTATGGTAACAATAAGTCACTGAAAGCCAAGCTCACTTCACTAGTGGGTACTTGGCAGGCCCTTGACCGACAGTGGTTGTTGTGCCAAAGAAAAAAAAAAATTACCGCTGTTACGGCCATGTTACATCCAAATAAAGACATCTTGCACTAATTCATTGGCCTTGAAATTTGATGTTGAATTTTGTTGCCATCTATTATCGTTGTTACGGCCATGTTTCATCCAAATGAAGCCATCTTGCTCTAGTTGAATGGCCTTGAAATTGAATGTTGAATTTTGTTGCCATCTATTATCGTTGTTACGGCCATGTTTCATCCAAATGAAGCCATATTGCACTATTTGAATGGTCTTGAAATTTGATGTTGAGTTTTTTTGTCATCTTTTATCGTTGTTACGGCCATGTTTCATCCAAATGAAGCCATATTGCACGATTTGAATATACTTAAAATTTGATGTTGAGTTTTGTTGCCATCTATTATCGTTGTTACGGCCATGTTTCATCCAAATGAAGCCATATTGCACTATTTGAATGGCCTTGAAATTTGATGTTGAGTTTTTTTGCCATCTATTATCGTTGTTACGGCCATGTTTCATCCAAATGAAGCCATCTTGCACTATTTGAATGGCCTTGAAATTTGATGATGAGTTTTGTTGCCATCTATTATCGTTGTTACGGCCATGTTTTATCCAAATGAAGCCATCTTGCACTATTTGAATGGACTTGAAATTTGATGTTGAATTTTGTTGCCATCTATTATCGTTGTTACGGCCATGTTTCATCCAAATGAAGCCATATTGCACTATTTGCATGTACTTAAAATTTGATGTTGAGTTTTGTTACCATCTATTATCGTTGTTACGGCCATGTTTCATCCAAATGAAGCCATATTGCACTATTTGAATGGCCTTGAAATTTGATGTTGAATTTTGTTGCCATCTATTATCGTTGTTACGGCCATGTTTCATCCAAATAAAGGCTTCTTGCACTAATTCAATGGCCTGGAAATTTGATGTTGAATTTTGTTGCCATCTATTATCGTTTTTACGGCCATGTTTCATCCAAATGAAGCCATCTTGCACCATTTGAATGGCCTTGAAATTTGATGATGAGTTTTTTTGCCATCTATTATCGTTGTTACGGCCATGTTTCATCCAAATGAAGCCATATTGCACTATTTGAATGGCCTTGAAATTTGATGTTGAGTTTTTTTTGCCATCTATTATCGTTGTTACGGCCATGTTTCATCCAAATGAAGCCATATTGCCCTATTTGAATGGCCTTGAAATTTGATGTTGAGTTTTTTTTGCCATCTATTATCGTTGTTACGGCCATGCTTCATCCAAATGAAGCCATCTTGCACTAATTCAATGGCCTTGAAATTTGATGTTGAATTTTGTTGCCATCTATTATCGTTGTTACGGCCATGTTTCATCCAAATGAAGCCATATTGCACTATTTGACTGGCCTTGAAATTTGATGTTGAGTTTTGTTGCCATCTATTATCGTTGTTACGGCCATGTTTCATCCAAATGAAGCCATATTGCACTATTTGAATGGTCTTGAAATTTGATGTTGAGTTTTTTTGCCATCTATTATCGTTGTTACGGCCATGTTTCATCCAAATGAAGCCATCTTGCACTATTTGCATGGCCTTGAAATTTGATGTTGAATTTTGTTGCCATCTATTATCGTTGTTACGGCCATGTTTCATCCAAATGAAGCCATCTTGCACTAATTCAATGGCCTTGAAATTTGATGTTGAATATTGTTGTTAGCTATTATCGTTGTTACGGCCATGTTTCATTCAAATGAAGCCATATTGCACTATTTGAATGGCCTTGAAATTTGATTTTGAGTTTTTTGCCATCTATTATCGTTGTTACGGCCATGTTTCATCCAAATGAAGCCATCTTGCACTATTTGAATGGCCTTGAAATTTGATGTTGAATTTTGTTGCCATCTATTATCGTTGTTACGGCCATGTTTCATCCAAATGAAGCCATATTGCACTATTTGAATGGCCTTGAAATTTGATGTTGAGTTTTTTTGCCATCTATTATCGTTGTTAACGTACTTAACAACATGCCCGTCATGGGTTCAAGCCCTAAATAGACCGTGCTTCCACACGTAGGACTGACTATCCTGCTATGGTAACAATAAGTCACTGAAAGCCAAGCTCACTTCACTAGTGGGTACTTGGCAGACCCTTGACCGACAGTGGTTGTTGTGCCAAAGAAAAAAAAATTACCGTTGTTACGGCCATGTTACATCCAAATAAAGACATCTTGCACTAATTCATTGGCCTTGAAATTTGATGTTGAATTTTGTTGCCATCTATTTTCGTTGTTTCGGCCATGTTTCATCCAAATGAAGCTGTCTTGCACTATTTGAATGGCCTTGAAATTGATTGTTGAATTTTGTTGCCATCTATTATCGTTGTTACGGCCATGTTTCATCCAAATGAAACCATCTTGCACTAATTCAATGGCCTTGAAATTTGATGTTGAGTCTTTTTGCCATCTATTACCGTTGTTACGGCCATGTTTCATCCAAATGAAGCCATCTTGCACTATTTGAATGTCCTTGAAATTTGATGTTGAATTTTGTTGCCATCTATTATCCTTGTTACGGCCATGTTTCATCCAAATGAAGCCATCTTGCACTATTTGAATGGCCTTGAAATTTGATGTTGAGTTTTTTTGCCATCTATTATCGTTGTTACGGCCATGTTACATCCAAATAAAGGCATCTTGCACTAATTCATTGGCCTTGAAATTTGATGTTGAATTTTGTTGCCATCTATTATCGTTGTTACGGCCATGTTTCATCCAAATGAAGCCATCTTGCACTATTTGAATGGCCTTGAAATTTTATGTTGAATTTTGTTGCCATCTATTATCGTTGTTAACGTACTTAACAACATGCCCGTCATGGGTTCAAGCCCCGAATAGACCGTGCTCCCATACGTAGGACTGACTATCCTGCTATGGTAATAATAAGTCACTGAAAGCCAAGCTCACTTCACTAGTGGGTACTTGGCAGGCCCTTGACCGACAGTGGTTGTTGTGCCAAAGAAAAAAAAAATTACCGTTGTTACGGCCATGTTACATCCAAATAAAGACATCTTGCACTAATTCATTGGCCTTGAAATTTGATGTTGAATTTTGTTGCCATCTATTATCGTTGTTACGGCCATGTTTCATCCAAATGAAGCCATCTTGCTCTAGTTGAATGGCCTTGAAATTGAATGTTGAATTTTGTTGCCATCTATTATCGTTGTTACGGCCATGTTTCATCCAAATGAAGCCATATTGCACTATTTGAATGGTCTTGAAATTTGATGTTGAGTTTTTTTGTCATCTTTTATCGTTGTTACGGCCATGTTTCATTCAAATGAAGCCATATTGCACGATTTGAATATACTTAAAATTTGATGTTGAGTTTTGTTGCCATCTATTATCGTTGTTACGGCCATGTTTCATCCAAATGAAGCCATATTGCACTATTTGAATGGCCTTGAAATTTGATGTTGAGTTTTTTTGCCATCTATTATCGTTGTTACGGCCATGTTTCATCCAAATGAAGCCATATTGCACTATTTGAATGGCCTTGAAATTTGATGATGAGTTTTGTTGCCATCTATTATCGTTGTTACGGCCATGTTTTATCCAAATGAAGCCATCTTGCACTATTTGAATGGCCTTGAAATTTGATGTTGAATTTTGTTGCCATCTATTATCGTTGTTACGGCCATGTTTCATCCAAATGAAGCCATATTGCACTATTTGCATGTACTTAAAATTTGATGTTGAGTTTTGTTGCCATCTATTATCGTTGTTACGGCCATGTTTCATCCAAATTAAGCCATATTGCACTATTTGAATGGCCTTGAAATTTGATGTTGAATTTTGTTGCCATCTATTATCGTTGTTACGGCCATGTTTCATCCAAATAAAGGCATCTTGCACTAATTCAATGGCCTTGAAATTTGATGTTGAATTTTGTTGCCATCTATTATCGTTGTTACGGCCATGTTTCATCCAAATAAAGCCATCTTGCACTATTTGAATGGCCTTGAAATTTGATGATGAGTTTTTTTGCCATCTATTATCGTTGTTACGGCCATGTTTCATCCAAATGAAGCCATATTGCACTATTTGAATGGCCTTGAAATTTGATGTTGAGTTTTTTTGCCATCTATTATCGTTGTTACGGCCATGCTTCATCCAAATGAAGCCATCTTGCACTAATTCAATGGCCTTGAAATTTGATGTTGAATTTTGTTGCCATCTATTATCGTTGTTACGGCCATGTTTCATCCAAATGAAGCCATATTGCACTATTTGACTGGCCTTGAAATTCGATGTTGAGTTTTGTTGCCATCTATTATCGTTGTTACGGCCATGTTTCATCCAAATGAAGCCATCTTGCACTATTTGAATGGCCTTGAAATTTGATGTTGAATTTTGTTGCCATCTATTATCGTTGTTACGGCCATGTTTCATCCAAATGAAGCCATCTTGCACTATTTGAATGACCTTGAAATTTGATGTTGAATTTTGTTGTCATCTATTATCGTTGTTACGGCCATGTTACATCCAAATGAAGCCATTTTGCACTAATTCAATGGCCTTGAAATTTGATGTTGAATCTTGTTGCCATCTATTATCGTTGTTAACGTACTTAACAACATGCCCGTCATGGGTTCAAGCCCCGAATAGACCGTGCTCCCATACGTAGGACTGACTATCCTGCTATGGTAACAATAAGTCACTGAAAGCCAAGCTCACTTCACTGGGTACTTGGCAGGCCCTTGACCGACAGTGGTTGTTGTGCCAAAGAAAAAAAAAAAATTACCGCTGTTACGGCCATGTTACATCCAAATAAAGACATCTTGCACTAATTCATTGGCCTTGAAATTTGATGTTGAATTTTGTTGCCATCTATTATCGTTGTTACGGCCATGTTTCATCCAAATGAAGCCATCTTGCTCTAGTTGAATGGCCTTGAAATTGAATGTTGAATTTTGTTGCCATCTATTATCGTTGTTACGGCCATGTTTCATCCAAATGAAGCCATATTGCACTATTTGAATGGTCTTGAAATTTGATGTTGAGTTTTTTTGTCATCTTTTATCGTTGTTACGGCCATGTTTCATCCAAATGAAGCCATATTGCACGATTTGAATATACTTAAAATTTGATGTTGAGTTTTGTTGCCATCTATTATCGTTGTTACGGCCATGTTTCATCCAAATGAAGCCATATTGCACTATTTGAATGGCCTTGAAATTTGATGTTGAGTTTTTTTGCCATCTATTATCGTTGTTACGGCCATGTTTCATCCAAATGAAGCCATCTTGCACTATTTGAATGGCCTTGAAATTTGATGATGAGTTTTGTTGCCATCTATTATCGTTGTTACGGCCATGTTTTATCCAAATGAAGCCATCTTGCACTATTTGAATGGACTTGAAATTTGATGTTGAATTTTGTTGCCATCTATTATCGTTGTTACGGCCATGTTTCATCCAAATGAAGCCATATTGCACTATTTGCATGTACTTAAAATTTGATGTTGAGTTTTGTTACCATCTATTATCGTTGTTACGGCCATGTTTCATCCAAATGAAGCCATATTGCACTATTTGAATGGCCTTGAAATTTGATGTTGAATTTTGTTGCCATCTATTATCGTTGTTACGGCCATGTTTCATCCAAATAAAGGCTTCTTGCACTAATTCAATGGCCTGGAAATTTGATGTTGAATTTTGTTGCCATCTATTATCGTTTTTACGGCCATGTTTCATCCAAATGAAGCCATCTTGCACCATTTGAATGGCCTTGAAATTTGATGATGAGTTTTTTTGCCATCTATTATCGTTGTTACGGCCATGTTTCATCCAAATGAAGCCATATTGCACTATTTGAATGGCCTTGAAATTTGATGTTGAGTTTTGTTGCCATCTATTATCGTTGTTACGGCCATGCTTCATCCAAATGAAGCCATTTTGCACTAATTCAATGGCCTTGAAATTTGATGTTGAATCTTGTTGCCATCTATTATCGTTGTTAACGTACTTAACAACATGCCCGTCATGGGTTCAAGCCCCGAATAGACCGTGCTCCCATACGTAGGACTGACTATCCTGCTATGGTAACAATAAGTCACTGAAAGCCAAGCTCACTTCACTAGTGGGTACTTGGCAGGCCCTTGACCGACAGTGGTTGTTGTGCCAAAGAAAAAAAAAAAAATTACCGCTGTTACGGCCATGTTACATCCAAATAAAGACATCTTGCACTAATTCATTGGCCTTGAAATTTGATGTTGAGTTTTGTTGCCATCTATTATCGTTGTTACGGCCATGTTTCATCCAAATGAAGCCATATTGCACTATTTGAATGGCCTTGAAATTTGATGTTGAGTTTTTTTGCCATCTATTATCGTTGTTACGGCCATGTTTCATCCAAATGAAGCCATCTTGCACTATTTGAATGGCCTTGAAATTGAATGTTGAGTTTTTTTGCCATCTATTATCGTTGTTACGGCCATGTTTCATCCAAATGAAGCCATCTTGCACTATTTGAATGGCCTTGAAATTTGATGATGAGTTTTGTTGCCATCTATTATCGTTGTTACGGCCATGTTTTATCCAAATGAAGCCATCTTGCACTATTTGAATGGACTTGAAATTTGATGTTGAATTTTGTTGCCATCTATTATCGTTGTTACGGCCATGTTTCATCCAAATGAAGCCATATTGCACTATTTGCATGTACTTAAAATTTGATGTTGAGTTTTGTTACCATCTATTATCGTTGTTACGGCCATGTTTCATCCAAATGAAGCCATATTGCACTATTTGAATGGCCTTGAAATTTGATGTTGAATTTTGTTGCCATCTATTATCGTTGTTACGGCCATGTTTCATCCAAATAAAGGCTTCTTGCACTAATTCAATGGCCTGGAAATTTGATGTTGAATTTTGTTGCCATCTATTATCGTTTTTACGGCCATGTTTCATCCAAATGAAGCCATCTTGCACCATTTGAATGGCCTTGAAATTTGATGATGAGTTTTTTTGCCATCTATTATCGTTGTTACGGCCATGTTTCATCCAAATGAAGCCATATTGCACTATTTGAATGGCCTTGAAATTTGATGTTGAGTTTTTTTTGCCATCTATTATCGTTGTTACGGCCATGTTTCATCCAAATGAAGCCATATTGCACTATTTGAATGGCCTTGAAATTTGATGTTGAGTTTTTTTTGCCATCTATTATCGTTGTTACGGCCATGCTTCATCCAAATGAAGCCATCTTGCACTAATTCAATGGCCTTGAAATTTGATGTTGAATTTTGTTGCCATCTATTATCGTTGTTACGGCCATGTTTCATCCAAATGAAGCCATATTGCACTATTTGACTGGCCTTGAAATTTGATGTTGAGTTTTGTTGCCATCTATTATCGTTGTTACGGCCATGTTTCATCCAAATGAACCCATATTGCACTATTTGAATGGTCTTGAAATTTGATGTTGAGTTTTTTTGCCATCTATTATCGTTGTTACGGCCATGTTTCATCCAAATGAAGCCATCTTGCACTATTTGCATGGCCTTGAAATTTGATGTTGAATTTTGTTGCCATCTATTATCGTTGTTACGGCCATGTTTCATCCAAATGAAGCCATCTTGCACTAATTCAATGGCCTTGAAATTTGATGTTGAATATTGTTGTTAGCTATTATCGTTGTTACGGCCATGTTTCATCCAAATGAAGCCATATTGCACTATTTGAATGGCCTTGAAATTTGATTTTGAGTTTTTTGCCATCTATTATCGTTGTTACGGCCATGTTTCATCCAAATGAAGCCATCTTGCACTATTTGAATGGCCTTGAAATTTGATGTTGAATTTTGTTGCCATCTATTATCGTTGTTACGGCCATGTTTCATCCAAATGAAGCCATATTGCACTATTTGAATGGCCTTGAAATTTGATGTTGAGTTTTTTTGCCATCTATTATCGTTGTTAACGTACTTAACAACATGCCCGTCATGGGTTCAAGCCCTAAATAGACCGTGCTTCCACACGTAGGACTGACTATCCTGCTATGGTAACAATAAGTCACTGAAAGCCAAGCTCACTTCACTAGTGGGTACTTGGCAGACCCTTGACCGACAGTGGTTGTTGTGCCAAAGAAAAAAAAATTACCGTTGTTACGGCCATGTTACATCCAAATAAAGACATCTTGCACTAATTCATTGGCCTTGAAATTTGATGTTGAATTTTGTTGCCATCTATTTTCGTTGTTTCGGCCATGTTTCATCCAAATGAAGCTGTCTTGCACTATTTGAATGGCCTTGAAATTGATTGTTGAATTTTGTTGCCATCTATTATCGTTGTTACGGCCATGTTTCATCCAAATGAAACCATCTTGCACTAATTCAATGGCCTTGAAATTTGATGTTGAGTCTTTTTGCCATCTATTACCGTTGTTACGGCCATGTTTCATCCAAATGAAGCCATCTTGCACTATTTGAATGTCCTTGAAATTTGATGTTGAATTTTGTTGCCATCTATTATCCTTGTTACGGCCATGTTTCATCCAAATGAAGCCATCTTGCACTATTTGAATGGCCTTGAAATTTGATGTTGAGTTTTTTTGCCATCTATTATCGTTGTTACGGCCATGTTACATCCAAATAAAGGTATCTTGCACTAATTCATTGGCCTTGAAATTTGATGTTGAATTTTGTTGCCATCTATTATCGTTGTTACGGCCATGTTTCATCCAAATGAAGCCATCTTGCACTATTTGAATGGCCTTGAAATTTGATGTTGAATTTTGTTGCCATCTATTATCGTTGTTAACGTACTTAACAACATGCCCGTCATGGGTTCAAGCCCCGAATAGACCGTGCTCCCATACGTAGGACTGACTATCCTGCTATGGTAATAATAAGTCACTGAAAGCCAAGCTCACTTCACTAGTGGGTACTTGGCAGGCCCTTGACCGACAGTGGTTGTTGTGCCAAAGAAAAAAAAATTACCGTTGTTACGGCCATGTTACATCCAAATAAAGACATCTTGCACTAATTCATTGGCCTTGAAATTTGATGTTGAATTTTGTTGCCATCTATTATCGTTGTTACGGCCATGTTTCATCCAAATGAAGCCATCTTGCTCTAGTTGAATGGCCTTGAAATTGAATGTTGAATTTTGTTGCCATCTATTATCGTTGTTACGGCCATGTTTCATCCAAATGAAGCCATATTGCACTATTTGAAAGGACTTGAAATTTGATGTTGAATTTTGTTGCCATCTATTATCGTTGTTACGGCCATGTTTCATCCAAATGAAGCCATATTGCACTATTTGCATGTACTTAAAATTTGATGTTGAGTTTTGTTACCATCTATTATCGTTGTTACGGCCATGTTTCATCCAAATGAAGCCATATTGCACTATTTGAATGGCCTTGAAATTTGATGTTGAATTTTGTTGCCATCTATTATCGTTGTTACGGCCATGTTTCATCCAAATAAAGGCTTCTTGCACTAATTCAATGGCCTGGAAATTTGATGTTGAATTTTGTTGCCATCTATTATCGTTTTTACGGCCATGTTTCATCCAAATGAAGCCATCTTGCACCATTTGAATGGCCTTGAAATTTGATGATGAGTTTTTTTGCCATCTATTATCGTTGTTACGGCCATGTTTCATCCAAATGAAGCCATATTGCACTATTTGAATGGCCTTGAAATTTGATGTTGAGTTTTTTTTGCCATCTATTATCGTTGTTACGGCCATGTTTCATCCAAATGAAGCCATATTGCACTATTTGAATGGCCTTGAAATTTGATGTTGAGTTTTTTTTGCCATCTATTATCGTTGTTACGGCCATGCTTCATCCAAATGAAGCCATCTTGCACTAATTCAATGGCCTTGAAATTTGATGTTGAATTTTGTTGCCATCTATTATCGTTGTTACGGCCATGTTTCATCCAAATGAAGCCATATTGCACTATTTGACTGGCCTTGAAATTTGATGTTGAGTTTTGTTGCCATCTATTATCGTTGTTACGGCCATGTTTCATCCAAATGAAGCCATATTGCACTATTTGAATGGTCTTGAAATTTGATGTTGAGTTTTTTTGCCATCTATTATCGTTGTTACGGCCATGTTACATCCAAATAAAGGTATCTTGCACTAATTCATTGGCCTTGAAATTTGATGTTGAATTTTGTTGCCATCTATTATCGTTGTTACGGCCATGTTACATCCAAATAAAGACATCTTGCACTAATTCATTGGCCTTGAAATTTGATGTTGAATTTTGTTGCCATCTATTTTCGTTGTTTCGGCCATGTTTCATCCAAATGAAGCTGTCTTGCACTATTTGAATGGCCTTGAAATTGATTGTTGAATTTTGTTGCCATCTATTATCGTTGTTACGGCCATGTTTCATCCAAATGAAACCATCTTGCACTAATTCAATGGCCTTGAAATTTGATGTTGAGTCTTTTTGCCATCTATTACCGTTGTTACGGCCATGTTTCATCCAAATGAAGCCATCTTGCACTATTTGAATGTCCTTGAAATTTGATGTTGAATTTTGTTGCCATCTATTATCCTTGTTACGGCCATGTTTCATCCAAATGAAGCCATCTTGCACTATTTGAATGGCCTTGAAATTTGATGTTGAGTTTTTTTGCCATCTATTATCGTTGTTACGGCCATGTTACATCCAAATAAAGGTATCTTGCACTAATTCATTGGCCTTGAAATTTGATGTTGAATTTTGTTGCCATCTATTATCGTTGTTACGGCCATGTTTCATCCAAATGAAGCCATCTTGCACTATTTGAATGGCCTTGAAATTTGATGTTGAATTTTGTTGCCATCTATTATCGTTGTTAACGTACTTAACAACATGCCCGTCATGGGTTCAAGCCCCGAATAGACCGTGCTCCCATACGTAGGACTGACTATCCTGCTATGGTAATAATAAGTCACTGAAAGCCAAGCTCACTTCACTAGTGGGTACTTGGCAGGCCCTTGACCGACAGTGGTTGTTGTGCCAAAGAAAAAAAAATTACCGTTGTTACGGCCATGTTACATCCAAATAAAGACATCTTGCACTAATTCATTGGCCTTGAAATTTGATGTTGAATTTTGTTGCCATCTATTATCGTTGTTACGGCCATGTTTCATCCAAATGAAGCCATCTTGCTCTAGTTGAATGGCCTTGAAATTGAATGTTGAATTTTGTTGCCATCTATTATCGTTGTTACGGCCATGTTTCATCCAAATGAAGCCATATTGCACTATTTGAAAGGTCTTGAAATTTGATGTTGAGTTTTTTTGTCATCTTTTATCGTTGTTACGGCCATGTTTCATTCAAATGAAGCCATATTGCACGATTTGAATATACTTAAAATTTGATGTTGAGTTTTGTTGCCATCTATTATCGTTGTTACGGCCATGTTTCATCCAAATGAAGCCATATTGCACTATTTGAATGGCCTTGAAATTTGATGTTGAATTTTGTTGCCATCTATTATCGTTGTTACGGCCATGTTTCATCCAAATGAAGCCATATTGCACTATTTGAATGGCCTTGAAATTTGATGATGAGTTTTGTTGCCATCTATTATCGTTGTTACGGCCATGTTTTATCCAAATGAAGCCATCTTGCACTATTTGAATGGCCTTGAAATTTGATGTTGAATTTTGTTGCCATCTATTATCGTTGTTACGGCCATGTTTCATCCAAATGAAGCCATATTGCACTATTTGCATGTACTTAAAATTTGATGTTGAGTTTTGTTACCATCTATTATCGTTGTTACGGCCATGTTTCATCCAAATTAAGCCATATTGCACTATTTGAATGGCCTTGAAATTTGATGTTGAATTTTGTTGCCATCTATTATCGTTGTTACGGCCATGTTTCATCCAAATAAAGGCATCTTGCACTAATTCAATGGCCTTGAAATTTGATGTTGAATTTTGTTGCCATCTATTATCGTTGTTACGGCCATGTTTCATCCAAATAAAGCCATCTTGCACTATTTGAATGGCCTTGAAATTTGATGATAAGTTTTTTTGCCATCTATTATCGTTGTTACGGCCATGTTTCATCCAAATGAAGCCATATTGCACTATTTGAATGGCCTTGAAATTTGATGTTGAGTTTTTTTGCCATCTATTATCGTTGTTACGGCCATGCTTCATCCAAATGAAGCCATCTTGCACTAATTCAATGGCCTTGAAATTTGATGTTGAATTTTGTTGCCATCTATTATCGTTGTTACGGCCATGTTTCATCCAAATGAAGCCATATTGCACTATTTGACTGGCCTTGAAATTTGATGTTGAGTTTTGTTGCCATCTATTATCGTTGTTACGGCCATGTTTCATCCAAATGAAGCCATCTTGCACTATTTGAATGGCCTTGAAATTTGATGTTGAATTTTGTTGCCATCTATTATCGTTGTTACGGCCATGTTTCATCCAAATGAAGCCATCTTGCACTATTTGAATGACCTTGAAATTTGATGTTGAATTTTGTTGTCATCTATTATCGTTGTTACGGCCATGTTACATCCAAATGAAGCCATTTTGCACTAATTCAATGGCCTTGAAATTTGATGTTGAATCTTGTTGCCATCTATTATCGTTGTTAACGTACTTAACAACATGCCCGTCATGGGTTCAAGCCCCGAATAGACCGTGCTCCCATACGTAGGACTGACTATCCTGCTATGGTAACAATAAGTCACTGAAAGCCAAGCTCACTTCACTAGTGGGTACTTGGCAGGCCCTTGACCGACAGTGGTTGTTGTGCCAAAGAAAAAAAAAAAAATTACCGCTGTTACGGCCATGTTTCATCCAAATGAAGCCATCTGTTCTAGTTGAATGGCCTTGAAATTGAATGTTGAATTTTGTTGCCATCTATTATCGTTGTTACGGCCATGTTTCATCCAAATGAAGCCATATTGCACTATTTGAATGGTCTTGAAATTTGATGTTGAGTTTTTTTGTCATCTTTTATCGTTGTTACGGCCATGTTTCATCCAAATGAAGCCATATTGCACGATTTGAATATACTTAAAATTTGATGTTGAGTTTTGTTGCCATCTATTATCGTTGTTACGGCCATGTTTCATCCAAATGAAGCCATATTGCACTATTTGAATGGCCTTGAAATTTGATGTTGAGTTTTTTTGCCATCTATTATCGTTGTTACGGCCATGTTTCATCCAAATGAAGCCATCTTGCACTATTTGAATGGCCTTGAAATTTGATGATGAGTTTTGTTGCCATCTATTATCGTTGTTACGGCCATGTTTTATCCAAATGAAGCCATCTTGCACTATTTGAATGGACTTGAAATTTGATGTTGAGTTTTGTTGCCATCTATTATCGTTGTTACGGCCATGTTTCATCCAAATGAAGCCATATTGCACTATTTGCATGTACTTAAAATTTGATGTTGAGTTTTGTTACCATCTATTATCGTTGTTACGGCCATGTTTCATCCAAATGAAGCCATATTGCACTATTTGAATGGCCTTGAAATTTGATGTTGAATTTTGTTGCCATCTATTATCGTTGTTACGGCCATGTTTCATCCAAATAAAGGCTTCTTGCACTAATTCAATGGCCTGGAAATTTGATGTTGAATTTTGTTGCCATCTATTATCGTTTTTACGGCCATGTTTCATCCAAATGAAGCCATCTTGCACCATTTGAATGGCCTTGAAATTTGATGATGAGTTTTTTTTGCCATCTATTATCGTTGTTACGGCCATGTTTCATCCAAATGAAGCCATATTGCACTATTTGAATGGCCTTGAAATTTGATGTTGAGTTTTTTTGCCATCTATTATCGTTGTTACGGCCATGCTTCATCCAAATGAAGCCATTTTGCACTAATTCAATGGCCTTGAAATTTGATGTTGAATCTTGTTGCCATCTATTATCGTTGTTAACGTACTTAACAACATGCCCGTCATGGGTTCAAGCCCCGAATAGACCGTGCTCCCATACGTAGGACTGACTATCCTGCTATGGTAACAATAAGTCACTGAAAGCCAAGCTCACTTCACTAGTGGGTACTTGGCAGGCCCTTGACCGACAGTGGTTGTTGTGCCAAAGAAAAAAAAAATTACCGCTGTTACGGCCATGTTACATCCAAATAAAGACATCTTGCACTAATTCATTGGCCTTGAAATTTGATGTTGAATTTTGTTGCCATCTATTATCGTTGTTACGGCCATGTTTCATCCAAATGAAGCCATCTTGCTCTAGTTGAATGGCCTTGAAATTGAATGTTGAATTTTGTTGCCATCTATTATCGTTGTTACGGCCATGTTTCATCCAAATGAAGCCATATTGCACTATTTGAATGGTCTTGAAATTTGATGTTGAGTTTTTTTGTCATCTTTTATCGTTGTTACGGCCATGCTTCATCCAAATGAAGCCATATTGCACGATTTGAATATACTTAAAATTTGATGTTGAGTTTTGTTGCCATCTATTATCGTTGTTACGGCCATGTTTCATCCAAATGAAGCCATATTGCACTATTTGAATGGCCTTGAAATTTGATGTTGAGTTTTTTTGCCATCTATTATCGTTGTTACGGCCATGTTTCATCCAAATGAAGCCATCTTGCACTATTTGAATGGCCTTGAAATTTGATGATGAGTTTTGTTGCCATCTATTATCGTTGTTACGGCCATGTTTTATCCAAATGAAGCCATCTTGCACTATTTGAATGGACTTGAAATTTGATGTTGAGTTTTGTTGCCATCTATTATCGTTGTTACGGCCATGTTTCATCCAAATGAAGCCATATTGCACTATTTGCATGTACTTAAAATTTGATGTTGAGTTTTGTTACCATCTATTATCGTTGTTACGGCCATGTTTCATCCAAATGAAGCCATATTGCACTATTTGAATGGCCTTGAAATTTGATGTTGAATTTTGTTGCCATCTATTATCGTTGTTACGGCCATGTTTCATCCAAATAAAGGCTTCTTGCACTAATTCAATGGCCTGGAAATTTGATGTTGAATTTTGTTGCCATCTATTATCGTTTTTACGGCCATGTTTCATCCAAATGAAGCCATCTTGCACCATTTGAATGGCCTTGAAATTTGATGATGAGTTTTTTTGCCATCTATTATCGTTGTTACGGCCATGTTTCATCCAAATGAAGCCATATTGCACTATTTGAATGGCCTTGAAATTTGATGTTGAGTTTTTTTGCCATCTATTATCGTTGTTACGGCCATGTTTCATCCAAATGAAGCCATCTTGCACTATTTGAATGGCCTTGAAATTTGATGATGAGTTTTGTTGCCATCTATTATCGTTGTTACGGCCATGTTTTATCCAAATGAAGCCATCTTGCACTATTTGAATGGACTTGAAATTTGATGTTGAGTTTTGTTGCCATCTATTATCGTTGTAGCGGCCATGTTTCATCCAAATGAAGCCATATTGCACTATTTGCATGTACTTAAAATTTGATGTTGAGTTTTGTTACCATCTATTATCGTTGTTACGGCCATGTTTCATCCAAATGAAGCCATATTGCACTATTTGAATGGCCTTGAAATTTGATGTTGAATTTTGTTGCCATCTATTATCGTTGTTACGGCCATGTTTCATCCAAATAAAGGCTTCTTGCACTAATTCAATGGCCTGGAAATTTGATGTTGAATTTTGTTGCCATCTATTATCGTTTTTACGGCCATGTTTCATCCAAATGAAGCCATCTTGCACCATTTGAATGGCCTTGAAATTTGATGATGAGTTTTTTTGCCATCTATTATCGTTGTTACGGCCATGTTTCATCCAAATGAAGCCATATTGCACTATTTGAATGGCCTTGAAATTTGATGTTGAGTTTTTTTGCCATCTATTATCGTTGTTACGGCCATGCTTCATCCAAATGAAGCCATTTTGCACTAATTCAATGGCCTTGAAATTTGATGTTGAATCTTGTTGCCATCTATTATCGTTGTTAACGTACTTAACAACATGCCCGTCATGGGTTCAAGCCCCGAATAGACCGTGCTCCCATACGTAGGACTGACTATCCTGCTATGGTAACAATAAGTCACTGAAAGCCAAGCTCACTTCACTAGTGGGTACTTGGCAGGCCCTTGACCGACAGTGGTTGTTGTGCCAAAGAAAAAAAAAATTACCGCTGTTACGGCCATGTTACATCCAAATAAAGACATCTTGCACTAATTCATTGGCCTTGGAATTTGATGTTGAATTTTGTTGCCATCTATTATCGTTGTTACGGCCATGTTTCATCCAAATGAAGCCATCTTGCTCTAGTTGAATGGCCTTGAAATTGAATGTTGAATTTTGTTGCCATCTATTATCGTTGTTACGGCCATGTTTCATCCAAATGAAGCCATATTGCACTATTTGAATGGTCTTGAAATTTGATGTTGAGTTTTTTTGTCATCTTTTATCGTTGTTACGGCCATGCTTCATCCAAATGAAGCCATATTGCACGATTTGAATATACTTAAAATTTGATGTTGAGTTTTGTTGCCATCTATTATCGTTGTTACGGCCATGTTTCATCCAAATGAAGCCATATTGCACTATTTGAATGGCCTTGAAATTTGATGTTGAGTTTTTTTGCCATCTATTATCGTTGTTACGGCCATGTTTCATCCAAATGAAGCCATCTTGCACTATTTGAATGGCCTTGAAATTTGATGATGAGTTTTGTTGCCATCTATTATCGTTGTTACGGCCATGTTTTATCCAAATGAAGCCATCTTGCACTATTTGAATGGACTTGAAATTTGATGTTGAGTTTTGTTGCCATCTATTATCGTTGTTACGGCCATGTTTCATCCAAATGAAGCCATATTGCACTATTTGCATGTACTTAAAATTTGATGTTGAGTTTTGTTACCATCTATTATCGTTGTTACGGCCATGTTTCATCCAAATGAAGCCATATTGCACTATTTGAATGGCCTTGAAATTTGATGTTGAATTTTGTTGCCATCTATTATCGTTGTTACGGCCATGTTTCATCCAAATAAAGGCTTCTTGCACTAATTCAATGGCCTGGAAATTTGATGTTGAATTTTGTTGCCATCTATTATCGTTTTTACGGCCATGTTTCATCCAAATGAAGCCATCTTGCACCATTTGAATGGCCTTGAAATTTGATGATGAGTTTTTTTGCCATCTATTATCGTTGTTACGGCCATGTTTCATCCAAATGAAGCCATATTGCACTATTTGAATGGCCTTGAAATTTGATGTTGAGTTTTTTTGCCATCTATTATCGTTGTTACGGCCATGTTTCATCCAAATGAAGCCATATTGCACTATTTGAATGGTCTTGAAATTTGATGTTGAGTTTTTTTGCCATCTATTATCGTTGTTACGGCCATGTTTCATCCAAATGAAGCCATCTTGCACTAATTCAATGGCCTTGAAATTTGATGTTGAATATTGTTGTTAGCTATTATCGTTGTTACGGCCATGTTTCATCCAAATGAAGCCATATTGCACTATTTGAATGGCCTTGAAATTTGATTTTGAGTTTTTTGCCATCTATTATCGTTGTTACGGCCATGTTTCATCCAAATGAAGCCATCTTGCACTATTTCAATGGCCTTGAAATTTGATGTTGAGTTTTTTTGCCATCTATTATCGTTGTTAACGTACTTAACAACATGCCCGTCATGGGTTCAAGCCCTAAATAGACCGTGCTTCCACACGTAGGACTGACTATCCTGCTATGGTAACAATAAGTCACTGAAAGCCAAGCTCACTTCACTAGTGGGTACTTGGCAGACCCTTGACCGACAGTGGTTGTTGTGCCAAAGAAAAAAAAATTACCGTTGTTACGGCCATGTTACATCCAAATAAAGACATCTTGCACTAATTCATTGGCCTTGAAATTTGATGTTGAATTTTGTTGCCATCTATTTTCGTTGTTTCGGCCATGTTTCATCCAAATGAAGCTGTCTTGCACTATTTGAATGGCCTTGAAATTGATTGTTGAATTTTGTTGCCATCTATTATCGTTGTTACGGCCATGTTTCATCCAAATGAAACCATCTTGCACTAATTCAATGGCCTTGAAATTTGATGTTGAGTTTTTTTGCCATCTATTACCGTTGTTACGGCCATGTTTCATCCAAATGAAGCCATCTTGCACTATTTGAATGTCCTTGAAATTTGATGTTGAATTTTGTTGCCATCTATTATCCTTGTTACGGCCATGTTTCATCCAAATGAAGCCATCTTGCACTATTTGAATGGCCTTGAAATTTGATGTTGAGTTTTTTTGCCATCTATTATCGTTGTTACGGCCATGTTACATCCAAATAAAGGCATCTTGCACTAATTCATTGGCCTTGAAATTTGATGTTGAATTTTGTTGCCATCTATTATCGTTGTTACGGCCATGTTTCATCCAAATGAAGCCATCTTGCACTATTTGAATGGCCTTGAAATTTGATGTTGAATTTTGTTGCCATCTATTATCGTTGTTAACGTACTTAACAACATGCCCGTCATGGGTTCAAGCCCCGAATAGACCGTGCTCCCATACGTAGGACTGACTATCCTGCTATGGTAATAATAAGTCACTGAAAGCCAAGCTCACTTCACTAGTGGGTACTTGGCAGGCCCTTGACCGACAGTGGTTGTTGTGCCAAAGAAAAAAAAATTACCGTTGTTACGGCCATGTTACATCCAAATAAAGACATCTTGCACTAATTCATTGGCCTTGAAATTTGATGTTGAATTTTGTTGCCATCTATTATCGTTGTTACGGCCATGTTTCATCCAAATGAAGCCATCTTGCTCTAGTTGAATGGCCTTGAAATTGAATGTTGAATTTTGTTGCCATCTATTATCGTTGTTACGGCCATGTTTCATCCAAATGAAGCCATATTGCACTATTTGAATGGTCTTGAAATTTGATGTTGAGTTTTTTTGTCATCTTTTATCGTTGTTACGGCCATGTTTCATCCAAATGAAGCCATATTGCACGATTTGAATATACTTAAAATTTGATGTTGAGTTTTGTTGCCATCTATTATCGTTGTTACGGCCATGTTTCATCCAAATGAAGCCATATTGCACTATTTGAATGGCCTTGAAATTTGATGTTGAGTTTTTTTTGCCATCTATTATCGTTGTTACGGCCATGTTTCATCCAAATGAAGCCATATTGCACTATTTGAATGGCCTTGAAATTTGATGATGAGTTTTGTTGCCATCTATTATCGTTGTTACGGCCATGTTTTATCCAAATGAAGCCATCTTGCACTATTTGAATGGCCTTGAAATTTGATGTTGAATTTTGTTGCCATCTATTATCGTTGTTACGGCCATGTTTCATCCAAATGAAGCCATATTGCACTATTTGCATGTACTTAAAATTTGATGTTGAGTTTTGTTGCCATCTATTATCGTTGTTACGGCCATGTTTCATCCAAATTAAGCCATATTGCACTATTTGAATGGCCTTGAAATTTGATGTTGAATTTTGTTGCCATCTATTATCGTTGTTACGGCCATGTTTCATCCAAATAAAGGCATCTTGCACTAATTCAATGGCCTTGAAATTTGATGTTGAATTTTGTTGCCATCTATTATCGTTGTTACGGCCATGTTTCATCCAAATAAAGCCATCTTGCACTATTTGAATGGCCTTGAAATTTGATGATGAGTTTTGTTGCCATCTATTATCGTTGTTACGGCCATGTTTCATCCAAATGAAGCCATATTGCACTATTTGAATGGCCTTGAAATTTGATGTTGAGTTTTTTTGCCATCTATTATCGTTGTTACGGCCATGCTTCATCCAAATGAAGCCATCTTGCACTAATTCAATGGCCTTGAAATTTGATGTTGAATTTTGTTGCCATCTATTATCGTTGTTACGGCCATGTTTCATCCAAATGAAGCCATATTGCACTATTTGACTGGCCTTGAAATTTGATGTTGAGTTTTGTTGCCATCTATTATCGTTGTTACGGCCATGTTTCATCCAAATGAAGCCATCTTGCACTATTTGAATGGCCTTGAAATTTGATGTTGAATTTTGTTGCCATCTATTATCGTTGTTACGGCCATGTTTCATCCAAATGAAGCCATCTTGCACTATTTGAATGACCTTGAAATTTGATGTTGAATTTTGTTGTCATCTATTATCGTTGTTACGGCCATGTTACATCCAAATGAAGCCATTTTGCACTAATTCAATGGCCTTGAAATTTGATGTTGAATCTTGTTGCCATCTATTATCGTTGTTAACGTACTTAACAACATGCCCGTCATGGGTTCAAGCCCCGAATAGACCGTGCTCCCATACGTAGGACTGACTATCCTGCTATGGTAACAATAAGTCACTGAAAGCCAAGCTCACTTCACTAGTGGGTACTTGGCAGGCCCTTGACCGACAGTGGTTGTTGTGCCAAAGAAAAAAAAAAAAAATTACCGCTGTTACGGCCATGTTACATCCAAATAAAGACATCTTGCACTAATTCATTGGCCTTGAAATTTGATGTTGAATTTTGTTGCCATCTATTATCGTTGTTACGGCCATGTTTCATCCAAATGAAGCCATCTTGCTCTAGTTGAATGGCCTTGAAATTGAATGTTGAATTTTGTTGCCATCTATTATCGTTGTTACGGCCATGTTTCATCCAAATGAAGCCATATTGCACTATTTGAATGGTCTTGAAATTTGATGTTGAATTTTTTTGTCATCTTTTATCGTTGTTACGGCCATGTTTCATACAAATGAAGCCATATTGCACGATTTGAATATACTTAAAATTTGATGTTGAGTTTTGTTGCCATCTATTATCGTTGTTACGGCCATGTTTCATCCAAATGAAGCCATATTGCACTATTTGAATGGCCTTGAAATTTGATGTTGAATTTTGTTGCCATCTATTATCGTTGTTACGGCCATGTTTCATCAAAATAAAGGCTTCTTGCACTAATTCAATGGCCTGGAAATTTGATGTTGAATTTTGTTGCCATCTATTATCGTTTTTACGGCCATGTTTCATCCAAATGAAGCCATCTTGCACCATTTGAATGGCCTTGAAATTTGATGATGAGTTTTTTTGCCATCTATTATCGTTGTTACGGCCATGTTTCATCCAAATGAAGCCATATTGCACTATTTGAATGGCCTTGAAATTTGATGTTGAGTTTTTTTGCCATCTATTATCGTTGTTACGGCCATGCTTCATCCAAATGAAGCCATTTTGCACTAATTCAATGGCCTTGAAATTTGATGTTGAATCTTGTTGCCATCTATTATCGTTGTTAACGTACTTAACAACATGCCCGTCATGGGTTCAAGCCCCGAATAGACCGTGCTCCCATACGTAGGACTGACTATCCTGCTATGGTAACAATAAGTCACTGAAAGCCAAGCTCACTTCACTAGTGGGTACTTGGCAGGCCCTTGACCGACAGTGGTTGTTGTGCCAAAGAAAAAAAAAAATTACCGCTGTTACGGCCATGTTACATCCAAATAAAGACATCTTGCACTAATTCATTGGCCTTGAAATTTGATGTTGAATTTTGTTGCCATCTATTATCGTTGTTACGGCCATGTTTCATTCAAATGAAGCCATCTTGCTCTAGTTGAATGGCCTTGAAATTGAATGTTGAATTTTGTTGCCATCTATTATCGTTGTTACGGCCATGTTTCATCCAAATGAAGCCATATTGCACTATTTGAATGGTCTTGAAATTTGATGTTGAGTTTTTTTGTCATCTTTTATCGTTGTTACGGCCATGTTTCATCCAAATGAAGCCATATTGCACGATTTGAATATACTTAAAATTTGATGTTGAGTTTTGTTGCCATCTATTATCGTTGTTACGGCCATGTTTCATCCAAATGAAGCCATATTGCACTATTTGAATGGCCTTGAAATTTGATGTTGAGTTTTTTTGCCATCTATTATCGTTGTTACGGCCATGTTTCATCCAAATGAAGCCATCTTGCACTATTTGAATGGCCTTGAAATTTGATGATGAGTTTTGTTGCCATCTATTATCGTTGTTACGGCCATGTTTTATCCAAATGAAGCCATCTTGCACTATTTGAATGGCCTTGAAATTTGATGTTGAATTTTGTTGCCATCTATTATCGTTGTTACGGCCATGTTTCATCCAAATGAAGCCATATTGCACTATTTGCATGTACTTAAAATTTGATGTTGAGTTTTGTTACCATCTATTATCGTTGTTACGGCCATGTTTCATCCAAATGAAGCCATATTGCACTATTTGAATGGCCTTGAAATTTGATGTTGAATTTTGTTGCCATCTATTATCGTTGTTACGGCCATGTTTCATCCAAATAAAGGCTTCTTGCACTAATTCAATGGCCTGGAAATTTGATGTTGAATTTTGTTGCCATCTATTATCGTTGTTACGGCCATGTTTCATCCAAATGAAGCCATCTTGCACCATTTGAATGGCCTTGAAATTTGATGATGAGTTTTTTTGCCATCTATTATCGTTGTTACGGCCATGTTTCATCCAAATGAAGCCATATTGCACTATTTGAATGGCCTTGAAATTTGATGTTGAGTTTTTTTGCCATCTATTATCGTTGTTACGGCCATGTTTCATCCAAATGAAGCCATATTGCACTATTTGAATGGCCTTGAAATTTGATGTTGAGTTTTTTTGCCATCTATTATCGTTGTTACGGCCATGCTTCATCCAAATGAAGCCATCTTGCACTAATTCAATGGCCTTGAAATTTGATGTTGAATTTTGTTGCCATCTTATCGTTGTTACGGCCATGTTTCATCCAAATGAAGCCATATTGCACTATTTGACTGGCCTTGAAATTTGATGTTGAGTTTTGTTGCCATCTATTATCGTTGTTACGGCCATGTTTCATCCAAATAAAGCCATCTTGCACTATTTGAATGGCCTTGAAATTTGATGTTGAGTTTTTTTGCCATCTATTATCGTTGTTACGGCCATGTTTCATCCAAATGAAGCCATATTGCACTATTTGAATGGCCTTGAAATTTGATGTTGAGTTTTTTTGCCATCTATTATCGTTGTTACGGCCATGCTTCATCCAAATGAAGCCATCTTGCACTAATTCAATGGCCTTGAAATTTGATGTTGAATTTTGTTGCCATCTATTATCGTTGTTACGGCCATGTTTCATCCAAATGAAGCCATATTGCACTATTTGACTGGCCTTGAAATTTGATGTTGAGTTTTGTTGCCATCTATTATCGTTGTTACGGCCATGTTTCATCCAAATGAAGCCATCTTGCACTATTTGAATGGCCTTGAAATTTGATGTTGAATTTTGTTGCCATCTATTATCGTTGTTACGGCCATGTTTCATCCAAATGAAGCCATCTTGCACTATTTGAATGACCTTGAAATTTGATGTTGAATTTTGTTGTCATCTATTATCGTTGTTACGGCCATGTTACATCCAAATGAAGCCATTTTGCACTAATTCAATGGCCTTGAAATTTGATGTTGAATCTTGTTGCCATCTATTATCGTTGTTAACGTACTTAACAACATGCCCGTCATGGGTTCAAGCCCCGAATAGACCGTGCTCCCATACGTAGGACTGACTATCCTGCTATGGTAACAATAAGTCACTGAAAGCCAAGCTCACTTCACTAGTGGGTACTTGGCAGGCCCTTGACCGACAGTGGTTGTTGTGCCAAAGAAAAAAAAAATTACCGCTGTTACGGCCATGTTACATCCAAATAAAGACATCTTGCACTAATTCATTGGCCTTGAAATTTGATGTTGAATTTTGTTGCCATCTATTATCGTTGTTACGGCCATGTTTCATCCAAATGAAGCCATCTTGCTCTAGTTGAATGGCCTTGAAATTGAATGTTGAATTTTGTTGCCATCTATTATCGTTGTTACGGCCATGTTTCATCCAAATGAAGCCATATTGCACTATTTGAATGGCCTTGAAATTTGATGTTGAGTTTTTTTGTCATCTTTTATCGTTGTTACGGCCATGTTTCATACAAATGAAGCCATATTGCACGATTTGAATATACTTAAAATTTGATGTTGAGTTTTGTTGCCATCTATTATCGTTGTTACGGCCATGTTTCATCCAAATGAAGCCATATTGCACTATTTGAATGGCCTTGAAATTTGATGTTGAATTTTGTTGCCATCTATTATCGTTGTTACGGCCATGTTTCATCCAAATAAAGGCTTCTTGCACTAATTCAATGGCCTGGAAATTTGATGTTGAATTTTGTTGCCATCTATTATCGTTTTTACGGCCATGTTTCATCCAAATGAAGCCATCTTGCACCATTTGAATGGCCTTGAAATTTGATGATGAGTTTTTTTGCCATCTATTATCGTTGTTACGGCCATGTTTCATCCAAATGAAGCCATATTGCACTATTTGAATGGCCTTGAAATTTGATGTTGAGTTTTTTTGCCATCTATTATCGTTGTTACGGCCATGCTTCATCCAAATGAAGCCATTTTGCACTAATTCAATGGCCTTGAAATTTGATGTTGAATCTTGTTGCCATCTATTATCGTTGTTAACGTACTTAACAACATGCCCGTCATGGGTTCAAGCCCCGAATAGACCGTGCTCCCATACGTAGGACTGACTATCCTGCTATGGTAACAATAAGTCACTGAAAGCCAAGCTCACTTCACTAGTGGGTACTTGGCAGGCCCTTGACCGACAGTGGTTGTTGTGCCAAAGAAAAAAAAAATTACCGCTGTTACGGCCATGTTACATCCAAATAAAGACATCTTGCACTAATTCATTGGCCTTGAAATTTGATGTTGAATTTTGTTGCCATCTATTATCGTTGTTACGGCCATGTTTCATCCAAATGAAGCCATCTTGCTCTAGTTGAATGGCCTTGAAATTGAATGTTGAATTTTGTTGCCATCTATTATCGTTGTTACGGCCATGTTTCATCCAAATGAAGCCATATTGCACTATTTGAATGGTCTTGAAATTTGATGTTGAGTTTTTTTGTCATCTTTTATCGTTGTTACGGCCATGTTTCATCCAAATGAAGCCATATTGCACGATTTGAATATACTTAAAATTTGATGTTGAGTTTTGTTGCCATCTATTATCGTTGTTACGGCCATGTTTCATCCAAATGAAGCCATATTGCACTATTTGAATGGCCTTGAAATTTGATGATGAGTTTTTTTGCCATCTATTATCGTTGTTACGGCCATGTTTCATCCAAATGAAGCCATCTTGCACTATTTGAATGGCCTTGAAATTTGATGATGAGTTTTGTTGCCATCTATTATCGTTGTTACGGCCATGTTTTATCCAAATGAAGCCATCTTGCACTATTTGAATGGACTTGAAATTTGATGTTGAATTTTGTTGCCATCTATTATCGTTGTTACGGCCATGTTTCATCCAAATGAAGCCATATTGCACTATTTGCATGTACTTAAAATTTGATGTTGAATTTTGTTACCATCTATTATCGTTGTTACGGCCATGTTTCATCCAAATGAAGCCATATTGCACTATTTGAATGGCCTTGAAATTTGATGTTGAATTTTGTTGCCATCTATTATCGTTGTTACGGCCATGTTTCATCCAAATAAAGGCTTCTTGCACTAATTCAATGGCCTGGAAATTTGATGTTGAATTTTGTTGCCATCTATTATCGTTTTTACGGCCATGTTTCATCCAAATGAAGCCATCTTGCACCATTTGAATGGCCTTGAAATTTGATGATGAGTTTTTTTGCCATCTATTATCGTTGTTACGGCCATGTTTCATCCAAATGAAGCCATATTGCACTATTTGAATGGCCTTGAAATTTGATGTTGAGTTTTTTTGCCATCTATTATCGTTGTTACGGCCATGTTTCATCCAAATGAAGCCATATTGCACTATTTGAATGGCCTTGAAATTTGATGTTGAGTTTTTTTGCCATCTATTATCGTTGTTACGGCCATGATTCATCCAAATGAAGCCATCTTGCACTAATTCAATGGCCTTGAAATTTGATGTTGAATTTTGTTGCCATCTATTATCGTTGTTACGGCCATGTTTCATCCAAATGAAGCCATATTGCACTATTTGACTGGCCTTGAAATTTGATGTTGAGTTTTGTTGCCATCTATTATCGTTGTTACGGCCATGTTTCATCCAAATGAAGCCATATTGCACTATTTGAATGGTCTTGAAATTTGATGTTGAGTTTTTTTGCCATCTATTATCGTTGTTACGGCCATGTTTCATCCAAATGAAGCCATCTTGCACTATTTGCATGGCCTTGAAATTTGATGTTGAATTTTGTTGCCATCTATTATCGTTGTTACGGCCATGTTTCATCCAAATGAAGCCATCTTGCACTAATTCAATGGCCTTGAAATTTGATGTTGAATATTGTTGTTAGCTATTATCGTTGTTACGGCCATGTTTCATCCAAATGAAGCCATATTGCACTATTTGAATGGCCTTGAAATTTGATTTTGAGTTTTTTGCCATCTATTATCGTTGTTACGGCCATGTTTCATCCAAATGAAGCCATCTTGCACTATTTCAATGGCCTTGAAATTTGATGTTGAGTTTTTTTTGCCATCTATTATCGTTGTTACGGCCATGTTTCATCCAAATGAAGCCATATTGCACTATTTGAATGGCCTTGAAATTTGATGTTGAGTTTTTTTGCCATCTATTATCGTTGTTAACGTACTTAACAACATGCCCGTCATGGGTTCAAGCCCTAAATAGACCGTGCTTCCACACTTAGGACTGACTATCCTGCTATGGTAACAATAAGTCACTGAAAGCCAAGCTCACTTCACTAGTGGGTACTTGGCAGACCCTTGACCGACAGTGGTTGTTGTGCCAAAGAAAAAAAATTACCGTTGTTACGGCCATGTTACATCCAAATAAAGACATCTTGCACTAATTCATTGGCCTTGAAATTTGATGTTGAATTTTGTTGCCATCTATTTTCGTTGTTTCGGCCATGTTTCATCCAAATGAAGCTGTCTTGCACTATTTGAATGGCCTTGAAATTGATTGTTGAATTTTGTTGCCATCTATTATCGTTGTTACGGCCATGTTTCATCCAAATGAAACCATCTTGCACTAATTCAATGGCCTTGAAATTTGATGTTGAGTTTTTTTGCCATCTATTACCGTTGTTACGGCCATGTTTCATCCAAATGAAGCCATCTTGCACTATTTGAATGTCCTTGAAATTTGATGTTGAATTTTGTTGCCATCTATTATCCTTGTTACGGCCATGTTTCATCCAAATGAAGCCATCTTGCACTATTTGAATGGCCTTGAAATTTGATGTTAAGTTTTTTTGCCATCTATTATCGTTGTTACGGCCATGTTACATCCAAATAAAGGCATCTTTCACTAATTCATTGGCCTTGAAATTTGATGTTGAATTTTGTTGCCATCTATTATCGTTGTTACGGCCATGTTTCATCCAAATGAAGCCATCTTGCACTATTTGAATGGCCTTGAAATTTGATGTTGAATTTTGTTGCCATCTATTATCGTTGTTAACGTACTTAACAACATGCCCGTCATGGGTTCAAGCCCCGAATAGACCGTGCTCCCATACGTAGGACTGACTATCCTGCTATGGTAATAATAAGTCACTGAAAGCCAAGCTCACTTCACTAGTGGGTACTTGGCAGGCCCTTGACCGACAGTGGTTGTTGTGCCAAAGAAAAAAAAAATTACCGTTGTTACGGCCATGTTACATCCAAATAAAGACATCTTGCACTAATTCATTGGCCTTGAAATTTGATGTTGAATTTTGTTGCCATCTATTATCGTTGTTACGGCCATGTTTCATCCAAATGAAGCCATCTTGCTCTAGTTGAATGGCCTTGAAATTGAATGTTGAATTTTGTTGCCATCTATTATCGTTGTTACGGCCATGTTTCATCCAAATGAAGCCATCTTGCACTATTTGAATGGTCTTGAAATTTGATGTTGAGTTTTTTTGTCATCTTTTATCGTTGTTACGGCCATGTTTCATCCAAATGAAGCCATATTGCACGATTTGAATATACTTAAAATTTGATGTTGAGTTTTGTTGCCATCTATTATCGTTGTTACGGCCATGTTTCATCCAAATGAAGCCATATTGCACTATTTGAATGGCCTTGAAATTTGATGATGAGTTTTGTTGCCATCTATTATCGTTGTTACGGCCATGTTTTATCCAAATGAAGCCATCTTGCACTATTTGAATGGCCTTGAAATTTGATGTTGAATTTTGTTGCCATCTATTATCGTTGTTACGGCCATGTTTCATCCAAATGAAGCCATATTGCACTATTTGCATGTACTTAAAATTTGATGTTGAGTTTTGTTGCCATCTATTATCGTTGTTACGGCCATGTTTCATCCAAATTAAGCCATATTGCACTATTTGAATGGCCTTGAAATTTGATGTTGAATTTTGTTGCCATCTATTATCGTTGTTACGGCCATGTTTCATCCAAATAAAGGCATCTTGCACTAATTCAATGGCCTTGAAATTTGATGTTGAATTTTGTTGCCATCTATTATCGTTGTTACGGCCATGTTTCATCCAAATAAAGCCATCTTGCACTATTTGAATGGCCTTGAAATTTGATGATGAGTTTTTTTGCCATCTATTATCGTTGTTACGGCCATGTTTCATCCAAATGAAGCCATATTGCACTATTTGAATGGCCTTGAAATTTGATGTTGAGTTTTTTTGCCATCTATTATCGTTGTTACGGCCATGCTTCATCCAAATGAAGCCATCTTGCACTAATTCAATGGCCTTGAAATTTGATGTTGAATTTTGTTGCCATCTATTATCGTTGTTACGGCCATGTTTCATCCAAATGAAGCCATATTGCACTATTTGACTGGCCTTGAAATTTGATGTTGAGTTTTGTTGCCATCTATTATCGTTGTTACGGCCATGTTTCATCCAAATGAAGCCATCTTGCACTATTTGAATGGTCTTGAAATTTGATGTTGAATTTTGTTGCCATCTATTATCGTTGTTACGGCCATGTTTCATCCAAATGAAGCCATCTTGCACTATTTGAATGACCTTGAAATTTGATGTTGAATTTTGTTGTCATCTATTATCGTTGTTACGGCCATGTTACATCCAAATGAAGCCATTTTGCACTAATTCAATGGCCTTGAAATTTGATGTTGAATTTTGTTGCCATCTATTATCGTTGTTAACGTACTTAACAACATGCCCGTCATGGGTTCAAGCCCCGAATAGACCGTGCTCCCATACGTAGGACTGACTATCCTGCTATGGTAACAATAAGTCACTGAAAGCCAAGCTCACTTCACTAGTGGGTACTTGGCAGGCCCTTGACCGACAGTGGTTGTTGTGCCAAAGAAAAAAAAAATTACCGTTGTTACGGCCATGTTACATCCAAATAAAGACATCTTGCACTAATTCATTGGCCTTGAAATTTGATGTTGAATTTTGTTGCCATCTATTATCGTTGTTACGGCCATGTTTCATCCAAATGAAGCCATCTTGCTCTAGTTGAATGGCCTTGAAATTGAATGTTGAATTTTGTTGCCATCTATTATCGTTGTTACGGCCATGTTTCATCCAAATGAAGCCATATTGCACTATTTGAATGGTCTTGAAATTTGATGTTGAGTTTTTTTGTCATCTTTTATCGTTGTTACGGCCATGTTTCATCCAAATGAAGCCATATTGCACGATTTGAATATACTTAAAATTTGATGTTGAGTTTTGTTGCCATCTATTATCGTTGTTACGGCCATGTTTCATCCAAATGAAGCCATATTGCACTATTTGAATGGCCTTGAAATTTGATGTTGAGTTTTTTTTGCCATCTATTATCGTTGTTACGGCCATGTTTCATCCAAATGAAGCCATCTTGCACTATTTGAATGGCCTTGAAATTTGATGATGAGTTTTGTTGCCATCTATTATCGTTGTTACGGCCATGTTTTATCCAAATGAAGCCATCTTGCACTATTTGAATGGACTTGAAATTTGATGTTGAATTTTGTTGCCATCTATTATCGTTGTTACGGCCATGTTTCATCCAAATGAAGCCATATTGCACTATTTGCATGTACTTAAAATTTGATGTTGAGTTTTGTTACCATCTATTATCGTTGTTACGGCCATGTTTCATCCAAATGAAGCCATATTGCACTATTTGAATGGCCTTGAAATTTGATGTTGAATTTTGTTGCCATCTATTATCGTTGTTACGGCCATGTTTCATCCAAATAAAGGCTTCTTGCACTAATTCAATGGCCTGGAAATTTGATGTTGAATTTTGTTGCCATCTATTATCGTTTTTACGGCCATGTTTCATCCAAATGAAGCCATCTTGCACCATTTGAATGGCCTTGAAATTTGATGATGAGTTTTGTTGCCATCTATTATCGTTGTTACGGCCATGTTTCATCCAAATGAAGCCATATTGCACCATTTGAATGGTCTTGAAATTTGATGTTGAGTTTTTTTGCCATCTATTATCGTTGTTACGGCCATGCTTCATCCAAATGAAGCCATCTTGCACTAATTCAATGGCCTTGAAATTTGATGTTGAATTTTGTTGCCATCTATTATCGTTGTTACGGCCATGTTTCATCCAAATGAAGCCATCTTGCACTATTTGACTGGCCTTGAAATTTGATGTTGAGTTTTGTTGCCATCTATTATCGTTGTTACGGCCATGTTTCATCCAAATGAAGCCATCTTGCACTATTTGAATGACCTTGAAATTTGATGTTGAATTTTGTTGTCATCTATTATCGTTGTTACGGCCATGTTACATCCAAATGAAGCCATTTTGCACTAATTCAATGGCCTTGAAATTTGATGTTGAATCTTGTTGCCATCTATTATCGTTGTTAACGTACTTAACAACATGCCCGTCATGGGTTCAAGCCCCGAATAGACCGTGCTCCCATACGTAGGACTGACTATCCTGCTATGGTAACAATAAGTCACTGAAAGCCAAGCTCACTTCACTAGTGGGTACTTGGCAGGCCCTTGACCGACAGTGGTTGTTGTGCCAAAGAAAAAAAAAATTACCGTTGTTACGGCCATGTTACATCCAAATAAAGACATCTTGCACTAATTCATTGGCCTTGAAATTTGATGTTGAATTTTGTTGCCATCTATTATCGTTGTTACGGCCATGTTTCATCCAAATGAAGCCATCTTGCTCTAGTTGAATGGCCTTGAAATTGAATGTTGAATTTTGTTGCCATCTATTATCGTTGTTACGGCCATGTTTCATCCAAATGAAGCCATATTTCACTATTTGAATGGTCTTGAAATTTGATGTTGAGTTTTTTTGTCATCTTTTATCGTTGTTACGGCCATGTTTCATCCAAATGAAGCCATATTGCACGATTTGAATATACTTAAAATTTGATGTTGAGTTTTGTTGCCATCTATTATCGTTGTTACGGCCATGTTTCATCCAAATGAAGCCATCTTGCACTATTTGAATGGCCTTGAAATTTGATGTTGAGTTTTTTTGCCATCTATTATCGTTGTTACGGCCATGTTTCATCCAAATGAAGCCATCTTGCACTATTTGCACCGTGCTCCCATACGTAGGACTGACTATCCTGCTATGGTAACAATAAGTCACTGAAAGCCAAGCTCACTTCACTAGTGGGTACTTGGCAGGCCCTTGACCGACAGTGGTTGTTGTGCCAAAGAAAAAAAAAATTACCGTTGTTACGGCCATGTTACATCCAAATAAAGACATCTTGCACTAATTCATTGGCCTTGAAATTTGATGTTGAATTTTGTTGCCATCTATTATCGTTGTTACGGCCATGTTTCATCCAAATGAAGCCATCTTGCTCTAGTTGAATGGCCTTGAAATTGAATGTTGAATTTTGTTGCCATCTATTATCGTTGTTACGGCCATGTTTCATCCAAATGAAGCCATATTTCACTATTTGAATGGTCTTGAAATTTGATGTTGAGTTTTTTTGTCATCTTTTATCGTTGTTACGGCCATGTTTCATCCAAATGAAGCCATATTGCACGATTTGAATATACTTAAAATTTGATGTTGAGTTTTGTTGCCATCTATTATCGTTGTTACGGCCATGTTTCATCCAAATGAAGCCATATTGCACTATTTGAATGGCCTTGAAATTTGATGTTGAGTTTTTTTGCCATCTATTATCGTTGTTACGGCCATGTTTCATCCAAATGAAGCCATCTTGCACTATTTGAATGGCCTTGAAATTTGATGATGAGTTTTGTTGCCATCTATTATCGTTGTTACGGCCATGTTTTATCCAAATGAAGCCATCTTGCACTATTTGAATGGACTTGAAATTTGATGTTGAATTTTGTTGCCATCTATTATCGTTGTTACGGCCATGCTTCATCCAAATGAAGCCATATTGCACTATTTGCATGTACTTAAAATTTGATGTTGAGTTTTGTTACCATCTATTATCGTTGTTACGGCCATGTTTCATCCAAATGAAGCCATATTGCACTATTTGAATGGCCTTGAAATTTGATGTTGAATTTTGTTGCCATCTATTATCGTTGTTACGGCCATGTTTCATCCAAATAAAGGCTTCTTGCACTAATTCAATGGCCTGGAAATTTGATGTTGAATTTTGTTGCCATTTATTATCGTTTTTACGGCCATGTTTCATCCAAATGAAGCCATCTTGCACTAATTCAATGGCCTTGAAATTTGATGATGAGTTTTTTTGCCATCTATTATCGTTGTTACGGCCATGTTTCATCCAAATGAAGCCATATTGCACTATTTGAATGGCCTTGAAATTTGATGTTGAGTTTTTTTGCCATCTATTATCGTTGTTACGGCCATGCTTCATCCAAATGAAGCCATCTTGCACTAATTCAATGGCCTTGAAATTTGATGTTGAATTTTGTTGCCATCTATTATCGTTGTTACGGCCATGTTTCATCCAAATGAAGCCATATTGCACTATTTGACTGGCCTTGAAATTTGATGTTGAGTTTTGTTGCCATCTATTATCGTTGTTACGGCCATGTTTCATCCAAATGAAGCCATATTGCACCATTTGAATGGTCTTGAAATTTGATGTTGAGTTTTTTTGCCATCTATTATCGTTGTTACGGCCATGCTTCATCCAAATGAAGCCATATTGCACAAATTCAATGGCCTTGAAATTTGATGTTGAATTTTGTTGCCATCTATTATCGTTGTTACGGCCATGTTTCATCCAAATGAAGCCATATTGCACTATTTGACTGGCCTTGAAATTTGATGTTGAGTTTTGTTGCCATCTATTATCGTTGTTACGGCCATGTTTCATCCAAATGAAGCCATCTTGCACTATTTGAATGACCTTGAAATTTGATGTTGAATTTTGTTGTCATCTATTATCGTTGTTACGGCCATGTTACATCCAAATGAAGCCATTTTGCACTAATTCAATGGCCTTGAAATTTGATGTTGAATCTTGTTGCCATCTATTATCGTTGTTAACGTTGAATTTTGTTGCCATCTATTATCGTTGTTACGGCCATGTTTCATCCAAATAAAGGCATCTTGCACTAATTCAATGGCCTTGAAATTTGATGTTGAATTTTTTGCCATCTATTATCGTTGTTACGGCCATGTTTCATCCAAATGAAGCCATATTGCACGATTTGAATATACTTAAAATTTGATGTTGAGTTTTGTTGCCATCTATTATCGTTGTTACGGCCATGTTTCATCCAAATGAAGCCATATTGCACTATTTGAATGGCCTTGAAATTTGATGTTGAGTTTTTTTGCCATCTATTATCGTTGTTACGGCCATGTTTCATCCAAATGAAGCCATCTTGCACTATTTGCACCGTGCTCCCATACGTAGGACTGACTATCCTGCTATGGTAACAATAAGTCACTGAAAGCCAAGCTCACTTCACTAGTGGGTACTTGGCAGGCCCTTGACCGACAGTGGTTGTTGTGCCAAAGAAAAAAAAAAATTACCGCTGTTACGGCCATGTTACATCCAAATAAAGACATCTTGCACTAATTCATTGGCCTTGAAATTTGATGTTGAATTTTGTTGCCATCTATTATCGTTGTTACGGCCATGTTTCATCCAAATGAAGCCATCTTCCTCTAGTTGAATGGCCTTGAAATTGAATGTTGAATTTTGTTGCCATCTATTATCGTTGTTACGGCCATGTTTCATCCAAATGAAGCCATATTGCACTATTTGAATGGTCTTGAAATTTGATGTTGAGTTTTTTTGTCATCTTTTATCGTTGTTACGGCCATGTTTCATCCAAATGAAGCCATATTGCACGATTTGAATATACTTAAAATTTGATGTTGAGTTTTGTTGCCATCTATTATCGTTGTTACGGCCATGTTTCATCCAAATGAAGCCATATTGCACTATTTGAATGGCCTTGAAATTTGATGTTGAGTTTTGTTGCCATCTATTATCGTTGTTACGGCCATGTTTCATCCAAATGAAGCCATCTTGCACTATTTGAATGGCCTTGAAATTTGATGATGAGTTTTGTTGCCATCTATTATCGTTGTTACGGCCATGTTTTATCCAAATGAAGCCATCTTGCACTATTTGAATGGACTTGAAATTTGATGTTGAATTTTTTTGCCATCTATTATCGTTGTTACGGCCATGCTTCATCCAAATGAAGCCATATTGCACTATTTGCATGTACTTAAAATTTGATGTTGAGTTTTGTTACCATCTATTATCGTTGTTACGGCCATGTTTCATCCAAATGAAGCCATATTGCACTATTTGAATGGCCTTGAAATTTGATGTTGAATTTTGTTGCCATCTATTATCGTTGTTACGGCCATGTTTCATCCAAATAAAGGCTTCTTGCACTAATTCAATGGCCTGGAAATTTGATGTTGAATTTTGTTGCCATTTATTATCGTTTTTACGGCCATGTTTCATCCAAATGAAGCCATCTTGCACCATTTGAATGGCCTTGAAATTTGATGATGAGTTTTTTTGCCATCTATTATCGTTGTTACGGCCATGTTTCATCCAAATGAAGCCATATTGCACTATTTGAATGGCCTTGAAATTTGATGTTGAGTTTTTTTGCCATCTATTATCGTTGTTACGGCCATGCTTCATCCAAATGAAGCCATCTTGCACTAATTCAATGGCCTTGAAATTTGATGTTGAATTTTGTTGCCATCTATTATCGTTGTTACGGCCATGTTTCATCCAAATGAAGCCATATTGCACTATTTGACTGGCCTTGAAATTTGATGTTGAGTTTTGTTGCCATCTATTATCGTTGTTACGGCCATGTTTCATCCAAATGAAGCCATATTGCACCATTTGAATGGTCTTGAAATTTGATGTTGAGTTTTTTTGCCATCTATTATCGTTGTTACGGCCATGCTTCATCCAAATGAAGCCATCTTGCACTAATTCAATGGCCTTGAAATTTGATGTTGAATTTTGTTGCCATCTATTATCGTTGTTACGGCCATGTTTCATCCAAATGAAGCCATATTGCACTATTTGACTGGCCTTGAAATTTGATGTTGAGTTTTGTTGCCATCTATTATCGTTGTTACGGCCATGTTTCATCCAAATGAAGCCATCTTGCACTATTTGAATGACCTTGAAATTTGATGTTGAATTTTGTTGTCATCTATTATCGTTGTTACGGCCATGTTACATCCAAATGAAGCCATTTTGCACTAATTCAATGGCCTTGAAATTTGATGTTGAATCTTGTTGCCATCTATTATCGTTGTTAACGTACTTAACAACATGCCCGTCATGGGTTCAAGCCCCGAATAGACCGTGCTCCCATACGTAGGACTGACTATCCTGCTATGGTAACAATAAGTCACTGAAAGCCAAGCTCACTTCACTAGTGGGTACTTGGCAGGCCCTTGACCGACAGTGGTTGTTGTGCCAAAGAAAAAAAAAATTACCGTTGTTACGGCCATGTTACATCCAAATAAAGACATCTTGCACTAATTCATTGGCCTTGAAATTTGATGTTGAATTTTGTTGCCATCTATTATCGTTGTTACGGCCATGTTTCATCCAAATGAAGCCATCTTGCTCTAGTTGAATGGCCTTGAAATTGAATGTTGAATTTTGTTGCCATCTATTATCGTTGTTACGGCCATGTTTCATCCAAATGAAGCCATCTTCCTCTAGTTGAATGGCCTTGAAATTGAATGTTGAATTTTGTTGCCATCTATTATCGTTGTTACGGCCATGTTTCATCCAAATGAAGCCATATTGCACTATTTGAATGGACTTGAAATTTGATGTTGAATTTTTTTGCCATCTATTATCGTTGTTACGGCCATGCTTCATCCAAATGAAGCCATATTGCACTATTTGCATGTACTTAAAATTTGATGTTGAGTTTTGTTACCATCTATTATCGTTGTTACGGCCATGTTTCATCCAAATGAAGCCATATTGCACTATTTGAATGGCCTTGAAATTTGATGTTGAATTTTGTTGCCATCTATTATCGTTGTTACGGCCATGTTTCATCCAAATGAAGCCATCTTGCTCTAGTTGAATGGCCTTGAAATTGAATGTTGAATTTTGTTGCCATCTATTATCGTTGTTACGGCCATGTTTCATCCAAATGAAGCCATATTGCACTATTTGAATGGTCTTGAAATTTGATGTTGAGTTTTTTTGTCATCTTTTATCGTTGTTACGGCCATGTTTCATCCAAATGAAGCCATATTGCACGATTTGAATATACTTAAAATTTGATGTTGAGTTTTGTTGCCATCTATTATCGTTGTTACGGCCATGTTTCATCCAAATGAAGCCATATTGCACTATTTGAATGGCCTTGAAATTTGATGTTGAGTTTTTTTGCCATCTATTATCGTTGTTACGGCCATGTTTCATCCAAATGAAGCCATCTTGCACTATTTGAATGGCCTTGAAATTTGATGATGAGTTTTGTTGCCATCTATTATCGTTGTTACGGCCATGTTTTATCCAAATGAAGCCATCTTGCACTATTTGAATGGACTTGAAATTTGATGTTGAATTTTGTTGCCATCTATTATCGTTGTTACGGCCATGTTTCATCCAAATGAAGCCATATTGCACTATTTGCATGTACTTAAAATTTGATGTTGAGTTTTGTTACCATCTATTATCGTTGTTACGGCCATGTTTCATCCAAATGAAGCCATATTGCACTATTTGAATGGCCTTGAAATTTGATGTTGAATTTTGTTGCCATCTATTATCGTTGTTACGGCCATGTTTCATCCAAATAAAGGCTTCTTGCACTAATTCAATGGCCTGGAAATTTGATGTTGAATTTTGTTGCCATCTATTATCGTTTTTACGGCCATGTTTCATCCAAATGAAGCCATCTTGCACCATTTGAATGGCCTTGAAATTTGATGATGAGTTTTTTTGCCATCTATTATCGTTGTTACGGCCATGTTTCATCCAAATGAAGCCATATTGCACTATTTGAATGGCCTTGAAATTTGATGTTGAGTTTTTTTGCCATCTATTATCGTTGTTACGGCCATGCTTCATCCAAATGAAGCCATCTTGCACTAATTCAATGGCCTTGAAATTTGATGTTGAATTTTGTTGCCATCTATTATCGTTGTAACGGCCATGTTTCATCCAAATGAAGCCATATTGCACTATTTGACTGGCCTTGAAATTTGATGTTGAGTTTTGTTGCCATCTATTATCGTTGTTACGGCCATGTTTCATCCAAATGAAGCCATATTGCACCATTTGAATGGTCTTGAAATTTGATGTTGAGTTTTTTTGCCATCTATTATCGTTGTTACGGCCATGCTTCATCCAAATGAAGCCATCTTGCACTAATTCAATGGCCTTGAAATTTGATGTTGAATTTTGTTGCCATCTATTATCGTTGTTACGGCCATGTTTCATCCAAATGAAGCCATATTGCACTATTTGACTGGCCTTGAAATTTGATGTTGAGTTTTGTTGCCATCTATTATCGTTGTTACGGCCATGTTTCATCCAAATGAAGCCATCTTGCACTATTTGAATGACCTTGAAATTTGATGTTGAATTTTGTTGTCATCTATTATCGTTGTTACGGCCATGTTACATCCAAATGAAGCCATTTTGCACTAATTCAATGGCCTTGAAATTTGATGTTGAATCTTGTTGCCATCTATTATCGTTGTTAACGTACTTAACAACATGCCCGTCATGGGTTCAAGCCCCGAATAGACCGTGCTCCCATACGTAGGACTGACTATCCTGCTATGGTAACAATAAGTCACTGAAAGCCAAGCTCACTTCACTAGTGGGTACTTGGCAGGCCCTTGACCGACAGTGGTTGTTGTGCCAAAGAAAAAAAAAATTACCGTTGTTACGGCCATGTTACATCCAAATAAAGACATCTTGCACTAATTCATTGGCCTTGAAATTTGATGTTGAATTTTGTTGCCATCTATTATCGTTGTTACGGCCATGTTTCATCCAAATGAAGCCATCTTGCTCTAGTTGAATGGCCTTGAAATTGAATGTTGAATTTTGTTGCCATCTATTATCGTTGTTACGGCCATGTTTCATCCAAATGAAGCCATATTTCACTATTTGAATGGTCTTGAAATTTGATGTTGAGTTTTTTTGTCATCTTTTATCGTTGTTACGGCCATGTTTCATCCAAATGAAGCCATATTGCACGATTTGAATATACTTAAAATTTGATGTTGAGTTTTGTTGCCATCTATTATCGTTGTTACGGCCATGTTTCATCCAAATGAAGCCATCTTGCACTATTTGAATGGCCTTGAAATTTGATGTTGAGTTTTTTTGCCATCTATTATCGTTGTTACGGCCATGTTTCATCCAAATGAAGCCATCTTGCACTATTTGCACCGTGCTCCCATACGTAGGACTGACTATCCTGCTATGGTAACAATAAGTCACTGAAAGCCAAGCTCACTTCACTAGTGGGTACTTGGCAGGCCCTTGACCGACAGTGGTTGTTGTGCCAAAGAAAAAAAAAAATTACCGCTGTTACGGCCATGTTACATCCAAATAAAGACATCTTGCACTAATTCATTGGCCTTGAAATTTGATGTTGAATTTTGTTGCCATCTATTATCGTTGTTACGGCCATGTTTCATCCAAATGAAGCCATCTTCCTCTAGTTGAATGGCCTTGAAATTGAATGTTGAATTTTGTTGCCATCTATTATCGTTGTTACGGCCATGTTTCATCCAAATGAAGCCATATTGCACTATTTGAATGGTCTTGAAATTTGATGTTGAGTTTTTTTGTCATCTTTTATCGTTGTTACGGCCATGTTTCATCCAAATGAAGCCATATTGCACGATTTGAATATACTTAAAATTTGATGTTGAGTTTTGTTGCCATCTATTATCGTTGTTACGGCCATGTTTCATCCAAATGAAGCCATATTGCACTATTTGAATGGCCTTGAAATTTGATGTTGAGTTTTTTTGCCATCTATTATCGTTGTTACGGCCATGTTTCATCCAAATGAAGCCATCTTGCACTATTTGAATGGCCTTGAAATTTGATGATGAGTTTTGTTGCCATCTATTATCGTTGTTACGGCCATGTTTTATCCAAATGAAGCCATCTTGCACTATTTGAATGGACTTGAAATTTGATGTTGAATTTTGTTGCCATCTATTATCGTTGTTACGGCCATGCTTCATCCAAATGAAGCCATATTGCACTATTTGCATGTACTTAAAATTTGATGTTGAGTTTTGTTACCATCTATTATCGTTGTTACGGCCATGTTTCATCCAAATGAAGCCATATTGCACTATTTGAATGGCCTTGAAATTTGATGTTGAATTTTGTTGCCATCTATTATCGTTGTTACGGCCATGTTTCATCCAAATAAAGGCTTCTTGCACTAATTCAATGGCCTGGAAATTTGATGTTGAATTTTGTTGCCATTTATTATCGTTTTTACGGCCATGTTTCATCCAAATGAAGCCATCTTGCACCATTTGAATGGCCTTGAAATTTGATGATGAGTTTTTTTGCCATCTATTATCGTTGTTACGGCCATGTTTCATCCAAATGAAGCCATATTGCACTATTTGAATGGCCTTGAAATTTGATGTTGAGTTTTTTTGCCATCTATTATCGTTGTTACGGCCATGCTTCATCCAAATGAAGCCATCTTGCACTAATTCAATGGCCTTGAAATTTGATGTTGAATTTTGTTGCCATCTATTATCGTTGTTACGGCCATGTTTCATCCAAATGAAGCCATATTGCACTATTTGACTGGCCTTGAAATTTGATGTTGAGTTTTGTTGCCATCTATTATCGTTGTTACGGCCATGTTTCATCCAAATGAAGCCATATTGCACCATTTGAATGGTCTTGAAATTTGATGTTGAGTTTTTTTGCCATCTATTATCGTTGTTACGGCCATGCTTCATCCAAATGAAGCCATATTGCACAAATTCAATGGCCTTGAAATTTGATGTTGAATTTTGTTGCCATCTATTATCGTTGTTACGGCCATGTTTCATCCAAATGAAGCCATATTGCACTATTTGACTGGCCTTGAAATTTGATGTTGAGTTTTGTTGCCATCTATTATCGTTGTTACGGCCATGTTTCATCCAAATGAAGCCATCTTGCACTATTTGAATGACCTTGAAATTTGATGTTGAATTTTGTTGTCATCTATTATCGTTGTTACGGCCATGTTACATCCAAATGAAGCCATTTTGCACTAATTCAATGGCCTTGAAATTTGATGTTGAATCTTGTTGCCATCTATTATCGTTGTTAACGTTGAATTTTGTTGCCATCTATTATCGTTGTTACGGCCATGTTTCATCCAAATAAAGGCATCTTGCACTAATTCAATGGCCTTGAAATTTGATGTTGAATTTTTTGCCATCTATTATCGTTGTTACGGCCATGTTTCATCCAAATGAAGCCATATTGCACGATTTGAATATACTTAAAATTTGATGTTGAGTTTTGTTGCCATCTATTATCGTTGTTACGGCCATGTTTCATCCAAATGAAGCCATATTGCACTATTTGAATGGCCTTGAAATTTGATGTTGAGTTTTTTTGCCATCTATTATCGTTGTTACGGCCATGTTTCATCCAAATGAAGCCATCTTGCACTATTTGCACCGTGCTCCCATACGTAGGACTGACTATCCTGCTATGGTAACAATAAGTCACTGAAAGCCAAGCTCACTTCACTAGTGGGTACTTGGCAGGCCCTTGACCGACAGTGGTTGTTGTGCCAAAGAAAAAAAAAAATTACCGCTGTTACGGCCATGTTACATCCAAATAAAGACATCTTGCACTAATTCATTGGCCTTGAAATTTGATGTTGAATTTTGTTGCCATCTATTATCGTTGTTACGGCCATGTTTCATCCAAATGAAGCCATCTTCCTCTAGTTGAATGGCCTTGAAATTGAATGTTGAATTTTGTTGCCATCTATTATCGTTGTTACGGCCATGTTTCATCCAAATGAAGCCATATTGCACTATTTGAATGGTCTTGAAATTTGATGTTGAGTTTTTTTGTCATCTTTTATCGTTGTTACGGCCATGTTTCATCCAAATGAAGCCATATTGCACGATTTGAATATACTTAAAATTTGATGTTGAGTTTTGTTGCCATCTATTATCGTTGTTACGGCCATGTTTCATCCAAATGAAGCCATATTGCACTATTTGAATGGCCTTGAAATTTGATGTTGAGTTTTGTTGCCATCTATTATCGTTGTTACGGCCATGTTTCATCCAAATGAAGCCATCTTACACTATTTGAATGGCCTTGAAATTTGATGATGAGTTTTGTTGCCATCTATTATCGTTGTTACGGCCATGTTTTATCCAAATGAAGCCATCTTGCACTATTTGAATGGACTTGAAATTTGATGTTGAATTTTTTTGCCATCTATTATCGTTGTTACGGCCATGCTTCATCCAAATGAAGCCATATTGCACTATTTGCATGTACTTAAAATTTGATGTTGAGTTTTGTTACCATCTATTATCGTTGTTACGGCCATGTTTCATCCAAATGAAGCCATATTGCACTATTTGAATGGCCTTGAAATTTGATGTTGAATTTTGTTGCCATCTATTATCGTTGTTACGGCCATGTTTCATCCAAATAAAGGCTTCTTGCACTAATTCAATGGCCTGGAAATTTGATGTTGAATTTTGTTGCCATTTATTATCGTTTTTACGGCCATGTTTCATCCAAATGAAGCCATCTTGCACCATTTGAATGGCCTTGAAATTTGATGATGAGTTTTTTTGCCATCTATTATCGTTGTTACGGCCATGTTTCATCCAAATGAAGCCATATTGCACTATTTGAATGGCCTTGAAATTTGATGTTGAGTTTTTTTGCCATCTATTATCGTTGTTACGGCCATGCTTCATCCAAATGAAGCCATCTTGCACTAATTCAATGGCCTTGAAATTTGATGTTGAATTTTGTTGCCATCTATTATCGTTGTTACGGCCATGTTTCATCCAAATGAAGCCATATTGCACTATTTGACTGGCCTTGAAATTTGATGTTGAGTTTTGTTGCCATCTATTATCGTTGTTACGGCCATGTTTCATCCAAATGAAGCCATATTGCACCATTTGAATGGTCTTGAAATTTGATGTTGAGTTTTTTTGCCATCTATTATCGTTGTTACGGCCATGCTTCATCCAAATGAAGCCATCTTGCACTAATTCAATGGCCTTGAAATTTGATGTTGAATTTTGTTGCCATCTATTATCGTTGTTACGGCCATGTTTCATCCAAATGAAGCCATATTGCACTATTTGACTGGCCTTGAAATTTGATGTTGAGTTTTGTTGCCATCTATTATCGTTGTTACGGCCATGTTTCATCCAAATGAAGCCATCTTGCACTATTTGAATGACCTTGAAATTTGATGTTGAATTTTGTTGTCATCTATTATCGTTGTTACGGCCATGTTACATCCAAATGAAGCCATTTTGCACTAATTCAATGGCCTTGAAATTTGATGTTGAATCTTGTTGCCATCTATTATCGTTGTTAACGTTGAATTTTGTTGCCATCTATTATCGTTGTTACGGCCATGTTTCATCCAAATAAAGGCATCTTGCACTAATTCAATGGCCTTGAAATTTGATGTTGAATTTTTTGCCATCTATTATCGTTGTTACGGCCATGTTTCATCCAAATAAAGCCATCTTGCACTATTTGAATGGCCTTGAAATTTGATGATGAGTTTTTTTGCCATCTATTATCGTTGTTACGGCCATGTTTCATCCAAATGAAGCCATATTGCACTATTTGAATGGCCTTGAAATTTGATGTTGAGTTTTTTTGCCATCTATTATCGTTGTTACGGCCATGCTTCATCCAAATGAAGCCATCTTGCACTAATTCAATGGCCTTGAAATTTGATGTTGAATTTTGTTGCCATCTATTATCGTTGTTACGGCCATGTTTCATCCAAATGAAGCCATATTGCACTATTTGACTGGCCTTGAAATTTGATGTTGAGTTTTGTTGCCATCTATTATCGTTGTTACGGCCATGTTTCATCCAAATGAAGCCATATTGCACTATTTGAATGGTCTTGAAATTTGATGTTGAATTTTGTTGCCATCTATTATCGTTGTTACGGCCATGTTTCATCCAAATGAAGCCATCTTGCACTATTTGAATGGCCTTGAAATTTGATGTTGAATTTTGTTGCCATCTATTATCGTTGTTACGGCCATGTTTCATCCAAATGAAGCCATCTTGCACTAATTCAATGGCCTTATAATTTGATGTTTAATTTTGTTGTTAGCTATTATCGTTGTTACGGCCATGTTTCATCCAAATGAAGCCATATTGCACTATTTGAATGGCCTTGAAATTTGATTTTGAGTTTTTTGCCATCTATTATCGTTGTTACGGCCATGTTTCATCCAAATGAAGCCATCTTGCACTATTTCAATGGCCTTGAAATTTGATGTTGAGTTTTTTTGCCATCTATTATCGTTGTTACGGCCATGTTTTATCCAAATGAAGCCATATTGCACTATTTGAATGGCCTTGAAATTTGATGTTGAGTTTTTTTGCCATCTATTATCGTTGTTAACGTACTTAACAACATGCCCGTCATGGGTTCAAGCCCTAAATAGACCGTGCTTCCACACGTAGGACTGACTATCCTGCTATGGTAACAATAAGTCACTGAAAGCCAAGCTCACTTCACTAGTGGGTACTTGGCAGGCCCTTGACCGACAGTGGTTGTTGTGCCAAAGAAAAAAAAAAATTACCGTTGTTACGGCCATGTTACATCCAAATAAAGACATCTTGCACTAATTCATTGGCCTTGAAATTTGATGTTGAATTTTGTTGCCATCTATTTTCGTTGTTACGGCCATGTTTCATCCAAATGAAGCCATCTTGCTCTAGTTGAATGGCCTTGAAATTGAATGTTGAATTTTGTTGCCATCTATTATCGTTGTTACGGCCATGTTTCATCCAAATGAAGCCATATTGCACTATTTGAATGGTCTTGAAATTTGATGTTGAGTTTTTTTGTCATCTTTTATCGTTGTTACGGCCATGTTTCATCCAAATGAAGCCATATTGCACGATTTGAATATACTTAAAATTTGATGTTGAGTTTTGTTGCCATCTATTATCGTTGTTACGGCCATGTTTCATCCAAATGAAGCCATATTGCACTATTTGAATGGCCTTGAAATTTGATGTTGAGTTTTTTTGCCATCTATTATCGTTGTTACGGCCATGTTTCATCCAAATGAAGCCATCTTGCACTATTTGAATGGCCTTGAAATTTGATGATGAGTTTTGTTGCCATCTATTATCGTTGTTACGGCCATGTTTTATCCAAATGAAGCCATCTTGCACTATTTGAATGGCCTTGAAATTTGATGTTCAATTTTGTTGCCATCTATTATCGTTGTTACGGCCATGTTTCATCCAAATGAAGCCATATTGCACTATTTGCATGTACTTAAAATTTGATGTTGAGTTTTGTTGCCATCTATTATCGTTTTTACGGCCATGTTTCATCCAAATAAAGCCATCTTGCACTAATTCAATGGCCTGGAAATTTGATGTTGAATTTTGTTGCCATCTATTATCGTTTTTACGGCCATGTTTCATCCAAATGAAGCCATCTTGCACCATTTGAATGGCCTTGAAATTTGATGATGAGTTTTTTTGCCATCTATTATCGTTGTTACGGCCATGTTTCATCCAAATGAAGCCATATTGCACTATTTGAATGGCCTTGAAATTTGATGTTGAGTTTTTTTGCCATCTATTATCGTTGTTACGGCCATGCTTCATCCAAATGAAGCCATCTTGCACTAATTCAATGGCCTTGAAATTTGATGTTGAATTTTGTTGCCATCTATTATCGTTGTTACGGCCATGTTTCATCCAAATGAAGCCATATTGCACTATTTGACTGGCCTTGTAATTTGATGTTGAGTTTTGTTGCCATCTATTATCGTTGTTAAGGCCATGTTTCATCCAAATGAAGCCATCTTGCACTATTTGAATGGTCTTGAAATTTGATGTTGAGTTTTGTTGCCATCTATTATCGTTGTTACGGCCATGTTTCATCCAAATGAAGCCATATTGCACTATTTGCATGTACTTAAAATTTGATGTTGAGTTTTGTTGCCATCTATTATCGTTGTTACGGCCATGTTTCATCCAAATGAAGCCATATTGCACTATTTGAATGGCCTTGAAATTTGATGTTGAATTTTGTTGCCATCTATTATCGTTGTTACGGCCATGTTTCATCCAAATAAAGGCATCTTGCACTAATTCAATGGCCTTGAAATTTGATGTTGAATTTTTTGCCATCTATTATCGTTGTTACGGCCATGTTTCATCCAAATAAAGCCATCTTGCACTATTTGAATGGCCTTGAAATTTGATGATGAGTTTTTTTGCCATCTATTATCGTTGTTACGGCCATGTTTCATCCAAATGAAGCCATATTGCACTATTTGAATGGCCTTGAAATTTGATGTTGAGTTTTGTTGCCATCTATTATCGTTGTTACGGCCATGTTTCATCCAAATGAAGCCATCTTGCACTATTTCAATGGCCTTGAAATTTGATGTTGAGTTTTTTTTGCCATCTATTATCGTTGTTACGGCCATGTTTCATCCAAATGAAGCCATATTGCACTATTTGAATGGCCTTGAAATTTGATGTTGAGTTTTTTTGCCATCTATTATCGTTGTTAACGTACTTAACAACATGCCCGTCATGGGTTCAAGCCCTAAATAGACCGTGCTTCCACACGTAGGACTGACTATCCTGCTATGGTAACAATAAGTCACTGAAAGCCAAGCTCACTTCACTAGTGGGTACTTGGCAGGCCCTTGACCGACAGTGGTTGTTGTGCCAAAGAAAAAAAAATTACCGTTGTTACGGCCATGTTACATCCAAATAAAGACATCTTGCACTAATTCATTGGCCTTGAAATTTGATGTTGAATTTTGTTGCCATCTATTATCGTTGTTTCGGCCATGTTTCATCCAAATGAAGCTGTCTTGCACTATTTGAATGGCCTTGAAATTTGATGTTGAATTTTGTTGCCATCTATTATCGTTGTTACGGCCATGTTTCATCCAAATGAAGCCATATTGCACTATTTGAATGGCCTTGAAATTTGATGATGAGTTTTTTTGCCATCTATTATCGTTGTTACGGCCATGTTTCATCCAAATGAAGCCATATTGCACTATTTGAATGGTCTTGAAATTTGATGTTGAGTTTTGTTGCCATCTATTATCGTTGTTACGGCCATGTTTCATCCAAATGAAGCCATATTGCACTATTTGCATGTACTTAAAATTTGATGTTGAGTTTTGTTGCCATCTATTATCGTTGTTACGGCCATGTTTCATCCAAATGAAGCCATATTGCACTATTTGAATGGCCTTGAAATTTGATGTTGAATTTTGTTGCCATCTATTATCGTTGTTACGGCCATGTTTCATCCAAATAAAGGCATCTTGCACTAATTCAATGGCCTTGAAATTTGATGTTGAATTTTTTGCCATCTATTATCGTTGTTACGGCCATGTTTCATCCAAATGAAGCCTTCTTGCACTAATTCAATGGCCTTGAAATTTGATGTTGAATTTTGTTGCCATCTATTATCGTTGTTACGGCCATGTTTCATCCAAATGAAGCCATATTGCACTATTTGACTGGCCTTGAAATTTGATGTTGAGTTTTGTTGCCATCTATTATCGTTGTTACGGCCATGTTTCATCCAAATGAAGCCATATTGCACTATTTGAATGGTCTTGAAATTTGATGTTGAGTTTTTTTGCCATCTATTATCGTTGTTACGGCCATGTTTCATCCAAATAAAGGCATCTTGCACTAATTCAATGGCCTGGAAATTTGATGTTGAATTTTGTTGCCATCTATTATCGTTGTTACGGCCATGTTTCATCCAAATGAAGCCATCTTGCACTAATTCAATGGCCTTGTAATTTGATGTTTAATTTTGTTGTCAGCTATTATCGTTGTTACGGCCATGTTTCATCCAAATGAAGCCATATTGCACTATTTGAATGGCCTTGAAATTTGATTTTGAGTTTTTTGCCATCTATTATCGTTGTTACGGCCATGTTTCATCCAAATGAAGCCATCTTGCACTATTTCAATGGCCTTGAAATTTGATGTTGAGTTTTTTTTGCCATCTATTATCGTTGTTACGGCCATGTTTCATCCAAATGAAGCCATATTGCACTATTTGAATGGCCTTGAAATTTGATGTTGAGTTTTTTTGCCATCTATTATCGTTGTTAACGTACTTAACAACATGCCCGTCATGGGTTCAAGCCCTAAATAGACCGTGCTTCCACACGTAGGACTGACTATCCTGCTATGGTAACAATAAGTCACTGAAAGCCAAGCTCACTTCACTAGTGGGTACTTGGCAGGCCCTTGACCGACAGTGGTTGTTGTGCCAAAGAAAAAAGAAAAAATTACCGTTGTTACGGCCATGTTACATCCAAATAAAGACATCTTGCACTAATTCATTGGCCTTGAAATTTGATGTTGAATTTTGTTGCCATCTATTATCCTTATTACGGCCATGTTTCATCCAAATAAAGGCATCTTGCACTAATTCAATGGCCTTGAAATTTGATGTTGAATTTTGTTGCCATCTATTATCGTTGTTACGGCCATGTTTCATCCAAATGAAGCCATATTGCACTATTTGAATGGCCTTGAAATTTGATGTTGAGTTTTGTTGCCATCTATTATCCTTGTTACGGCCATGTTTCATCCAAATGAAGCCATCTTGCACTATTTGAATGGCCTTGAAATTTGATGTTGAATTTTGTTCCCATCTATTATCGTTGTTACGGCCATGTTTCATCCAAATGAAGCCATCTTGCACTAATTCAATGGCCTTGAAATTTGATGTTGAATTTTGTTGCCATCTATTATCGTTGTTACGGCCATGTTTCATCCAAATGAAGCCATCTTGCACTATTTGAATGGCCTTGAAATTTGATGATGAGTTTTGTTGCCATCTATTATCGTTGTTACGGCCATGTTTTATCCAAATGAAGCCATCTTGCACTATTTGAATGGCCTTGAAATTTGATGTTGAATTTTGTTGCCATCTATTATCGTTGTTACGGCCATGTTTCATCCAAATGAAGCCATATTGCACTATTTGCATGTACTTAAAATTTGATGTTGAGTTTTGTTGCCATCTATTATCGTTTTTACGGCCATGTTTCATCCAAATGAAGCCATATTGCACTATTTGAATGGCCTTGAAATTTGATGTTGAATTTTGTTGCCATCTATTATCGTTGTTACGGCCATGTTTCATCCAAATAAAGGCATCTTGCACTAATTCAATGGCCTTGAAATTTGATGTTGAATTTTGTTGCCATCTATTATCGTTTTTACGGCCATGTTTCATCCAAATGAAGCCATCTTGCACCATTTGAATGGCCTTGAAATTTGATGATGAGTTTTTTTGCCATCTATTATCGTTGTTACGGCCATGTTTCATCCAAATGAAGCCATATTGCACTATTTGAATGGCCTTGAAATTTGATGTTGAGTTTTTTTGCCATCTATTATCGTTGTTACGGCCATGCTTCATCCAAATGAAGCCATCTTGCACTAATTCAATGGCCTTGAAATTTGATGTTGAATTTTGTTGCCATCTATTATCGTTGTTACGGCCATGTTTCATCCAAATGAAGCCATATTGCACTATTTGACTGGCCTTGAAATTTGATGTTGAGTTTTGTTGCCATCTATTATCGTTGTTAAGGCCATGTTTCATCCAAATGAAGCCATATTGCACTATTTGAATGGTCTTGAAATTTGATGTTGAGTTTTGTTGCCATCTATTATCGTTGTTACGGCCATGTTTCATCCAAATGAAGCCATATTGCACTATTTGCATGTACTTAAAATTTGATGTTGAGTTTTGTTGCCATCTATTATCGTTGTTACGGCCATGTTTCATCCAAATTAAGCCATATTGCACTATTTGAATGGCCTTGAAATTTGATGTTGAATTTTGTTGCCATCTATTATCGTTGTTACGGCCATGTTTCATCCAAATAAAGGCATCTTGCACTAATTCAATGGCCTTGAAATTTGATGTTGAATTTTTTGCCATCTATTATCGTTGTTACGGCCATGTTTCATCCAAATAAAGCCATCTTGCACTATTTGAATGGCCTTGAAATTTGATGATGAGTTTTTTTGCCATCTATTATCGTTGTTACGGCCATGTTTCATCCAAATGAAGCCATATTGCACTATTTGAATGGCCTTGAAATTTGATGTTGAGTTTTTTTGCCATCTATTATCGTTGTTACGGCCATGCTTCATCCAAATGAAGCCTTCTTGCACTATTTCAATGGCCTTGCAATTTGATGTTGAATTTTGTTGCCATCTATTATCGTTGTTACGGCCATGTTTCATCCAAATGAAGCCATATTGCACTATTTGACTGGCCTTGAAATTTGATGTTGAGTTTTGTTGCCATCTATTATCGTTGTTACGGCCATGTTTCATCCAAATGAAGCCATATTGCACTATTTGAATGGTCTTGAAATTTGATGTTGAGTTTTTTTGCCATCTATTATCGTTGTTACGGCCATGTTTCATCGAAATGAAGCCATCTTGCACTATTTGAATGGCCTTGAAATTTGATGTTGAATTTTGTTGCCATCTATTATCGTTGTTACGGCCATGTTTCATCCAAATGAAGCCATCTTGCACTAATTCAATGGCCTTGTAATTTGATGTTGAATTTTGTTGTCAGCTATTATCGTTGTTACGGCCATGTTTCATCCAAATGAAGCCATATTGCACTATTTGAATGGCCTTGAAATTTGATTTTGAGTTTTTTGCCATCTATTATCGTTGTTACGGCCATGTTTCATCCAAATGAAGCCATCTTGCACTATTTCAATGGCCTTGAAATTTGATGTTGAGTTTTTTTTGCCATCTATTATCGTTGTTACGGCCATGTTTCATCCAAATGAAGGCATATTGCACTATTTGAATGGCCTTGAAATTTGATGTTGAGTTTTTTTGCCATCTATTATCGTTGTTAACGTACTTAACAACATGCCCGTCATGGGTTCAAGCCCTAAATAGACCGTGCTTCCACACGTAGGACTGACTATCCTGCTATGGTAACAATAAGTCACTGAAAGCCAAGCTCACTTCACTAGTGGGTACTTGGCAGGCCCTTGACCGACAGTGGTTGTTGTGCCAAAGAAAAAAAAATTACCGTTGTTACGGCCATGTTACATCCAAATAAAGACATCTTGCACTAATTCATTGGCCTTGAAATTTGATGTTGAATTTTGTTGCCATCTATTATCGTTGTTACGGCCATGTTTCATCCAAATAAAGGCATCTTGCACTAATTCAATGGCCTTGAAATTTGATGTTGAATTTTGTTGCCATCTATTATCGTTGTTACGGCCATGTTTCATCCAAATGAAGCCATATTGCACTATTTGAATGGCCTTGAAATTTGATGTTGAGTTTTGTTGCCATCTATTATCCTTGTTACGGCCATGTTTCATCCAAATGAAGCCATCTTGCACTATTTGAATGGCCTTGAAATTTGATGTTGAATTTTGTTCCCATCTATTATCGTTGTTACGGCCATGTTTCATCCAAATGAAGCCATCTTGCACTAATTCAATGGCCTTGAAATTTGATGTTGAATATTGTTGTTAGCTATTATCGTTGTTACGGCCATGTTTCATCCAAATGAAGCCATATTGCACTATTTGCATGTACTTAAAATTTGATGTTGAGTTTTGTTGCCATCTATTATCGTTGTTACGGCCATGTTTCATCCAAATGAAGCCATATTGCACTATTTGAATGGCCTTGAAATTTGATGTTGAATTTTGTTGCCATCTATTATCGTTGTTACGGCCATGTTTCATCCAAATAAAGGCATCTTGCACTAATTCAATGGCCTGGAAATTTGATGTTGAATTTTGTTGCCATCTATTATCGTTTTTACGGCCATGTTTCATCCAAATGAAGCCATCTTGCACCATTTGAATGGCCTTGAAATTTGATGATGAGTTTTTTTGCCATCTATTATCGTTGTTACGGCCATGTTTCATCCAAATGAAGCCATATTGCACTATTTGAATGGCCTTGAAATTTGATGTTGAGTTTTTTTGCCATCTATTATCGTTGTTACGGCCATGTTTCATCCAAATGAAGCCATCTTGCACTATTTGAATGGCCTTGAAATTTGATGTTGAATTTTGTTGCCATCTATTATCGTTGTTACGGCCATGTTTCATCCAAATGAAGCCATCTTGCACTAATTCAATGGCCTTGAAATTTGATGTTGAATATTGTTGTTAGCTATTATCGTTGTTACGGCCATGTTTCATCCAAATGAAGCCATATTGCACTATTTGAATGGCCTTGAAATTTGATTTTGAGTTTTTTGCCATCTATTATCGTTGTTACGGCCATGTTTCATCCAAATAAAGGCATCTTGCACTATTTGAATGGCCTTGAAATTTGATGTTGAGTTTTTTTTGCCATCTATTATCGTTGTTACGGCCATGTTTCATCCAAATGAAGCCATATTGCACTATTTGAATGGCCTTGAAATTTGATGTTGAGTTTTTTTGCCATCTATTATCGTTGTTAACGTACTTAACAACATGCCCGTCATGGGTTCAAGCCCTAAATAGACCGTGCTTCCACACGTAGGACTGACTATCCTGCTATGGTAACAATAAGTCACTGAAAGCCAAGCTCACTTCACTAGTGGGTACTTGGCAGGCCCTTGACCGACAGTGGTTGTTGTGCCAAAGAAAAAAAAATTACCGTTGTTACGGCCATGTTACATCCAAATAAAGACATCTTGCACTAATTCATTGGCCTTGAAATTTGATGTTGAATTTTGTTGCCATCTATTTTCGTTGTTTCGGCCATGTTTCATCCAAATGAAGCTGTCTTGCACTATTTGAATGGCCTTGAAATTGATTGTTGAATTTTGTTGCCATCTATTATCGTTGTTACGGCCATGTTTCATCCAAATGAAACCATCTTGCACTATTTAAATGGCCTTGAAATTTGATTTTGAGTTTTTTTGCCATCTATTACCGTTGTTACGGCCATGTTTCATCCAAATGAAGCCATCTTGCACTATTTGAATGTCCTTGAAATTTGATGTTGAATTTTGTTGCCATCTATTACCGTTGTTACGGCCATGTTTCATCCAAATGAAGCCATATTGCACTATTTGCATGTACTTAAAATTTGATGTTGAGTTTTGTTGCCATCTATTATCGTTGTTACGGCCATGTTTCATCCAAATGAAGCCATATTGCACTATTTGAATGGTCTTGAAATTTGATGTTGAATTTTGTTGCCATCTATTATCGTTGTTACGGCCATGTTTCATCCAAATAAAGGCATCTTGCACTAATTCAATGGCCTGGAAATTTGATGTTGAATTTTGTTGCCATCTATTATCGTTTTTACGGCCATGTTTCATCCAAATGAAGCCATCTTGCACCATTTGAATGGCCTTGAAATTTGATGATGAGTTTTTTTGCCATCTATTATCGTTGTTACGGCCATGTTTCATCGGAATGAAGCCATATTGCACTATTTGAATGGCCTTGAAATTTGATGTTGAGTTTTTTTGCCATCTATTATCGTTGTTACGGCCATGCTTCATCCAAATGAAGCCATCTTGCACTAATTCAATGGCCTTGAAATTTGATGTTGAATTTTGTTGCCATCTATTATCGTTGTTACGGCCATGTTTCATCCAAATGAAGCCATATTGCACTATTTGACTGGCCTTGAAATTTGATGTTGAATTTTGTTGCCATCTATTATCGTTGTTACGGCCATGTTTCATCCAAATAAAGGCATCTTGCACTAATTCAATGGCCTGGAAATTTGATGTTGAATTTTGTTGCCATCTATTATCGTTTTTACGGCCATGTTTCATCCAAATGAAGCCATCTTGCACCATTTGAATGGCCTTGAAATTTGATGATGAGTTTTTTTGCCATCTATTATCGTTGTTACGGCCATGTTTCATCCAAATGAAGCAATATTTCACTATTTGAATGGTCTTGAAATTTGATGTTGAGTTTTTTTGTCATCTTTTATCGTTGTTACGGCCATGTTTCATCCAAATGAAGCCATATTGCACGATTTGAATATACTTAAAATTTGATGTTGAGTTTTGTTGCCATCTATTATCGTTGTTACGGCCATGTTTCATCCAAATGAAGCCATATTGCACTATTTGAATGGCCTTGAAATTTGATGTTGAGTTTTTTTGCCATCTATTATCGTTGTTACGGCCATGTTTCATCCAAATGAAGCCATCTTGCACTATTTGAATGGCCTTGAAATTTGATGATGAGTTTTGTTGCCATCTATTATCGTTGTTACGGCCATGTTTTATCCAAATGAAGCCATCTTGCACTATTTGAATGGCCTTGAAATTTGATGTTGAATTTTGTTGCCATCTATTATCGTTGTTACGGCCATGTTTCATCCAAATGAAGCCATATTGCACTATTTGCATGTACTTAAAATTTGATGTTGAGTTTTGTTGCCATCTATTATCGTTGTTACGGCCATGTTTCATCCAAATGAAGCCATATTGCACTATTTGAATGGCCTTGAAATTTGATGTTGAATTTTGTTGCCATCTATTATCGTTGTTACGGCCATGTTTCATCCAAATAAAGGCATCTTGCACTAATTCAATGGCCTGGAAATTTGATGTTGAATTTTGTTGCCATCTATTATCGTTTTTACGGCCATGTTTCATCCAAATGAAGCCATCTTGCACCATTTGAATGGCCTTGAAATTTGATGATGAGTTTTTTTGCCATCTATTATCGTTGTTACGGCCATGTTTCATCCAAATGAAGCCATATTGCACTATTTGAATGGCCTTGAAATTTGATGTTGAGTTTTTTTGCCATCTATTATCGTTGTTACGGCCATGCTTCATCCAAATGAAGCCATCTTGCACTAATTCAATGGCCTTGAAATTTGATGTTGAATTTTGTTGCCATCTATTATCGTTGTTACGGCCATGTTTCATCCAAATGAAGCCATATTGCACTATTTGACTGGCCTTGAAATTTGATGTTGAGTTTTGTTGCCATCTATTATCGTTGTTACGGCCATGTTTCATCCAAATGAAGCCATCTTGCACTAATTCAATGGCCTTCAAATTTGATGTTGAATATTGTTGTTAGCTATTATCGTTGTTACGGCCATGTTTCATCCAAATGAAGCCATATTGCACTATTTGAATGGCCTTGAAATTTGATTTTGAGTTTTTTGCCATCTATTATCGTTGTTACGGCCATGTTTCATCCAAATGAAGCCATATTGCACTATTTGAATGGCCTTGAAATTTGATGATGAGTTTTTTTGCCATCTATTATCGTTGTTACGGCCATGTTTTATCCAAATGAAGCCATCTTGCACTATTTGAATGGCCTTGAAATTTGATGTTGAATTTTGTTGCCATCTATTATCGTTGTTACGGCCATGTTTCATCCAAATGAAGCCATATTGCACTATTTGCATGTACTTAAAATTTGATGTTGAGTTTTTTTGCCATCTATTATCGTTGTTACGGCCATGTTTCATCCAAATGAAGCCATATTGCACTATTTGAATGGCCTTGAAATTTGATGTTGAGTTTTTTTGCCATCTATTATCGTTGTTACGGCCATGCTTCATCCAAATGAAGCCATCTTGCACTAATTCAATGGCCTTGAAATTTGATGTTGAATTTTGTTGCCATCTATTATCGTTGTTACGGCCATGTTTCATCCAAATGAAGCCATATTGCACTATTTGACTGGCCTTGAAATTTGATGTTGAGTTTTGTTGCCATCTATTATCGTTGTTACGGCCATGTTTCATCCAAATGAAGCCATCTTGCACTAATTCAATGGCCTTCAAATTTGATGTTGAATATTGTTGTTAGCTATTATCGTTGTTACGGCCATGTTTCATCCAAATGAAGCCATATTGCACTATTTGAATGGCCTTGAAATTTGATTTTGAGTTTTTTGCCATCTATTATCGTTGTTACGGCCATGTTTCATCCAAATGAAGCCATATTGCACTATTTGAATGGCCTTGAAATTTGATGATGAGTTTTGTTGCCATCTATTATCGTTGTTACGGCCATGTTTTATCCAAATGAAGCCATCTTGCACTATTTGAATGGCCTTGAAATTTGATGTTGAATTTTGTTGCCATCTATTATCGTTGTTACGGCCATGTTTCATCCAAATGAAGCCATATTGCACTATTTGCATGTACTTAAAATTTGATGTTGAGTTTTGTTGCCATCTATTATCGTTGTTACGGCCATGTTTCATCCAAATTAAGCCATATAGCACTATTTGAATGGCCTTGAAATTTGATGTTGAATTTTGTTGCCATCTATTATCGTTGTTACGGCCATGTTTCATCCAACTAAAGGCATCTTGCACTAATTCAATGGCCTTGAAATTTGATGTTGAATTTTTTGCCATCTATTATCGTTGTTACGGCCATGTTTCATCCAAATAAAGCCATCTTGCACTATTTGAATGGCCTTGAAATTTGATGATGAGTTTTTTTGCCATCTATTATCGTTGTTACGGCCATGTTTCATCCAAATGAAGCCATATTGCACTATTTGAATGGCCTTGAAATTTGATGTTGAGTTTTTTTGCCATCTATTATCGTTGTTACGGCCATGCTTCATCCAAATGAAGCCTTCTTGCACTAATTCAATGGCCTTGAAATTTGATGTTGAATTTTGTTGCCATCTATTATCGTTGTTACGGCCATGTTTCATCCAAATGAAGCCATATTGCACTATTTGACTGGCCTTGAAATTTGATGTTGAATTTTGTTGCCATCTATTATCGTTGTTACGGCCATGTTTCATCCAAATGAAGCCATATTGCACTATTTGAATGGTCTTGAAATTTGATGTTGAGTTTTTTTGCCATCTATTATCGTTGTTACGGCCATGTTTCATCCAAATGAAGCCATCTTGCATTATTTGAATGGCCTTGAAATTTGATGTTGAATTTTGTTGCCATCTATTATCGTTGTTACGGCCATGTTTCATCCAAATGAAGCCATCTTGCACTAATTCAATGGCCTTGTAATTTGATGTTGAATTTTGTTGTCAGCTATTATCGTTGTTACGGCCATGTTTCATCCAAATGAAGCCATATTGCACTATTTGAATGGCCTTGAAATTTGATGTTGAGTTTTTTGCCATCTATTATCGTTGTTACGGCCATGTTTCATCCAAATGAAGCCATCTTGCACTATTTCAATGGCCTTGAAATTTGATGTTGAGTTTTTTTTGCCATCTATTATCGTTGTTACGGCCATGTTTCATCCAAATGAAGCCATATTGCACTATTTGAATGGCCTTGAAATTTGATGTTGAGTTTTTTTGCCATCTATTATCGTTGTTAACGTACTTAACAACATGCCCGTCATGGGTTCAAGCCCTAAATAGACCGTGCTTCCACACGTAGGACTGACTATCCTGCTATGGTAACAATAAGTCACTGAAAGCCAAGCTCACTTCACTAGTGGGTACTTGGCAGGCCCTTGACCGACAGTGGTTGTTGTGCCAAAGAAAAAAAAAATTACCGTTGTTACGGCCATGTTACATCCAAATAAAGACATCTTGCACTAATTCATTGGCCTTGAAATTTGATGTTGAATTTTGTTGCCATCTATTATCCTTGTTACGGCCATGTTTCATCCAAATAAAGGCATCTTGCACTAATTCAATGGCCTTGAAATTTGATGTTGAATTTTGTTGCCATCTATTATCGTTGTTACGGCCATGTTTCATCCAAATGAAGCCATATTGCACTATTTGACTGGCCTTGAAATTTGATGTTGAGTTTTGTTGCCATCTATTATCCTTGTTACGGCCATGTTTCATCCAAATAAAGGCATCTTGCACTAATTCAATGGCCTTGAAATTTGATGTTGAATTTTGTTGCCATCTATTATCGTTGTTACGGCCATGTTTTATCCAAATGAAGCCATATTGCACTATTTGAATGGCCTTGAAATTTGATGATGAGTTTTTTTGCCATCTATTATCGTTGTTACGGCCATGTTTCATCCAAATGAAGCCATCTTGCACTATTTGAATGGCCTTGAAATTTGATGTTGAATTTTGTTGCCATCTATTATCGTTGTTAACGTACTTAACAACATGCCCGTCATGGGTTCAAGCCCCAAATAGACCGTGCTCCCATACGTAGGACTGACTATCCTGCTATGGTAACAATAAGTCACTGAAAGCCAAGCTCACTTCACTAGTGGGTACTTGGCAGGCCCTTGACCGACAGTGGTTGTTGTGCCAAAGAAAAAAGAAAAAATTACCGTTGTTACGGCCATGTTACATCCAAATAAAGGCATCTTGCACTAATTCATTGGCCTTGAAATTTGATGTTGAATTTTGTTGCCATCTATTATCGTTGTTACGGCCATGTTTCATCCAAATGAAGCCATCTTGCACTATTTGAATGGCCTTGAAATTTGATGTTGAATTTTGTTGCCATCTATTATCGTTGTTACGGCCATGTTTCATCCAAATAAAGGCATCTTGCACTAATTCAATGGCCTTGAAATTTGATGTTGAATTTTGTTGCCATCTATTATCGTTGTTACGGCCATGTTTCATCCAAATGAAGCCATCTTGCACTATTTGAATGGCCTTGAAATTTGATGTTGAGTTTTGTTGCCATCTATTATCGTTGTTACGGCCATGTTTTATCCAAATGAAGCCATATTGCACTATTTGAATGGCCTTGAAATTTGATGTTGAGTTTTGTTGCCATCTATTATCGTTGTTACGGCCATGTTTCATCCAAATTAAGGCATCTTGCACTAATTCAATGGCCTTGAAATTTGATGTTGAATTTTGTTGCCATCTATTATCGTTGTTACGGCCGTGTTTCATCCAAATGAAGCCATCTTGCACTATTTGAATGGCCTTGAAATTTGATGATGAGTTTTTTTGCCATCTATTATCGTTGTTACGGCCATGTTTCATCCAAATAAAGGCATCTTGCACTAATTCAATGGCCTTGAAATTTGATGTTGAATTTTGTTGCCATCTATTATCGTTGTTACGGCCATGTTTCATCCAAATGAAGCCATATTGCACTATTTGACTGGCCTTGAAATTTGATGTTGAGTTTTGTTGCCATCTATTATCGTTGTTACGGCCATGTTTCATCCAAATGAAGCCATCTTGCACTATTTGAATGGCCTTGAAATTTGATGTTGAATTTTGTTGCCATCTATTATCGTTGTTACGGCCATGTTTCATCCAAATGAAGCCATATTGCACTATTTGACTGGCCTTGAAATTTGATGTTGAGTTTTGTTGCCATCTATTATCGTTGTTACGGCCATGCTTCATCCAAATGAAGCCATATTGCACTATTTGAATGGTCTTGAAATTTGATGTTGAGTTTTTTTGCCATCTATTATCGTTGTTACGGCCATGCTTCATCCAAATGAAGCCATCTTGCACTAATTCAATGGCCTTGAAATTTGATGTTGAATTTTGTTGCCATCTATTATCGTTGTTACGGCCATGTTTCATCCAAATGAAGCCATATTGCACTATTTGACTGGCCTTGAAATTTGATGTTGAGTTTTGTTGCCATCTATTATCGTTGTTACGGCCATGTTTCATCCAAATGAAGCCATCTTGCACTATTTGAATGGCCTTGAAATTTGATGTTGAATTTTGTTGCCATCTATTATCGTTGTTACGGCCATGTTTCATCCAAATGAAGCCATCTTGCACTATTTGAATGACCTTGAAATTTGATGTTGAATTTTGTTGTCATCTATTATCGTTGTTACGGCCATGTTACATCCAAATGAAGCCATTTTGCACTAATTCAATGGCCTTGAAATTTGATGTTGAATCTTGTTGCCATCTATTATCGTTGTTAACGTACTTAACAACATGCCCGTCATGGGTTCAAGCCCCGAATAGACCGTGCTCCCATACGTAGGACTGACTATCCTGCTATGGTAACAATAAGTCACTGAAAGCCAAGCTCACTTCACTAGTGGGTACTTGGCAGGCCCTTGACCGACAGTGGTTGTTGTGCCAAAGAAAAAAAAAATTACCGTTGTTACGGCCATGTTACATCCAAATAAAGACATCTTGCACTAATTCATTGGCCTTGAAATTTGATGTTGAATTTTGTTGCCATCTATTATCGTTGTTACGGCCATGTTTCATCCAAATGAAGCCATCTTGCTCTAGTTGAATGGCCTTGAAATTGAATGTTGAATTTTGTTGCCATCTATTATCGTTGTTACGGCCATGTTTCATCCAAATGAAGCCATATTGCACTATTTGAATGGTCTTGAATTTTGATGTTGAGTTTTTTTGTCATCTTTTATCGTTATTACGGCCATGTTTCATCCAAATGAAGCCATATTGCACGATTTGAATATACTTAAAATTTGATGTTGAGTTTTGTTGCCATCTATTATCGTTGTTACGGCCATGTTTCATCCAAATGAAGCCATATTGCACTATTTGAATGGCCTTGAAATTTGATGTTGAGTTTTTTTGCCATCTATTATCGTTGTTACGGCCATGTTTCATCCAAATGAAGCCATCTTGCACTATTTGAATGGCCTTGAAATTTGATGATGAGTTTTGTTGCCATCTATTATCGTTGTTACGGCCATGTTTTATCCAAATGAAGCCATCTTGCACTATTTGAATGGCCTTGAAATTTGATGTTGAATTTTGTTGCCATCTATTATCGTTGTTACGGCCATGTTTCATCCAAATGAAGCCATATTGCACTATTTGCATGTACTTAAAATTTGATGTTGAGTTTTGTTGCCATCTATTATCGTTGTTACGGCCATGTTTCATCCAAATGAAGCCATATTGCACTATTTGAATGGCCTTGAAATTTGATGTTGAATTTTGTTGCCATCTATTATCGTTGTTACGGCCATGTTTCATCCAAATAAAGGCATCTTGCACTAATTCAATGGCCTGGAAATTTGATGTTGAATTTTGTTGCCATCTATTATCGTTTTTACGGCCATGTTACATCCAAATGAAGCCATCTTGCACCATTTGAATGGCCTTGAAATTTGATGATGAGTTTTTTTGCCATCTATTATCGTTGTTACGGCCATGTTTCATCCAAATGAAGCCATATTGCACTATTTGAATGGCCTTGAAATTTGATGTTGAGTTTTTTTGCCATCTATTATCGTTGTTACGGCCATGCTTCATCCAAATGAAGCCATCTTGCACTAATTCCATGGCCTTGAAATTTGATGTTGAATTTTGTTGCCATCTATTATCGTTGTTACGGCCATGTTTCATCCAAATGAAGCCATATTGCACTATTTGACTGGCCTTGAAATTTGATGTTGAGTTTTGTTGCCATCTATTATCGTTGTTAAGGCCATGTTTCATCCAAATGAAGCCATATTGCACTATTTGAATGGTCTTGAAATTTGATGTTGAGTTTTTTTGCCATCTATTATCGTTGTTACGGCCATGTTTCATCCAAATGAAGCCATCTTGCACTATTTGAATGGCCTTGAAATTTGATGTTGAATTTTGTTGCCATCTATTATCGTTGTTACGGCCATGTTTCATCCAAATGAAGCCATCTTGCACTAATTCAATGGCCTTGAAATTTGATGTTGAATATTGTTGTTAGCTATTATCGTTGTTACGGCCATGTTTCATCCAAATGAAGCCATATTGCACTATTTGAATGGCCTTGAAATTTGATTTTGAGTTTTTTGCCATCTATTATCGTTGTTACGGCCATGTTTCATCCAAATAAAGGCATCTTGCACTATTTGAATGGCCTTGAAATTTGATGTTGAGTTTTTTTTGCCATCTATTATCGTTGTTACGGCCATGTTTCATCCAAATGAAGCCATATTGCACTATTTGAATGGCCTTGAAATTTGATGTTGAGTTTTTTTGCCATCTATTATCGTTGTTAACGTACTTAACAACATGCCCGTCATGGGTTCAAGCCCTAAATAGACCGTGCTTCCACACGTAGGACTGACTATCCTGCTATGGTAACAATAAGTCACTGAAAGCCAAGCTCACTTCACTAGTGGGTACTTGGCAGGCCCTTGACCGACAGTGGTTGTTGTGCCAAAGAAAAAAAAATTACCGTTGTTACGGCCATGTTACATCCAAATAAAGACATCTTGCACTAATTCATTGGCCTTGAAATTTGATGTTGAATTTTGTTGCCATCTATTATCGTTGTTTCGGCCATGTTTCATCCAAATGAAGCTGTCTTGCACTATTTGAATGGCCTTGAAATTGATTGTTGAATTTTGTTGCCATCTATTATCGTTGTTACGGCCATGTTTCATCCAAATGAAGCCATCTTGCACTATTTGAATGTCCTTGAAATTTGATGTTGAATTTTGTTGCCATCTATTACCGTTGTTACGGCCATGTTTCATCCAAATGAAGCCATCTTGCACTATTTGAATGGCCTTGAAATTTGATGTTGAGTTTTGTTGCCATCTATTATCGTTGTTACGGCCATGTTACATCCAAATAAAGGCATCTTGCACTATTTGAATGGCCTTGAAATTTGATGTTGAATTTTGTTGCCATCTATTATCGTTGTTACGGCCATGTTTCATCCAAATGAAGCCATCTTGCACTATTTGAATGGCCTTGAAATTTGATGTTGAATTTTGTTGCCATCTATTATCGTTGTTAACGTACTTAACAACATGCCCGTCATAGGTTCAAGCCCCGAATAGACCGTGCTCCCATACGTAGGACTGACTATCCTGCTATGGTAACAATAAGTCACTGAAAGCCAAGCTCACTTCACTAGTGGGTACTTGGCAGGCCCTTGACCGACAGTGGTTGTTGTGCCAAAGAAAAAAAAAATTACCGTTGTTACGGCCATGTTACATCCAAATAAAGACATCTTGCACTAATTCATTGGCCTTGAAATTTGATGTTGAATTTTGTTGCCATCTATTATCGTTGTTACGGCCATGTTTCATCCAAATGAAGCCATCTTGCTCTAGTTGAATGGCCTTGAAATTGAATGATGAGTTTTGTTGCCATCTATTATCGTTGTTACGGCCATGTTTTATCCAAATGAAGCCATCTTGCACTATTTGAATGGCCTTGAAATTTGATGTTGAATTTTGTTGCCATCTATTATCGTTGTTACGGCCATGTTTCATCCAAATGAAGCCATATTGCACTATTTGAATGGCCTTAAAATTTGATGTTGAGTTTTGTTGCCATCTATTATCGTTGTTACGGCCATGTTTCATCCAAATGAAGCCATATTGCACTATTTGAATGGCCTTGAAATTTGATGTTGAATTTTGTTGCCATCTATTATCGTTGTTACGGCCATGTTTCATCCAAATAAAGGCATCTTGCACTAATTCAATGGCCTTGAAATTTGATGTTGAATTTTGTTGCCATCTATTATCGTTGTTACGGCCATGTTTCATCCAAATAAAGCCATCTTGCACTATTTGAATGGCCTTGAAATTTGATGATGAGTTTTTTTGCCATCTATTATCGTTGTTACGGCCATGTTTCATCCAAATGAAGTCATATTGCACTATTTGAATGGCCTTGAAATTTGATGTTGAGTTTTTTTGCCATCTATTATCGTTGTTACGGCCATGCTTCATCCAAATGAAGCCATCTTGCACTAATTCAATGGCCTTGAAATTTGATGTTGAATTTTGTTGCCATCTATTATCGTTGTTACGGCCATGTTTCATCCAAATGAAGCCATATTGCACTATTTGACTGGCCTTGAAATTTGATGTTGAGTTTTGTTGCCATCTATTATCGTTGTTACGGCCATGTTTCATCCAAATGAAGCCATATTGCACTATTTGAATGGTCTTGAAATTTGATGTTGTGTTTTTTTGCCATCTATTATCGTTGTTACGGCCATGTTTCATCCAAATGAAGCCATCTTGCACTATTTGAATGGCCTTGAAATTTGATGTTGAATTTTGTTGCCATCTATTATCGTTGTTACGGCCATGTTTCATCCAAATGAAGCCATCTTGCACTAATTCAATGGCCTTGTAATTTGATGTTGAATTTTGTTGTCAGCTATTATCGTTGTTACGGCCATGTTTCATCCAAATGAAGCCATATTGCACTATTTGAATGGCCTTGAAATTTGATTTTGAGTTTTTTGCCATCTATTATCGTTGTTACGGCCATGTTTCATCCAAATGAAGCTATCTTGCACTATTTCAATGGCCTTGAAATTTGATGTTGAGTTTTTTTTGCCATCTATTATCGTTGTTACGGCCATGTTTCATCCAAATGAAGCCATATTGCACTATTTGAATGGCCTTGAAATTTGATGTTGAGTTTTTTTGCCATCTATTATCGTTGTTAACGTACTTAACAACATGCCCGTCATGGGTTCAAGCCCTAAATAGACCGTGCTTCCACACGTAGGACTGACTATCCTGCTATGGTAACAATAAGTCACTGAAAGCCAAGCTCACTTCACTAGTGGGTACTTGGCAGGCCCTTGACCGACAGTGGTTGTTGTGCCAAAGAAAAAAAAAAATTACCGTTGTTACGGCCATGTTACATCCAAATAAAGACATCTTGCACTAATTCATTGGCCTTGAAATTTGATGTTGAATTTTGTTGCCATCTATTATCGTTGTTACGGCCATGTTTCATCCAAATGAAGCCATCTTGCACTATTTGAATGGCCTTGAAATTTGATGTTGAATTTTGTTGCCATCTATTATCGTTGTTACGGCCATGTTTCATCCAAATGAAGCCATATTGCACTATTTGAATGGCCTTGAAATTTGATGTTGAGTTTTGTTGCCATCTATTATCCTTGTTACGGCCATGTTTCATCCAAATGAAGCCATCTTGCACTATTTGAATGGCCTTGAAATTTGATGTTGAATTTTGTTGCCATCTATTATCGTTGTTACGGCCATGTTTTATCCAAATGAAGCCATATTGCACTATTTGAATGGCCTTGAAATTTGATGATGAGTTTTTTTGCCATCTATTATCGTTGTTACGGCCATGTTTCATCCAAATGAAGCCATCTTGCACTATTTGAATGGCCTTGAAATTTGATGTTGAATTTTGTTGCCATCTATTATCGTTGTTAACGTACTTAACAACATGCCCGTCATGGGTTCAAGCCCCAAATAGACCGTGCTCCCATACGTAGGACTGACTATCCTGCTATGGTAACAATAAGTCACTGAAAGCCAAGCTCACTTCACTAGTGGGTACTTGGCAGGCCCTTGACCGACAGTGGTTGTTGTGCCAAAGAAAAAAGAAGAAAATATCGTTGTTACGGCCATGTTACATCCAAATAAAGGCATCTTGCACTAATTCATTGGCCTTGAAATTTGATGTTGAATTTTGTTGCCATCTATTATCGTTGTTACGGCCATGTTTCATCCAAATGAAGCCATCTTGCACTATTTGAATGGCCTTGAAATTTGATGTTGAATTTTGTTGCCATCTATTATCGTTGTTACGGCCATGTTTCATCCAAATAAAGGCATCTTGCACTAATTCAATGGCCTTGAAATTTGATGTTGAATTTTGTTGCCATCTATTATCGTTGTTACGGCCATGTTTCATCCAAATGAAGCCATCTTGCACTATTTGAATGGCCTTGAAATTTGATGATGAGTTTTGTTGCCATCTATTATCGTTGTTACGGCCATGTTTTATCCAAATGAAGCCATCTTGCACTATTTGAATGGCCTTGAAATTTGATGTTGAGTTTTGTTGCCATCTATTATCGTTGTTACGGCCATGTTTCATCCAAATTAAGGCATCTTGCACTAATTCAATGGCCTTGAAATTTGATGTTGAATTTTGTTGCCATCTATTATCGTTGTTACGGCCGTGTTTCATCCAAATGAAGCCATCTTGCACTATTTGAATGGCCTTGAAATTTGATGATGAGTTTTTTTGCCATCTATTATCGTTGTTACGGCCATGTTTCATCCAAATAAAGGCATCTTGCACTAATTCAATGGCCTTGAAATTTGATGTTGAATTTTGTTGCCATCTATTATCGTTGTTACGGCCATGTTTCATCGGAACGAAGCCATCTTGCACTATTTGAATGGCCTTGAAATTTGATGTTGAATTTTGTTGCCATCTATTATCGTTGTTACGGCCATGTTTCATCGGAATGAAGCCATCTTGCGCTATTTGAATGGCCTTGAAATTTGATGTTGAATTTTGTTGCCATCTATTATCGTTGTTACGGCCATGTTTCATCCAAATAAAGGCATCTTGCACTAATTCAATGGCCTTGAAATTTGATGTTGAATTTTGTTGCCATCTATTATCGTTGTTACGGCCATGTTTCATCCAAATGAAGCCATATTGCACTATTTGCATGTACTTAAAATTTGATGATGAGTTTTTTTGCCATCTATTATCGTTGTTACGGCCATGTTTCATCCAAATGAAGCCATCTTGCACTATTTGAATGGCCTTGAAATTTGATGTTGAATTTTGTTGCCATCTATTATCGTTGTTACGGCCATGTTTCATCCAAATAAAGGCATCTTGCACTAATTCATTGGCCTTGAAATTTGATGTTGAATTTTGTTGCCATCTATTATCGTTGTTACGGCCATGTTTCATCGGAATGAAGCCATCTTGCACTATTTGAATGGCCTTGAAATTTGATGTTGAATTTTGTTGCCATCTATTATCGTTGTTACGGCCATGTTTCATCCAAATAAAGGCATCTTGCACTAATTCAATGGCCTTGAAATTTGATGTTGAATTTTGTTGCCATCTATTATCGTTGTTACGGCCATGTTTCATCCAAATGAAGCCATATTGCACTATTTGCATGTACTTAAAATTTGATTTTGAGTTTTGTTGCCATCTAATATCGTTGTTACGGCCATGTTTCATCCAAATGAAGCCATCTTGCACTATTTGAATGGCCTTGAAATTTGATGTTGAATTTTGTTGCCATCTATTATCGTTGTTACGGCCATGTTTCATCCAAATAAAGGCATCTTGCACTAATTCAATGGCCTTGAAATTTGATGTTGAATTTTGTTGCCATCTATTATCGTTGTTACGGCCATGTTTCATCCAAATGAAGCCATCTTGCACTATTTGAATGGCCTTGAAATTTGATGTTGAATTTTGTTGCCATCTATTATCGTTGTTACGGCTATGTTTCATCCAAATAAAGCCATCTTGCACTATTTGAATGGCCTTGAAATTTGATGTTGAGTTTTGTTGCCATCTATTATCGTTGTTACGGCCATGTTTCATCCAAATAAAGGCATCTTGCACTATTTCAATGGCCTTGAAATTTGATGTTGAATTTTGTTGCCATCTATTATCGTTGTTACGGCCATGTTTCATCCAAATGAAGCCATCTTGCACTATTTGAATGGCCTTGAAATTTGATGATGAGTTTTTTTGCCATCTATTATCGTTGTTACGGCCATGTTTCATCCAAATGAAGCCATCTTGCACTATTTGAATGGCCTTGAAATTTGATGTTGAGTTTTTTTGCCATCTATTATCGTTGTTACGGCCATGCTTCATCCAAATGAAGCCATCTTGCACTATTTGAATGGCCTTGAAATTTGATGTTGAATTTTGTTGCCATCTATTATCGTTGTTACGGCCATGTTTCATCCAAATGAAGCCATCTTGCACTATTTGAATGGCCTTGAAATTTGATGTTGAGTTTTTTTGCCATCTATTATCGTTGTTACGGCCATGTTTCATCCAAATGAAGCCATCTTGCACTATTTGAATGGCCTTGAAATTTGATGTTGAATTTTGTTGCCATCTATTATCGTTGTTACGGCCATGTTTCATCCAAATGAAGCCATCTTGCACTATTTGAATGGCCTTGAAATTTGATGTTGAATTTTGTTGCCATCTATTATCGTTGTTACGGCCATGTTTCATCCAAATGAAGCCATATTGTACAATTTGAATGGCCTTGAAATTTGATGTTGAATTTTGTTGCCATCTATTATCGTTGTTACGGCCATGTTTTATCCAAATGAAGCCATTTTGCACTATTTGAATGGCCTTGAAATTTGATGTTGAGTTTTGTTGCCATCTATTATCGTTGTTACGGCCATGTTTCATCCAAATGAAGCCATCTTGCACTAGTTGAATGGCCTTGAAATTTGATGTTGAATTTTGTTGCCATCTATTATCGTTGTTAACGTACTTAACAACATGCCCGTCATGGGTTCAAGCCCCAAATAGACCGTGCTCCCATACGTAGGACTGACTATCCTGCTATGGTAACAATAAGTCACTGAAAGCCAAGCTCACTTCACTAGTGGGTACTTGGCAGGCCCTTGACCGACAGTGGTTGTTGTGCCAAAGAAAAAAGAAGAAAATATCGTTGTTACGGCCATGTTACATCCAAATAAAGGCATCTTGCACTATTTGAATGGCCTTGAAATTTGATGTTGAATTTTGTTGCCATCTATTATCGTTGTTACGGCCATGTTTCATCCAAATGAAGCCATCTTGCACTATTTGAATGGCCTTGAAATTTGATGTTGAATTTTGTTGCCATCTATTATCGTTGTTACGGCCATGTTTCATCCAAATAAAGGCATCTTGCACTAATTCAATGGCCTTGAAATTTGATGTTGAATTTTGTTGCCATCTATTATCGTTGTTACGGCCATGTTTCATCCAAATGAAGCCATATTGCACTATTTGCATGTACTTAAAATTTGATGTTGAGTTTTGTTGCCATCTATTATCGTTGTTACGGCCATGTTTCATCCAAATGAAGCCATCTTGCACTATTTGAATGGCCTTGAAATTTGATGTTGAATTTTGTTGCCATCTATTATCGTTGTTACGGCCATGTTTCATCCAAATGAAGCCATCTTGCACTATTTGAATGGCCTTGAAATTTGATGTTGAGTTTTGTTGCCATCTATTATCGTTGTTACGGCCATGTTTCATCCAAATAAAGGCATCTTGCACTAATTCAATGGCCTTGAAATTTGATGTTGAATTTTGTTGCCATCTATTATCGTTGTTACGGCCATGTTTCATCCAAATGAAGCCATATTGCACTATTTGAATGGCCTTGAAATTTGATGATGAGTTTTTTTGCCATCTATTATCGTTGTTACGGCTATGTTTCATCCAAATGAAGCCATCTTGCACTATTTGAATGGCCTTGAAATTTGATGTTGAGTTTTGTTGCCATCTATTATCGTTGTTACGGCCATGTTTCATCCAAATGAAGCCATCTTGCACTATTTGCATGTACTTAAAATTTAATGTTGAGTTTTTTTGCCATCTATTATCGTTGTTACGGCCATGTTTTCATCCAAATGAAGCCATCTTGCACTATTTGAATGGCCTTGAAATTTGATGTTGAGTTTTTTTGCCATCTATTATCCTTGTTACGGCCATGTTTTATCCAAATGAAGCCATCTTGCACTATTTGAATGGCCTTGAAATTTGATGTTGAATTTTGTTGCCATCTATTATCGTTGTTACGGTCATGTTTCATCCAAATAAAGGCATCTTGCACTAATTCAATGGCCTTGAAATTTGATGTTGAATTTTGTTGCCATCTATTATCGTTGTTACGGCCATGTTTCATCCAAATAAAGGCATCTTGCACTAATTCAATGGCCTTGAAATTTGATGTTGAATTTTGTTGCCATCTATTATCGTTGTTACGGCCATGTTTCATCCAAATGAAGCCATATTGCACTATTTGAATGGCCTTGAAATTTGATGATGAGTTTTTTTGCCATCTATTATCGTTGTTACGGCTATGTTTCATCCAAATGAAGCCATCTTGCACTATTTGAATGTCCTTGAAATTTGATGATGAGTTTTTTTGCCATCTATTATCGTTGTTACGGCCATGTTTCATCCAAATGAAGCCATCTTGCACTATTTGCATGTACTTAAAATTTAATGTTGAATTTTGTTGCCATCTATTATCGTTGTTACGGCCATGTTTTCATCCAAATGAAGCCATCTTGCACTATTTGAATGGCCTTGAAATTTGATGTTGAATTTTGTTGCCATCTATTATCGTTGTTACGGCCATGTTTCATCCAAATGAAGCCATCTTGCACTATTTAAATGGCCTTGAAATTTGATGTTGAGTTTTGTTGCCATCTATTATCGTTGTTACGGCCATGTTTCATCCAAATGAAGCCATATTGCACTAATTCAATGGCCTTGAAATTTGATGTTGAATTTTGTTGCCATCTATTATCGTTGTTACGGCCATGTTTCATCCAAATGAAGCCATATTGCACTATTTGAATGGCCTTGAAATTTGATGTTGAATTTTGTTGCCATCTATTATCGTTGTTACGGCCATGTTTCATCCAAATGAAGCCATATTGCACTATTTGAATGGCCTTGAAATTTGATGTTGAGTTTTGTTGCCATCTATTATCGTTGTTACGGCCATGTTACATCCAAATAAAGGCATCTTGCACTAATTCATAGGCCTTGAAATTTGATGTTGAATTTTGTTGCCATCTATTATCGTTGTTACGGCCATGTTTCATCCAAATGAAGCCATCTTGCACTATTTGAATGGCCTTGAAATTTGATGTTGAATTTTGTTGCCATCTATTATCGTTGTTACGGCCATGTTTCATCCAAATGAAGCCATATTGCACTATTTGAATGTCCTTGAAATTTGATGTTGAGTTTTGTTGCCATCTATTATCGTTGTTACGGCCATGTTACATCCAAATAAAGGCATCTTGCACTAATTCATTGGCCTTGAAATTTGATGTTGAATTTTGTTGCCATCTATTATCGTTGTTACGGCCATGTTTCATCCAAATGAAGCCATATTTCACTATTTGAATGGTCTTGAAATTTGATGTTGAGTTTTTTTGTCATCTTTTATCGTTGTTACGGCCATGTTTCATCCAAATGAAGCCATATTGCTCGATTTGAATATACTTAAAATTTGATGTTGAGTTTTGTTGCCATCTATTATCGTTGTTACGGCCATGTTTCATCCAAATGAAGCCATATTGCACTATTTGAATGGCCTTGAAATTTGATGTTGAGTTTTTCTGCCATCTATTATCGTTGTTACGGCCATGTTTCATCCAAATGAAGCCATATTGCACTATTTGAATGGCCTTGAAATTTGATGATGAGTTTTGTTGCCATCTATTATCGTTGTTACGGCCATGTTTTATCCAAATGAAGCCATCTTGCACTATTTGAATGGCCTTGAAATTTGATGTTGAATTTTGTTGCCATCTATTATCGTTGTTACGGCCATGTTTCATCCAAATGAAGCCATATTGCACTATTTGCATGTACTTAAAATTTGATGTTGAGTTTTTTTGCCATCTATTATCGTTGTTACGGCCATGTTTCATCCAAACTAAGCCATATTGCACTATTTGAATGGCCTTGAAATTTGATGTTGAATTTTGTTGCCATCTATTATCGTTGTTACGGCCATGTTTCATCCAAATAAAGGCATCTTGCACTAATTCAATGGCCTTGAAATTTGATGTTGAATTTTGTTGCCATCTATTATCGTTGTTACGGCCATGTTTCATCCAAATAAAGCCATCTTGCACTATTTGAATGGCCTTGAAATTTGATGATGAGTTTTTTTGCCATCTATTATCGTTGTTACGGCCATGTTTCATCCAAATGAAGCCATATTGCACTATTTGAATGGCCTTGAAATTTGATGTTGAGTTTTTTGCCATCTATTATCGTTGTTACGGCCATGCTTCATCTAAATGAAGCCATCTTGCACTAATTCAATGGCCTTGAAATTTGATGTTGAATTTTGTTGCCATCTATTATCGTTGTTACGGCCATGTTTCATCCAAATGAAGCCATATTGCACTATTTGACTGGCCTTGAAATTTGATGTTGAGTTTTGTTGCCATCTATTATCGTTGTTACGGCCATGTTTCATCCAAATGAAGCCATATTGCACTATTTGAATGGTCTTGAAATTTGATGTTCAGTTTTTTTGCCATCTATTATCGTTGTTACGGCCATGTTTCATCCAAATGAAGCCATCTTGCACTATTTGAATGGCCTTGAAATTTGATGTTGAATTTTGTTGCCATCTATTATCGTTGTTACGGCCATGTTTCATCCAAATGAAGCCATCTTGCACTAATTCAATGGCCTTGTAATTTGATGTTGAATTTTGTTGTCAGCTATTATCGTTGTTACGGCCATGTTTCATCCAAATGAAGCCATATTGCACTATTTGAATGGCCTTGAAATTTGATTTTGAGTTTTTTGCCATCTATTATCGTTGTTACGGCCATGTTTCATCCAAATGAAGCCATCTTGCACTATTTCAATGGCCTTAAAATTTGATGTTGAGTTTTGTTGCCATCTATTATCGTTGTTACGGCCATGTTTCATCCAAATGAAGCCATATTGCACTATTTGAATGGCCTTGAAATTTGATGTTGAGTTTTGTTGCCATCTATTATCGTTGTTAACGTACTTAACAACATGCCCGTCATGGGTTCAAGCCCTAAATAGACCGTGCTTCCACACGTAGGACTGACTATCCTGCTATGGTAACAATAAGTCACTGAAAGCCAAGCTCACTTCACTAGTGGGTACTTGGCAGGCCCTTGACCGACAGTGGTTGTTGTGCCAAAGAAAAAAAAAATTACCGTTGTTACGGCCATGTTACATCCAAATAAAGACATCTTGCACTAATTCATTGGCCTTGAAATTTGATGTTGAATTTTGTTGCCATCTATTATCGTTGTTACGGCCATGTTTCATCCAAATGAAGCCATCTTGCACTATTTGAATGGCCTTGAAATTTGATGTTGAATTTTGTTGCCATCTATTATCGTTGTTACGGCCATGTTTCATCCAAATGAAGCCATATTGCACTATTTGAATGGCCTTGAAATTTGATGTTGAGTTTTGTTGCCATCTATTATTCTTGTTACGGCCATGTTTCATCCAAATAAAGGCATCTTGCACTAATTCAATGGCCTTGAAATTTGATGTTGAATTTTGTTGCCATCTATTATCGTTGTTACGGCCATGTTTTATCCAAATAAAGGCATCTTGCACTAATTCAATGGCCTTGAAATTTGATGTTGAATTTTGTTGCCATCTATTATCGTTGTTACGGCCATGTTTCATCCAAATGAAGCCATATTGCACTATTTGAATGGCCTTGAAATTTGATGATGAGTTTTTTTGCCATCTATTATCGTTGTTACGGCTATGTTTCATCCAAATGAAGCCATCTTGCACTATTTGAATGGCCTTGAAATTTGATGTTGAGTTTTGTTGCCATCTATTATCGTTGTTACGGCCATGTTTCATCCAAATAAAGGCATCTTGCACTATTTCAATGGCCTTGAAATTTGATGTTGAATTTTCTTGCCATCTATTATCGTTGTTACGGCCATGTTTCATCCAAATGAAGCCATCTTGCACTATTTGAATGTCCTTGAAATTTGATGATGAGTTTTTTTGCCATCTATTATCGTTGTTACGGCCATGTTTCATCCAAATGAAGCCATCTTGCACTATTTGCATGTACTTAAAATTTAATGTTGAGTTTTTTTGCCATCTATTATCGTTGTTACGGCCATGTTTTCATCCAAATGAAGCCATCTTGCACTATTTGAATGGCCTTGAAATTTGATGTTGAGTTTTTTTGCCATCTATTATCCTTGTTACGGCCATGTTTTATCCAAATGAAGCCATCTTGCACTATTCGAATGGCCTTGAAATTTGATGTTGAATTTTGTTGCCATCTATTATCGTTGTTACGGTCATGTTTCATCCAAATAAAGGCATCTTGCACTAATTCAATGGCCTTGAAATTTGATGTTGAATTTTGTTGCCATCTATTATCGTTGTTACGGCCATGTTTCATCCAAATGAAGCCATATTGCACTATTTGCATGTACTTAAAATTTGATTTTAAGTTTTGTTGCCATCTAATATCGTTGTTACGGCCATGTTTCATCCAAATGAAGCCATCTTGCACTATTTGAATGGCCTTGAAATTTGATGTTGAATTTTGTTGCCATCTATTATCGTTGTTACGGCCATGTTTCATCCAAATAAAGGCATCTTGCACTAATTCAATGGCCTTGAAATTTGATGTTGAATTTTGTTGCCATCTATTATCGTTGTTACGGCCATGTTTCATCCAAATGAAGCCATATTGCACTATTTGAATGGCCTTGAAATTTGATGATGAGTTTTTTTGCCATCTATTATCGTTGTTACGGCTATGTTTCATCCAAATGAAGCCATCTTGCACTATTTGAATGGCCTTGAAATTTGATGTTGAGTTTTGTTGCCATCTATTATCGTTGTTACGGCCATGTTTCATCCAAATAAAGGCATCTTGCACTATTTCAATGGCCTTGAAATTTGATGTTGAATTTTGTTGCCATCTATTATCGTTGTTACGGCCATGTTTCATCCAAATGAAGCCATCTTGCACTATTTGAATGGCCTTGAAATTTGATGATGAGTTTTTTTGCCATCTATTATCGTTGTTACGGCCATGCTTCATCCAAATGAAGCCAACTTGCACTATTTGAATGGCCTTGAAATTTGATGTTGAATTTTGTTGCCATCTATTATCGTTGTTACGGCCATGCTTCATCCAAATGAAGCCATCTTGCACTATTTGAATGGCCTTGAAATTTGATGTTGAGTTTTTTTTGCCATCTATTATCGTTGTTACGGCCATGTTTCATCCAAATGAAGCCATCTTGCACTATTTCAATGGCCTTGAAATTTGATGTTGAATTTTGTTGCCATCTATTATCGTTGTTACGGCCATGTTTCATCCAAATGAAGCCATCTTGCACTATTTGAATGGCCTTGAAATTTGATGTTGAATTTTGTTGCCATCTATTATCGTTGTTACGGCCATGTTTCATCCAAATGAAGCCATATTGTACAATTTGAATGGCCTTGAAATTTGATGTTGAATTTTGTTGCCATCTATTATCGTTGTTACGGCCATGTTTTATCCAAATGAAGCCATTTTGCACTATTTGAATGGCCTTGAAATTTGATGTTGAGTTTTGTTGCCATCTATTATCGTTGTTACGGCCATGTTTCATCCAAATGAAGCCATCTTGCACTAGTTGAATGGCCTTGAAATTTGATGTTGAATTTTGTTGCCATCTATTATCGTTGTTAACGTACTTAACAACATGCCCGTCATGGGTTCAAGCCCTAAATAGACCGTGCTTCCACACGTAGGACTGACTATCCTGCTATGGTAACAATAAGTCACTGAAAGCCAAGCTCACTTCACTAGTGGGTACTTGGCAGGCCCTTGACCGACAGTGGTTGTTGTGCCAAAGAAAAAAAAAATTACCGTTGTTACGGCCATGTTACATCCAAATAAAGGCATCTTGCACTAATTCATTGGCCTTGAAATTTGATGTTGAATTTTGTTGCCATCTATTATCGTTGTTACGGCCATGTTACATCCAAATGAAGCCATCTTGCACTATTTGAATGGCCTTGAAATTTGATGTTGAATTTTGTTGCCATCTATTATCGTTGTTAACGTACTTAACAACATGCCCGTCATGGGTTCAAGCCCTAAATAGACCGTGCTCCCACACGTAGGACTGACTATCCTGCTATGGTAACAATAAGTCACTGAAAGCCAAGCTCACTTCACTAGTGGGTACTTGGCAGGCCCTTGACCGACAGTGGTTGTTGTGCCAAAGAAAAAAGAAGAAAATATCGTTGTTACGGCCATGTTACATCCAAATAAAGGCATCTTGCACTAATTCATTGGCCTTGAAATTTGATGTTGAATTTTGTTGCCATCTATTATCGTTGTTACGGCCATGTTTCATCCAAATGAAGCCATCTTGCACTATTTGAATGGCCTTGAAATTTGATGTTGAATTTTGTTGCCATCTATTATCGTTGTTACGGCCATGTTTCATCCAAATAAAGGCATCTTGCACTAATTCAATGGCCTTGAAATTTGATGTTGAATTTTGTTGCCATCTATTATCGTTGTTACGGCCATGTTTCATCCAAATGAAGCCATATTGCACTATTTGAATGGCCTTGAAATTTGATGATGAGTTTTGTTGCCATCTATTATCGTTGTTACGGCCATGTTTCATCCAAATGAAGCCATCTTGCACTATTTGAATGGCCTTGAAATTTGATGTTGAATTTTGTTGCCATCTATTATCGTTGTTACGGCCATGTTTCATCCAAATGAAGCCATCTTGCACTATTTGCATGTACTTAAAATTTAATGTTGAGTTTTTTGCCATCTATTATCGTTGTTAACGTACTTAACAACATGCCCGTCATGGGTTCAAGCCCTAAATAGACCGTGCTCCCACACGTAGGACTGACTATCCTGCTATGGTAACAATAAGTCACTGAAAGCCAAGCTCACTTCACTAGTGGGTACTTGGCAGGCCCTTGACCGACAGTGGTTGTTGTGCCAAAGAAAAAAAAATTATCGTTGTTACGGCCATGTTACATCCAAATGAAGGCATCTTGCACTAATTCATTGGCCTTGAAATTTGATGTTGAATTTTGTTGCCATCTATTATCGTTGTTACGGCCATGTTACATCCAAATGAAGCCATCTTGCACTATTTGAATGGCCTTGAAATTTGATGTTGAATTTTGTTGCCATCTATTATCGTTGTTACGGCCATGTTTCATCCAAATGAAGCCATATTGCACTATTTGAATGTCCTTGAAATTTGATGTTGAGTTTTTTTGCCATCTATTATCGTTGTTAACGTACTTAACAACATGCCCGTCATGGGTTCAAGCCCTAAATAGACCGTGCTCCCACACGTAGGACTGACTATCCTGCTATGGTAACAATAAGTCACTGAAAGCCAAGCTCACTTCACTAGTGGGTACTTGGCAGGCCCTTGACCGACAGTGGTTGTTGTGCCAAAGAAAAAAAAATTATCGTTGTTACGGCCATGTTACATCCAAATGAAGGCATCTTGCACTAATTCATTGGCCTTGAAATTTGATGTTGAATTTTGTTGCCATCTATTATCCTTGTTACGGCCATGTTACATCCAAATGAAGCCATCTTGCACTATTTGAATGGCCTTGAAATTTGATGTTGAATTTTGTTGCCATCTATTATCGTTGTTACGGCCATGTTTCATCCAAATAAAGGCATCTTGCACTATTTCAATGGCCTTGAAATTTGATGTTGAGTTTTGTTGCCATCTATTATCGTTGTTACGGCCATGTTACATCCAAATGAAGCCATCTTGCACTATTTGAATGTCCTTGAAATTTGATGTTGAGTTTTGTTGCCATCTATTATCGTTGTTACGGCCATGTTTCATCCAAATGAAGCCATCTTGCACTATTTGAATGGCCTTGAAATTTGATGTTGGGTTTTTTTTTGCCATCTATTATCGTTGTTACGGCCATGTTTCATCCAAATGAAGCCATCTTGCACTATTTGAATGGCCTTGAAATTTGATGTTGAATTTTGTTGCCATCTATTATCGTTGTTACGGCCATGTTTCATCCAAATGAAGCCATCTTGCACTATTTGAATGGCCTTGAAATTTGATGTTGGGTTTTTTTGCCATCTATTATCGTTGTTACGGCCATGTTTCATCCAAATGAAGCCATCTTGCACTATTTGAATGGCCTTGAAATTTGATGTTGAATTTTGTTGCCATCTATTATCGTTGTTACGGTCATGTTTCATCCAAATAAAGGCATCTTGCACTATTTCAATGGCCTTGAAATTTGATGTTGAATTTTGTTGCCATCTATTATCGTTGTTACGGCCATGTTTCATCCAAATGAAGCCATATTGCACTATTTGAATGGCCTTGAAATTTGATGTTGAGTTTTGTTGCCATCTATTATCGTTGTTACGGCCATGTTTCATCCAAATGAAGCCATATTGCACTATTTGCATGTACTTAAAATTTAATGTTGAGTTTTTTTGCCATCTATTATCGTTGTTACGGCCATGTTTCATCCAAATGAAGCCATCTTGCACTATTTGAATGGCCTTGAAATTTGATGTTGAGTTTTTTTGCCATCTATTATCCTTGTTACGGCCATGTTTTATCGAAATGAAGCCATCTTGCACTATTTGAATGGCCTTGAAATTTGATGTTGAATTTTGTTGCCATCTATTATCGTTGTTACGGTCATGTTTCATCCAAATAAAGGCATCTTGCACTATTTCAATGGCCTTGAAATTTGATGTTGAATTTTTTTGCCATCTATTATCGTTGTTACGGCCATGTTTCATCCAAATGAAGCCATATTGCACTATTTGAATGGCCTTGAAATTTGATGTTGAGTTTTGTTGCCATCTATTATCATTGTTACGGCCATGTTTCATCCAAATGAAGCCATATTACACTATTTGCATGTACTTTAAATTTAATGTTGAGTTTTTTTGCCATCTATTATCGTTGTTACGGCCATGTTTCATCCAAATGAAGCCATCTTGCACTATTTGAATGGCCTTGAAATTTGATGTTGAGTTTTGTTGCCATCTATTATCGTTGTTACGGCCATGTTTCATCCAAATGAAGCCATCTTGCACTAGTTGAATGGCCTTGAAATTTGATGTTGAATTTTGTTGCCATCTATTATCGTTGTTAACGTACTTAACAACATGCCCGTCATGGGTTCAAGCCCCGAATAGACCGTGCTCCCATACGTATGACTAACTATCCTGCTATGGTAACAATAAGTCACTGAAAGCCAAGCTCACTTCACTAGTGGGTACTTGGCAGGCCCTTGACCGACAGTGGTTGTTGTGCCAAAGAAAAAAGAAAAAATTAACGTTGTTACGGCCATGTTACATCCAAATAAAGGCATCTTGCACTAATTCATTGGCCTTGAAATTTGATGTTGAATTTTGTTGCCATCTATTTACGTTGTTGCGGCAATGTTTCATCCAAATGCCTGCGCCCACACGCACGGTCCAAAACAGCCGAAGTCATACAAAATCATGAAAAAGTCTGCGCCCGTTTGCTCCGGCATCCTCGTGAAGTTTACCGAGCCAAACCGAATAGTTGTGTTCGATAAACATGTGTGCGTATCAGGTAGCAGCATTTGTACTGCTTACCTGCCGTAAGCCGCTGTGATACCGAGCGAGACGCATAGACAACGCATCAAAAGGACATGTGTAGCCGTGAGGAAATTTTTCTGTGTCTCTTTTGCCTTGTCCTTGCCTTTAGATCCTGATGAGTAAAGCATGCATACCTTTCGGGTACGTTCGGGGTATAAGCTCTGTCCCTCTCATGTTAATGGTGAAGATAGAATCGTATGCCATCAGCTCTGCCTTCGGGCGTGGGCAGGCCTGTGGACGCCGTTTGTTCGCAGGCAATGAAGCCATCTTGCACTATTTGAATGGCCTTGAAATTTGATGTTGAATTTTGTTGCCATCTATTATCGTTGTTACGGCCATGTTTCATCCAAATAAAGGCATCTTGCACTAATTCAATGGCCTTGAAATTTGATGTTGAATTTTGTTGCCATCTATTATCGTTGTTACGGCCATGTTTCATCCAAATGAAGCCATCTTGCACTATTTGAATGGCCTTGAAATTTGATGATGAGTTTTGTTGCCATCTATTATCGTTGTTACGGCCATGTTTTATCCAAATGAAGCCATCTTGCACTATTTGAATGGCCTTGAAATTTGATGTTGAGTTTTGTTGCCATCTATTATCGTTGTTACGGCCATGTTTCATCCAAATTAAGGCATCTTGCACTAATTCAAAGGCCTTAAATTTGATGTTGAATTTTGTTGCCATCTATTATCGTTGTTACGGCCGTGTTTCATCCAAATGAAGCCATCTTGCACTATTTGAATGGCCTTGAAATTTGATGATGAGTTTATTTGCCATCTATTATCGTTGTTACGGCCATGTTTCATCCAAATAAAGGCATCTTGCACTAATTCAATGGCCTTGAAATTTGATGTTGAATTTTGTTGCCATCTATTATCGTTGTTACGGCCATGTTTCATCCAAATGAAGCCATATTGCACTATTTGCATGTACTTAAAATTTGATTTTGAGTTTTTTTGCCATCTATTATCGTTGTTACGGCCATGTTTCATCCAAATGAAGCCATCTTGCACTAATTGAATGGCCTTGAAATTTGATGTTGAATTTTGTTGCCATCTATTATCGTTGTTACGGCCATGTTTCATCCAAATAAAGGCATCTTGCACTAATTCATTGGCCTTGAAATTTGATGTTGAATTTTGTTGCCATCTATTATCGTTGTTACGGCCATGTTTCATCCAAATGAAGCCATCTTGCACTATTTGAATGGCCTTGAAATTTGATGTTGAATTTTGTTGCCATCTATTATCGTTGTTACGGCCATGTTTCATCCAAATAAAGGCATCTTGCACTAATTCAATGGCCTTGAAATTTGATGTTGAATTTTGTTGCCATCTATTATCGTTGTTACGGCCATGTTTCATCCAAATGAAGCCATATTGCACTATTTGCATGTACTTAAAATTTGATTTTGAGTTTTGTTGCCATCTAATATCGTTGTTACGGTCATGTTTCATCCAAATGAAGCCATCTTGCACTATTTGAATGGCCTTGAAATTTGATGTTGAATTTTGTTGCCATCTATTATCGTTGTTACGGCCATGTTTCATCCAAATAAAGGCATCTTGCACTAATTCAATGGCCTTGAAATTTGATGTTGAATTTTGTTGCCATCTATTATCGTTGTTACGGCCATGTTTCATCCAAATGAAGCCATCTTGCACTATTTGAATGGCCTTGAAATTTGATGATGAGTTTTGTTGCCATCTATTATCGTTGTTACGGCCATGTTTTATCCAAATGAAGCCATCTTGCACTATTTGAATGGCCTTGAAATTTGATGTTGAGTTTTGTTGCCATCTATTATCGTTGTTACGGCCATGTTTCATCCAAATTAAGGCATCTTGCACTAATTCAAAGGCCTTAAATTTGATGTTGAATTTTGTTGCCATCTATTATCGTTGTTACGGCCGTGTTTCATCCAAATGAAGCCATCTTGCACTATTTGAATGGCCTTGAAATTTGATGATGAGTTTATTTGCCATCTATTATCGTTGTTACGGCCATGTTTCATCCAAATAAAGGCATCTTGCACTAATTCAATGGCCTTGAAATTTGATGTTGAATTTTGTTGCCATCTATTATCGTTGTTACGGCCATGTTTCATCCAAATGAAGCCATATTGCACTATTTGCATGTACTTAAAATTTGATTTTGAGTTTTTTTGCCATCTATTATCGTTGTTACGGCCATGTTTCATCCAAATGAAGCCATCTTGCACTATTTGAATGGCCTTGAAATTTGATGTTGAATTTTGTTGCCATCTATTATCGTTGTTACGGCCATGTTTCATCCAAATAAAGGCATCTTGCACTAATTCATTGGCCTTGAAATTTGATGTTGAATTTTGTTGCCATCTATTATCGTTGTTACGGCCATGTTTCATCCAAATGAAGCCATCTTGCACTATTTGAATGGCCTTGAAATTTGATGTTGAATTTTGTTGCCATCTATTATCGTTGTTACGGCCATGTTACATCCAAATAAAGGCATCTTGCACTAATTCAATGGCCTTGAAATTTGATGTTGAATTTTGTTGCCATCTATTATCGTTGTTACGGCCATGTTTCATCCAAATGAAGCCATATTGCACTATTTGCATGTACTTAAAATTTGATTTTGAGTTTTGTTGCCATCTAATATCGTTGTTACGGTCATGTTTCATCCAAATGAAGCCATCTTGCACTATTTGAATGGCCTTGAAATTTGATGTTGAATTTTGTTGCCATCTATTATCGTTGTTACGGCCATGTTTCATCCAAATAAAGGCATCTTGCACTAATTCAATGGCCTTGAAATTTGATGTTGAATTTTGTTGCCATCTATTATCGTTGTTACGGCCATGTTTCATCCAAATGAAGCCATATTGCACTATTTGCATGTACTTAAAATTTGATGTTGAGTTTTGTTGCCATCTATTATCGTTGTTACGGCCATGTTTTATCCAAATGAAGCCATCTTGCACTATTTGAATGGCCTTGAAATTTGATGTTGAGTTTTGTTGCCATCTATTATCGTTGTTACGGCCATGTTTCATCCAAATTAAGGCATCTTGCACTAATTCAAAGGCCTTAAATTTGATGTTGAATTTTGTTGCCATCTATTATCGTTGTTACGGCCGTGTTTCATCCAAATGAAGCCATCTTGCACTATTTGAATGGCCTTGAAATTTGATGATGAGTTTATTTGCCATCTATTATCGTTGTTACGGCCATGTTTCATCCAAATAAAGGCATCTTGCACTAATTCAATGGCCTTGAAATTTGATGTTGAATTTTGTTGCCATCTATTATCGTTGTTACGGCCATGTTTCATCCAAATGAAGCCATATTGCACTATTTGCATGTACTTAAAATTTGATTTTGAGTTTTTTTGCCATCTATTATCGTTGTTACGGCCATGTTTCATCCAAATGAAGCCATCTTGCACTATTTGAATGGCCTTGAAATTTGATGTTGAATTTTGTTGCCATCTATTATCGTTGTTACGGCCATGTTTCATCCAAATAAAGGCATCTTGCACTAATTCATTGGCCTTGAAATTTGATGTTGAATTTTGTTGCCATCTATTATCGTTGTTACGGCCATGTTTCATCCAAATGAAGCCATCTTGCACTATTTGAATGGCCTTGAAATTTGATGTTGAATTTTGTTGCCATCTATTATCGTTGTTACGGCCATGTTTCATCCAAATAAAGGCATCTTGCACTAATTCAATGGCCTTGAAATTTGATGATGAGTTTTTTGCCATCTATTATCGTTGTTACGGCTATGTTTCATCCAAATGAAGCCATCTTGCACTATTTGAATGGCCTTGAAATTTGATGTTGAGTTTTGTTGCCATCTATTATCGTTGTTACGGCCATGTTTTATCCAAATGAAGCCATCTTGCACTATTTGAATGGCCTTGAAATTTGATGATGAGTTTTTTTGCCATCTATTATCGTTGTTACGGCTATGTTTCATCCAAATGAAGCCATCTTGCACTATTTGAATGGCCTTGAAATTTGATGTTGAATTTTGTTGCCATCTATTATCGTTGTTACGGCCATGTTTCATCCAAATAAAGGCATCTTGCACTAATTCAATGGCCTTGAAATTTGATGTTGAATTTTGTTGCCATCTATTATCGTTGTTACGGCCATGTTTTATCCAAATGAAGCCATCTTGCACTATTTGAATGGCCTTGAAATTTGATGATGAGTTTTTTTGCCATCTATTATCGTTGTTACGGCCATGTTTCATCCAAATGAAGCCATCTTGCACTATTTGAATGGCCTTGAAATTTGATGTTGAGTTTTGTTGCCATCTATTATCGTTGTTACGGCCATGCTTCATCCAAATGAAGCCATCTTGCACTATTTGAATGGCCTTGAAATTTGATGTTGAATTTTGTTGCCATCTATTATCGTTGTTACGGCCATGCTTCATCCAAATGAAGCCATCTTGCACTATTTGAATGGCCTTGAAATTTGATGTTGAGTTTTTTTTGCCATCTATTATCGTTGTTACGGCCATGTTTCATCCAAATGAAGCCATCTTGCACTATTTGAATGGCCTTGAAATTTGATGTTGAATTTTGTTGCCATCTATTATCGTTGTTACGGCCATGTTTCATCCAAATGAAGCCATCTTGCACTATTTGACTGGCCTTGAAATTTGATGTTGAGTTTTGTTGCCATCTATTATCGTTGTTACGGCCATGTTTCATCCAAATGAAGCCATATTGTACAATTTGAATGGCCTTGAAATTTGATGTTGAATTTTGTTGCCATCTATTATCGTTGTTACGGCCATGTTTTATCCAAATGAAGCCATTTTGCACTATTTGAATGGCCTTGAAATTTGATGTTGAGTTTTGTTGCCATCTATTATCGTTGTTACGGCCATGTTTCATCCAAATGAAGCCATCTTGCACTAGTTGAATGGCCTTGAAATTTGATGTTGAATTTTGTTGCCATCTATTATCGTTGTTAACGTACTTAACAACATGCCCGTCATGGGTTCAAGCCCTAAATAGACCGTGCTTCCACACGTAGGACTGACTATCCTGCTATGGTAACAATAAGTCACTGAAAGCCAAGCTCACTTCACTAGTGGGTACTTGGCAGGCCCTTGACCGACAGTGGTTGTTGTGCCAAAGAAAAAAGAAGAAAATATCGTTGTTACGGCCATGTTACATCCAAATAAAGGCATCTTGCACTAATTCATTGGCCTTGAAATTTGATGTTGAATTTTGTTGCCATCTATTATCGTTGTTACGGCCATGTTTCATCCAAATGAAGCCATCTTGCACTATTTGAATGGCCTTGAAATTTGATGTTGAATTTTGTTGCCATCTATTATCGTTGTTACGGCCATGTTTCATCCAAATAAAGGCATCTTGCACTAATTCAATGGCCTTGAAATTTGATGTTGAATTTTGTTGCCATCTATTATCGTTGTTACGGCCATGTTTCATCCAAATGAAGCCATATTGCACTATTTGCATGTACTTAAAATTTGATGTTGAGTTTTGTTGCCATCTATTATCGTTGTTACGGCCATGTTTCATCCAAATGAAGCCATCTTGCACTATTTGAATGGCCTTGAAATTTGATGTTGAGTTTTGTTGCCATCTATTATCGTTGTTACGGCCATGTTTCATCCAAATGAAGCCATCTTGCACTATTTGCATGTACTTAAAATTTAATGTTGAGTTTTTTTGCCATCTATTATCGTTGTTAACGTACTTAACAACATGCCCGTCATGGGTTCAAGCCCTAAATAGACCGTGCTCCCACACGTAGGACTGACTATCCTGCTATGGTAACAATAAGTCACTGAAAGCCAAGCTCACTTCACTAGTGGGTACTTGGCAGGCCCTTGACCGACAGTGGTTGTTGTGCCAAAGAAAAAAAAATTACCGTTGTTACGGCCATGTTACATCCAAATGAAGGCATCTTGCACTAATTCATTGGCCTTAAAATTTGATGTTGAATTTTGTTGCCATCTATTATCGTTGTTACGGCCATGTTACATCCAAATGAAGCCATCTTGCACTATTTGAATGGCCTTGAAATTTGATGTTGAATTTTGTTGCCATCTATTATCGTTGTTACGGCCATGTTTCATCCAAATAAAGGCATCTTGTACTATTTCAATGGCCTTGAAATTTGATGTTGAATTTTGTTGCCATCTATTATCGTTGTTACGGCCATGTTTCATCCAAATGAAGCCATCTTGCACTAATTCAATGGCCTTGAAATTTGATGTTGAGTTTTGTTGCCATCTATTATCGTTGTTACGGCCATGTTTCATCCAAATGAAGCCATCTTGCACTATTTGCATGTACTTAAAATTTAATGTTGAGTTTTTTTGCCATCTATTATCGTTGTTACGGCCATGTTTTCATCCAAATGAAGCCATCTTGCACTATTTGAATGGCCTTGAAATTTGATGTTGAATTTTGTTGCCATCTATTATCGTTGTTACGGCCATGTTTCATCCAAATAAAGGCATCTTGCTCTAATTCAATGGCCTTGAAATTTGATGTTGGGTTTTTTTGCCATCTATTATCGTTGTTACGTGCATGTTTCATCCAAATGAAGCCTTCTTGCACTATTTGAATGGCCTTGAAATTTGATGTTGAGCTTTGTTGCCATCTATTATCGTTGTTACGGCCATGTTTCATCCAAATGAAGCCATATTGCACTAATTCAATGGCCTTGAAATTTGATGTTGAATTTTGTTGCCATCTATTATCGTTGTTACGGCCATGTTTCATCCAAATGAAGCCATATTGCACTATTTGAATGGCCTTGAAATTTGATGTTGAATTTTGTTGCCATCTATTATCGTTGTTACGGCCATGTTTCATCCAAATTAAGCCATATTGCACTATTTGAATGTCCTTGAAATTTGATGTTGAGTTTTGTTGCCATCTATTATCGTTGTTAACTTACTTAACAACATGCCCGTCATGGGTTCAAGCTCTTAATAGACCGTGCTCCCACACGTAGGACTGACTATCCTGCTATGGTAACAATAAGTCACTGAAAGCCAAGCTCACTTCACTAGTGGGTACTTGGCAGGCCCTTGACCGACAGTGGTTGTTGTGCCAAAGAAAAAAAAAATTATCGTTGTTACGGCCATGTTACATCCAAATGAAGGCATCTTGCACTAATTCATTGGCCTTGAAATTTGATGTTGAATTTTGTTGCCATCTATTATCCTTGTTACGGCCATGTTACATCCAAATGAAGCCATCTTGCACTATTTGAATGGCCTTGAAATTTGATGTTGAATTTTGTTGCCATCTATTATCGTTGTTACGGCCATGTTTCATCCAAATAAAGGCATCTTGCACTATTTCAATGGCCTTGAAATTTGATGTTGAATTTTGTTGCCATCTATTATAGTTGTTACGGCCATGTTACATCCAAATGAAGCCATCTTGCACTATTTGAATGTCCTTGAAATTTGATGTTGAGTTTTGTTGCCATCTATTATCGTTGTTACGGCCATGTTTCATCCAAATGAAGCCATCTTGCACTATTTGAATGGCCTTGAAATTTGATGTTGGGTTTTTTTTTGCCATCTATTATCGTTGTTACGGCCATGTTTCATCCAAATGAAGCCATCTTGCACTATTTGAATGGCCTTGAAATTTGATGTTGAATTTTGTTGCCATCTATTATCGTTGTTACGGCCATGTTTCATCCAAATGAAGCCATCTTGCACTATTTGAATGGCCTTGAAATTTGATTGTGGGTTTTTTTGCCATCTATTATCGTTGTTACGGCCATGTTTCATCGGAATGAAGCCATCTTGCACTATTTGAATGGCCTTGAAATTTGATGTTGAATTTTGTTGCCATCTATTATCGTTGTTACGGCCATGTTTCATCCAAATAAAGGCATCTTGCACTATTTCAATGGCCTTGAAATTTGATGTTGAATTTTGTTGCCATCTATTATCGTTGTTACGGCCATGTTTCATCCAAATGAAGCCATATTGCACTATTTGAATGGCCTTGAAATTTGATGTTGATTTTTGTTGCCATCTATTATCGTTGTTACGGCCATGTTTCATCCAAATGAAGCCATATTGCACTATTTGCATGTACTTAAAATTTAATGTTGAGTTTTTTTGCCATCTATTATCGTTGTGACGGCCATGTTTCATCCAAATGAAGCCATCTTGCACTATTTGAATGGCCTTGAAATTTGATGTTGAGTTTTTTTGCCATCTATTATCCTTGTTACGGCCATGTTTTATCCAAATGAAGCCATCTTGCACTATTTGAATGGCCTTGAAATTTGATGTTGAATTTTGTTGCCATCTATTATCGTTGTTACGGTCATGTTTCATCCAAATAAAGGCATCTTGCACTATTTCAATGGCCTTGAAATTTGATGTTGAATTTTGTTGCCATCTATTATCGTTGTTACGGCCATGTTTCATCCAAATGAAGCCATATTGCACTATTTGAATGGCCTTGAAATTTGATGTTGAGTTTTGTTGCCATCTATTATCATTGTTACGGCCATGTTTCATCCAAATGAAGCCATATTGCACTATTTGCATGTACTTAAAATTTAATGTTGAGTTTTTTTGCCATCTATTATCGTTGTTACGGCCATGTTTCATCCAAATGAAGCCATCTTGCACTATTTGAATGGCCTTGAAATTTGATGTTGAGTTTTGTTGCCATCTATTATCGTTGTTACGGCCATGTTTCATCCAAATGAAGCCATCTTGCACTATTTGAATGGCCTTGAAATTTGATGTTGAATTTTGTTGCCATCTATTATCGTTGTTAACGTACTTAACAACATGCCCGTCATGGGTTCAAGCCCCGAATAGACCGTGCTCCCATACGTAGGACTGACTATCCTGCTATGGTAACAATAAGTCACTGAAAGCCAAGCTCACTTCACTAGTGGGTACTTGGCAGGCCCTTGACCGACAGTGGTTGTTGTGCCAAAGAAAAAAAAAATTATCGTTGTTACGGCCATGTTACATCCAAATAAAGGCATCTGCACTAATTCAATGGCCTTGAAATTTGATGTTGAATTTTGTTGCCATCTATTATCGTTGTTACGGCCATGTTACATCCAAATGAAGCCATCTTGCACTATTTGAATGGCCTTGAAATTTGATGTTGAATTTTGTTGCCATCTATTATCGTTGTTACGGCCATGTTTCATCCAAATGAAGCCATCTTGCACTAATTCAATGGCCTTGAAATTTGATGTTGAGTTTTTTTGCCATCTATTATCGTTGTTACGGCCATGTTTCATCCAAATGAAGCCATCTTGCACTATTTGAATGGCCTTGAAATTTGATGTTGAGTTTTGTTGCCATCTATTATCGTTGTTACAACCATGTTTCATCCAAATGAAGCCATCTTGCACTATTTGAATGGCCTTGAAATTTGATGTTGAATTTTGTTGCCATCTATTATCGTTGTTACGGTCATGTTTCATCCAAATAAAGGCATCTTGCACTATTTCAATGGCCTTGAAATTTGATGTTGAATTTTTTTGCCATCTATTATCGTTGTTACGGCCATGTTTCATCCAAATGAAGCCATATTGCACTATTTGAATGGCCTTGAAATTTGATGTTGAGTTTTGTTGCCATCTATTATCATTGTTACGGCCATGTTTCATCCAAATGAAGCCATATTGCACTATTTGCATGTACTTTAAATTTAATGTTGAGTTTTTTTGCCATCTATTATCGTTGTTACGGCCATGTTTCATCCAAATGAAGCCATCTTGCACTATTTGAATGGCCTTGAAATTTGATGTTGAGTTTTGTTGCCATCTATTATCGTTGTTACGGCCATGTTTCATCCAAATGAAGCCATCTTGCACTAGTTGAATGGCCTTGAAATTTGATGTTGAATTTTGTTGCCATCTATTATCCTTGTTACGGCCATGTTTTATCCAAATGAAGCCATCTTGCACTATTTGAATGGCCTTGAAATTTGATGTTGAATTTTGTTGCCATCTATTATCGTTGTTACGGTCATGTTTCATCCAAATAAAGGCATCTTGCACTATTTCAATGGCCTTGAAATTTGAAGTTGAATTTTTTTGCCATCTATTATCGTTGTTACGGCCATGTTTCATCCAAATGAAGCCATATTGCACTATTTGAATGGCCTTGAAATTTGATGTTGAGTTTTGTTGCCATCTATTATCATTGTTACGGCCATGTTTCATCCAAATGAAGCCATATTGCACTATTTGCATGTACTTTAAATTTAATGTTGAGTTTTTTTGCCATCTATTATCGTTGTTACGGCCATGTTTCATCCAAATGAAGCCATCTTGCACTATTTGAATGGCCTTGAAATTTGATGTTGAGTTTTGTTGCCATCTATTATCGTTGTTACGGCCATGTTTCATCCAAATGAAGCCATCTTGCACTAGTTGAATGGCCTTGAAATTTGATGTTGAATTTTGTTGCCATCTATTATCGTTGTTAACGTACTTAACAACATGCCCGTCATGGGTTCAAGCCCCGAATAGACCGTGCTCCCATACGTATGACTAACTATCCTGCTATGGTAACAATAAGTCACTGAAAGCCAAGCTCACTTCACTAGTGGGTACTTGGCAGGCCCTTGACCGACAGTGGTTGTTGTGCCAAAGAAAAAAGAAAAAATTAACGTTGTTACGGCCATGTTACATCCAAATAAAGGCATCTTGCACTAATTCATTGGCCTTGAAATTTGATGTTGAATTTTGTTGCCATCTATTTACGTTGTTGCGGCAATGTTTCATCCAAATGCCTGCGCCCACACGCACGGTCCAAAACAGCCGAAGTCATACAAAATCATGAAAAAGTCTGCGCCCTTTTGCTCCGGCATCCTCGTGAAGTTTACCGAGCCAAACCGAATAGTTGTGTTCGATAAACATGTGTGCGTATCAGGTAGCAGCATTTGTACTGCTTACCTGCCGTAAGCCGCTGTGATACCGAGCGAGACGCATAGACAACGCATCAAAAGGACATGTGTAGCCGTGAGGAAATTTTTCTGTGTCTCTTTTGCCTTGTCCTTGCCTTTAGATCCTGATGAGTAAAGCATGCATACCTTTCGGGTACGTTCGGGGTATAAGCTCTGTCCCTCTCATGTTAATGGTGAAGATAGAATCGTATGCCATCAGCTCTGCCTTCGGGCGTGGGCAGGCCTGTGGACGCCGTTTGTTCGCAGGCAATGAAGCCATCTTGCACTATTTGAATGGCCTTGAAATTTGATGTTGAATTTTGTTGCCATCTATTATCGTTGTTACGGCCATGTTTCATCCAAATAAAGGCATCTTGCACTAATTCAATGGCCTTGAAATTTGATGTTGAATTTTGTTGCCATCTATTATCGTTGTTACGGCCGTGTTTCATCCAAATGAAGCCATCTTGCACTATTTGAATGGCCTTGAAATTTGATGATGAGTTTTGTTGCCATCTATTATCGTTGTTACGGCCATGTTTTATCCAAATGAAGCCATCTTGCACTATTTGAATGGCCTTGAAATTTGATGTTGAGTTTTGTTGCCATCTATTATCGTTGTTACGGCCATGTTTCATCCAAATTAAGGCATCTTGCACTAATTCAAAGGCCTTAAATTTGATGTTGAATTTTGTTGCCATCTATTATCCTTGTTACGGCCGTGTTTCATCCAAATGAAGCCATCTTGCACTATTTGAATGGCCTTGAAATTTGATGATGAGTTTATTTGCCATCTATTATCGTTGTTACGGCCATGTTTCATCCAAATAAAGGCATCTTGCACTAATTCAATGGCCTTGAAATTTGATGTTGAATTTTGTTGCCATCTATTATCGTTGTTACGGCCATGTTTCATCCAAATGAAGCCATATTGCACTATTTGCATGTACTTAAAATTTGATTTTGAGTTTTTTTGCCATCTATTATCGTTGTTACGGCCATGTTTCATCCAAATGAAGCCATCTTGCACTATTTGAATGGCCTTGAAATTTGATGTTGAATTTTGTTGCCATCTATTATCGTTGTTACGGCCATGTTTCATCCAAATAAAGGCATCTTGCACTAATTCATTGGCCTTGAAATTTGATGTTGAATTTTGTTGCCATCTATTATCGTTGTTACGGCCATGTTTCATCCAAATGAAGCCATCTTGCACTATTTGAATGGCCTTGAAATTTGATGTTGAATTTTGTTGCCATCTATTATCGTTGTTACGGCCATGTTTCATCCAAATAAAGGCATCTTGCACTAATTCAATGGCCTTGAAATTTGATGTTGAATTTTGTTGCCATCTATTATCGTTGTTACGGCCATGTTTCATCCAAATGAAGCCATATTGCACTATTTGCATGTACTTAAAATTTGATGTTGAATTTTGTTGCCATCTAATATCGTTGTTACGGTCATGTTTCATCCAAATGAAGCCATCTTGCACTATTTGAATGGCCTTGAAATTTGATGTTGAATTTTGTTGCCATCTATTATCGTTGTTACGGCCATGTTTCATCCAAATAAAGGCATCTTGCACTAATTCAATGGCCTTGAAATTTGATGTTGAATTTTGTTGCCATCTATTATCGTTGTTACGGCCATGTTCCATCCAAATGAAGCCATATTGCACTATTTGAATGGCCTTGAAATTTGATGATGAGTTTTTTTGCCATCTATTATCGTTGTTACGGCTATGTTTCATCCAAATGAAGCCATCTTGCACTATTTGAATGGCCTTGAAATTTGATGTTGAGTTTTGTTGCCATCTATTATCGTTGTTACGGCCATGTTTCATCCAAATAAAGGCATCTTGCACTATTTCAATGGCCTTGAAATTTGATGTTGAATTTTGTTGCCATCTATTATCGTTGTTACGGCCATGTTTTATCCAAATGAAGCCATCTTGCACTATTTGAATGGCCTTGAAATTTGATGATGAGTTTTTTTGCCATCTATTATCGTTGTTACGGCCATGTTTCATCCAAATGAAGCCATCTTGCACTATTTGAATGGCCTTGAAATTTGATGTTGAGTTTTGTTGCCATCTATTATCGTTGTTACGGCCATGCTTCATCCAAATGAAGCCATCTTGCACTATTTGAATGGCCTTGAAATTTGATGTTGAATTTTGTTGCCATCTATTATCGTTGTTACGGCCATGCTTCATCCAAATGAAGCCATCTTGCACTATTTGAATGGCCTTGAAATTTGATGTTTAGTTTTTTTTGCCATCTATTATCGTTGTTACGGCCATGTTTCATCCAAATGAAGCCATCTTGCACTATTTGAATGGCCTTGAAATTTGATGTTGAATTTTGTTGCCATCTATTATCGTTGTTACGGCCATGTTTCATCCAAATGAAGCCATCTTGCACTATTTGAATGGCCTTGAAATTTGATGTTGAATTTTGTTGCCATCTATTATCGTTGTTACGGCCATGTTTCATCCAAATGAAGCCATATTGTACAATTTGAATGGCCTTGAAATTTGATGTTGAATTTTGTTGCCATCTATTATCGTTGTTACGGCCATGTTTTATCCAAATGAAGCCATTTTGCACTATTTGAATGGCCTTGAAATTTGATGTTGAGTTTTGTTGCCATCTATTATCGTTGTTACGGCCATGTTTCATCCAAATGAAGCCATCTTGCACTAGTTGAATGGCCTTGAAATTTGATGTTGAATTTTGTTGCCATCTATTATCGTTGTTAACGTACTTAACAACATGCCCGTCATGGGTTCAAGCCCCAAATAGACCGTGCTCCCATACGTAGGACGGACTATCCTGCTATGGTAACAATAAGTCACTGAAAGCCAAGCTCACTTCACTAGTGGGTACTTGGCAGGCCCTTGACCGACAGTGGTTGTTGTGCCAAAGAAAAAAAAATTACCGTTGTTACGGCCATGTTACATCCAAATGAAGGCATCTTGCACTAATTCATTGGCCTTGAAATTTGATGTTGAATTTTGTTGCCATCTATTATCGTTGTTACGGCCATGTTACATCCAAATGAAGCCATCTTGCACTATTTGAATGGCCTTGAAATTTGATGTTGAATTTTGTTGCCATCTATTATCGTTGTTACGGCCATGTTTCATCCAAATAAAGGCATCTTGTACTATTTGAATGGCCTTGAAATTTGATGTTGAATTTTGTTGCCATCTATTATCGTTGTTACGGCCATGTTTCATCCAAATGAAGCCATCTTGCACTAATTCAATGGCCTTGAAATTTGATGTTGAGTTTTGTTGCCATCTATTATCGTTGTTACGGCCATGTTTCATCCAAATGAAGCCATCTTGCACTATTTGCATGTACTTAAAATTTAATGTTGAGTTTTTTTGCCATCTATTATCGTTGTTACGGCCATGTTTTCATCCAAATGAAGCCATCTTGCACTATTTGAATGGCCTTGAAATTTGATGTTGAATTTTGTTGCCATCTATTATCGTTGTTACGGCCATGTTTCATCCAAATAAAGGCATCTTGCTCTAATTCAATGGCCTTGAAATTTGATGTTGGGTTTTTTTGCCATCTATTATCGTTGTTACGTGCATGTTTCATCCAAATGAAGCCTTCTTGCACTATTTAAATGGCCTTGAAATTTGATGTTGAGCTTTGTTGCCATCTATTATCGTTGTTACGGCCATGTTTCATCCAAATGAAGCCATATTGCACTAATTCAATGGCCTTGAAATTTGATGTTGAATTTTGTTGCCATCTATTATCGTTGTTACGGCCATGTTTCATCCAAATGAAGCCATATTGCACTATTTGAATGGCCTTGAAATTTGATGTTGAATTTTGTTGCCATCTATTATCGTTGTTACGGCCATGTTTCATCCAAATTAAGCCATATTGCACTATTTGAATGTCCTTGAAATTTGATGTTGAGTTTTGTTGCCATCTATTATCGTTGTTAACTTACTTAACAACATGCCCGTCATGGGTTCAAGCTCTTAATAGACCGTGCTCCCACACGTAGGACTGACTATCCTGCTATGGTAACAATAAGTCACTGAAAGCCAAGCTCACTTCACTAGTGGGTACTTGGCAGGCCCTTGACCGACAGTGGTTGTTGTGCCAAAGAAAAAAAAAATTATCGTTGTTACGGCCATGTTACATCCAAATGAAGGCATCTTGCACTAATTCATTGGCCTTGAAATTTGATGTTGAATTTTGTTGCCATCTATTATCCTTGTTACGGCCATGTTACATCCAAATGAAGCCATCTTGCACTATTTGAATGGCCTTGAAATTTGATGTTGAATTTTGTTGCCATCTATTATCGTTGTTACGGCCATGTTTCATCCAAATAAAGGCATCTTGCACTATTTCAATGGCCTTGAAATTTGATGTTGAATTTTGTTGCCATCTATTATAGTTGTTACGGCCATGTTACATCCAAATGAAGCCATCTTGCACTATTTGAATGTCCTTGAAATTTGATGTTGAGTTTTGTTGCCATCTATTATCGTTGTTACGGCCATGTTTCATCCAAATGAAGCCATCTTGCACTATTTGAATGGCCTTGAAATTTGATGTTGGGTTTTTTTTTTGCCATCTATTATCGTTGTTACGGCCATGTTTCATCCAAATGAAGCCATCTTGCACTATTTGAATGGCCTTGAAATTTGATGTTGAATTTTGTTGCCATCTATTATCGTTGTTACGGCCATGTTTCATCCAAATGAAGCCATCTTGCACTATTTGAATGGCCTTGAAATTTGATTGTGGGTTTTTTTGCCATCTATTATCGTTGTTACGGCCATGTTTCATCCAAATGAAGCCATCTTGCACTATTTGAATGGCCTTGAAATTTGATGTTGAATTTTGTTGCCATCTATTATCGTTGTTACGGCCATGTTTCATCCAAATAAAGGCATCTTGCACTATTTCAATGGCCTTGAAATTTGATGTTGAATTTTGTTGCCATCTATTATCGTTGTTACGGCCATGTTTCATCCAAATGAAGCCATATTGCACTATTTGAATGGCCTTGAAATTTGATGTTGATTTTTGTTGCCATCTATTATCGTTGTTACGGCCATGTTTCATCCAAATGAAGCCATATTGCACTATTTGCATGTACTTAAAATTTAATGTTGAGTTTTTTTGCCATCTATTATCGTTGTGACGGCCATGTTTCATCCAAATGAAGCCATCTTGCACTATTTGAATGGCCTTGAAATTTGATGTTGAGTTTTTTTGCCATCTATTATCCTTGTTACGGCCATGTTTTATCCAAATGAAGCCATCTTGCACTATTTGAATGGCCTTGAAATTTGATGTTGAATTTTGTTGCCATCTATTATCGTTGTTACGGTCATGTTTCATCCAAATAAAGGCATCTTGCACTATTTCAATGGCCTTGAAATTTGATGTTGAATTTTGTTGCCATCTATTATCGTTGTTACGGCCATGTTTCATCCAAATGAAGCCATATTGCACTATTTGAATGGCCTTGAAATTTGATGTTGAGTTTTGTTGCCATCTATTATCATTGTTACGGCCATGTTTCATCCAAATGAAGCCATATTGCACTATTTGCATGTACTTAAAATTTAATGTTGAGTTTTGTTGCCATCTATTATCGTTGTTACGGCCATGTTTCATCCAAATGAAGCCATCTTGCACTATTTGAATGGCCTTGAAATTTGATGTTGAGTTTTGTTGCCATCTATTATCGTTGTTACGGCCATGTTTCATCCAAATGAAGCCATCTTGCACTATTTGAATGGCCTTGAAATTTGATGATGAGTTTTTTTGCCATCTATTATCGTTGTTACGGCCATGTTACATCCAAATGAAGCCATCTTGCACTAGTTGAATGGCTTTGAAATTTGATGTTGAATTTTGTTGCCATCTATTATCGTTGTTAACGTACTTAACAACATGCCCGTCATGGGTTCAAGCCCCGAATAGACCGTGCTCCCATACGTAGGACTGACTATCCTGCTATGGTAACAATAAGTCACTGAAAGCCAAGCTCACTTCACTAGTGGGTACTTGGCAGGCCCTTGACCGACAGTGGTTGTTTAGCCAAAGAAAAAAAAAATTATCGTTGTTACGGCCATGTTACATCCAAATAAAGGCATCTGCACTAATTCAATGGCCTTGAAATTTGATGTTGAATTTTGTTGCCATCTATTATCGTTGTTACGGCCATGTTACATCCAAATGAAGCCATCTTGCACTATTTGAATGGCCTTGAAATTTGATGTTGAATTTTGTTGCCATCTATTATCGTTGTTACGGCCATGTTTCATCCAAATGAAGCCATCTTGCACTAATTCAATGGCCTTGAAATTTGATGTTGAGTTTTTTTGCCATCTATTATCGTTGTTACGGCCATGTTTCATCCAAATGAAGCCATCTTGCACTATTTGAATGGCCTTGAAATTTGATGTTGAGTTTTGTTGCCATCTATTATCGTTGTTACAACCATGTTTTATCCAAATGAAGCCATCTTGCACTATTTGAATGGCCTTGAAATTTGATGTTGGGTTTTTTTGCCATCTATTATCGTTGTTACGGCCATGTTACATCCAAATGAAGCCATATTGCACTATTTGAATGGCCTTGAAATTTGATGTTGAATTTTGTTGCCATCTATTATCGTTGTTACGGCCATGTTTCATCCAAATGAAGCCATATTGCACTATTTGAATGTCCTTGAAATTTGATGTTGAGTTTTGTTGCCATCTATTATCGTTGTTACGGCCATGTTTCATCCAAATGAAGCCATCTTGCACTATTTGAATGGCCTTGAAATTTGATGTTGAGTTTTTTTGCCATCTATTATCGTTGTTACGGCCATGTTTCATCCAAATGAAGCCATCTTGCACTAGTTGAATGGCTTTGAAATTTGATGTTGAATTTTGTTGCCATCTATTATCGTTGTTAACGTACTTAACAACATGCCCGTCATGGGTTCAAGCCCCGAATAGACCGTGCTCCCATACGTAGGACTGACTATCCTGCTATGGTAACAATAAGTCACTGAAAGCCAAGCTCACTTCACTAGTGGGTACTTGGCAGGCCCTTGACCGACAGTGGTTGTTTAGCCAAAGAAAAAAAAATTATCGTTGTTACGGCCATGTTACATCCAAATAAAGGCATCTGCACTAATTCAATGGCCTTGAAATTTGATGTTGAATTTTGTTGCCATCTATTATCGTTGTTACGGCCATGTTACATCCAAATGAAGCCATCTTGCACTATTTGAATGGCCTTGAAATTTGATGTTGAGTTTTTTTGCCATCTATTATCGTTGTTACGGCCATGTTTCATCCAAATGAAGCCATCTTGCACTATTTGAATGGCCTTGAAATTTGATGTTGAGTTTTGTTGCCATCTATTATCGTTGTTACAACCATGTTTTATCCAAATGAAGCCATCTTGCACTATTTGAATGGCCTTGAAATTTGATGTTGAGTTTTGTTGCCATCTATTATCGTTGTTACGGCCATGTTTCATCCAAATGAAGCCATATTGTACAATTTGAATGGCCTTGAAATTTGATGTTGAATTTTGTTGCCATCTATTATCGTTGTTACGGCCATGTTTCATCCAAATGAAGCCATATTGCACTATTTGAATGGCCTTGAAATTTGATGTTGAATTTTGTTGCCATCTATTATCGTTGTTACGGCCATGTTTCATCCAAATGAAGCCATATTGCACTATTTGAATGTCCTTGAAATTTGATGTTGAGTTTTGTTGCCATCTATTATCGTTGTTAACGTACTTAACAACATGCCCGTCATGGGTTCAAGCCCTAAATAGACCGTGCTCCCACACGTAGGACTGACTATCCTGCTATGGTAACAATAAGTCACTGAAAGCCAAGCTCACTTCACTAGTGGGTACTTGGCAGGCCCTTGACCGACAGTGGTTGTTGTGCCAAAGAAAAAAAAATTATCGTTGTTACGGCCATGTTACATCCAAATGAAGGCATCTTGCACTAATTCATTGGCCTTGAAATTTGATGTTGAATTTTGTTGCCATCTATTATCGTTGTTACGGCCATGTTACATCCAAATGAAGCCATCTTGCACTATTTGAATGGCCTTGAAATTTGATGTTGAATTTTGTTGCCATCTATTATCGTTGTTACGGCCATGTTTCATCCAAATAAAGGCATCTTGCACTATTTCAATGGTCTTGAAATTTGATGTTGAATTTTGTTGCCATCTATTATCGTTGTTACGGCCATGTTACATCCAAATGAAGCCATCTTGCACTAATTCAATGGCCTTGAAATTTGATGTTGAGTTTTGTTGCCATCTATTATCGTTGTTACGGCCATGTTTCATCCAAATGAAGCCATCTTGCACTATTTGAATGGCCTTGAAATTTGATGTTGGGTTTTTTTGCCATCTATTATCGTTGTTACGGCCATGTTTCATCCAAATGAAGCCATCTTGCACTATTTGAATGGCCTTGAAATTTGATGTTGAATTTTGTTGCCATCTATTATCGTTGTTACGGCCATGTTTCATCCAAATAAAGGCATCTTGCACTATTTCAATGGCCTTGAAATTTGATGTTGAATTTTGTTGCCATCTATTATCGTTGTTACGGCCATGTTTTATCCAAATGAAGCCATATTGCACTATTTGAATGGCCTTGAAATTTGATGTTGAGTTTTGTTGCCATCTATTATCGTTGTTATGGCCATGTTTCATCCAAATGAAGCCATCTTGCACTATTTGAATGGCCTTGAAATTTGATGTTGGGTTTTTTTTTGCCATCTATTATCGTTGTTACGGCCATGTTTCATCCAAATGAAGCCATCTTGCACTATTTGAATGGCCTTGAAATTTGATGTTGAATTTTGTTGCCATCTATTATCGTTGTTACGGCCATGTTTCATCCAAATAAAGGCATCTTGCACTATTTCAATGGCCTTGAAATTTGATGTTGAATTTTGTTGCCATCTATTATCGTTGTTACGGCCATGTTTCATCCAAATGAAGCCATAATGCACTATTTGAATGGCCTTGAAATTTGATGTTGAGTTTTGTTGCCATCTATTATCATTGTTACGGCCATGTTTCATCCAAATGAAGCCATATTGCACTATTTGCATGTACTTAAAATTTAATGTTGAGTTTTTTTGCCATCTATTATCGTTGTTACGGCCATGTTTCATCCAAATGAAGCCATCTTGCACTATTTGAATGGCCTTGAAATTTGATGTTGAGTTTTGTTGCCATCTATTATCGTTGTTACGGCCATGTTTCATCCAAATGAAGCCATCTTGCACTAGTTGAATGGCCTTGAAATTTGATGTTGAATTTTGTTGCCATCTATTATCGTTGTTAACGTACTTAACAACATGCCCGTCATGGGTTCAAGCCCCGAATAGACCGTGCTCCCATACGTAGGACTGACTATCCTGCTATGGTAACAATAAGTCACTGAAAGCCAAGCTCACTTCACTAGTGGGTACTTGGCAGGCCCTTGACCGACAGTGGTTGTTGTGCCAAAGAAAAAAAAAATTATCGTTGTTACGGCCATGTTACATCCAAATAAAGGCATCTGCACTAATTCAATGGCCTTGAAATTTAATGTTGAATTTTGTTGCCATCTATTATCGTTGTTACGGCCATGTTACATCCAAATGAAGCCATCTTGCACTATTTGACTGGCCTTGAAATTTGATGTTGAATTTTGTTGCCATCTATTATCGTTGTTACGGCCATGTTTCATCCAAATGAAGCCATCTTGCACTAATTCAATGGCCTTGAAATTTGATGTTGAGTTTTTTTGCCATCTATTATCGTTGTTACGGCCATGTTTCATCCAAATGAAGCCATCTTGCACTATTTGAATGGCCTTGAAATTTGATGTTGAGTTTTGTTGCCATCTATTATCGTTGTTACAACCATGTTTTATCCAAATGAAGCCATCTTGCACTATTTGAATGGCCTTGAAATTTGATGTTGGGTTTTTTTGCCATCTATTATCGTTGTTACGGCCATGTTACATCCAAATGAAGCCATCTTGCACTATTTAAATGGCCTTGAAATTTGATGTTGAGTTTTGTTGCCATCTATTATCGTTGTTACGGCCATGTTTCATCCAAATGAAGCCATATTGCAGTAATTCAATGGCCTTGAAATTTGATGTTGAATTTTGTTGCCATCTATTATCGTTGTTACGGCCATGTTTTATCCAAATGAAGCCATATTGCACTATTTGAATGGCCTTGAAATTTGATGTTGGGTTTTTTTTTGCCATCTATTATCGTTGTTACGGCCATGTTTCATCCAAATGAAGCCATCTTGCACTATTTGAATGGCATTGAAATTTGATGTTGAATTTTGTTGCCATCTATTATCGTTGTTACGGCCATGTTTCATCCAAATAAAGGCATCTTGCACTATTTCAATGGCCTTGAAATTTGATGTTGAATTTTGTTGCCATCTATTATCGTTGTTACGGCCATGTTTCATCCAAATGAAGCCATATTGCACTATTTGAATGGCCTTGAAATTTGATGTTGAGTTTTGTTGCCATCTATTATCGTTGTTACGGCCATGTTTCATCCAAATGAAGCCATATTGCACTATTTGCATGTACTTAAAATTTAATGTTGAGTTTTTTTCCCATCTATTATCGTTGTTACGGCCATGTTTCATCCAAATGAAGCCATCTTGCACTATTTGAATGGCCTTGAAATTTGATGTTGAGTTTTTTTGCCATCTATTATCGTTGTTACGGCCATGATTCATCCAAATGAAGCCATCTTGCACTATTTGAATGGCCTTGAAATTTGATGTTGAATTTTGTTGCCATCTATTATCGTTGTTACGGTCATGTTTCATCCAAATAAAGGCATCTTGCACTATTTGAATGGCCTTGAAATTTGATGTTGAATTTTGTTGCCATCTATTATCGTTGTTACGGCCACGTTTCATCCAAATGAAGCCATATTGCACTATTTGAATGGCCTTGAAATTTGATGTTGAGTTTTGTTGCCATCTATTATCATTGTTACGGCCATGTTTCATCCAAATGAAGCCATATTGCACTATTTGCATGTACTTAAAATTTAATGTTGAGTTTTTTTGCCATCTATTATCGTTGTTACGGCCATGTTTCATCCAAATGAAGCCATCTTGCACTATTTGAATGGCCTTGAAATTTGATGTTGAGTTTTGTTGCCATCTATTATCGTTGTTACGGCCATGTTACATCCAAATGAAGCCATCTTGCACTAGTTGAATGGCTTTGAAATTTGATGTTGAATTTTGTTGCCATCTATTATCGTTGTTAACGTACTTAACAACATGCCTGTCATGGGTTCAAGCCCCGAATAGACCGTGCTCCCATACGTAGGACTGACTATCCTGCTATGGTAACAATAAGTCACTGAAAGCCAAGCTCACTTCACTAGTGGGTACTTGGCAGGCCCTTGACCGACAGTGGTTGTTGTGCCAAAGAAAAAAAAATTATCGTTGTTACGGCCATGTTACATCCAAATAAAGGCATCTGCACTAATTCAATGGCCTTGAAATTTAATGTTGAATTTTGTTGCCATCTATTATCGTTGTTACGGCCATGTTACATCCAAATGAAGCCATCTTGCACTAGTTGAATGGCCTTGAAATTTGATGTTGGGTTTTTTTGCCATCTATTATCGTTGTTACGGCCATGTTTCATCCAAATGAAGCCATCTTGCACTAATTCAATGGCCTTGAAATTTGATGTTGAGTTTTTTTGCCATCTATTATCGTTGTTACGGTCATGTTTCATCCAAATGAAGCCATCTTGCAATATTTGAATGGCCTTGAAATTTGATGTTGAGTTTTGTTGCCATCTATTATCGTTGTTACAACCATGTTTTATCCAAATGAAGCCATCTTGCACTATTTGAATGGCCTTGAAATTTGATGTTGAGTTTTGTTGCCATCTATTATCGTTGTTACGGCCATGTTTCATCCAAATGAAGCCATATTGTACAATTTGAATGGCCTTGAAATTTGATGTTGAATTTTGTTGCCATCTATTATCGTTGTTACGGCCATGTTTCATCCAAATGAAGCCATATTGCACTATTTGAATGGCCTTGAAATTTGATGTTGAGTTTTGTTGCCATCTATTATCGTTGTTACGGCCATGTTATATCCAAATGAAGCCATCTTGCACTATTTGAATGGCCTTGAAATTTGATGTTGAGTTTTGTTGCCATCTATTATCCTTGTTACGGCCATGTTTCATCCAAATGAAGCCATCTTGCACTAGTTGAATGGCCTTGAAATTTGATGTTGAGTTTTGTTGCCATCTATTATCGTTGTTAACGTACTTAACAACATGCCCGTCATGGTTTCAAGCCCCAAATAGACCGTGCTCCCATACGTAGGACTGACTATCCTGCTATGGTAACAATAAGTCACTGAAAGCCAAGCTCACTTCACTAGTGGGTACTTGGCAGGCCCTTGACCGACAGTGGTTGTTGTGCCAAAGAAAAAAGAAGAAAATATCGTTGTTACGGCCATGTTACATCCAAATAAAGGCATCTTGCACTAATTCATTGGCCTTGAAATTTGATGTTGAATTTTGTTGCCATCTATTATCGTTGTTACGGCCATGTTTCATCCAAATGAAGCCATCTTGCACTATTTGAATGGCCTTGAAATTTGATGTTGAATTTTGTTGCCATCTATTATCGTTGTTACGGCCATGTTTCATCCAAATAAAGGCATCTTGCACTAATTCAATGGCCTTGAAATTTGATGTTGAATTTTGTTGCCATCTATTATCGTTGTTACGGCCATGTTTCATCCAAATGAAGCCATATTGCACTATTTGCATGTACTTAAAATTTGATGTTGAGTTTTGTTGCCATCTATTATCGTTGTTACGGCCATGTTTCATCCAAATGAAGCCATCTTGCACTATTTGAATGGCCTTGAAATTTGATGTTGAGTTTTGTTGCCATCTATTATCGTTGTTACGGCGCTGTTTCATCCAAATGAAGCCATCTTGCACTATTTGAATGGCCTTGAAATTTGATGTTGAGTTTTGTTGCCATCTATTATCGTTGTTACGGCCATGTTTCATCCAAATGAAGTCATATTGCACTATTTGAATGGCCTTGAAATTTGATGTTGAGTTTTGTTGCCATCTATTATCGTTGTTACGGCCATGTTTCATCCAAATGAAGCCATCTTGCACTATTTGAATGGCCTTGAAATTTGATGTTGAATTTTGTTGCCATCTATTATCGTTGTTACGGCCATGTTATATCCAAATGAAGCCATCTTGCATTATTTGAATGGCCTTGAAATTTAATGTTGAGTTTTTTTGCCATCTATTATCGTTGTTACGGCCATGTTTCATCCAAATGAAGCCATCTTGCACTATTTGAATGGCCTTGAAATTTGATGTTGAATTTTGTTGCCATCTATTATCGTTGTTACGGCCATGTTTCATCCAAATAAAGGCATCTTGCTCTAATTCAATGGCCTTGAAATTTGATGTTGGGTTTTGTTGCCATCTATTATCGTTGTTACGGCCATGTTTCATCCAAATGAAGCCATATTGCACTATTTGCATGTATTTAAAATTTGATGTTGAGTTTTGTTGCCATCTATTATCGTTGTTACGGCCATGTTTCATCCAAATGAAGCCATATTGCACGAATTCAATGGCCTTGAAATTTGATGTTGAATTTTGTTGCCATCTATTATCGTTGTTACGGCCATGTTTCATCCAAATGAAGCCATATTGCACTATTTGAATGTCCTTGAAATTTGATGTTGAATTTTTTGCCATCTATTATCGTTGTTAACGTACTTAACAACATGCCCGTCATGGGTTCAAGCCCTAAATAGACCGTGCTCCCACACGTAGGACTGACTTTCCTGCTATGGTAACAATAAGTCACTGAAAGCCAAGCTCACTTCACTAGTGGGTACTTGGCAGGCCCTTGACCGACAGTGGTTGTTGTGCCAAAGAAAAAAAAATTATCGTTGTTACGGCCATGTTACATCCAAATGAAGGCATCTTGCACTAATTCGTTGGCCTTGAAATTTGATGTTGAATTTTGTTGCCATCTATTATCGTTGTTACGGCCATGTTTCATCCAAATAAAGGCATCTTGCACTATTTCAATGGCCTTGAAATTTGATGTTGAATTTTGTTGCCATCTATTATCGTTGTTACGGCCATGTTACATCCAAATGAAGACATCTTGCACTAATTCAATGGCCTTGAAATTTGATGTTGAGTTTTTTGCCATCTATTATCGTTGTTACGGCCATGTTTCATCCAAATGAAGCCATCTTGCACTATTTGAATGGCCTTGAAATTTGATGTTGGGTTTTTTTGCCATCTATTATCGTTGTTACGGCCATGTTTCATCCAAATGAAGCCATCTTGCACTATTTGAATGGCCTTGAAATTTGATGTTGAATTTTGTTGCCATCTATTATCGTTGTTACGGCCATGTTTCATCCAAATAAAGGCATCTTGCACTATTTGAATGGCCTTGAAATTTGATGTTGAATTTTGTTGCCATCTATTATCGTTGTTACGGCCATGTTTTATCCAAATGAAGCCATATTGCACTATTTGAATGGCCTTGAAATTTGATGTTGAGTTTTGTTGCCATCTATTATCGTTGTTATGGCCATGTTTCATCCAAATGAAGCCATCTTGCACTATTTGAATGGCCTTGAAATTTGATGTTGGGTTTTTTTGCCATCTATTATCGTTGTTACGGCCATGTTTCATCCAAATGAAGCCATCTTGCACTATTTGAATGGCCTTGAAATTTGATGTTGAATTTTGTTGCCATCTATTATCGTTGTTACGGCCATGTTTCATCCAAATAAAGGCATCTTGCACTATTTGAATGGCCTTGAAATTTGATGTTGAATTTTGTTGCCATCTATTATCGTTGTTACGGCCATGTTTCATCCAAATAAAGGCATCTTGCACTATTTGAATGGCCTTGAAATTTGATGTTGAATTTTGTTGCCATCTATTATCGTTGTTACGGCCATGTTTCATCCAAATGAAGCCATCTTGCACTATTTGAATGGCCTTGAAATTTGATGTTGGGTTTTTTTGCCATCTATTATCGTTGTTACGGCCATGTTTCATCCAAATGAAGCCATCTTGCACTATTTGAATGGCCTTGAAATTTGATGTTGAATTTTGTTGCCATCTATTATCGTTGTTACGGCCATGTTTCATCCAAATAAAGGCATCTTGCACTATTTGAATGGCCTTGAAATTTGATGTTGAATTTTGTTGCCATCTATTATCGTTGTTACGGCCATGTTTCATCCAAATAAAGGCATCTTGCACTATTTGAATGGCCTTGAAATTTGATGTTGAATTTTGTTGCCATCTATTATCGTTGTTACGGCCATGTTTCATCCAAATGAAGCCATATTGCACTATTTGCATGTACTTAAAATTTAATGTTGAGTTTTTTTGCCATCTATTATCGTTGTTACGGCCATGTTTCATCCAAATGAAGCCATCTTGCACTATTTGAATGGCCTTGAAATTTGATGTTGAGTTTTTTGCCATCTATTATCGTTGTTACGGCCATGTTTTATCCAAATGAAGCCATCTTGCACTAGTTGAATGGCCTTGAAATTTGATGTTGAATTTTTTTGCCATCTATTATCGTTGTTACGGTCATGTTTCATCCAAATAAAGGCATCTTGCACTATTTCAATGGCCTTGAAATTTGATGTTGAATTTTGTTGCCATCTATTATCGTTGTTACGGCCATGTTTCATCCAAATGAAGCCATATTGCACTATTTGAATGGCCTTGAAATTTGATGTTGAGTTTTGTTGCCATCTATTATCGTTGTTACGGCCATGTTTCATCCAAATGAAGCCATATTGCACTATTTGCATGTACTTAAAATTTAATGTTGAGTTTTTTTGCCATCTATTATCGTTGTTACGGCCATGTTTCATCCAAATGAAGCCATCTTGCACTATTTGAATGGCCTTGAAATTTGATGTTGAGTTTTGTTGCCATCTATTATCGTTGTTACGGCCATGTTTCATCCAAATGAAGCCATCTTGCACTAGTTGAATGGCCTTGAAATTTGATGTTGAATTTTGTTGCCATCTATTATTGTTGTTAACGTACTTAACAACATGCCCGTCATGGGTTCAAGCCCCGAATAGACCGTGCTCCCATACGTAGGACTGACTATCCTGCTATGGTAACAATAAGTCACTGAAAGCCAAGCTCACTTCACTAGTGGGTACTTGGCAGGCCCTTGACCGACAGTGGTTGTTGTGCCAAAGAAAAAAGAAAAAATTATCGTTGTTACGGCCATGTTACATCCTAATAAAGGCATCTTGCACTAATTCAATGGCCTTGAAATTTAATGTTGAATTTTGTTGCCATCTATTATCGTTGTTACGGCCATGTTACATCCAAATGAAGCCATCTTGCACTATTTTAATGGCCTTGAAATTTGATGTTGAATTTTGTTGCCATCTATTATCGTTGTTACGGCCATGTTTCATCCAAATGAAGCCATCTTGCACTAATTCAATGGCCTTGAAATTTGATGTTGAGTTTTTTTGCCATCTATTAATGTTGTTACGGCCATGTTTCATCCAAATGAAGCCATCTTGCACTATTTGAATGGCCTTGAAATTTGATGTTGAGTTTTGTTGCCATCTATTATCGTTGTTACAACCATGTTTTATCCAAATGAAGCCATCTTGCACTATTTGAATGGCCTTGAAATTTGATGTTGAGTTTTGTTGCCATCTATTATCGTTGTTACGGCCATGTTTCATCCAAATGAAGCCATATTGTACAATTTGAATGGCCTTGAAATTTGATGTTGAATTTTGTTGCCATCTATTATCGTTGTTACGGCCATGTTTCATCCAAATGAAGCCATATTGCACTATTTGAATGGCCTTGAAATTTGATGTTGAATTTTGTTGCCATCTATTATCGTTGTTACGGCCATGTTTTATCCAAATGAAGCCATTTTGCACTATTTCAATGGCCTTGAAATTTGATGTTGAGTTTTGTTGCCATCTATTATCCTTGTTACGGCCATGTTTCATCCAAATGAAGCCATCTTGCACTAGTTGAATGGCCTTGAAATTTGATGTTGAGTTTTGTTGCCATCTATTATCGTTGTTAACGTACTTAACAACATGCCCGTCATGGGTTCAAGCCCCAAATAGACCGTGCTCCCATACGTAGGACTGACTATCCTGCTATGGTAACAATAAGTCACTGAAAGCCAAGCTCACTTCACTAGTGGGTACTTGGCAGGCCCTTGACCGACAGTGGTTGTTGTGCCAAAGAAAAAAGAAAAAAATATCGTTATTCATTGGCCTTGAAATTTGATGTTGAATTTTGTTGCCATCTATTATCGTTGTTACGGCCATGTTTTATCCAAATAAAGGCATCTTGCACTAATTCAATGGCTTTGAAATTTGATGTTGAGTTTTGTTGCCATCTATTATCGTTGTTACGGCCATGTTTCATCCAAATGAAGCCATATTGCACTATTTGCATGTACTTAAAATTTGATGTTGAGTTTTTTTGCCATCTATTATCGTTGTTACGGCCATGTTTCATCCAAATGAAGCCATCTTGCACTATTTTAATGGCCTTGAAATTTGATGTTGAATTTTGTTGCCATCTATTATCGTTGTTACGGCCATGTTTTATCCAAATAAAGGCATTTTGCTCTATTTGAATGGCCTTGAAATTCGATGTTGAGTTTTTTTGCCATCTATTATCGTTGTTACGGCCATGTTTTATCCAAATGAAGCCATCTTGCACTATGTGAATGGCCTTGAAATTTGATGTTGAGTTTTGTTGCCATCTATTATCGTTGTTACGGCCATGTTTCATCCAAATGAAGCCATCTTGCACTATTTGAATGGCCTTGAAATTTGATGTTGAGTTTTGTTGCCATCTATTATCGTTGTTACGGCCATGTTATATCCAAATGAAGCCATCTTGCACTATTTGAATGGCCTTGAAATTTGATGATGAGTTTTGTTGCCATCTATTATCGTTGTTACGGCCATGTTTCATCCAAATGAAGCCATATTGCACTATTTGAATGGCCTTGAAATTTGATGTTGAGTTTTGTTGCCATCTATTATCGTTGTTACGGCCATGTTTCATCCAAATGAAGCCATATTGCACTATTTGCATGTACTTAAAATTTAATGTTGAGTTTTGTTGCCATCTATTATCGTTGTTACGGCCATGTTTTATCCAAATGAAGCCATCTTGCACTATTTGAATGGCCTTGAAATTTGATGTTGAATTTTGTTGCCATCTATTATCGTTGTTACGGCCATGTTTCATCCAAATAAAGGCATCTTGCTCTAATTCAATGGCCTTGAAATTTGATGTTGGGTTTTTTTGCCATCTATTATCGTTGTTACGGCCATGTTTCATCCAAATGAAGCCATCTTGCACTATTTAAATGGCCTTGAAATTTGATGTTGAGTTTTGTTGCCATCTATTATCGTTGTTACGGCCATGTTTCATCCAAATAAAGGCATCTTGCACTAATTCAATGGCCTTGAAATTTGATGTTGAATTTTGTTGCCATCTATTATCGTTGTTACGGCCATGTTTCATCCAAATGAAGCCATATTGCACTATTTGAATGGCCTTGAAATTTGATGTTGAATTTTGTTGCCATCTATTATCGTTGTTACGGCCATGTTTTATCCAAATGAAGCCATTTTGCACTATTTCAATGGCCTTGAAATTTGATGTTGAGTTTTGTTGCCATCTATTATCCTTGTTACGGCCATGTTTCATCCAAATGAAGCCATCTTGCACTAGTTGAATGGCCTTGAAATTTGATGTTGAGTTTTGTTGCCATCTATTATCGTTGTTACGGCCATGTTTTATCCAAATGAAGCCATCTTGCACTATTTGAATGGCCTTGAAATTTGATGTTGAATTTTGTTGCCATCTATTATCGTTGTTACGGCCATGTTTCATCCAAATAAAGGCATCTTGCTCTAATTCAATGGCCTTGAAATTTGATGTTGGGTTTTTTTGCCATCTATTATCGTTGTTACGGCCATGTTTCATCCAAATGAAGCCATTTTGCACTATTTAAATGGCCTTGAAATTTGATGTTGAGTTTTGTTGCCATCTATTATCGTTGTTACGGCCATGTTTCATCCAAATAAAGGCATCTTGCACTAATTCAATGGCCTTGAAATTTGATGTTGAATTTTGTTGCCATCTATTATCGTTGTTACGGCCATGTTTCATCCAAATGAAGCCATATTGCACTATTTGAATGGCCTTGAAATTTGATGTTGAATTTTGTTGCCATCTATTATCGTTGTTACGGCCATGTTTTATCCAAATGAAGCCATTTTGCACTATTTCAATGGCCTTGAAATTTGATGTTGAGTTTTGTTGCCATCTATTATCCTTGTTACGGCCATGTTTCATCCAAATGAAGCCATCTTGCACTAGTTGAATGGCCTTGAAATTTGATGTTGAGTTTTGTTGCCATCTATTATCGTTGTTAACGAACTTAACAACATGCCCGTCATGGGTTCAAGCCCCAAATAGACCGTGCTCCCATACGTAGGACTGACTATTCTGCTATGGTAACAATAAGTCACTGAAAGCCAAGCTCACTTCACTAGTGGGTACTTGGCAGGCCCTTGACCGACAGTGGTTGTTGTGCCAAAGAAAAAAGAAAAAAATATCGTTATTCATTGGCCTTGAAATTTGATGTTGAGTTTTGTTGCCATCTATTATCGTTGTTACGGCCATGTTTCATCCAAATGAAGCCATCTTGCACTATTTTAATGGCCTTGAAATTTGATGTTGAATTTTGTTGCCATCTATTATCGTTGTTACGGCCATGTTTTATCCAAATAAAGGCATCTTGCACTAATTCAATGGCTTTGAAATTTGATGTTGAGTTTTGTTGCCATCTATTATCGTTGTTACGGCCATGTTTCATCCAAATGAAGCCATATTGCACTATTTGCATGTATTTAAAATTTGATGTTGAGTTTTTTTGCCATCTATTATCGTTGTTACGGCCATGTTTCATCCAAATGAAGCCATCTTGCACTATTTTAATGGCCTTGAAATTTGATGTTGAATTTTGTTGCCATCTATTATCGTTGTTACGGCCATGTTTCATCCAAATAAAGGCATTTTGCTCTATTTGAATGGCCTTGAAATTCGATGTTGAGTTTTTTTGCCATCTATTATCGTTGTTACGGCCATGTTTTATCCAAATGAAGCCATCTTGCACTATTTGAATGGCCTTGAAATTTGATGTTGAGTTTTGTTGCCATCTATTATCCTTGTTACGGCCATGTTTCATCCAAATGAAGCCATCTTGCACTATTTGAATGGCCTTGAAATTTGATGTTGAGTTTTGTTGCCATCTATTATCGTTGTTACGGCCATGTTATATCCAAATGAAGCCATCTTGCACTATTTGAATGGCCTTGAAATTTGATGTTGAGTTTTGTTGCCATCTATTATCGTTGTTACGGCCATGTTTCATCCAAATGAAGCCATATTGCACTATTTGAATGGCCTTGAAATTTGATGTTGAGTTTTGTTGCCATCTATTATCGTTGTTACGGCCATGTTTCATCCAAATGAAGCCATATTGCACTATTTGCATGTACTTAAAATTTAATGTTGAGTTTTGTTGCCATCTATTATCGTTGTTACGGCCATGTTTTATCCAAATGAAGCCATCTTGCACTATTTGAATGGCCTTGAAATTTGATGTTGAATTTTGTTGCCATCTATTATCGTTGTTACGGCCATGTTTTATCCAAATAAAGGCATCTTGCACTAATTCAATGGCTTTGAAATTTGATGTTGAGTTTTGTTGCCATCTATTATCGTTGTTACGGCCATGTTTCATCCAAATGAAGCCATATTGCACTATTTGCATGTATTTAAAATTTGATGTTGAGTTTTTTTGCCATCTATTATCGTTGTTACGGCCATGTTTCATCCAAATGAAGCCATCTTGCACTATTTTAATGGCCTTGAAATTTGATGTTGAATTTTGTTGCCATCTATTATCGTTGTTACGGCCATGTTTCATCCAAATGAAGCCATCTTGCACTATTTAAATGGCCTTGAAATTTGATGTTGAGTTTTGTTGCCATCTATTATCGTTGTTACGGCCATGTTTCATCCAAATAAAGGCATCTTGCACTAATTCAATGGCCTTGAAATTTGATGTTGAATTTTGTTGCCATCTATTATCGTTGTTACGGCCATGTTTCATCCAAATGAAGCCATATTGCACTATTTGAATGGCCTTGAAATTTGATGTTGAATTTTGTTGCCATCTATTATCGTTGTTACGGCCATGTTTTATCCAAATGAAGCCATTTTGCACTATTTCAATGGCCTTGAAATTTGATGTTGAGTTTTTTTGCCATCTATTATCGTTGTTACGGCCATGTTTCATCCAAATGAAGCCATATTGCACTATTTGAATGGCCTTGAAATTTGATGTTGAGTTTTGTTGCCATCTATTATCGTTGTTACGGCCATGTTTCATCCAAATGAAGCCATATTGCACTATTTGCATGTACTTAAAATTTAATGTTGAGTTTTGTTGCCATCTATTATCGTTGTTACGGCCATGTTTTATCCAAATGAAGCCATCTTGCACTATTTGAATGGCCTTGAAATTTGATGTTGAATTTTGTTGCCATCTATTATCGTTGTTACGGCCATGTTTCATCCAAATAAAGGCATCTTGCTCTAATTCAATGGCCTTGAAATTTGATGTTGGGTTTTTTTGCCATCTATTATCGTTGTTACGGCCATGTTTCATCCAAATGAAGCCATCTTGCACTATTTAAATGGCCTTGAAATTTGATGTTGAGTTTTGTTGCCATCTATTATCGTTGTTACGGCCATGTTTCATCCAAATAAAGGCATCTTGCACAACTTCAATGGCCTTGAAATTTGATGTTGAATTTTGTTGCCATCTATTATCGTTGTTACGGCCATGTTTCATCCAAATGAAGCCATATTGCACTATTTGCATGTACTTAAAATTTAATGTTGAGTTTTTTTGCCATCTATTATCGTTGTTACGGCCATGTTTCATCCAAATGAAGCCATCTTGCACTATTTGAATGGCCTTGAAATTTGATGTTGAGTTTTTTGCCATCTATTATCGTTGTTACGGCCATGTTTTATCCAAATGAAGCCATCTTGCACTAGTTGAATGGCCTTGAAATTTGATGTTGAATTTTTTTGCCATCTATTATCGTTGTTACGGTCATGTTTCATCCAAATAAAGGCATCTTGCACTATTTCAATGGCCTTGAAATTTGATGTTGAATTTTGTTGCCATCTATTATCGTTGTTACGGCCATGTTTCATCCAAATGAAGCCATATTGCACTATTTGAATGGCCTTGAAATTTGATGTTGAGTTTTGTTGCCATCTATTATCGTTGTTACGGCCATGTTTCATCCAAATGAAGCCATATTGCACTATTTGCATGTACTTTAAATTTAATGTTGAGTTTTGTTGCCATCTATTATCGTTGTTACGGCCATGTTTCATCCAAATGAAGCCATCTTGCACTATTTGAATGGCCTTGAAATTTGATGTTGAGTTTTGTTGCCATCTATTATCGTTGTTACGGCCATGTTTCATCCAAATGAAGCCATCTTGCACTAGTTGAATGGCCTTGAAATTTGATGTTGAATTTTGTTGCCATCTATTATTGTTGTTAACGTACTTAACAACATGCCCGTCATGGGTTCAAGCCCCGAATAGACCGTGCTCCCATACGTAGGACTGACTATCCTGCTATGGTAACAATAAGTCACTGAAAGCCAAGCTCACTTCACTAGTGGGTACTTGGCAGGCCCTTGACCGACAGTGGTTGTTGTGCCAAAGA